>NW_028274810.1:34198064-36598064 GCF_037043125.1 Eumetopias jubatus | reverse complement strand
AAGTCAGGGATAAACGTACCAACTCAGGAGTGGGTGGGTCCAAGTGACATCTGCAGACACAGTTTGGGATGGCTTGACCAAAAAAGAGTACGGGAACAGAATCAAGGATGAAGAGTAGGGAGGGCCAAAGTTGTGTGCATTCCCTGCGAAGTCCATTCTGATGGAAGGTTCTTTGGAAATAGAAGCTCAAGAAATCTCCGGTTGCATCCTTTTCCCAGATGTCCAGGACCTGGGTCAGACTCTCCATTTCAAGATAAGGTGAAACCACTAAAAGCTTCTGCTTTCCCTGGGTGAAATACTTAAACACCAGCTAACGTTAGGTTGGGGGGGGGGGGGAAGTCATATTTAAGGTTGAGGTTTCCATTTCTACTCTGTAACACAGCGGAGCCTGTGCCCAGAAAACCTCCTGCCTCCCTCACCGTCCAGGCAGCTGTCTTTATGCTGCCGGGCCTCGGGACTAGGCAATGCCGACAGGTTGAGATCTGTGTGGTAAGGGATGGCAGATCAGGGGAGCCCTCTCCTACAAATAGCTTTCAACTTCTGGGTGATTTAATGCCCTTTTTGATTGCTTTCAAGAAATGAGATGTTGATTGTTGGTCCTAGTATCTGCTTCAATTCTAGAAAGGGTTAAAAAAATTGTATATAGCATCCCTTTCATTTTAATTGATTTCTTTAAAAAGACTTTATTTATTTATTTGAGAGAGAGAGAGAAAGCATGAGTGGGGGGTGGGTGGGCAGAGGGAGAAAGAAAGGGACAAGCAGACTCCTCGATGAACTTGGAGCCTACACGGGGGCTCGATCCTAGGATCATGAGATCATGAGCCAAAGTCAGACGCTTAACAGACTGAGCCACCCAGGTGCTCCTTAATTGATTCTTATTGTCCTTGCCCTTCTCCACTGCGTCCAATCCTTGACCCCCTCCCCTCCCCCCCAACATCTGCTGCCCCTGCCCCTTCTCATTTTAAGCAGTTGGCTAGTATAACCCACTTTCAAAGCACTGATTTCTTGAAATGCAATGATTATAATTTGGGAAACACTTTCAGCCAAAGACTATGATATCAAAATGCTCACTTCTTTGGGTGGTCACTAGCAAAGTGTCTTCAACTGATGAGAATCCAAGTAAAAGGGCCTTCAATTATCTAGAAAGCACTTAAAGTCCAACCCCAATAGAAACAACAAAAGCAATCTAAAATTAAGATAAATGGTGGTTTTCATTTTTCCCTTCCTACTGTCTTCTTTTTTTTTTTAACATATAATGTATTCTTTTTTTCAGAAGTACAGATCTGTGATTCAACAGTCTTGCACAATTCACAGCGCTCACCATAGCACATACCCTCCCCAATGTCTGTCACCCAGCCACCCCATCCCTCCCACCCCCCACCACTCCAGCAACCCTCAGTTTGTTTCCTGAGATTAAGAATTCCTCATATCAGTGAGGTCATATGATACATGTCTTTCTCTGATTGACTTATTTTGCTTAGCATAATACCCTCTAGTTCCATCCACGTCGTTGCAAATGGCAAAATATCATTTTTTGATGGCTGCATAATATTCCATTGTATATATACACCACATCTTCTTTATCCGTTCATCTGTTGATGGACATCTGGGCTCTTTCCATAGTTTGGCTATTGTGGACATTGCTGCTATAAACATTGGGGTGCACGTACCCCTTGGGATCCCTACATTTCAACATTTAACATAAACAAGATAGGCATACGTTAAATATTTAATTTCAAGATGATTGACCAAAAAATAATCAAGCTGATTGATCAAGTAGATAGAGATGTAGATGTGAGTATGGTTCTATAGCATAGATACAGCAGGGCTTTAAGACACTTGGTTGTAGTGATGGCAAAAATCAATTTTTACTCAATTTCTTACTTTAGTACTTGTCTGCCCATTAACTAATGTCTACCGCACATTAGTAAATTCTTAATCTGAGGTCATAAAATAAATAAATAAGATAAAATAAATGGTGGTTCAAAACCACAATGAGATACCACCTCACACCCGTCAGAATGGCTAAAATTAACAACACAGGAAATAACAGATGTTGGTGGGGATGCGGAGAAAGGGGAACCCTCCTACACTGCTGGTGGGAATGCAAGCTGGTGCGGCCACTCTGGAAAACAGTATGGAGGGTCCTCACAAAGTTGAAAATAGAGCTACCCCACGACCCAGCAATGGCACTACTGGGTATTTATCCCAAAGGTACAAATGTAGTGATCCGAAGGGGTACGTGCACCCCAATGTTTATAGCAGCAATGTCCACAACAGCCAAACTGTGGAAAGAGCCCAGATGCCCATTGGCAGATGAACGGATAAAGAGATGTGGTATTTATATACAGTGGAATATTACTCAGCCCTCAGAAAATGAAATCTCACCATTTGCACTGACGTGGATGGAACTAGAGGGTATTATGCTAAGCGAAGTCAGTCAATCAGAAAAAGACATTATCATATGATTTCACTCATTTGTGGAATTTCAGAAACAAAGAGAGGATCATAGGGGAAGGGAGGGAAAATAAAATAAGATGGAATCCGAGAGGGAGACAAACCATAAGAGACTCTTAACTCTAGGAAACAAACGGAGGGTTGCTGGAGGGGAGGTGGGTGGGGGGATGAGGTACCTGGGTGATGGGCACTAAGGAGGGCACGTGATGTAATGAGCACTGGGTGTTACATGCAACTGATGAGTCACTGATCTCTACCTCTGAAATTAAAAATACACTATATGTTAATTAACTGAATTTAAATAAAATTTCAAAAATAATAAAATAAATGATGGTATACTTGTCTAAGTTGGAAAGTTTGGGTACAGGATTAGTGTAGGACCCTAGGATTAGTATAAATTAGGAATTAGTATAAATTCAGCCAAATGTCTACTATATCTCACCTCAGTGTATTTGGCAGTGTTCACTGATATTCAACCTGCTGGCCTGAAAATAGTGTAAGAAAACCTCCTATCAAATAAAGACTCATTTATGGTCCTCATGCTCTAGTGGCTAAGACACTAAAATAGGCAAAATGCAAGCTGCTAACATTTTCACTTTGGAAACATGAAAAATTAAAGAAAATATGGTAAAATGTTTTATAAACTGAAGTTTATTTTTTAAGACAGTCCTTTATTCTGAGATCATTTCCTTTGATATCAATGTGTCCTGTCTCATAGAAACAGTAGTGACAGCGGATGACAGGCTCTTTTTGAATGACCTTAGCTGGCAAAATTGAAACCTGGCCCACCATGACTGTCTCTAAATTTATTTTGGAATTTTATTTGTTGGTGAAATGTCAAAGTCTGGGAATCCCTGGAGTTCTATTAGGCCTTTCCTAAAGGCTTGGAAGCAAATGAGATTTTCTGTGGATTCTCTGAGATTTGGGGCTTGGGGGTGGGGGGTCTGGTTCTCTGTCCTCTCTCACCCTGTGCTGATCATGTTGGCTGGTGCTGAAACAGGTGCTCAATAAACAATTTATTGGAAATGGTTGATCACCAGGGAATGGAAAGCTTAAATAGGGCTCTTTTGTTTGTTTGTTTCCTCCACTAATTACCAAAATGTTAAACATTTTAATTATTTTTAAAGTTGTGGTTTTTAAAATATATGTATTTTTAATAAATCAGTTATATATACAAAAGTCAAACCAGACTACCCTTGCAAAGCAGCTTCAAAAGGGAGCCTTGAAGGCTTTGCACACATCTGCTCCTCAAAAATATCCTCGAAAGACCTGTTTGGGCTCCGTATCCTTAAACCGATCACCAAACCCTTTTCTGCTTTTCAGAAACCAGGAAGGAAAGAGGAAGAGACTTATAATTGCTACATAACTCTCAAAGACAATAAAGATTCAGGGTTGGTTAGAACCAGCTTTTAAATTGGAACTTGGGTTCTCTGCCCTCCAAAATCAAAGAAAATTTTCAAAATCACTTTTCAAGAATCACAAAGAAAAAAAATGCCCCTTCGAATAGGTTCTTGACCCAGAGAGTTTTGAGAAAAACCATCATCGTGATTGTATTGTTATTTCCCAGAAGCCAGCAGCAAACATTTTCCGAGGAATCAGCTCTTGAAACTGGTGAAAATGTAGGCAGTAGCGAAGTCCATCATAGTCATTAATCACGGAGACTCAACCCTGGGTTCTGTTACTAGGGCACCCGGAGTGCTGCTTGGTGAAGCCAGGACGTGGTAATGCTGAATCTCCACGCAAGAGGCTCCGAGTGGCCAGTGGGCATGAGACCGCTTTAGGTAGAGGTCAGGGCAGCCTTAAGAGTGGATGCGATTTAAATATGGTAACAACTCTCCTCCCACACACATTTTCACTGTAGAACATTCAGAAACGAAGAAGAATCGTTCTAATTCTACCATCTACAAATTACCTCCGTTAACATTTTGATGCATCTTCTTCCAGGCATGGATGAATAGATGGACAAACATACAGAGAGCTACAACGATAGACTTACTACATGTATAGAAGTGCATTTAAGAACCCATTACTAGGGGCACCTGGGTGGCTCATTCGGTAAAGCGTCTGCCTTTGGCTCAGGTTATGATCCCAGAGTCCTGGTATCGAGCCCCTCATCGGGAAGCTTGCCTCTCTCTCTCTCTCTCTCCCCCTCTCCCTCTCCCTCTCCCGCTTCCCCTGCCTGTATTCCCTCTCTCTCTGTCAAGTAAATAAAATCTTAAAAAACAAAAAACCTATTACTAGTTATTTATGGAGAGGGGAGTCGGTAAGGTGGTGGTGAAGGGAGGCTGATTTTTTAATATACACAGACATGACTTGGATTTGTCACAACTACATATTACTATGTATGTTTTACTTCCCTAATATTTTAAATTGCAAAAGCCCAGAGCAATCACTCTTAGGAGTAGTGGGGTCCAGTCGCGAGCTGCCCTGGGTGTGCCGTGGGGGCGCAGAGTTGAGCCGGGATCCTGCGCGAGGCTAGAGCGCGCGGGGAGGGAGACTCCGGCGCAGGAGCCCGGGGCAGAGGCGCCCACGGCAGCCCGGCTCCGCCGGCCGCTGGCACTGCACCCGGGGCGGGGGCGGCCCTGGGCCCGGACAACGGTTACCTGTGCTCTGCAGCGTGAGGTGTGGTGCGCGTCGGACAACCGCCACTCCGCCCGGAGTCCGCTTCGCCGTGCCGGGTGCCTAGCTTCCGCGCCTGTTCGCGGGCCGCCTGGGGCTGTGAGCGGCGGGGGAGGACGCGGGGCGGCGGCCCCAGGGCGCCCTCTGGCGGGCAGGTGCGGGGCAGGTGAGGGCCCGCGGGGCGGGGCGCGGCAGCCGCAGGGGCTGCGGGCTTCCGAAGCCAGCAAGCGGAGGGAACGCGCTGCCTTCGGGGACCTGCCCTGGTTTTCTGAGGTTTGGTTTGGGTTTGGTTTGGCTTGGGGTTTCCATTTTCTCACTGCCTTGCCTGTCCATCCGTATTTCTCTCCACTCATGTTGGCTTTTTGTCTGCAACACCAATTATTTTCTATTCTCCAAAAGAATGCTTATTCATTGTAAAAAAAAAAAAGGAAAGGAAAGGAAAGCACAGAATATCATAAACACCTTTAATCTCACCATTCAAAGATAAGCACATGCTTAAAGTGTTTTTCGTCTAGTTTTTTCCCCCTGCCCTGTATCCAACAGTATCTATAATGGTGAGTGTGTATATAAACAAACTGAGCAATGCTCTTTGAGAAGTCAGGCCTGGTGTTGAACTGGCCCATGGAAGAGAAGCCAGAAAGGCCAAAGGGCAGAGAGTAAGGACCTCCTATCCTTAAAAACCAGGCCTGGCTGCCTTTTGGCTTGATAAACCAGTTAGTCGCCCCAAGGAAGCTTGTCTTTTTCATCTCAGCTGGGGGGTACATAAGCTAAAGTTGCCCCTTTACAGGGAGCAAGTAGGCGGCAGTGGCCAGTGGGGTGGGGAGGAAAGGAAAATTGGTCTCCCTGCTAGCTTTACATAACTAGAAGCTTCTAAGAGAGTATCTGGCCACGTGGTATGGCTCCAGCTCCTGCCCAGCACCTTCTCCCAGGCTTCTCTCTGCCACTGTTTGACTCATCCTGAGTGGTCTCCTGCCTCTAGGCTGTGAGCCCCCTACAGCAGGAATACATGCACCTGGCAGAACGCTGAAGTCTCTTTGGTCACTGTCTTTGTCTTCTTTTTCCTCCACACACTTTGTCACATCATACAAACAGCGTGCTTGCTCTACAAATGCAGCTTCATGACAACTTGCCCCTCTTCCAGCCAGACTGGGGCCTCCAAGCAAGACTCTCCTTTATGGAAATTTGGAAGTTGTCCCTCTCTCCTGGGTGTGGTTGGCTGTCAGATTACTGTCGTTGGTTTGGGAGTAGAGAATCTGCTTCAGAGTTTACATGGCGCATTGCAGGTGTTCCTTCCTCTCTCTGGGTTACTTGGCCTGGGCTGAGGCAGAGAGAGGGCACTGTAGGAGGCCAGTCCGTGGAGGTGAGGATGTTGTGGGGCATGGGGATGCAAGGTCAAATTCTCTGGCCTTCAGCTCCCTCGAACTGAAATAAAATCTCCTGAGATTCACATTGCTCAGCAATGCCTAGTAGAGTTTCCCCTGTGGGAACACAAAGAAGCGCTGAGTTCCCCTTCAAGTTCTGCCTGGGTGAAAATAAAGGCTCAGGAAGTAAAGGCCACCACCCTCTAGGGGACACTGGTTAAACTGGCCGGGCTGTGCTGGTCTGACCTGGTGGTCTTTTTTGGGGAATCAGGTAGAAAATCTGTAATACCCAGAGTTAAAGGCCTGGGTTCTTCTTCTTTTTATTTTTAGAGAGAGAGGTGGAGAGACAGAGGGAGAGAATCTTAAGCAGGAGCCCGACATGGGGCTCAATCCCACGATCCTGAGATCATGACCTGAGCCAAAATCAAGAGTGGGACACTTAACCAACTAAGCCGCAAGGTCTGGGTTCTTCTTATGCTACACACTAGCAGCGTGCTTAGGAGTAGATTACCTGACCTCTCCTAATCTCAGTTTGTTCATCTCTAGCAGGGAATAGTAATGTTAACTGGAGGTTATGTTTCGTGATTGCTGTGGGGCCCAAAAGAGCCTTGAAGCTACATTTGCAAATTTTCTCAACTTGAAAGCACTGTACCCCCTTATGTTTGATTCTCCTGCATCAATGTTGAAACCTCTGAGCTAGGAGTATGGGCAGCTTGATGGAGGAGACATTGAACTAGATGATCCTTCTAGTGGCACTGTCTCAATCTTGTCATTCAAGGACTGAGCTGGAACCGTCTGTTTTGCAGTTGGAAAAAAACAAGGCTCAGAGAGGTTGAACAACTTGCCCAAAGGCACACAGCTTGGCCATGACAAGGCCAGGACTGGAGTATAGTCCCTAACCAACCCGTCCTTGCCCCATCTCTAACAGGAGATGGGAAAGGAGCGTTTTCTTGGAATTGTTCCGGGGTGTGACACTGTCCCCATGCAGGAGACACCGAGAAAGCGGTAGAGGATCTCAGACTCTGCTCGAAACATTCCAGAGTGGGAGGATGAGCCCGTTATTCTTTATGCATTTAGAATCTTTTTAATAATGCTCTTCATGTGCCATAACAGAGCTGAACACTCTTAGAAGCCATTTGAAGATTTTATACACTGAGATTTCAAAATAGACAACTTAATAGGCTGCATCTATATTAAATGAGTCACTTGAAATGAAGAGTCTTTCTACATTTCTCAGAACTGGTGGGATAATTATCTCTGTAAGACACTGTTTGGCGAGAGACTCTGACCTGAACTTTATAAAGACCGAACGCTTTCTGGTGGGCACACTTTCTTGATCAGTTTCAGAGACTGAGCCCTTAGGATTCTTCCCTTTGAAAGAGAAAAAGTTAAGTCCCCAGGTGCGGAGGAGGATAAAGAGCTTTTTTTTTTACTCCCCAGCAAGCGATCCATTACGCCTAGGGCTGAATCTTGCAGGCTGCAGGTCCTGTCCCTGGGTCCTCAGGTTCGAGGAGCAGTACCAATGCCCAGTCCCTGGGACAGGGCCTCAAGCCACCTTACAGGACCCCTGGGGCCCAGCACTTCTGCTGCAGGGTCCTCAGACACGCTCCGCTCCCGAGCATCCTCTCTAGCTGCAGCAGGTGACAGCTGGGACAGAGAACTCTGCCAACACAGAGATGTTGTAAAGTATTATCCTGCCCTGGGGGAGAGAAGAAAACCAGGCTCTGAGAACAAGCCTCACCAAACTGAGCCAGGGCTACCTGCATTTCCCCGGATATGAAATTAAGCCAGTTATATAACAGTAGTTCAGCCTCTGAAAGCACACACGGCTTTGGGGAGCTGAAGATAGGATTTCTGCACAGGAGATTGTTTGAAGACATAGCCCTGTTCTCCCCTCTTCATATCAACAGAAAAAAAGTGGGCTTTAAAGGCCGAATCGTCAGAGCTGCTCCTGTCACCTGCCGTCACACCACTGCCCCCATTCTTCTAGCTTTACTTCGCCCTAGCGTCTCCTAAGAGCGTGGCGCGCACGGGCAGCTTCCAGAAAGTAAATAATAGAATCCCAACACCCTGGCTTTGGGGACCTCCTCTCGGATCTCTTTCCCCTGCCCAGGGTCAGCCAGCAACGGGTCAGACCATTTTTCCGAGGAATTCCAGGAGAAAATGTGGGCCAGGAGAAAAGCTTTGGGTGACTCTTTCTAAACCTCAGTGGGAAAAATATTCTGTGAACTTGAGGCAGAAGTGATGAACTTCAACCTGTAGGTTGAGAACCATGTGCTGGAGCAAACCAGCACGAGCAGCCCATTGGCAGCCTGGGAGCACGTTGTATGCGTGCCACGCTCTCTCTCCGGTGGGGAGCCCTGCACTCCTGCAGGACTAGTACAGTGGGCCTTCTCTTGATCGCGGTCTTGCTGCCCAGGCTAGCGGTTTTTGTTTTTCCCCAATAGGCCTCTGTTGTTCTCAAGAAACCTAATGAAGTGCAAGTGTGTGGGAATGACAATAAGGATATACTTGAATATGCTCTAAGTAACACCGAAAAAAGGAATTCATTTGCAAGCATCAATACCTTCCTGTTACTAATCTCTCACCACATAGCTGTGGATGAGAACCGCTCTAGGACTGGGTTTCTGCTCACATGGGCCTGGGGGCCCGGCAGCCTCCACCGGCCTTGCCAACTCCTTCTCTTGATGGGAGGGACCCTTTGCCCTGTACTTCCAACCACAGATTTCGCATCCTGCCCTGTTGGGGCACATCACCAGTGTTTTCTCAGTGATTTATAAGAAAGCTGCCAAATTCTCCTTTTGCCTAAGTTACTTCCAATTACGTTTCCGTCATTTATACATGGGGTCAGGTAGAAGTTTGCTATGATGGGATCAGAGCTGCTGGGACCAGTCTAGCAGCTGGGATGGTGACCCCATGCCGGGTCAAGCCCACTCCTGTCACCCCCAAAAGAAGAATATTTTTAGGAATGTAAAAATTGCATGGGATTCAGTTTCAGGGACCATAACTAAAGTTTTATGCCAACATAATCATCATGTTCATGTATTTGCCTACTGTGATGGCTTTCCGGCTGAGATGGCAGAGCAGGGGAGCTGTGACAGGGACCGTGCGTGATGCCGCCATTGCTTTGCACCCCTGCTAGTTAGAACTGCACTACGAGTGCCCCGCTTCACCACACAGTGACATTTAAAAATTCTCTTTATTACCTGTACACAATAAAAGTGCTTCTGGTCATCGTGACTGTAGTCATAGAGGGAAATGGCACACAGACCCTAACACGGCCAAGAGTGGACCAAGACAGGGCGGAAAAAGCAGGGTGTCTCAGTATATCTTGGGATTCCTCAGTGACCTTTAGAGTATTATGTGCAATGAGCTATTTCAATTAGATCCTTAATGCCCCAGTCTTGAAAAGGTAAATGTTCAATTCTGAATGGGATTGCCATGATAACCATTCTCAAAAACAAGAGTGAGCCTTGCACCCGGACTGAATGATCAATAGCTTTGGTGCAGAAAATTATGGAATGGCGGGATATGGATTAAGAATTGAACAATTTCGGGACACCTGGGTGGCTCAGTCGTTAACTGTCTGCCTTTGGCTCAGGTCATGATCCCAGGGTCCTGGGATCAAGGCCCGCGTCAAGCTCCCTGCTCTGCGGGAAGCCTGCTTCTCCCTCCCTCACTCCCCCTGCTTGTGTTCCCTCTCTTGCTGTGTCTCTGTCAAATAAATAAATAAAATCTTAAAAAAAAAAAGAATTGAACAATTTCACTTAAAAAGGGATACCAAAATGCTCTGCAGCCATCTGGAACAAGCTGGAAATTTAGGAATCAAAAGATCTGGGTTTCAAGTTTCAATTTTACCAATTATTAGCTATGTGTCTTGGGTTCTGAGTCTGTTGTTACTCACTCTTAGGAAGGTTAATATTCTGTTATTCAAGGAATCAAAAGAGAACATGAATGTTGAGCATTTTAATAACTATAAAACTACCATCTGGACACTTCAAAATTTTCATGATAATGAAAAGTTTAGAGAAGGTAAAAGAAGCCTTAAATACAAATATATTCCTTAAAGTATATTCTTTTCCAAAATTAAGAATATTTGACTCTCTCCTAATCAGCGATAAATCCCTTGCACCAGTAATAGGTTTTGCTGGTTATGTAAGTAAATGATGGAAGGGATGAGCTATCAAACAAACCTGCCTCAGGTAGCAAACTCTCAGCGCCCAGCACATGGCTGCATTGTGCACAGCTCCTAGTCTTGGTGGAGGTTAGGTTGGTCCCACGTCTAGGTTCTGGACAAAGCAGCGTAGGTGGAAGGCCGGTCTCTTTCAAGTCTGGTCTGTAAAAATATGCAGCACCACCTGCTAGTCTGCAGTTTTCCTGATTGACAACGTTGGAGGCCACATGTTCCCGAGGGCTATCATACCTAAAAATGGAGGAAGACTGCCCAATCCACATCAGCAAGAATTTCATGAGCAAGAGGTAAATTTTTGTATTGAGCCACACCGACTTCGTGTTTATTTGTAACATGGCCCAGTCTATCCCAATAGTTCGCACAAACAACTAAGCTAGATGGGGTTGGAAATAGGACTCCCACCCTCAACCCCCCCCAAAAAATCATAAAACAAGGTTCTTACACTCTTGAGAATTTGATAGTGTATTCATGCCAATGAGGCACTGGGCTAAATTTAATGTGTTTTTTATTTCTTGTTAAATTATCTTCTTACCATGTGTCAAGCATCCTACTAGGTACAAATATTTCTGAATCTTAAATATAAGAATACTGAGGTGGACCTTTACCAGGGACTTATCACTGACATCACAGTACCTTCCGAAACCTCTAAATTCAGTTATGTGTAAATGTTAAGAATTTAAAATCTTAACCAGTCAAGTGAAATAGTTTTTGTTAATCAGATAATTTATTAACAGTCCACTCCACTTTTATATCCATCCTGAAAAATATATTTAGAAAAGGACTAGAATAACCTATTTAATATCTTTATCAACATGTCCCAATTCTTTGCAAATGCATTTTCTATTACATAGTAATACGTATTCTTGTGGGGAGAAGATCTTACACTGCTTTGCAGGACAGTTTTTTTTTTTTTTAAGATTTTATTTATTTGACAGAGCACAAGCAGGGGGGAGCAGCAGAGGCAGAGTGAGAGAGGGAAGCAGGCTCCCCACTGAGCAAGGAGGTGACACAGGGCTCGATCCCAGGACTCTGGGATCATAACCTGAGCTGAAGGCAGACGCTTCACCGACTGAGCCACCCAGGCACCCCTGCAGGACAGTATTTTGATTGTAGAAAACAAAATGAAAACCCAGCAAAACAAAACAATGATAAATTACACAGCACTTCCCATAGGAAATAATGTAAAGACTCTCTAACTGGAAGCCAACCATGTCACTGTCATGCACAGAAAAATCAGTCCAAGTTCTATTAAGAGACCGAATGCTTGCATAGCATTTACCATTCTTTGTTCTAACTTAGGTTGAGATAGCCAGTCTTCCACTCAACTCAGAGGCTCTCAGTGGTGGAGTGTGTGCCCCTAACTGTCTTAAGAACGTAGTAGTAAGCCCTGACATACAACAGGCACTTCATAAATGCTTATGAAGATTGATACAAATTAAGGACAAATACAGGGAAAAGTGTACCTACTAGCCTTTGTGACCCATACTTACCTTAAACCCAACCTAGAAACATACTCTGAGGATTCTTACAACAGGGCAATCACACGATGGGCTTGCTGGCTTACACTGTTCCGGTCATACACACTCAAGACCTCCTGGCATCCCGTCATGCACCACGGAACGTGTTTTCCTACAAAAGCCGTGTTACCACAAACCTACGCACAAGTCTGATAAGCTAAGGTAGGAAACATGGAACTCTTTTTAAGTAACAAGTGTTTTAATTATACCATAAGGAAAACAATTTGCTGTGGACTATTCTGCAAATCTAAACATTTAATACATTGCTTCTACAAAACAACTCACTTAAGTCAAATTTTAATCTTTTAATTTTCTGGTATGATGATTCTTAGTTTCTCATCATCATAAATTCAAGATACAAAAGTTTAAGAGTAGGAAATAAAACCTCTCCCTTAAATTTTCTTTGCCACTTTTGTCCTTTGAAAATTCAAAATGAAAAGAGGAATTCAAAATGGATGCCATGTAAGAACAAACAAGGTACAAGATTCCAGATTTACAGATTGATGAACAAGAAAATGTTTATCAGGAGGACTTGAAAGCTAAGGTTCCCTGTGGTACCATCATCTAATCATGGCTGAATATAAGACCACAGCATAGCTGGATTATAAGTACACTGCAAATACCCACAGAAAGGGAAGGAAAGCAAAATCCTAGGAGTTGCAGGTGTGAAGTCAGGAGCTTTCCAACACAGAAACCATTCCAATAACCTGGGAAGTTTAGCATGACTGGGAATCCCTTTGGAGTTGGAATTCACAGTAAAGCAAAACGGACGCTGCTAGGTCAAACATAACTTCTAGCAGATCTATGCACACTTTTTATCAAAAATACAATGAACCTGGCTTTCATTTTACTGTCTTTTTTTTTCACACCTTAGATTTCAAAGGTCTCAAGGAATTTTTCCTTCCAATATGAGAATTCAACCAACTTAAAATGGAAACACAACAAACAACAGATGCTCCTTTGTAGAAATCCACTGTCATGGAATGCATTATTCCCTGGAGTAAGATTTACTTTCATTAAAATGGTTCTTTTCTGGCGAAGTATATCATGGAAACCCCTGACAAAAAAATTCCTGACAAATGTATCATGGACTATTTTAAAAATTTGATTGCCTTTCTTTGATCATGTGACTGCTCAATTGTAAAAAAATTAAAGCTCAGCTGTTTCTTCTTTCGGAATATGGTATGATCCTGGAAATTTTATTATCATTTCTAATATTTTAAACCGTGAAGAAGTGACCATGCATCAAACTGAAGGTCATGAGTGACTGCTTAAAGAGCCAGCTTTTCAAGACTATAAATGTGGTTATTTTGTTACAGGTGGTCATTAATGTAAGATACTCAGTGATAGTCTATCAGCCCTGAAAAAATGGTGCTGCT
Organism: Eumetopias jubatus; assembly: GCF_037043125.1. Taxonomy (NCBI): domain Eukaryota; kingdom Metazoa; phylum Chordata; class Mammalia; order Carnivora; family Otariidae; genus Eumetopias; species Eumetopias jubatus. The sequence continues at coordinate 36,584,539 of NW_028274810.1, read as the reverse complement.
ACCCAAACTCATATATAGTGAATAGATGACAAAAATAAGACTATTTTTAATATGATGAATGGAACAGCCATAAGAGTGAGTTTATGTCCGTGGCTGAACTACTGACTGGAGAATGGGAAGGCAGATGAGCTTTGCAGGATCTAGCCAGGCTGATCTGTGCAGGTTTCTATGTACACACAGGGTTAGGCGCTGAAGCTTTCTGGTAGAAGTCCTGGGCCTACGTTGATAATCATCAATAACAACATGAAGAAACATGCAATCAGTTCTGAAAGCGAGATGACACAAGTTTGTCCAGAGTAGGAGGAGAATATTAAGATAAAATCGGATGCTTTTTACACTGTCAGATTTATCATTAGCAGCTAACACCCCGAATTTATTGGCAACTATACCAAGCCTGAGCTGGTAGAGATGTTGCAGTACTGGGTCCCCATAGTAAAAAAATATCACCATTCAGATAGCTTAACTATCTTCTGTCATCCCAACTATCTTAAACCAGTATTCTTAAATTGTTTCATTCAAAGGTATTTTGTTATCTTGCCTCTACTACCCTATCATCAAAAGTCCTTCGGAAAATTATATATAAAAGTCTACTGCTATAGAAATCTCAAAAATGTCATGTTAGCAATGATAATTATCTAAAGAAGTCAGCTTCGTGGAACAGCTTTTGAGTATTTATTGCTCAGATGCATTCAAAAAGTTCTTAAACATAATGTGGCAATGGCTCTAATACATCTGTAAACAGAATACCACTAAAAAAATTTTATTGGCATGAAATACTATAATATGGATGTGTAAAATTTTTAAATCTTAAAGCCTCTTAACATAATCATGTATATCTATGTACAAAACATACATAAATTTCACTTTATTTAAAACATATGAAAGAGGAAATTTCAAATCACACTAAACATAATAAATATAGAACTTGCTTTGTTAAAAATCTACAGTATACATTCAAGTACAGGCTAAATTTCCAATGCCAACTAGATATGAGACAAAATTAAAATTTACAATAATCAGTTTCCTAAAAGTGCTATTTTTAATACCTATAAGAGGAAACTCATTCTAGTGCTTCTGTTTCCATCCAAACATATACATTCCTTTATTCACAGAACCAGATGCTTCTGTTACTCAAAATACGTATCCAAAGCTTTTATATCCTTTTAAATAGATTCAACATTTTAGCTCTTTGGGGGAGGGACAGGAAAGTCCAAACAAACACCTCAGACCACCTTCAATCATTAGATATGACTGACTTTATGACACACCCTGTTTCAACTCAGATGTGAAATCTGATGAACGTGCTGATGAGAACAATTCCAGTCCACACGTCTAAGGTAAGTCATCTTTTTCTACATGGGAGTTTCTGTAGGTCGAGGAACACCCACTATAGCAACCTTCCTGTGATCCAGGTCTTGAGGCCATGCTCCATTTCTGATTTGTACCTTCTCTTCCAACCGGATTTGGTTTAGGTTCTTCAGGAGTTATATTCAGTACATTGATGGAACTGTTGGGAAAAGACAGATCTTAATAATCATCTCCTCCTCCTCTTATCCTTAGGCTCTGCCTGAAGGCCTACATTCGAAGTGCCCCCCTTGTCCTATGCTAAGTAAATTTTGAGGACACACAGATTAGGAACAAAGAAGTGTTTCAAAATGGCCTAATTTATCACTTTTATCCATATATCCCACCTATTTATCTGTTTACCCATCTACTTACTTAGTTCTTTGGTCTACTCTGAAGCTCTCTACACAACCGAAACCTAAGACAGAACATGTGGGCTTTGAAAGCTCGTGTCCCCCGATGTCCCCATCTTCCTGCCACTATTTTTTAATCTCTTCATTGTTTTCTTCTTTACACATCCATTTGCTCATGCATGCTTTCCTCTACCCAGCCATTCACCCACACAGCTATTTAACGAGTGCCTACAAAGGCAGTAAGGAGTCCAGACTCTGAAGTCAGATGCTTTAAGCTCATCCCAGTTGGACCACTCAGCTCACTATGTCACTGTTCTTCAGCTTCCTCAGCTGTAAAATGGAAATAATAGTATCTATCTCATAGGGTTGGGTGGAACTGAGTTAACACACATTAAGTGCTTAAACCAATGCTCAATTAATTGTATCAGGGAATAACAATCTTAGTGGCTGACACAGACACAGCTACTACACTTCAATGACACAATCTGAGAGGTATGCTCTGTGGCCAAAAGAATCTGGGGCACCCGGGTGGCTCAGTCGGTTAAGCGTCTGCCTTCGGCTCAGGTCATGATCCCGAGTCCTGGGATGGAGCCCCGGGTCAGGGTCCCTGCTTGGAGGGGAGCCCGCTTCTCCCTCTCCCTCTGCCTCTGCACACCGCCTCCCCCACTCATGCTCTCTCTCTCAATGTTAAAAAAAATCTGCCTAAATGATTTACTTTCAAATCGAACAGGTTAAGTCAACATATGATACACTTTTATCAACTGAATATCTTATGTAATTTTTTTCACAAATGTACTTTTCCCCAAATGTGCATTTTTTGTGACTTTGGTTTACTAACTCAACCTCAGTGTGGCAATTCTAAAAAAAAAAAAGTTGCTTTAATTCTAAAAATCGAAACCCAAAACAATTAAAAATTTTACTTACGCTTATTTGCCAATACTTAAAAAAAAAAAAAGGAACTTGCTTATAATTCAGCCCTCAGAAACCCTGCCATCTCAGACGAGATGGGATCAAGGAGCAACTAAATTCTCTCCGTAAATTTGAACCCGAATTACTTGTGTAAGATTCCATTCTACAGTGAAGGAAGAATGAGGTTGTTGCTGTAGAAATTAGCTACAAATACTCCTATTGGTTTTGCTATGATCTTATTACAAACCCAGATCCAAGGTGCTTCAGGAGCAAGGAGTCCAAATTTACCAAATAACTTAAAATTTTGAGAACTATGTCAGGCTCCCCATCTTCTCTCCTGGTAACTAGTAACACAACTCTTTTCTAGGTTTTATCTTCAGAGCCCAGTGACCATGAACGTGAATAGCTCAATGGAGTTTCTTTACGCTCAGAATTCTGTTTCTATGCCACTGATGTTGTTTCGCCCTCAGAATACGTGAAAGAGAAAAGCACTTTTACGATCCATATATGTTTACATGTATTAAGTACTATTTTAAGTGCTCTATATGTACCATCACTGAAATCTCATAACACCCTGTGATGTAGGTACTAAATGCTGGACTCACCTTTGTTAAGCACAAAATAATGTCCTAAAGGATTATTATGTCAAATATTTAACTAAAAATAATTAGATTAAAAAGTAGGAATTGTAGAGACATAAAAATAATCGAGGCAACTGCTATATTCTCTCTCGGATACAGAATGCATTATTTGAAATTGGTGACTAGAATTTGTGTTATTTATATAGATCGTTCGGATTGGTCAAATTTGGAAGTTTCGTAACATTCTGTATGAGAAAATACTCTGAGCTTACAGTACCTTTTGATCGTAAATCAAACTAACTTCCCATACTCAACCCATTAGTTACTCTGTTGGCTCTAACTGCAAAATATATTCCAAATCCCATCCTATCTACCTTCATGTGACGACCCTTGTCTAAACGGCGACCGTCTCCCCGCGACTCCCCGGGAGCCCCCTAACTGCGTCTCCTGGCTTACAGCACGGGCTCCTACAGTCTGCTTCCCACGTGAGAAAACACTCATCTTTTCAAACAGACTTTTTTTCCCCACTCTCCTGCTTACACATCTCCAGGGCTTTTCCTGTTGCCCTTAGAACAATATCTGACCTAACAGATATCGACTAAATATTTTACAAATGAGATGTCAGGTATGTGCATGTGTGTGGGGGCAGGTTCTGGATGAACAACATGGTCATGAGTTGATAATGGTCATGAGAGAAGCTGGGTGATGGGCACACAGGGCATCATGACCTTCTTCTCTCGACATCTGTATATAGCTGAACTTTTACATAAAAGAGTTTGTATCCTCATCTACTCACCCAGGGCCTTACAGGATGTGACCCTGCCCACCTCCCACCAACCCCTCTCACCTCTTGGTCTTCCTCGCTAACACCACTTGCCCTCCACAAACACACCAGCGTCCTGCCTTAGGAGTCCCTACACTTGCCTGAAGGACTCTTCCCACGCTCTTTTTTGCCCCTCAATGTTTAGAGTCCTGATTCTTTTACAAATCAACAATATATACAGGGCTTCATATTTTTGTTTTGAAATTCATTTATTCAACAATTCCTGGTCCAAGGGCTAGCGGGTTTCTTCAACACTTAGGTCCACATCAGCCTCTCACTACCACAGGTCTAGTGTGCCAGAGCCCTGACCCCTGCTCTCTCGGGCATGTGCCAAACCCGCAGGCCCCCATGACACTGTCTCCTACTTTGGTTAAGAGGAAAGATCACCACCACACTTTCCAAGGTATCCCTTTGCTCTTTTCTATTCCTCTCTCTCTAGGAATGTTCTATGTGCTCAGCTAATTAATCTTGGAATAGGCTCTGAGGTAAAAAATTGACACTATACCTTAGAAAATGATTTAACAACTTGAGACAGAGAAAAATACCAAAATGCATCCGTTAATAGAAATATATGGGTTTCCTGGGGAGGGAGAGCAACTTTTTTTGACCCTGTCATCCCTAGGCACAGATCTTTACCAATCACGATGAGGACATTTTTCTCAGTTCTTTGCCCTTCAACACCAATAAAATGGGCATAGCAAAAGAAATTTTAAAATATATACTCTACAAAGACTGTGAAAATATCCTTCTATTTAACAAAATTAAAGAATTCACAATACTAAGTGATTCCTGTAATTGAGACTGTATTTTAATTATTTTGTATTTTGGATGTGAAACGAAAGGAACGACATTATATGATTTGGCTCTTAGCAGGCAGGGACCAGACCCACCTTGTTCGCTACTGTATTCCCAGCACCTAACAGGTGTCCTTATATGATGACCACCCAATAAATATTTGCACAACGAATAATCAATCTACTAAATTCCTCTCCGTTGCTAACACTACAGACATGCCAACTTGCCCCCAGCAGTGCAACTCCAGCGGTGGGACAGACCACCTGCTAGACCCCCTACAATACCTATGTTCAGATGCACAGGAACGTGTCTGGCAAAAGTCCGAAGTAGAAGGAGAAGCAGGAAGAGACTTAGTAAGTTTGGATGTGCAAACTGGAGATCCGTTAGACACACCGTGAGGCTTCTTCTGCCGTGGCCTCGAGTGCACTGTAAGACTGTCCCGATCAGAACCTGTGAAAAGAAAAAAGAACAAAGGCAGTGCATATGGTGAGGTAGCAAACAAGGTGAAGGATATTAACTATGATGATCATCTGCAGGGGAGTGAGGTCTGAGGTAGAACAAGTAAATGTGGGTGGCCACTCCAGCCCCTGACTCTGGTCTAGCTAATCTCGCCATCTCTTATGCATATTCCATAAACATCTAAGGATCTAGTTTTTAAAATATTTGGTGATCTCCAAAATTTTACATTAATAATGGACAGGTATTTTATTTACATGCATTTTGAGATTAAAGGGTTAATGAAGTACTCACTTCCTGAGAAGGCACTGAAAAGTTTCATATTTTCTGAGTTCTGGTGGTCAAAGGTAGTCATATTTAAAAACTGTTGCTTTAACCAACTGGCTCTTTCTTCTTCAAATGCCTTTCTCTATCATAACAAGCAAACCAAAGAAATATTGATCAACATTTCAACATTCACATTGTTGGCATTTCCCATCACTTCTGTAGCTGCTGGTGTTTGGTTTCTGGCTATCATAAAGATTTTGTAAGTCAAATGAATTAACCTAAAAAACTAAGAAAAATTTCATTGAGGAAAATTATATTTAAGAAATAAAAAACGACCCATTTCACCTAATAAACCAACTCGTCACTGTTTTCACATCCGTTTCGAGTAAACTCAAATGGACAATGCAAAAACAAAAAACAAAAAAACAGCATATTAGCATAACTCCTGAACATACAGAACATTATAAATATAGAATTACCAAAAAACCAGAAAAATACCCACTGCAAATGAATCACTTGAGAAAAAGGAGCTGTGACTTTACCAGGCATTGCCCTTGGCCTCTAATCATCTACTAGCATCAGCAGGCCACCACCACTAAACCACAAGAGGGCATGTGTCAGCCCTTCCCCTTCCCACCGGCTGATCGTCCTAAACTCTCCCTCAGCCCTCTGGTCTTCACACTTCCATCTCATCCTTCCCTGGCCCCACTGGCCCCAGAGCCCAGACGCAGACAGATTCTCCTGCAGAGAGCTGGGAGCAGTACACAAAGTAGCCGGAGTATCTCTTGAACAGGCTGGGAGACAAGGACCCAGAAACGGGTTCCCAGAAGTTAGGAGAAAATGCTGGTGCACATTTTCTGAGAAAGTTAGCTATTGGTAAGACAGATTTTCACAGCTGTGGGAGGACATCCATGCTAGCTACTTAAACAGAATATAGTCTTTCATTCCTAAATACTAATACAAAATCATGCATCACCAGACATTTGAAGAAAACTAAGAGCATGAAAGAAAAATAGCCAAGATAAAGAGAACTGACCACAGATAACAGTTCGAGAGATCCTTCTAAAAAAAATTCTAACACAAATGATCAGATTTATGAACATCTGTAAAATAATATAGTGCTAGACAAGGAAAAGCAAAAAAACAAGGACATGAGAGAACTTAAAAGATAAATCTAAAATAAAAACTCAGTGGATGAAATGAAGAGTTAAAAGTGACAGAATATCCCCGAACTCAGAACATAAAGTCAATCTACAGATGCAATCAGAAGGCCAATCATTTGTCTCATAAAAGCATTCCAGAATGCAAGAGAAGTCAAAGAAGGAAAAAACACAGAATCAAAGAAAATATCCCTAAATTGAAGAAATATAGTGTCTTGAGGTTGAAAGGAAGCTATACCTAGATACATCCGAGTAAAATATTAGAATTTAAGAATATAAAAAGGACAGAAGGAGAGAAGGAAAGAAACAAAGCAGTACAAAGTACTGTATATGTAGGTTATATAATAATCAGGCTCCTCATTAGTAAAACCAAACAGAAGAAATGGAATAAGTTTTGAGGGAAAAAGTTGGAAACTAAATTCTATATCCAGCCAAACCAATCATATGAATGTATTCTTGGATATTCTAGAATTCAGAATATTTTTCACTCACACGATACTTAACGAAAAAAATTACTCAAGAAGACAATACAGCAAACTGAAAAAGGAACCCAAGAAAGAAGATAACATGAGACATAAGCTGAATGTGAGTCAGGAAATCATAAAGGAAGCTACAAAGAAAAGCCAAAGGATTCACTACACAGGGATATATGAAAGATTCTCTCCCAGATGGCAGTCTTATTAACAGACTATTTCCTAGGTGGCCAAATGTGTTACTAGGTGAGAGAATGAGTAACATTTACAGAATCATGCTGATGTCAGTCTTCTTTCAAATGTTAAGTCTCAATCTTGCACAGTACTTACATCTGGATTACCTTACAGGCTAACACTTGACAGTGAAAAAGAAAAGCAGAGACAAAAACTGGCAAGTAGAGGGACAAGAGAAGGGGAACAAGGGTGAGCCCAAGAATGTCTTCATCTTTCATTGTGGGGACAAACTGATACTACCTCAAGGGGAGCAGACGTGGAATGGAAGCATTAAACATTCTATTTAAAGAAAAAAAAGTCAACCAGAAGAAACCATTTTTAAAAAGTTAGTTTAACAAGGTAACAATATAATGAAGAAATCACGTATGTAGATGAGAAACAGTGTAGATGGGAGGTAGGGTAACGGTATGAAATTCTTTATCCTGCACAGCAGGGGATCAACAGACTTCTCAAGGAAAAAAGGCTGCAGGACATTAAAGTGAAAAACATACTTCCCAGGAGAATTACAAACTTAGTGCTTCCCTCTGAGGAATGAAACTGGCGATAAGAATGGGTGATTATTTTTTCACTTTGTGGCTTTTTGTACGGGTTTTTATTTTTGAAAACACGTTCACACGTTACTTCTATAATTTTTGAAAGGGAAGTATGTAGGTTAATACACCATTAAGCAAAAAAGCGAGCTGTGGAAGGCGTTTGCACACATTGCTGGGTGGTGGGGTGGGGGGAGAACTTCTGTTCTGTACTCCCCTCCCTCCCTCCTTTTTAAACAACAAACAGGCTCTCAGTTGCACTGTCTTTTGATGCTGCACCTACTGACAGTGGACAGGTCACAAATGTCCAAGAAAGGTCTCCCGTGGGAAGCTAAACACTTACCAGTAGAAAGCCAACCCAAAGGGGATAACGAACGCTTATGGTTTCTAAAAAAAAAAAAAAGTTTCAATTCCCAAATCTGGTAAAGGCAGAATGATACCCTTTCTAAAGTAGTTCACGTGCTTCCAATCCCTTCCAGTTCACGTTATTTGTAAGATCACTGGTAAACTACTTGACCAAAAAAGGAACCAAACCGGAGAGCAAGGAAACAATGACGTGGATGCATTCCGCTGGGCCTCCCAGAACTTTCAAAAGCTCTACAAGGAAAGCTACTTGTTGAAAATACCTCCAATCCTAGGCGAATAGCTGCGTCTGTAAAGCTTCGTCTTTCCTTCTCAAAATTCTTTTTTTGCTCTTTAAACAGGGACCACTCTTCCTTGAGGCGCTCCTTTTCCTCCAGCAAGTAACAGTCTCGTAGCAGCGAGGTGGTGTCATCATCACATGCAGTAGCCAGCTGCTGCTATTAAATTTTAAAACATAGTAAGTTCCAGAGGGTCCCTGCAATGCTTCCAGTTAAAATTAAAGCAAGGGAAGCAGGGTCAAACTTTAGGGAAAGGACAGAAACAATGGAAAACCAGAAAGTCAACTGAGGACTCTCATTTTCCAGCTGGCGAAGCCCCCCCTGAGGAATGGCATACGTTGTACCTGTTAGCAAGCGATGAACTTAGCTTAGAGCAGAAAAATGACAAACACTACAGACCTTCTGAAAAACGGGAATAAAAATCTAGTAAGGCGTAAAATCCTGGCCATTCTCATGGGAAAACAGCTTGAAAAGGCAACTCACATTTACCTGTAAAAGCTGCTGCTGGGTTTTAATCATTTCTTTACACTGCTGAATTTCTAACTCGAGTTTTTCAGTTTCTTGTTCGTGGTCTTGTCGTGAGATTACGTCTTCATCATTAAAACCTTCTAGGTGTACCTTTGAAACTAACATAAAACCAGTCATTTGACATAGGTTTTATACCACTCAGTTTATGGTGTTTTTTGAATTATATTTAAAAATCAAGGCTCTCAGAATTTCTTTCTGGAATCTCGTAAGTTTTCTAAAAGGTACTTATTCCCTTTGCCCTTTAAAAATTTCGTAAGCTATAATAATACAACTAAATTTATAGTATTTTAGCACTATGAAAAAATTTAAAAAGCAAAGCAACTTATTATAAGGGATTTATGACAACTACAAACTGGTACTATTTTTGGACTAAAATGGTATCTTTACTGATAGTTCTACTATGAACATTTAATTTGTAATCCATATTTATTCAAGACTATGTCCTAATTAAAAATGGACAACCTATAAGCATCTGTCTTTGGCTCAGGTCATGATCCCAGAGTTCAGGGATTGAGCCCCGCATCGAGCCCCTTGCTCAGCGGAAAGCCTGCTTCTCCCTCTTGCCCCTCACCCTGCTCATGCTCTCTCACTTGCTCGCTCATTCTCTCAAATAAATTAAAAAAATCTTTAAAAAAATGGATAACCTATATTCACAAAAGAGAAAAATAATTAACAAATCCATAAACTACTTTTGACTCTTCTTCAAAGATCAGTGCAGTGCTACAAATCTTGCAAATTCCTATTCAACAAACAGGAAGTCCAAACATACTTGCCATTTACTAAAAGATGGTGACTGAAATCAATAAAATCTCATGTAAATTAATTTTAGTACAAAATTTTGCTGATTACTCTTTACTACTGAAGATAATTGACAGTTATTTTGTGACTTTTGACATTTAGAATAAATTTTCTTTCAACAGACTTCATTTACCTTAATTTTCTTGATTTAAAAGAATGCAAACTAACGAATATAAAATATTAAGAACACATTCATCAGTGTAGATCTATACTATCTACAGTGACAGGAAATGGTGTCTAAAATAATACAGTTAAATGAAAAAAGCAGTGTAGAAAAAATATGTAATATTCAATTTTTTGTTTTTATATATTTTTTTAAAGATTTTATTTGAGAGAGCAAGCGAGCATGAGCAGGGGGAGGGGCAGAGGGAGAGGAAGAGACAGAGAATCTCAAGCAGACTCTCCACTGAGTACAGAGCTCCACATGGGGCTTAATCCCATGACCCTGAGATCATGACCTAAGCTGAAACCGAGAGTCAGATGTTTAACTGACTGAGCCACCCAGGCACCCCAGTTTTTTATATATTTTTAAATAAATATTTTGTGGGTGCCTAGGTGGCTCAGTCAGTTGAGCATCTGCCTTTGGCTCAGGTCATGATCCCAGGCTTCTGGGATCAAGTCCCACATTGAGCTCCCTGCTCAGCAGGGAGTCTGCTTTCTCCCTCTCCCTCTGCTTGCTGCTCCCCCTGCCTGTGCTCGCTGTCAAATGAATAAATAAAATCTTTAAAAATATATATATTTTGTAAATGCCTACAGAAAAAATCTAGAAAGATAAGCATGAAACTGTTAAGTGTCATGTATAGGAAACAGAAACCTGAATACTCTACTACATATACTTCCTAATTGATATTTTATATTAAACATATATTATTTTGAAAATAATTTAAAAATAATTAGGAACCATGAGTATGCAAGTATCTAGGAATAATAAGCAACAGGTTCATATTTATACCATATCACAATTAATAATTCTTAATTTCCAAACCAGTAAGAGACTCGGTTCACTTTATTCAACTGTACATTGCACTCAAAATAGAGGGAGATACGTAGTATCCTCTTTTCACAGAAAGATTCACAGAGCAGCAAAGTATTTCTCAGTGAGGTTCAAACCTCACCTCTAGAAGTAGACAGAAGCTTGATTATCAAACCACCAACCTTAGCTCAAGTATTTCAGGATCTGATCCCGTAACGTGACTTTCCAAGTGACTGAAATTAAGAGCTGAGTGTCACAACTCACTCTGCATGCAGTGAGGCAGTAAGTTACCTTGGTTATCAAGTTTTTCTACATGACTTTTCAAAATCCTCCACTGTTTTCTGATGCTGTTGGTAAGCTGCTCTCTCACAGTCTCACAGGAAAGGTCCCACAAACTCTCCCTACTCAGTTCCCCAGCGTCTTCTTCAGCATCAGAGAGAACCTACAAGAGAGAGATGAAAAGGAAAGACCAGTATCTTAAAACGGCTCTAGATACTCAGGCAGTAGTAATTAAACTGATCATCAGAGACACCTATCAAAATCATTTCTGTGCTGTATCTTATGCATATATGACCTAATATTAAAAACAGAAATTCTCCAACTCAAGTCTCTTCAAATGTGAATCTGAATCCAAATACGGTTAGTGACAAGAGTCACGGAGCTGTGTGAGGAAGAGTTATTCACTACCTGTCCAGTGTTGTGTTAGAGCTCTCACAAGCTAATTAATCCTCAAATCATGTTACAATGTGGGGAAAATGACGCTTAGAGAAGTAGAGATACTGCCCACTATCATACAGCCAAGAGGCAGAACTGAGATCTGAAGTTAGATCAACTTATCTCCAATCCTAGGCTGTTTAAATAAATAAACCGGTGAGGTTATCTACAAAGTAGAAGCAACTGTGAATCTTATTTTTCTCATATACTTTTAAAAAATAAAACTAGACATTATTTTTCTTTTTACTCTACCATTAAATCATAAGAAAATACAGAAAACCACTGACACAGAACCACACAGAATCAAAGCAGGATAAAGAACATAGGTAAACAGTACTAATATATACTATGTCAAAAAAATCTGTAGCTACGTAATGTGTGTGTGTGTGTGTGTGTGTGTGTATAATATCTGCATAATAATTTGCAAAGTCCTAAATTTGTTGTTAACATCCAGGAAAGTGATACACTTCCAGAGACATACTTCCCTAATATGAACAATAAAATATCTTGCTGGGGAAAAAAAGAGAACATATCGAAGATGAAAGAAACGCTGATCAGACAGTTCCCACAGGCGGGTGCAGCAGGAATGAGGGAGTGACTCAGTGGGGAGATCTGTATCAATAGCCCCAGGTCAGCGAAGGCTGCCAGAGGTCAAGGTCTCCCAGGGGAAGCAGGTTGGGGAAAGGCCCAGCACGGAGCTCACTGTGACTCTGATTCTTGCCAATCAAGCCTCTGGAGCTACTTGCCAGTAATTCTTCCAAGGAGCTACAACCTCTATGTGTTAAAGCGTGCCAGAATACTATAAATCCATTATTTAAAAAATGAACAATAATTCCTTCACAGTGTCCAGACTGAAACTCTGAAACCACAACATGAAAGTAAAAAATTAACTTGAATTTTGGGTATATGTCTGGCTATACTTAAGCACAATAATAAATTAATGAAACCTCAAGGCTACCTAGGCATTCTAAGGTTAATCTTATCCTCTTGCTATAATGCTCCAAAATCCTTAAAAGAAAGGAAGGACTGAATTAAATTGTAAGAGAAAAAAAATTCTAGAAAAACAGATCTTTGAAAAACAAGAAGTATACTTGAGAGTATTGTTTCTCCAAAGGTAAACAGCTGAATTTTTAAGAACTATACAGGATGCTACCCCCTGGCTGCAGTGGCGAGGAGAGAGGGTCCTTGACTTACTACTGACTCGTGCTGCACACGGGCGGGTGATGTTAGTAAAGGCAGGGCCAAAAACTGAACGCGCTGCGGGAGTAACAGAAACTGCTCACTCTGGAGAGGTATTTGTGCGTGTGCACAACAAAAAGTGACAGACTTTGAGAGAAAAGGCAGAGGTCAAGCAGGTCCCGACCTGGGGAGTTTAAAAGAACTTCAGGTAATGCTTTAAAAAAAAAAAAAAGAAAGAAAAAAGAGGTGGAAGGTGGGATGGGCTTATCAGTTGGACTGACCACAAGGTAAATAATCCCCTCACATAGGTTTAAAAAACAAGTTCTGATGACTTGCTGATAATTAGCATTTCCCAACAATGTTATTTTCAGATTTTAGTCACTTGCCTGAATCCAGAGTTTAAACATGGAAAGCAATTAAAAAGTTTTCACCATATGGGACTTGTTTTTTCCCGACCTCTGCACGTATTACTCCCCTTGTGTCACATGCTTCTACCCCCAAAACACCCACTTTAAGAACCAACTCAAATATCCCTTTCTCCGTGAGGCCTTCTTGATTGCTACACTTCCTTTGTTCCACCCTATTACAGCTAAGATGTGTAAGGATTACTTTTGCACATGCCCCATCTCCCCAAAAGAGCTTCCTGAAGGATGCAATGGACCGAATGTTCATGTTCCCTCGAATTCATGGTGAAATCCTAACGCCCGATGTGCGGGTATTCAGAGGTGGGGCCTCTGGGAAGTGAGGAGGTCATGAAAAGTAGAGTCCTCATGCATGGGACGAGTGTCCCTAAAAAGGGACTCAGGTGAGCTCTCCTCCTCTTTCCAGCATGGGAGGGTGAGGGTACAAGGCGCCGGCAATGTGCGACCAGGAAGACATAGTCTCCCCAGACACTGACCCTAACGGCAGCCAGAGTTTGAACGTCCCAGTGCCAGAACTGTAAAAAATAAATTTCTGTTGTTCTTAACCACCCAATCTATAGTAGTTTGTCATAACAGCCCCAACTGAGACAAAGAAAGAAGTCAAAATCCTTTTAGCTTTTTCTTTCCAGGGACCAGAACATTATGTACATTCCGCAAATTTCTGGACTGAATGATTAGTTGGGGGTTCCCAAAGTTAATAAATATTTCACTCTGAAAAGTAAAGCCTGCTTAAGTACACAATACCTAAACTATTTAGAGGATACTCAGCACAGTGGTTAAAAACATGAACTCTGGGGTGAGACAGACTTGGATTTAAATCCTAGTCCTGTCACGTGTGATACTAAGGCCAATGAGATGAGTGTGCCTCAGTTTCCTCAGCTATAAAATTGGGATAATGATGATACGAAAAGCATCAAATTAGAACAATGAAATGAGACAATGCTCTTAAAGTGCTTATCACAGTGAGTCAGTCCTTGGAAAGTCACCTTCATCGTTCCCCAGGCCATGTCTAGAAACACACAGGGACATTTTGTTGTCGTCACAGTGACTGGGGGCATTGCAGCAGTGAGCATCCTGTCCACAATGCCAAGGGTGTTCCCACGGGGAATACCTAGCTAATGTTTGAACTGTTCGACTTAGCAATCCGAAACTGTATTAGAGAGGAAAGAGCCACTTACAGTTCCTGTACTATCATCTGCTCTTTCTCTAGGTTTCTGCTTTTGGGGAGAAAGAAGAGAAATCATTTCCTTTTTCATTTGCTGAAGAACCTTCTTAAGTTCAGCATTTTCCATTAGGATTTGTTTCTGACGATATTCATAATCATTCAAGAGAATTTTATACATTTCATCTTCATTCCTGAGAAAGAAACTGTCAGTATGAAAATGCAGTTATAGAAAGAAAATGCTGATGAAATGTACCAATTTAAATTGGACCTTACCTGGCCTCAGTTTTACCCGTCCTCCAGGAGCCTCTTTTTCCATCGGCTCTCCCCACATAATTTAAAACTTCCATAGCTACAAACATGAACATGCAAAACAAAACCAATTCTTACCATACATATGTTTAAGTGTATAAAACCCTAACACACTCTATACACACTGGAGACATAAGTCAACCTGGTATAGATTAGGATTTGGGCTCAAACAGCCCAGATTTCAAGTTCCAGTTCTCCATCACTGATAAGCCCTGAGACCTTAACCAGTTATTTAACTACCTAAGCCTGTTTCTTCATCAATACAGAGGGAATGATGAAAGTATCTACCCAAAAGTTGTTGTGAAGAGTAAAAGAAGCTGTTAAAACAGTTAAAGTACTAGTAAATATTATTTTATTATCACTATTAACTTTATCATTGGGGCTGGCAAACTCCGGCCTGCAGGCCAGCTGCCTGATTTTCCAAATAGTTTTATTAGAACACAGGCACACCATTGTTTACATAGTTTTACGCTACAAGTGCAGGGATGGAAAGTTGTGACCAAAGACTACAGACCCCACAAACCTGAACATATTTACTATTAGAACCTTTACAGAAAATGTCTGCCAAGCCCTGTGTTGTCATCATCACCAAAGAAGTCAAGGCCCCTGTGTATTAATTTCTCTTCTGTCCCAGGGGGATGGAAGCAGTTGGCATTAGAAGGAAGTAAGATGACAATAAGTTACTGTAATTTTAGACTTGATGAAATCATTATGAGCCTGTCACTTCCAGTTAGGTATGGACTAGGAAACAGCCAGACTCCCATAAAATAAGGGCTCTGTTACCAGAGTGCCATCTTTAATAAACTTCTCTAATTAGGTGTTACATTTTATACTTCCAGCATTTCATCCTGCTCTGTATATAATTCATGAATGAACATGAGGTTAACCGATGAAATTTAAATTTGATTACCTACAGATTTTCCAACCTTGTCTTAATTGCTTATTACACTTTCATTTTTCAGGAATTTTTAAAAGATAGCCGACTAACTGCAAGAGCTCTGCTGTACAGACGGGCAGTGAGGCAGCCAACACTGAGGGGCCTGCTGACAGCCTGTGACATGGGCTCATCAGTTGCTGTGCCAGCAAGTCCGACCAAGCTCAGCTTCGGAAACTGCAGCTTAGGGCATTACCGTACAAGGCGGTTAGAACACAACCTACGGTCCACCTGGAAACCACTGTTCGATAAATCAATGCATAGATTTCCCATGCCGCATCTTCCCAGGCCAGCAAAACTGTATCTGCATGGACCTGGCTGCGCGCGTGCGCGCGTGTGTTTCTACTTTTTCGTCTATGTGATTTCCCTGAAATTATGCACATACTTGGATGAAGCTGACAAATGATTTTCAAAAGAATGACACAAGAAAAAAGTACACCTTATGAACAAACATAAGCATAACATTCGCAGTCCATCTTTCAGACTGGTTGCTTCAAAAATGCACAACCACACTTATTAAAAGGAACTGATGTAAATGATTTGGTCAGATGAATAACTTTATGAAGTCAATTCTAAAATCACACTTGTTTTGATACTCAGAAACTCGTGATTTTTCATATGATCAGTTCTTGGCTATGGAAGATGAGAATATCCCCTGGCTTAGTTTTTCCTCTGTGGAAGTACAACAGTCGTATTAAAAAGAAATATAACTCTTACATGCAACAAAGGAAGCAAAATTATTATTTTTCACTAATGAGTTATCTCGATTTCTAGTTTATACAGATACACACCATCTACAAACAACTGCATAAAGCATAAAAATACTTCATGAGGTATTCTGCTCCAACTGACATTTATTTCTTAGCATATTAGCTTATTTGTTTATTTTCCTCTATCTTAACCACTTGTTTCTTACCTATTTTTTTATCCTTCTTATTCATAACAAGTTGATGTAGACGTTCCTTTAATTTATTATATTCACGTTCTTTTCTCTTCATATCATGATTATACTGAGTAGCTCGACTTGCAATGATATTTTGTAATTTTTGTACCTGAAAAAAGCATTTTCCAACAAATGAATCCTTATGATTGATAACCCGTTAAAATTTGTAAATTCAAAAAAGAAAAGAACTAGCATTCACCTCCTCATAAAATAGTTTATTTTAGGATTATTCTTCCTTCTCAATAACCACTGGAAATCACTTTTTAAAGTTATCATTAAGTGAATCACAAAGTTTTTATTTTTTAATTCTGAAATTTCTAGAGCTGCTAACTTCCTAAATTATTTTTCTACCCCTTTTATGCTACATATAGACTCTGATCATTTAGAAACCAGAAACTTGTGCAGAAGTATTAAAGTGATTAAAGCTTCGTCTGAAACAAGAATTGATCCGATCACCTGTAGTGACTTCCTTATACTACTGACTTGAATCACTTTATTCCTTATTAATCTGTGACAAATTAGCCACCGCACATCACAGCACATAAACAGGTTTGTTTTTATCTGATCATTAACAGTTCTCAAATGAGAGTAACTCCAAACAGCAGACAGAATCCGGCTCAAATATTTGCTGAGTACCTACTATACGTCAGGCCCTACAGCTCAATGTTTAGATCTACTGTGGCTTCTCAGGCAGCCCTTGACAGGAAGTGTGTTCTAGTCTATACAAACATCTTTAATCTCTGCTGGAGATGACCACGTTTAACTTAATTCTTACTAAAGATTAACTATATTCAAATCACTTAGGTGTAATCTGCAGATCATGTCAAAATTTTCTGTGAAATAACTCAAGGAGATGCATAAGCAACCCTGCAGTTTAATTAAGAAATTTCACTATCCACTAACTATATTACTAAATTGTCAAAATATGACAAAACAATCTGTCTAAATCACTATAAAATCATTAAAGAAATAAGCTCCCCTAAAAGTCCTTATAGTTCAAAAAACACATATACAACATTGAACATAAATATTTTTTTATTGGTTATCACATGGTCAGGGATCAAACTGCAGAGCAGTCAGAACATAATGGTTTCTTCTTATATAAACTAAAAAATCGTAATTTCAAACGCATTAACTCTACAGATCCAAATACTAACTAGCCATTGTAGCAGAAATGAGATTAAAATTATGATGTCTTTAACAATCAGAAATAAGATTTTTAAATGTGAATTGCTTTTTTTCCCCTAAACAATAACTCTTGTGTCCATTTAGTCAAGTAATTAATTGCTTGATGGGATGAACAATGTCAGTATTTAATACAGAGAAAGAAGAGGCATGCCAGATTTAAGTATAGGTATGGCAGAGAATAAAAGATCTGCATTTAAAGCACCCTTGTGCCTGAGAAAAAGTGACAATGCACTGGCGTCCAGGACGGACAGTAGAGGACACCGGCTGTCACAAGCTACGGACCAATATACTAAGCACCATGAATCCACCTGGGGCAGGGGGTGCCACAGAGAGCTCCTGATCTCAGTTAAATATGCTGCAATGCTGTACACAGAGGTCCACCATACCAGTGTGACAAAGGATGAATTAATGCTCTTGTTTTAAAGTGGGGTATGGTCACATCAAATCAAAAAAAAAAAAAATTATTTAAACTTTATCTTCAATAACTGATAACCCACCTCATCTTTTTCATTTTTTAGTAGCTGATGCAAATTCCGGTTCTTGCACTGTAACTGTCTGTCTCTTTCCTGAAGCCCAATCATTTCTCTCCTGGAGGTTTCCAGTTGTTCCTAGAACACCCACATGCAACTGTGATTAAAATTAACACAGAACTCGGAGCAAATGAATTCTTCAAAGATTAGTAAAAACAACATACACATACTGGGGTTTCTTAGCTAAAACTGCAGTTTAATGGCACACAAAATGCTTACTCAAAACAATTATTATAAGACAATACTATAAATTTATTTAAGTTTAAATATAGTATTTTAATTTATTAAAATACCAACATTTTTATGTTTACGCAAATGAGTTTCAAAGTGGAGCCCTTGAAAGGCTCTTCACTTATTCCAGTGATGCTGCCATTGGACACTTTTTAAATTTCCTCTTAGGACTTTTTAACACTTCTACAGTACACTCTTTGAGAAAGAACCAAAGTGATATGGAGCTAAGTCTAAAGACAACGTGTGACCAAGCAAAGCAGCAACCCTTCAGGTCAGAAAGGGTGGGACTCCAGCACGACCCTCGTTCTCCCTTCCAAGTGCTAAGCTCTGAAGATTTTTTTCCCAGAGCAGAATAGCAGCATTGCTGGAATCAGGATGAGATAAGATGTTCATTTTGAATACATTCCACACATTTCCTGAGGAAATGTGCCAAGTTCTGCATGAGGCCACTGGCATATTTTTAAAATCCTCTTATCTTTATAAAATATAAAAACCACTCAAGTTATGCCATAACTGACCACAATTAACAACTTGGACAATCCCTGTAACAATGGACCTCAAGAAGATTTAGGAATTTAGAACATTTAGGAATATACCTCGGATAACTCTAAAGGTGTCAGAATTTTTGGCACCCTCTTCTTCGGAGTCTTTGCGACTTCCTATCATGCCAGACCATCTGGAAAGACTGAACTTAAAGGCACTGGGCCAGTTGCTATGTCCCATATATGTCAAATCAGATTCACTTTGAGTGATGATCAGCACTTTACTTGAACTCCCCACCAGCCCTGCAAATCTATACACCCCCCTCCTACATCACTTATCTCATACCATCACCCCCTGTAAACTTGAGACAGAGACCAGGCCGGTCTCATAAATTCATGACTCTCTTATTCCCCAAATTCAATTTTTCATAAAATTCTACCCATTTTACCTCCCAAGTTTGCTTCCTATTTCACTTTTACTATCTCCACTAGCACGACCTTAGTTCAAGTCCAAAATCTCTCTGGCTTTGGCAGCTGCTAAGGCCTCCTAACAGCTGTCCTTTCCACCAAGGCTTCTGGGCTCCCCACCTCCGTCCCAAATACAAATCTGCACCTTCCGCATAGTTTCTCTGCCCTACTGCCAGGCTGATGTTTACATGACGCCCAGGATGCCTTCCTCTCGCTTACATTTCTTGGTGCCTTCGTGTGTCTGCACAATGCCTCTCACATCCTCGGACGCCTGGGGCCCAGCCTCACCTCTATCGCTCTTCATCATCATCATCATTTCAGCCCCTACAGAGCGACTGACTAGTCTCTGGAAGTCAAATACTCTCCCATACCTCTATGCTTTATTTTATTTTATTTTTTTTTTAAGATTTTATTTATTTATTTGAGAGAGCGAGCGAGCACATGAGAGGGGATAGGGTCGGAGGGAGAAGCAGACTCCCTGCTGAGCAGGGAGCCCGATGCGGGACTCGATCCCGGGACTCCAGGATCATGACCTGAGCCGAAGTAAACAGGTTATATACCCTCTGCCTAGAATGTCTTTTCCAAACATTAGCAAATTTCTATATACTCCTCAGATCAAGTGTTAACTCTCTGTGAAGCCTCCTCTTACTCCCACACCAAGAACAACGAACAAAGCAAATAATTATGGTTCAATGTATCTCCTTCCACTAGACTACAATCCCGAGAGCTGGAATTGGGGTTCACTCCTCTCTGAAACCCAGTGCACCTGGCACAAAAATACTTAATAAATTTTGCTCAATGAATTGAATGAATCCTATACTGGATCCAGAAACTCTTCAAGGACAGATCGGCAACTTTTGCCACTGAACACACATTTCTGTCCAGAGAAAAATACCGGATTTTGGCCTAGGTCAAACCTGAATTAGAAGATTTCCTGGAAAACAGTCTATACTCTGGGCTGTCCTAATAAGCAACCACTCTTTGGAAGGAAAGGCTAAATAGGCCTGGATTACCAATATCATTCAGCCAAGGTTACCCACATATAAAAAGTTTTAATGCAGAACTGCGGCCTTCAAGGGCTTACAACTCTAAATCAGTCTAATTCATAAGACCCTCCATAGGTTTCTCTGATTAAGATTAAAGTATCATCCACAACTCACAGCCTTTTTATAACCTTGGAGGCTACTAACTACCCCCTCCAGCCCACCACAGTTACCCCCTCAGGGATAACCTCTATCCTTTAGGCATTGTAGGATGTATAAAAACCTAAAAATATTAAAGAGAAAACACTGTTACCACTTGGCTTAGCTTATGAGACAGTTGGCTTATTGAAATACAGGTCGACATGCAATCTCTACCTTAAGTTTTGCATAGCAGTTCTGTAGATGGTCCATATCACTTCCCAGTTTCAGATTCTGTGTTTCTACGTTTTCCTGAGCTAGAAGGTTCTTCCGCTGAAGTACAAGTAGCTCATTCATACAATTTAAAACAGCAACTATATTTAATTCTCTCTTTGTGTCTTTACCTTTGGATTCTTCATATAATGAAGGAAAACCAAAAGTAGTCAATTCCTGGTAAGAGAAAATGTTTTCCTCAAAGTTGGTTACCAGACAACTCAGTATAGAAACAAAAGATAGAAATCTTTTCTCAGAAATAATGAACACTATCCTGAGTTAAGAAAATTGTAAATATCCCAAAGGACAAAGAACTGAGAGAACTGGGCTCTTTTTAGCCTCTGCTCTACAAGTGCCTGTGTCCTGGGGCAAGGCACTTAGTACATCCGTAAAATAAGGGAGAGACTCCTGGTGAAGAGGTCCCTAGAGTGATGTGCAGGCCAACCTGCTCCTGACAAACACGTTTACCATGTATCCAGACTAAACGGTCACCACAGTTCTTTGCCCATCTAGTTATGTTACATAACAGGTCAATACGTTAACAACATACGTGTGCTTGACAAGTATTTTTCTCGTAACTTTGATATGTTCTATTATATAACATGATTTATGCTATTGCTTCTCACACACAAAAAAATTTTTTTACCTGATCAAGATATGAAATACTTTGTTCAATATTCTCTTCTGTGCAGAAGGCACTGAAAAAACTGTGCACATTTTTTGATAAAGGTATTGAAGAACATAGCACTTGCTGTGAGTATAAACTTGATGGAGACATCTTTGTTTCTGAGGTATATTGACAGATATTTTTGCTTTCTGAAAGAATAAAAGGCATTTACTCAATTTATAAAACATATGCAAACTATCTCCATTACCAAAGATCTTGAATTATATAAATATTTTTAAGTATTTTCAAATTAAGACAAAGCTGTTTTTTGCATGAAAACTACATAAAGTTGACCCTTAAACAACACAGGAGTTAGGGGCACTGACTCCTCATGCAGTGGAAAATCTGTGTATCACTTTTTTTTTTTTTTAAGATTTATTTGAGAGAGAGAGAAGGCATGTGCACGAGCAGGAGGAGGGGCAGAGGGAGAGGGAGAAGCAGACTCCCCGCTGAGCAAGGAGCCCTATGCAGGGCTTGATCCCAGGACCCTGAGATCACGACCTGAGCCCAAGGCAGCCCCTTAACCGACTGAGCCACCCAGGTGCCCCCTTGTGTATCCCTTTTGACTTCCACAAAACTACTAATAGCCTACTGATGACCAAAAGCCTTACCAATAACAGTTGATGTATCACATTAGTATAGTCTTACAATAAAGCTAGGGAAAAAAATCACAAGAGAAAATACATTTACAGTACTGTACTACATTTATCGAAAAAAATCTGTGTATAAGTGGACCCACACAGTTCAAACCCATGTTATTCAAGAGTCAACTGTACTTTTTTCAAAAAGATACAACTATAAGGTGCCCTTAGTAGGCATGTTAAGCTACAATATACTACCTTAACTTACAGTATTTCAGACTTATAAAAATAACAGACAAAAACCACCTGAGTCAAAAGTTATGGATTAAAGGAATAAATCACAGCAACGTACTGACGTACCCAATAAATTTATTTCAAATGCATAAACATTCCTCTCCAAGATAATAACAATCAAACCCATCATCTATCAAAGGCACTGAACCCCACTAATTATGGCACAATTCTTAGCTTTCCCAGATAAACTTTCTGAAAATAAAAATTAGATATTTTACAACTATTTATGTCTCTCTCTAGTCACATCTTCGATATTTGTGGTAATTATTTATAGTTTCATTTAAAAATTCCCCTTTACAATTACTGCTTTAGTCTACCCTTATTTTAGACCGTTACCTGAAGACAGATCTGGGTCTGTAACAGTCATCCACTCTCCCATAGCAGTCACGAGGGCCGGGCTACCTGAGGAACCAGTTCAGCGGCTAAACATTTAGTCCAGCTGCTGTCACTCTTCTATGTAGGCATCTCCTTAAAAAGCAAATTGTAAAACAGTAACATTTAACTAAAAATATAAAAGCAAATATAAAATCAATGTGTAAAAAGAAGGATTTTGCATTATTTATTTCCATACACTCTCATACAGAACATGGTAGAGCTCAATAATAACCCTGTGTGGGCGCGTACACACGCGCATGTGTTTAAGGATCAGGAGTAAAGGGTTAACAACTTCTACCAAGGCATTCACATTACTTCATTTACAAAGTACATGATACATGATTTGACTCACAATATAAATCTAAGGTACAGCATTGTACTAAGTAATAACGATTTCTATATTAAATCCTCTAAAATAAAGTACAAAGTATTTATACAGGTAAGAGGATGAAAAACTTCTTGGCTAACATTTTCATTTTTTGTTTTTATTAACTATATTAGCAAAAAGAAATTTTAATTACTATTCCCAATGTTGGCACAGATGTAGAAAAAAGCCTACTTCCATACACTGCTCTCCAGAAAGATCCCATCAATTCATACTACTACAGCAATTTGGCAATATGTATCACATCTTACAAATGAAATATATTTTGACCTAGAAATACCACTTATAAAATTTTATCCTAATAAAATGATTTGTGCTTGCTTTGGCAACACACAGACTAAAACTGGAACAACACAGAGAAGATTAGCATGGCCCTGCACAAGGATGACATGCAAATTTGTGAAGCATTCCCTATTTTTGCATGTGGAACTTAAGAACCAAAACAGACGAACACGGGGAAAAAAAGAGAGGCAAACCATCAAACAGACTCTTAACTGTAGAGAACAAACTGAGAGTTGCTGGAGGAAGGTGGGGGGGGATGGGTTAAATGATTGGTATCAAAGAGAGCACTTGTTGTGATGAATCACTAAATTCTACACCTGAAATTAATATTGCACTGTACTTTAACTGGAATTTAAATAAAAACTTGGAAAAGAAAAAAATGATTTGTATAAAAATTCATCTACACATTGTTCTTGATAACATCAAAAAACTGGAAATAGGTTATATGCTCCACAGGAGATAATGGTTAAATGGTTAAATGACACATTTATACAACAGAACATCTTTAAACACAACCAGGTGGAATTAAGGTGGTTACCATATGAATGAAGGGGACTAAGTGTTAAGAACCTTTCATGTAACTGTTTCACATACACTTTCAGCCTACCATCATGTTTCCACTTTTTTATAGAGAAAATGGAAGAAATGAGTATTTCTCCAGCATAAAAAAATTCAAATGAACTTATAAATGACAACTGGGAATTGATTTCAAGGTCAGGGATAGGAGGAGGAGTGATGACTACAGGCAAACTGGAGGACACGTGCCACCACTTTGGACACCTGCTTCTCAGTTACAATAAACGGTGGCCAAAAGAGAAAGCAGGTCGTGTGTTGCTATCTTTCCATCTTTCAAGGGATGTTGGAATTCTGGATTTTTATGTGGAATCTCGAAATTCGTTAATGTGAAAAGCTACTTAAAAAGATTATGCAAGGTATCCTGTGGGAAGGGGGCGTGGCTGGAAGGAGGATGTGAGAGAGCCTTTTGCATCGTGATCTGAGAGAAGGCTGCATGAGCCACCAAGTTGTACCCTTAAGATCCGGGCACCTCACTGGATGTAAGTTACCTTTCTAATGACAACATTTTTTAATAAGCCAAATCAAATGTGTCTTTAGGCCAGATCTGGACTGTGAATCAGAGTTCACAACCCCTATTCTGAATATTTAAGATTGTGGGGAAATAGGGGCACCTGGGTGGCTCAGCTGGTTAAGCGTCTGCCTTCGGCTCAGGAGATGAACCCAAAGGTCCAGCATCTGCATCACATCATCAGGCTCCCTGCTCGGTGGGGGAGTCGGCTTCACTGCCGCCCCCACCACCGGCCCTCATCCCCACCTAGAGCCCCTCGTGCTCACGCTCTCTCATTCACTCCCTCTCTCAAATAAATATAATCTTTAAAAAAAAAAAGATTGTGGAGAAATATTCATAATGTAATACTGAAGTGAGATGAAAATTTTCATTCATTCAATAGATTTTTAATTGTGCTATACATGCCAGGCACACTCTTCTAGGCACAAGGGAGGCCCTGCCCTCAAGTTCACATGCTAGTGGGGGTGGAAATAGATAACTAAGTAATAAATTAACATAACAGAGTGTGATGAGGACTATAAAGGAAACAAAACACAGTAACATGAGAGTACTGGAGTGAGGGTATCCAGATTCACCAAGGAAGGCCGCACCGGGACACTGAGACCTAAATGATACACAGTGAACCACAAGATGATCAGTGACCAGAGCAGCCCAGGCAGACGAAACAGCAGGTACAAAGACCCAAGATGGAAACGAACTTGGTAAATATGAAAACCATGAAGAAGGCCAGTACCTTTGAAGCACAGTACACAAGGAGAGAGGGTAGGAAGCTGGATTTTCTCTTAAGTTGCAATGAAAAGCTATCGAAGGAGTTTAGGCAGGAAAGCCAACAGGATCTTCTTTAGGCTTTGAAAAAGATCCCTTCAGCTACTCTACCCTCTGTGAGTATATTAGAGGTGGGCGACAGTGGGAGGCTGGAAGATATCGGGCCACTGCAACTAGGCAAGACCATTTTTACACTACGACTAGAACAGCAGGAGTGGACACAGGTGGATGAATCAGGGATGGGTTCTGGAGAAAGAACCTGCAGGAGTTGAAGACAGAATGAAGTACGGGCAAAAGAGAAATCAAGGATGATTCCTAGGTCATACAGGAGCCTACAATATATCCCAATGCAAATGATGCGATGTGTTGTAGTGCATGTTACAGTGTCACACACATACGGGGGCTGCCAAGTCTGGTGCGGATTTTTGCTATTCTCCTACTCATGTGCCTTGCTAAGAGCAACCTGAACCATTCTGCACTTCCCCGTCCTTATATGGGTGCCTTCAGCAACAGGAGGAGCAGAATAAAAGTTCAGTCTGCACCAAGACAAGACAATGATTTTACGTTTCGCTTCCAGAGATAGTAGCCATAAACAAAACAAGATCCAAGGGACTTATAAACCCATCTACTCTAACCCAGCTCTGCTTTGGCTAAGTTACTAAACCCTTCCAAGCCCTGGTTTCCTCACTGGTAAACTGCCATAATAATGACTCTTACTTCAGTTTCCCCAGAGGATTAAGTGAGATGATGCATATAAAGAAGTATTCAGCACACGGCCTGGCATATGGGGCACACGGAATTAATATTGTCTTCATCATCGCCATCATCATCATTATCTGGATACAGATCTGTTTGGTATAAATGACAGGATTCCAAAACCTATAACAAAAGGCACTGTTGCTCTTAATAAAAGTTGAACACCTTAGAAAATTTGGAGACAGATATCCTCATAAAACCACACTAGGCAGTGGGATTAATTCTTTGTAATTGTTAGGTTGCGGGGGGGGACAGATCAGAGGAAAAAGGCACTTTTCCAAGCCCTTCTTGTTCCTGTTTTTTTTTTTTAAATAAGACACAACACTGCCTTAAGTGCCTTTCCCCTCATACAGAAAGATCAAATACCAGAATGTCTACTATACATCCATTCTTTAAAGTTGTAATTTCAGTCAGTTATTCTTCCTCTGTGAATTTAGCTCTCCAGCGTCTACGGGTTCAGACGGTGAACTGTTCCCTGCCCTGTTATTTAGAATAACAAAAACAACAACAACAAAAACAACCAACTGTGAAATATTTAGGTCTAGTTAAATGTTCACAATGAAAACCAAAACACTTTGAAGCACTACGAAACAAAGAAGTTACCAACAGAATATGATTTCACACAATCTCACGGTTTCTATGTATTCTGTTCAATGATGCACCAAATTATACACTAGGAGGTTTGTGATAAAAGTTACCCAGTCAGACTCTTAATCAATATACAAGCCGAAACTGAGAGACTAATTTAAGCAAGTTATCCTATTCTAGCTCAACCACAGTCAAATTTCATTGTTGAAGGTTACAAACTATTTTATAAAGATATTATAAGACATCAGTATTAATTTCAAAAGCAAAAAAAAAAAGGTAACAGAAGAACCTCCGCTTCGCATAAACCTAATACCATCACAAGTACATTTCAACTTGAAAGCTTCAAAAGCAGCCAAGAAGGACTCCATTACAGCTGAGTGCTGGAGGGGCGCCTGGGTGGCTCAGTCGGTTAAAGCTGAGTGCTGGAGCACACAATGAAGTTCCATATTACAGATTAATCAAGTCAGAGCAAAGCATTCGACAGTAGACCATGAGCATACAAGAACAAACTTGGTTATAACTAGCATTGTTATTAGAGTTTCATTATAGAAGAAGAAAGGGAAGAAGCTGACAGTAAATCATGTTTTTGTTCAAGTAATCTGTAACCCCCATTTCTCTATACCACTGGTTAGGGAAACTGTCCAGATTGCAAGAGAGGACAAATTCCTGAGTGAATTTTATGAGCAAAACTTGAAGATTAAACAATTTAGCCACCCTGTAAAAGTCATTTCATTCATCTAAGATTGTTGAGGATTAACCCTGAAATAACTTAAAGTAAGAAAAAAACATCTATAAAGTAATCCATAAGAATTCTTCCTCCTAATCTTTAAGTCAGAGAGACATGGTTTTATTCCTTCCTGGTGGATAACATGTATATAGGCACCTAATAAACTTCCTTGATTCCAAGTATTTCTCAATGCACATTCCAGTAAGTCAGTCTACATAACAGAAAATCTTACTAATTGCAGTAACATTGCAATAGTTTCAGTAAAAATGTTACCTTACTATTTCTGAGGAACTACTTTGGCTTCCCTCATATGGTGCCATATCTCGGGTGTAAATAAGCAAGGGTACTGTGTGGTGTTTCCCGGGTAAAATGATTACGCAGACCTTAAGAATTATCTAATAGCATTTTCTGGGTTAGAATCCTGACAGAAAATGGGGAACTAGTGAGACATTTGACCTTAACATAACTGTACCCTTTCTGAAGTGAAGATTTTAATAAAGTTTCATACATCTATCATTCTTCATGTCAAAGCACTTTCTTTCATATATATTTACCTATATTATAGACAGAAAACTTGGGCTTAGGGGAGCTAACAGGATTGCCTGAGGCCACATTTCTAATAGGTTGTGAAGCCTGGACACAAATCTGTCTTCAAAAATGCTTTTTTCACTCCATCACCACGTAACCTTTCTACACTGTCCACACAAACCTCTATAGAGTTAAAAGGAGAATAAAAAAGATTTCCATCAAGTTTCTTTAAAAGAACGAGTCCCAGAGTTCACCTGAAATCATTCCACTCAGAGCGTACAATCCTTAAAGGAACTCACCTCCAACTTATATTGAGGCACACTTGTAAACTTCTCTGCTACGTCACAAACGACAGCTTTTTTTCTCACTTAGAAATGCTTTGCTTTGAAAAGGTTTAAAAACAATTCTCAGAAATGAGATCAGTTCTATTGAAAGTTTAACGAGGGTGAAATAACTCATCTTACCATTTTTAAGACAACATCAAAACTCAAAGTTTATAGATGTTCAGTAAAAACATTTGTGGTTCAGGTTACTTACACTTGTTTTTCTTTTTATCTTTTTTCCAGCAGAAAAGTTCCTTGGCTGGTTATTGCTCTTCCTTTTATCCAAAAAACTCAAGGGGTCTCAAGGTCTCAATATACAATGATCACTTGTAAAATATGGGGGGAAGGCAACCTCTAAGATGGCTCCCAATTATCCCTGTTACCTGGCGTATGTACCTGTGGGCGCCTCTACTCCTTGGCTGTGGGCTGGACTTAGTGGCTAGCTTCTAAAAGTAGACTACAGCAAGAGGTAAAAGGGATTTCTCTTCCAAATTCAGGTGACTAAAAGGCGTGACTTCCTTTTGGGATCCCTTATCACTGTCTCTCTGATCCCTGTCATGAGAGGCTGCTGTGGCAAGGTTAACTGTTATCTCCAGCCAACAGCCAGTGAGGACCTGGAGCCTGCCCAGAGCCACAGGAGTGAGTTTAGAAGTATTCTCCCCCAGGCAAACCTTGATGACTACCACCTTGGCCAACACCTTGATCACCACCTAGTGAGAGATCCTGAGCCACAGGCACCCACACAAGCCACACCCAGATTTGTGACTGACAGAAATTGGAAAATAAATGCTTGGTGTTTTAAGCTGCGAAGCTCTGGAGTCATTTGTTATGCAGCAATAGATAAGTAATACAAGTTTTTAAAATATATATATATATATACACACACACACACACACACACACACACACACACACACACACACAATTTCTGAGTCCCTTCCATAATTTACCTGTCTCTAGCTGAAACGTAACTAAAGTGACATCACACACTACAAGTGCAACAATCAGCTTTATGACAATATCCCCCAGTAGTAC
Organism: Eumetopias jubatus; assembly: GCF_037043125.1. NCBI lineage: Eukaryota > Metazoa > Chordata > Mammalia > Carnivora > Otariidae > Eumetopias > Eumetopias jubatus. The sequence continues at coordinate 36,555,326 of NW_028274810.1, read as the reverse complement.
AATTAATCGCTCCGTATTATTACAGGGAGATGCCTCCCCTACTGGTTTATGAACTTCTACAGGAAGTTACGAGCTTTCCTACAGGGTAGGGATCTTTGTTGTATCAGTGCTTGAAACAAAGCAGATGCTCAGTAAATATTTAGAAAATGAACTGCCTCCTGCACACGGCCCACCCACCTCCAGCCTGTGCTTTCCCTTCACCTAACCCAAAATGAATGCTTCCCCAAGCCCAGAAGAACCACCATCAGCCACCCACCCCCCACCCCCGCCCCACAGGCTCTCTTGGTTCTGTTTACGGATTTGTTTCATCATTCCTAGCTAGACTCTCACACGCTGCACGTTTCACACTCCTGTCTTCCCCCCACTAATCTAAACAGAACAAGACTCAATAACTGATGATAAATCCACACGTTCACTCCAGCAAGCAAAGGTGGATAAAGGAAAACAGCAATGGAAAAGAGGCCAAAGATGTGAGTCCTCTGGAGAAAAGTATCTCTCTCTTCATCTCCTAAATCTCTAACACATCTACCAACTGAACGAGAGCTCAGCAGAAACATAAGTAGTATCTTGATTACAAGATTTCCTTCACACAGTACAATATTTTAAGTATTCTTTTCAAGTTCACTTGAAATTCAAACTTGAGAAGGCACAACTGCCTACCTAATCAGAATTCTAAAACTTCAATCAAGTGTCAGAAAATAATAGCTTTTCATTATACAGGGAAGCAGTAACATTATGCCATCTAGGTTTCTAAATATTGCACAGGATTTGTCACAAACAGCTAACGACTAAAATCTCGGCTAAAATCTCACAAAGTTAGACTTACCAAATTGTCAGGCTAAGAAAATAAAATTACTAAAACTCAATCTTTAAATATTATTCCTAGCTTACAAATGCAGGCATAAAAATTAAAAATTGTTATCCGCATATTTTAAATAGATGTTATTACTCTCAAAAAGAAAATATGATTATTTAAAAATTGAATACCACCATCTGTGTTATTGTTCCAAAGGAGACTACAGATTTTAATTCCATTATAAATACTTCTGCTGCCCCACACAAAACCATTCAGGTGTGCACATCAATGTAGAAACACATTAATTCAACTTCTTAGAAAATCTACCTTTTACAAATTTAAAATCTAAATGAGTTCATTTGCGTGGCAGAATTTAATTGTGTACTTTCCCACAAACTCCTCATAACTTAAATTTGAATAAATATCTGAATGGCTGAAATGCAAAATGCGGCGTTGCCTTCACCACCTGCCCCTCTGGCTGAGTCTGCTGCTCGGGGGACTGACACCTGGGAGCACGGTGCGCTCAGCGCAAGCTGCACAGGCCTCAGCCAGACAGGCTGGGGTCCCGTCGTGACCGGGTCTCCTGGGAAATGGGGTGACACCGTCTTCTTTGGAGGGTGGTTGTGGGAATGTAATGAGGTCACAGGAGAAAACTAAGCATTGCACACCTGGCAGAGAGGGAACTGATGTAACAAACATGTGCCAGATGCTGTTCTCAACGCTTTACACATATTATGAAGCCGATCTTCACAACAATCCTACGTTATCTCCTTTTTACAGATGAGGAAATCGAGGCACAGAAAAGCTAGCCGCCCCCTCCCCAGACTCGAGAGCCCATCCTCTTAACCAACACACGCTGCCACGGCCGCGGCGGCGGCGAAGCTCGGGGAACAGTACTCCTCCCAGGGATCCTTTAACGGCCACCGCTCACTAACCGGTACCCCCAGCTGGGCCAGGACCGCACGAGACAGCGTGAAGACACAGATGACGGTAAAATACTGCCTGTGCATCCCTCTGGGTTGAGGATACAATCCCGGTGAAGCTCCAGGCCACAATCTGCCATTAGAAAGCCACCCTCTTAGTAGCTTTGGGACCTGTATTTTTTTTTTTTTTTAAGATTTTATTTATTTATTTGAGCGAGAGAGAATGAGAGCGAGCACGAGGGAAGAGGGTCAGAGGGAGAAGCAGACTCCCTGTTGAGCAGGGAGCCCGATGCAGGACTCGATCCCAGGACTCCAGGATCATGACCGGAGCCGAAGGCAGTCGCTTAACCGACTGAGTCACCCAGGCGCCCTGGGAGCTGTATTTTCAACTTCTGACACACACCCTAGGGCCCACCGTTGCTGCAGTATGAGAAACAGGATGCTATAATGGTTAAAAGCACAGGATCCAAAGTCAGACCACCCCAGTTCCACCACCCACAAACGAAGTGGCCCTGAACAGAAATCTCTGGACTTCATTTTCCTCATTTGCAAAAGGAGAGTAAAAACAGTCTTTTAGTCTCAAAGGATTACCATATGACTAAGTAACACACAGAGTTTTAAAATTTATTTAATAACCTTATTAATTAGGCTTATGCACGTGCAGGGTTTAACACAGGGTCTTGGGCACATGGCAAGTTCTCAATAAATGTTAGCTATTATTATTTTAGTAACTTGGAAAGATTTCATGATATTTTGTTAACTAAAAAATTTGCAGAACAATATCTAACACGACCTTATTTGGTCTTCAAAAAAAACCCAAACTATAGGAGTATATAGATATAGGTATAAATTCTGCTCTATAAACACAGAAGTTTGTATAAGAACAGAAAAAACTAGAAAACAAAACCAACCTGTGAGGAGAAAAGGGACTTTATCTCTTTATGTATTTACCCACGCACACAGAGAATTACGGGTAATCCTTACTTTTTTGTGTCTCCCAAATTTTCTGTTAAGTGAATGTACTTTTCTTACAATGAGAAAAAAAAAATCCATGTTTTTAAAAGGCAATACAGTGACAGGTACCAGCAAAGGGCATGAACAGCATCACTCTCAAACACCAAAATTAATGGCAGAATGGCATAAGTAACAAAAAATACGAAATATTTATTTCCAGATTAATCAATCAATCTGCAGTATCTTAACGCACAAAAGCAAGCAGCTCTGTTGGGCAAATTTCTAACCGGCTCTCTGGTTAGAAATTATGCGAATGTCCCAAAGCTACTCAGATAACCAATTATGTAAGGGCAACAGTACTTTAGCAGAGGTCAGTAGTTTGTAGTTTTAGATGGCAATCTAGCAGTCTACAAAAATCAATTATGCTTCTAGGCATCTATTACTACATATTCTGTCACATGAATGAGCAAGCAAATTGTAATGGCAAGGAACTGGAGACAATCTAAATGTCCATCAACAAACAGTTAAAAGCCAATACAGATAGTAGAGCCAAAACATGGGCTACTTTGGGATTATTACGGCAGATCTGCATGTATAGCAAGGAAAAAAAACAAGTTATGGATAATAAGAATACTGTGATCACCATTTTCCTTTAAAATCAAACTATCTAAAAACTACCGGAATTTAGGAGAAAGGTCTAGAAAAGTTACAAACTGTTACTAACATGACAATCCTGTGGAATGAGATGCCGGGTATAGGGAGGGGTGGACCCCACCTACATTCACTTCTTCCCTAGTACATTTTGATATAGCTGGAGTGTTTTAGGAGCATGGATTATTTTGTAAAATTCTTAGAGGCAGTGGATTCATGCAGAATTAATGAGGTAATGTGTGTGGAAACACTCCCACCTCAATCCCAGATAGTAGCACCCCTACCTTTTAGTGGAAATACCAACTTAGACAAATGATAAATTCTTTCCACCAATGAATTACACTTCTAGCACCATTCCCACATATTCACGCATACAAGTAAGCAAAGGTGATGCAGTCTTTACACTGATGCCCTGCTTTGTCGGAGCATATCTGTGGGGATCTAGCCCATCAGGGAAGACTCACCACCACCACCACCACCAGCCCCGCCCCAAACCCCACTGCTGTGAAGAGGAAAGACAGAAAGAGTACTGGCAGACCTGGCAAAGGGGGACTGTCCCTCTGGTTTAATTATAATCTAAACTTGGTAGGAGAAAAGAAGGGAGAGACTGACTTTGATTTTTAACTATTAAGATTCTTTTCAAAAAAGAATGTTCTTACTCTATCGACCTTCTATAACTCAAGCAACTAGTAAGGTGTATTTCTCTCCTTCAGGAGAGCAGCTGATGAAGTTACATAGGTATGTACTTAAGAGTTATGCCACACCATCTGATATTTCATTGTATACTGACTTTCTATTGCTAATGTTTTCATCTGTTTTGGTCGTGGCTCCCCAAAAGAATTGTTAGTTGTTGTTTGGCTTTGTTTTTGAGGGTACTGTCATTTCAGGGAAGGTGCACAGGAGGATAGTGAAAGAGCACAAGACCAGGTGTCAGGGGCTAAGGTTCTCAGGGCCACTTCTATCATTTACTGAGCAAACCTGAGCTCCTCACCATTTCTCTGGTTTTCAGTTTCCACATCTGTAAAATAAGGAGGTTGAACTAGATGATCTTTAAAGAATTTTTAGTCTATTATTTATGTTTTTTACATTTCTCATGGGACTTAATATGGAATTGAGTAGAGCTATTCATATCAAAATGTCTTCTTTACATTTTTATAACAATGTGCACACATGGTCTTCACAAACGTTTGTTTAGCAAATGAAATTCTACCAAATTCTAACAATAATGATTTATTAAGCATATACCATTTACGAGGAAAAACTGGAAGCATTTTACATGTATTAACTCGTTTAATCTCACAAAAGCCTAAAGAGTTACCCGTCCCCATTACAGATGACAAAACTGAGACCCAGAGAGCTTTCTTGCCCAAGGTCACACTGCTAGAATGTGACAAAGCCAAGATTCAAACCCAAGTAGTCCAACACATTTAACTATTACACCCTACAGTCTTTACCGTAGGAGAGGAGGGAATACACAGTATGTGAGCTGCTTTTCACTGAACACACACACAGGTACTCACTTTTCTACCAAATCACCTTGAGATGAAATTACAATCAGATCATAATTATTTCAACTGAGTGACTGGGATGTGAACTATGTAAGAACAGACAAACATTAAATGTTATAGCAATTCAAACAAATTATTTTTGAAAAATCTAGTGAACAGAGATGTCAAATTGCCAGGCTTTCCCCGAACTGCCATTCCCTTATGTTTGTGCTTCCAGATAGATCTCGCTGTAATGAAACTTCTCTCCCACCACCTAAACGGAGCCTCTAGTCAGCAGGCCTGGCATCATACTCTTTGTACTCTGCTTTGCCATGAGGTATCATAAATGACCCATGGTGGCATCCAGTCAAATGTTCGCTGAATAAATGTCAACTAAGCTCAATGACATATTAGTGTGAGGTATACTACTTTAATATGACAGACCAGAACCCATACTTAAGCCATGCTGCATCTTAGAAGGGCTTTCAATTCAATCTTGATTGGTGCCAGCTCAGAGAAGCAGCAAGGGGGCCTAAGTATATGAATCAAGAGCATGACAATTTAGAGACAGTACACCATTTCAAATTCTTCCAGTGTACATGTAGGAAAGCATCATGTTCTTATAAGAGGATTAAGAACAAAAAAGAAACACCGTTTTAACATCTATCTTACTTTTTAAGGCTGAAAATCAGCTAAGAAGTCCAAGTAAAAAAAGTTACCGTTCGTTGGTATTTTATTACTAAATGTAGTAAAGACCATGGAAATAACAACAACAACAAAAGCCCCACCACAACTCATGAATTTGTAATAGTGTAATCATGTATCTGTAGTAGCTTTTTCAATGATTCAGCCCAAATTCAATTATCAGTTATAGTTCTCAAATTGTGGTCCCAGGACCAGTGGCATCAATAGCACCTAGGAAATTGTTAAAAATGCAAATTCTCCAGGCACCTGGGTGGTTCAGTCAGTTAAGCTTCCGACTTCAGCTCAGGTCATGATCTCCAATAAAATCTCTCTCAAATAAAATCTTTAAAAAAAATGCAAATTCTCAAGTCCCACTCCAGGTCTAAAGATTCAGAAACTCTGGGAGTGGGACCCACAAATCAGTGTTTTAACAGAACCTCTATGAGCTTCTGATGCATCATGGCTATACTCTATAGAATGTGCTTCAGTAGAAGTTAGTCTATTTATGCAGTTTAGAATATGGAATACCAAAAAGAATTCTTACTTAAGGGTGCTACAGAATGGATTTTAGGAATAATGTAAAAGTGTTCCAGAGTACTAGATGAGGGTTGAAAATAACAGTCCTAGTGACTGTCCGGCTAAGGCTTACTAAACCTTGGAGGGTGGGAGAACCTTTGAAAAACAAATTTGGCAGGTGAGATTCATATATCCTATTCACCCACTCCACAACCTAGCAGGTCCATGTCTAGGTATAAGCCTAAGAGAAACTTTTGCATCTAAGCGCCGAGAGGCATGAACATAAACAGTGGCACTCTTGACAGGAGCCAAGGAGCACAAGAGCAAACCCTGGAAGTAACCCAAACACCCATCAACAGGAGAATGAATAAACTGTGGCATATATGCAAAACGGAATATTATGCAGCAATCAGAAAACTACAGTGACACACAATCTAGAGGAATGTCAGCAAATACCAAGCGGATGAATTTCAGGATTATAATAAGTGAAAAGCGCCTCAGAAGACAGGGCATGTAACATGGGTGTTAATTGTGTATGTGTTTGGAAAACTCATAGATGCAATAAAACTATGTTTTAAAAGATACCAAGGGAATAATGTATATAAGATTCGGTAAACAAGGGGTGCCTGGGTGGCTCAGTCAGCTGAATGACTGATTCTTGATTTCGGCTTAGGTTTTGATTTCAGCGTCGGGCTATCGAGCCTCGCATCGGGCTCTGCAGTCAGCATGGAGTCTGCTTGTCCCTCTCCTGCTCCTCTCCCAACTCTCTCTCTCTCTCAAATAAATAAAATCTTAAAAAAAAAAAGTCAGTAAACAGTTGCCTCAGGTGAGGCAAACAGAGCAAAGGATTGGTCGCGTCCATATGGTCACATAGAGATTATTGTTAAGGTCCTAGCTTATGTTAGGTAGTATTTAGTATTAAAACTAAGTAAATAGATCAGTTATGAGAATGTGTTCTAAGGCAAGCAATGTAACTAACTCTTTGTACCTGAAGTCCTTTATTTTTTTTTTAAATATATGGGTGCCTGGGTGGCTCAGTCAGGTAAGCGTCCGACTCTTCATCTCATTTCAGGTCTTGATCTCAGGGTCATGAGTTCAAGCCCCGCGTTGGGCTCCATGTGGAGCCTACACTAAAAAAATAAAATAAAAAAGAAAGGGTGCCTGGGTGGCTCAGTCGGGTAAGCAGCTGCCTTTGGCTCAGGTCATGATCTCAGGGTTCTGGGACCCCAATGAGCCCCACATCGGGCTCCCTGCTTGGCGGGGAGTCTGCTTCTCCCTCTCCCACTGCTTCTAACCCCCCATCGTGTGTGCATGCTGTCTCAAAATCTTTTAAAAAAAAAATAAATTAAAAAAATATATATATATACTGCTCCTCAACTATGTCAAACACTTCTAAATTCTACCCAGTCTTGGCTATGAGACACTAAGAGCCCTGGGTCCTCAGCCTGACAACTGCCAAGGCAGGGGTTAAACTGTTTTGGGTCACAGAATCCAAACCCAGTGACTCTCCTCCCTTAAAAGTGCAAAGACAAGTAGTTTTGGCTATAGTTTCAGAGGGTCTATGAAGCCATTCAGATCTACACAGGATCCATGGAGAAGGAGTGAAAAACTGGAACTCCCGTACTAGTTAATTACAAGAATCTGGTGGGAGACAACAACTCTCAGGTGATGTGGGTCATCAGCTATGTCATCCTTACAATGGCCCCAGAAAGGAGGAGATAGAACACTATTTTATTGACGGAAGAATCTGAGACTCAGAGAGACTAAGTAACTTGCCCAGTTACAAACCTGGGGGGGGGAGGCAGGAATAAAAACGCAGCTATTTAATAATATGGAAGGTAAGAATAAAAACGAGCTATTTATGATTCCAAAGTCTCACAGATCCTGGCCTTCTCTTGACTCTCAAGAAGTATCCCAAGTAAATGATATAAATTCTGTGGGCCCAACTCTTCATTATAAAATAACACAGCTGATGATGGGTTGTATTTATTGATGATTTCTAGGATGTCTTCTGGAGTTTATATTCTTGATCTCATGTGCAAGGATACTTCTAAAACTTGGATACAGAATAAAAGAATAATGTTAAAGGTGCCAACTTATGGATAGGAAAGTATAGACAAGCAAATCTACTGGCAAAGGACTGACAAACTCAAGACTGGGATCTTTATAACCTAGACTAACTTTCAGATAAAAAGCATATGCAATGGCTGGTACCCACCTTGGATTGTAAGTAGCTAATGGCCACTCGTTAAACTCTATACATGATTTTAAATTCATATATAGTGCTATGATTTCTTTAGAGCAATACTCTTCTAGCAATCTCCTCCCAACTTGATGTTTCCAAAACATTAAGGTTCCATTTTTAGCAGCCCTGGTACAAAAATATTATACAGCTCTGGCACAAAAATATTATACGTAACTAGGCAATTAATGGTCAGGGCCTGGTTGATGGACTTGGCCATGACAATGAGAATTGTGAAGGACAGATAAATACTTCAGAAGTTGGACTGACAAACACGATGACTAGTATACAAAAGGGAGGCATTTATTCTCTCATGTAAAAATCAGTCTTTGGTACTAGACAGAGAACAGAGTCACTTAAAGAGAACAGAGGAGTAAGGTGAATAAAATTGGGTCTGGTTAAGTATGTGGTGATAATGAGCTCAGTGTGGAACTTGCTGCGTTTAGAGAAGCCCTCATAAGACATTCAAATAGGGATAAACTCTAGGGCTTGGAGATCAAAAGACGTCAGGGCAGAATTAGGAGTCATCAGCATATATGTGGTAGTTGAATCCATACAGAGAAAAGAGGCAGCAGAAAGAACCCCAAAGAACATCAACATGCAGCAGGTGAGTGAAGGGGACCTAGATATGGGAGAGAAAAAACGGGGGGGGGGAAGCCAAGGGAAAAGAAACTCTTGGGGTGGGGGGTGATGAACAGCGGCAAATACCATGAAAGAGAGAGATGGGAACAGAAAAATATGGTGGATTTGGCCATTAGTGACTTTATGACAAAGCTGAACAGTAAAAATGAAAATCAGATATTAGAAAAGTGATCAGCAAATAAGAAAAGGAGACAATAAATCATGTGCTCATGAAGCTTAGTTTCACGGAATGTGAAAACGGACCTGTTTAAATGTAGAAAGGCTTTATTAGTTTATTAGATGCTCACGTATCCACTAGCACCTCAAAAAAAGATGCTGCCCTTGTTATTTCCTAATCAATTATAGCATTTTTATATCAAATAGAAATAATATTAAATACCCGATAAATATAAGTTATTTTTCCAGGCACCATTCAGGACATTAACATATTTTCTTATTTAATCACAACCCTATGAAGTATTATTATTCCTAACTTACAAATGAGACTAAGGCACAGAGAAGATAATGTCCAACAGTAACCTGCCCAAGATTGCGTAGCTAATAGCAGGATAGTCAAAACCAAAATTTGACTCAGCAGAGTTAGAGGGAGGGAGGGCAATGTGGGAAGAAGAGTTAACATGAGAGCTGTGAACATCACTGGCTAACTGGCTGTAGTTTAACTTCTACTTAAGAACTTATTTTTAACTTGGGAAAGATAGTTTGTGGCTTTTCTCATCTCAGACTCCTACACTGCGGGAACCTGACTTTTTCTTTAATGGCCCTTAGGACACTTAGATTCTGTACTGCATTATAATTTTGTTATTTCTCTTACCGCATCGCAAGCTGTAACTTACTTATCTTTGTATCCCTATTCCCCCAATCTTAAAAGTAAAACATGCTCAATAAAGGTTGGTTGTATGAGTCATCATTTCTGTTTTCCTCAATTTTCTGGGGGCTTCAATAAAATATTTTTCAAGTATTTAATTGCTGAGTAGGGCTGATGTCTCTCAGAAGCTACTTAGACCATCTATGCTCAGAACATTTTCAGATTATTCAAATTACTGATTTTGGTGGAAATACCCTTCTAAAAATCAAATATAATTCCCCCTGGATAATACCCTTCAAAGGTTCCCTGGCACTTAGGGTCAAAGGTCACAGCCGTGTTCTCTAACCTTATCACTCACAAACCCCACCTGGCTCCAACAACCAATCCACCAGGACTTCCTCAACAGCATATTGGGCAGAACCAGACACCATGCACTTACCAGGTGAACTCCTTCTCTTCTGTCAAGACACAGCTGAAATTCTCCTTTCTAAAGCCTTCTCATATTTGCAATTTTCATTTTCTATTTTTGCTCTCTCCCTTACTACACTATTAATTTCCTAAAAACAAACTCCTCAAGGCAACACTCATCTTTTTTCTCTTCAGGCCTGGCAAGGAGCAGCTCTGTTCGTGTTTATTAAAGCATAATTCAGTACATCTGCTGGTACTATGTATACTATTGACCCACTACCAAAAGTAAAGATTTCAGGTTGTCCTCCATTAGCAATAAAGAATGGTACACTTCTCTATTCCATCTCATCTCATTAACTTGTGAATTCAAGATTAACATGTACCTTCATTACCAGCTAATCATAATCACCATCACCAAAGACACAAAAAAGCCCATCATAGGATCAAAACCCTTTGTGTCCTGAGCAAATGGTCAAACCAGTAAGACATATTCGCAACTATTGTAAAAAATACCCCCAAAAAAATCACTTAAAAAGCTTTGGAATGCCTCCAATTTAAGGATGGGAAATGAATTAAAATCACACAATTCTGGGGCAGTATCTCTCTTTTAATCTGTAGGTGCGTAGTACACAGAAGACACTCAAATGTCTACCTTAATAAAACCCGTGTCATATCCAGCTTTATCAAAGAGCAGCTAGGTCAGGTTTTTGGAGAACCCAAGAATATAACCTTTGTGCTGGCCTTCAGGCTTTTAACAAATCATCTGAACAGTGAACATTGTAGTTTCTCGTATAGCGCCTCAGCATGTCTGGAAGGGAATGTGCTATAACAAGTCTTGTCACAAGGCACAATGTGTTATGAGGAGATCTTCACATTTCATCCTACAATAACAGTCTCTGCAGTTATCTTCAAGCTGCTTCACCCATGTTACTTAATCCTGGGGCTTTTTTATCTTCATCGCACAGATGGGGAAAGGGAAGAAAAGGCCCCCCACAAGTCACCAAAAGAGCCTTCATTTTAACCATCAGCTGCTAATCCTCTTTTCAAAGAACCATTTTGTTTGAGGAACTTTCACTGACAGCAAGCACAACAGAGGGTCAAATTGGTCATTAGCTTTTACTTGTTTAGTGTGAATGAATACCGTAAGCTTCCTAGCCCTCTGTGTTATGATAGCTCTAGGAGAGGAGTTTTGATGGATTACTTTTGCTGACTGAATCCAAGTCCCTAAATCTACCTCTAACTTCTTCTAAATTTCAAGAGAGCTTGACTTAAAGTTTAACTCTAAAAGCATTTTTTTGTCTCTCTCCAGATCGCTCATCCTTTTCAAATTTTATTCAGTCTCTTAAATGTGTCAAGTCACACCCACTTTTCAGTTTAGGATCAAGACTACCAGGATTTTCTTCTGCCTAAACAGGAGACCAATCCCTCCTGAGCAACGCAATGTTCCAAGGCATCCATCATTCACAAGCAACTTGAGAGACAGACTCTAATCTGTGTTGTTAGGGAAGCTCAACAATCTTAAACTGCAGGTAGCTTCTTACACTTCTGATCCACTCTTGGAGGAGTGCCTCGTCTAATCCTCTCCCCATCATGCTCCCCACCCCCAAAGGGAAAGCTCAATTCTCTCCGATTCAACAAGAACTACATCATCGGCCTTGCAAGATGACATTTTGGCAATCACAACTATGGACCTTGAAATGAGGTAACAACCTAAAGATCCCCACATTACATGTGCTAAGCACAAATTATTTAGCGGATTCCATTTCCTGGGCCCAAGTGACTTGCAAAACAGGGCGATCAGCATTGGCCCAAAAGCGGGCAGGGAGCTCACAATTCGGTTTACCACTCTTGACTGTAAAATTCTACACCAAAATATTTTCACACTCGCCTGACTCTTAGAGGATGTAAGCTCTTCCCCTTGACTTTTAACTAGATCTCGTCCCCTGCAGCGGCCACGGGCCACTCAGTAACTCATTCTAAGGACTGCCTCTTGCGGCTCGCCCCAACAAATCCCGAAGCCCGCAAACCCCGCAGCCTCTGCTAGCGACACACTGCAGCCCCAAACTAGCCGTCCCTTCCTCCCCCACGTCTCCGCGTCGCTCGTCATCCCACGCCGGGCGCCACCCTCTCTCCATCCCGGAGAAGGTTTTGGGCTCCGCGGTCCGGAGCCCTCCCGTGGGCGCAGCGCTGCAATCGCCGGCGGGAGCGGACCCGAGCTGGCACCTACCTCCCACCTCCTCCTCCAGGCACGGCCGGGGTCAAAGGCTCGCCCGCCTCCTCCAACGGCCCCAACGGTCGCGCCGAGTCTCTCACTGAGAAGCGGGGCGCCGAGCCAGGTGCCGGCGCTCACCTCCGCACCCGCCCTCCGGCTCCCCGCCGGCGCCCTCCCCAGGCCCCGCCGGCGCCCCCGGCCCTCTGCGGGCGGGCGCGTCACAATCCCCGTCGCGGAGGTGGGGGGGGGCTCTCACCGTCACGGCCCCCGAGAGCGGCGGGGAGGCACCGCTCGCTGTCCTAGACCGGCTCGCGCAGCCCCAAGGGCCCGCACAGGCGCGGCGGCACGCAGCGCCTCGCGCCCGCGGCCCCGCCTCGGCCTCGGGCTCCCGCCTTCCCCGCCCCCGGCCCGGCTCCGCTCCGCCCCTCGCGGCCACCCCCTGCCTCGGCAGGTTCGCAAGGTTCCCACCCCGCCCCCGCGCCGCCGGCGCCGCAGGCCCAGCCTTCTCCCATTGGCTCCGCCAGTTGCTAGGCGATGAACAACCGCGGCCTGCATTGGCCCCCGGAGTCTCCTCCCCCCCTCCAAAAAAACCTAGAGAAAAAGAAAACCTCATCCCTAGAGCCGGAGCGGGATGCGGGCGCAGCTGCGGCTGCGGCACCTGTTACGCCCTGTGATTCACCCGGCCGGGCCCTACTCCCCGCCCCCTCCTTGCGCCCGCAGAGCTGGGGCCCCCGGGCTCCGTGGGGGGAGCGGGTCGTGGTTGCTTTAAGGCGCGTGTTCCGAGCCCCAGTGAGCCCCAACACCCACCCTAGAAGCAAAAGTGAAGCTCCCAGAAGACCCACGTGCGCTGGCAAAACTGGGGAAATAAACCAAACAACACCCAGAATTAGGTCAGGCCCAGGGGAAGGGAGGTTCAAGCGTTGGGAATTGTGGATGCACACAACCCAACCCGGGGGAAGCTAGATGTAAAGTAGGGCAAAGAAACGGATCTGGGCAGAAGACAGAATACTAACCAACTCGTGAACTACAAGTTTATGCAGAAATGCCCCACACCCACTCAGCAAAATATGTGCGGAGAGAATGGATGCCTGTGCTGCACCCGTAGCCGGGGTCAGATCCGCTCCTCCCCTATTCCATGTCAGCCTAAAATTCTCCAGGGAGGAAGAGGGGCCAGAGAAAGGAAAGGGCTCAGATGGTGAAGTCGCAGGCATAGGAGTTGAGTTATAAACACAAAGATGTGCTTTGATGGATTTTGTTTGTTTTTAGTGAAGTGCATGAATTTACTCAAGAGGGGAGAAACAGGTTTGGTATTTTAAGGAGGCTCCTGAGAGCACTTTGAAACCTAAATAGGATGTGACAAAAACAAGAAATATTAACACAGAACAACAAGGGACGGAGTACTGCTCCTACCTCCCCCGCCCCCAGTTTACACGCACAGACCCCCAACCCTGGATGAAAGATCGAGACAGAAAATGAGCACGCCATGGTGACAACTTCCGAGTCCGATGAAATCCTCCTCTTTGCTTTTGGCCTAAGCCATCAGGAGGCTGGCTAGATGCTGGTAAGCATAGGTGAACGATAGCTAAAGAGCGTGGTAGGGGCCCATCTTCGTAAAGACGCCATGAGCGCAGGGCTAGTGGGGAAGAGGAAACCAAGTACTACCAGTGACTACCTAACTCCTTAACCTAGGCTACTGATGGGGGCGGAAGGGAGTTACTCCTGCTCTCAAGAGGGGTTTTGAAATTTCCACTGTCCACCCTCAAAATTCCACACCCCTTCCCATCTTAGGAAACAACTTAATGTCACAGTTTTTTCTTGACATAACAAGGCTTCATTTTGACCATTTCCCCTGACAATCAAAAGGCAGTGCTCACTCTTGGAAGAGCACTGCCTTTTTGATTGTCAGTTCAGTAAGTAGCGTCGGGCACACCCTTTTGTGATCTAACCACTAACAGAGTGGGGATTCTAAGAACGTTTGAGTAAGGCTTAGGTGAGCTCTGGAAAGTTCAGACCCGCCCCCACCCCCAAGGATGAATCCGATCTGTCTGAAAAAAAACAAAAAACAAAAAAACAAAAACAGTTTTCAATTTTTTGGTTTCAGGGAACCCTTTCCATTCCTAAAACTGAGGGTCTCAAAGAGCTTTTGTTCATATGGGTTATATCTATTGATATTTACCATAGTAGAAATTAAATTTAAAATATAAAAATTACACCTTAATGTAAATGGTACATTTTTATGGAAAATAGTTTCCTCCAATACAGTAAAGAATGTCATGATTTTAAAAGTTTGTAGATTTCTTTAATATCTGGTCTAATGGAAGGCAGTTTGATTTTTATATCTGCCGAATTCAATCTGTTGTACCTATTTTAGGCGTCTCCACTATACACTCGCATGAGAATGGCAGTAAAAAGGGCAAATAACATTTTAGCATTATAATTAAAATTGATTTCACTGCACCCTCCCTGAAAGGGTGTTGGCAATGTCCCCCACCCCAGGGTTCCTAAGATTACACTTTGAGAACCACTGGTCTACACCTGTCTTGATACTCTGGCCCACTTTGTTGACCACCGGTTTAGGAGCTGAGCATGTGACTTAATTCTGGTGAATACATAATGTCAAGTGGGAGGGTATTGGACTCTGGGGGAAGAGTTTTATCCCTGAGAACCCAGAAGAAGTCTTTTCCTTACCTCTTTCCTTGGCCATCCTCCAGTGAGCAAGACATGTTTGGAGCTGTTATGGTACATCCCACAATAGTGAGAGAAGAACAAGAACAGTACAGGAAAAGCAACCCAGAACCCAGACATCACTGAGTGGCTGAATTAACCTATCCTGGCTCTGCCTATCTCCAGACTGCTCGAATGCGTGTTCTCTGATGTATCCCCAGTGCCTAAAACAGTACCTGGTACTTAGTGCTTGGTGCTCAATACTTATTTGGTAAATAAATAACATAACTTCAAATGAATGTTTTTAATTTCAAAGTAATCACCTTGGCGGGCTGTATAGATGACCTAGTCCATTGATCCTGCTCAAAAGGTGTCCCATCAGTAGGCACTGAATTTGTTGAAAAGAATTCTTTCTTTAAGAATCAATCTGAGTTTTGGAACAATCCAAAAGTTATTCAGAGCCAAATCTGATGAACACATTCTGGAGCCATGTTAAAAATGCCAAACGTGTGTTTTCCAACTAAGTTACTACATTTGGGGAGATAGAGAAAGGTCAAAAAACAAGATGTGTTTGATATTCTAAGACAGTAAACTAACTCTGAACATAATTTCAAAGAGAAAGAGTCCTAAAAATGTACACCAATAAAAAGTTGCAGGAAAAGCATATATATATATATTTAAAACTATATGCTTGTGTGTATGTGTGAATGAATCACTTTCAAACTGTCTGCAGACTTCTTGCCCCTACTACATGAGAGTCTTTCAAAATGAAAATCAGCTCCTTTCTGCCCCCCACCCCCAATTAAGAATCTTTAATGGCCTCTCATTGTACTTAGCATGAAATTAAACTTCATACCCAATCATACACACATGATCTGTCCCCCATCCCCCTCTTGGAAATCTCACTTTGGCCCACAAACGGCCAGAGCCACAGCGGTCCCCTTCTTGGTCCTCTGGCCCCTTTGAACCTGCCATTCAGTCTGCCTAGAAGGTTCTTCCCACAAAGGTTTAAACCCTGATTCTTTTTCATCATTCAGACCCCACTGTCATATATAAAGTAAGCTTTCCAGGCTTGGTTCTATTTGTTGACCTGTTTCCTTGCTTACGGTCTGTCTCCTCCCACAAGAATGCAAACCCCATGAAGACAGTGACTTTGGTTGTGCTTGTCTCCGCAGCCCCAGCCCCTCCGTGCCTGCACTGGAGGGTTGCTAACCAAACTATTAATTGTGAGATTGGGAGGGAGGTAGATAGGAGGAAAGGAACATCTGCTTCACATTTCATTAGCTTCTGTTATACATGAAATTTTTACAAGTATGACTTCCTGTAATTTTAAAATATTTTCATTCCACTGAAATAAATAGGCTCTGACTTTAGTATATATATTAATAATCCACTCCCTATTTACTCATATGTGTGCCTTAGAAACCAGTGTTTCACATACCACAGCAAACATTTAGGTCATGCAGCCTCTCCTAATGTGTATATTCAAATCTGGATAGTAATGGACCAACTTAGAAAGGCCTTCTGTAGCAATTCGTACCATCTGGATTATTTCAATAACCACAACAATTTCTGGACCTAGAGGAGAATATTTCCTGTCAGAGCCTGTATGCTCTAACAGATGAGAAGATGGGCTGAGTCACTTCTCCTTAATGGCGACACTTTTATTAATTCTGCTGTTCTGGCCGGGACTACCCTTCCAGGGCTGGCAGGATGAATAAACAAAGTCTTACTGGGTATTGTACTAATAACTCTCTTATCTGTGGCCTCATCTCATTTACAAGATAATTTAAGGCTGTTTGTAATTAACTGCAAAATAGGGTAGGACAGATTTCAAGGCCCAAGAGACTTCAGAGTCCTCCCTGTGGTCTGGGATGGTGTGGGAGCACTCCGCAGAGGAGAAAGAGCTGGGGTAAGGCCTTGGGGCCATCTTCACTCAGCTAGCCTGGTGAAAGGCAGACTTTTTTTTTTTTTTAAGATTTTATTTATTTATTTGACAGAGAGAGACACAGTGAGAGAGGGAACACAAGCAGGGGGAGTGGGAGAGGGAGAAGCAGGCTTCCCGCTGAGCAGGGAGCCCGATGTGGGGCTCGTTGCGGGGCTCGATCCCAGGACCCTGGCATCATGACCTGAGCCGAAGGCAGAAGCTTAATGACTGAGCCACCCAGGCTCCCCTGCTTTCTGACTTCTAAAAGTGGTGTTATACTTGGCTAGACATGGCTCCCCTAGCTATCTGACGGAATCTCTGCATCGTGCTGCATTTCCAAAGATGATTTATTTCTGGCCAATCCCTTTGGATTTTGGCCAGGAGTCGTCCAGCTTGAAATGACAGCCTGTGCCACTTACAAAGTACTGGTGCGTTTGCACGAAAACGGACCACTGCAGTCCCCTTTTCCTTTCATCTCCACCAAGGTGAAAATTTCCAGAAAAGAAAACCATCCCTCCACATTACCCGCCCCACCCCACCTTGCCGCCCACAAACACACAGAGCAGTAGACAGTTGCCTGATCATCTTCCAGGTGTCCCATTCGTAGTGCTTTAGATTTTTGTCTGGTCAGCGGAGTGTTTTACTCTAGTATTTTTTGTTTGAAAGGGTTCTTTTTGAGCAAGGATGTCAGGGGAATTTTATTAAGCTCTAACACTTTGGTCTCCAACTCTCCATTAGTCCCAAAGTCGATTTGTTAATTTTAAAATATGCCATGTAAAACTCAATTATGCATAAATCACTCAAACATTTGTAAAGATACTATCATAGAAAGGTGGTAAGGTATCAACCAGAGTAGTTCTCAAACCCTGTATTTCCAGGAAAGAAGCATACCTCCTTTAGTAAATGCAGCAAACACACACGTAACCACACACACACACACACACACACACACACACACACACACTGGGCAATCATTTTGAGAATTTTGAGCATGAAGAGGGACTGTCCTGAATTCTGATGTAAAACACATAGACCATGTTAACACAAGTCATTGACACAAACTCATCTTCTTTAATATCCAGTCATACTAAGTATATGACTTTTATATTTTTACTGAAAACTTATGGGGTCTCATCACACAGCATATAACATTTCACTTTTTAAAAACTCACCAATCAATAAAGAAGATGTGGCATATATATATATAGATATATATATAGATATATAGATATACTGGAAATTACTCAGCCATAAAAAATCTTGCCATTTGCGGCAATAAGGATGAATCTAGAGAGTATAATGCTAAGTGAAATAAGTCAGTCAGAGAAAGACAAATACCATATGATTTCACGCCCATGTAGAATTTAAGAACCAAAACAAAGAAAAAAAGAGACAAACCAAAAACCAGACTCTCAGCTATAGAAGGCAAACTGACGGTTACCAGAGGGAGGTGGCTGGGGGGCTGGGTGAAATGGGGGAAGGGGATTAATGAGTACACCTATTATGATGAGCACTGAGTAATGGACGGGATTGTTGAATCACTATATTGTACACCTGAAACTAATATAACACTGTATGTTAACTATATTGGAATTAAAAAATAATAAAATACAAAAATTAAAAGTTACCAATCATATATATCTTCCATTGGGTGTCTCCTTCAGCCACCTTGTTTTTGCTCGCCACCACCACCCCCACCCCGGCCCCTCCAGTACATACACAAACGCATGCCCAAACCTAACCTTGCTGACTACAGTGACTTCTAAACCTTTCTCGGAGCAATTTGGCTCCTTTTACTCTTCTAAACTTGCAAATTTAAACCCAGAGCACTGATCACACAACAAAAGACCCTTCAAGGAAGTAGGAGAGGGACTATAAATGACCCCAAATTCTTTTTAGTTATACTGAAACCTATTTAAAAACCACAGAGCACAAAAATCCAGCATTAACTTGAATAGTTCTAGCTGATTTAATTCTGCACCGACGCACCCTTTTATTTCACATTAAGTTCTAGTCTCCCTCCACGTACTTGAAATTTTCCTCAATGGTTCAGTGAATATTTATTGAATGATTACCATGTGCCAAGCATTGAGGGATATAAGGTCCCTGCTCGCAACAGGAACTCAGTCTCCCAGGAAGACAGAACAATGACAGTCTAAGTATTGTAGGGAAGAAGTAGAGGGTACCAGATGGTCTTGAGTCAGACTTTCTGGGCTGAAAGACTAGCCCAGTTGCCTAGGTCCATGTTGACATTACAGGGGCTTCTTTCCCCTGGACATTCAGTTTAGTAAACAATAAATGCTTTGTGGTCTAAGTCACTACTAGTTTGATTGTTACTTGCCGCCAAAAGCATCCTATCTGATAGTACTCGAATAAAGTGACCAGAGGGTACGATATTTCATTTTATTGGCACAAATGTATTCAAGTCTCACAAGTGGAAACAGTCAAGTGAGCAAAAAAGTAAGTAGAAAAATGAAGTGTTGGAGTTATTAACAAAGGACTGATTGAGAAGAATAATTAAAGAAGCAGGAAAAATGTAGAACAGTTTCTATAATTTGAGTTATAAATATATATCTAGGATATCAACATTTTCCTAAAGTATATTTTCTTTCTTTACTAATTTAACTAGGCCAGAAAAATTAAAGAATATTGAGAAATACAACTTTTCACAAAATGACTTCCTATTCTGAAATTTTTAGACAACACTGTTTTCTACCTAGTACTTGCTTTAGATATTTAAATAGATATTTTTCAGGAAAAGTCATGTGTAAATAATTCATTTAGAAATCAAATCATATTCTAAAGGTCCTAGTGAAACCAGGTGTTTCAAAGAAATTTATGATAAATCTTTTTGTATGGCAAACGACATCCTTATAGAACAAATAATCTATCATTATCCATTCTATAAGATCATATTTTAATATGCTGGATATCCTTAGAATACTTTTACCATATTATCATGTAAAGCCCAGACTTGGAGAGCCTGGGTGGCTCAGTCAGTTAAGCATCTGCCATCGGCTCAGGTCGTGATCCCAGGGTCGTGGGACTGAGCCCCACGTTAGGCTCCCTGCTTATCTGGGAGCCTGCTTCTTCCTCTCCCTCTATCTGCCCCCCCCCCCCCCCCCCGCTCATGCACGTGGGCGCTCTCTCTCTCAAATAAAATCTTTAAAAAAATAAAACCCAGACTTTTGCATAACTATTGTAATGAAGAGTTTTCTCTAATATGAATCATAACAGGAGGCTGAGTGTTACAATCAACAAAATACTTATATCTTTTTATTCTGCAACTAGTATTTCAATTTTACCTTACTTTTAAACTTCCTTTTGATTTCATTGTTTGTATCTTGCTAGGCAAAGTTTCTTTTCCTGCGCTCTCAGTGAAGAAGAAATCTGGAGGCTTGACTCCTGATGGATTTTATTTCCTGCTTTATAAACCTCTATCAATGATGTCTTCAAATAATTGCTCAAGTTGAAATATAGTGGAATAGAATCCTCTATATGCTGGGTAAACTGCCCACATCAAATTTCAGATCTGAAAAGCTCTGATATCAGTTAAAATATGGTATTGATTTAAAGTAACAACTTAAGACTGAAAAGTCACATGTGAATCTGCCTGTCCCTTTAAAAAGAAAAGCAATTGCATTTTGGTTGTTGAGCTCTCTTGGATTTATTTTATCTTAGCAGCTGTTCCTGAAGTCGATGTTATTCAAATGAGGGGCTTCAAGCTCTTTGTTGTGTTTTTCAACTTATGGTATATGCTATCAAACATAAAACCCAAATTTAGAATGGGGTGGGGGGAGGGGGCAATTAGAAATACCAAAGAAATAAAAAAATATTGAAAAAATCCTCTAATTTTTATTTAACAAAGATAAAACTGATGAACATGATCTGCCTGAGGCCCCAGTAACAGTAGCAAGGCAAAACCCCCAAACCTCTAAGCACCAAAAGTTGGATGATATATTTAGTAATAAGTATATGTGTAGGGGGGAGGGGTGGTGTCCTAGATGGAAATAATGGAACTTTTCTGTCTTATGGAAGACGAGAGAGAACATATTAAACACTTTTCATTCCATGCTGCAAATAAGCATATTATAAATTCTGCCTAACATAAGGCTGCTCTTTGACCTCGGGAGAATAACTTTACAACTCATCCACTTTCTCTTTTCATTTATTTTTGTTGCACTTGTGTTTGGAAAAAGCAGCACAGCCTGATTGTTAAGAGTGCAAACTCTGAGCAAGAGTATTCGCTCTGCCACATATTTGCTGTGGAAACTTCACTTCCCCCTAATTTACCAATTAAACCTGTTCACTTCAGTAATAGCAAAGTATTAAATTTTAACTTACTCAGGAGTTATCACCCTCATTTTCATGTCATATTTAATCATTTCCTAGTATTAAGGCCCATTACTTACTGAGTGGTTACTATTTGTCAAGCATTCTTCTAAGTGCCTTCCATATGAATTGATTTAATCCTCACAACAATCCTATGAGGCAGGTATCATTATTGCCTTTATTTCCAAATCAGGAATTAAGCAGGGAGACGTTAAATAATTTGCCCAAGATCACACAGCAGGTACATTTAAGAGCTGGGGTTCACAGGGCTCTTTCCCTTAACCACTATGTCAGTACCAACCTCTCAGGACCGCCTTAATCTCTGGTGCTGTCCAATCATTTTTGTTCCAATGCCTGCTTATTAGTGAAGAGTAATTTTTAAACTGGGATCACCACCCTCTGCCCATGTACATGGGGATTCTCCAAGTGGTACAGAGCATGGGTAGTTTGAAGGGAATCAATTCCACGGCCTCAATTTCTACACTTTCCTAAAATGTATCTGCCTGAGAATAGGTTTTCGGTCTCTTTTCTACCCCCTTCCCACAACTGCCATTTTTCTACTTAACAAAAGAAAGTCATTCTCACAGATCCCACTCCTTCCTATGGCACCTTGACGCAGGTGTACAAAACATGGAAAATTAGAAGCCCGTATTAGTGTTAAGGAAGAGATAACTATGATGAGTGGCGAACACAACTGTTGCCTGACAAAGCATTAAAATTAATTCAAATGATAGATCATCACATGACTTTTGGCACATAATGGGGAATTCAAAGAATTGGGTAACACCGCTACAGCAGTTCCTTCCATTCCCATCTACTTATTTCTGTGAACAAAGTACCTCAGCGTTTCTATCTATACAGTGTCAAATGCCTGAATAGAATTGGAGCAGATGTCAATAATACACTCAGAATATAAATACTATTCATCCACAAATCCACTGGAAAAGAAAAAGCCCCTTCCATTTCATTCACACTTGCATTTCCAATAAAATCTTATTTTTTATGTTTCAAGGTAGTTATCAATTTTTAATATAGCCACTGTTTGATCAATTGTGTACAACCAATAATCTTAGTGATAACTCCATCCAGAGACATTTTTAACACCTGGAACCTAGAATCACAGGGAGTAAAATTATGTAAATACATAGTTAAAATGTCCACTATGCAGAATGATGTAATGATCAACAAAAATTTTTCAAGCATGAAAATACACAATGAGAAACCATTCTGTGGGGGAAATAGAGTAAAAATACGAGTTCAAGAAGAAGGAAAAATGTAAATTTTCTGTTTTAAAGAAGGGCTAGTTTTTATATATTTAAATGAAAAATGTTAGGTAACAAATTATGTGG
Source organism: Eumetopias jubatus (assembly GCF_037043125.1). Lineage (NCBI taxonomy): Eukaryota > Metazoa > Chordata > Mammalia > Carnivora > Otariidae > Eumetopias > Eumetopias jubatus. The sequence continues at coordinate 36,532,734 of NW_028274810.1, read as the reverse complement.
GATTTAAATTCTTTAAACAACCTTATTTTAAAATCTCATGAATTGCAAGACACCGGAAACCACACCCACTGCAAGTTTATGATGAAAATTATAGGTGGCAACATAAAAATGTGGGAGGGACACAAGTGTTTCAAAATTATTTTAGGGAGGTATGTGAGCACAAAGTTTGAAGACCACTAATCATGAAGTCCCAGGAGATCTCCCTAGGGCACTTAAAATCTGGTCCAGGTAATCACTAACACTACCATTTTACACATAAAAACATGACTGCTATGTAAAATAAAATAAAATTGGTCACTACTCTTATGCCCAGGACAGTCAGCAAATAAATGTTAACAAATGAGAACTGAATATACCACTTCGAGTTGATGCGGGCACTTTTCTCTATGCTATTCTTCATCTCTACAGACACTGTGTACAGCTATGCCTACCACACTGTGTGTTTGAGGAAAACATAACATAAAACACAGCTTTCGAGACCACATTTAAAATAAAGAAATGTACTACAAGATTTTCCTGTGAGTTCTGTCAATATAAGCCTGGCCTATGAGCTACTTAGGTTGTATGATTTTTTTTTTAAGATTTTATTTACTTATTTGAGAGAGAGAGAGAGAGAGAGAGAGAGAACATGAGTGGGAGAGGAGAAGGAGAGGGACAAGCAGACCCCTCACCAAGCACAGAGCCCAACGCAGAGATCGATCCCCGAGATCACGACCTGAGCCGGATCCAAGAGTCAGACACCCAAACGACTGGGCCACCCAGGCGCCCCAGGTTATATGATTTCTAAAGCCAAATTTATGAGCTGCTCAGATTATATGATTTCTGAAGCCAAATTTAGGACCCATGATCTGGGACATAAAAGCGTCCTTTGGAGGTTAAACCAGCAGTTTACTGAAAAATAAGAAATTTCCTGAAAATCCAGGGCCTCAGGTCAAATAACTAGATACAATTCACACCATGTTGGCTATCTTAAAGTGCAAGTCTTCTAATTTATTCTAGGGCCAAAATTAGACTCCTGAGAACTTGGATTCTTAATTTTATTCTGCTACCAATCCTTAGTAAATAACATGTCTAGGCCTGATATCATCATTTGTAAAATAACCAGGATTATTTCCATATCTTTTGTTTCCCTTCTGCATAGAAGTTCTAGTCATTCATTAGTTTAACAAACCTTTACCAAGCATCTGTTATGTACCAGAGCTGTGCAAGGTGCCAGAGATTCATATGTGAGTAAGACTGAGTCCCTTTCCTCCGGGAGCTTCTAGGCTATGATAGTATGAAGACCGCTTACTTGTTTGAGATTATTACAATATAGAATGATAAACACTTTGCTAGAGGAACATGGAAAGTACAGTGATAGCTCAATGGAGGGAAGCATCCAGTTGGGGAAGACTTCACAGGGGAGGAAACACTTACTTGTATCTTTTTTTTTTTTTTTGGTCCGTTTGATGCTTTAAGTTTTTCCTAAATTCCATTACTTTTAAAGATGAGGCAAAGCAGTCATATAGTATAAAATCTGAAATGTACAGAGGGTCATGCTGTGAAAGGTTCCCCTTCTACCTGCCACCCCCACCCCACCGGGCTGCACAGTTTCCCTCCTCAGAACAACCAGGATGGCCATTTTCTTGTATACTCTTTCAAAGATTTGAATTCTATTTTTAAAGAATAAATATAAGATAATCAAGTAAAAAAGGGGGGCTGAGCATTGCAGACAAAGGGAATAGCCCGAGCCTGTGGGACAGTTGGGCCCCATAAGGCTGCAGGACAGAACAAGGGTCAACTCCTTGAGAGTCGTTCCCATGCCAAGAAGTTTGGATCTTATCTTGAAGCATTTAGAGCTGCCCTCAGCAGGTTTAGAGCAGAGAAGGTGCCTGATTAAATGAGTGACTTAGACACTCTGGCAGAGATGTGGAGAATGGATTAGAGAGAGGCAAGATCAGCGAGAGACCGGTTAGGGGGCAACCATAATAACCCAGGGAAGGAGTAATGAGGACCTAAGTCAGGACAGAATCTGTGGGGATGGGAAGGGGGCCAACTCCAGCTGTTAAGGAAGAAGGATGGACAGCATTATTGGATCAACTGGATTCCAGTGAATTTAATTCTCGTTCTCGCCTCATTTAAGAGTTGCCTGAGTCAAGTTCTGAGAATAATTAGAATTAATTATCCCCTCCCTTTAAGCCGCCACCAGGGTACCCCATCTTGTCTCAATGTTTATTTGGTGATCTCAAGATGCCCAAGTTTCCCAGGTCAAATTCACTACTCAAATCTTAATCCCCACATGGCTCTGTCATCAGAAAAGTCCCCTATACCCACACTCTTCTCTGACCATCCCTTCACCTTCTGGCTCAGAGAGAAACCTGGCTTTTCCCTGAGGACGCTGAATTCCCTGCAGCCCTCATGCGTGGCAGCCATTTCCTCTCACACGCCATGTACCACCGGGCCCGAAGGTGGTACAGGTCTTCTTCTTGCTTCTCCCTGCCACTTCCAAACCATGGTCCTTTCCTTGCTCTCCCCTATCAACTGCTTTGAAGCCGATGTCATCAGACTGCACCTCCCTCCAGAGCCCCTTGTGTTGGCCCTCTCCTGTCCTCCAGGTCACTCCCACACAGTTCTTGGAGATTTCAACACCAGGTTTGCTGTCTTTCTCTCTTCCATTCTCCTAGATGAATGGTCCATCCAATCTCCTGGCCTCTCCATTCCCTCAACCTCTCTATTTGCAGTGATCATTTCTTCTGTCACACCACTTCAGCCACCAGCCCACGGTTATCCTTAGACCCTGTCACTTACAACCGTACCCCTCAGTTATCTCAGTTTCAAGCATATTACTTCTATATTTCCAGCCCGTGCCTTCTTATACCTCAGCTCAAACCATTCTTCTACTCCACTAGGCACTTTGTTCATTTGACCCTACTGTCCTTTCACTCTGTTTATCTCCATTCTTCTGATCTTCAGATCACTCCCTCCTTACCTAGCTTAGAGTCCATGGTCTTGCATTATAATTACTTCTTTAAATACACACTCCGGAAGGGAAAAATGAATGGGGGGAAATCGGAGGGAGAGATGAACCATGAAAGACCATGGACTCTGAGAAACAAACTGAGGGTTCTAGAGGGGAGGAGGGTGGGGGGATGGGTTAGCCTGGTGATGGGTATTAAGGAGGGCATGTATTGAATGGAGCACTGGGTGTTATACGCAAACAATGAATCATGGAACACTACATCCAAAACTAATGATGTATTGTATGGTGACTAACATAACATAATAAAATAAAATTAAAAAATATGCTCTCAGGGTGCCTGGGTGGCTGAGTCGGTTAAGTATCCCACTCAATTTCGACTCAGGTCATGATCTCAGGGTCATGGGATTAAGCGCCACAGCAGGCTCCATGCTCAGTGCACAATCTGCTTGTCCCTCTCCCTCTGCACCTCCTCCGCTCACATGCTCTCTCTCTCAAATAAATAAATAAAATCTTAAAAAAAAAACAAATATACTCTCACCTCTCCTGGCCCTTTGTTGCTTCCATTATATTGTCCTGAAAAAATATTTGCCTGCATTCTCTGTCTCCTTCTCTCATCTCTTCCTCCTTCAGTACATTTGACCACATTCTATTCTACTGCAGACAAGATTTCTCCATGAGGTAGGGAACATGGATGCTGGTAGCTCTTGGGCACTATCTTATTGCTTGCCCTCCAAAAGAAGTGAGAATGGTATCTATTCCAGGAAATTCTGGGAAGAGATTTTGATTGTTTCAGCTTAGGTGATGTGCCCACCTTGGACCAATCACTATGTCCTAAGGCCTGTGGTCCACCACGTAAGCCTGGACCACTACTAAAATCCTCCCCTAGAGTCAGTGTTACCACAATCAGCCATCCCACCAGAACCATGTGGAGTAGAGGAGGAGCAGTGAAACTGGCTGGTGCTGTTACCAAAGATAAAGGGATGCAGGATAAATCAAAACAATAGATACCTGTAATGTAGTTCTTAAGGTGGAATAGGAATCTGGAAAAGTGGCTGGCAGACAAATCGTAGGAGACATGATTGTATTCTATTTGGATTATAATTTTATTCCGTCACCAAAGCAGAGTCTGTGAAATAAATTTCAATACCTCGTCCAATCATCTATAATGTATAAAATTTAAATAATGAAAAATAAAATATTATAAAATAATATTAAGCAAGGGCCCTGTAAGGTAAAATTTAGAAAACGATAAGAGGGATCTAATTTAGGTTGCAGATCGGCAACACATGAGACACAACCACTATGATGCAACACATGAGACACAATCACAGCAATACAATTAATACCCTTCACTTTTCATTTGTATAAGGAATAACACTTTACATTTAACTCACTTTAAATTTGACACACTTTCCACAAAAATAGTATAGGCAGTAAAAAACATGAATACATTCTGAAATATTCAAATGAACATAGTCTTAAGAAACAAAAGCAAGCAGGGGTGCTTGGCTGGTTGCGGTCGTGGGTTGGAGCCCCATGTTGGGTGTAAAGATCACTTTAAAAAACAAGAAAGAAACCAAAGTAAGCATTTGAAGTTTTTATTTGTCCAGAAAGTTTTGCTATATGTTTTGTTTAGTATAAGAATAATTTTTTATAGTAAAATGTCATCTTTTTTTTAAAACTATAAAAAACAAACAAAATAAGACGGGAATACCCATAAACCCTGCTGGAGGTCTTGAGATGCTAAAGTTCTCAGAACTGCCGTTTGCATTTATAAAATATGATGAACTATTTATAATCTCAACATTTTCAGAATTCAGCATATCTAAATGCTGCTACCTGATTTACAAGCCAAGGGATTTAAGCTAGAACTGCAAGCAATATGGATAGAATAGTCAAACCCAGGCCAGATGGCTCTTTAATGCTTTTTAAGTAGGTTGGTGGTAACATGGTGTTATCTGAGGACCCAAAAAAAGCACTTCAAAAATATCTCCCTTATCCAAGTCTTGGTGCCTGAAACTCCACCTTTAGCAAGTGGGGAAGGTAGAGGACATATATTGCTTTTGCCTGCCCAGCATCTATTTCTTTTTCTGGTAACAATATCCCGTTTCCCTTAAGAAAGCACGTCTCCCCAGCTCTCCTTGCAGCAGTTAAGGGGCATTGATTCGGACCCTAAATTTGGAGGTGAGCATGAGACCCGGTCTCAACTCCTACAGTACTCTCGAGTACCGAGTACTGCACCCTCTGGCCATAGCAGTTGGTTAAGGGACAGGCACAGAACCCAGTGAGATCCATTCATGGGATTTTGGATGGAGGGACTCAGAAAAAGACAGTACTCCTTCTCCTGGGAAGCTATCAGTGGAGAGTGCTATATGCCTGGTATGCCTGGGGCCATTTCTCCTTCTCTTCTACACCTCCCTCACCTCTCACTTAGGTCAACTACTGTGATGCTGAGATTGGGGAATGCCCTTGCAAACTTCTGCCCTAGGCCCTCAGAGCTGAGCCACCCTTCCACTTGTTAACATTTCCCAGCTCTTTGAGATACCCTAGGACAATTCATTGACATCTATGAAAGACTGACACCCATATTTCCCTGACAAATGTCAGAAGACATGTTCTAGAAGATCCATGTTACCCCATGTTTCTGTTAATATTCATTCATACAAGTGGGGAGAGGAGAGAAATCTCTATTTGTAAGAAATCACTTGAATTTCATTAGTCTTTAGATGTGACCCCTTGGAAAGGAGCTAAACGGACATTCAAGTTTTCTAATTACAAAAATAGAATATAAATATTGAATTTACTCTGTATACAGAGTAAAGCCTTAGAGTGCTGTAGTCAACAAGGACCTCTAAAATGGATCCATTCTTTTCCCCACTTGGAAACTAACAAAATGGCAACCGTGAAGAGAAAGGCACGGTGAAATATTTTCACTTCTCCCTCATTTCCAAATCTGGCAAGTTTCCAGAAGAAACCATCTAGAGTGAAAGAAGGTGGCTTGGAAATAGTTCTATCTTATAAATATTGAGAAGATAACTGACCTGAGTCTGTGTACATGTTCTGCTACTTCTTTTCCTAACCTTCCTCCAAAATTGCCTACTGTCTACAGTGAAACAGAGGGACGCTGTGTGACAATGTCCCCAACATCAGGCAGATCGCAACAAAAATGCCAGGTAAGACATTTCTCTCATGGAGCTTATACTTGCGGTTGGGTGAAACAAAAAGGAAACAAATTAGTTAAGAAGGTAACTTCAGATGGTCTTAATAATACAACAAAAATAAAATAAAGTATGTGACAGAGAGTGACAGGCAGGTAGGATTCTTCAGGTAGAATGGTCATTCTAAAATCTTAGGGCAGAGTACTCCAGGCAGAGGGAACAAGTGCAAAGGCCCCAAAGCCAGCACAAGCTTGGAGTGTACATATATGTGTTAGTATGTAGAGAGTATGTCTTAGTTTCCTATTGTTGCTGTAACAAATCACTAGAATCTTAGTGACTTAAAACAATAAACATTTATTATAGTTGTGGAAGTCAGAAATCCAACATGTGTTCTGGGAGCTAAAATCAACAGGGCCGTACTTCCTCTGTAAACTTTAGCAAGAGTTTGTTCCCTTGCCTTTTCTAGCTTCTAGAGGCTGCCAGCATTTCTTGGCTTGTGGCTCCTTCCTCCACCTCCAAAGCCAGCAGCCTAGCATCTTCATATCCCTCCCTGACCTCCTCCTGTCTCCCACCCCACCCTCACCACGCCACCTTCTTTCCCTATCAGGACCCTTGTGATGACATTGGGCCCACTCAGATAATCAAGGGTAATGGGCCAAAAGGCTATTCCCCACCTCAAGTTCCTTAACTTAATCAAACCCGTAAAGTCCCTTTTGCCACATAAGGTAACAATTTCACAGGTTCCAGGAATTAGAATATAGGCATTTTGGGGGTAAGGGGCATTATTCTGACTACCAGAGAGTCTGGAGGAGGGAAGTGGTTGAGAGTTTGGGCTTTGGTTGGCTAAGAGAGATGGGAAAGTGAAAGCAAGAAGACCAATTGAGAGGCTACTGCGATGGTTCAGGAGAGAGATGATGGGGGGGCCTAGATTTGGGGAGAGCAGCCACAGAGTTTCTCTGTGGCTCCAAAGCCTTACTCTAAAATACAGTCAATATTGCAGGGCTGTACTGGGTTGGCAACAATGCCTGTAAGAGATTCGGGCAGTCCCTAATTCCAAATAGTGCTCAAGAAATGGCAGCTATTATTTTCATTTGCTTTAAGCGTTAAGTTTTCATTTAAAAACAAGACTGATGAATCACAGACCTGTACCCCTGAAATAAATAATACATTATATGTTAATAAAAAAATAAAAATAAAATTAAAAAAACCCAAATCAAACCAAACCAAAACAAAACAAAAAACCTTCCATAAAAACATAGAACATTTAACAAGTAGATGAAATCTTAAGGATTAAGGATGAAGCCCAGGGAGGAGAAACAGCTTGCCCAAGCATACCTTGTTAAGTCAACAGACTGATATTAAGTAGTATTTCCAGAGAAAGTGAGGACAGAAAACCACTTCCTGTCATCCTTCCAGAAACCAGAAAAGGCAGCTCAGAGCCCACTGGGAAGCAATGGGAAAGGCAGGGGGAGGGGAAGGAGGCTGAGCCAGTGAAGTGCAGAGGCCTAGTAGTGTGGGGACATGCAAAGGGTCTCCAAAGACCCACTTTCAAATGCTGCTACTTATTGACTCTGTAATCTTGGGCAAGTCATTTACTCTCCCTTTACCTCATTTATTTTCTTAAAAATGAGCATAGTATCCCATTCCCCAAGGTTGTCATGAAGTTCCAGCGAGAAAATGTAAGATAGAGCATTTTGTAAACTTCCAAGCCCGTAAAGTATTATTCCCCACTTCCCCACCAGCCTCGTTTGCATTCCCTCCAATCTTTAAAGGCATTTTCACAATGGTTTTATATGGACACAAGCTTCTGATATCCCTCCTAGCCTAAGGAGTCCAGCAATGTTCACCAGTTTCAGCTTCTGAGTGCACCAATATCTTTCTTCAGCAGTGAACATTCAAACACAAAATGTCCAGTAATTACTTTCTCCAGTAATATGGTTCTGGGTTTTCATTTCTCTAAGCTTTTTTTCTGCTTGCAAATTCATTTGTTACAAACTGGAACTCAGATGCAATAAAAATAACTGTACTCTCCCCAAAAGATAAAATAGACAGGAAGCTATATGCAACTGGGAATTATTTAAAACAAAGTCAATTTAAGGACATAGTTATCTGCCTAGCACCTATATGCCTTACCTAACAGTTCAGTTAGGCTTTAAAGAGCATTAGCGATAATAGAACTTTGAGGCCAATAGAGTGGCTCTAAGTCAATGCTACCATCACCCACAAGGTCAAAGCTAAAATAATAATAGTACCTTTTTAGCGTTCACACATGTGAACTACAGTATGTCAGCCTGTGGAAGGCTTCTCTGATCAGCAAACTGCAACCACCTGCTCTGAATATAACACAACACCCTCCCTCCCGCACGCTTGGTTTTCAAGACTTCTCAGCTGTGAGGTATCAAATGCTGTCTAGAACCAGGCCTACCTTCTCCCCCAGGGAGAGCCCACTGTCTTCTCTACAGAGGCCAGAATGAAAATAAATCAGCTATTCAATATGTCTAATCAGATGAAAGCCTGTTCCCTGAGGGATGACCTCAATCCCACAGTGAATGGGGAGCAGATTAGCATATCACAGATCCCAGGGCACCAGACATTGTCCGGTAAACAAAATGAAATTAGAAACACGGGAGTATGACACAAAAGCCAAGACAAATTAATGCTTTATGTGCGTTAATGTTTATCTTTGTTTAAATGTAGATTTCTGAGACAAGTGGTGAGTCATCTGCAAAGAAATGTCTGGTTAGACTACAGTGTTGGGTGGGAGTGGGGATTTCTCATTCAGCAAAACATGTGAGATTTAGATTTCACAGGTGAAAGCTTCAGGATTGTTGAAAATAAAGATGACTTCCTCCCACCATCAAACCTTGGTTATAAATTGGTTTTGTTTTTAGTCAGGGCTCTATTATATTGTAGATATATGTAGAGCTGGAAGGATGGAGTGAAGAGTCAGAAAAATGAGACTAAAGATTTACAAGAACTGCAGGAATCAGCAGTGGTCGTGGGAATATGCTAAATGATGAGGCAGAGATCGGCAAGACCCACAATGAAGAAAAATCTGCAAGACAGGTGACATGGATTTTCCGAAAAATAAGATACAAGGGAAAAAAATAAAAGAGGAGAGGGAAACCTAAAGAATAAAAGAGACATGAGACCTATCAACCAAGTGCCATGTGTGGACTTTGTGTGGAGCTTGACTTCAATGACGTTAAAAGAAAGTCTTGAGACACTTGGGGATATTCAAACACTGGATGTTTCATGAAATGAAGCCTCATTTTTTTAGAGACAAATGCTGAATATATAGAGAGAAAATGATATGATTTCTAAGATTTGATTCAAAATATGAAACATGATTGATTGTTCATGGTTAATAGTTATTAAGCTTGGGAGATGGGTATATGGGATTCTGTAACTTTCGTATTTGTTACAGTTTATCCATAATAAAAACCTCTTTTTAGATGAGCCAATGCTAAGTGGTAAAATGGAAATTATTCTTGTTAGAAATACACTATTGTGCGGCACCTGGCTGGCTCAGTTGGTAGGGCATACAACTCTTGATTTCAGGGTCGTGAGTTCGAGCCCCACACTGGGTGTGGAGCCTACTTTAAAAAAAATAATACTAATAATAAATAAATACAATTTTTAAAAAAAACAAAACACACTATAGTATTTTTTTTTTTAAGTAGGCTTCATGCCCAGCATGTGGCTTCAAATCATGACCCTGAGATCAAGACCTGAGCTGGGATCAAGAGTTGGATGCTTAACCCACTGAGGCACCCAGGTGCCCCTACACTATAGTATTTTTTTAAGTGTTCTTATATAAAGACATTGTAAAAATCAAATCAAAGTTCATAAACAAAGGACCTCTCTTCTAAATGAATTAATACACATAAAGCACTTAAAACGATGCCAGGTACACCACATGATGAGTGTTCAATAAATGTTAGCCAATTCTTTTTTTCTTAAATGTAATGGGTTTAAATCTTGGCCTACAAATAGAGTATATAAGAAACAGAGCTTTGTTTTTCTACAACTGAACATAATGTCTCTTTTTTTAATACTTTTTAAAAATTTAAATTCAATTAATTGGCATATAGTGTATTATTAGTTTCAGAGGTAGAGTTCAGTGATTCATCAGTCTTATATAATACCCAGTGTTCATTACATCATGTGCCCTCATTAATGTCTCTTTTAATACCACTTTCTAGCAAGACAATAGAAAAACCTGTCAGTTCTAAGGTACTCTCAAACCTTTCCCTGTAGTTGTATCTAAATTGCAGAGGTGTCTAGAGATCCAAGTGTTGGGTTGGGTCTATGGGGTGGGGGCGGTCTATCTGATCCTCCAGTCTTCTGTTCACACTTACCATCTGCTGAGACATCCATCACCCCATTTGACCCACTCAGCTTTGTGTTCTCTCTTTTCCCCATCTTCAGGTTGGGTGGGTCAACCTACTTCTAGGTCAGTCTCAGGCCCTTGGAATGCATACTGCTGCTCCCGCCCCAGTGGGCCATCTGTGAGCTTCTCCAAGGCCATTTCTTCCCTGGTATTTTCCTACTTTCTGAGGTTCTCCCTGGGAGACCAAACACTGATCTCTTTTTCTTCACCTCACAAATGTAATAGGGGTTTTGTCCAGCTTCATTCCCCTCCACTGCTCCCCAGTCCAGGCTGAGCCCAGGAGCTGGTGCAGGGCCTCCTTTCTTCAAGACAAGACAACTTCCCACGGAGCTATCATTTCTGCCACTGCTTTCTCTCGCAAACGGGGGAACGCTTGCTATTCCTCAACTATATTCCCTCCCATATTTTTCTGTGCCCTTTTACAACTCAAATACTGGAAAAGGTACCCTCTTCTCTGCTTCCTCCTATCACATTCCTTCTCTGAGAAGACAGAGAAAGAGTAGCTGATGAAAAGGGGGAAAGGAGATGATGGGGAATATGTCCATAAGTATTTCAATTATTTTTCCTTCCATTCTAACGATGCATGAATGGAAACAGACATAGCTGAGTGACTTAACCTTGTCAAATTCTCATAATTAGTTTTAGAACATCCAGAATGGCCAGGTTTCAGAACATCCAGAATGACAGTCATACTGAGTGTCTGCCTTTAACTCAGGCCCCAAAGGAATGATGAACTCTTCAATGTGGGCCTACAGGTACAAAGATTTCTGCCTCATTAATTTCCACAAAGACGAAAAACCTCTTCCAACAGAACTAGTGAGAGCAAGTAAGTGCAGGCCAGGAGAAATGGAAGCAGATAGCGTTCACCGATTGGTGCACTTTGGATTTTTAGGTGGAGGTGCAAATTTTGAGGAAGATCTTTTTTTGAAAGACCAAACAGAAGCTAGGAAAAGTAAGTTTTGTGCTTTTAGTTCTGAGTCATCTCCTCCTGCTGTACGTTTGGTGATCCTGCCGCGCTGGCGGCTTCACTGACTGAGGCATTCATAAGATATCTGTGAGTATCTCTGTGCCAGGCCCTGTGCTAGGAGCTCAGGCACAAGCAAGAGTGAGGAATCTGGGCTGTGCTTTATCTCCTGATCCAACTTGACCAGTCTATATGTATGAACTTCGAAAACCATTAAACCAGGGTTCTGGCCAGAAACATTAGTTATTACGGGCTAACAAAAAGTGTCGTTAGGAGACGTGAGACTAAAAAAACCCCTTAACGGTGGCTTTCAGAGAACAGGCAAAGAATAGAATGAAAGGGCCCTTTATTGGTGTGTAACTGTGAACAGAGCCCAGCGGTGAGGGCATTGGGCCATCTGAGTATCACGTTAAATGCCATTGTGTTATTACTGGTCTAATGAATTTTCAAAGTATTCTCACGCAAATCCGGTGAACAACAAAGGTAAAGAAATTTTGCTGCCACAGCTGAAAACAATGCCACTGGCAAGGCACTTTCTAAACCAGCATACACTCAGACTGTGTTACACTTTGGACCCATTAGAGAGCCCCTCCTCAAAACAAACATCTCTTTGAACCTACAGCTCTTAACCCAAGTTAAAGACCAAGAGAAAAAGAACTCATTGTATTCTAACAGTTAAGGGACAAAAAGGTCATGTATTTACCTTACTTCACAATCTCACATATCCCCAGAATTTCTAGCTCCCTGAAAGTAAAGAATAATGTTATTTTTTCCCCTTACATATTATCCATGTTCTCCACCAACATGAAAAGCTGAAACTTTCTTTGCCAAGTTCCTCTTAGATAGTGATAATTACGGGGTTTACAGCCAGTTGAATCAGGTCATTGGTTAAAAAGAAAGATCCTCTTATAGAAATTACTAGGGGTTTTTTGTTTGTTTGTTTTGCTACGGCCTAATGTTCCAATAGTTAAGGGTCAAAGCTCTTTCCACATGAAATTTAAACAAAGTGGGGATTCAGGTGAGCTTTCTTCTGGGGATTAGCGATTTTAAAAATTCAATATATAAAACAAAAGCAAGATATATCTCTTGTCAAATACCTAAACTGTACTATCAGGATTGCCCCTGTTTTATAGACACACTCCATTCAAACCTCTTTTGAGATGAAAACTATGTCTGTGCCCATCTGCCTAGGAAAAAGTATAACTGAGGAGACAGCTTCTTTGACTAAGAGCCATAAAGCACCTGTCCGTGGTGTTTGCAAGTAATTGGGGAACCATGTCCCGGCCCGCACGGGTGGAACCACAGAATGCCTGTGGGGAGAGATAGGGAAGATTGGGGGGGGGGATGATTTTCTGACTCAGCGTCTTACTCTCTCCCCCAAATTGGGTCCCTCGCCACCAAGTCCAGGGTTGCACTGCAGGTCAAACTGGGTCACTCTCACATGACTCTCTACAGAGTGTTGGTAATACACACTATCATATCATCAAAGCCTTCAATCCAGGGACTAAATCGCAATAGGTTGTTTTCTACTTTTCCAATGAGGCCAGTGCCCAGATTTATGGCTTTCTTCCGTTTTTAGCAGTTGGCTCTTCTTCCCCCGAAAAGGCAGCAAATCTGCCTCCATCTCCATCCTCTTCATATTTTTGACTAGCAAATATGAAATTCTAATGAAAGTGATCTTTCAGAGTTTAAATTCATAGCTTGGAATTCCTCTCTTAATCTTCCCAGGCTTAATTGGAGAAGGATTAGACTTTACACTTTCTTCTTTCTACTGAATCTATTTATAGGGCCAGAAAAGACCTGGCATCCTGGTTTTCCAACATATGCACTGTGGACATCTTTCTCTGTCTTTCCAAATCTCTGTAAACTGATGGGCCACCAAAATCCACGTTTATATTACAACTGATGATGAGGATGGCCCCAACTAGCTGTCCTCATCAACCGCGGTTCCTACATCTTCTCCGTGTGGTTGGTTGGGATTTTTCTCCTACTGCTTTAGAGTTGATAATGCACAGGAAGCCATGTTCTGTGACTGGAATTAGAAATTCTGGCCACTCGAAGGTTAACACTAGACTTCTTTCTCATCATCTGTGAGGAAGTAATCAGATACCCCCGTTTCCACGAACGCTGGCAAGCCACCGTATGCCACCTGGTCTCTTCTTTATTAGTTTGAACAGCATGGGTTAAGAGATATTAAGGCGGCCAAGTTGATCTATTGCTGAGGGTGGTATAATTATCGTTCCTCCCTTCCTCACATCTGTCACTGTGTTAAGTCCCACCAAAGTTCAAATGAATTAAGAAATAACACACAGGAGACACAAAAATGGCTTTAGATTTGTAGAATTTGCCCAAATTCTCCCTGTTCTAAAAGTTTATCCACCAAGGGACGGGCTCACACATGCAATCTTTCCATAACAGGAACAAGCCCTGTAACTTATGACACACAGGGGAGCTGACAGACATAGCCTTCGGAGGCTGGCAGCTCAGAAGAAAAGAGAGAGAGAGAGAGAGAGTAAATCAGGTGTGCTCAGTTCCATCACCAAGTTCACGGATTTGGTAAGTCCTCCTCCTTCCCTGAGGAGGAGGTAACGAAGGGGCAGAGGGAAGTTGATTATGTTCTTTTCTTCTGGACAGTGGGATGGAAATTCTTTTCCCTCTATGGGCACATGAGCAGTGGGGACTAAGTGTTCACTTCTAACACAATTGTAAATGCTGGAAGAGTTGAAGGAAGACCAAAGGCATGTTCGGTTGTGTTGTCCAGGCTGCCCTTGCCAAGATGGGCTTGGCTGGATCCTGTGGGTAAGGTGGGTGTCAGAGCCACAAATGAATCCTCTCTGGCCTTCCTCCTGGCCAACAGTGCCTTGGCAATGATTTTCTTTCTTTTTTTTTTTAAAGATTTTATTTATTTATTTGAGAGAGAGAGAATGAGAGATAGAGAGCACGAGAGGGAAGAGGGTCAGAGGGAGAAGCAGACTCCCTGCTGAGCAGGGAGCCCGATGTGGGACTCGATCCCAGGACTCCAGGATCATGGCCTGAGCCAAAGGCAGTCGCTTAACCAACTGAGCCACCCAGGCGCCCAGCAATGATTTTCTTTCTTTCCGTCTCCCTCTTTATTCCATGCTAGGCTTGTGGGACTCATGACTGACTAGGCCAAGATGACCCTTTCTCAGTGAATAATCACTAGTTTTAGGGGGCAGTTTAACCATCTCAGGGTTTGCCTTCCCACCCACATCCTATCCCTAACTCAAAGGCCTAGCCAAGAATGTCTGAAGCCGACCTTGTAGCCCTAACCCAAACCGGATGGATCGATCCTGGGGGAGATGTCAGGGCGGGGCAGGAGGTATAAGCCACTGCCATGGCCACGCCCCTTCTTGATGCAGCTAGAACTAACTTAAATTAAAAACAAATTAAAAAAATCTTTTTTAATTTATAAAGTTCAGTGCTTCATCTTCCTATTCAAACATCATTCATTGATATTTTTAGAAGTCAGCTATCTTAAGAACAAGAAGTTGTTTCTCTTTACAAAAGAAAGGAAAATGGACAACTGAGAGGAACATAGTTGCCAATAAGCGAGTCATGTTTATTATATCAAGGTTTCCTTTTTAACCTATTTAGCTATAAAGATGCCTACATGTGTATTTGTAGATCCATATATATTCTGTGTATATTTATCTCTCCTGAATTAAATAGCATTCTTAGTAAAAGCAACAGAATTCATTCTGGCTAGTTTAAGAAGAAATATTCTTTAAAAAAGGATATTGAAAGATATAGGGTAGCTTGGAAGGTCCGTATTCGAGGCTATGCAGTCAGGAATAAGACTGAAACTACACTATAGTGGCTTCTCGAGTGAAGACACCATAGCTCACCCCAATAGGGATGGAGATAAGCTGCCAGAAACTCTGCCATGGCTACCCTTTAAATGTGGGATGTTTCCAATGCCACTCTCACCAATGGCTCCATTCTTCACTGTACCTGAACTTAATTTTCCTCACTTCTAAATAAGAGGTTTGCATGGATAGAACTGAGTCAAGGTCACTCTAGTTGCAAGGAAGGCTATAAAAGTAACCTGAGGAAAGGTGAGTGACCATGCAGAAATTCTCCAAAAAGGAACAGTGGTTCAGAGGCTAATTTAGAATATCATTAGTCGTGACTGCAACACGACTAATGTTGACTTCAGTCCACCCCTTGATTGTAATATACAAACCCCGCCCTTCCACACCTACATTTCCCAGCTCCTACTTTTAAGAGTCATATCCTTCCCCTAACAAGAATTGGGATTTGATCAAAACTCCTTCCCCCAAATCCACACTTGATTATCCTTCCCCCTTTCTTTTCCACCATTCAATGACCACCTGGCTCTTTCCTTTTGTGAGTTTGCTAACTCCTCATCCAAAAGGCTGTTATTGTTTCTCTTGTTACTATCCTGAGCTTTGGGAGGGATGGAGGAAGGGAAGTGGAAGGAGATAATAATTACTATTAATCAGGAATTTCTCTGAAGGCAGGGAATTTTCAAGATAGAACTAAAGACAAATGTTATGTCCTGTTGTGTTCTTCTCACAATAGCTATTCTATTGTTTGAACTTTCCTTTTGAAGTTTGACTTCATGATGCATCTCTTTCCCCAGGTGCATCCTTCATTGGAAAAAAAGGTCCAAGTTGTAACTCAAGATCGCTGCACCTGGCTTGAATCTCTCCCAGAGTTTCTTTGGGCTCCAGGCTTTCCCTGAGCTCAGTGACCTGGTAGAAAATTACCCTCTCTCCATAGGAGGAAGCTAACAATCTCTATTTTCCTCCTTAAGTCAAGGATGACTCACACTAGAATGTCAGACAGAACAAGAGACATCATCACTCCTCGTTTGTCCTTTTGTTTCTTCATTTATTTACTCTGTAATCCTTATAATCCCAGAGTTAATATGCTTTACTATCATAGCAGTCTTAACATTCAAGAAGCATAGCCAAAGGGAATTCTATCGGCTTTCTGGGAGGTGAAGAAAATCTCTAAAAGAACATTAAATGGGATCCTAACATATGTTGACACTTGTTTAAATCTCCACTTTTTCTAGCCACTTCCCACACCCTGCCTCAAACTTGCCCTCAAAACTCCTCCACCTGCCAGTACCACATTATTTAGATTATTTTTAGCTCTTGATCCAGTGGCTCCTATTTATTACTACACAGATACATATTTGGGGGATAGAGGACAACTCCCAAAGAAATCAGTGTTCAGCCATAGAATTCTGTGTTAGTGATCATCCCTGTGGGTTCTGATGGGGGAAGTGTGAGGATCCATGGAGAACAGAGGGAATTGCCCTGAGACAGTGCACCAGTAAGCAAAACTCCATCCCCCACCCCATCTGTCTCCCTATTTTTCATCATAAAAGCCCAAAGAACAAGTTTATCAAAGAAAGAAACCTCCTCAGAGGGTGGAAAGGGAGGAGGAGAAGCTAAGCGGGCAGAAACTGAATCCTCAGGAAAGGGGATGATAAATGATTGTGAATCCAAATATTAATCATTTTTGTCTAGTCACCATTCATTTATTCATCCTGTATGCTTTCATTCTTGAAACTATTAAGTCAATACTGTATACCAGGTCAGTGGCCCAATATTAGGAATTCAGCAATTAATAAGACAGAGCATGGTCCATGCCCCCAGTAACCTCACTCTGGGCTCCCTCCTATCCAGTCTGCCTTTTTATCTGTGGCTGTCTGGTTGGTTTGCTCCTGTTAGTAAGGTTGCGCCCCCTGGCGGCTCCCTCCAGCAACAGCGGACACATGGAACAGAAGATGTCCCAGGCAGCTCCCTCTGCTAATGACAGGAGCTCCCCAAATGCCTGCTACAGGACCTACTCCCATCACTAGTTCTCTTAAAGTCCCTGTTGGCTCAGCGTTTTGTGAAGGGCTTGACCCTTAGCACGAGGACTGAGTGTCTCAGCATTACCTCCAAGGACACTGCTTGCACTAAGCTGCCAATGGACAGTAGCAATGCCAGGTAGGTCCTTCTTCAAAGGCCTTTGCTCAAAGCCACTGGAGCAGGTTGCTCAAACTTTAGTACTGTCCAGAATCTTGAAGGAAAATGGCACTACAGCCCCTAAGAATGTCTCTGCAAACTCCAAGCTGAGAAATGCTTCCTTAAGTAATGTATGATTCTATTAAAATGTTCAATTATATATTATCATAGAAGTTTTATTGATATAATTTACAAAATAATTTCTTCTTGGATCACTAAGATGAAAACAGAAAAAAAATTAGAGAGTTCAGAAATTTTCCAGCGTATATCCATTGGCTCCCCAACCTGGATCCCACATCTATGCCAAGGAAGCGAACTTCACCCCACCCCACATCATCTCACTCCTAGCCATCTCCTTCTGGGGCAGCCTGAAGCAAGGAACAGAACACTGATTCTCTGATGGCTTAGGGTGACATTTCAGTTCTCCTGAAGAGTGCTCTCAGGACTGATATGTCCACAGGAAGGTAACCAAGGAATTGACAAAAGCTGAACTTTTTTCTTAGCTAATTTCCTCCTGGCCCTCAGAGGGCACAGGGACACCCAAACTCAGAATCTACTTCCCAGATTCAAATTCAAATCCCAGAAACTACTTCCTAGTTCCTGAGCATAATTACGAGTAGCTGATGCTCCTACTGCCTACCTAGTATCTGTTCTCCCCCTTTTTTATGACCAAGAGATTCCCAATTTTGTTCAAGGTGCCAACAAGCCCAACTGCATTTCCCGTGTAACTAACAGTGATGAAGACTCGTGGTTTTTAGCTTAAGGCTAGAGTTGTAAGCAGAATTGCTGGGCAGGGCTTCTAGAAAGCTTTTTTTTTTTTTTTTAAAGATTTTCTTTATTTATTTTAGAGAGAGAGAGAGTACGCACACACATAAAGCTGGGAGAGGGGAAGAGGGAGAGAGAGAATTTGAAGCAGACTCCCCGCTGAGAACACAGCCCACTGTGGGGCTGGATCTCACAACCCTAAGATCCTGACCCTGCTGAGATCATGACGTGAGCCAGGGCAAGAGTTGGATGCTTCACCGACAGAGCCACTTCCCCTAGAAAGCTCTTCAAAGGAAGTGGTTTAGGCAGTTTTAGCCCTTCACCTTACCCCTTCTCTAGTATGAAGCTGTAAAACTATCATCATCTTCATGAGCAAGACAGTTGCATACTGAAGGTGGCGGGGCACTGAGGCTCGGAGGAGTCTGGGTCCCTGGTGGCCTTATACATCTTTTGTATAGGCCCCAGCCACTGTTTTTAGAGATTTCAACTCCTTATAACCAAACATAATCTCTGACATGCTATTTAAACAAAACTTGCATGTTTTCTTTGCAGTGGTATTTCAAGTAATATTTCCGGGAGATTATTCTGAAAGCATGTGGAGTCTTGCAAGTATGTTGAAAGAATTTATTTTTCTCTTCTCTCAAAATGAAAACTAGATCCATATGTGCTATATCTCACAGTTTTATTGACATAAAGTAGAATTCATAACTCCATATTTCTGAAGTAGGAATACTACTTTGGTTGGTTTGTTTGTGGGTTTGTCTTATTCAAGATTCTCCAGAGACAGAGAACAAATAAGATACATGTATATGTAGAAAAGGAGATTTATTACGAGGAATTGGCTCATGTAATTATGGAGGCCAGTGAGCCTGAAACCTGTACTCTGGGCGGGCCTGGGAGAGCGGATGCGTCATTGCGGCCCAGGCTGGCAGCCTGGAGAACTCCCTCTTGCTTCAGGTGGTTGGTCTTTTGTTTTATTCAGCCTTTCAGCTGATTGGATGAGGCCCTATGCTATTAAGGAGAGCAGTTCTGCTTTCAAAAATTCACCAATTTAAACATCCGAAAACATCCTCCAAGTTGACATATAGTATTAACCATTACAGGGTTTATATTTTTTGTTTATTTTTTAAAGCAGACTGACTCTGGGAAAAGTGGGATGAACCTCTGTGGCTTTGCCAAATCCCTGAGGTTATTCTTTTCTCTTTAAAAAATGTAAACAAGGTACAAAACCCATAGCTACATCTTCACAATAATCATATCCCTCCTGGCCTTAAGGAAAAGTTAACAGAGATACATGAAAGTTCCAGGAAAACTGTACTCATTGAAATTCCCACCCCCCTCAAAATTTGCTCAAATGGCAAATTCCAGAGGGACCAGAATTTGCCATTAATTTGTAATTAACCAAGAGAAAGGGTACCTACTTTGAAATCAAGCAGGGAGCTCCAAGATATAATTCTGTGCTGGAAGCCTGACATTCTAAATCTGGAATTCAATCACATCACACATCTTTTTTTCCCCCCTTCAAAATAGTAATTTAAAATATCATATAGTTTTCTGCATCTAGGCTGTCAAGTATCCTGCAAGTTGCTGTCGTCAGCATACCCAGTAAAGAAACCCTGGCTGGTCTACCCACAGAAAGAGAATCATGTCTTCTACAAGGGATTTGGAACATCTTACATACATATGTTATAGATTATGTATTTTGAAAAAAAAATTTACTAGGACACTCTTAAGGTTAAGAGGCCAACAAAGCCAAAGGTAAGATTAGCACACAAAATATTAACCATGTCTTTTTCTATTTGCTAGAGATGAGCCACAAATCTGGCTCTAGTATTTCTAGAGGTAAAGAAGGTGAAAAATCCAATAGATTACAGGATTTAGAATGTTCCATAAGATAATGTAAAAGGAAAACTTAATATTCCAGAGAAGAATATAGTCTTCCTTGATTTTGAATCTCCTACAAACTTGAAATGTCATGGATAAGACCCTTGATAATAGTCCTACTGAAATGTGTACATCCTATGTATATTTATGATTTTCACACCACCATTTATGATAGGGTATCTTAAAATACTAATTCTGAAAAAAAAAAAAAAAAGAATTCTACAAAGGAACAAAATAATCCATCTCAGTATGTCACTCCCTGTAGCTTGATCTATGGGCAGAATTTGAACCCTAGAATAGTGATTTTTGAACCATGCATCCTGGATACTCTTGAATTCCAGAGAGGTGCTTCCAGGGCTCTCCTTGTCAGGGGGGGTGGGGGGAGGCGAGCAGGGCTTAGACTGAAGAATCCAAGGGCTTGTTATCATCTACGATCCTCTGAATGTATTTTTGGATTCAATTTTAAAATATTTTTTGTGGAGCACTTTCACATCTATGCTTATATGAGGGATATTGGCCCAGTGTTTTCTTTGCTCATAACGTCTTTGTCTGAATGCCTCTGGTCTTAGAAAATGAGTTGGGATTCGATTATCTAGAAGATATTCTGTAGAATTAGTGTCATTTCTTTCTTAATTATTTGATAGAATTCACTGTTAGCATTGCCTCATTTTTCTCATTTCTTTATCCAAGCCTCCCTTGGGTAAGGTTGACAAATAAGATATGGAATTCCAGGTTAAATTTGAATTTAGAGAAATAGCAAATGGTTTTAAAATATGTTTGTCACATGCAATATTTGAACCATATTTATATTAAAATATTATTCATTATTTATCTGAAATTCAAATCTAACTTAAGAGAGTTAAAATCATGTGAATACACAAAAACTTGTCCATGAAGGTCCATAGTAGCATTATTCTTTTTTTTTCCTAAAGATTTTATTTATTCATTTGCCAGAGAGAGAGAGAGAGAGAGAACACAAGCAGGGGGGACAGCAGGCAGAGGAAGGAGCAGGCTCCCCGCTGAGCAGGGAGCCCAATGCAGGACTCGATCCCAGGACCCCGGGATCATGACCTGAGCCGAAGGCAGACGCTTAACCAACGGAGCCACCCAGGCGTCTGGCATAGTAGCATTATTCTTAATAGCCAATCAGTAAAAACAACCCAAATATCTATCAACTGATGAATGGATAAACACAATTTGGTATCTCCATACAATAGAATATTATCAGCCATAAAAAGGAACGAAGTGCTGACTCATGCCGTAACATGAACCCACCTTAAAAACATTCTGCTTAAGGTGAAAAGAAGCCAGACACAAAAGGCCACATATTATATAATTAACATGAAATGTCCAAATTGGCAAATCCATGAAGACAGAAAGGAGATTAGTGCTGCCAGGGGCTGGAGGAAGGGGAGAATGGAACATGACTGCTAGTGGTCATGGGGTTTCTTTTGGGGGTGATGAAAATATTCTAAGATTAGATAGTGGTGGTGGTCACATACATGATGAATATACTGAAAATTACTGCATTGTAAAGTGCTACTGTACTTTACAGGGGTGAATTTTATGGTATGTGAATTACATCTCAATAAAAAAATAAGAAATGAAAATTTTAACTTGGCACCATCCTGTATTATTTGCTAAATCTGGGTGCATCTGATGAATGAAACCCAAGTTACATGCCTCTGCTCTGTAGCCCCAAGGGAATCTGGGAAATGCTGCTTTGGGGCTTATAACGTGGAAAACTATGAAAATGTATAGAGGAGGTCTGAAACATGGGAGACAGCCTCAGAAGGCAACTGTCTACTACACGTTCTGAAGTTGAAATGTCTGGGTCTGAATGTCTGGTTCACTGCTTACCAGCTGTGCGGCTAGGGAAAGTTATAGGAGCATCCCCTGCTTTTTGAAAGTTCACATGACACCACTTTGCTTTGGGGAAAGACCTACATTAGCACCTGCTTCTGCTAACTGAAAGAAAGCTGAAGAGTATTTTCACGTTTAGGTTACAAACTGAAAAGTGAAAGCAGCATTAAGTGGGGATGTTGCAACGGGCTGTCCCAGAGGCAGCGTGTCCCCACCCCCTAACCCCCACCCTCACCCCACCCCTCAACCCCCCACCCCCCATCCTCACCCCCATCCCCCAACCCCCACCCTCATCCCCACCCCCCAACCCCCCACAAGCAGAGCGGCCCCCAAACTCCTTCCCTTGGAACTATGCTCAGCGGCTCAGCTCTGAACTGTCTGAGAGCATCTGTGCTTTATCTCAATTTATTTCGTGCATCTGTTAGCAAGATGTGTCCTGAAGTATCAGAAAAGCCTAAGAGAGGTTATTTTTGGGGTCTGGGAACGCTCAAAAATTTTTTCCATATAAGCGAATGGTAATTGCTCCTTCACTCTGTGCCATTTTGGCGTAGGGAGGGTAGTAACGCTCTACTCTGGGAGAGCAGAGGAAACCTTGTAACCATCTGTGTCTCGCTTTCCTCACGCATAAAATTTGTCAATACTGGTAGTACGATGGCTTCCTAACGGGTCTCCCTGTTTACCTCGGGCTTTCTCCCTGCTGTCCCCACCCGTGGAACAGCCAGAGGGATCCTTGTAAAACCTAAGTTAGATGGTGTCACTTTTTTTTTGCTCCAAACTTTTCAATGGTTTCCTAGGACAGGGACTCATTCTGAGGAGACCTTTTCAGAAGTGGAATCAAAGCTGAGCAGGACACAGAGGAGAGAGATAAAGGAAAGAGAGGTACAGACAAAAGGAAACTGTGGAGATCCTAGAAAACAAACCTTCACATTTTCTAAACCCTACACACACAAAAACCAAGTAAACAGAAGAGGGAGCTCTGTGGTGTTAGAAAAGCTATCTTGAATGAATATTAAATAAAAATGAGCCACAGAAAGGAATCAAGATCAAATCCCAAAGAAAGTTGTTATAATTACAAAGAGAGTAAGGAACAGAATTACACCCAGCAGTCAATGAAGGACACAAGAAAGACAGTGCCTTTAAAATAAATCAATAGCCTATTATTTCAAAACAAGCTAAAACACATCCAGAAAAGAAGATACATGAGAAAACAGCATAAATTAGATTTAGTAAAGCACAGAAATGAGATGACAGAACTCAAGAACTCAGTATGAAAACTGAAAGAAAACGTTATTTGAGATATGAAGTCTGAACTAGGAAGAACACAGAAGAAAATAAACACAATAAATATGTCTTAAGAGAAGTTGAAGGTGAAAAAGAGGAACATGTTAAAAATCAAAAAGATATTAAGGAGAGAAAGTACAAATACTTAAAACAGGCAAAAAAGATCTGTACAGATAATAAGAGCCACCGAAGGAAAAAAAAAAAACACTGCAAGAGAAGAAATACTAAAAACTATAATTTGAGAAAAAAATTCTTGAAAAAAAAGATTTGAAAGTATATCATGAAAGAAGATACCATGTAACTGACACTATCAACCCAAGATGACCAACATGGCATGTAAAATTACTGGATTTTAAAGGAAAAGAAAAAAGCCTTTGGACATCTAGGCAAAAAGAGCAAGTGCCTAATAAAGGAATGAAAAGAGATTGTCTTCAGACTTTTCAACAGCAACACTTTATGCCATAGAAATTTGAATAATGACATATTCTAGACACTCAGAGAAAGAAAACGAGTCAAGAATATTATATCCAGCAAAATGACTTCCAAGTATAAAAAGCACAACCTGTTATCAACATGCAAGAAAGCAGAGAATATTGTTCCCCTGAGCCCTTCCTGAGACAGCCAAAGTGATTCCAGGGATTTTGAAGTATTGACTGGTGGTAAGAACTGAAGATGTTGTTTGCTGTTGAATCGAGACTGATTGTGGGCTGATATGAAGAGAGCATCACATGTCATGGTCGTATGGTGTGATAACATAGATATAAAGCAACTATTCTTAAAAAAAAAACCAAGAAGGAGACTAAGGATAACATTGCAAAAAATGTGTAACTATTTTCAGTAATCATAATTGGTGGTGATAGCGTCAGTATTGTTATTCTGAGACTCTAATGTGGGATAGAGCAAGCGAATACTGATGAGATATTCTAACCCTATCATCCACTGTGTTCTTGAGAACAAGATTCTTTTTTTTTTTTTTTAAAGACTTTATTTGAGAGAGAGAGAGAGGGAGCGCACAAGCAGGGGGTGGGGGCAGGGGCAGAGGGAGAGGGAGAATTGAGCTCTCTGCCAAGCAGGGAGCCCGACACGGAGCTCGATCCCAGGACCCCTAGATCATGACCTGAGCCAAGTCAGATGCTTAACCAACTGAGCCACGCAGGCGCCCTGAGAACCAGAGCTCTTACATGACAGAAAGGAGTCTTGAAACTTATAGTCTTGATATGTGAATGGAAAATGTCAGTATGAATACATGAAGTATCTAAAAAACAAGTATATGTGCGTGTGTGTACATCTGTATGTATCTACTGAAAAGCTCTAGAAACAGGGACCAACCCCAGTACCTATGAATATCCCTAATGTTCAGACCATCGTCTTGAAACACTATTTCAAGAAACCAAGTCTTCTTGTTCTTGGAGAACTGGCTGATTTCAGGTATGGGGCAAGAAATACACAAAATGAGCCTGGAACATCCTGTTATTCCAGATGGTAAGGAACCTGTCAAAGACTACAAGGTTGTGTCAAAAAGACTCAGGGCCAGGGCGCCTGGGTGGCTCAGTCGGTTAAGCATCTACCTTCAGCTCAGGTCATGATCATAGGGTCCTGGGATCAAGTCCCGCATCAGGCTCCCTTCTCAGTGGGGTGCCTGCTTCTCCCTCTCCCTCTGCAGCTTCCCCTGCTTGTGCTCGTGTTCTCTCTCTCTCTCTCTCTCTCAAATAAATAGATAAAATCTTAAAAGAAAAAAGACTCAGGGCTGACTTGAAAAGATTTCCATTGACCAAAGATGAAGTAATTTGAGTTCAATAAATGATAGTAACTACCATGAATGCAACACGTAAAATATACTTGAATTGATGAGTTCATAATGATATTTTTAAAATATAAAAATAAGTGGTCATCTTTGGAGGATAATAGGGAAACTATTACTATCTTGAAAACTGGTAAATAAATGGAAAGAATCAAACATTTATCCTGCCTTTCCTATATGAACTCTACCATTGTGTAACCAAATAGTAGAAAAGGAAAGCATCGCTTTATAAAGTTATTCCAGCTAACAGATGAAAACTAGGGGTGCCTGGGTGGCTCAGTCATTAAGCATCTGCCTTCGGTGCAGGTCATGATCCCAGGGTCCTGGGCTCGAGCCCCGCATCGGGCTCCCTGCTCAGCGGGAAGCCTGCTTCTCCCTCTCCCATGCCGCCTGTTTGTGTTCCCCCCCTCTCTCTGTGTGTCTCTCTCTCTGTCAAATAAATAGATAAATAAAATCTTAAAAAAAAAAGAAAACTAAATTACATCATTTGAATATCATTAATTTGCAACTACCAGTGAATTGATGTATCTAGGAAATGAACATCCATGGCTGCTAAAATCATTAAAAAAGAGCCATCCAGGCATTCTGTGCCTCCTGACGAAAGAACACACGATCTATGTTCTCCTCAAAGGAAGAGAACTTGAATCTTATCAAGCCTCTGAATCCAGCTCCCAATCTGCAAGAAACAGAGGACAGTGGAACATATTGAATGCATTGTAAGGATGCAATCAGCCAAATCATAACTGTGGAAAATTCCATAGGTCAGTGATTCTCAATGTGTGGTCCCAGACCAGCCACACCTACATCACCTGGGAACTTGCTAGAAAAGCAAATTCTCAAGCCCCATCCTGACCTACTGAATCAGAAATTCTTGAAGTGAGGTCCAGTAATCTGTATTTTAATGAGCTCTCCAGGTGATTCTGATGCAGGTTTATGTTTGAGAACCGATACTGTAGGTCAAATGTCCAGGGTTCTTTAATAGAAGTGTAAGGAAAAGAAAGGGGTAGAAGAGAAGCTATAGATTAAAGGAGATATACCAAAACTTTTTAAATGAGTGAGACTAAATTACAGTGTCCAAGGACCTGCATTTGGGTGCAAAACCATAAAGAACCATAAGGACATTATTTGTACAAAGTCAACAGCATGGCTCCTTTTGGAGAAATGTAGGAGTTTATAACTTTACTAAAGTCAGAGCACATGGAAGGATCTCTGAAATGCTGGCAAAGTTCTATTTCCTCACCTGGCTGATGATTACAAGGGTGTTTGCCTGATAATACTTCACTAAGCTATATATTTGTTTTGTGTGGCTTTCTGCATGTTTGTTTTATTTCTCAATAAAAAGTTATAAAAAAACTACTGTTGATTGGATGACATTATTTAAACCTCTTGGGCCTTAGCTTCTTTCCGTGGGCTATGAAGATACAGCTTCATGTTCACTATGGAGTTTTACTTTATAACCCAAATAATGTTGACCTTATAGTAGTCATTTGTCATGGTTAAGGGAAATGACTGCATACATTATAGTCCTCCAAGCCAATAGTTAAATCAGGTTTGGGGACTGGAGAGAGCAGGAAGGACTGGCTTAATTTTGACAATAATTGCCTCTATACCCCCATTTTCTCTTTACAACTGCCTGAGAAATACACTCTCTCACCAGAAGCCCATCAAAGAAGAGGCAGAAGCCATAAAGGTGTGATCCTCTGAGGCAGGAGCACCTCCTTGATCTTCCTCTCTCTTGGGAGGACATATGTTTCAAATCACTATCCTGCTTAAGACTGGGATCGTCACACGCTGAGAACTGGCGTGTTATTCTGGGGGCCTGGGTGGCTCAGTCAGTTAAGTGTCCAACTCTTGATTTCGGCTCAGGTCATGATCTCAGGGTTGTGAGATTGAGCCCCGTTAGTGGGTTCTGCTCTCGGCGTGGAGCTTGCTTAAGATTCTCTCTTTCTCCCTCTCCCTCTGTTCCTCCATCAACCCCCCCCCCTTAAAAAGTTAAATTAAAAAAAAAAAAAGAAAGAAAAGAACTGGCATGTAATTCAAAGTTGGACAATTTCTTTTGGCTCAAATAAAGGGGCGCCTTAGCGAGGAGGTTTGAGTGATGCTACATGGTAAGGTCCAATCCCATGGATGACTGAGGTAGAGACTGAGCTGTTGGTGTGGAGAGCTCAGAGGTAGAACTAAACCAGGGTAAGAGGTAGCAAGAGCCTTCGTGGGCTGCTGGCCCCTGACTGGCAGTGATCCGGCCAGATCTCTGTGGCTGCCAGGCCAGGGAAGTGTGTGCCCATGGGTCTTAGGGTTTGTGTGTAGACAAAGGTAATCATGAAGAAGCTTGAAACCACTCACTTGGTTTTGGAACTTTTACATCCCTCAATTCTCTTTCTCTCTCTTTTATATAAATATTTATTTCTTTTATAAATAAATATTTTAATGTTCGTGTTTTCTATTTAATTTTTATATTAGTTGATTTTTATTGTATTTCATAGAAATATCAGTCTATGACTGATTGGAAATTAAAGCTCCCCCATCCCCAAAAATGTATCTGCCACAGATAATTTGAGAAGCACTGAAATATAGACTACATTAAAATTTAAAAATTTTTAAAATTCTGTTCCAATAAAAGGCATCATAAAGAGTGAAAAGACAAGCCACAGAATGGGAGGAAATATTTGCAATATAAAATACACAAAGGACCAGTATCTAAAATACATAAAGAGTTTATACAAATTCATTAGAAAAACGGGCAAAAGACTTAAATGGTCACTTCACATAAGAGGAAGGCCTGAGCGCCAATAAGCACATGACAGGGGATCAATTCATTTGAGAAATGAAAATGAAAACCACAGTGAAAAGCACATGGTCACCAGATGGGCAGAAATTTAAGTCTCTCAATTCTGAATGTTGGTTGAAGGTATGGAAGCTCTCATTTATTGCTCATGAAAGTGTAAAATTGGTGAAATCACTTTACAAAAATCTCTGACAGTATGAATCTACCAAAGCTTAATACACATATGCCCCATGAACCAGCAACTCCACTCCCAGACACACTACAGACATTTCATGCAAGTAAGTCCAATGGCAGGTACAAAAATCCTCAAAGCAGCATTATTTGTAACAGCTCCAAATAGAAACAACTCAACTGTACATCTATCACCTGAAGAATGGGTGAATTCTGGCATAGACACACCATGGAACACCAAGCAAGAATGAAAAAGAAAAATCCACAGCTTTACATACCACCATGGATGAATCTCTCGGACGTACACAGTTGTCATGGGGCTTCATCATGGTTCCCTCAAGGGAGCACAGCATGCTTCAGTGGATGAATTGGTCCATAAATTCAGATGTATCCTCGTGTTGGAACATTCTCCTCTAGAGACTTAGCTCCACCTTGGAGTTGAAGTGTCATGGACAGGAGATCGATAGAGTCTGGGGCCAGAAGAAACATCTGACTTACAGTCTATGACATGAAAGTCAGAAGCTGGGACCAGAACTGAGGCCACCAGACCCACTTGCTGGAGTCCCTGTGCTTGGGATCACTGGGCTAGGGGTGGAGGAGACAGTTGTCGGAATTCCCAAGGGGTTAAGCAGAGCGGAGCCGTAGGAATCTAAGACCTGGAGACAACAGGACCGGCAGAGGCTCCAGATATGTGCCTGGCTTCCCTAGCTCCATATCCCCAGCTGGACAGTAGTTGGTCCAGTGGTTCTTGAACCATACCTATATTTTGTGCTTGAATTTGTTAGCTAAGCCAGCTCCTTCTTTATAGGTTGGGTGCCTGGTTCTATCAAAATGTTCCTCCAACACTGCTGTGGGCGAAGCATCCCCAGACTGCCTCTGTCAGGGACCCAGGAGTTCCTGAGGTTCTTCCATCCTTCTGCTCAGTTCCCTCCCTCCTTTTGTTTATTGTATGCTTTTTGGCATCTTTCCTAGAGTCAAAGGATTAAGAAAAAAAAACTTTCTTCCATTCATTGTTAATCAACAGTCCTAAGTCCTTGACCAGAAACTTTCCCCACCTTCTCGGGATCTAATTGTATCTCCCCTGCACCTTCTACCTCTCCCCTTCTGCTGGCTCCTTCTCCTGCTCTATGGAATCACCCCCCACTTTGCAATTCTTCTCCACTCACCCTTGAGACCTGGCTCTATAGCCACTGCCCTGAGCTAATGCCTTCTCCATGCTGCCCCCTGGCCCGGACTATGTCCTCACTGCCAAGCACATCTCTCCATCACCTCACCAACCACAATGCCAGCAGGTGCACAATGAGTATTTGCCAGATGAATGAATGAATAATTATTGAGGAATGAAGGTGATATTCAAAATTGCGTGGGTGATATCCATTTTGCTTGGGTAGGCATAAGTGATAAAGGTATGAAACTAATTTACTTCATGAAGTTGGGAATTTTTTTTTAAAGATTTATTTATTTATTTGAGACAGAGAGCGAGTGTGTGTGAGTGGGGTAGGGGGCAGGGGTAGGTGGAGAGGTGGAGAGGGAGAGGGAGGGAGAGAGAGAGAGAGAGAGAGAGAGAGAGAGAAAGAGAAGCAGACTCTGCACTGAGCGTGGAGCCTGACACGGGGCTCAATCTCATGACCCTAAGATCATGACCTGAGCTGAAATCAAGAGTCAGATGCTTAACAGACTGAGCCACCCAGGAGCCCCAAAATTGGGAAACTTAAGCCTTTCTCTGTCTGCACAAATAGCTGTACTCTTAGAAGTGAAAGCTTTTGTTGTTCTCTCCACTATTTCCTGACCACAGTGGGCAGGGCCCTCCTAATCCCTGTGTGTCTTACTGGAAAAGGCATACAATGCCTTCACATTCCCACTGACGACCTCTCCTGGTGATGCCCTCTATATAAAGGAAAGTTTCAAATTTTGTTTACAAGCTGTATGTAGGAAAAGGGTTCTATTTGCCAACCATAGGAAACAAAAGGTAATATATTATACAGACGGTCCCCAACATATGTTGTTTAGACTTATGATTTTTCAGCTTTGTAATGGTATGAAAGTGATTTGTATTCCAGTAGGAACTGCACTTCGAATTTTAAATTTTGAGTTTTGATCTTTTCCCTAGTGGTACGTGTACAATATTCTTTTGTGATGCTGGGCAGCAGCTGCAGCTCCCAGATAGCCTCACGATCACGGGGGTAAACAACCGATATATTCTTTACCCATATAACCATTCTGTTTTTCACTTTCAGTACAGTGTACAATAAATTATGTGAGATATTCAAGACTTTATTATAAAATAGGCTTTGTGTGAGGTGATTTGCCCAACTGTAAGCTAATGTAAGTGTTCTGAGCTCTGGCTATGATGTTTGGTTAGTTGAGTGTAGTAAATGCACTTTCAACCTACGATATTTACAACTTATGGTGGGTTTATTGGTAACCCCATTGTAAGTGGAGGAAGATCTGTACTTTATTACAAGAGTGAGAATTAATTTTCAGATGTCTCCCCTGTGTTTCTTGGGGGTGCTGCAGATTGCTGCCTCTTGGAACTTGTGTCTGTGAGTGACTCACTGTTGAGAATACACATCTCTCTAGCTCAGGAGCAGAATGAGATTTTTCAGTCGGCTGTAAATCCTCTTGGTTCACAGTTTGAAAGCTTGTTTTTGCACAGATGTTAATACTAATGTATGGCTTTAAAACATTTCATCCATTATGCCAATGCCCTGTTCCAACATCCTCTGTGGAGGGGTTTATGTATTGTTTTACTCACCTCCCTTTACACCAATTCTCACTTGATGGCGAGAAACACAGCCCACCCTCTAATTTCCCAGAGCATAAAGAGAGAGGCAATCTCCCTTCTGAGTTAAAAAATAAGACTACATATGTGCGGGGGGAAATTTATATATCAGTGTTAATAAATAATAGATTTTTACACTGCATCACCTATTAATTATATCAGTCAAAATGCATTCAGGATCAGTTATGTGCAGTTCCATACTAAGGTGCTGAGGACATGACACCAAATAAAATATGGTTTCCAACCGTAAGTTCTAACAATCTAGTGAGGGTTCATCCTGGAGCACCATGGAGGGATGCAACTTATAGTTCTTCTCAGAGGCAACTTATAGTTTTTAACCAGTCTTTAAAAATTCCACATTTTTATTTAGATTCTCATCCCTTTTATGAGAAGGGAAAGCATGAACTCCAGCTTCCATTCTTTTACCCCAGCTGGCAATAATTCCTGAAACATTTTCTTGAGGTATCTTTATCTAAAAAAGGGAAAATGTATAAATGTGGCACCGACATGTAGTAGCACCATGTCTGTGGACAAGTCACCATGTTATCTTGTGACCCCCGTGAGGCACTAGCTGGGCCTGACAACCCTAATAACGTTCTCATTAGACAAAGGCCATTCCGTTCAGCGGAACCCTGTCAAGGGTGCTGAGGGAGAACAACCTGCAGGGGCGGCACGGCCCACAGGATCATGCCTGGGAGTCCGTTTGCAGTGGTTTGCGTCGCTGTAATGAAGCATCGTTTGTCCCTGAGATCCTCCTCATCCCTCAGTGAGGTCTGCTATTCACACACTGGATGTGGATGGTTGGCTACTGGGCTGTGTGGTGGGCCGAACCATGGCCCTCAACATTGTTCGAAGCTCTGGAACCTATGATTATGTCCGACAGCTCTGCAGATGTGATTAAGGATCTTGCGGTGGGGTGACTATTCTGGATTATCTGGGGGGCCCACTGTAATTACAAAGATCCTCAGAAGTGGAAGAGGCGAGGCAGAGGGAGATGTGATTACAGAAGAAAGGCCCAGAGAGATGCCAACATTGCTGGCTTTGAAGACAGAGAAAGGGCTGACACCAGGAGCTGGAAAAGGCCAGGAAACGGGTTCTCGGCTGGACTCCAGAAGGGTAAGTAGCCCACGTCAACACCTGCTCTTCAGCCCAGAGAGACTTGTGTCTGACTTTGGACCTCAAACGGTAAGATAACAAATGTATGTTTTTAAGCCACTGAGTGTATGGTAATGTATGACAGCAGCAACGGAAACCTAATACAGGGTGTAGGTCAGGGAGAGGAGTTAAGAACAAAGGCAGGACAATGTAAGTATGATTTAGAGACCATCATGAGACCAAAGGGTCGCGGTGGGGGCATAGTAGAATTGGAAGTGGAGGAGTCAGTCTGAGTCAGGCTGTGGGGAGCCTGAAACAAGAGATTCATGAGTTTAGACATGATCTTTGGGCCACAGGAAAGCCACTGATTAGTTCCAGTAAGGAGATGGGATGAGCAGAATTTCGGAAGTGGAGACTGCAAGAACACTCGGGGACCTTTTGCAGCACATTGTGTAAAGATGCCCAGGGCTGCCTTGGGGGCTCAGCTGGGTTGGGGGGCAAGTGAACAGACGCTGGGACTGCCATCCCCACTTCTCTAGGGCACTGTGCCTTGTTCCCTGCTTCCTATTTTTGGCTTCTACTTCAGATTTCATTTGAACAAAGGATTTGTATCTAAAATAGAATGAAAACATGGAATGAGCACATCTTGCTATAGAGAGAGGTTACATGTCCTGTTTCAGGTCACCCAGCTGGAAGGTGGGGAAGCCAGGACTTTTCCTAGGAATCCTGACTCCCAGTCCTGAGCGCTTTTGCTGGTGGGCCGGAGGGACTGGAAGGGGGACGTCGATGAGACTACCTGCCAGGTGACTGTAGTTGTGGACTACCGAAGCTTCGAGCATGAAACGAAGGGTTTAGATATGAACGATAAGTCCCAAGGAATCAGTGTGTCTTGGAGACTCCTTGGACCCCAACCAGCAGGGCTTTACCCTCGGGTCAGCAGGTGCCAGTGAGAAACAGGAATCGGGCCCCTTCCCAAGTCCACATATGGAAGGAACGGACACCTTAAAGCTCTAGCAGGAAGGAGAGTCAAGTTAGCAGAGCCAAAGTGGGCACACTTACGGCGCAGGCAGTCCTTTCACCGGGGGGTGGGGGGGTCCAGTGTTGGGTTAACAAAGCAAGAAAGTGCATGAGGTGCCGCAGAGACCTGCACTTGGGCCACTGCCGTGCTCCCAGAGGAACCCCAGCTCAGTCTATTAGCCTCCTCATGACCCCGCTTCCAGCAAACTTGTAAAACCATAAACCAAACAGCTCTGTGAGGGCTCAGAATGGGTGTTTAGGGCCTTGTGGCTGTCTAAGCATACCTTTCAATTGTCAGGGTATTATTACTTTAACAGGAACATTGTAATTACTTTTGCATTATTACAATACGCAAAGCGATTTAAGCAGTAAGAAGGCTTTGATGAATTAGTAGTTCTTTTGATGCCTACAGTTTTGTGGCTCAGGTTCAAAGACATCTTTTAAAAGTTTCAGATCCAGGGAAAAACCACCATAGCTTTTACCCAGATTTTCTTTTTTGCTGACTCCAAACCTGTATATCTTCCTCCGTTCTGGACCCTCCACCCAGAATCCCACCCGCACCTCCAACTCAAGTCGTTCAAGCCTGAAACTCATCACTTTGCACCCCCAGCTTGTTCTTCTCCTCTATTTTCTGTCTGGGTGAATGGCCCTTCCACTCCTCTGGCCATGCAAGCCCAGCACTCTGTGAGTTATCTTTAGCCTTCTCTATCAGCCGCCACCACCTTTTATATCCATATAACAACATCAATCACCACCATGACGATAATAATAGGGGCGGGCATTTCTGAGCACCCATTATATACCCTCAGATACATTATCGCTGATCCTTATAAATTCTGTAAATTGTATACTATTATCCTCATTTAATCATCAAAGATCCTAGGATTCAGAGACGTTATTTCAGCAAAGTCCACCCGCTTATAGGTGGCAGCTGGGGCCAGGATTTGAACTCACATCTGTCTGATTCTAAAATATGAATTTTTCCATTGTCCAGAGCTGCATCCAATAGATCACTAATAGTTCTGCCAAAATTCCCTGTTAAGTGTTCTGAAAATTTATCTCCATCTGCAGGGCTGTTTGCTATGTTAGTTTACACGTTCATTAGTTCTCCCCAGGACCGATGGCACAGCCTCCTCACTGGTCTCTCACCTCCAGTCTTGCTGCATTCTCAACTAACTTCTCTAGTCATGTAT
This sequence comes from Eumetopias jubatus, assembly GCF_037043125.1. Classification (NCBI taxonomy): domain Eukaryota; kingdom Metazoa; phylum Chordata; class Mammalia; order Carnivora; family Otariidae; genus Eumetopias; species Eumetopias jubatus. Next base: position 36,498,618 of record NW_028274810.1, on the reverse strand, counting down.
TGGTAAGCTGATCGGTCATAAACAAGTTGCTGCATGCTCACCCTGGACCTACTCAGTGAGAATCTCCAAGCCTGCATATATCTGTCTTACTAACAAGCAACCCCCCTCATTGATTCCTATGATCAGCCAAAGAGATCTCTAAGAGGGAAACCCCCAGCTCACAACCTTCAGTGGCTCTTGGTCCCCCAAAGGATAAACTGAATACTCCTTAAACTGAAACATAAGGGCCTTTTATTATCTGGCTCCAACTCACCCTTTCTAATCATGCTAGCCCATCCAATCACTCGGTAAATAGATGCATGGTACGGGAGGCAGAATTATGGACCCCCAGAGACGTGCATGCCCTAATCCCCAGAACTTGTGAATATGTTGCCTTAAATGGCAAAGGGGACTTAGCAAATGTGATTGAAGTTATGGACCTGAAGATGGGGAGATTATCCTAGATTATTTAGGTGGGCCCAACCTAATTTCGTGAATCATTAAAACCAGAGAATCTTTTCTAGCTGTGGTCAGAGACACAACGGTGAGAAAAGAGGACATAATGTAGATGGAATAAGGGGCCATGAGCTAAGGAATGTGGCAGTGGCTAGAAGCTGCAAAAGACAAACGAAACAGACCCTCCCCTAGAGCTTCCAGAAAGGAACCTTGATTTGTTGGACTTCTGACCTGCAGAACTATACGGTAATAAATCTGTGTTGTGTTATGCTGCTGAGTTTACGGTAATTTTTAAAAGCATGAGTAGAAACAAATGCACCTAGTTTTCCAAAGTTGACCTGTTCATCCACACTTCCTACACCTCTCATTTTTCTGCCTGGAGTCCCTGGCCAGGTCCACTTGGAAAACTCCTACTCACCCTTCAAAACCAAGCTCAGATTGGCCGATTCAGACAGGCATTGATGAATGGCTCCTTCACACCTAACAGCACCCAGTATTTTCATCAGTGCTAATACCACCTTTTTATTTACTTGTTCACTTATCCACATCCCCCATTCTCCTCAGGGCTGAGATCTGTCTTGCTGATTTTGTACTTGTAGCCTGGCCTAGTGCCTGGTATTTAGTCAAATTTAGCTCAGCAAATATTTTCTGGGTGGTAACTATGGAGATATTGAAGAAATTGTATTATAATAGCACCTCACATAAGCCTATTGCTGTTGGATTCTGTGAATCCTTAATAGAATTTCAGGGTTTTAAATGTCAAAGGTCCTAATGATTCCCCAGGTGAGTCTCTTTAAGATTAGGAGTTTTTGTTTACCAATTATATTACTTTCTTTTGAAATCCATTTTTTAAATTTTCCTTATATGGAAAGCAGCATTTCTTTCTAATATTTTACTCGACAGAAAAGACAGAAGAAAAAAATTACCTTGATTAAAAGCAAATTCTGTATCCCAATGTCATTATTAAAAAGTGAAGTGTGTGCATCTTCCCAGGAACCTGATTCTCACTGGTCTTCTTGCTCTGCAGCCATTTCCAGAAGTCAGGACCCTTGCCATATTTCCTTCATAACGTGAGAAAGCCCCTGGTAGCTAAGAGAGCCCTGCGCGGACTCCAGGGAAGAAACCAGCCGCTCCCCGAAGGAATCCTGTGGTTTTGTTCTGCCATCCATCACTTGACCCCACTTAGTGTCACAAGGAGCCCAGGGCCCCATCCCATACTTGCCTCAGGGCACAGGAGAGGAACCAGGACAGGTACATACTCCCTGAAGGTACCTGGAGAACTGACATACTTTGTTTTCAGGAGTTGCTTGGTTCTCAACTCTGCGAATTAGAATCACCTGGAATGCTCCTAGCCAATTCCTGTGGAATTCTTATCAATCGGTGTGTGATAGGACCTGGGAACGTGTGTTTTTCAAAGATCCCTGGAGGATTCTGAGGTGCAGCCAGGGTCTTGGTTCCCAATAGGCTATAGTTTTCAAATTTCAGTTGGAATAAGAATCACAGGTGGTGCGTGTGAGGCATGCAGCCTGGGCTCCCCGGGCCCCACCGTGGACCGCCCTGCTCCCAGATACCCAGCCCAGTAGGTCTCAGCGGGAGTCTGGGAATCTCCTGGGCTAACCTGCAGCTCCAACAAGTTTGAGCCAGCCCCTGCCACCGCCCTGGGGGTGCAGACACTCAGTAGCTGCCATCTGGAAGCATCCAGCCCCACCCATGGCCCAGCAGCTGAGGCCAGGACACTGTCCTAAGAAGCAGAAACACTGGGAAGAGACTCCTGGCTAGGGCCCCTCAAACAAAGGCCCCATCTGTCTGCGAGCACCAATTGGTCTGGAGCATGCTGACGATGGGAAGGGGTGAGGAAAAAGCATGACTGCATGCCCATGCCCATATATAGCATACTGCCCTCCTTTCCCACCGCAGGGTAAAAGCCACAGGAACTCCCCCCTCCGGCCCCCAGTCACCATCCTGCCATGACATATTAACATCGTCAATTTCAATGGTAGATTTGAGTTACATGAGAATCCACACACTGCAAACAACCAGTTGTTTTCCATTCATTCAGCTTCAGTTCATCCAGTTTTTATTTGTTCGGCTTAGATTTTGTAACAAAGGTGTTTTCACTTGGGGGTGCCTGGCTCAGTAAGAGCGTGTGACTCTTGATCTTGGGGTTGCGAGTTCAAGCCCCATGTTGGTTGTAGAGATTACTTAAAAATAAAATCTTAAATGTTTTGACTGACATAGTATACCGGGAATGTGTGAGTTTGTCACAGTCCTGGATGAGGCTGCTGCCTGGCGGGTCAGCCCTGCTTACTTACCTGTGGTTTCATTTTGGGATATTTACATAGGCAATCCTACTCATGAAGGACAAGCAAACACTTCCTTACGTGAAGCAGGAGAGAGAACATAGACTTCCCCACTGCTCACACTCCCTTTCCCAAGGCTCTTGGATGCAAGATAGCCTAGAATGAGTCAGGTTGCCTTATCTGCTGAGACCAGTGGGCTTCCAAACCGCCCCCCCACCCCCGAATAGATCCACATGGAGACTTGCAGCCATGGCACAAGAATGGGTTATCTCTAGATCAACTGTGCTCCTGAGAACTCTGAGGACGGTGAGCCGTAAGCAGGCGAGCCAGGAGTCCTCTATGAGGAAGCCAAGTGGTGCCCGAGTGTGCTAAGATCCAAGGGTTTAGACTCCACTATTCCCCAAATCTCCTACAGAAAGTTTCAGGAATCCTTGGAAGAGGGGTGGTCTTGGCTGCTGGTGGAGGACAGAGTCTTCCAGATGGGTTGACATGGCCAAGCAGCTATGGCTTTTTCCGGGCCTCCAGCCCTGACCTGACCCACAGCGAGGGGTTCTAACCTAATCCTTGTGGCCACTGTACCTACTGCTACATGACGTCACACCCTTCCCCTTCTGTAGGACAGGCTGTTAGGCTGGGGCTGCAGTGTCCGGAAGTCAATGTTGGTGTATCTGGAATTAATAACATATCTAGGAAATCTGAGCATGTGAAGAAGTGACCGGATATTCATTTGAATCCACCTCACCAGCTTATCAGTTGCTATCCCTAACCGCTAGCACTGACTGCGGACAGACAAATCTCCACTCTTTCCCTTTGGAATCTTACTGGCTGCAAGGTGCCCACAATTTGTGGAAACAACATCAGAACCGTAGGGAGAGGGACCACTTGCCATTTCTGCACGCACCTGCCGGGGCTCACCTACATTCCAGATTCTCTACCGTGTTTCACACAGCTTATAAGGTATTTTGCTTCATTTTTGAAGCTGATTCGGATCTTCTATAAAGGAGGGGCAGTCACTTTTTACCTGCCCTGCTGATGCTGTGATGCAATCATTAAAATGCCTTCGTTCGGTTAGGAAAGGAGGAGTTTCATTCTTTGTTCTCAATGTGTTATGCTCCACACTCCCATCCTAAAAAGGAAAACTCATGACCCCAGGATGAAGAGTTGCATGTTCTACTGACTGAGCCAGCCAGGGGCCCCTCTCTCCCATTTTTTAAAATGCTGGTCACATTGTATATTGATTACCACTAGATTGATTACCTGACCCACTAATGGACTGTGATCTGCAGTTGGAAAAATGCCACAATAGAAACATAAAAGTGTTCTCAAGCTAAAGAATCTAACAGAAAGCCACAAAGACTGACTAGGAGGTTTGGGAATATTGTGGTCCAGAACATTCTCCCAGAACATACTCAATGGTGGCCTATAGCTTGTGGTCTGGGAAGCACTGGGATGGCAGCACCCTGGGCTCCCAAAATGGGGAATAGGGTAGGAGAAGGCTTTGCATTCTTTTTCCTTTAGGCGCAGCCTGTTCAGGAACAAGCTGCCACTCCTAGCTCTTAGTGGAGGCTCAGAGCTCTGGCATCCCAGAAGGAAAGCTCCCTTCCTTTGAGATGAAACTCACATGTCACTTTTATGAAAGTTTTCTTCTTCTCAACACCTACGGCCGGTAATCCACATCTCATTTTGTGTGCATAACACTTCCTAAACTGTGGCTCAGGGGCATCTGGGTGGCTCAGTTGGTTAAGCATCTGCCTTCGACTCAGGTCATGATCCCTGGGTCCTGGGATCAAGTCCCGCATCGGGCTCCTTGCTCCCCGGGGAGTCTGCTTCTCCCTCTCCCTCTCCCTCTGTGTGTGTGTGTGTGTGTGTGTGTGTGTGTGCTCTCTCTCTCTCTAGCTCTCACTCTCTCCCAAATAAAATCTCAAAAATAAACTGTCGATCAGTTATGCTTTGATCTTATGTCCTTTACTGACCGCCAAGTAGCTCGAGGACTGTTACAATGTCTTACTCATGTTTGTGTGCCTGATCTAGCACAGCATCTGGTACATAGTGGGAGCTCAACTGATATTTGGGACACATGCAAGCAGGCCAGAGGTCTTACACCTGGAAGTTGAAAATGATTTATCTTTGAGAAAGTGTTGCTAAAATTCTGAAGTCTCACTCATCTAGCATTGGCACCTCTTCCCTTTTGCCTGCCCATCCATTCATCCATCCCTCCATCCCTCCCTCCATCCATTCCTCCATCTACCCCTCCATTCCTCCCTCCATCCCTCCCTCCCTCCATCCATCCCTCCATCCATCCCTCCTTTCTTCCATCTATCCAGCCATCCATTTCTCCCTCCCTCCCTCCCTCCCTCCATCCCTCCCTCCATCCCTCCCTCCATCCATCCCTCCCTCCATTCATCCATCCATCCATCCATCCATCCATCCATCCTTCCAACATTTGAGTCTACTGTGTTCCTATGCTAATCATTGGTTACTAAGGTGGGCAAGAGAGTCCTTATCTCTAAAGTGTGTCTATTGCCCCCAAGCCCAGAGTCTAGTGGGGGCAGAAGACAAGGTAGAAAGTAATGACAACATAGTATGAGAAGTGCTAGGAGGAGGGGCCGTTAAATCCAGTTTCCTGACTTATCAAAATCTAGTGTTCTCTCACCATATATTTTCTCTGCTTCTCTCCAACTTCTTGACTTTTTTTTCTTTTTTAAAGTTTTTATTTATTTATTTGAGAGAGAGAGTGAGATAGAGAGAGAGCCTGAGAGGGAGGAGGGTCAGAGGGAGAAGCAGACTCCCCGCCGAGCAGGGAGCCCTGCTTCTCTCCAACTTCTTAAACTCTTCCCCACCAGCGAAGATTTTAAGCTTTATAACCTATTGTTTAGAATTATAAAAAACCATAGAGGTGGGAAAATGTGAAATTGTTCCGAATATGTTTTTTTCCAAGTGTTCCCATAGATCTAAAGTAAAGGTGACAAAACAGGAATTACAACACGGTGTGAAAAGCAAACTATTTAAGTTGAATAACCTCACTTTACTGCTGAGACTCCCCAAGGGCTTCCTTTTGCCATAAGAATATGGCATAAGAAACCTGAACTGAGGCCTTCCCAGGACTACAAGGCTCTGCACAATCCAGCCGTATCCGCGTGTCCTTTCCTGCACTCCTCTTTTCCTTGCTGTGCTCCAGCCAGGGTGACCCCTACTCTCCCTCTGCTTGGTACTCTTCTTCCAACCCTTTGTGTGTGGCAGATGGTGGAGTGCAGCCTAAAAACTCAGCAGAAAGTTCTTCCGGGCCAGTTTGTATAAAGGCAGTTGCCCACCATTATTTTCTATTTCAGAAGCCTGATCTGACCACAGGGTGTAATTATTTCATTTGATTACTTGTCTCTCTTGCTCTAAAGCTCCACAGACTGTTCTGTTCACCAATTTAGCGGAGAAACCCGCATGGTTTCTGGCACCTGGTAGATACTTTATAGATTTTTTTTTGAATACATGAATGTTAGGGCGGGGAGGCGTTCTTGCAGGAGCAAGGGGAAAGCCCCTGCAGCACCCAGCAGTGGAACAACAGCGCCACCTAGCGAGCAGTCGTCATTACTGGAGGCATCGGTTCTTTTCCTGAAATCTGCATTAGAGGGTGGCTCCCGGCAATTAAAGGTGAATTGTAATCCACTTCAAGCAAGCTTGTTTCTTTAGTTCCCTCATTCAAACAAACAAACAAACAAACAAACAAACAAACAAACTGTCGTCAAACACGTCCCACTTCTCCCCCTGCCCAGGGCAGGGCATTTGAAGTCTTGTGGAGGCTGGCTAGCGAGGAGGACTTTGAGAGTTGCTATGGTAACTTTTCTCTGTTTTGCTAATCGTTTGAAAACCTTACATTTTCAAATCTGCATGCTTTGAAAAGATCTGCTTACATCTACTTTGTTTTTCAAGCTTTGCTTTGATTTACTGTCTTTAATTTGCTGCACCTTCTAATTTGTTAAATGACACGTTATTAAAATTCCCCAAGGAGTCAGCAGAAATCTACACTGCTGAGAGACATAACTGCATTCTGGAAGCATCGGCGATTCACATCTGAGCACGGTTTGGAAAATCCATTAGGTTATTAATGCTGAGATGTTGTGGGCAGAACCAGCCCTGTCCAGGAAGCTGTAGCAGGCAACTCAAGTTTTTGGGTGATGCTGGACAAGCCTGCTTCACCTCTTCATTCCCTCTGTCCATCAGCGCCTCTGCTGTTGTGCTCTCTGTTGCTGCTGATCCTCTGTGGGAGGAAAGTGACCCTGATTGCTCATTGCACCTGCTTGTTTTCTCTCATTAGTCACCCGGACAAGGCAGGAAAACAGAATGTTCCGTGCTCAATTAGAATGACGCGAAAATGCATCCCCGAGGTCTGTCCATTACAGATATGAGACAAACATAAGCAACAGAACATGCCATTAGGCGGTAATGGCCAGAGCGGCACCTCGGTCTCAGGACCAGGGAAATGAGGCTGATTTAGGGAGGCCACGCAGTGCAGGACGGCATTGCTGCAGTAGGTGAGTAAAGTGCTAAGTAAAGGAAAATGCAGTCAAACAATGGTCACAAAAAGGCTCCTAGTATTGATGGAGCTATAAGAGCCTCCAGGAGAAAGGCAAAGGTAATTTCCTTTTTTTTGCATCGTGAGAAAAATAAACCCCAGGACCCTCTTAAACATTATGAAACAGCTTTAGGGTCCATCTTGTCCTTCAAGTAACAAGGGAGGCAATTTCTGTCCGCAAACACCGAAGCCCCAGTGTCCTTTCTGTTAAGTGGTATGCACTTCCACTACCTTCCCATTTTATTTTTTAACATAATATGTGGTAGTTGTTTTACATGGATGCATGTTCCTTATAAAAAGGAAGAAATCAAATAACACAGAACTGTATGTGGAAAAAGTGAAAGCTCTCTCTTCTTAGCCCTTTTCTGCTCAGCTCTCCAGAGGGCATTGTCTTGGACTGGTTTGGGAGTAGTTTTCCATATGTATAAATGTATATATACAAGAAACATATATACATATGTAAGTATATGTGTACATTCTGGCTGTGCGATTCAGCTTTAGGACCCAATGATCCCGTGTGTTATTTCTGGAGTGCAGTTTTTCTTGTTGCTTTCACTGGGGTCCAGACACAGGCGTCCTTCTTTGGGTGCTGCTTTAGTCTGCCCCCCAGAACCTGGCTCCCCCAACCCCCTGCCACTTCATGCTATCTCCCTACACATCATGCTGGATCTGTGGATCTTGGACATGCTGTCTGGATTTTGTGCATGCCAAAATCTTCTGCCACCTTCCAGGTTTTTTTTAAAAGCCTAGCTCTGACTGACCGCTAGGTTTCCCAGAATCATTCACCGGAGTAAAGACTTCATCTGCCTTCTTTACCTTCAGAGTCACAAGAGTCCCAAAGCAGCTTCCATGGTGTCTCCCTATCTTCCAGTGTGACACAAAATTCCAGCCATCTTCCCTAGAGTGTTTATATGGACCCTACACCACCTGACCTCTCTTCTCGCCAACTTTGTTATCTTGCTGCCTTAACATCTAGGCTTGGCTCTTTCCACTCTATGGTTCCCCAGATTTGGATACATGGAGTGCACATCCATCACATGCACACAACTTACCTAGTTGGCATTTTGCATACCAGCCATTTTGTTTAAGAATAAAATGAGGGGAAAAAAATGTGTCTTCCTTGTAAAGCTTGTCCCAGTGGCTTCACAATCAAATCATTTTGCCATTTGCTGCTAAGTGGAATTGTGATCTCAGATGGCTTTTGCACCTGCCTCCCCATCCCCCATGTACCCTTCACAGGCATCCCCCCTTTTTACCTATAATTTCTTTCACATTGATTGAGAAAGTATTCATTCAGGGCATAACCCTGTGATAGGCACTGTGAGGGTAATGAAAAAGCCATGGGGCCAACTCTTTTAAAAAGGTGTTAATTGGATTTTTCCCATATAAAACCCCCCATAGCATTTTATTTCCTAACTCTGCTTCTCACAGTCAACTTCATTTGCCCATTTAATGCAATTTGCTCCTCATGATAAGATTCTATTAAGTGATTATTAAGACATTCTGAGTTACTTCAGCCAAGCACATCTATAATCATTACCTACCTCCTGGGGGTGATGCGGGGTATAATTAGTTAAAGCTCACGGTTACCTCCTAGAATCTGGAGCTACAAACAGAGACCACATCCAACACAGCCAAGCCCGGAGCCCCGCATGTGGTCTAGCAGCAGGAAGAATACAGCCTGTCCACATTTACATAAATCACAGAGATCCAGGTTACGTGACAGTCAGTAACTGATCTGTGGAAACGGACAGCATACAAGAAGTTGGCTCCCTCTGTCATATCCCTAAGGGCTGATTTCTTTTGGTTACTAAACCATATGCTACATTAGTCCTAATCTTACTACCAATAAAGTAAGAGGGAGTGGGAGGCAAAGAAGGGGACAGAGAAGGAGGGAGAAATTGCCTCTGAGTGGTTTATTTTTTTTAAAGATTTTATTTATTTATTTGAGAGAGAGAAAGCACGAGAGGGAAGAGGGTCAGAGGGAGAAGCAGTCTCCCCGCTGAGCAGGGAGCCCGATGCGGGACTCGATCCCAGGACTCCAGGATCATGACCTGAGCCGAAGGCAGTCGTTTAACCAACTGAGCCACCCAGGCGCCCGCCTCTGAGTGGTTTAAATATGTCATTGATGGGGGGGGCGCCTGGGTGGCTCAGTCGTTGAGTGTCTGCCTTCGGCTCTGGTCATGGTCCCAGGGTCCTGGGATCGAGCCCCGCATCGGGCTCCCTGCTCCGCAGGGAAGCCTGTGTCTCCCTGTCCCACTCCCCCTGCTTGTGTTCCTGCTCTCACTCTCTCTCTCTCTGTCAAATATAAATAAAATATTTAAAAAAATAAAAAATAAAAAAAATAAATATGTCATTGATGGAAGTACTTGAGTCAAGCACCAAGGACCCCCGGGGTTCCTGGGGTCTGCTCTCTCTTCGCAGCTAGGTTTCTAGTCCACTGGAAGATTAGAAGCATTGAATTACGAGAGGGGGGTGAACTGATTTAGTGGTCGTGCAGACAACGAGGAGAATGGACATGGGTGACGTTCCTGTGATAAGGGATCAGGCTGAAAACCGGGAAGAAGAGACACGAATTCATGGAGAGCGCAGTGCAGGGATATTTTGTACAAGGACAAAGAGCCCCATAAACCCCAGCAACTCCTCACCGTTCCTTTGCCTCACAGCACAACACAAGCATTTATTTCCATAATGACTCCAACACACTCAGAGAAGGTTACCTCAGGGCTGCAAAGAACGGGAATGAGCAGTAGAGGAGGATTTCCAAAAAAAAAAAAAAAAAAAAAATAGTTCTAGACACTGAGATCAGTTCTTAAAATGATTTAAACCAGTTCTTAAAGTAATTCTTCAGTAATAAAATGCAGGAGGGCAAAGTGTAGTTCAACATAAAGACGGGTTCTCTCAAAATTTTCACTGCCTTCAAATGGATCTGGGGACTTTGAGAGGCGAGGACTGTACTCCCGCTTGGAGGCTAAAGCAAAGTGGGGCCTGCCATTTACAGGGAGCCTGCCAAGGGACAGCACGTGTTGGCCTGCTGCACCTTCCGTACAGCCTGAGAGCTAAAAACAGTTTTCACATTTTAAAATGTAAATTGTAGAATGTCCAAAGGTCTGTTAGCTTTTCAGTGTGAACTGTTGCTAAATTTTGCTTCTTGGCTTGTCAAGCCTAAAATGCTTACTATGGGGTGCTCTACAGGGAAAAGTGTGCCGAGCCCCGCCCTAAGGGATTGCAGTTTCCCCAGTCCCGAGGGGCTGGGATCCGAAGCACGCCTTGTTTTCTGATGAGGCTTGAATCCAAGTGGCTCATGGCAAAACTCGCTCACTGTGGAGTAGAGGGTCCCTGCAGGGGACACGGACCGTTGCCAGGACCAAACCTGGAGCTAGTATTTATTAAGGCGTGCATGTTAGAACAAGCAAGTACTGCATTTCCGCCTCCGCTCCTCTTTCTTGCAAATTAAATTTGATACTTTCAGATTTTATTTGTTGGCTGGGAAGAAGGCAACTGGGTGAGCTCCATGAGGCAAACATCAGGAACAGGACGCATCAGAAATCGTAGTAACAGATCCTAGACCTCTCCTGACATCAGCACCAATGGGATATTCCCCAAGGCATCCCACCTGCAAGCGCCAAGGGTCCCTGGACCACCCCAAGGGGTTCCTCCAGGGAAGGATGGAGAGGCAAACGTCAGGGAACATCATGTTGTTTTTACTCTAGAAGAGAAATACCGTTTAGAAAATGAAAGTGCTCAAATTCCCCTAATTTCCCCCCCCCTCTTTTTTTTTTAAACTTAGATGCCATCTCCACCTGTTCTGTCTTTGCTGAGGGATTAGCAGCCCTTGAAAGGCTCTGGTCTCCAGGCACGCTGGGGGCAAGAAGAAAAGGGCGCGTCTGCTGACTAGCACAGGTGTGAGGTGGCCCTTTCAGGAAGTCGGTAAGACCCCTGGGTCTCCGGGAGGAGGAGACACAAAGGGGCAGAAAACCTGACACAGCCCAGTTAATCTTAGCTTAAGGTAATAAATTCCACTGTTCAGGGTTTGAGCCAAGAAAACCTCAGTCTTCAGGGGATTTTATCATCTCCAGGGACAAATGTGTGTTTTGTGTCGGTTTTTAAAATGTGCATGCATCTGTGTATGTTCCTTAGCATCAGTGTGCCTAGACAATGGCAAGTCCCTCTGGGCCCAAAAGCATACAGTCTGTGACATTCAAAATCACACATGGTATTTTTAATTGCCTCAAGCAATTGCACATGTGCACTTGCGCGTACACACACACACACACACACACACACACGCACACACGCACGCACGCCCCCCAGCTCAGTGCTCTGGGACTCCCACCACTGCCTCCTTCTCTGCTGTATGTCCGATTACAGGGGCACAGAAGCAAAGTTTATTGCACAAAAAGGGCCAGACTAATGCCGCAAGCCCTGCCTGGATTTTCCAGGTCTTTCATTTTAGAACCCCCAAGCACAAAAGGATTATTGTTATGCCACATTGAACCACACATTAATTTTGTGGCCCAAGTCACTCCTTAAAGCACAGTTTTCACCCCCTGTGGGTGATTTCATTGTGACTGCTTCCAGAAGCATCTGTGAGAGAGGCTAGAAATACCGAAATATCAAAATACCTTGGAGGGCTAAATTGTGGTCAGGAACCTACAAATAGCTTCCCACGCGCCTAAGCTTCCCTGCTCCCCCTTTCCCCTTCTCTTCCTGCCCCTGCCCTTCATCTTGTTTCTCTCTCCCACACACACCATCTCACGCCTCTCCTGGAGGATGGACTTGGACCACGTACGCGGTGAGCGGCAGTCTGGAGGAGCACATTTCCCGTGTCTTCTCTCTAAGCGGCTCTCCTCCGCACCCCTCCGTCCTGAGGTCCTGCCTCACAGTTAGAACAGGGGGCACTAGGCAGATGGCTGCAGGCAGTACCTTCAGCAGCCTGGACTCCCACTCCTCAGCAGAAAGAGCCAGGGAGTGCCATATGCTGGAGCTGCTAACGTTGCCAGCAGGAGGGAAGCTTTGTTCTTTTGTTGGGCTTGTTTTGAAAGAGGAACATAAATAATCCACACCCACTACTCCTTCCCTGGCAATCTGGGCAGGGCTTACTGGCAGTCCTAAATAGCTCCCTGCACGCGGCTGGGTGCAAGTGCCGCCTTGACCACCAGATGGATTAAGTCTGATTAATTGCCAACAGTAAATAGTCCTCCTAGTGCTTTTCTTACATTTAATCAGTGAATGAGCTTTTTGCTGAGACAATCACGTTTCCCTATAAAAATCAAGATCTTTGTTTTCACACAACCCAAAAAACTTCTCACAAAGTCAGTTGGAACAATGGCCATCCCCACCACCTTAACCAATGTGTGTGTTGGGGAGAGGGGAGAGTGAGGTGTGAGGGCAAGGAGGGGGGAGGGAGGAGGGAAGGTCTGAGTGCTTAGAGGGGTAGAGAGGAGGGGAGGGCTGAGGTGTGGGGGTATAGGGAGTATAGGGGGTATGGGGGAGGGGAGGTCTGAGGTCTGAGGGTATGGGGGGATGGAGGAAGGGGAGGGCTGAGGTGTGGGGGCATGGGGGGTGGGGAGGAGGGGAGGAGGGGAGGAGGGGAGGAGGGGAGGAGGGGAGGAGGGGAGGAGGGGAGGAGGGGAGGAGGGGAGGAGGGGAGGGCTGAGGTGTGGGGGCATGGGGGGTGGGGAGGAGGGGAGGGCTGAGGTGTGGGGGCATGGGGGTGGGGAGGAGGGGAGGAGGGGAGGCCTGAGATGAGAGTACATTGGGGGAGTGTCAAATGAAGGAGCCTGCAGGACTGTTCTGCTATCAGCCAGCCAGGTTTGTTTCTCTTACAGAAATCCTACATGCCTCTCAAAGTCACTCACTGCAAGCTGTGAAAAGTGTCTGAAATTTCTGAGAAGGCAGCACAGCCTCGTTCAACACCTTCTCCAAGCAGTGCTGGGCACATCAATTCTCAATAATAGCTGTTTCATAAGTGAGTAAGTGGCTAAATGAATGACTGCTTTCTGGGTTAAATTCTTGACAGTTTAAAATGTTTGGGAAATACATTTTTTTGAAAGTTTATTTATTTTTTTTAGTTCTCTCTAGCCCCAATGTGGGGCTCGAACTCATGACCAGAGATCAAGAGTCTCATGCTTTTCCAACTGAGCCAGCCAAGCGCCCCTGGGAATACATTTCATATGTATGTATGTTTACATGTACTCATATGTGTGTGCATAGGTATACAGAAAGGATCTAAAATAATCTAGCCAAGGTATTAAAAGTGTTTAATATGATTTATTGCTAGTCTCCGTTTTATGTTTTTCTTGTGTTACATCTGTTATTAGAAAAAGAATTAGCTTCATGTTAAAAAGGAAAGAAAACATGTAACATTAAACAAACCCAAACAGTATCAACCACCATCAGTATAGTAACTACAATTTAACTTTGAGTGGGTGCCACTTGTCCAACACTGTTCTGATCAGCTTACATGCATCACCTCATGTCATTCTCACGACCACACTGGTAAGGAGCTATTCTTAACCCCTTCTCCGGAAAGGAAACCCATCAATGCAAATTATTTATGCTCTAAAACAGCATGCGTAATGCAAAGATAAACAAATGAACACAAGGCACAATTTATAACATTTTCGCGACAATAGCGTGTAGCTGACAGCTAGGCCCCGAAGGTACCCGCAACGTAATGAAGTCCACTGGAGTCACAGACCATGCCTGCCTCGCTGGCTGTGAGAGGAATAAACGAGACACGGAAGCCAGCACTGTCCTGGACCCTGAGTTGGGACTTAATAAGCGCAAGTCACCCAGCAGGCCCCATCACCCATCAGTCCCTTCCCCCCACCCTGGGTGTCTCCTAGATCCTTCAGGGAGAAAGGGACAGCTCAGGCCTGAGCTGCAGCATCTCGAAACGGGAAGAAACACCAACAACAATAACAAAGTAACGAGTGTGAGTCCCTGCGGTGGGTGTTTTACCAGGGTTTCCTCCTTCCGACACACTGTCTACTAACTCTGCCCCTGCAGTGCTAATTTGTATTGACCCCATTGCCAATACAGTGACAGCAACTGGGATTTATGTGAACACTGGGAGACAAGACTGCCGAACGCCTTCTAAAGCACGATCACCCCCTAAAAATCACGTTCTGTGCACTGTGGTATAAAATGGATTTTACTTGAAAAAGAAAAATGTTTCTTTCAGAGTCAGTAATCTATATATGGTTGTCACCTCCATTAACAACTGTTTGCAGAAAGTTCATGGATCACATACTCCGTGAATAGGAGAGACAGCTTCAAGTTTTTATAGATGGTGGAGAGGTCAGGAGACCAAGCTAATCCTGACTCTGCCACTCACGGACTGGGTACGACAGGGCTTCAGTTCCTCCGCCATGCCACGGCAGAGGTGGCTGGGGCCTGGGCCGCTGCTAGTTCTACCTTTTCTGAGCCTGAGCTAACGAAGCCTTTGGAAACAAAGGGGCAGAGTAGTCTTCTCTGGAGGCAGGGGCCTGGGAGGAGTGTATACCCTGGGGATTCATAAAGCCCAAGCTCTGGAATGATGTCTGCGTATCACTCAGAATAGACTTCTTAGAAGGGAGGAGTGTGAACTGGGTTTGGGGGGATGAAGGAAGGACACCTGCTGTTCAGGGGGAAGGGGGTGAGAGAGAGGAGCCTGGGAAGAGGCTTCCCTGCTTGTAAAGTGGGGAGATCTGCTCAATGGGGCAGAATATAGGGTAGAGGTGCGTATAATAAAAAGAGGAATCTCCTATAGGGAATTAGTTCGACAAACATCTGTGGAACATCTGCTGTGGGTGGGGAATAGGCTGGTACTGGGATGACAGGGGACTTCTCCAGGCCCCTGCCCTCGGGGAGACTCCAATCTAGTGGGCTGATCAGGTCACTAGAGGCCACCAGCTGTGTGGCAGAAGGGGAGCAGGAGAGACTCTCCCGCAATTCAGGAAGAGGCATCTGGATCAAGGTCATCAGTTCAGAGATGAGCTGACCGTAAGGCTTTGTAATGTCAGAAGGGGGAAGGAGGGATTACAATCTCTCCTTTAAGAGATTTGATTCCCTTCTCTGAGTCCAGCCCGTGCAAATGGCTTCCACATGCTGCAGGAAGAGGTAGGTTTCTAAAACATAGATGGCTTAGGGTCACTCTTCATAACCACCATCAACTCTCCATTTGCTGCAGGAAACTCCCCTAGTAGGGCATCCAAGGCCCTTTCCACAAAGACTTCAGCCTATTTTCCTAGCCATATCCCCTACCCTGTCCTTATGTGACCTGGAATGTGCCAGGAGCATGCTTTTTATCCTCTCGGCTATTCACGCTCTTGTTTCTCTCCTGTGGTCTTGATTCCCCCTTTCCCTTTAAAGGGCCAACTGAAATATTCTCTCTCCTGGGAGGATTTCCCCTACCTTACAAATTCCAGTTAGCTTAACAAAACCTCCCTGTATCCCTTTTGTCCCAGGGCCTAACACACTGCTCCAGACATATAGACATCCTACAGAGCTAAATCCTCAAAATCTAAAGGGATTTTGAATGAAGTTCCTGATGGGGGACTAATACGCAGACTAGAGTTTCATCTTATGGCAAACCTTGTCCCCTGACCGTGCATAGAGGGATCTTGATGCAACATTTTGGACTAGCAGGGAAAGTATGGTGGTCGATTACTGATGTCTGCCACTGTCACAGGAAGGGGGTGTCAGCATGCATGCCATTTTACAAAATTGTTTCACTAGAAGCTTCCAAAGGGCACGTACTTCTGTTGTTGTTGTTAATATAACATAATCCCTGTTGTTTATAATTTTTTGGTCAATATAATAGGTTCTTGGTTGTTAGGAGCCAGTTTCTCAGCTGTTGCCCTTCCAACTGACTTCATCTACATTTGGCCCATAGATTTGTGGAGGCTTTCACTTGTATAAAAGTTCCTATTATCCATAGCTCTGGCTAGATAATAAGAAAAGGATCTTAAAAACAAAATGCAACTGGATTAAATACCTTCCATTGATATTTGGACTTATGAAGGCATTATTATTATTTGAAATCTTGGTTGTCAATGTTCTAAGCCTTAAAAGCTGCTGGTTAGCTACGTAGCTAATCCTGCCTAATGCTGTCCTCCACATTCAATTAATAATATGTTCTGGATGCTTAACAACAAAACACAGTCTGATTTCCATCTAGCAATTCAGAGAGCAAGATGCTCTTGCCATAAACCAGATACACCTCTTCCCATCCTTATCTGATTGGATGCCCACAGCAAGGGCGTTTGTGCCGGAAGCTGGAGAAAAGTCTCCTGTCTTTGTTCAGACGCTTGTCAGGCAGCCCACGCAATGCCCTGTGATCACAGTCAATTCAGGTAAAACAAGGAGAACTCCAGAATTAAGGCTGAAAGCAGGTTTTAAGCACCTTGGGTCTTTTTTTTTTTTCCACTTTCTCCATTGGCTCTCAAAGTGATTATCTTCCCAAGCAGAGAAAACCACTGCAAAGATATGCAATCCCAAGGGCACACAGCTTTCTCCAACCAGAAACAGGTCTCACAATACAGAGAGGCCACCTGGGATGTCTCCACTGCCAAGGTACAGGGAGGGAACCAGAACAGAGCCAGGATGCCAACACACTGCTAGAGGGGAGGGGGCTGCCATTTGAAGCAATGCTTTGAAAATCTCCTGCTGTGGAGAAACAGGGAAGTGCTAATGGATGTGATGAACCAAGACTCCCAGGAAGCTGGAGAGAGGGAGAGAGCGAGCAGTTCCATCAGCTGAACCATTCAAAACTAGAGCAAGGAAAACACTTTGGATGAGAAACACACTGGGGCACTTCAGTGTGACCCAGGAAATGGGCAGGAGCCCCCAAATCAAGGGCCTAATCATCAGCCCTTTAGCTCCGAAGGAAGTTATTTTGTGTATTTCTAGCTCAGAAACTAGAGGTGGGTGCCTGGCTCCAAACACAAGTCTCCCACACGCTCTGGGAAAGGGTCTGGGGTGGAGGGGGGGCAATTTACAAGTGTGGACGGCAGTGGAGGGGAACACAGAGACCACAGGGCAGCCGAGGCTCTGTCCTCACACACCCCCCTCCCTGCACTTTGTCCAATCCTTGTCTACAGGCATTCGGCTGGGCACCTGCGTCCCCCTGTGCCCCTGTGTTGGTTTCCTATGCCTGCTGTAACCAACTATACAAACCGAGTGGCTTAAAACAAAACACATTTGTGCTCTTACAGTTCTGGAGCTCAAAAGTCCCAAACAGCTCTGATGTGGCTAAAATCAAGGTGTTGGCAAGGCTGTGTGTCTAAGGGAGAATCCATTTCCATGTCTTTCAGCTCCTAGAAGCTGCCTCCGTTCCTTGACTCATGGCCCCTTCATCCATCCTCAAATCTCTCTCAGAACCTCCTTCTACCCCACCCCACCCCCTCTTTTTCCTTATAAGGACCCTGGCAATTATATTGAACCCACCTGAATAATCCAAGCTAATCTCCTGATCTTTAGATCCTTAACTTAATCACATTCGCCAAGTCCTTTTGTCAGTAAGGTGACATATTCACAGGTCCCTGGGGTTAGGACTGGGTATGTCTCGGGGGGCCATCCTTCAGTCTACCACATTCCCCTCCAGTGTCACCTCAGCAGTCAGAACGGCCGAAGTGCCAGGGTGAAGGTGAGCCAGATGGGACCCGGGGGGGGGGGTGGCAGAGCTGGCCTTGTTTACCAGTTGGACTGTGTAGCTAGCGGCTCTTTATTCCAGCACGTTCCCCACTGGTCCCATCTAGCTCACGGTGCCCCTGACTCCTGAGCTGCAGTTCCTGGAAAAGCCTGGCACTTCTGCCACTTTCCGGGTAGAAAATCTACAAGGAGCTTGGACCCTCTGCCTACATCCCTGAGCCCGGACCTCCTGAGGCTCTTCCCTGTTAATGCCTCAATCTTGGCTCCTCACCTGGGGCTTGGCGGAGGGAGAGTTAATATGTTATTTTCCCTCACCCACTTGCTAGAAGAGGTCCTTGAATTACCATGACCCCTACGGGGCATTTGAGTCCTGGTGTACCTTGTCGGAAATTAAAATGCATTTTCCAATGAAAGCGGCATTAAAAATCATGGGGGTGGGGGGAAATGACTGAAATTGTACTGTGTGCAAGGTAGATCACAAGCTAAACCAGTTTGCTGGGGGCCGAGATCTGCCCTTCACCTTGAACTTCATTTCGGTGGCAAAACTTCTGCCAAACAGTAGGCGTTTATCAGCCATCCCTGCCTGCATGACGGTTTCACACCTGCTCTGCCTGGTCCCCACAAGTGCCTCCAGCATCACTCTGCTCAGGTGCTCCCTTCCCAGGGTGTTTATTATTTCAACGGTCGCTTCCTTCCATCACTATGCCGGTGAGACACTGCACATGCCTCTTGCCTTCTAGAAAGGATTTACAACATCAGACCTCAATGGAAGGCGAACGGGAAGAGCAGGGAAATACAATTAATGGGCAAAGCTGTTAAACTCGAGGCAGTCTGGGACAGCAGGTGAGGGAAGTATCTGGTGGTGATTGAGTCCAGCGGTAGATCAGACCTTCCTGAATTTTAATCCCAATTCTGACACTTCCAACTGTGTGGCTGGGGCAAGTATTAAGTGAAAACTCCCCACGTCTCCGCTTCCTAGCACTAACCTATAATGGCAGCACATACCCAGCCCCGTCCATCTTCCTTGCCTCCCTCCCACCAGAAGCAGAGTGTAACATCCGTGTTTTCTCATCCCTGTTTGTAGCTGGAGTTGGCACAGTTCTGGCCAATGGGCTGACGGTGGAAGTCTCTTGCGGAAATAGTTTTCTCTATAATCAAAGACATGGGAGAGCAGTTCTTTCTCCTGCTTTCCTCTCTTTCTGCTTTGGAGGCTGTCACAGGAGAACATGATGTTTAGGGCTGATGTAAGCATGTCACCAGGGAAGGCCAGGAGAACATCGAGATGCTCCCCCGTCAGCCTGGCACCATCGAGCTGCTCCACTACCCTGGAACGTCTCTCCTCTCCACTGATGAGATGATTAAATGACTCTAAGATTTAGGCCTGTGAGAGCTGAGTGTTTGCATTCGTATGACTTAAGACATTCTGATACAAATGTCTGTCTCAGGGGGATCATCGTAAGGATTAACTGAGATTGTGCATGTCAAGTGCCTGGCACAAAGCTTTCACTCTATAAATAGTAACATAATAATTAATACATGCGGAAAATAAAGATCTACAGTTATTTGCTTTTTCGTTTCCTACTTTTCAGTTATCACTAACTCACCAATTTATGCTTGTGCTGAGAAATAAAGTGAGGTCTCAAAGGCTCTACTACATTTGTTGAGTGGTTCATATTCTTATTTGGGCTCCTGGAATAAGAGCTCTTCAAGGTCAGGGGATGTGTCTTATTCATCAGTAAGCCCCATGCCTGCCACATAGGATGCCCATAAGCAGATAGTGTTGGGTGGATGGGTGGATGGGTGGATGGATAGACAGACGCACAAGTGGTAACCCCAGACTCTTTGCAGAATACCTTCTTATCCATCATCAGGCCTGGTAGCCTTTTGTCTATATAACACCAAAACCCGAGCATCAGAATCAGACTCTCATGGGGAATCTGGCTTTTTTTTTTTAATTTTAAAACCCTAACCAATAATGTTTTACAGTCTACCCAGGGAGGTTTCTACCTGAGTTAAGAATACAATGAGTATTCTCCCAGCCCAGCATGAGCCAACCTGTCTTTTGCTTTGATGGAACATCTAAATATGCTGTAAGACCTTTATATAATACGGCTTTTTTTTTTTTCCCAAGAGGAAAGAGATGACTTGCACAGAGGAGTTTTAAGAAAATTGCTTCCTGCAAAGAAAAAAAATGATTTTTATAATACTCACAGGACTGGCACACACCCCCGAAGGAAAAGCCCGTTTACAGTAACCAGGGGGCTTCTAGTAGCCAAGATAATCTGATGTCTAGGGCTGTAGTTATTGTCTCATTTGCTAAATAGATTGCTAAATTTAGGAAAAGATGTTGAAGGAGGGATTGCGGAACAATGCAAGATACTTATACCATGCTTCTGATCATTAGCCCAGCAAATATCACTTGTTGTCCTGTATAGCCTGAAATCCCGCATCTATGCAAATAGATCAGGATGTGTGTGTGTGTGTGTGTGTGTGTGTGTGTATGCATGCGCTTTTAGTCCATTCTTACCTCCAAGTTTTCTTCCTTATGCATTGAAATTCTGCAGGGGAAGACCACCAAAGAGATTTCATTCTCTAACCATTACCTTGTGGTGGCCAGCACCAGTCACCACATTTTACTCTAGCTCATGTCTTTCCATACTCCCGTATGAGTTAGGAATTTCTATTGGCTGCTGATAACAGACTGGAAGTAACATTTAATAAATATGTTGTTTGGAGGTAGGTGGTCCAGGCCTGGTTTGGTGGTTCTGCAGTGTCAGCAGGAACTGAAGCTCTTGTATCCTTCTGGTTTAGCATGTGGTTTCCACTTTGAGGCTGCCTCGTATTTCAATTTTGGTCACAATGACTCCAGCCATTACGCCTGCCTTCCAGACAAGAAGCAGAAGGAAGAGAGGGAGAGAAAAAGCACATTTCAACTATTTTTCCTCTTTAAGAAATCTTCCTGGAAGTTCCACCTAAAAGCATCCATTTATATTTTATTGGCAGAAGTTAGTCATTTGGGTATAACTGTCTGCAAGAGAAGCTGGGAAAAGTAGTCTTTTGGCTGGTATGTTGCCACCACGCATACACCTTGAGCTCACTACTAGGAAAGCAGGGGAGGATGTATGTAGAATAGAAACAGTCAGTATGTGTCCTACCCCATCTTTACTCTGCTTGTGCTTTTTCACTCCCAAGATCTATCTGAGTTCTGATCTCTGATCTGTTTTGTGTTATGGTCCTCCCTTAAATCAGTGTTTAGCTTTTAATGTTCATTACCTATTCCCTATGGAGAGAGACCACTTGTGGTGTTGTTAGTGATGTATTTCAACCGGAACAGACCAAGCTACTCCAGCCAGCCAGGTGGTATTCTCTCTTTAAACAAAAGCCTGATGCCTCCGGGGTAACCTGTCATTATTGCCAACACCACCGAAGAGAGAGGTATAGAAAGAGGCGAACAACCTATTAACTGAGCCTCTACCATGTCCCGTTCAGTTCTTCCAATGAGCAGCCCTAAGAGGCAAGTGCAATTATTAATCTTCATTTTACAGATGAGGAAGTCAGAGATCAAAGAGGTTAAGTAAGTTGTGCAAGATCACAGAGCTGTGAGGAGAATTTAAACACAGATGTGTTTTATCCCAAAGCTTTTCCTGCTGTACATTTAAGTAACTTCTGTACTGTCTCCCCAAAATGAGACCAGGCCCAAAGTATAGCAGGACACACCAGCCCCAGCTTGGTTGGGGTCACTGATTTCAGAGGCTGCTCTTGGCCCTTGGCCAATGTGCATGGTGGAAGCAGGAGGGGAGGGGAAATGTTCACCACTGTCTGGTCCTCAAACTCAGGGCTGCCAAAATTCCTTGCCAGAGTGGCACATGTAAAAAAAATAATAATATTTGTACAGCACGGGGTAACAGAGGCTGATCCAAGCCCCCTCCGACCAGAGGTTGAGGGGTCCACATCTTGTCTGGCCCCATGGCCTTTTCTCTTGCTCTCCTCTCTGCCTGGAGCATGAATGTCCTTTTTCTGTTCAGGCTCTAATCCAAGATCCACATAGCATTGAGTTGGCCTGTCTCTTCAGGCTCCTCCTGTCTGTGACAGCTCTTCAGTCTTCCCTAGTCTCCCATGACCTTGATACTTGGGAGAGGACTGGTCAATTATTTTTGCAGGGTGTCTCTCACATTGGGTTTGTTTGATGTTTTCTTATGATTAGTTTGAGGTTATGCATTTTTATCAAGAATGCTTTAGAAGTGATGTGTCCTCAGTCATCATATCACGGGGCACATGATGCTCGTGCGTCATCACTAGTGATGCTGACCATGATCCTTTGGTGAAGGCAATGTTGGCTGGATTTCCCCACTGTAAAGTCACTGTTTTCTCTTTGTAATGGGTAAGTGTCTTGGCAGAGATACTTGGAGACTATTCAAATAACATGTTTCCCTTCAAATTTCTGCACATAATTTTAGCATCCATCTCTGGATCTTGCCTGTGATGTTTTAATGTTTTAACATTTTATGTCCTCATTCCCTCACTTATTAGTTGTAATTCTGCAAAGAAGATTTGTCCCTTTCCCATTTGCTTATTTATTCATCTATTTATTTATATCCGTGCTGACTCATGGATAGTTATTTCATTCTATGAATTCTACCATTATTTATTTTGCTGCTCTAATTGTTCCAGCTCTGGCTATTGGAACCTCTTTCATGTTAGCTCCTATGTCCTTCTGACATGCTCTTGTCCTTTTGTGGGTTCTTCCTTACTTTCTGGAACACCAAAATGCTCCAGATTCATCCTAGATTTTCCCTACCTTGGTCCTACAATCGACCACTCTTCCAAAGGAGCCCTGGTTCCTTTTATTGGAGAACGGTTTTTAGAAGACGAGATCTGGATGCTAGGTGGCACTCTCTATCATTATAAGATAATTTAGAATTGGGGCGCCTGGGTGGCTCAGTGTTACGCATCTGCCTTCAGCTCAGGTCGTGATCCCAGGGTCCTGGGATCGAGCCCCACATTGGGCTCCCTGCTCGGCGGGAAACCTGCTTCTCCCTCTCCCACTCCCCCTGCTTGTGTTCCCTCTCTCACTGTCTCTTTCTCTGTCAAAAAAAAAAAAAAAAGATAATTTAGAATTAAACTATGTTCCAAATCTAGAGATGAGAAGTATAGGGATTAGAGAAGTCATGTGATTCACAATGTGACATAGGTGGAAGTGGCAGGAAAGTTCAAACCAGATTAGATCCTGCACTCTGAGCCTCTCTGCGGGTGCAAATTCCTCATTTATTATAAACATGAATCACTATTTAGAAGAAAAAGTACAGCTGTGCCAGACAAATGTGATTTCTGGAGGATGTCATATAAAATAGATTTCATATATAAAAACAAACTTGGCATCTAATAAGTATTTTTGGATTGATTTTGTTGAATGAATCATCATTAACATCAAATATGTCTTGGCCTCTGTGAAATATCCTATTGTTCATTATGCTTTAATACCTTTCTGGAACATGGTGGGACACATGTGAAGTAATAAAGAACATACGAAGAAAATACAATGGCAGCTTCACTTTCTGGATCCTCATAGTCTTGGATGGAAACCTGATGGTGGGGTTTACCCTCCCTTTGTCATGTTGCTCTAGTAAGCCAGGAAACCAAGGCTTAGG
This sequence comes from Eumetopias jubatus, assembly GCF_037043125.1. Classification (NCBI taxonomy): domain Eukaryota; kingdom Metazoa; phylum Chordata; class Mammalia; order Carnivora; family Otariidae; genus Eumetopias; species Eumetopias jubatus. The sequence goes on along the minus strand of NW_028274810.1, from coordinate 36,475,030 downwards.
AACAGTGACCTGAGGCTGGCAAGTGGTGAACAGAATGAAGCGAGAATTGAGGTCTCCAGGCTGGTTCCCACCTGCCTTCGACTCTCATGATCTGACAGCATCCCCAGATGGTGAGCCTGCATGGGCAGGACCACAGAAGAATTCTCCATACCTTGTGACCCCAGGTCTTTGGGGCATCTGAGAGGCCTGTCCATACCACTGGGAAGAGATCTAGCAACTCCACCTCCTTTCTGATCCTCCTGTGTTTAATCCTCAATACTGGAATGTCTTCCTGCTTCAGTAGTGGCTAAAAATCCCAGACAACATAAGTAGAGAAAGGAAAACATGGTGGTTTGACTGAATGAGATCGATGCAGAGGCAGGAGATCTGATTTCTAATCCCAGATTTGCACTAACGGGTTGTTTACACCAAGCAAGATATTTTATCCCCTGAGCTCCTCTTACCTGGCCTTAAAACGATAGGGTCAGACTAGATGACCTCTAAGGCCCCATCCTGCTTTGAAATTCTTGGAAGCTATAAATTCCTTTCAGAATTTCCCTAAAAGGGCCTTGGGCCATCCGCGGTCTCATTGGTAGAACTCTTGCGCCATCTAGTGGCCAATCCGGAGGATTCTTTTTCCTTAGCCTTCCGCTCTCGGGTCTCGCCTCAATTCAAGCAAAAGAACAAAGCAGATACATCCCTTTGCAGGAGTGTGGCTAATTGCTAGACATGGGAGAAACACATATTCGTGTCCTAGGAGGATATTTTGTGCAAACACACTACTTCCTATGGCAAAAGCTTTGGTGTGGTGAGCATGTGGTTCCAAATCCAGGCTCCTGATGTGCCCTGATAAATGCAATCGGGAGGAGGTATGTTTGGGTGACTCCTGTGTGCTAATCTGTTACATGCTGGTGCTTATGCTTTCAGCTGCTCCCCAGTTAACACTCATTAAGCACGCATGTAGTGCTTCCATCCTGAGGCTTTGCCCTGCTGTCAGAGCCCTCCGCCAGACATCTGCAGCAGGAAGAGGAGGGAAGGACCCCTTGGGTCTCCTGCTGATCTGGAACAGTCCTTCATCAACAGTCCTTTGGTACACCCCTCTGGTTTTCCCTTTTCCTGACACTCTCATCCAAATAAAGACTGCTTCTGAAGGCTGCCTGACCCCAGGTGGAATCACCCGAAGTCATCCTTGGGTTGTGCTGCATTTATCCCACACATCCTGGCATTTGCCAAATGTTGCCATCAATCCCAGGATGCCCGCCACTACCTGACTGCTCTTCACTCCTTTCATGCTAACTGCTGCTTAACTGGATGTGCCACAACTTTAGCTTTTAGCCTCTCTATCCTGGTGAGGCGAGTACAGGCAGCATGATTGGTGCCCATTGCACAGGCAAGAAAACCAAGGACGAAAATGGGTGGCTCTCCCCAGGTGTGCGAACAGGGAGTGGTGGGGTTACGAGAAAATGAAGGAGATCTGATCTGCTGTTCAATTATGCACTGTTTGGAAATTTGTTTTTTTATGGTCTCAATGAGGGGCCACTGGTTCATTAATTTTCACCACAAACACTATTGAGAACCATTAATTGCCTGTACCTGAAATAGCTGTGTGTGTACGTGTGTGTGTGTGTGCGTGCGTTTCCCTTGCCACACAAGACAATGTAGTCAGTGGGTAGAGAGAGCATTGGGCTGGAAACCAGAAAAGCTGGGTTTTTGACATGGCCACTGCCAGGCTAGGGGGCCAGGGGAGTCACAACCACAGGCTTTCATTTCCTCAGCTGTGCAATAAAGAGGGGCATTTCTGATTTGGGGCGTGCGTCAATATCTTTAGTCCTGGGTCTACCCAGATAAAACAATTCAGTGAAGTTATCTTTGCCTAGTAACTAAGTATCATTAGTCTGGCCAGTCTAGATTGTTCAGGTAGATTTATTGCTTTATTGATAAGGTTGGGTTTTGTTTTGTTTGTTTTTTCCTGAGTGACCTAGCCTGTTGTTGGTGCAGAGTTCCATTCCCAGGTTATAAATTCCATCAGGGCAGTGATGGCAAATTGGTTTCATCTTGAGTGCCCTTTAAATCAGTGAGCGATGGCTGTCGGGAGTTCTGTTAAGGTTTCTGAGTCTATGATCTAAGGTTCCGTGGGATGGTGATTGATTAGCCATGTCTGCAGTGGGCATGGGCTGGGGAAATGTGGAGGCTAAGGGCTGTATCTGCGATCGTAGTGAAGAATTTGAGAGGGCCAAGGGAAACCATGCCATGCTCACAGGCACAGAGGCACTCGGGAGCTGAGCTGGGATGGGAATGAAGGCCTCCTCCCTTCAAGTTCAACTACTTTCCACTGAAGTTTCCCCTCCTTATTGGTTGTCATGGCAATCAGGGGCTTGGAAGATGCTTTTTGATGATGATGATGATGATGATGATGATGATGATGATGAGATTAATGGTGCTGCGGCAGCAGGCTCTCTGCCTGAGCAGTTGTGTATACTCCTTGCTGTAGACAGAAGGCTTAACACTTGACAGGAGATTGGCCAGATGCCTTTAATAAATGCTCCAAAGCTTCATGTGCTCTTTAAAATATGCCTTTCTCCTCCTGGCCAGTCCCAAGAGAGATTCCTAAAGGATGTACCGTCATAAGTGACAGGTAGCAGCCAGAGAGGACCCCAGGTGGGAGGGTGGAGGGGAGCCGAGGGCAGGGGGACAATGGGGCCAGCCTTCTTGGCCTCACAGAGGGGCAGCTGAATGAACAGTGATGGCTTGTGGCCTTCCAAATGGCAAAGGCATGGTCCCAGAGAGGTTGGCTGCGCAGGAGCTCCCCACCCAGATGGACCTGCTGTACTGTGAAGGAACATTCTGTGTTTCTTGGCTGGCAGCAAGCGCACAGCCTATCGGCCTCCCCTGACTGCACACCCAGGGCCCTGACGGCTTCCTCACGGGGCACCCTGGAGCTTCTGCCCCAAGCAGATGCCTGGGCTTTCTGTTCCCACAGAGCAGCCTTGCCTGCGGCGCTCTGTCCACCCTTCTCAGCTGGGAGGTAGCGCTGTCATCCAGAGCTGTGCAGGGAGCCTCCCCATGGGGCCCAGGAGGGAGGAGGATGCCTGGGTGGAGAAGGTGGCCTGGCTCTGGCCATAGGAGGAGACTTGCAGGGCCCATGCAGGGCCCTGGAGCCTGAGTGCCCTTTGGTTTGCCAAGAAATCAATCTACCCTTTAAAAAAGCATCCATGTTGCCAAAACCCCAGGTAAAAAGGGTGCAGCTCACATGCTGCAAAGGAGGAATTCCCCAAGCTCTGTGGGCCATGAACTGTCTCCAGGGAAGGCCTGGGCCTGGCTCATACTATAGACGGGACTTCCCCAACACACAGCCCTCTCTTTGCAGGCACACAATTCCACAGTGAGGAATAACCAAATCCAAGTCTCACAGCCATTAGAGAAGGGGCTCTGGATCCTGGCTTCAGGTTTAGGAAAGGCCTGGGCTTTTTGGAGCCTTATGCCTTGCAGTCAGTACCTCTGGGCAAGGTCTTTCCTTCTTCTCTTAGGATCCTCCTTGGTTCAAATGCAGGGCCTCTGACCTAACAACGTAACAGCCTTCACAGGCCCTGAGGCTGACTGGCCAAGAAGTCCAATGATAAAAGAAACCCAGTTGCTACTCCTGCTCCAAGGTACCTTGTCTTTCTTCTGCAAGATCATTCCTTTCTTTGCATACATTCCTCAATCACGGAAGCCCCAGGAGGCCAGAAGCTTGCAACACTTGGAAGGATCATCGCCACAGAGTTAGCAACCAAGAGAATTTGGGTCCTGAGGGACTTTAAATCACCCTCAGAGGTAAACTTGTTATCAGTTGGCTAAGATGTGGAACTAAATTTCTGTCTCCAAGGGTTCCATTGGAGGGCCTTGTAGGAGAGGAGCCAACACTCCATTGTTAAGGCTAAACTGAAGCCCAGCTACTTGAGCCATCCTTACCCTTGGGACTGGATAAGGAAATTTCTGTAAGGATTCCTGATCTAAGCTACCATGTCAGATTTTCAGATTTCTTTTTTTTTTTAAAGATTTTATTTATTTGACCGAGAGAGAGAGAGAGAGAGAGAGAGAGAGAGAGCACAGCTGGGGGAGGGGCAGGCAGAGGGAGAAGCAGGCTCCCCGCTGAGCAGGGAGCCCAATGTGGGCTCCATCCCAGGACCCTGAGATCATGACCTGAGCTGAAGGCAGAGGCTTAACCGACTGAGCCACCCAGGTGCCCCTCATGTCAGATTTCCTCATACACCTGGCCTTCTATCACGCATTTCTCAGCACTTTACCGTAAGGCAGAGGCTATCCTTGCGTATATAAATACTCGCTGCCACCCTCAGGAGGAAGGAAGGGTCCTCAGACAAATAAGTGAACAACCTTTTATTGAGTACCTTGTTCCAGGCACTGTGCCAGGCTCAGTGTGCCCTGTGGGTCCTCAGGAGGACTTTAGATGGGGCGGGGGTGGAAATCAGTACAAAATGTTATGGGTGACATATCAGAAGTAACTATTGGATTCAGTGGGGGGCACAAAGCAGGAGTCATCATTTCCTCTGTGGGGAAGGAGATGGAGGGAGGAGGGTGCAAAAGCTTCCCCCCACCTGCAGTTGTTTTGGGAATGAAAGTTACAATGTGGAGCTCTTCCAGATAGTCTTAACACCTGCTTGTCAGGCATCTGTCCTCAGGGTCACAGATGTTTGCCTGCCCAATCTGATGGGAACCAGCCTCCGGGGCGTAAATCGTGTTCTTAAAGCTCCAGGGAGATGGTTAGGACAATAGATTCCCAGTATCCTAATTTTCCACAATTATCCTAATTTCCACTATATTTGTCCATAAGAGTAGAGTTGTCTGAAGAAAGGCCACGCCTCTGGCACAGTCTTGCCCAGGAAATCCCAAACAGATGTTTTCTTCAATAAGAGCTACGTTTATTTAAGAAACACTCCAAGTTGGGGCTACAATATATAAATAAAAGAAAAAAAAGAAGCAACCCATCCACAGCCAGAGACCTGCCCAGGAAATCCAGCTAGGTTTGTCCAGTGGGCCACAGACTTGTGATTTGACATAAAATGACTAGGGGAAAACACTCGCACTGCACGCTGCTGGGCCTACCTCACATCATCACGACAGTTTGGGTTCTCTCTGCATGATTTGGGGTAATATAGTTTTCTTTTTTTTAATTAATTAATTTTAGAGAAAGAGAGAGAGAGAGAACAGGAAGGAGGAGCAGAGGGAGAAAGAGTCTCAATCAGACTCTGCACTGAGCGTGGAGCCCAATGCAAGGATCGATCCCACGACCCTGAGATCATGACCTGAGCTGAAATGACGAGTGCGACCATTAACTAACTGCGCCACCCAGGCGCCTGGGGTAATACAGTTCTTAATGAGAGCATTCATTCATGTGCCCTATCCATCCAGTAGTTACTGTATATAGTTACATTATATAGCATATATATTAACGTGGAAAAACAATGTCTAGGCACAGGCAATAATTCACAGTTAAGGACCAAAGGCAACTTCTAGAATCCTTACCTTGCTAATCTCACTGCTCAGCGTGGATTCAGAGCAACTCAATTCTAACAGCAAGTATCGGAATTTAAGGTCAAGCTAGAGTTCATGGAGCATGCTCTCCTTTTTGCTCTTTGTTATTTTATTTAACTTATTCTTCCCTCTAGTTTGATGTCTCTGCTGTATGCAGGCTTTGGGAAACACACATCTGCTTATTACCATCTCTGAAAGTGCTTAGAATTTACAAGCCTTGCACTTTAGAAAACCTCCATGCCCCTTTGAGGAGGCTCTAAATCCGTCTCCACTAGTGGTTCTGATGTGCCTTATTAGGTTCAATTCGCTGTCTACGTGGATCTTAATGGGAGGTGTGAAACCTGGGTGAGGCAGTGCCGGAATGTTTAGTGCTCACTGACCCTGGGTTACTCTGGCCTTCCCTAGTCGGCTGCAGTACGGAGGCAGCTCCTCGTCCACGAAGCCCCCATACCACTCCCCGCCAGGTGCCACCCACGGGGCCCTAACATCAGGAACACAGGTTGCTGCCCCTCAGCCGCAACCAGGTAGAGCCAGGAACAAAACCCACTTTTGCTTTTACTTATTGAAAACCACGGGATCTGAGCTACGCGCTGCCATTAAAAAGAATCCGTGAGTTTAAAAGCAGCAAACTATCCATTGCCACACGTTACTTCTAAGATGTGCTTTTTGTCCTTGAGGAAGTTGCACCACCCAGGAATGATTCCTGAAGGGAGGGCAGGAGGGAGAAGGACGGGGAGCCTGCCAGGGAGGGGAGCTCCCATGGCAGGCACTTCAGGCTATAACTTTCGGAGAAAGGAGAACGGGCCGGGCCGGTTGGCATGGCCTCCAGCCTGGTGTGGTGATTGGCTTTACACTTCAGGGCTGTAGGGTTCACTGGAGCATGGCTCAGCACCTCCATGGGTCAGGCTTGTCGGGCACTCTGCTGGAGGCTGGTCCCAAATATACAACTGCTCCAGGGCCTGACACCCGGGTTTAGAGTATGCCATTGTATAGAACCGCAGTCGATTCAGAAGAGCTGCGTTGTACTCACCTGCCTTCACTGCGTATTTGCTTCGTCCCCTCCACGTGGCCGACGCTGCCCCCGGCCGGAGACCTCACTAGTGAACCCAGTTGCCATCATCATGGGGCTAGTGTTCTGATGGAAGCAGACAGACAAGGAACAGACGAGAAACACATTAATGTAGAATACAGCATCTGGTTGTGCTCTGTGCCATAGAGAGCATAAAGCAAGGAGGGAGGATCTGAGCTGCTCTGGGTGGGGTGGCCAGGGAAGGTGTGCCGATGAGCTGCCCTTTGAACAAAGAGTCCTGAAAGGACAGCGTGTCAGAGGGAACAGCAGGTGCTCCGGGGAAGGAGGAATCTGGCAAAGGGTGCTGTAGACATTAAAAACAGCTGATGTTGTGAAGTGCTTACTATGTGTGTAATCAAGCACTTTGCCTACCGTGTGTGCTTCTTATATGCACCGTCTCATTTAATTGTCACAAGAGTCCCATGACCCAGGTACAATGATTCTCCCATTTTACAGATGATGAAACAGAGGCCTAAGGATGACCCAATTTGCCTCAGCTCACATACTTAGGACATGGCAGCACTGAGGCTTGAGCTTGGGTCTAATCTCAGCCCAAACACTCACGTTCCTAACCTGGAAGATCTCATGCTCCGTGCTACTGTATTGGAGGGCACTCCCAGACCCTCAGGGCTTAGTGTGGAGGCAAGAATACTTTTAAAGCTGTGTGTTGCCTGGAAGATGCTTTGCTCATCATGCAAACCGCTTTCCTGTATGAATATTTTCTCTCTTACTTAGAGATATTGTTCAGGGCACCTGGGTGCCTCAGTCGGCTAAGTGTCTGCCTCTGCTCAGGTCATGATCTTGAAGTCCTGGGATCGAGCCCCGCATTGGGCTCCCTGCTCAGCGGGGAGTCTGCTTCTTCTTCTCCCTCTGCCCCCTGCCCCCCACTTGTGCTCTATCTCTCTCTCTCAAATAAATAAACAAAATCTTAAAAAAAATATATTGTTCAATCCAAGTTGCTTTTTGGGTGGCCTCCTGAGTCTTTGCTGCTTCTCTGTGGTTGCTACCAGGATGCCCACGAATGCTACTCGGATTAGCTTTCTTTCAGGGCTTCCTAGAGGTGCCAGAAAGTTGCACAGCTCTTTCAAGAACCTGACGTGTGGGACTCACATGTGTAAGGTTGCTTCACTCTTATGGTAGCCCTGAGATCAGGAGTGATTATAAAAGGATAGCCATCTCGGTGAATGGTTCATTCAGCAGAACCACATGGACAGAGCACAGTTTGGTAGAAAGAACAATTTGGGATCAGTAGCTTTGCAATTTTACAGAGTCAGACGAAAAAAAACTCTGCACGCTCCTGAGCAGATAAGTTAGTAATCCTCTCGGAGCCTCAGAGTCCTCATCTACAAAACGGGAATAAGCACGCCAACCTTCCCCAGCCTGTCCTGCATTGACAAGAGAATGTCCACAAGACAGTGTGCTTCTTGTAAAGACCTCCTTCATTCCTCCCCAGAAGAGAAGAGGAAACACATTAACGAACGAGGAGCCTGGGTGCAGAGCTCGACTCCTGTCTCCTAGATGTGAGAAGCCTGGATGCTATGAAATCACCCTGGAATTCGTCCAGGCCCAAACGGAAGTGCTCTGTGTTGGCTCTTCTACTGTCTTAGGAGACAAATCAAGGTCATTGAAGGATATCCCTCCACGCAGAAGTAGCACAGAGAGCACTGAGTCATGTTGAGTGGGAAACCATCTCAATATACACATTTTGGATTTAAATGATCCCAAATACAAATACACCTCTGGGTAGCTGTAGATGTGATTAGTGGTTAAGGGATGGATTTTGAGCCAGTCCATTTGAGTTCAGATCATGGTTCTGCTGCTTTCTAGCTGTGTGACCTTAAGTGACTTAACTGCCATCTCGGTACCTTTAGTCCACCCTTTGTGAAAGATGTACACATAAAGATGAACAATGAAAAATGTAAGATGGATAACCGTAGCCCCTACCCCAGGATTATTGTGAAATTTAATAAGCAAATGTGTACACACACAGTCCCTGACAAATTAAGCAACATTTAAGTGTTGGCTATTAGTATAAGGAAGGGACCAGGTTCAGGGGGAAAAATTCCAGGCCATGAGAAAGACGCTATCACTTAATTATCCAAGGAATGGCATTCCCTAGGAAAAGCAGTCCAAAATGTGCCAAGAAAGGCAGCTCCACGACTGAAGATGCTTGGTGACTCTGGGTTGGGTGGGGACGAAAGTGATGCTCCGTGCCGTTCCAGTCACAGAGAGTAGGAGGGATGGTAAGTGTATGCTGCATTGTCGTTAATTAATTTCTCAAGGGCTGCAGTAATCAGGAGGCTCATTAATGTGTTTCAGTCTGCCTTTCATTTAGAGAACCAATGAGTAGTAAATGTAAATGCAGTGCACTTAGAAACCTTAGAAATTATTCAGCACTGTAGTAGGAGGGGGAAACCCTGCTAATGTCTCTAAGGAAAAGAAAAAACCCACGAGGGCTTCTTTAATCACATGAAAGAGGAGCAATTCTAACTCAATGGCAGCAGAGGCTCCCTGTGGCTTCTCAAAATATTATCATTTGGACCTGGTTTTCCCTCTGCTCTTGTACAATGTTTAAAGATGCCATGCTCTATCCATATTGATACTCTTGCCCAGCAGGGTGCTTAGTCCTGACAGGCAGATTCCAGGGGCCAGGGCTTGCTTGGCAAGGCCCCAGCAAAGGAGTTGCCCTGGGCTCATGGGGATGTGCAGAAAAGGCCCCCAAGCACCTGCCTACTGGAGGCTTGGCTGCTGGGTCAAGTTGGGGGCACCGGCTGCCGACTTCTCTAATTCTTCAAGGCCAACCTCAGGGTTACATGTGCCCCCTTCACTCCAGTCTTGACCTCCCCTGAGGAGGTGCTTGAAACGGTGCCGATTCCTGCTCTGAGAAGTGAGCAGGTTTCAGAGGACCTGGACCTAATCTTCCCCGGCTCTTCCTGTTACATAAATGAAGTGCTTAGACCAATGCCTGATAGCCCTCTATAAGTTTATTATTGTCATTGTGATTCTTATTAACTGCTGGCAGACAGAGGGCCACAGGTTTTCGGGGGTTCTGTCTCTCCAGTTTTCCATGCTGGGCTTCCTGACAATAACTGCTGTACAGGTGGTCACAACCAGCCATAGCATCTTGCACTGTGACTCAGCCTCCAACCTTCTTCTTTCCCCATCCTCATGGTTGGTCCACTTAGGTCAGTAACACCTACTCTCGTTTTTACCATCCCCCACTAGGGGAGAGGGCCAGGTCTGGGTCTACACGCCCCCTCTTGAGTAGGGCATGTCTCCAGTGGGCATGGAGGTGAGCCCACGGAAGGCAGAGATGGCCAAGTCATCTGTGACACACCACACTGCTCCCTGGGGAAAGCAAACATCCAGTCACTTGACACATGTACAGCCCCACTCTACCTTAGCTCCACCTCTCCCAGGGGACCTTGACTATAAAACCCTCAAATGGGACCCCAGCCAACCTTTCCTGAACATCTGTTGAGCCCCTACTATGTGTCAAGCTCTATGCCAAGCGCTAGGGATACGAAATGAGTAAAATATGTCTCTACCCTTAGGGAACATAAAGTCTAGGGTTGAAGTCACATCCAGAAACACAACTGCCATAAATGGAAGCAAGAGGAGGGCATGTAATTCAACCCCGACTTCCTGGAGGAGATGGGGCTTGACTTGATCCTTAAGGGCAAGATTCTGAAGCAAATGGGTGATGTGCTCAGTTTTCCATCTTATTTGCTCCTTATTGTACTACCCCAGAGGAAGCCTCCTGAGAACACTAACAAGTCAAGCTATAAAGATCATAGTTTTATACTCTGATATTCCAAGGAAATGTTTGAGCCATATTAGATCCAAGTTGCTCCTTTCTTAAACTAATTTGATAATGGGGGGCACCTGGGTGGCTCAGTTGGTTAAGGGTCTGCCTTTGGCTCAGGTCATGGTCCCAGGGTCCTGGGATCAAGCCCCTGCTCAGCAGGAGTCTGCTTCTGTCTCTCCCTCTGCCCCTCCCCTCCCCCACTCTGTGCTCTCTCTCTCTCATGCTCTTTCTCTCTCAAATAAATAAAATCTTAAAAAAATACTAGTTTGATAATGGATATCTAATCTTGAGATACTGAGTTGAAAGCTTATAGGGTGAAATTTTCAATCTCTACCTTCGTTCCTAATCTGTAAATAGAGCTTTTGACTTCTCTTTGAAAGGCCTGCTCTTCCATGAAGCTTTCTTATTAACAAGGATTTGTTGCTGCCTCCTGCCCTTAGCCCCCTACAATGCAGTGTCACAAGTGGGAACGTGCCCAGCACCCTGGAGTACATAGTCCTATTGTACCCTTATGGGTCTATATCACTACTGTGGCCTGGACTTGAATCAGCTTCTCAGATGCAACATGCATCATGTTATAAGATAAAGAAGAATCTTAGTTCCAGGCTTTGACACAAACTGGGCCAAGGCTGAAGTTCAAAGTGTTTATTGTAACATCTAGTTTTAAACCTGAATCATGTTTCACTCTTTAAGATTTTTGCTACATTTTAATGATTTTTCTAAAAGTGAAATAAAATAATGGGTAAAGTGCTTACAAATGCTCTATCTACAGTAAGCCCTCAGTAATGTCGCCTATGTTCATTATTATTACCACAGATAGTTCTGTTGAAGATTCAAGCCATTTACACCTCTGGAGGTGGATAGAAATTGACCTACTGTGAGAAATGAGTTTGGCATTTTCTTAATGTATATTACTTTGGTCTCTCTGAACCCCTGTATTGTTCTTTAATGTTTTAGGGTTTATGTCTGGGCCCCCTCATTAGCCTAAAAAGAGTTTGAGGGCAGTGGATCTTCTTAGATTTCTATTTATTTCCCTCACAGCACTTAGCACCATTCCTTGTGTATCACAGACATTCAGTAAATATATCTAGATGCATTCATTGATTGGCTAGATGCATTCAAGGCTGTGTAAACGAATATGAAAGTGTTAATTACCACAATAGTTGGCATCATCTGCTCCATGGTCCTTTTCTTTGCCACCGCTCCTCAGTTCTGGAAAATGAGTAGGAGGAGGTTAATCCTGGGTGGGGTAACAAATCCAAAAAAATACTGTAAGGTATATCAGCTGACCGGTTCACACACCTCAGGGTGTTATCTTTTCCTCATACTATGTGCTGTCCCTGCAGAACTCCTGGTCATCTCTCAACTCCAGGCTCAAGGGCACCCGATGTGGCAGTGGTTTATTGTACTAAGGTGCAAATGACTTCTTCAAAGTTCAGGAGAAACACCGGAGAGGTGGCCTGCTTCCTAGGTCACCCACAGCAAGTTGGAGCAAACTGGGTTGGCTCCATTCACCCTTTCAAATAATAGGCCATTCAGTCTGAGGGAGAGAAATGAATCAGCAACCCCAGGGCCATTGGAGCGGCCCAAACAGCTGCCAGCTGACCGGCCCATTTCAACCAGCCAATTAGTGTGAGCACCACCAGCTGATTTGAGCAAATCCAGGCAGCTCTCTGTGCAAACTCTAGAAGGGCCCACATGTCTGTGTGGAAAATGAAGTTGTTTCACCTTCCCTGGCATTGTTCCACTCCAAGGAACAAGCTTTGTTTCTCTCAAAACTTGGCTTCCCTTGACTTGCCAGATGAAAAATGATGTGAAGTTATTGAAATCATCTGCTAAGGGACATGAATCCAAGCTCAGTGATAGAGGTTTCACTGCTTTTTCAAAGCACATCAGTCAGCCTGTCTTATAAGCAAAATAAAATGTTGCTACCAGGTAAAGACAGTAATTATTTCAATTAGCAATTGTGTTCGATGTAGAAGGTAATGAGGAATAAAGATGCTGGACCCAGCCCAACGATTCATTACATATGCTTCTTTTTCCTGTTCTAAGGTAGCAAATGAACAGAGGCTTCCCCCGGTGTGGACGGACTCATTATTCATCATTTGCTGCCTGATGAAGAGGCAGCACAACCCTGGAGAATACACAGACGTGAGATGCCAACGGTGCCCAGTCCAGCCCCGACCTAATACCGCCTTTGGTGCACAGAGACCCTTGTGGACAATGCAAGCCATGAGGTTGTGTGGTGGTTAGTGGAACAATAATTTTGCGGAAATGTTTACTCTATTGCTGAAATGAAATAAGGAAATCCCAAGGATCTAGAGTATTTTTATTCAACATCATCTTAGACCATTCTTTTAATTTTAAATAGATGAATTTCTAGAACGGAAGAAAGGAAAAGAAGGGGCGGGAGACAGAGTGACAGCAGGGCCACCTTGTTCCAGGAAGACTCTGACCAAACTGGGTTAATATGGCAGAAAAGACTGAGGCAGCTGTTAGTCTTTTTGCAAATGTGGCACATTTGAAGTTTCTGCTTTGATTAGTGCCTCTCTGTGTTATCTGAAAAGTCTATCATGAAAGTTAGAACTGACAGTACTTCAAGGAGTAATTGACAATTCCTTGATTAGAGTGAGAGATTTAACACATATTTCTTAGTAACTGATAGATCAAACAGCCAAAAATATTCAGTGAAGTTATAAAGATTTTGAACAATATAATTAACAAGTTTGATGTAAAGGACTTATATAGAGCACTGCACTCAACCACTGGAGAATATGCTTTCTTTCCCAGATCACATATTACATTTATAAAAACTGATGATGGATTAGGACATAAAGCAAATATCAAATCTCAACAAATTTCAAAGAATCAGTATCATAAGATTGCATCACAATTAAGTTAGAAATCAGTAAAACTGGGCGCCTGGGTGGCTCAGTTGGTTGAGCGACTGCCTTCGGCTCAGGTCATGATCCTGGAGTCCCGGGATCGAGTCCCGCATTCGGCTCCCTGCTCAGCAGGGAGTCTGCTTCTCCCTCTGACCCTCTCCCCTCTCGTGCTCTCTATCTCTATCTCATTCTCTTTCTCAAGTAAATAAATAAAATCTTTAAAAAAAAAAGAAATCAGTAAAACTTATACCTTGAAACCACTATACATTTAGAAATTTAAAAGCACAATTAAAATCAGGAGACAGAAAACAGATTGTGGTTGCCAGGGGCTGGGAGGAGAGGGGAGTGGGGAGTGACTACTTAATGGGTCTGGGGTTTTCTCTGGAGGTAATGAAAATGTGCTGGAACTAGACAGAGGTGGTAGTTGTACAACATTGTGAGTGCACTTCAATCTGATTAACTTTATATGAATTGTACACTTCAATATGGTTAACTTTGTATGAATTTCCACCTCAATAAAAAAGAGCGCTCATTATATCTCTGTGTTTAAATCCTAATCTATGGATACATGGGTGTATACAGTTTGTGAAACTTTTTCAAGCTATACACTTATGACATGTGCATTTTTCTTTGTTTTACGCATATATGTTTACATTTTCTATATTATGCTTCTATAAAGAGCTTAAAAATTAAACACGTCAACTAAAAGAAATCATAAAGTATGAAAAATAAAAACTGCCTGACACTACACTCAAAATTTACAGTATGTAGTGAACTCATTCAGATCAAGGGGAAATATGCTGCGACAGAAGATGATGATGAGTTGTCCAAAGTACACATAAAAGAAAATTTATAGCTTTAAATATTTCTTTGGAAAAGGAAGAAAAGTTTAAAATTAATAAGAGGGGCATCAAATGTAAGAAGGGAGAAACAAAATAACAGAACATTCCCAAAGAAAGTAAAAAGAGGAAAATAATAACCTTAAAGAAACAGGTATCAGAGACAATAATGATGATCATCAAAGCTAAAGTTTGGGTCTCTGAAGAGATGAACCCCTAGAAAGAATGAATACGGAAATTAAAAAAAAATAGAGACAAGACACACATAATATTAGGAATAAAAAAGAAGAATACACAAAGATCACAAATATAATAGAAATACAAGATAGAAAAATTTTATGCCAATAAGTTTGAAGATGTACATTTTATTTATTTACTTATTTATTTTTTGAGTAAAGCAACTGAAGTTTATTAAGTGAAGATACAGAGAAAACTCTCAAGAGTGAGAGGGGTCCTGACAGGGTTGCCAACGAGGGCCTTTAGGGTTGGTCTTTTATAGAAAGCTAACCAGGGAACTTACATTTTAAATGGAAAAATTCCAGAAAAATATACTTACCAAAACTGACTAAAAAAGAAATAGAGAGCCTGCATAATCAGCAGTAAAAATCTTCCCATGAAAGAAATCCTACGCTCTGAGAGTTTTATTTATGAGTTCTAGGAGACATTTCAATTACAGCCTCAGAGTATAACCAGTATGCTAAATAAGCAGGATTTATGGGATGTGATCAGGAAAGTTACTACACTGCTATCTCCTACTGTCCCTTTAAATCTTCTCAGTGAAGGTAATCCTTCCTCTGCCATTGGATGAAAACTGAGGCAAGCCCCTGGACTTTTAAGGTTATTATCGAGTAATAGAAATGCCTGTATTAACCTATAGACACAAACCCGGACTCAAATTAGTAACTTAAAATATCCAGTACAATATAAGATAGGCTTTCAATTTAAAAGTTAAGACTTCTCTTCCCCCAGGGCTGTGGCAGACTGACCACCTGTTTTGGGGGAAGGAAATGGAGTCAGTCTCTTCTCTTTTTCTCTCCCACCTTTCCAATCACCCCCCAACTCCCACCCCACCACCACCACCACTGCCCCATCTATAAGTCAGGGTTCAATCAAGAAAAATCACACCAGTGATTTGAGAACAAAATTAATGTAAAAAACTATTAACTAGATTGAAGTCACTAACCAGATGACTAATGAGACAAGAAGAAAATTCTAAGATATTGTAAGTATAGCAATTTCAAGCAGAAGCTACCATCCCCGGGGCTGAGGGAATAAAAGAAAGATGTTAAAATTCCTGAAACTTCAAACCACAGACTAAAGGACCCCACAGAGCTGAAACCCTGGATCTTGAGGAGGAAGTGATGCTTGGCTGGTGCTGCTGTTCCTGAGCTCAGAGGAAGGAGCTCATGAGGCTGGACCCAAACTCTGAAGAGGACATAGTCCTGTCTCGGGATGAAGGGGCGGATCTGCTGAGCCTGGTCTTACAAGTCTTGCTGAAACCGTAAATTGGACTGGCTGCAGCTATGGAAGGAATTGCCCCCAATGGGGTGAAGAAGCTGTGCTAAGAGAACACTCACAGGGACCAGAGAGGAAGGAAGCAGGGAGGAGCATACCCCTTCCACTCCTCCGGCCTTCCAGTCCCCATCCCGCTCCTTGACTGCCAGAGCCCAACAGGGAATAGCTGGTAAAGCAGACACACGGTTTGCAGGAAGGTGACCTTAGCATCCCAGAGCAGAGGAAAAAAAGGGTGGACTTTTAACAAATGACACACCCCATTCACGCACTGCTTTTCCGATCCTCTCCAGCTTGGGGAGATAGAAAAGGAAGGGAACAGAAAGCCCTTACTTAACTGGTACTGTTATTACAATGCTTTGCTCTCCCTGGACCTGCTGGGTATTTGAAGCTGATTCTTTCTCATGGATGGTTTTCATGTGAACTTTGGCAAACCTATTTTCTTACCCCATCACTGCTGATTTCCTTTGATCTATGAATACACTGTATTCTGGGAGTTGCTTATTAACCTCCACTTAATGGCCAAATAAGCAGCACCCCGCTTCTCCTGTAAAGAAACATGTTTACCTCTCCAAATGACCCAACTCTACTTGAGACAATATAAGATGACCCCATGCCAGCTCCTTTGTATGCATCTGGCTATATTTGAGCCAAAGAAACACTCATGGATTCTTTGCCCAGGCAAATTTGGGGAATGCAGACTTACTCAAGCCCCAGAGCACCTTTCTTTCACTCCATCACCAAAGCAGCTAGCCAGCCCTGCTGTTGCCTTTTGTGTTTCAGATGAGAGCCTGACACAAGTCCACTAGACCAGCCTGTTGTAGGGGACTAAGGGGAACTACTGAATCCCTCTTCTCTGTCTCAATTCAGAGCAGTCCTGTTTGCCAAAGAAATCTACTTGCAAAATTCCCATCACACTCCCTCTACCAAGCCATTTACATGCTTGAAGGGATGAGGAGTTGTTAATGTCAAGGAACTAGTTCCTAGATAATGTCTTTTGAAAAAACTATCTTGGCCTATCATCTCACTTTGGAAGCTTATATCTTGAATCTTTGTACTTCAGTTGAAACTTAATTGAACATCCTCTTGTAGCAATCTTAAATTCCTCCAATTCATCTTATGAGATTAGGCTAACACTGATCCTAAAATCAAAACAGAACTAGAAAGGAAAATTACAGGTTAATTTTATTCATAAGCAAAAATGCAAAACAAAGCAAAACAAAACAAACAAAAAACCCCAAACTATTCTAAACAATTACCAATCCAGCAGCAGAGTATGAAAAAAATAACCCATCATACTAAATTGTCTTTATCCTGGGAATGCAATGTTGGGTTAACATTATCAAAATAATTCATTTAATTCATTACATTAACAGACCAGATGAGGAAAACCATTTGATAATCTCAGTAGATGCAGAAAAAGCGTTTGAGTAAAAGCAACCTAATTTGTGATAGAAATTCTGAAGATTATAATTAAGAAGGTAATTTTTAACAAGATAAAAGCCAAAAACAAACACTTATGGCAAAAATCATTCCTCCTAGTAAAACTTACAAGCCTTCCCTTTAAAATCAGGAATAAGTTGAGGATGTCCAATGTCATTGTTGTATACAACATTATTCTAGTTGCATGAGTAAAATGTAAAAAAGAAAGAAAAGGTATACAAATTGGAAAAGAAGGAATAAAATAATATTAGCAGATAGATATGATGCCCATAAAGAATATTCAAAAGAATCTATAGTCAAATTAGTAGAATTGAGAAGATAATTTAGCAAAGTGGCTAAGTATACAAAACCAATGGCATTTCCATATGGCAGCCATAAAAATCAGAGTAATAGAATTTTTTAAAGATACCATTACAATAGAAACAAAACTATAACAAAATAAAGGCAAGACCTTTATGGAGAAAAACTTTACTGAATAACATTAAAGAAGACCAAAACTAACACACAGATATACCATGTTCATAGGTAGAGAAACTCAATATAAATATGTCAACTCTCCCCAAATTCAATGCAATTAAAATCAATATCTCAACAGTTTATCCTAGGCCTTATTAATTGGTTCCCAAAAATTTACACGGAAGAGCAAAGGCCCACAAATAGTCAAGACACTCAGATACTCTTGAGGAATAAGAACAAGGGGTGTGTGTGTGTGTGTGTGTGTGTGTGTGTGTGTAAGATGGGGTGGTCTGGCCAATTAGTAAGATTGATAAATCTATTTAACTAAGACAATGTGATGCTGGAACAAGGATAGACAAGTAGACCAAAGGGAAGAGTGGTGAGCCCAGAAACAGATCCATAACTACATCATGACTGATCTACTGATGCTCTAGAGCAGTCGGCAGATGCAGCGGGGACGGCAGGAAATGAACTGTTCAATAGTGTGGGAACAAGAGTTTATCCATATTAAATAAAAATGATACCGGATTCCTCCCTCACATCATATGTAAAATAAAGTCCAGGTGAAATGAAGATTTAAATGTGAAAAGAAAAAGCTTAAAAATCTTATGTGTCAATATCGAAAAATATTTTTGACTTTTGGTAAGGAATTATTTTCTAAACGAGACCCAGAAAATTCAAACCATAAAGGAAAAGATTGATAAATTAGAGAAATTCAAATTATGAATTTCTTTTTATCAAAAGACACTGTTAGGAGAGTAAAAAGACAAGCCGAAAATTGAGAGGGCATATTTGTCATGCATATAATTAACTAAAACTTAGTATATAGAATCCATGAAGAACACCTAAAAATCAGTAAGAAAAACAAAAAGAACCCAATAGAAAATGAGCAATAGGAATGAAAAGCTTTTCACAGAAGAGGAAATGTGAATGGCCAATCAATATACAAAATGTACCTTAATTTCATCAGTAATCAGGAAAAACAAAAGGAAATCACAATGAGAGATATTTATACACCCACCAATTGGTACAAATATAAAGTCCGACCATTTTAAGCAGCAGAATGAGGTCTCCTAAACACTTGCACTGGGTGATACTAATCCCTTTGGAAAACACTTCTGACATGTCTAGTATAGCTGAGACAGCATATCTCCTCTGACTCCCGGGAATACGCCTATGAGCCGCAGGCGGTATGTCTGAGGTAGCACCGTTTCTATTAACAGACAACTGAACACAACTCAACAGGAGAATAGACAAATCAATGGTGGTATATTCATAAAATGGTTGGAACAGTAAAAATGAATCAACTATATAACTGAATTTCAGAAACAGAATGTTGAGAGGAAAGGAATACATGAAATATGATATTTTAATAAACTTGGAAAGCAAGCAAAGCAATAGTTTGTTTAGGGATGCGTATATATATATATATATATAGTAAACTATAAACTATGGCAAAGGGATGATAAAACCCAATTTAAAAGCAATGGTTTTCTGTCAGGGAGGCACCACAGGGTGGTGATTGGCAAGACAGTGTTGCCAGATAAAAGTGGGGGTGGGGCGCCTGAGTGGCTCAGTCGTTAAGCCTCTGCCTTTGGCTCAGGTCATGATCCCAGGACCCTGGGATCGAGCCCCGCATCGGGCTCCCTGCTCCACGGGAAGCCTGCTTCTCCCTCTCCCACCCCCCCTGCTTGTGTTCCCTCTCTTGCTGTGTCTCTCTCAAATAAATAAATAAATAATCTTTAAAAAAAATGGGGGGGTCAGGTAACTTTGAATTTAAATAATGAATAATGTTTTTAGTATAACTATATCCCAGATATTGCATGAGACATACTTGTACTAAAAATTATTTATTGTTTATCTGAAATTTAAAATGAATAGGGTATATTTTATTGTCGTTGTTGCTTGTTTTTGACTAGATCTGGCAACCCTACTCACAGGGAGCTTCGATGATATTTATAACATACTATTTCTTAGGTTGTGCAGTAGGTTCTTAGGTTGTCTGCTCATTTTATTGTTTGGTTTTTTAAAAGCAGACGACAAACTTTAATGCAAGTCTGCCCATTTATAATTCCATTTGGTGGATTCAAAGCTTTTGCTAAAAAATCAGCAATAGCGAGACTGAGATGTCAGGTGCTGGCCCTCCGCGATCACCTGAGGATGCATCATATTTCTTGTGGCTGGGCTTTCTCCTTACTGCTCTCTCTGCTCCTCCTGGCGATTACTTCACCCCATCCTACAGCTAGAGCTGTTCGCCTCAGTTAGGTGGGGTATCCCACCATCTTCCTTCCATAATATCTGTGAGTGTGGGGTGTTATGCAATGCATGACCCACTTTAAGCTCATGTTCCAAACAATAAAGGATTTTTTAACCATCAAAGGGCCTTCTTATCTCCCCAGTTCCTCAGAGAAAACATCAGAAAAGAGATCACAAAGAACATCCAGATTAAAGAGGCTATTAGCTGCAAAATCACTTGCCTAGTCAAGTGCATACGTAAAGGGTAAAGACTGCAAAGAATACTAAGGACCCCAAAACAAGAGTAGAACATTCCAGCACAACACAAATAGCAAGGGCGGAGAGTGTGGGGGGCGGTTCTCAAGACATACAGAAGAGATTCCAACCAGATGTGACATTCATGAGCCCCAGGACCATGAGCAGTTGTTCGGCTCACTGTTGTATTCCTGGTGCCTACCCCAAAGACTGGCACAGAGTTGTCCTCAATAAATGTTTGTGGGTGGAATACATGAATGCATAATGAATGAAAGAAGTAGCAAGGGGAGTATTAAAGATTATTATCAGATCCACAGAAAGGAGGAATTTAAAAAGTCGCAGCAGAATCTGCTGATTCTCCTATATTTCTTGTATGGGTACACCTCAGAGATATTGCAGGTTTGGTTCCAGACCCCAGCAATAAAGCAAATATTGCAACAAAACAAGTCAAATAGATTTTTTGGTTTTCCAGTGCATACAAAAGTTCTGTTTACATTCTACTATAGTCTATTAAGTGTGCAATAGCATTATGTCTAAAACAACAATGTGCATGTCTTAATTAAAAAATACTTTATTGCTAAAAAAATGCTAACCATAATCTGAGCTTTCAGGGAGTCATCATCACTGATCACAGACCATCATAACAAAGAAAGTAATGACGAAAACGTTTGAAATATTGTGAGAAGTACGAAAATGTGACACTAAGTGCTCACGAGGTGAGCAAATGCCCTTGGAAAAATAGTGCTGGTAGACTTGCTCAACACAGGGTTGTCACAAACCTTCATTCAATTTGTAAACAACAACAACAAAAAACCCTACAGTATCTGTGAAGTGCAATAAAGCAAAGTACAATAAAATGAGGTGTGCCTGTATATGGGTAAGTAAACTGTTTATAGCTCTCAATACAAAGTGTGGATTCATAAAAGAACTCCTGGTTGAAAGCCACATATCTATTCCAGTCAAGAAGCTGGTGTCCAGAGTAGGCAGAACCACAGAGCGGCTCCCAACAGATGCCACCTTACCTGGGCCTGCTCCTGCCCCGGTGTGCTTAGTCACCCTGACTCCACTGTCTAATACCTCTTCGGTTCCTTCCTGCTGACCCTGAGGGATGACGGCCAAGTTTCTGGTACTTTGCCTATTGCCATAAAGCACTGATATACTGGCCTTCTCCCTCAGCTCTTGCATCTAATCACTCATGCACTAAACATTTATAAAGCATGCGCCAGGTGCTGTACTAAGTCTTGGAGATTTAGAGGTAGGATTTACTGAGCACTTACTAAGGCAGGCACAGCGTTAAGAACATTGCTTAAATTATCTAACTTGCAGCCCTAAGTAGTAGGTATTATTGTTACCCCATTTTATAGATGGGGAAACTGGGGAATAAGACGTGGTCTGTGGCTTCAAGAGGGAAGACAGCCATTTACGATCCACCGGTCTGAGGATTTTCCCAAGTGCCACGGGAACATAGTGTGTATGTGTCCTGAGATGCTGTCTCTTGCTGCATGACCGTAACACCACCCAATCAGCAGCTTAAAACCACACATATTTCTTTTCTCTCAGCCGTGGAATCAGGATCCAGGTGTGGTGTAGCTAGCTCCTCTGCTTCTAGGTCGCTCACCAGGCTGCAGTGGAGCCATCGGCTAGGGCTGGCTTCTCATCGGAAGACTCGCAAACTCCTGTAGTGGTTGACAGCATTCCACTACCGTGGGCTGTCAGACTGAGGGCCTCAGTTTCTCGCTGCCCGCCAGCCACTGGCTGCCCACGCCTGCTTGCCAGTCACCCCTTCCACCGGGAAGCTCATGACACGCAGCCTGCTTCTTCAAAGCCAGCGAAGGAGAGGCACTCCTGGCAAGAGGGGGCACTAGCGTCTTCCGTAACAACGCAGAAAGGACATCCTCTCACCTTTGCTGACTTACTGTGAGTTAAAGTGAAGCCACAGGTCTGGGCACACTCTGGGCAGAAGGGGTTACAGCAGGACGTGAATACAGGAGAAGGGAAGACGGGAACCGCGGTAGCGTCTGTCCGCCTTCTGCTCTTTGTCATCAGCCCAGAGGAGCTGCCCCTGCCTCCTGCCTCCAGAGCTACCACAGCTGCCACGCGTGGCTATGCGTTGGCCGGACTGCCACGTGGCAGGCACCCTGCCCCCGCCTAGGGCTGTGCGGGACACAGTTTGCATAATGATAACGCGGCAGCCCTGCCACTTGCAGTAGTGTTTGTAACACTGCATTATGACCATCTGTTTATTGTTCTCTCTCTTCACTCTACTCAAAGCTCCTTCAAGTCCAAGACTAAGACTTTTATAGCAAGTGCCAAACGAGGGTAAGTGGAGGAAAGGTGGTAGCACCACTAGCTTGCTTGGGGTAGCCAGCAGGAGGCATGGGGAAGACTTGGCAGAGAAGGCGCACGGGTGTGCTCCCTCATCACTCTGCTAGAGCTGGACACTGAACTTCTTTAAAGAGACTTCAGGAATAGTTTCTAGTGAAATATAATAAAAATCTTGGTTTACTGTGCTTTGCTTTCCTCCTGAGTAATCCCCATGGAGATAAAAATAAACAAACAAACACCCTGCTGATTCAACCCAGTACAAACCAGTGTTCCTGTTCTCATAATATGGTAGTGAGAGGTAGCAAGTGGAATGTTTCCTATTTTTCTGGAACTGGCAGGTAGAGCCCAGAACAGAGAAAGGATGCTAAGGTTTCTGCAGTCCAAGTCAGGCCAGCATCCAGCACTGGGGAATGCCTCTCTGCAGGGCAATGCCAGCCACATGCCCCTCCCCACCACCCTGCTTCCCCCACTGTCCTCTACAAGCCCCTAGAGCACTCTGAGAGCTTGGAAGTGAACATAAGATGGAAGTGGATGGAACTACGGACTCTTAAAACTGGTTATACTTTTAAGATTATTATAAAGTCTCCTTTCATTTTCTTCTTATAGAAGCATTTCTGTTTCTTTACGGTTGCCATGTTACAGGTCTTCAGTCATCCACTGTGATGATTCTGACTACTGATAATAGTAACGTGAAGACCAACACCCTGTATTCCAGGTCACGAAGGCACCTGCCCAGGGCTCTACCATTTGGACCTGACCAAAGGCCCAATGTGGGAGCAAATGGAAATTAGGACCAGCAGCCACATGTAAGGAAACCAACGATACGTGCAGCAGTGAATGAGAATCTAAGTACTAAAACCAGAAATAGCTACCATTTCAAAATGATCATTCTATGGTTTTCTCTGTGGGGGCAGAGTTGGTTCCTCAAATTAAACCAATAAAGAAAGAGAACATCAAACGCTGGCCTGCATGCCACACTCACTGCACTGTCTTGGGAGGAGAGGCAGGGATGAGCAGAGCTGAGCTTTGATGGAACTCACGTTATCTGTTCAGTCACTAGAGGCCTTTGGACCTCATGTTCCTCCGCGTGCCAAGGAACGCTTTGACTCAGAACAAAGGCACCCACCAGTGAAGTTCACGGCCTTCTGCTGTTCCCACCAGAGCACAGATCACCTTCACACTGTCCGGACACTGATTCACTCCTGCTGACTGCCTCCCTTGGCCCTGTTCCTGAAGGAGGACATAGTTAGAAAGTTTCTTTTATGTTGCTTCTATTAAATGTGAGCTTTTTGGTGCCCTCGAGTGGTTCTGAGGCAATAAAAACGATTCAGAGGTTAATGCTGTTTTTAAAAATTAATATTCAATTTATTAAAGTTACAGATTAATAAAAACTAATTTTTCCTGAAGCTTCTAAGTTCTGCATCAAATCTTACCGTTCTTTGTATATTATATATAGCCTGTCATATATTTTTAAACTATGTTAAAGACCTTTGAATAATATGTGATCCTATTTCTAAGCTAATACCTTCAAGCATTTTAAATTGCATTTATAAATCAATGCATTCTATCTTTTTTACTACTTCAATGTTTTGATTGAACTAACATAACTTCCTGAGTACTCAAATAACAAAGAACAATAATAAGCCAAACTTATAAGGAGGGCTAAACTTTTAAATATTGCAATACTGTATATATAAACTTAGTAAAAGTATAACTTAAAAATCTAAAGCAATTATTCATACATTATAAATTGGAGTTTAAATTCTGTTCATTCTAATATTAGGTCAAATTGTCTCAAACATTACAGGCACATGAAATACTAAATATATGCTTCTCCCTCACACAAAACATTAATGTACAACAGGTTGACTTCCTTAAACACATCTGTACTTCAATCTAAAGCAGCCTGGAGTTGAGTGATACTTAAGCACGTAGTTCCCTAGGGCTGCTGTGACAAATGACCACAGACTGGGTGGCTTAAACAACGGAAGTTTATCCTCTCTCAGTCTGGAGGCTGGAAGCCTGAAATCAAGGTGCCAGCAGGGCCCTGCTCCCGCTGGAGGCTTGAGAGGAGAATCCCTCCTTGCCCCTTCCAGCTTGGGTGGCTCCAGGCATTCCTTGTCTTCCCTGGCTTATGGAAGCCAAACCACTCCCATCTCTGCCTCTATCCTCACATTACCCTCTCTGTGTGCCGTCTCTTCTGTCTCTTATAAGGACATTTGTCATTGGGCCACTGGGGGATGATCTTATTACAAGATCTTTAATTTTATTACATCCGCAGAGATCCTTTTTCCAAAGAAGGGAACGCACACAGGTTCCAGGGATTTGGATGTGGCGGGGGGCCACCACTCAACCCACTCTACCCACAAAGGGGCTTGTCGTTCCAGTGAATCATGGTAACACCAAGAGGTGGCAGCTGAGCGCCTTTCTGGCAGCAACACTGATGGGACGTTCTACTTCTATTTACAGCACCACTATCAGCACCTTTCAGATGAGCTTGTCTCATAGTTCACGGCTCTGAGTTCACATTCCTCTTACTGGGTTTCTCCATCTCCTCACAGCATTCTACACTAACCTCCTCCCACCTGGACTACACACTTTACTTGATTAATTGACTCTTAATGTATATAAATATATTGTATGGTTCTCTCTAAAGACATAGGGTTATTAAAACAGTATCCAATTGAATTTCTGTATCTCTCTTATGGCTCTGCCTGGCTAGTCGGTCCTACCTCTAAGGACTTTCCACAGCCAGGTGCAAACAATTGGTTAGGAATTCTCTTAAGACTTTGAACAAACTATTGAAAAAAATGAATCTCAATGAACTAATTCAACAGTAGGTCTTTACTTAAAGGAGGTGGCACTGTAGAGTGGTAAAGAAACTCTTCTGCGTATAAGCTGGTAGCTTGGGAAAACTCCTAGTCTTTTTGAGCTGGTGTACCCCTGTGTATAAAGTGTTGGTAACATCATTCCAAGTCACCTCATTGGGGTGTGAGGACACAGTACTCACTGTGCGCACACAGCACTTCCCACAGTGCCCAGTTTATAACAACCACACAAAAAATGTTAGTGATTAGAATACTAGAATTTCAGAAGAGTGTTTCCATGTTTCCTTAGGGACTATCTGAACACAAATTTGGTGTAGACAGAAATATCCCTTAAAAGGAGGTTCCTTCCTGCATATTATATATTCATTCATTTTTATTTATATTCAAATATTTATTGAGCACCAACTATGTGCTGGGCACTATTCTAAGTGCTTGGGATGATGAACAAAACAGGCAACAATCCCTGTTTCAAGGAGCTTAAGTTCTAGTGGGGGGAGCCTTATAGAAGGTGAAAAGTACCATAGAAAGAATGGAGCAGGGGAAGGGGGCAGGGCAGTGCCAGGAGGGGGTCAGGTTGAAATCTAGATAGGATGGTCAGGGTGGAGCTCATGGAGTAGGAAACACTGGAGTAACGAGTTCAAGGAGGTGAGGGAGTAAGCCATATGCAGTTATATGGGAGACAGCACTTCAGGCACAGGAAGCTACAGTGCAAAGACCTTGAGGTGGGGTCATCTCTGCCACGTTCAAGGACAAGCAAGGCAACAGTGTAACTGGAGTGCTGTGAGAGAGGGGGAGAGTAGAAGGGAAAAAGGTAGAGAGATGACAGGACTAGATAATGAAGGTCACTGGCACCACTTTAATAAGATAGGCGGCCATCACAAGGCCAAGAGCAGAGGCCAAGAGCATGATTTGGCTTCTATTTTGGCTTCTATAAGGAACACTCTGGCTACAGTGTGACTAGATAGTAGGAGGGAAGGGTAGAAACAGGGAGACCAATCAGAGGGTTTGGAGTAATCCAGACAAGAGACGAAAGTAGCTCATACCAGAACACAATACTGGAGGTGGGGAGAAGTGGTCAGATTTTGCTTTTATGCTGAAAAGCACTATTTGTTGATATATAGGATGTGCGGAGTGAGGAAAAGAGAGGTGAAGGAAGATGCTAAGATTTTTGACCTGAGCAACCTGAAGGACTGAATTGCCAACTGAGATGGGGAGGGCTGTGAGGAGAGCAAGTTTTGGGTGAGAGGAAATGACGACTAGACATTGAAGGGGGATTTTTTACATGAGTTTAGAGTTTGAAAGAGACAGAAAGAGAGAGGTCCTGGGTATAGATATACATTTGGGAGTTGGCAGCATATAGACGGTATTCCGTGTTGTGTGGACCTGATGATATCACCAAGAGTGAAGGTAGAAGGAAAAGAGAGAGGGACCAGTGGCGGCCCCCCGCAGGATTAAGACGCCAGGGAGAAAAGTGAAACCAGCAAGAGAGACCGAGAAGGCGCAATGAAGAGAATGTTATTCCTTGGAAACCAAGCAGCTGTGTCGTCCTCCATGGCACCGGAGTCTGCACTTAACTCTGGGAATGTCCTCTATGTGATGACAGCGAGCCCCTTCGGGTTACATCTGCTGCAGCCCTCCCAGTTTCCCCTGATTCTTCCTCTCTGGCAAAACATCTTTTGCCTTTCTGCATCGACTTCCATAAAGGATAGAAATGGATTTTCGTAATTAAAAAATAATAAAGGAAATAAAAATCAAGAAATACACCTCAGGATAGCAACGATAATTTTTTAAAAGTATGCCTATAACTCATTCACATAATCTACATAAAATATACACATCACATGCAAATGCCCTTGCAGTCACCGGTTCTCAGGAAGATTCCTGTTGATCCAGTAGCAACAGTGACTTTTACAGCAACCCAGCAAGCTGTACAAAGGCAATCCAAATGGCACTCTGGGTAGTCCTAACTCTGGCCATACACTTCGGATAGTGGGGCAACCTCTTGAGTGTTAGTCCCTTTCTCGTCCCATGAATATCTACTGGAAGAGCCTTAGTCACTAGTGTGAGCTGTTTTTGAACTTAGGGTCTGTCTTATTTCCCTTGGCGTTTTTCTCAATACCCAGAACACTGTCTGGCTCATGGGAGATACTCTATAATATAAAGTTTGCTCAGGGAATGAATGAATGGTGTCTGCTGCACTGATGAATGACTTCTTGGTCAGAAACTTGAAACACAGACAAGCATAGCATTTATACTTAGAAGTTGCCTTTTTTGTTGAATTTATGGCATAGTTTTTGATTGGATCGTTTATATTTCTTTTTTTTCCCCTGTAACATTTAAAAACTGAAAAGTATAGACTTTCTACCCCAGGACTGGGAAGACACTTTCCACCTTATTTGAACCACATATATTTCCAAGAAGAATAGTAGGCAGAAAGAGAGTAGATTCAGCTTTTTAATCAGCTGTACTGTTGAGGACAGATGCTATTCTATTTTTCATCTCTCTCCCTCTCTCTGTCTCTTTTGCTATCATTTCAGGAATTATGATTTTCCATATTCTCAAAGTAAAAAAAAACATCGCTGACAGAAGGCAAGCAAACCAACGTCATCACACAGGTGCATATGAGAAGCTGTATGGCCAAAGGGGCATAAAATAGAGTTATTCTGCAAACCAACCAAAAGGATCATTTCCATCAAGAGCCGCCTTATTAGATGCATAATCAACAGTCTACCTAGGGCCTCTTTCCATGGGAGAAGCCGGGGAGATTAAGATTCATTTTGTCAGCATGTCCTAGTTTTTCATATGATTCTTTGCTGTCTCCAGAATTTTTTTTTTCAGCACTCAGACAACTGTAAAATTGATTGGCTTGAAAGCCAAATAAAATAAAACACAGTAGCCTACTTTATCATTTACTACTAGCTATTTATTATGAGCAGTGCTGTGTTGGGATATTGACCCTGAGATTAAAACTAGAGAAATAGAGATTCTGAGGTTCTGTGGACACATAAAGCTCCCCAGCCATGGTGACAGATGATAATGAGATTATACTCAGAGGCCACCTTTTATCTCAATGGGCCCAACAGGTATCATTTTTTAAAGATAATGAATTGTACAAACAATGCAGGGAACATTTGCTTAGCGGTTCTGCAATGCAGCTTCCTTGGGCCCCAAGTACATTGGCAGGCTGTCCAGCTATCTGGCCACTGAGGACAGACGCTCCCCCTACTCCCTTACTTGCTGTGGTTGCATCATTTGTTCTTTTACTTACTTCAACCCACCTGGCCACAGGAGGCGTCCTTCTCCCTGAATAATCCCTGTATTCATCATGTTCTTTCTTGCCTCCAGGCCTTTTTTCTGAGTATTTCTCCCGCTGAGAAGCCCTCTTACACGTCCAAAATCAAAACCCACTTCCTCCTTGCACACACAGCTTTAGTCTCCTATCTTTCATGGAATCTTGAGCAAAAACTTTAGAGCAAATTGGTCCAGATCCAAATCGTGGCTTTACTACTTATTAGCAGGGTTGCTGAAGGCCACTCACATCACCTGAGTTTCAGGTTCTTTACTATAAAGGAGAGGTTAAAAATTCTTATCTCCAAGATTCTTACCTAATTCTTATCGCATGCAAGACTAAACGTGTGAAGTGCGCAGCACAATTTCTAACCCTAGTAGGCACTCACTCGAGGTGAGTTTCCCCTCTTGGGTTCCTCTTCTCAGTTAAATTTCCAGTCCACACTTAGGTAATTAAACAGACACTGAATTTTTCACAGCAGGATGTCCTGGATCTCAGGCTCTTCTGTGAACCTTCCCTTAACCTTCTTGCTTTAATCCAAGCAAGCCTGGTTGCACATGGCAAGCACTTCAGATATACACCATGGTTGGGCCCAAGCCCCAGAGATTCTGATTTAATTGGTTGGGGCAGAGCCCAGACATTACTTGACAGACAATTCAGTGCTCTGTCTATACCATGACTGCAGCCAAGCAGCTAGACAGGCTGAAGGGAAATACATGAACTTTCTGAGTGGTCTTAAATCTGTGCCCACTAGCCTCACTAGGTGGGCCTTGGTGTGGCGATCCCTCATCCACTCACTGTCCCACTCTCCTGGACATGACTTCTCACTTCCTCTTCTCCCCTCAACCCTTCAAGTCCTCCTGCCTTATCATTGCCCTCTATTGACGGTCGGCAGCACTCACTGATAAGACAGGAGGCAAACCCTGAACACACCACATTGGCACATCTCCCAACTCCCTGCATGTATACCCTGCTTTCTCTCCTCTGGCTGTGAATGGAACGTCCCTGTCGCTGTGACAGACCAGATCCTCCACTTAGACCCTGGAGCTCATTCCTTCCAGCAACCACACCACAACTCTCCTGAATCATCGCTTATTCCCTCTCTACTGGACCATTCCCACCAGTGACTACGTGCTGTAATAATTCCCGTCTTAAAATAAGCCCCCCATTACTGCACATGCACCTCCAACTACTGCCCCACCTGTGGGTCCCTTTTTAGGAAAAGAAAACAATTTAAAATGAGCTAGTCCTCACTGGTCTCCAGTCCTTTCCTCCCAGTGTCCCTTGAAGCCCCTGCAGTCAGGCCTTCATCCCCACCACTGCACTGAAACAGCTTTGTCAAGGCCACCAAAACCTCCAAGGCCAACTCAACAGTCAATTCTCAAGCCTCCCGTTGCAGCATTTTACACAGCTGATCACTCTGGGTCTTCACTGTCTCTTGGTTCTCTTCCTACATCACTGGCTGCCCCTTCTGTCTTCTTAACAGACTCTTCTCCAACCTCAAACATTGCAAATGCCCAGGAGTCAGTTCTCAGACCTTTTATTATCTCTATCTACACTCACTGTCCATATGATTTAGTTCAACCCCATGGCTTTATATGCCATTCATATACTGTGACTCCCAGATTAACCTCTCTAGCCTGGACACAGATTTGTTTATCCAGTCACCTTCCCAACATCTCCACCTGGTTTGTCTCTGCAACATCAAATGTCACACCACAACTGAATTCCTGATTCTCACCCACTCCCAAATCATCTGCTCCTACCGACTTCTCCATTTCAGAGAGAAGAAATTCTACTTTTGGGGGCTGTAGGTAGGTCCGCTCCTCGTGCCCCAGACCTCCCCCCCACCGCCCCGTGCACGGCTTCACGGGGTGGTGGCTGGGAGCTCAGCATTGGCTTTGGCCACCTGTGGCTTTGTCCGTGGCCCAAGTGAGACTCGCCACCCAGAACCGCCAATGACTTCAGCTCACCACCCACATCGGTGCATGAAGGTGAAAGCCAGGCCCCCACACGCGCTGCTGCTCCAGGGCCCCACCGCGCTTGCGCGTGCTCTGGCCTCTGACCCCTGACCCGCGGTCGGCCCGCGGGATTCCCGGATGTCCCGACTCAGCACCACGGTGGGGAGGCGAACTCTGTTCTCAACGTCCAGTAAAGCTGTTAAAAAAAGGAAGGAAAGGAAAGAGAGGGAGGAAGGGAGGAAGGGAGGAAGGAAGGAAGGGAGGAAGGAAGAAGGGAGGAAGGGAAATTCTGCTTTTGTAGTAGTTCAAACCCAAACCCTAAAAGTCTCTTTAAGAAACATCGCTTATTACCATATCAAATCCATCAGCAAATCCTCCATCGTACATGTTTTTCAGTATTATTAGATTAATCATGCCCTTAATTTAAAATTGCTGAACAGTATTCCTTCCATAACAACAAATACACGTACAGAGTGCCCCAAAACTGTGTTAAATGCTTGACATTATTTAATCTCCATAACTAGCCCATCATAGGTGCAATTGCCCAAAGAGGAACTAGCCCAGGGTCATGTAGCTAGCAAGTGAAAAAGCTGAAATACCTAGGCAATAGGATTCCAGAGTCCACGTGCTTGCTTGACTACAATGCTTTACATTTGTTTATCACAGTGCTTGAATAATTACATTGTTTAGAAGTTTCCAGTGTTAGAAATGTTGTTTTGACCACCTTTGTGTACAAAGGCTTTTCCTAATTTAGAACCATTCTCAGAAGTTGAATTGCTCAAAGAGCATAAACATTCTTAATCCCTAAAATGGCTAACCTATTATTAATTAACATTGGCTTTTTGAAATCTGAAGTCATATACAGCTATTAGGGGCTGTTTTCTAAATAGAGAAGAAAATCTAAAGAAGAACTTTAAATAGCTAAATTTGATCCTTGATTTAGTCACTGTGTATCTTACATACTCATTCAATCTTGTGGTCTTCAGTTTCCCCATTTGTATATTCAAGGTAACCCCAACATTACAACTTCCTCACAAAGATGCATTTATCAGGTCCTAATTTCTGTCAAAAGAAGAAACTTTAGTATTACTATCCCCCAAGCAAACCACAAACTCTGAAATTTAGATCTATGGCTGGTCTACTCAGGAAGGGGTTGATTCATTGCATCTTTTAAGATCTCAAAACACTGAGTTCTGACTTTTAAATGACTTGGCAAATCTGAGTTTTACACCTCCCTTGGCTCACTCCTTTAAAAAAAAAAAAAAGATCATCTTCTACTCACTATCCGAACCTGAAGGCAAGATTGAATAGAGCTGTTATTTGTCATGGTTGTATTATCAACTGTGACACAGATATTTTATTTCTCGTGTTCTTTTTATTTTTTTTCCACAGGCAGGTGAAACAATTTTATTTCATAGTTGTCTTTAAAACCACAAAGACACTGGGCGCCTGGGTGGCTCAGTTGGTTGAGCGACTGCCTTTGGCTCAGGTCATGATCCTGGAGTCCCGGGATCGAGTCCCGCATCGGGCTCCCTGCTCAGCGGGGAGCCTGCTTCTCCCTCTGACCCTCTTCCCTCTCATGCTCTCTCTCTCTCTCTCTCTCAAATAAATAAATAAAAAATCTTAAAAAAAAAACCCCACAAAGACACTATGTTCTTCATATAAAAACATCAGTACAGATACCTATACTTTCTAGAAAATGCTTATATAGACCCTCTCAAAGAAAAATGCACACCATTATATGGTTTCAGACAAGTTGCTAGGGAAAAACACATCTGGACTGATTCCTATGTATAGATTATTGTCATCAGTACATGTTCCTGCATTCTTACAGATTTGATAATAAACATACAGACTGGCTTGTAACTTAATGTTCCATTGGTTCATCAGCCTATTCTGCAGGTTCATCAGCAGGTTGAGCAGGCTGTGCCTTTCTCTGTGGTCTTTCTTCAAGACCTTCCAGGAATGGAGATACATCATCATCATCATAAATTGTAAACTCCAAGTCTTTACCAACAATTCCAATGGAAACATTCTTTGTAGTTAGGTCCTGTTCTGCAGGAAGTGTCTCTCGTAAGGCACGCAGACCATGTTTAACCAGTTCATTCAAATTGCACTCCATAAACCCAGACATATATCTGTCCAAGTAAGTACGAGCTGATTGAGAACAGGCTCCAGTGGACATGGCTCTACAGTCAAAATAGTTGGCAGATGGACAGGTTTGGAAAATGGGAGGGCCCATATCATCATAACCAGCAATAAGCCGCCCAACACCATATGGTCTCCGGCCATATCGTTGTGTTGGTATCTGGGTCTTGCTTCCAATTAGAGAGATACAAGACGAGACACAGGAAGAGGTCTGTCAAATACAAATCTGGAATCCAAACACTCTTGGCGCATAAAATTACATAACAGTCTAGCATCAGCAGTAAGTCCCGCAATTGAGATACCAATATGGTTGTCAACATGGGGAATTTTTTTCTGGTGAGCTGCAAGCTCTGACTGTGCTCTCTTCAGTGCAACCAGCACTGCATGGGGTTTTGATTTCAGACCAACTGTGGCTGAACCTTGCTTGACAGCTTCCACTGCAGACTCAAATTGATGAATCCTGCCCTGAGGGCTCCAAACAGTGACAGCATTGTCATACTGGTTGCGAAACATGGTTCCGGCGCGGGTCTGCCCGTGGCCTCCTGCAGAGATGCGGGCTCAGGAGGCTATTTCTCATGTTCTAATCTTAACTTTGATATCACAGGCTTGGATAATGAATAGCCAATAATAAGTGAACTCTGCTTTTATGTTCTTTTTTGTCTTATTCCCATTCAGCCTTCAGAAGATCCATATACTAAAATGTGGAACCCCTAAATTATATGTACCAACACTTTATTTTTTAGAGAACTTTCACCCCTTATTCCAGAACTAACTGTATCCTCTACTTTCAGTCAAGACTAACTAAAGGACACATATTTCAGAAAGGGGAAATTCTCAAAAGCCAAGAAGTCCCCCTTTCCTTCCTTTTTCCTTTCTCCTTGTGCTGGATTGGCTGTTTGCAGTCAGCTGTAATGTTGATCTTTTCTATCTCCCCTAAATCTGAAAGATTGGAAGCCTGGGAACCCTATTTCCCAGAACACAAAGCCAGCAAATACCCCAATCTAGATGCTGCCAGTGCCAGACAGTTATGAGAGATGAGGAAGGCAGAGGGGAAGCCGAAGCCATATTCTTCCTCTAGCAGCAGATGTGAGATTTTGTGGTGGCCTCTGGGTGGCCTTTCACAAATTGCCTGCCTCAGGAGGCAGTTTCCAAAAGTTCTTGAGCAGTGTGGCAATATATCCCAGAAAGTTAGCTGCAAACCTGAGAGCCAATTATGGGCTTCCCGTACCTTTGCTCCTCTAGCCTTTCCAACTGTTTTATAAGTGCCTAATTGCCTATTTAAAATCCCTTCCTGCTTCAAGTACCCAGAATGGTTTCTGTTTTCCTAACTGAAGGCTGGTTGAGGTGTCCCATCTCCCACTTTATATAAACCTGTGATTAGCCATTCACCTAAGAGAAACACAAGTCTAATTTAGATTACCAGTAACAGATCCCTAACCCATAAGCTGTAAACTCATTGTAACCCCAAAAGTAGCCCTTTTATGTGATTTCCTTTTCTTCTGCCTGGTCTTGGGTAATTCTGTATCAAGAATTATACCACAGAGGCCAGATCTAAAAAATATAACACCAATATCACCAATGTTCCAAAGTGATACCTTGAGGATGGCTACCTCCATTCATATCCCTCTTTAATATCTTCAGCTCCCTTTCACTTTATTTCCCTTAGATTATTTGTAGATATGTTTGATTTATGATTTTGCTAATTCTTTTAAGGGCAGGACTTAAAAAAGAAGATTTTATTTATTCAGTATGAAAGAGAGTGCACCCGAGCAGGGGGTGGAGGGGCAGAGGGGAAGGAGAGGGAGAGAGAATCTCAAGCAGACCCTGTGCTGAGTGTGGAGCCCAACACAGGGCTCAATCCCACAACCCTGAGATCATGACACGATCAGAAACCAAGAGTTAGGATGCTCAACCAACTGAGCCACCCAGGCGCCCCTAGGGCAGGACTTTTTATTTGTTCCCTAGCACCTAGCGAATGCTCAAAGATTTTGGTTAAATGTAAAAATAAATATGTGGGTTTCTATTTGCCTTGGAGTAAACAGCAGTTCACACATTTCACATTTAAGTTCACTTTAGCACACATAAGCAGGCCATCAGGTCTCTTCGATTCTCCATTTTGATGAGCAATTCAATTTTATTCCAGAAATCCTTTCCCCTGTATTGATGATGGACTTATAACTACACATTTCACACCTACCTTAGTCTCCTAGATTTTATTTTACTTTTTTAAATATTTATTTTTTTGAGAGAGAGAGAGAGAGAGAGCACGTGCATGATGGGGGAAGCAGAGGGAAAGGGAGAGAAAGAATCTCAAGCTGACTCCCCATTGAGCGGGGAGTCAGATGTTGGACTCTATCCCATGACCCTGAGATCCGATCCGAGTTGAAATCAAGAGTCAGACGCTTAACAGACTGGGCCACCCAGGCGCCCTTCATAGATTTTAGATGGTCTCCCTAGGTGATTCTAGCGTACGCTAAAGCTTGAGAACCATTTTTTTTTTTAAAGATTTTATTTGAGAGAGAGCACAAATGGGGGTAGGGGCAGAGGGAGAGGGATAAGCAGGGAGCCTAACACAGGGCTCAGTCCCAGGACCCCGAGATCATGCTGAGCTGAAGGCAGACGCTTAACCGACTGAGCCACCCAGGTTCCGCAAGCTTGAGAACCATTGTAATATGCAAAAACGGAGTTCCTTCTCTGAAATCCCCACACAAGGAGAGAAATCCAAAGAATCCAAAAACTTAGGGTTTTTTCCATGATTCGTATGTGGGAGGTGATGTATAGAATCACAGAATTTTGGATCTAAAAAGGTCTTTATAGATCATTTAAGCCCCTCATTTAGTAAGCCAGCAATCATATCTAGAGTTTCATTGACAGTTTAGGGCAGAACAAAAATTGGAAAGCTGGTATTCTGAATTTCAATTTACTGATTCCTTTAAGATGGTTGTCACGGACATTTGTGTGAGTGGTGAACTGAACAACTCTAAGTATGTTAATCATACTGTGGTCATGCAGATATATTAGTATAATTTTCTAATACGTAGTAGTAAAGTCCTAAAAAAATTAGCGTATCAGATGATCTTCCAATAGATGCAAGCTGAGTATCTTGAGGAAGGGCTAGCATTTTCCAATATGTACAAACATGTAACCTGGGCTTGTGATAGGCAGCCTCCCTCCTCCCCACTTTTTCCATATAACCATATGACTAATATAGAATGTGCAAGCTCTAATCTCAGTAACAAATACAACACAGATGGTTTATGGAAATTTGAATTGTTCAAACTTGAAGTTGCTGATATAGAAAAATTTCATAAAGTTTTTCTGTACAAGACTGAAACTCTCTAAAAAGCTGGCAAGCACTGCGCATTCCAAGACCGGCTGACCCAGTGAATTGCAAACCGTCTTTGTGGATTGGCATGCAAAGGTATTTCATTGTATCCCTAGCACAATGTGACCCACATTCTTACTGATGTCCGCTGAAACCTCCACATGTGATTTTGGTGACCATTGTACTATCATTTGCACTATAAACCTTCAGCTATGATAAAACACTCCCAACTCTTAATCATTACCATTGATAGTTTACCATCTGTTAATTTTGGAGGGAGCACACTCTAAAAAGCACAGGAGAGAATACTGTAAAAATAAAATACAGCATTAGGACCCCAAAAAACCCAACCCCCGCAGCAACAGCATCTCCCATCCTAACATTCTTCTTCTGTGAAAACTGGCCTTAAATTACGAGTATTTTAAATTAAGTGATGTGTTCAAGAAAGCATCACTCACACAAAATGCAGCTTCCCTTACTTTAAAATTTTTTCATATCTTTAGGTGACTCTAACCCCTATGCCTATGCCTGAAAGACAATGTGTAAAAGTGGAAGGAGCCCTAGGGGTTTCCAATTTGGTATCACATTTAGTAGTCCACCAAGGGGATAGAATTCTCTGGTAAGTATCCCAGAAGTCAGATCTGTGCTTGCACGTTTTAAATTCTTTTTAGTACACAGTGAAATGGATCATCATGTAGAATAACACGTTGGTTATTTTTACTCCAGGTTCTAATAGGGCTTAAGATTGTCTCCAAGTCACCTTCATGGGTGTCTTCACAGGCTTACCTTCACTATGGCTATTCAGTCAATAAAAAGAGGGCGAGCATTCTTCTCCCCGACCCCGAATGATTAAAGGATTAATGGGCTAATAAGCACAAAACACTTCCAACCTCATGAAATTAGTCTACAGACCCAGGACATGGCATGCCCTATCATATGTGGGGTGGCATCAGCAGCCGAACAGAGCTATATCATTTGCTCCCATGTCTCTCCCACCGCCCGCCTCCTGATACTGATGCTGCTTTCTTCAGCCAGTCCTGGATCCTGGGTCATCCAACCATGGCCTGGGCATGTGCGCAGCATGCCCAGTAAAATGGGGCAGTGAAATTTCTAAATTTTGATTGTTAGTATATTTAAAAAGCATCAAAGGGCCAATTGTGAGGGCAATGAGGGCTTACGTTTATTCTATGGTTTAGTATTGTTTGTATTTGGAATTACATAAATGGGGGCCATAATTGTTTCAGTGCTTAGTGTTTCTAAAGATCACATCATGGCCCAAAGTCTACCACTCACTTTAAAAAAATTTCACCAGGGCGCCTGGGTGGCTCAGTCGGTTAAGCGACTGCCTTCGGCTCAGGTCAAGATCCAGACGCTTAACCGAGTCCCGCATCGGGCTCCCTGCTCAGCAGGGAGTCTGCTTCTCCCTCTGACCCAACCCCCTCTCATGCTGTCTCTCTCTCTCATTCTCTCTCTCAAATAAATAAATAAAATCTTTAAAAAAAATTTCACCAAAAATCTTCAATTTATTTCCAAAAATTCTTTCTTTCCAAGCAGGCAGTCCTCACAAAGAACCAAATTCCGTTACCAACACAGATATATGAGAACACCTTGGGCAGTGCTACAAATCTAAGAAAATTAAATCTTGTTTGGCTAGGGGGTAGCCCATGTTTTGAGTCAAGGTTTTTAGAACCATCCTCTCAATGACTTGCAGGTAAGCTTGGGGTCCTAGGATTTGAGGAAAAATGTTCTTTCTTCATTTTTTCTCCAAGAGATGGCTTGCCATGCCCTGGGTGAACCTTGTGATGGTTGCCACTCGTCATTTCCAAATACACACAACTTCTCTACTCTTGCACCATCTCTGAGATATGTGTGTGCATATAAAAACAAAAGCTATATATTTCCATCACGAATTTCCACACTTGGATCCCCTCCAGACACTATTCTGAATATGACATTCTGCTGCAGGGTACTAAAAATGGTGCTTTCCTCAAATAAAACCTTTAAAGATCCCTTAGTAGCTATTCAGGGACTGGAATTCAATTTCAATCCTCCACCCTTTGGCCAGCTGTAGATTCAAAATACTTACATAAAACATCAAGAGAGTATGTACTTCATGGCAAGTCTGATTTTTCTTCTGCAATAGAACTGTGTGTTATAGTTACCACAGACTATATTTTTACTTAGAAAATACACAAAGCAATAATGTACCTCAACAAGAGAGAACAAATTATTTTATTGGTAGCTTTGATAAAGCTTCAGATAGAACCACTTACTATGTGGAGTTTGTGAAATCTACACCTTCCAATCATAATACTCTCTATTTTAGGCCATTACATCTAAAAAGCATGACTTCTCAAATCCTTTTATTACAAGTAGTTCTCGCACATAAATGTTATATCACAATAGCAAAAAAATGTAAACTTCTTTTGCAAACTACATAAATACTATAATAACTGCCTTGAAGTTATTCTTATTTTAAAATCAGAATATATTCTAAATGATTTACATAAAAAACTCTGGTCAGTAGCCTATGTGTATGACACTGTTTTTTTAATGACTTGCCTTTCATGTTGCTTACTTAGTTCTTTGAAGGAGAAAATTTTAAAATTGAACTCAGATCAAAATTCAGTCCAGAAGTAAGACAAGTACCAGAAATATGTCGCTAACTGTGGGCAAAATATGAAACGTGAAAATTATTCCACATACTAAGTCTGACAAGCCACCAGTGGTATGGAGGTAACTGATGATAAGGACTCAAGTCAAGCTCATATTTGATCCTATGTGAAAGGAATTCAGCCAACTTATCAATATACCTTTTACTCTGCTATATGTCTGTATGTCTGTTTGCAAATGAATCACCTCTTTCTCTTCTTTTAGAGCACAACAGGTCATTTCTACAGCTATAGTCCTAGACTGAACAGTCTAGATGGCCAGTGAATTTATTTCACCATCACTGTCCTTGAGGTCTTTAAATACAAACTAGAAATGTATAAACATACAGGTGTGTATACACATCCCATGCACACTTAGACGACCACATCAAGGCCTTTTTTTCTGCTTCAAGAGAAGTTTCTAACATTTACCTTTTTTTGTTATTAACTCAATCTTCTTCCTCAGAATGCTCTTTTAGTTTTAAAAATCAAGTCAAACCTAGAGCCCTTACTGATTTGTTATTCTGAGATTCCTATTGAACACCTAGCTACTGGCCATGGTTTCTTTGAGGAAACAAATATCATAGCTGAAGCCATTTTCAAAATTTTAAATGCATGCAGAAAGAACTACACAGGCTTCCCAAGCAGCTTTATCAAGTGGCTCAAGTAACATTATTATTTATCTTGGCCTACGCCCTTTATCAACAACATCCTTTTAAAACACAAAGAGAATGGCTACAGGATGGCAGCAGGGCCCAGAATGGTGCTCCGAGCGGTTCCGAGGACATCCCTGAGGGTCCCACTGTGTGGTCTTCCCTCTGTTATGCATTTTCTCCAAATGCATTGTGTCCCCTCTTTACTGCCCATGCTTTGAAACTATGTAAAATAATTTTTTTAAAAATCCACCAGCGATTAATTTAGACCTGAAATAACACTGTAGGTGGGCGTTGTTGGAGACAGGTAGCCATTCTTAACAGCTCCTTTCCCAGAGGAGGCCCTGGTGGGCGGAGGACACCCGCAGCTTAGGAACTGTTCTGGTTGCAGACCGTGCCTTGGCTGGCACTGTCTTCCTTATACTGGCTGCCCGGGTCGCTCCTGCTGAGGATGGTGGAGGGGATGCGGGAGGGACGTCTGTCTGGGTTCTTCTCCTGAGAGAAGCAGCAGATCATCTTCTTCATGGTGCTGTACATGTCCTCGTCCTTGTAGGAGTAGATGATGGGGTTCATGACGGAGTTGAGCAACGCCAGCAGCAGGAACCACCTTTTCACGTGCTGCACGCCACACCGTGTGCAGTTCAGGCCGTCGAGCAGCAGAACTACTAGGCCCGGGGTCCAGCACACAACGAAGGCCCCTGCGGGGAGACAAAAGGAAGCAGGCTGCTTACTGAGGTTCTTCTGGCCTAGCTTTCAGTCAGTGGCTTCAAAGGTCCTTAAGGATTTGTTTTGACAATTGCAAAGCAAACTTCCACCCTTCCTCTGAGCACGTGAGACCTGGGCTCCTTAGAGGCCAACAGCTGGGCCCCCCCCTTGACTGTTCACCATGTTCTATTTCAACTCCTTATCTGCTTACCCGGGGCTCGTCATGAGGGGTTCACATTTACCTCCCACTTACTAAGCACTCCACATGCCTTATCTCCGTCAGCTCTCTGAACCACACTAGGAGGCTGCTGTAGTCATCACCCATGCTTTGCAGATGAGAAAACCAAGGCCAAATGCCAGGAGGATATGTGGGAAGGCCTCACACCTTTAGCCCAAGGCTCCACTGTTCTCT
Source organism: Eumetopias jubatus (assembly GCF_037043125.1). Taxonomy (NCBI): domain Eukaryota; kingdom Metazoa; phylum Chordata; class Mammalia; order Carnivora; family Otariidae; genus Eumetopias; species Eumetopias jubatus. The sequence continues at coordinate 36,434,720 of NW_028274810.1, read as the reverse complement.
ACCTCAGATGTTCTAAATGCTTTCCTGACAAGAAGACACTCTGCATCTGTGGCTTTTTCCTAGTCTCTTAACTAAGTCACCTGCTCACAAATTTTCTTCTTTATAAATCCATGTTGATACTGAGTAAGCACTAGTATTCTTTGTGACATAGTCATAGGCCATCTGCTTAATTCTCTGCTTTGGATTAAGTTTTTTGTTCTTGTTGGTTGTTATCAGAAATAAATCTTCCTGTTTCATGATGAGATAGCGATGTGCTTGTAGCAAATTTATTTATTTAGCACAATTTTAGCACCAACTGCACATGAAGTGTAGTGTCTTCTGAGTCACTAGACATCTGATCATACTTAGCTTACCACTAAAGTTTTCCAACATGTTGTTCCTAAAATATGAGGCATGAGTTCAGTATTCCCCTACTTTGTCACCATCACCTTGGATAACAGTGAGAGCTCACGTTTATACCATGCTTACTGTGAGCCAGGCACTGGTGTAAATACTTTCCTTTATTAACTCATAGAACCACACTACGTGGTAGGCATTATTATCATCCCCAGGAAGGGAGGTGCAAGGAAAGTTAAGTAACTTTCTCACCATCAAACAGCTTGTAAGGGACATCTAATTTTGAATGTTGGCGGTCCTTCTCCAGAGGCTGTGTTCTCGGCTACTGTGTATGTGACCTATTCTCCATACTGTGATATGGTTTCTTTCCCCCAAAGTCCTTATCATTTCTAAACGCCCTTGCTTATCCATTCAGTAAATATTCCTTGTGAGCTTACTGCACTAGACAGTAAATGAGGCAAAGACTATGCACTCCAGGAGCTAAAGTGCTAATGGGGAGACAGAATAAACAAGCAAGTCTGTAAATCACAGCACCAACTAGTTATTCTTACTGGTTAGAATTAGTCCTGGACGGTATTCCTCTTGTCGCTTTATCTTCGTTCTGAGAGATACACTAATAAGCAAGTCAAGTCAAGAAGTATAAAAAAGCTGTGCAAGGCCATAAAATGCCATGAGCCTTGGGGTCAGACAGGTGTGCCCAGGTCCTCACTTTATGAGCTACAAAAATGAGGCAAATCACTGCACTTTTCTGAGCCCCCATTCCCTCACTATTATTATTTTTATTTATTCATTTGAGAGAGAGAGAAAGAATGCATGAGTATGAGTGGGGGGCAAGGGGCAGAGGGAGAGGGAGAAGCAGACACCCCGTTGAGCAGGGAGCCTGACAAGGGGCTCTATTCCAGGACCCTGAGATCAGGACCTGAGCCGAAGTCAGAAGCTCAACCGACTGACTGAGCCACCCAAGCACCCTCCCATTCCCTCATTTGTAAAATAAAGGCAACAATTCCGACTGTGTGGGTGGTTGTGAGGGGTCAGAAGTAATGGAAAGTGGTGCCCAACACTGAGTTGGGTTCACTAAGTAGTGGTTATCATGAGATGCTTTGTCAAAGACATTGGCCAAATTTAGATATTTAGGAGTTATCAGGAGGGTTTAATTCCCCATTTCATAATTACAGCTCACCAATGGTTCCGTTTTCGCTCCTTTCTATTATTTTTGATCTGGGAGACCCATGTTATCTGTCTGGGGTTTGGTTTCCTAAACTATAAATTGAGGACATTAGGCAAGTTCTGGGTTTTTTCCAATTTGGGGCCAGGAGACCTTATTGGGTATGCAGTCAATTTAATGGGTTTGGACATGTTTGGAGATTTTTAAATGCAAGAATGGAATGGAATTGCTCAGAGTATATGGCACAGACCAAGGGAAGTTTTCTTTCATGCAACTTTCATTTCAGTTTTACATACTATGTTCATGTGAGTATTGGTTATGAAGCAAACTATTATTTCTTACTGTTGGGCTTTGTCAAAAAGTTCAGAAAACACTAGTTTAGATAATCTTGAAGGCCCTCTCCAGCTTCAATGGTCTGTATTTTCCCTAACAGTAATACTTTTGTTCTCTACTCCTCCCGAGAGAGGGTTACTATGTTGTCAAGAGGCAAGAACTAGACAAACCAGACATCAAAAGCTGTCCCTCCCCATTTTGATGCAAAGACTCCTTTCTGTGTGAAACTGCCTAATTCCAAAGAAATCACAGTGGGCAAGAAACAACAAATGTTGGAGAGGTTGTGGAGAAAGGGGAACCCTCTTACACTGTTGGTGGGAATGCAAGTTGGTACAGCCACTCTGGAAAACAGTATGGATGTTCCTCAAGAAGTTAAAAATAGAGCTACCCTTTGACCCAGCAATTGCACTACTGGGTACTTACCCCAAAGACACAGATGTAGTGCAAAGAAGGGCCATATGCACCCCAATGTTCATAGCAGCAATGTCCGCAATAGTCAAACTGTGGAAAGAGCCAAGATGCCCTTCAATAGACGAATGGATAAAGAAGATGTGGTCCATATATACAAGGGAATATTACTCAGCCATCAGAAAGGATGAATACCCAACTTTTACATCAACATGGATGGGACTGGAGGAGATTATGCTAAGTGAAATAAGTCAAGCAGAGAAAGTCAATTATCATATGGTTTCACTTATTTGTGGAACATAAATAGCATGGAGGACATTAGGAAAAGGAAGGGAAAAATGAAGGGGGGGGGAATCGGAGGGAGAGATGAACCATGAAAGACTATGGTACTCCGAGAAATAGACTGACGGGGAGGGGGGTGGGGTATGGATTGGCCCGGTGATGGGTATTAAGGAGGGCATGTACTGCATGGAGCACTGGGTGTTATACGAAAACAATGAATCGTGGATCACTACATCAAAAACTAATGATGTATTGTATGGTGACTAACATAACATGATAAAAAAAATATAAAATATAAAATAAAATTAAAATAAAATAAAATAAAATAAAATAAAATAAAATAAATAAAATAAAATAAAATAAAATAAAATAAAATAAAATAAAAGACACACACACAAAGAAATCCCAGTGGGAGAGTTCCAACGTCCTTGTGTTAATGGGGAAGAGGGAAAAATATTGATTAACTTCATACTTCATTAAATACGCATGTCAAAATTTAATAGAGTATATAACTTCCAAACCAATGGAAGGGAAAGGATGGAACCAAAGGGAAGGAAAGTAAGATCTCAATATAAAAAAAGGAGGGGGGAAAAGTCAAACATAGAAAAGTGGGACAAAGAAAGAACAAAAGCAGATACTGGAAATGAATCCAAATATACTGACAATCAAACTCAATGTTAATTGTGGTATTATTTTTTAAAAATAGGTGAATCTAAACAATTTGATGTCTAACATTACCTCCATATGTGGTAAAAAAAAAAAAAAACATAAGGAAAAGCAAGATGATTGACATGAAATTTATGATACGGTTATTTCTCCATAAGAGAGGGTGGTCACTGGGGCAGGTCCACATAGGCGATGCTGAAGATATTGGAAATGTTCTATTACATTGGATGGCAGGTACATGGGCATTTTAAAGCTGGTTTTTTTATTCTTTTAAGTGTTATTCTTTATACTATACATATGTTGTTTATAATTTTGTCTGAATGATATTATTTCACACATACACATGTCAAAAGAGGATAAAAGTAAATTGCCAATATGCTTTCCTAAAAACTGTTTTTAAAATCATTTTTTTTTAATCATAAAAGCTTTTTCCCCCCCGCCCAGAGCAAAATTCTGGTTTAGATTAGTCCAGGGGGCCTAAACACTCTAAATAAAGTCTCTAAAATGATGTCTTGTTTTTCACAATGCAGTAATTCATGTATATTTTCCATCTGCATTGAATTACATACAGTAATTCATTCAAACACTTGACAAACTTTTCACTGAGCAATGATTATATATGCCAGGCACTGTTCTAAGAATTCATGGGAATTATCCATTTAATCTTCATGGCAGCCCTAGGAGTATTATGAACACTACCTAATAAAATACTAATGCTACTCTCTTTTTAAACCTGAGGAAGCTGAAGCACAGAGAAGCGAGGTAATAGGCTCAAAGCCACAGAGCTGATAAATGCAAGAGCCAGGATTTGAACCCAGGCAGCCTGGCACCAGAGGCTGTGCTCCCGTCCACGTGCTAGGCTGTTCAGCAATGGACAGAGAATCTTATTACTAAAATGAGTGATGGGGGAGGGAGAAGGGTACTTCTGGCTTTTAGAGTCCCATCTGTGGTATGTCACATCTGACTGTGAAGCTACATATATAACAATTAAGTCATGCTTTGGTTTGCTAGCATAAAGGTTTTCTGTTGGGGGAGGAAGGGAGGGAGGGAGGAAGGGGAGGAGGGAGGGAGGGGGGAGGGAGGGAGAAGTGGGGAGAAGCGGGGAGAAGGGGAGAGGAAGAGAGGGAAGGAGGAAGGGGGTTGGAAGGGAGGGAGGGAGGAAGGGGGGGAGGAAGGGAGAGAGGGAGGAAGGGGGGGAGGAAAGGAGAAAGAATTCCAAGAAAAACATAGGCTGGCTGTAGGAGTAAGAAGAAACAAAAATCTGCTGACCTTTCCTTTATACTGCTTCCAAGAACAACAGAAGGCAAGTCTTCTTTGACAGAGCTGCCCAGACACTCTCGGCTGCCAGAGAGCCCACTCTGGCATGCTGTCTGAGGTGATGGCCGCACACGGGGCAGTAACTCAGGGAAAGACACTGTTTCCGGACTCCTCCACCGGGCAGCCACCTTCCCCCACCGAACATAGCTCAGTAGAGATGCAAAGTTCATCTAACACTTCATTCTTTGTGGGGGGAGGGGGGCCTTACTGTATGTCGGCAGCTAGATATGAGGCCCCCCAAAACGATTTAGAAGGAGAAGAACATGTCAGGAATGGTTTTGGCCTTGGGAATCTGTAATCTCGGAGAAATTCTTCGAGAATACAGGGGATGTCATAAACAAACAGATGGGCAACGGGCCTATTTCTTACAAAGGGGGCAGATGATGGATCCTGGGAAATATACATCAGTCAGTCCCCTATCAAGTTCCAAGAAGTTTTGGAAGAAAAAACTAATGGAAATGTTTTTTGAGTATTTAGACTCAATGCTCAGACCATGCCCGCTGGGTAACAAGCAGAGGTTTCAAAGAGAAGTCATGACAAGTCCTAATCTCCCCCCACCCCCTTTTTTTTTTAATCAGGCAATCACAGATAAGGGTGGATCCTAGGTGTCTATTTGGAAACCAGTGGAAAAAATCAAGTATGTTCCTCTTGGAGAAGAAAAGGCTTAGGAAAGACACCATGTGCTAACTGTCTCAAAAGCCTGAAAGGCCATCAAATAGAAAGAGGATGCGCAGACTTGTCCCAGGCCATTCCAGAAGGTCACCCGGAAACAGAGGGGAACAGGGGAAAGTACAAAGGGGCAAAATTTGGATGTAAGAGTTCTTTCTAAGTAAATGAAGCTATTTAGGAAGGGAACTTGTTGAGTGGGCAGAGAGCCTCTCATCAGCAGAACACGTCCTTTGCCTGGATCATCCTGAGATGTACAAAAGGAAGGCATTTTTCCTAAAAGAGAGATAGGGTTAAGTGGTTTCTGAATTATTTTCCAACCACACTCTACAAAACTGTGAATTTCGACTCCCAATAGAATTCAAACAAATTTGACTTGTTTGTTTCCCGGACACAATTATCAGACGGTATGGTTAAAAACTGATGGAGATGAATACTTTGAGCTAGCTATTCCCAAACTTGGCTGGTCATCCGAATTACCAGGGGAGATTTTAATAATGCAGATTCCCAGGGTGCCTGGGAGGCTCAGTCAGTTAAGCATCTGCCTTCCACTCAGGTCATGATCTCAGGGTCCTGGATGGAGCCCTACCACCCCACCTCAGGCTCCCCGCTCAGCAGGGGTGGTGGGGGGGAGTCTGCTTCTCCCTCTCTCTCTCCCTCTGCCTCACCTCTCACTCATGCGTATGCACTCTCTCTCTCTAATAAATAAATAAAATTAAAAAAATAATAATGCAAATTCCCCGGTCCCACATCAGACCCAAGAGTTAGAACCTCTGGGGTGGGATGTGGAAATCTGTAGGATGAAAAGGTTCCCTGGCTGGTAATGATGCACAGCCAGTTCTGTAAACCATTTCTCTATGCTGACTCAAAAGGGTTTATTCAAGCCATCCTGTCAGCAAAACTGTAGACTCCATAGAGACTTAGCAAAAAGTCATGGAAAAGAGAGAGGGGGCAGAATTCTTTAAAATAAGCAAATAAGCATCTCTAGAGATCAATACCTTCAGCTTCTATTTGGAAAAATGTTTGAGCACATCATATACATAAACAAATGTATGAACGCTAGCAGTACAACTAGACCACAGGCAAGGCATGCACGTCCTCCTCGGGCCTTTGTCTGTTCTCTGGTTTGCCCTGCCAGGAACGCCTTCCCGCCTCCTAATCTAAGGTCTACTTTTCTTTCCAAGCTTAGCTCAAATTCTGCCTTCTCCACTGGACGTCTCCCATTGTCCAACCCACAGCGATCACTCCTTCCTCTCGACTCATGGGGCACTTTCCCCATACAATAGCCACACGGCACTGAGCACATCACCTGCTTACTTCACTCTAACATCACCCAAGAGCTCTGGGCTCGGGGCGATACAGGCACCGGTCATTTAAGACTCACAGCCCTGTGAGGCTGTCACTCTTACCATTAGCCCAATCTTGCATACAGTGATTTAAGTAGTGATTTAAGTAGAAGTAGCTCAAGAGTTTGTCTTGGGTCCAGAAGCCAACAAATAGAAGAGTCATAATTTGAACGCAGGCCTGACTCCCCCATCAAACTCGTGGGCACTGGGCTCAACTGGAGATAGTTTTTAATACATACATCCTCTTTCTCAGGCCTGTTATAAGCTCCCTAAGGATGTGGGCTGTGACTCATCACCAGTCTGTATCCTCAGAACTAAGTATGGAGCCCCACACTCAGTAGCAGAGATGAGGCAGTTGAAGGTGAGTGAGATTTCCTAAGAGGCCTCACGGGGCCAGGTACCGCACCAGCTGCAGCGTCTGCTGTTGTTATGGCGTCCAGTCCGAACCTGGATGCGATGTGTGACAACTCTGACTATGGTCAAGGAAAGTGTCAGGTGAAGTGACAACCAGTTGAGTGAGCGGAGTGTTGACGGTTAAGACCAGCCGTGCAGAGGTGAGACACAGCATGATGCACTGGGGGAATTCCAAATAGTTCAGGATGGTTTTAACCCAGAGAGGTGATTGAGTAAGTAGGGTGAAGTCTGAGATGACCTGGGTGGGGCAGACCCATGTTGCCTATTCACGGTCACCTTCACACCACACCCCCCTACCCCCATACACATAAACACACCCAGACACCTCTGAGCAAGGGCCCTGCGCACAGCACTCAGGAGTTTGGATTTATTGTAAAGATCAGACCCCATAGCCTTTGCCCTCAGATGTCCATTGTATGTAATGAATTAACTTCTCTTCCAAGCATATAGAATGGTAGGAGTCATACAGTAACCTTAGGAAGATAAAGAAATAGTTCTATGTTCCATGGTTCATAAAAGAATCCCATTGAGAAAGGCTAGATCAGAGGTTTTTCAGACTCAATTGCAACTCATTAGTGAGCTGTGAAATCAATTTAGTGGGTTGCAACCAGCAATTTTCTAAAAGATGAAATAGAATAGAACTGAAAACATCAGAGTGCATCAAGTATAGTAAGGGTGCGTTCATGAAGCTTGTTTCAGTTACACGTAAAACGGTGTGTGTGTACTAGGCCATGATACAGAAGGTACACTATTTTTTTATTGTGAGTCCTGATTTAAAAAAAAAAAGTATAAGCCACTTTTACAGATCAGTGATTTTTCAAATCCGTTTTCTAAAAAGTAGAGAAACACTTCCCAAAGGAAATCTCTTGTTAAAGTTCAAAATCAAAGCTTCTCTGACTAAAGAAAGAGATGAGGAGCAGGGGGTGAGGAGGAGTTGAGTAAAGCCCTTGAAAGCAGAATCCACACTCCGCTTCACACTACACCTCCGCCCTCCACATGTGTACACACACTGAGGCTCCCTTGGGAGCGCCGCTGACCCCTGCTTGAAAACTACTGTAGAATGGTAGTTCTTTGAAGGTTTTTAACCGGGCATGGTAAGTCATTCCTCTCCCTTTTTAAAAAAAAATTTTTATTTAAATTCAATTTAGTTAATATGTAGTGTATTAATTTCAGGGGTAGAATTTAGTGATTCATCGGTTGCATATAACACCCAGTGCTCATTCCATCCATTGCCTTCCTTAATGCCCATCACCCAGTTACCCCATCCCCCCTCCCAACTCCTCTCCAGCAACCCTGTTTGTTTCCTAGAGTTAAGAGTCTCTTATGGGGGTGCCTGGGTGGCTCAGTTGGTTAAGCGACTGCCTTCGGCTCAGGTCATGATCCTGGAGTTCCAGGATCGAGTCCCGCATCGGGCTCCCTGCTCAGCAGGGAGTCTGCTTCTCCCTCTAACCCTCTCTCCTCTCATATGCGCTCTCTCTCTCTCATTCTCTCTCTCAAATAAATAAATAAATAAATAAACTTAAAAAAAAAAAAAGAGTCTCTTATGGTTTGCCTCCTTCTCTGTTTTCATCTTATTTTTTTCCTTCCCTTCCCCTATGTTCATCTGTTTTGTTTCTTAAAATCCACATATGAGTAAAATCATATGGTATTTATCTTTCTCTCTTTTAAGATTTTATTTATTTATTTTACAGAGAGAGACACAGCAAGAGAGGGAACACAAGCAGGGGGAGTGGGAGAGGGAGAAGCAGGCCTCCCGTGGAGCAGGAAGTCCGATGCGGGGCTCGATCCCAGGACCCTGGGGTCATGACTTGAGCCAAAGGCAGACGCTTAATGACTGAGCCACCCAGGCGCCCCACTCTTACTGACTTATTTCGCTTAGCATAATACACTCTAGTTCCATCCATGTCATTGCAAATGGCAAGATTTCATTCTTTTTGATGGCTGAGTAATATTCCAGTATCTCTCTCTCTCTCACATCTTTATCCATTCATCTCTCAATGGACATCTGGGCTCTTTCCATAGTTTGGCTATTGCAGACATTGTTGCTATAAATACTGAGGTGCCTGTGTCTCCTGGAATCACTATATTTGTATCCTTTGGATAAATACCTAGTAGTGTAATTGCTGGGTCATAGGGTGGTCCTATTCTCAACTTTTTGAGGAACCTCCATACTGTTTTCCAGAGTGGCTGCACCAGCTTGCATTCCCACCAACAGTGTAAGAGGGTTCCCCTTTTCTCCGCATCCTCGCCAACCTCTTTGTTTCCTAACTTGTTAATTTTAGCCATTTTGACCAGTGTGAGGTGGTATCTAATTGTGGTTTTGATTTGTATTTCCCTGATGCTGAGTGATGTTGAGCATGTTTTCATGTGTCTGTTAGCCGTTGGTACGTTGTCTTTGGAGAATATCTGTTCATGTCTTCTGCCCATTTCTTGACTAGATTTTGTGTTTTTTGGGTGTTGAATTTGATAAGTTCTTTATAGATTTTGGGTACTAGCCCTTTATCTGATATGTCATTTGCAAATATCTTCTCCCAGAAACATGACAGGGACGTCCACTCTCACCACTGTTGTTCAACATAGTACTGGAAGTCCCAGCCTCAGCAATCAAACAACAAAAAGAAATAAAAGGCATCCAAATTGGCAAAGAAATCAAACTTTCAAATCAAACCTGGGATCGAGCCCCATATCGGGCTCTCTGCTCAGCAGGGAGTCTGCTTCTCCCTCTCCCTCTGCTCCTCCCCCCCTGCTCATGCTCATTCTCCCTCTCTCTCTCAAAAAAAAAAAAAAAAAAAAAAAAGACTCTACCAAAAAAATTGCTAGAACTCATACAGGAATTCAGCAAAGTCGCAGGATATAAAATCAATGCACGGAAGTCAGCTCCATTTCTATACACTAACAATGAAGCAGAAGAAAGAGAAATCAAGGAATCGATCCCATTTACAATTGCACCAAAAACCATAAGATACCTAGGAATAAATCTAACCAAAGAGGTAAAGAGGTATACTCTGAAAACTATAGAACACTTGCAAATCTTTTATTTTAGAGCAAAACTTTCAGTGCCCAGGACTAGAGGTAAGGGAGCTCGAAGTCTGCTCCCACCTGCATCAGAACCACCCGGGGAGGCGGGGGTGGAGGGGGGGGCTCTTTAAAATTCAGATTTCTGGGCCCCACCCAGACCTACCAAGTGAGAAACTGATGAAAATAAGATCTAGGCATCTCCAGGTTGAGCTAGCTCCCTGGGGAAATGCTTTCGTATAGCAAAGCATGAGAACCACTGGGCTAGACAGGAAGACTCACCTGAAGACTGACTAAAATTCAGGTGAGAATGATAAGGATGGGAAGAGCAGCGCTGGCGGGGATGGACAGAAGCCGATAGTTATTAGCAAATAGTAAGGAGGAAGAAACTGGAGGACTTGATGAGAACTGGCTGTGGGAACTGAGGGAGAGGTGACTGGGTTGCACATGGTCAACCAAGTTTGATAGCCAAGCAGAGAGGCAGCGGAGGGACAGGTTTAGAAGGTGGAGACCGTGTTCAGTTTTAGGCCTCAGGTCAGTGGAGTACCTGTGGCTCCTCAAGCCAGAGACTTGTAGAGGGCAGGCAGCCGGCACTCTGAGAGCTCCAAATTGAAATGCTGACTTGGGAGTCATCAGCAGTGGGTGGGCACTTAGGCCATATGTCCTTTCATTAATAAATATTTACTAAGCAATCACCTACTATGTGCCAACTACTAAGAGGGAATATTTTCGTGATGATTACATTTGGATAACAAATTCTAATTTCCTTCTATTGCTAAGTGACTGGTCAGTTACATTGACAAGAAGCAATTAGGTTTTATTTTAATGAGGCACTATGTTCTTTCAGTACCTGTTTAAGAGACTCACTAATTGTCCAATTAGACTATAAATGAGCTTTCCTCTGGTAATTAAATAAACTAGTTTCAGTGCTATACTCAAAAACCAGTGCGATAGGTTTAGTGTTAATTTTTAAAGCACAGTGAATCATATACTAGAACGTGCAATTAGTGCTGAAATGATATTTAATGACTGCAATTTAAGGTAATCAGAAATATCAAATTCAGGAATGTCTAACACTTTGGAAGATAGAATTACAAATGAAAATATTGGTGACAAATGAAATCAAAGATCTTTCCAAGTCCCTAATCAATATCATGTTAGACAGTCTATAAAAGCCCTCCTCTCTTATTTGGAAGTTTTCAAAATAGCTCAAAAAAATCCTTTGGTTAATACTTCATCTCCACAATATATAGGAAAACAGAAAGAAGAACACCAGTCCATCTGGAAGAAGGGCCTCTCCCTAGAATGTAATTAAGATAGTTCAAGCATTCTTGGGGTTTTGGTGACAGGATGTGCAGAAGATGAAGACCTCAAGGTGCGTGAAACCTGTTCCTCAGGACTCATACTTTTTTTTTTCCTGTTCCACTGGTCAGACTTGGATCCATAATTTCATCTGTTTAAAAATTCACACATGCAATTAAAAAAAAAATCCTGACATGTGAGCGGCACATAAATAAAACATCTGGAACAATAAAAGCAATCACTCACACAGAATAGTCACACTCTGGCACATGGACTACTCATTTCATCAAACAGGAGGATATATTTTAAATATGTTCACTCTGTTATTCTTTGTTTCTAGTCCAGGAAAAAGTGGCAGGGCCCAGGCAATAATGCTAACCTAGTAAGCCGCAGGGCTGTCTGATTTACTAAAATAGAAAATTACAACTCTACATAAAAATCAGGTTGTGAACCTCATCTGAGGGAAGCTCTCTTCTTATTTGAAAAGAAATTTAATTTTAAAGTAAAATTTTAACGTAAAAAGCTATCCTTGACCACAATTGTTAAAATATGCAAGTCACACACTAACAGAATATTTAAGTGGAAATGCTCTCAGGATAGCAAAGAATTTGTTCAATAATTTCAAAATAACACTTCCAGATGTGGTTTGCATTTAAATTTGTATTCGTTTACCCACAGTGTTTCAGAAATCCAATAATTCAGAAAATAGATTGTCACATATGTGAAAGGAATGAAAATATATACTTTTCATAAACCTGACTTATTTTTACTACAGAAAGCAAGAAAACACTGAGACACTTCAAATAGAAGATGAGCAGTTAAGCATTCCACAAATGATTCATTTAACACTATTGTCCCTTCTGTTGGGTCTTTTGACTCTAACAACTGGTTTTAGACACTTGTTTTATGTTTGTGGCCAGCTTTGGAAAATTGAAAATCTCAGTGCCATGGGGTTACGAGATAAAATTTAAAGGAGAGGTATATAGCAGCTAGAACCACAGCTAAGGCCTAATTCTAGTGTTTAACTCTGGGCAACAGCAGGAAATCATAAACTGAATAAGGAAGAGAACACCATCTCCACCTCCAGATGCCTCTTTAAGCATAATATGTATGGACCAACAATACCTCGGTACCTCATTAACTATTACATCAAGGGCTCTCCACCATCTAAGAAAAGGCGTGAGGTCAGCTGCGTACATTGGCAGAGTAACAGCTCCTTGCTGGGTATAATTTCAAAGATGGACAGATCCCAACTAGTCTGTCCAAGGATTTGAAATTCTTGCTCGAGTCAATCTTTTGGATTAGGGAGGGCTCTGCTGCACCCTACCTAAAAATGTAAACATACTAAGCCAGAGGCATATAATATTTTATCACATAAATGGTCATTGGCACAGAGCAGGGTTCTGAGGGGATGTCAAAGGGGTATCTTCGATGCAGTTCAAAATTTTCAAAAGGGCTATAGTAAGGGACACTGCACAGGAAAGTTGACTTGAACAGAATACAAGATTCTGGCCACCCAGATGGCACGAAACACCATTCTGAGCTCAGAGGAAGGGAACAGGAATTAGTAGGAGCGTGACCTGACTTAGAGAAAGTTGGATCTGGAGGAGCAAAAGCATGTTAGAGCTTAGGAACTACAATGTCTTGACATAAGAGCTATCACCTCCCATCCCATGCCCCTGGCTGCCATTATTAATCCACCACACTACCTGTGTCTGAATCCACATATGGCCTCGAATCCTTCACAGCACAGTTCCAAGCAGCCTCTAGCAATCTGATGGAATTTGCCCTTGAGATGAAACCCACTTAACCATCCTTGTTATAGTAAAAAGAGCATACGCTGGAGATCAAGCAGACACTGAGTTGACCATGGGCAAATCCATTCACCTTCTTGGGCCTCCCACCATTTTCTAAGCTATGGAATGAGCATGATGATACTGACCTGATAGGATTTTTGTGAGAATCTAATGAGATAATGCATGGAGTGTCCGACACAGAAAATGTTAGTTCTGACTGCCCAGATACCAGATAGTGTTGGTATCTCCATATCTCCCCTGCTGTGCTTCCTAAGGCAATTCATAAACACATCCAGTAGGATGCTTCAGTTGCTGTTGTGTACCCACATGTGAATGCACGTGCACACACACACACAATTTATTACACTTGGTCCTGATTCTGCACGCATTTGGCTGCCCTGGTAGGCTGATATCCTCAGGAAGACCCTTTTGTATCTCATTCAACTTGAGATACCCAGTGCTTAGCCAAGCACCATACACATAGTAGGTACTTAATAAAAGCTCATTAAATGAAGGGATCTCAATTCAAATCCAGACCCTAGGGTATGCTTTTTAAAAGGTCATTATGTTTCTCTTCTCCCAATTTGTTCATCTGTCCATGAATGGGATTGGATTAGAATGAGCTGCAAGGCTCCTTTTGGTTCTCACATTTGATGATTCTGGGTTTCACTCAGAGCTTCCTTCAGTCATGGCCAATGAACAGTCCAAGTAACTAAGGAGAAAGGCAAACATGGATGCTCTCTATGGTGCCAAGTGAGAGGGAGAATTCTGTGGTAAATTTAAGATGCATGTCACATGATTCTAGCAGAAACAGGTATCTGGGTGGGGACACCCAGAATGCTCTCAGATATCAATGTTTATTCAATTAATACACAGTGAGCATTTGTTAAGTGTCACCATGCTATTCACTGGGAATTGCAAGTCAAAGGACACAGAGGAATAAATGATTACCATGCAGGGTATGCATGAGATATTGTAAGAGCATACTGCCTAATGGTCTTCGCAAGAGTTGAAATTACCATTCTCTACAGTGTCACCATGGATTGAGTTTTTAAAAGGATAGAAATGTAGGGGTGCCTAGGTGGCTCAGTCGGTTGAGCATCTGACTCTTGGTTTCGGCTCAGTTCATGATCTCTGGGCGGTGAGATTGAGCCCTGTGTTGGGCTCTGCACTCAGCAGAGAGTCGGCTTTAGATTCTCCCTCTCTCCTTCTCCCTCTGCCCTTCCCCCACTCATGTGTGAGCTCTAGCGCATTTTCTCTCTCTCTCTAAAATAAATAAATAAATCTTTAAAAAAAAGGATACAAATGTTAGGAATACCCTATGGCAGTATAGGTGTTATTACATTGTTTTCAATATAAACAATATTTTTGACATATTAAAAACAATACTGTTGAAACACTGATAGTTGAAAACAATATTGATAGAAACAATAGTATTGAAAACAATATTGATGTAGATGTTCATAATATATTGTCGATTTACATAAAACACAGTTACAAAACTGTGAATATAGTATTAATCCATTCTTATTAAAAAGAACAAGTTAGGGGGCACTTGGGTCCCTCAGTCAGTTGAGTGTCCAACTCTTGGTTGTGGCTCAGGTCATGATCTCAGGGTCGTAAGATTGAGCCCACGTCAGGCTCCAAGCTCAGAGAGGAGACTGTTTGGGATTCTCTCTCTCCCTCTCCCTCTGCCCATCCCCTTGCTTGTGCTTGCTCTCTCTCTCAAATAAATGAATCTTTGAAAAAAAAAAAGAACAAGATGAATTTGTGTATATACATGTGTGCACTTAGAAAAGATCACAAAATATACAGTATATCCAAATACCCAAGCAAATATAATCTCTAGGCAACATGATCCAGGTGCTCTTTACCTTCTTCCTTACCTCTCTCATTACTGTCTTTAATTTTTTGCTGGGAGCCTTTTTTTTTTTTATAATAAGCTCTCACCAAAGCTAGTTTTGTTTCTATTTTGGGAACAAATATATTTGCAAGCACTAGATTTCTACTGCAAAAAATGGCATAAGACTGATCCTATGTAGCTGAGAAACAAGAAGGTCAAGACTGTCTCTCCCAACAAATGTCTTAATGGGTGTTTCACTCTAGGTTACCTACGGGTAGTTTCCTAAATAGGAAAATGCATAGTAAGGGTATGAGAAGGTCATTAAATTGTAAAACATGTCATAACCTTTGAAGTAGAACCAATAAAAACCAATTGTGTAAAATGTGAGGTTTGTTATCGCAATGTTAATTAAAAAACATTTTCCATTAGTTGTACATTAATCACAAGAGAGACAATGTAAAGAAAGGAAGACATGCTATACTGTATGCTGGGCCAAAAGGTCCCGAATGATCACTTCCCCTTCCCTCCAAGAGCATATTGAGCCCCAACAGGAGCCGATGATAGCACAAATTAACCAGGACACAGAGGTAAACAAGATGAACAAAAGTTCTTTCCCAGTTTTTGACTTCACCAGCTCCTTCTCATAGTTTAGGTCTCAGCTCCAAGTGTGCCCTTTGGAGAGGTCTTCCTTTGTGCCATATAAAGTAGTACCCAGCCCAGCCATTCCTTAAAATATTATTCTGCTTGGTTTTCTGGTATCACTCTCTGCACTTAAGATATCTTGTTTATTAGTTGCCTGGTTGATTGACTGATTTACTAATTGTCCATCACCCCAGTTGGAAAGTAAACATGAAGGTGGGGCCTTTGCCCATTTAATTTACCTACATACACCTTCCATGTATATGGTACTTTCTAGTTCCTTTCTGGAGGTTCTGATTCTAGGAGTCTGGAGTGGGGCCGAAGGATCTGAACATTTAACAAATATTCCAAGGGATTCTCCTGCTCAGGGCAAAAGTGCAAAGTGCTGGGTTTTATACAAACCCGGGTCTTAACTCTCACCCACCAATCCAAAAGTTTGATGACCATATCTGTTTCCATCTCACTGAGAGAATGGTTTCTTGGGGATCCTTCTGCTGGAAAGGAAAAGTTTTCAATTCTGATATAGTCTGTAGACTTGTATAAAATGTAATTTGGTAATACCAAATGGCACAGGCCTATAGGAGCTTATGAAAAACCATTATTGGTCAGGCTTATACTCAAGAAAAAAAACTGTTGGTAAAGTACAACCTAACTAATTAAACTTACTATAATGGATCAACTATGCCATCAGAAAAAGAAAAAACAGTATTTGGAAACATATTTCTAGTTTGCATTTAGCAAATTTGCAGAGTTTGATCAAAGAAATATGAGAAGATGGATGGCTTATGTATATAGCAAAGTAAGGTTGGAGGACACAAATAGAATATGTGTAAAAGAAAACAATGGAAGGAAAGACAGACACTGCGAGACATACATGGAGATGCCATTAAGATATCCCATGAGAACCTGGAAATGGGAGAAAAAGCTTGCTCTTTTGAGTTAAGCCCTAAACCCAAGTCACTTAAAGAGTTATTATGGTCCTGGGATCTGCAACAGCTTTACTGAAATCTGACTAAAGGCAATAACATCTCAGAGAAAGAATGTCCCTGGAGCCAGGGATGTCTAGGAGTACCTTATGCAACTCCCAGGGAGAAAAGTTCTCGGCCAAGGTCAGTCTGTTCTTGTGGCTGAGAGGTCTCTAATGTTCTGATTCAGCACAAAAGGCAACCTCTGATTGTAACTGGACTTGCCAGGTATTGAGTATCCGAACCCCTTGGTAATTAAGAGAAAGGGCAGGCCAAAGGGAGGAAGGAAGGAAGCAAGTGAGTAAGTGACACCTATGCTTTGTTCACATTCTTGCCTCTGTCACCTTTACTGCCTGGTAACCTCCTCCTTATTCTCTCAACTCCAGCTCATTTGTCCCCTGCTCTTCATAGCTTTCCCTAGACACCACCCCCAGGCTGAGTCAGATGTTTCCCATTCCATGTTTCCATGGTACTCTCCAGGTGCTCACTGTCAAATCAGACATCATGAGTGGCTTGTCCCTCCACGGTCAGCTAGACTGAGAGCACCTGAAGGGCAGAAATGCTGCCACAGTCACCTTGGGTTACTGACACCTGCCTGGGACTGGATGCTTAGTAGAAAGCAAGCAAGGAGAGCTGGAATGTCACAGACACGAAACAGAGGTACCACAGGAGGAAATTAAATATTCTCTCTGCTGGATTTTCATTAGAATGACGCATCCCCATGTACTGGTTTCAGACAGAACATTTCTCAGGCAGTCGGCTCTGATCACATTTCTGTGCCATCAAGGAAAGTGCAAGGCACCACAGGAGACCCACGTTATGAATTTACTCAATGGCCTGTTCCCACACTGAGCAAGTCGGTTGGTTGGAATTCAAAATAAACTTTGTCATGAGCACAACTGATATATGTGGCATTGAGTTACTCAGAAGAGCCCATTTATCGTTGGTTACTTTATGGGCAGTTCTAGGCTAACTGCAAGTTGATTTGCAATGGTCTTTCATTGATTCATTCTTGACCAGCTATATCCTTTTTACCCTTGCTAATGTGTGAAAGAATTTCCAACAGTCTCCACCCAAACTGTGAGCCTCGCCTGGCCTAAGGCCCCGACAGTTCCTGCAAAGAGCTTTATAGGGTCACCTCTCCTTCTTCTGGTTATTTCTTCAAGACCCCTCAGTCCTTTCCATATGCCTCTTACACCTCTGTATTTGAAAATAAACTAAATTAAACCTGAAAACATACAACTGCTTACTCTATTTACCCTGTATAATGCAGGGATATATACATATGCATTTACATGCACACTTTAAATACATACACTTGCTTTATTTTATATACAAATATTTAATCCAGAGTTGGTAAAATCAAGTATTGGTAAAAATCTCCTTTAGAGAAAGACTGAATATTCCAGGCCCTTCGGTGGGAACACAGTTCTCTTTTAAGACATTGTTTCTACAGAAAATTAGATGGATCTTAGTTTATATCACTTTATCCTGGAAAGCAAACAGCTAATTTCAGTGTAAGGACTGTCTGTGCTAACAGTGCAATATTACCTAACCAACCGTCACATTCCCCTATGGGCAAGATGATCATGGTTCCCATCTGTGCTGCCAATCATAAATATGCTTCCTTACCACTGAAGAACTCCTATGTGTGCTTTTTCCTTTCTTGGGTCCTCCGGTAATCATTAACACATTTATTAATCTCAGCAGTAAGTGTTGGGCAAATAAGATGCAGTTCCTGCCCTTAAAGTGTTTGCTCTCTAGTAGGGCAGAAAGGGCACACACATAAAAAGAAATTACTGTTAAGGCAGTAAATGACACATAGCAAATGAATGGAATGGGGGAATAATATAGGAACTCAGAGAAGAAATCTCCACATCTTGGGGTGATTGAAGACCTGATGGAGAAAAGGGGGCTTGAGGGTGATCAGGAAGGAAACGCAGGAATTACTAGACAGGAAGAAGACTCTCAATTTGTCCCCCAACCCACTGGCCAGATGCCTAGCATAGGAATACACCCAACACCTTTGAGATCAGGCACCATACCTTACGCTGTAATGAAAGAAAGCCGAGACAACTCCCAGTGCACGTCTCACCCAGTGGATCTGTAAACTATGTTATCACAGGAACCTGGGAGGCCAAGGACTCCTCTTCTGAATTGGGATGGTTTATTATAATCTAGAACGAAGAGTCTGCGGCTCTTCTTATAGTCCATGTTTTTCCACATTTGGGTTAATCAAACTCATATAAGCCACATTACATCAGTGTTTGAAAGAACCTTCTGTTTAAAAAGTTACTTTTACTAACCCAGTAATAAAATGAGATTAGTAAGTCAGAATGTATACTCTGTAAATTTTAAACGAGTGAAGAAGAAACATCCAAATCACATAAACACAGATGCTAAGAAAGATCATTCAAGGGCGCCTGGGTGGCTCAGTTGGTTAAGCGACTGCCCTCGGCTCAGGTCATGATCCTGGAGTCCTGGGATCGAGTCCCGCATCGGGCTCCCTGCTCAGCGGGGAGTCTGCTTCTCCCTCTGACCCTCTTCCCTCTCGTGCTCTCTATCTCTCATTCTCTCTCTCTCTCAAATAAATAAATAAAATCTTAAAAAAAAAAAGAAAGATCATTCAAAGTTTAAAGGACTCCTTGAATTAGACCATCTCTTTACAAACCAATCAAACACCCTAAATTCAATGAAGGGCAAATAAAAAAGCCTGGGATGCGTCTTACTCAAACTGTGGAACAAAAGACATCATGACAGTCAAATAACAAAAGGCTATCTTCTTATCCCTTTAACCATCCCCAGGAAAAACATTAAATGCTTCCTCTTTCAACATACACCTTTTTCTTTTCCTGAAACAAACGTTCATTATTGTGTACAATGACTACTTGGTATTTTTACCTAATGACCTATATATACTGAAGGATTTACTAGTTAGGTAAACTTGGATGGTTAAACTCTTAAGCCTTGCTTTGTCATCTGTAAAACAGAGGCAATAAAATCCCTGTGCCCAGGTTGGTGGGGCCCAAGTGAAAGAAGGAACACAAGACTTTTCACCGCAGCATTTAGCACAGGGTCATTGTCATGATCATCATCTCTTATCATGCTCCAGGAAAGACCTTTTGTGATCTCCTATCTGGAAAACCTACAATGGCATTGGTGAGACAGGGAACATGGCATAGTGTTTTCACAGCTTGGCTTCGAGAGCCAGACTGCTGGGTTCAAATCCAAGACCCACCACTTGCTTTTGGGTCACCTTGGGCACTTTCTATGAAACCTATTTAACCCACCTGTACCTTACTTCGCTCCCTTACCCGTAATATAGAGAGAATAAGAATACCCCCCACCCCGGGGTTGCTGTAAGGGCCAAATAACTGATGATTCATAAAGTATACAGATCAGTGCTTGACACGGAAGATGACTTCATGTGTTAGCCATTCCTATGCTGACTCTGCTCCTCGGGTCTAAAGATGGTCAGAATCAATCTCAAGAGTCTAAAAAGGGTGAAAAAATACTAAGGTACTTGAGTTACATGAGATGCAGGAATGTCCTGTTGTTCCCTAAGGAATCCCAGAGGATTTTAAAATAAAGGGAGTGTTCTAGAACATAGCTGTACAGAAGGAACCAGGTGAAAAAGCCATGAATGGCAGGAGTAGCAAGCTGAGCCCTATCTAGTCCACATATTTCTATTTTAGCACCAGCAATGCTGCAAATATTTGTTTTCATTTTCATGCTCATTTTCTCCACTAGACCAGCTAGACCTCAAGGACTAGAACTATATTCAGCCAATTTACTTTTGTATCCCCAGTTCTTAGCATAGTGCCTGACAAAGCGGGCACTTAATGTTTATTAATGAGTGAATGGTCAGATAAGTGAATACAAGAATGGTCTAAAGATACATGTAGATATTTGTCCAAGTGCAAGAAGACCTTTTATTCTTTTAAATTTTTTGACTTGGGTATAGTTGACACAAAATGTTACATTAGTTTCATGCGTACAACATAGTCATTCTAAAATCAAAGACAAGAAGTGACAAGTGTTGGTGAGGATGTGGAGAGAAGAGAACCCTCGTGCACGCTGGTGGGAATGTAAATTGGTACAGCCACTGTAGGAAACACTGTGGGAAACCTGAGCTACCTCAGGAAGACTCTTTTTTTTTTTTTAAGATTTTATTTATGTGAGAGGTAGAGAGAGAGAGATTGAAAGCACAAGAGCAGGGGTGGGAAGAAGCAGACTCCCCACTGAGCAGGGAGCCTGATTCAGGGCTCCATCCCAGGACCTGAGCCGAAGGCAGACGCTTAACCGAGTGAGCCACTCAAGTGCCCCTCAAGACTTTTTAACACTAACAGAGCCAAATTTGACTCTTGGGATCACTCGACCCAGCCAATAGCAAGGAAGAAGATAAATGAACAGGAGTAACTGTCCTATAACCTGGAACCTCAATTTCACAGTTCCTAGTTTTTACTGTATGGAGTTTTTATTATGAATCATCTTGTTTGCTTGCCAATTCTAATTAGCCCATCCTGAGCTAATGGATTGCACAGGGCCTTTGGCAAGATGGCTTTGTTCTTTGCAAATGATACACACCCATGCAATTAAAGTAGTTAATGTTGTGCCTACTTCAAATGAGACCAAGTTATCTTCCCATACTTAAGAAAAAATCTTATAGAGTAGGTAAATCTAATAAAAATTTTTTGAGAGTCACAAACTCTGAGACTTGCAAGAATTTTTAAAGTTTGTCTATCTATCCTATCCAGTGAAAGAATCCCTAGGTAACACTAGACATGAGGGACACCTAATACCTATGTAACACTTAAAACAAGAGGGATCTTGCCTCACTGCACTAGACAGCCAGCTCCATTGGAGAATAGCTTGAATCTTTATAAAATTCTTCTGATAATGAGTTCAAATGTCCTTTCTATAATTTTTATCCTTGACCCTAGTTTTAACTTCCAAGCCTCTGAAATATAATTTCTTTTCCAGGTAACAATTCTTAAAATGTTTTAAGAAAACTGTTATGTTCCCTCTCTTCTTTTTTTTAGTGACACTTCCCCAATTCCTTCATCTGTTCTGGATCCTTCGATACCTCAGATGCTGACTACACTGACAATATTCCTTTCCAAATGTGATGTCCATAATCAGCCTTACGGTGCCTCCATGGACTTAACTTGTATCCAGAGAAAACAGGACAATGTCTTCTCTAACTGGATTTTTCACGTTCGATTAGTATGCCTAGGATCACATTCCTCTTTGGGCAACCACACAGCATGATATCCTCTACACAGCAGCACTTCTGGTCAGTAAAAACCCTTGGGTCTTTCTCTTCTTTTGCTCAAACATGCATTGTTTTTGAAGGAGGTCTACCTCACCTTCGTGATTGTGTAGTTGCAACGTGTGGCTGGGTGTGTTTTATATAAACCTAATGACAGGTCTATTCTTATAAAATGCTATTCTTGCTTGCTTTGGCATATCATTGTGCTCTGTTGACAGCTGTTTAAGTCTGGGATCTCTTCCCTAACAGATTACTCTCACCTCTTTTTGCCATGTATGCAAGCAATGTTTTTTACATCTTCTCTAAGTTATTGCTGTTTTGCTGAGGAAATACAGACCAAGTGCAAGAATCCTGGCAGTCCTTGAGATTCTTGCCAGGTTAATATCAATCCTGTCTTTTATCACCAGGCTTGAGATATATAATTGTTTGGTTACTGGTGAACCACCTGACTGCTCCATCACCCTGCCCACAGTTCTTGATAACCAGAATATTATGTCCAATTACCAAGGGCCTTCTTGACAGCCACATGCACACCATCCACAGCATTCCCATTATCTACTTACCCGGCAACTTTACCACAAAATGTAAATTAGGTTGTTATTTAATTTATGTGGTATCTTCTGAACACCACTTCTTTTTGTTTTTTTACTTAAAAATCCATTCTACAATTTGCTGAGCATATGATTCTTCATCAAACATAAAAATAGTTTTGCAAATAAATTCATGACTTATTTTCTGACCTTATACAAAATTGTTCATTTACAAAATATTTTAAAAATCTCCAAACATAGTCTGAAAATGAAATTTAAAGTTCTAAAGTTCACAAATGTATTCTTTTTTTTTCCCCCACATATACATTGTGTCCTGGGAAAGAATAATAACATTTCATTTTCAATCACCGTAATAGCTTACATGGTACTTTAGGAAATTAGAAAAAAACCTTAAAACCACATGTCTCAAAATTAGCCATTTCTGTGCTTTCTAATGGCCTCATTTTATTTATTAAAAAATATTTTATTTATTTATTTGACAGAGAGAGTGAGCGAGAGAGGGCACAAGCAGGGAGAGCAGCAGAGGGAGAGGGAGAAGCAGGCTCCCCGCGGAGCAGGGAGCCGAATGCGGGCTCAATCCCAGGACGCTGGGATCATGACCTGAGCCGAAGGCAGCCGCTTAACTGATGGAGCCACCCAGGTGCCCCAAAGCAAAGTTTATTGAGCAACAGTAAAGTGATAGTAGAAAGCTTCAGAAGAGGGAGGGGACCTGAAAGGGTTGCCCTAATGGCATCATTTTATAGATGAGAAAACTGAGACACAGAGAGGTTAAGTAAACCTTATTAGCAAATAATGCAATTAAGGCTGATCCACCCTGTGACTTAAAATACCTATATTCTTAAGAAAAAAGTAATCCCATCACTGAAAGAAAAACACTCTATCAGTTATTAATTCTAAAAACTCACTTTCTATGAACACAGCACTTCAGTTATTTAAAGAAAGACAGAAAACTCCCCTAGGCTGATTCCATAGAGTCAGCACCTATGCTCCCTGCAGATTCTGAGTTAGTTTGGGGCCAGCAAAGAGAATCTGGGGTCCTTTCCTATTCTAGAAAAAAAACCAAGGTGACATTAACTCTGATGGAATCAACAGAAGGTATATGAAATGCCAAACTTAGGCAGGAGTTTCTCATCACAAAACATGGAAATATAGTCCATTAGTAAAGTCTTTACTGCATATATATTACACACACACACACACACACACACACACACACACACACACACACACACACACACACACACACTACTCATATCAGTATATTGCCACAGAAAAGGAAGGCTGAAATAACTACCGGTGGTAATGAGATATGGAAACAGGAGGACAGTGAGGCTTTACAGGCCACTTCTTTGCTGGGCCACCGTAAAATCAAAGGGTAGGAACTGAACATTCTTATTTGCACAAGAACTAGGGTGAAAAGAACATTATTTGGAACTAGAAGAAAAATGATTCAGAAATGGTATCCTTACAATACACATAATTTGGTCCTATCATGTCTACTTGTGAAATACCACCCTGGGATGTTTGCACTGGATGGCCTCTAAGGTCCCTGCTGGTAGAATAGGATAGACTTTTAGAAATCTCCCTAGAACACCAGAGCTCTGAAAAACACATATTTGGAGGCCTAAAGAGTCCCAGGCCAACTCGTGGAGAAACAAATTGCTACTCACTTCCCACCGGGGCAGACCCTGGAGGCTAGGAGACAAGACGGGGGTCCTTGGAGGAAAAGGTAGCTGTGGATGGGGATCACTGTTGCCAGCAGACCCATGCCAACAGTCGGGTTATTAGGCTCTCTGCCTGAATGCTAAGAAAGCCGTGCCACCCAGTGTTGAGGCCGGATCCACCAGGAATTCCTCCACAGACCACCTTCTTTCATTATAAACTCCACCATCTCTCAGGGTCCCATTCTCCATGAATCTGCATTCATGTGTACAGGTTATATGCTCTGAGTTACAGGTATCAGAATCTCTTTCCTCTCAGTTGTCCGGGCCAGAAATTTGGGTGTCATCCTTGATGTCCCCTTGATAGAACACTTGGCAACAGTCACCAAGTATTATCAATTCTACCTCGTCAGTGTCACTCTAATCCGTTCATTTCTTTCCATCCAGCCTATCTGTCCCTTACAACAGATCACCGTCATCTCTAGCTTGGATTAATTTAATAGGCTTCCAAATGGCCTTCCTGCCTCCAGTCTTTACCCCCTTTAATTCATTCTCCAAAATGGGGTCAGCCATCTGTAGGTAAAGAAAGTCTGATGAAGCTACCTCCCTGCTGAAGGACAAGCCCAAACTCCACAGCCCGACAGACAGTCCTTCATGACCTCACCCTGACTGACCTGCCAGCCTCCTTGTTCCTCTGTGCTCTTATTTGCAATGCCCTGAGCTGGTCATGGTATCCTTCATTTCTGGGTCTTTATCCTTGCAGCTTCCTCTGCCTTCAACATGCTCTGCACAACCTAGTTCTTCACATGACTCCACAGCTCCCAGTGCTGGCTTAATAAAAGCCGTAGCTGACGCTCAATGTGAGGGGTTCCGCTCTAAGCATTTTTATGCATTAAGTTATTTAATCCTCACATCAACCCTCTGTGATAAGTATTATCATGTTCCCCTTTTATAGACAAGCTGGCATGATCTCTCAAAGCTGGGTTATGTGCTTCTAAGTGCTCCCAGAGCCCCCTGCGTTTATCATAAAATGCACTATTATACATTTTCCCCATTTTCTGTACCATAGACTACAGGCCCTAAAGGAAAAAGACATGTCTGATTTGTAGTGGTCTCCTAGATGAAGCTCACTCAATGTCTGCTGAACTAATAAATAATGACAACGCTCAACAATATGGGATAGAGGTTGGGGGCACATTCTAGAACCCACTTGCTTGCATCCAAATCTCAACTCTTCTGATTACTAACCGTGTGAACTTGAGCAAGTTATTTAACCCCTCTGCCTAGAATGGGGATAACGATAATATATACTTCATATAAGAGTTAAATAATATCTGTAGAGTGCTTCGAGGAGTTCCTGGCATATATAATGATTATATAAGTGTTTGCCATTATTAGCATTCATGTTAACGAAGGAACTAAAACCACTTGAGAAATGGAATAAATATCATTACCTCAATTTTACAGGCAAGAGGAGCTAAGATCAAGTGATGATCCTCAAATACATGCTGGTTCTAAAATTAAATATCATCATCCAAAGATCTGTTACAATGCACCGGAGACATAGCTGAAGGATTCCTTACAAAATATCCCATCAGTAGACTTGTAAAAAACAGCAACAACAAGGACAACAGCAGAGTGGGCTCCTAACCAACTCCAAAGAAGAAATGATCCAGAAGTTTCAGAGCACACCACTTACTTGTATAAAGGATATATTGCTACACATGAGGGCCAAATTTAGAAGAAAGTTACAAGGAAATGTTTCCTAAGACTAACAGGACCATCTCTGATTTGTGGGAATGTTTAGGACCAAAGCAGCTCCGTTTTATAGTGAAAATTCCCTGAACAAATTACTTACTGACAGTAAAAAAAACTTGCATCCTCAGACCTTGACAGGGGATTTAGTTGTTTGCTCTTAAAAGCAAAGCAGATAACTTTTCAAAATAAAAATTTTGTCTAAGAAAAGATATAACCAAAGGAGTAAACACTGTGACAGGGTTTCGTGGCATTAATTAAGTACTGCATTCCTCGTTAGGCACATTGTCTTTGCTCAGAGGTTACTGAAATGAAGACCCCCTTGGCTGAAAACAATGTCTAGTTTTCACCAAAGGAGACACAGAGAAAAGTTTTATTCAGAGTTGACCTTTTGCTGAGGAATCCAAAGCCTTGACCCTCAGGTCCGTAACCCATTTAAATGCTCATGGGAATTTCCGGGTGAAAACCAGAACTTTTACTCTAATGTTATCCCTTGGTTCTCAGCAGTAATCCAACCTTTGGCAATGATTGACAATGAAAATAATAAAGTATTCATTGAGGTTCATATCTTTACTTTCTAAATCATATATCAAAAATGAATTCCTGAAACTCCATTTCCTATTTTTGTGATAGAGATTAAGCCCTACTTAAAAAACAGCAAAATCATGAAAATTTTTATTTGCCTGAGAGGTTTGCAAGAACAACCAATGGCACCTCATGACAAATAACGTTTTACTCATTAATTTAATTTTTAATATTTTGAGACAAGACCCCATTATGACTAAAAATCTGAGAAGCCCTGGATTTTGTTGAAGAGGAATTTGTCCTTTTGTGGAAAAGAAAAATGGATGAAGCCACTGTGAGATTCTAGAAAATTCTCAATTGTTCTGTCATTTTCCAAGCTTATACCTCTACACTTTGATGTCATTTGGCGTGCATGGCTTTATGTTTTGGGATTAAAATGGACACCAACAAGTCAGATTCCCTCTTTTCTGGTGACTACTTCTAGCTGCACACCCCTCTCAATTAATCTCTCTGTCTCGGTCTCTCAGGACTTTTTTTTTCTTAACATATAATATATTATTTATTTCAGGGGAACAGGTCTGTGATTCATCAGTCTTACACAATTCACAGTGCTCACCATAGCACATACTCTCCCTAATGTCCATCACCCAGCCACCCCATCCCTCCCACCCCCCTCCACTCCAGCAACTCTGTTTGTTTCCTGAGATTCAGAGTCTCTTATGGTTTGTCTCCCTCTCTGGTTTCATCTTTTTCCATTTTTCCCTCCCTTCCCCTATGATCCTGTTTTGTTTCTCAAATTCCTCATATCAGTGAGATCATGATACTTGTCTTTTTCTGATTGACTTATTTCACTTAGCATAATGCCCTCTAGTTCCATCCACATGGTTGCAAATGGCAAGATTTCATTTTTTGATGGCTGCATAATATTCCATTGTATATATATACACCACATCTTCTTTATTCATTCATCTGTTAATGGACATCTAGACTCTTTCCATAGTTTGGCTATTATGGACACTGCTGCTATAAACATTGGGGTGCACATGCCCCACCAGATCACTACATTTGTATCTTTGGGGTAAATACCCAGTAGTGCAATTGCTGGGTCATAGGGTAGCTCTATATTCAACTTTTTTAGGAGCCTCCATACTGTTTTCCAGAGTGGCTGCACCAGTTCGCATCCCCACCAACAGTGTAGGAGGGTTCCCCTTTCTCCATATCCTTGCCAAAATCTGTCATTTCCTGACTTGTTAATTTTAGCCATTCTGACTGGTGTGAGGTGGTATCTCATTGAGGTTTTGATTTGGATTTCCCTGATGCCGAGTGATGTTGCTCTCTCTCAGTATTTAAGTATCACATTCCTTGTCTCTAACTCTGTCTCTGTTTCTCTTTGTCTGTCTCTCTGTCATAAACACACACCCTCCAGCCACATGGCTATCCAGGGAAAGCTCCTGGCATGTTTGATTCCACCCCTGACCAAAACTAGCTCCTTTGAAGTGCCAGATCTATAATGGACCAATCAAAATTCCGTTGCAAGTCTGCAGCTTCTGGTCAGATGTGAATGGTCTAAGTGTTGGCATCTGATTCCAGGCTGGGCCAGGTGAGTCCCTTCCCAGAAAATTTATAAATGCAAGAAAGACGGAGGCCTTGATATATACATGCAAGAACTATCGGCTGCCATGTTTTGTACAATAGAAAGAGAAGTTAGCGGGGGTCAGGGGGAGCAGGGGGAAGAAAAGAGTTTGCAGAGGGAGGTAAGAATAAAATACGCACATAGGAGAAACCAAGATAAAAAAAATGAATAGGCTTTCCTGGATAGCACAGGGCTTTCCAACTTCTGGTTCCAGGTGTGTCACCTTTGTTCTTCTTTTTCACCTAAGTGACAAGAATTGGTTCCTGTTTTTATAATCAAAAGGATAGTTAATACATGAATAGAACTCCAAATTTAAGTACAGGGCCCTAAACTGAAATATATAGTTTCTTCCAGATATATCCTGGCTACCACTATCAGATCAATCTTTTGCTGTAATTTTAAAGTCTTAGTCAAAAGAAGTTCAGTCCATGGTCAAAAGCCAAAAAGTTCCCAGAGAGTTTAAAGAAAGAAAGAAAAAAAAAATGCTATAATGTATAGGCTACACAAGTGCTTTTATTTATTTTTTTAAAGATTTTATTTATTTATTTGACAGAGAGAGACACAGCGAGAGAGGGAACACAAACAGGGGGAGTGGGAGAGGGAGAAGCAGGCTTCCTGCGGAGCAGGGAGCCCGATGCGGGGCTTGATCCCAGGACTCTGGGATCATGACCGCAGCCACAGGCAGACGCTTAATGACTGAGCCACCCAGGGGCCCCTACACAAGTGCTTTTAATGATGTAAATGAATTAGTAGAAATCATCTTCCCTACATTTCCTTTAGCTTCGTAAGTTAGAGCTTTGAAGAGATATATTAAAGAAATACACTTAAGTAGATTAGTTCTCATTTTGATAAAATAAAAGTATTCGTGCAAATTATAAACCTCATCAGCCTGTTTATTCATAGTCCTCTTAAAAATCCTCATTAAAAAAAATGACCTGTTAAAGTACTTATGAGTCAGCACATTTTTTCTTTATGTAGGTAAATGAGGGTAGATTTGGGAGTTTCTTTTAGAAGCAGAAGATAATAATAACAGTCCTATGTTTGAATTTCAAGTTCAATATCACATTTGGCATGGATTTCAAAGTCTTCCAGGGGTGTTTTGTTCACAAGGAAGTTTTTCTTGTTTGAGCCCTCTTGCATAAGACTCTTGGAGGAGAGCAAAGAAAAAAGATTCCCTACGTGTTGAGACATGAAGAAATTAGTGTAAGACACCCAAGAAGCCATGCTTTAGCCTCTTTAAGCTGAACATGTCTGATTCCACCCGTAAAAGATGAGGTCAAAAAAAGGGGACCAAGTACTGAGGAGAAAGGAAACTCCCATCTTGGTCTTTACACTGTAGAAATCAAGTCAAGCCTGGTGGGTGACAGGGCTGAGCCCAAAGTTGTTAGTGTCTCTGGAGGAGGCTCCAGCCTGCAGAAAACTCTAACTCCTTTCTTCATCCTCACACTTAAAACTGCCTCCTTTCTTTCATCATGTCCCCACCCCCACCCCCCCACCCCCCCCGGCCCCCCCGCCCCGTAAACAGCTATTCCTCAACCCCCTGGCCGCTGCCCTCAGCCGATGCTGGGGTGTCTGAGTTGGGAGGGAAGATGGGCGGTGATCCAGCCTCAGACACAGGAGTAACTTCCCAGGTCTGGTGAGTGGAAGCTTCTCTCTGTGACTACCTTCCAACAAACTTCGTTTTAAATTATGATTTTTTTCCCTTCAGTTGTGTTAAAATACATGTAATAGTGAACTGAGTTCTTAGGAAGCAAAGAAGTAGGAAGGACCCAATCATGAGTGTGTAGGGCTAATCTTCTCCACACTGGAGGGGCAGTGGGCCTGGTTCACATTTTTATGAGTTTCATATAGACGGTCTTCTTGCTAGTGGGAGAGGCTGTGGGAAGCTCCACATCTCCTGGCCATTGACAGAGGCTTTGAAGGCTTGCAGGGGTTAAATTCTCATCAACACTAATAGCACCACCCTCCTAAAGAGATGTTAGCTTTTCACCAGTTCATTCACTTGAACATGACCTTTTACAAAGAAAGTAGGTAGCCTGATTATCTTCTTGTGGCAGATCACAAGTCAGTGAGGCTTTGAGGCCAGGGGACCTGCCAAATCGCCCCTCTCTCAGGGCTTCTGCTCTTGCGGTTGCTGGGCCTGCCTCAATGGAACTGTCCCCCATCGTGAATGGGCTCAGCCCTCACTGCATTTGGGTTTCTATGCAGTTGGCACGTCAGCGGAGAACCACCCGGCCTAAGTAGCCTACCCTTCCCCTGTCTCTGCCCCACCACTGTTTATCCCTTCCCCTGCTTTATTTTTCATCAGAGAGCTTAACACTACTTGACATTGTATTCTGATTTATCCATTTCCTGGCTCACCCACATGAGAATGTAAGCGCATGAAGGCAGCAGCTTCACCTTGTTCATCACTCAATTCCTGGAACCTAAATAGGGCCTGGCCCATAACAGCCCTCAGTAAATGCTATTTGAATGAATAAATAGGAACGAAAGGCAAATATCTCAATTTCTAAATTAACATACGCTCACCTCCCTGTCAGCTTTCATTTACTCCTCTATGCTTTCTGTGCCTGGTTTGCCGACAAGGGTTGGTAGATGGAGAGCTCCACCCTCTCCAACGTCTTGTGCCAAAGCAAAAATGCTTCATGTAAAGGTGTGTGTTATAAAAACCTGGTATTGACAGAAAGCATAAGGAGAAAGACACCGCACTGTTTGTGAGAGTGTGGACTGAGACACCCAGGCGTCCCAACAATACATTTCTACACAAAAATCATTATTATGTGTGTATTAGGAGTACACACACACATATTATTTGCAGGGAAAGGGTCTACAAGACAACACAGCAAACTGTTAACAGTGGTTCCGGCCTTTCTAAAGAGAGGACTGAGGGTGACTTCCACTTTCTAAATCATAAGTTTCTGTAATATGTAAATGTTGGCAACCAGCCAAGGACTACATTCATAATAACAAAAATAATAAAGGCTTTAGACATGTTTAAAATCTGGAGCCAAAGCACTTTCATATTTATAAAACTATTTACATTCTGAGCTCTAGCCTTGATGTCCAGATTCACAAGTTTTGTCACCTCTCTAGGCTTTATTTATTCCTGAGCCATAAAATGGGGCTAGGAATTTCTGTCCTGTCTGCTGCTTGGGGTTATTGGGTGGCTAAATCAAATTCACAGGGTGAGGTTTGAAAATATTTTGAAATTACTAAGTCAATTCCAGAAGCCACTATGTATATTATTATACTCTTGTTAAAGTTTCTTGTTAGCATTAAATTTCATTTACTCCTAAGAATACACTCTAGGAAGGATTTGTGTTAGGACTTTTACAGGTGAGGAAACAGGTGGAGAAAAATGAAATTTCTCCTTCAGACAGCAGAATTAGAATCCAAAGCCAACTTTACATCTTCATTCCATTCCAGGTGGAATGGAGAGGAGAGGGAGAGGAAAAGTCCCTGCAGAGCATGGCCCCTCCCAGATGAACGGGACTGGGCACAGTCAGGAGCAGGAAAATGCACCCTTAGGAGCATAAAATGAAATAAAACTGCAGTGAGAAAACTGTATGCTTCTTATCCTGCCAATGTGTTGGTCCAAGGCCAATTTACCCCTTTAATTATGCTCAAATAAATGCTTTTATGCACCCCAAACTGTAAGAGTTTAGGAAAACCTCTTCAGAATAAATAGGCAAGAATTTGAAAAAGAAGAGAAAATGTAGGCTTTGCTAAAATAAACATGCCTTTGCTTGGAGGAAAAACGTGACTTTTAGAAAAAAGCAGGAACAGTCATTCTACCAAACTGCAGAAAGGGATACTTCATCCACCGGGAAGTTTCTAAAGGTTTGCGTGTCGTGGCAATGCTACCGTTATATACAAACAAGAGGGCAGGACGATATACAAACAAGAGGGCAGGACGACGTGTTCTACCAGTCCCACGCAGCCGCGATCCTAAAGCTTACTGCTCTTGCCAAGGCTTCAAACTAGAGGGCTCATTTCTAAGTAAGGTGGGTGGGCTCCACCGCCCTCAGCCTCTGGCAAGCAAGTTTTAGCTCAACATGACAAAGTTCTCCTTTCTTCCTTTCCCTCCTTCCCTCCCTTCTTCCTTCCTTTTCTTTTTTTTCCTTTCCTTCCTTCCTTCTTTCCTTCCTTCCTTCCTTCTTCCTTCCTCCCTCCCTCCCTCTCTCCCTCTCTCTTTCTTTCTTTCTCTTTCTATGGCTTTCTCACATGAAGCGCTCTCTTAAACATTTTGGGGCAAGATTTCATTCCATGCTTCCTCAGGAGTGCAGTAATATTGGAAGCACAGTTTGCAGGTCATTGTGAGAGGTCAGCAAGCAGTCCCCTGGTGTTAATAGCTTGAGTAATATTGTTTTCTCCTTCAGACCACGCCATTAAATTGTTTTCATTCCCACAAAGGGGATTGTTTGTGTCAGAGCAAATGAGATCTGATTCAAATGCAAACCGGCTAATTTCAACCTAACAAAATAGTTTACTCCTGATAACTAGAAGAACAAGACAATGACAAAAATTTGTTAAGTCTCTTGATATACAGGCAGGAGAGAAGAAGTGTATTAAATAGATGGGCCCCCTCAGAGCGGGGGATGCGGCTTCGGTGTGCTACCTGGAGCTTTTGAGGGACTTTTCTGCTCCTGGAGACGGGTGAAGGGGTATTTTCCAACCTTTTTAAAAATACGATGTCTTCTGTTCTCTAAGAGTATCAGAGATTCCGCTTTGGGTCTATTTCATTGAACTTCTGTTCATAAAGCATTTTTCTGTTGTTCTTTCGGTCATCCAAATGCAAAGCTCTGAAGCAGGCTTCGTCCTTTTGCTGCTCCCCTCGTGCGTGATACGCCTGCCCTTCCTGAGGCAGCCGTCCTTTTAAATCTATTTTTCCAGTTTTCTCACTGCCATCACAGTAACTCTTGCTTCTGTGAAGTGTTTCTGCATGGGGCCTGGGTAGTTTCTTCAAAAAGTGCAGGTCAGGGCTCTACGAGCAGACCGCTGAAGTAGAAAGTGGTGCGTGTGTGCAGGACGGGAGAGAGAGCTTGTACCTGTGTGAGCCTGATACAACGCCCCATCCCCCCGTCCTGAAGCCTCACTTCTGTAACAGATTGTCTGGGCCCTCTTCCTGCAGCTCTCCCAACCAAGCCCTGGGAGTTGGTCAGAGCCCACCTCTCATTAGGAAGAATCTGAGGAGCCCCCAGCCTCCGTTGGGCCACATTCCTGGCCCCACTCGTTATGTCTCCACGGTAGCCTGACTGGTACAAGGTCTGCTGCGACTGGGCCTCTCCCTGACTCCTGCCAGTCTCTCAGGGACCTGCAGCCCTCCAGAGGAGGCATCCGCCCATCCTGATCCCCAGCTCGGCTCAGGTCAGTGACCAGATTCCCATTACCAGCAGTCAAGTTTCCCTGACTTCCAACGACTGATTTTGAGGTGGCTTCCTGTACCGGGTGGTTGGCGGAAGTGACATCTGTTGTCCCCAGCTCTCCTGCCTGGACCCCAGTCCTTCCTTGCTAGCCCTGGCATTACTCCAGGGCCCGTGCTACTGTGCTGGCCCCTAGGACCTGCCACTCTCCCTTGATCTGCCTGTGGTGCTCCCTCAGCCCTGCCTCTCTCAGCAGGCACGGGCCCTTGTGAACCTGCCCAGATCCAGCCAGCTCCTGGCCCCACTGCCTCCTCTCCTAGCCCTAGCCCTGGCCCCGGCTCTGCAGCCATGCCTGCCTTTCAACTGCCACAGAGCCTGGACAGTGGCAGCTTGAAGGGAACAAACGCTTTCCATCTAAACGTGGTGGCTCCTACCTGTACTACTTTCTGTCATCACTTTGTGACCTGTTCCTGGTCTGGAGGTGCTGGAGAAGCTCCACCCAGGGGGCCAAGGGTCCGGCGGACCAGTTGTCCCCTCAGGTCTCCAGGTGTTCATCTATTTCCCATGCCAAGTGAATGCCCAAAGAGCTCTCCAGAAAGCTCAAGAGGATCCCAGGGATGCTAGAAATCTTCATCTGCAATGAAGACATAAAGTGCTATGAGCTTGGCATCCAACCTTTTCCGTTCACTGGATGAGGGGTTGTCTCAGCCTACCGCCCCCAGACTGATAACTACAGAACATGCACTAATATAGTCCAATATGTCTTCGAGGGACCATAAGAGAAAGAGGTTAAGAACCCTCAGACCCTAGTATACTCTCTTTTCTACTGTCCAAGGCTGCTCGTGGCTCATGAGCCCCATGCCCCCTGGCTCAGCCGTGTTCTTTGAACATCTGATGCCTGGTCACACTGGTCTCTGAATAATCCAAGATGGCTGCTCTCTCCTGAGGCCCTGAAGCCTCTTGAGGGCCCCAGGTCCCCAGAGGCTAGGCCAAAGTGCTTCAGAGGGGCTGCAGAGCCAAGTCCCAGAGAACTCCTCAGAATAGAGAACCCACCTTTCTGTGTGGATCCTGAAGGCCACAGCCCCTCTACCCCACAATCACTGAGACTCCTCAGGCTGAGCCCAACTACCCAGTGAACTCTCCTATGTTACCTCCCCTTCCTAAATGCAAAGGAATTCAAGAAAACCCTCAACTTAAGAACTTCCAGACTGCCCCTGCAGGATCCTCAGGCTAGCACTGTCCCCCTACCCCAAAGGACAAAAGTCCAGAATCCAGTGGCCGGTCCTTGGCATTGTCCCTCTCTGACCACATCCAGAGAGACTCCTACAGTCAGAAGGGTCTACATGATCCCTTATTATACAGAGGCCAGCAAAGAAGAATCAGGAAGCCTAAAGATCCTCCAGGCTCACGGCACTCTCTAAAGTGCAAGCTGTCTTAAAGCAAAGGAAAAAAATTTCCCTTCGAAGTTAGAGCAAATGGGGGAGAGTCCAGTATTAGCCCACAGATTAGCACAAACCTCTTATAGGGCCACTTCTTTGTCCTTCTGAGGGTCCATTCCATGCTACTGAAGAGACAGAGTTTCAGCTTCTAAGCTACAGAGCCCACAAGCAGTTGCTTCTGCTATGCCACCACAGCATCCTGAGGATGAGCCCCAGCCGCTGTGGACAGCACCGAACTCTCCTCGGACGACTTCGCAAGTTTGCTGTGTGTCTCTGGAGGAGCAGCAGGACATCCAAGTGGCCATGTCGATCCCAGGAACTTTGCTATACAGGTTTTCCAATCTAAGTAAACTCAGTATAACTCCTCCGGAGCCCAGAGCCTTCAACAGGACATCAGGCCTAATTCCAAGGAGTCCCAGGACCCAGGAGCTTGGAACACATCCTGGGAAGGGTAACACTGATGTTCCAAGGAGGAATTGTTTAAGTCACGCAAAAAGTTCTGACCTTTCATATGAGGCCCGTTTGTGGTGTTCTTTAGGTGAGCCCAGTCATGAGGGGGACTGTTCTGGATAGAGCACCGACAAGCCTTATCTTGGGCCCAGCTGGGAAGACTGAGAACAGACACAGGGCAGGAACAGATGGGTCTTTGCCTCACTGGTGAAGTTCTGAAAGCCCAGTAATGTATGAGCTGTATGTGGGAGCTCCGGGGACTGTCTCAGCCACACGGGCCCTGTGTACCCCCATCAGTGCTCAAGGCTGGTGATAAGGAGCCTTACCCTGAAGAAGATAAGGAAGCTTCTAAGAGGATACTTCTCACAGTGGAGGAGATGGATCATGAGACAACACACAATGGCTGGCCCTTGTAATCCTGCGGGAGGATAAACTCAATGAGACGGGAGTCTCTGCATGTGGTCCTGGGCTAGTTAAGGCTGGGAGGTTATCCTCAGCAGCCAGAGCAGTCCGGCAGGCATGTGGCCTGCACAGTCACACAGAGCCCGTGCTCACCAGGGCCCTGAGCTCTGCTTCAAGATCTGTTGTCTCCATCTTGAAATCCTCAGTAAGTTTGCCTTTGAACTTACAGTTTGTAAGTCAAGTTTGGCGGGATGACAGGGCATGAGTGTGAGCGGAGATGTTCAGAAGAAAGGAGAGTTTTAGATCTTAGTGCCTTTAGCAGCACTTTTCTTCCTGCCTTTTTTCTTTTTTTATAAGGGGCCCATGAATTGTGCAGCCAGTCCTGTCTGCAGCCCTGATATAACAGCCTCCCAAGTAACCAGCTAACGCTCGAAGGAGAGAATTGAAGCCTATAATAACCAGGTATTCTCTGGTGATTTCTCCACCTCTAATCCCATTCCTACCACAGAAATCTCCTTTTATGCCTTAGAGTCACTCACTTAAGGTTTACTTGGTACCCGCTTCAAACTCCCCCCAGCTCCAAAAGACCACTGGTAAGAGCCAGGACATGGGGGGCCGGCATTCCAGAAGGCAAATCAAGTCATGATATCACAGGGTAAGGAGGATCCCGAGCAGCAGTAGGACCTTCCCTGTGATTATGACCAGGACAAGGACAGAGGTTGGAGCAGCTGCTCAGTGCCTGTGCCAGGACCCATCTGATTAATACGTTTGTTAGATCATTATATAAACAATGAATTTTGTTGAGTAACTACTGTGTGCCAGGCACTACAGAAATGAAGACAGACACAGTCCTGTCCTTGACAAGCTCAGTCTAGTCAGAGATACAGGCACTTAGCAAATAAATTATAATAAAATGGGCTAACCACTTTTATACATATAAATAGTATTCTATAGAAGCTCTGGATAATTAACTTTGGGAGAGTCAGAAACTATAACAGAGAAGGATCTTAAAAGATAGATAGGGAGTTTGTCATGCTAAGAATACCCAAGAGGGGCACCTGGCTGGCCCAGCGGGTAGAGCATGCTACTCTTGATCCCAGGGTCATGGGTTCGAGCCCCTTGTTGAGTGTAGAAATTACTTTAAAAATGTTTTTAAAAAGAATTAAAAAACAAACAAACAGGTGGTCTATCTCTAGCACCCATATTAAAAAAAAAAAAAAAGATTACCCAAGAGGAGCATCAAGCAGACCCTGCACAGCAGCAGAATGGGGAGAAGCTTAGCCCCACAGAAGACTGGGCTGTGGGGTAGGGGGGATGTTTAGAAAAGAAGGTTGGGACCAGAATTGTGAAAGTGGCCTCCTAATACCAGCTCGGTAATTTGGGCTTTATCTAGAATACAAGAAGGGCCCAGAAGAGATTAGACACATTTCATTGTGTTTTTAGGATGGTACCTCGGCTGGCGGTATATAGGAAGGCCTGGGGCAGGAACGCTGGGAGGAGGGAATCCAGCGATGATTGGAAGCAACAGAATGGTGAGGGTCAGCCTAAAGGGATTCAGTAGGATCTGAGACACCCCTCAAGTAGATTTGGTGACTAACTGGATATAGATGGTGAGAGAGATGGCCATACTAAGCGTTCCAGGTTGGAAGGCAAGGCAGATGGGACCTCTACTGTAGACGCACAATAAGACCCATGGAGTCGGGCCTGCAGGGCATCTGGCTGCATGTGGGCAATCCACAGCTGGAAACAGATCTGGATCTCGTGAGAGAGGCCGAGGATGGAGACACGGCTTTGAGTAGCATTCACAGAGAGGCACTGGTCCAAGCCCCAAAGGAAGGTCATCTTAAGAGAACTTGGGCAGCTACAGGGGACAGGAACAAAGGGCATTTCCAGGATGGCCAGAGATGGGAGGGACTGGACAAGAGACAGAGAAGGAACTGAAGAGGGAAGAAACCATCAAAGGGTGGCATGAGGCAGGCAACTGTGCAACAGGGAGCTCCAGTCAGATCACTAGAGCAGGCAGTTAGGAGGGCAATGGGGGCTTCATCAGCGCAATCCTAATAGGGGCAGAGCTAGCTTACCATGGCTTGGGGTATTAAGAAAATGGGATAAGAAAGAAAGAACAGTAGTTAGAAAGGGGATGTATGGTCAGGCGCTGCATTTTTCAATGGGCAAGTACACAGCAGAGCAAGAATAATGAGAATAGGCTCCTGGGGAGGCTGGAAGTAATGGGCTCTTGTAGAAAGCTAGAACGTAAGATGAGGCTGTTGCAGATTAGCTAAAATGGTGGAGGGAGGGGTAATAAGAACATTCACATCAGACGACTTCTATCTTCTTGGTTAGAAGGGCTAGAGGGAAGTAAGGAAGGTGAGGTCAGCTGGGAGGTTGAGAATGGGCAAAGCTCAAAGGCTTTAAGAAATCTTAGTTTCCAGGATGAATTCCTGCCCCTGAATCTCAGTTTCCAGGGTGGCTCTCTGCTTCCTGCTTCCAAGTTTCTCTGCCCTTGGCGTTCAGTTAAGGCTGGGAGGTTATACTCAGCAGCCAGAGCAGTCCAGCAGGCATGTGGCCTGCACAGTCACACAGAGCCCGGTCAGCCCAGCTTCTACGTTGATCCCCAGATCTGACCAGGCCAGATTTCTGCAAGTCCATGACCCACTGGCCTGCTCCCCTTCTGCCCCCCTGCTGGGCTTCCCTGGCTGCTCATCCCGGCCCACGTGGACTTGGCCCCTGCTGACAGCTGTACCTTCCTGCTCTGGAAGGGGCCAGCTCTGCCTTCTCTTGGGCATCTGAGCTACCTACCACCCACAGAGCTTTGGGCCAATTCCAGCAATCTCCTAAATCATCTCTCCCTCTTCAACCAGCCCCCATCTCCCTAAAATTCTACATTTAGCAGCTCCCACCTTACTCTCAACCCATCAATGCCCTCAACACCCCACAAGGGCTCTCCATTGCCAGTGAGGCAGTTTAGCTGTGGCTGCAGACCTATATAATTCGGCCTATAGCGTCTTTTAACCAAAGTTGAATCTGTCCAGGCAGCCATAGGTGCCACCCCTCCCTGTTGCCTTCTAAGTCCAAGGCCAACCCAGGCACCCATGTCATCTGCCCGGCCTCTGTAGACATTTGACAATGAAGTCCACACCATCTTGGGATTCAAGGTCTTCCACTCTCTGACTCCAGTCTGCCTCTCAAACTAGACTGTCATTACTCTGCAAACCCCTTATTCCAGAAATCGGTCTACCCTGTCCCCTTTCCCACTCTTGGCCTCAGTAGGGTCTCCCTAGATATGTGTAGGCCTGTCTTCCATCCTGCCCATCCCACCTGTCTACAAGGCTTTGCCCTCTTTTCTACCTGTTATACTGAGATCTGGCTCATATCCTGCCTCTCCAAGGAAGCCTCCACAGACTATCCAAACCCACGGCGTTTTTTGCCTGGGCACCCTCACTTGGCCCTTCTGTATATTTATTTGTTCCTTCAGTTATCCTGGGAGTTATTTTTTTGGTAATCTTCTTATTTTCTCAGATCAGCCTATAAACAGGGTTCCCTTTAAATCTTACGTACAAAAAGCCAACAGAGCAGATCTGCCTCTGTGTAATCTACCTCACATATGACACAACCATTGATTCATGAACCTTGGTCATCTCCTGACAACCATAAAACATCAGAACAAGCACAGATTTGTAGTGCCTTTAAGGGCAGAGGTACCCAATACATGTTTATGATGAGAAAAATCTAAAAACCAGAAATCTCTCCCTCTTCAGAAAACCAAAAGGATAAAACAGGCCCAGTGTTGGGCCATGAACTCTCTGATTTGATGAAAACAAACAACTCTTGGTATATATCATGGTCACTTAGCCATCCAAGAACAGGTATATTTCACCAAGGCAAGAAGGGAGACCCGTTAGAAGAAGCAGGAACTTGGAAGTCCAGAGCTCCGGCCACAATACCAACAGTGATTTACAAGGTGAACCTGGACAAACCTCCCAACAGATACTGATTCTCTGAGGTAATAGGATCTTTCCTTCTCACATGCTGCTGTTATACCAACAGTCTGGTGGTGAGGGAGAGTGGGTGGCTGGAGTAGACGGACAACTGTCAGAGCAGGGCGAAGGGATGCTCACCTGTGGTGACCCCCAGCCAATACTTCTGGTTCACCTGCCCTCTATCCCAGCTTCTACGTTGATCCCTAGATCTGACCAGGCCATGATTCCAATTCCCCCCCAACCTGTTGGCTTTAGCTACACACAATGCAGTGGCCCCCAGCTGAAAGTCTAAAAATACAAACAATGTTAGCACGGACTTGATAAAATTCTACCATGGGTCAGCACATACCATGCTATTCCAGGTATGAGCCCAGTAGTGCGACACCTGGGTAACAGACAATAGCCACGTTCCCCTTTGGCAGAAATGGAGGCCCGGAGAGAAGGCATTACTGACTTCTGGAAATCTCAACCTTCCAGAAGGCTGGCCAGGTGCTGGCAGGAGCACTGGATGTAGCGGGGTAATGGAACATCTCTGCTAAGTGAAATAAGCCAGACAGAGAAAGACAAACACTGTATGGTATCACTTATATGTGTAATCGTAAGGGGGATAAAAGGGAAGAAAAAGCCAGTTTCATAGAAACAGAGAATAGAATGGTGGTCGCCAGGGGGAGGGGAATGGGGAGATGTTGGTCAAAATGTACAAATATTTAGTAATAAGAATTGTTAAGTTCTGAGAATCTAACATACAATGTGATGCCCATAGTTAATAATACAGTATTGCGTACTTGAAAGCTGCTGAGAATAGATCTTAAGCATTCTTACTGCAAAAAAGGAAAGAAGGAAGGAAGGAAGGAAGGAAGGAAGGAAGGAAGGAAGGAAGGAAGGAAGGAAGGAAGAAATTATCTCAATCTTGGTAATTATTCTACAACGTATATGTATATCACGTCATCATGTCAGATACTTTAAACATACCCAGCTACATTTGTCAATTATTCTTCAAAAAGTTGGAGGGGAGGAAAACACAAAGGTAGAATTTGAGAAGTGTTTCTGTACCTCACACTTGGGAAATAGTCAATAATTGTTGAATTGCTGAATATCTTCCAGCTGAAGAGGAAGGCTTCAGGTTTTTTTAAAAAGAAAAAAACTAATGATGTAATGTATGGTGATTAACATAACATAAAAAAATAAAATAAAATAAAGAGTAAAAAAAAAGAAAGAAAACCCACCAGAAAAACCGTTCTGAAGGAGGAAGTGTGCTAGGGAAATAAAAGAAGCTGAGTCGTATTTGGTGTGACAGAACTGAAGGGGTGTGTGGAAGAAATGGAAGAAAGAAGGCAGGGCAGGGACTGTACTGGACATGAGAACAATGAGTTGGAAAAATGACTTTAGACCTGACTGCAGAGGGAGGCATGTAAAGGAGTGAAGCAGGAGGGAAAGAAAGCACCGAGAGCCAGAGAGACCCAAACAGCCACCCAGGCAGAGGGGAGGCACAGACTTCCAAACACGTCTGGGCGGACGGGCTGTGAAGAAGTGAAGGCAACTTGAAATGGTGGGATGGAGGGGCACACAACAGCGGGGCTGAACTTGAACCTGTCCTTGTGAGCAGACAGTGAGGTCTTCTCCATCACCACGTCACCCCTGAGGACAGAGGGTGCGTGTCAAACAGTATTGTGGGAGGCCACAACCCAGGGGGGCCATGTGAGCACTCACAGGATGGCTTGACTCTGAAAAGAATTAGTCATTCTCCGCCTGATAGGACTGCTCAGCCACAAGAGAACTCCTGTGTGCCAATGATCTGATCATTTCAGCATTTCTTAAGGCAAAGCTTTCCCCCTTTTTTTTTTAAACAGGTACTTGATAACTCAGGCATGCAAGGCAGCAAACACTGAAAGTAGGCTTCTGCCCTGCAGAAGCTACCACCAGGCTACTAAAGCTGAAAACAAATGTAGGATCTCCTGGGATTCTGTTAGTGTTTCTTGACTCCTGGTTTCTCTGTGTGTATTGCGTGTGTGTGTGTGTGTGTGTGTGTGCGCGTGTCCACTTTTTAAAAAATTTTTTAATGGAACAAGGACATGTCATTGATGAAACCCATAAATAATATCAAAAGGCCTAGGTTCTGGCCTCAGCTGTTTTCAGACAAAGAGCCAACTTCCCAACCCTGGGATAGGTGGTAACAGTACTCGACTAACAAGGCATGCTGGTAGGATTCATTAGCAAGACGGGACCGTTTCTTAGGAGGAATGTCTTCTAGATTACACACAAGATGGTGGTGCTGTATTACGGGATTCTTATTAAGCTAACACTTAATGGTCAGGGTCTCACTTATAATGTTTTATTCATAAATGTTGCAAAAGTGAAATGAATTATTAATGCAAAGATCATCTGTCAGAGACAGAAATCGCTAACAGCATTTCGTGGCCGGTGTTGGCGTTTACAGGGTCTAGTAATGCAAACTCGGAGCTTTTCAGTTCTGTGGTGCCCAGTGTCTAAGTCGGCCTGGGTCTCCGGGAACTGAGCTGGTGCCATCACCAGCTGTCAGGCAGCCCACGCAGGCAACTTCTTCCCGACCATCTGTCCCCATTACAAAACCTGCCGCCATGGCCTCCCTCTTCACAGGACTTGTGACGTTACTGGGAATAAAAGGGCACTCTGCTTAAATGTAGGGCAGGGCAGGCTCTTCAGAGTCAAACCAAGGCCTAAGAAGAGTAGCCATATTGACTTAGCACGTACTATGTGCCAAGCACTATTCTAGGTACTTGTATATACATTGTCTCACTGCATCCTCAAAACCTTGCCATGCCAGAGGTATTGATATTATCCCCACATCTACGAAACTAAGTCACAGATTGCTCAGGGTCACACAACTTGGAAGTGGCAAAGCCAGGACTGAAATCTGGTTCCCTCCCTATTCCCAAGCACCTGTTTTTGCCGTCTACATCTTGCATAAAGTTTCAAGAGTGGGCAGCTGTCATTCCCCCAAGAGATGTTGTTACATCGGTCACTATCACACGGCAGAAATCTTTATCACAAAGCAAGAGCAAGCTCAATGTTGAGAGTTCAAGTGACTTCACAGAAATAACTAGAAATCAAGGGAGATACAAGTTATAAGCCTCATTACTGGGGTCGCTGTTGTTCTATCCCTATCACTTATGTGAAGCTGCTCGTTAACCTTGAAGAGTGGGGTCCTGGAGCCAATCTGCTTGGATTCAAATTTCAGCTCTGCTACTAATATTAGGCAAGACACCGAAACTCTCCAGGCCTCAGTTTCCTCACCTGGCAATAATAACAGAACCTCCCTCAAAAGAGCTGTCAAGGAGATTAAAGGAACATGACAAATGCTCAGAACCATGTATAGCACAAAGTGAATGTTAACTGTTATTATTTTTGCTACTATGGGTCTATGGGCAAGACACTTAAGTTCACCCAGACTTCCTTATCCACAAAACAGATCTGCATAGCATTATTACGAGGGCCAAGTGAAATGAAATCCCCAAAGCGTGTAACTTGCACTTGCAGTCTTCCTTACTGGTAGGTGCTCAAAAAATGTTCATTTGTTTTCCTCTTCCCAAGACAGCACTACCACTCACCCTTCTAAGACCTCTGTTTGCCATTTTATAAAATGGAAGACACATCATTCCTCAGTCACCGTCTACCTCACAGGCCTATTACAGCCAGATTCTGCCGAAGGCCAGGCTGGATTTGAGGAAACCCGGTTTCTACTTTCAGTTCCAGCTTTTGAAAATCCACTTAACTTCCCTAAACCTCCATTTCCTCATTCATTCCCTCATTCTATTATAATCTCAACATATGTTCCAGACACTATGCTCCATGTTAGATATGCAAAGATAGATAAATAAGGTACTATCTCTGACTTCAAAGCACGCACAATCTAGTTCAAAATGAAGGCATGTAACAAGAAAGTGGATGGATTGAAGTATGAACAAAATAGAGAGGCGGCCCAAAGGACATTGTAAGCAGGTTTACCTAGGTAGGCAAGGAAAAATTCACAGAAGATAAACCCTTGAGTTGAGTCTTACGAGATGAATGGGAGTTTCCCAGACAGAACAAGGGGAAGGTATTCCACCATGTGCAAGGCTTAGAGACGCCAACAAAAAACCATAAACAATTATAGCTGAGTGGAGAGTGCATCTAAGGGAGCAACAGGAAAATAGAATAATATCTTTCCCACTTATCTTGCAGGATTTCCCGAGGCGGAATGAGAACACGTATTAAAACACTAAAAAGGACAGTGCTGCAGAAACAACGTGTACACCTATTATTAGTACTCTAGCAAGGCTTGTGATGGACTTAATTTTCACCCATTTCTTTCCAGTGTGAGAACTCCCAGCACTGTTTCTTTACCACCACTTTGCCTCTTTCCTTTCTCCCCTGAGAGAAAGCAAGGAGGATTTAGCTCTGACCTAAGTGGAGGGGCGGGAGGGAGAAATGACAAGAAAACATCCAGCTCTTTGTTTCAGTTACCACAAACCTTTTCAAGGTCCCTTAACCATAATGCTTCTCATAATTTAAAAGATTTCAGTCATTATTAGCCAGAAAAGAGACCTTGATCCTAAGACCATGGCTTTTCAAACATACTTGACCATAACCCGTGTTAAGAAATACATTTTATATTACAGTCCTGTGCACACACAGAAAGTGTCAATTAGAATCTCCTAACTGATCTCATTACTTGCCACTGGGTCACAACCTGAGGTTTGAA
Source organism: Eumetopias jubatus (assembly GCF_037043125.1). Taxonomy (NCBI): domain Eukaryota; kingdom Metazoa; phylum Chordata; class Mammalia; order Carnivora; family Otariidae; genus Eumetopias; species Eumetopias jubatus. The sequence goes on along the minus strand of NW_028274810.1, from coordinate 36,390,476 downwards.
AAACACCATACTGAGAGACAAGGTTTATGGAAGATTTTCTTATGGAAGAGTTCAAGAGTATGGCTCACAACTCCCCTCAGGCTACTTTTCTTTTGCCTTTCAAGACTCTGCAAAAAAGAAGGAAATCCAGCCCATTTCCCAGGAAACAGAACATCCCCGTGTGCACAGCTCATGGCGTGGGTTTTCTGACAATAAATGAGAAGTTTTTCCATGGGGGGCTTCTTGTTTGGTTGCTAAGGCCGATTAGGCTTGTTAACAAGTAGGATTTCAAAATACATGGCTCTCTCTTAGGCAGGGCCTTGGTGCCCTATAGAAAGCAGGATCATATGTCCCCAATGTCTTTTCCATGGGAATATTCAATAAGCAACTTCTCTCATGTAAAGGGCTCATCACACATCATGACTCAGAAATGAACAAGCTTTCTGCCTCAGGGCTGCTAAAATGGGAACACAACGCCTAAATGCCTTTCCACTCACATAGAGATTCAAGATTCACACCACCATTGTCACTACTACCACCTCCCTCAACAAGGAAAAAAATCTGTCCCCTGTCCAGCTCTGTATGCTTTGTGTGCAACCAAAATACTAATGCTGGAAAGAAACACAAAGGTCATCTGGTCTCCCTCTCTCCTTCCAAAGAGGATGGCCAACTAAACTTTCCTGGCTCACACTGAGCTATTTCCTTTTTTTTTTTTTTTTTAAGTTAAATTTATTCACCCATAGTGTATTATTAGTTTCAGAGGTAGAGGTCAGTGATTCACCAGTCATATAATACCCAGCACTCATTACATCATGATCCTTCCCCAGTGTCCATCCCCCAGTTACCCCATCCCCCTCCCCTTCAGCAACCCTCAGTTTGTTTCCTATGATTAAGAGTCTCTTATGGTTTGTCTCCCTCTTTGATGTCGTCTTGTTTTATTTTTCCCTCTCTTCCCCTATGATCCTCTGTTTTGTTTCTTAAATTCCACAAATGAGTGAGATCATATGATACATGTCTTTCTCTGATTGACTTATTTCACTGAGCATAATACTTTTTAGTTCCATCCATGTCGTTGCAAATGGCAAGATTTCTTTTTTTTTTTTTTTTTTTGATGGCTGAAAAAATACGGAACACTTCGTGAATTTTCGTGTCATCCTTGTGCAGGGGCCATGCTAATCTTCTTTGTATCATTCCAATTTTAGTCTTTGGGATGCACAATTCAGCTATTTTCTGTTGTACCGCAACATACATCTGGCAAGGGCCTTCCTTGTGGTGCTATGCAAGTTGAGATGTTTCTACTGTCGCTTTTGATTTTGCCATTTCTCTGACTTAAAATATCTTTCCCTCCTGCCCATTCAAATCCCACCCATCCTTCCAGATCACATCCCAAGCCCTCCAAGAAGCCATCCCCAAACTTCACCTGTCCATCCCATCTTCCTTCTCGGAAATGAGATTCAGCTCCCTGAATTCATGCAACTCTGCCTTTTAGGTGCTATTTAAGAGACAGTTAATATATATTTATGGATTGACTTCCTAATATTTAAAAGAAGGCATATTTATAAAAAGCTTCCATCTTAACCTTTCCTACAACATACATATCAATGTAAGCAGAAAGGTTTAAATGATTAAATCAGATAATCATTACAGAAATAAATATTAAGCTATTAATTTACACATACTTAGAACCAGTAACTACAATGATGGTAAAGCCAGCATTGTTGATCTTTCAAAGATACTATCATTTGGGAGACACTTGTGTTAGGCAACGGAACTTTTACATGCATCACAGTGAGCAACTGAGGGGCTTCCTCCCTAAGGAGATACTATGGTTGATGCTTTTATGGAAAAAGACTCTGTGCTTTGATACACAGTCAACACACTGAACTCTGTGTTGACTTTGGTTACTTATTGTTATAACAGGATCGTTGGATCTTACAACTTGGAAAGAATTTAAAGATTATCTATTCCACTTCAAATGGTGAAATTTAACCAGGAAAAGGTGAGCCAATAATGTACTTCAGATCACCCTTATAGGAAATGACAGATTTGAGGCTAAAACCATATCTTCTATTATCCAAAGAAATCAGGATCTAGAAACCTAAAAACCTCATACAACCCAGCTCTTCAGTTTCACTTCCTCTGTCCCCAGACTTCTCATCTTCTTCCAGATCCTTCTGTCTCACCGCTAAGGAACTTCCCCAGGTCCTCGCCATCAAACTGTCTTCCCGCCATGAACCGATTCCTCCACATTGTTCCATGTCAGCACCACAACTTCTCTTGTCTTACTTAGCAATTTCACTCTTTATTCCGTTTTTTCCCCCCTTATCCAACCACACCTGCCAAAACCACACTGCTCTTGCTTTTTACCCTTCTGTAACCAGTCCAGGCTGAAGCTAGTGACCAAGACTGTCCTACGGAGTCCTGTTCTCCCCACCTAAGATTACACCTTTTCTATCTCACACTGTATATGATACATAATATGCTGAAAAAAAAAGAGAGTTTTCTCTTCAATCAAGAAGGTCATTACCTTCTTGACACATGGCCTTCAAGACACATTGCCAAACAATGATGCTTACAATTCAAGAAGGGAAAATAGCAAATTCAAGGACAATACCAATAAATACTGAATGTTAGTTACTCTTTGCCAAAAACATCAAAATGCTGTCTAGTTCAAGGGTGGAAAAACTGATTAATGTGACCCCCCCCTTCCCTTTCTTACTCTTAACCTACAGTCTTGTCAAGGGGCTAAATGAAGAATGATGTGGTCAAAAGAGAAGAGGAAACAAAGAGGAAACCAGGGAAACCAGTAAAAGTCCAAATAAATCAAAACGGGCTGCAGAGTATAGTGTTAAACATGTGGGCTCTGAAGGCCGACGGCACAGTGTGTGTTGGGGGCCCTATGCATCCATCGCTGAGTGGCCCTGGGCAGGCTGCTCTGCTCAGTTTCTTCATCCGGGCAATGAGGGTAACAATAGCACCTACATCACAAGATTGGCATGAGGATGGAATAGATTACTATTTATAAAACAGTGAGGACAATGCCTGACACATAGTAAGGACTATATACACACTTGTTAGCTAACACAAATCCTCGTTTGAAATCATTCTAACAATCACGCTGTGTGTCTGCTGACTTCCATACCTTCCTGGCAATTTCAGGACCTGGACACATCCTGGTGGCTGCCATCCCACGTCACATATTCCCTGCGTCCTCCACTATGAATTGCTGCCCAAGAATTCCTTCACATCAGGATTTGACAGGAACATGCTCTGGGACCTCTCTCAGAAACAGTCCCCACTGCTGTGGCCACCACACATGGTAGGAAGTGGACTCTCTAACATAGAAGACAAGTCCTGTGAACTCGCACAGCACCAATTCCACCTGTGACCCAGACTGGAATTGGGGGGCAGCCTACCAGAGAGAAAACAAAACAAAGGGAAAATTTTTTGCACCAAATACATCTTCTAGGGCCAGGGCTGGTAGGGCAAAGCAAAAAGTCCTCAGAGCTGTTCACATGTGCTTTCCTAAGGCCTCTCCTCTCTTTCTTCATTTTGTTCTGAACAGACTTTTGGCTATACCAAATGTGATCTCAAAGTCACCTAAAAACTATTTGTTTGTTAAACTAAGCCAACCACACAGCACTACCTCCCAACTGCCCTCTGGTCCCAGTCCCTACCACCACTCTGAGTACTGAAATACCCTCTTCAGCAAATTTCTTGCCTTTGCCCTTGCTCCTCACAAAATGGCAGCCAAAGAGATACCATTAAAATGCAGGTCCAATCATGTTACTCCCTTGTTCAAAACCTTCCCATGGCTTCTCTTCTCACTCGGAAAATCCAAAGTCCTTATGATAACTACACTGTCCTACACGATCTGAGTGGCCCCAACACCTCCCATTAACCCTCCGACCTCGTATGTTCCCACGCTCCCAGCTCGCTCTACTCCAGCCACAATGGCCTCCTTGCTGTTCTGGGCTCCTGTGCTTACTGCATCTCCTGCCTGGTGCCCTTCCCAGACACACGCGGTTCACTTCCTCACCACCTTCACACCTGCTCAAAAGTCATCTTCTAGCTGAAGCTAGAATTGCAAACTAGACCTGCTTAGCCTCTTTACCTTATAAGTGTTATATTAAAATGTATTATAACATTATTTTATCTCTATTTAAATACTTATGTTGTCTTCCCCTACTAGAGTATAAGCTCCAAGCAGGTTGGGGATTTATGACTTTTCTTGTTCACTACTGCATTTCTACTACCTAGTAAGCACCTTGCATACTCTAGATGCTCAATAAACATTTGCTGAATGAATGGGGAAAATGGCTCACTTGGTTCCTCCTTACCTAAGACAGTCATCACCGTCTTCATCAGCTTCATGGGTGTCCTCCGGCGGCTGATGGACCCACTTGTATGTGGAGACAAAACGTTGGTTTTCCTCTTGACATACACGTAGATCCGCAGGTACACCACAACCATGATGAAGAAGGCCACAAGGTTGGACACAGTCCAGAAAATGAGGTAACTCCTGCTGTAAATGGGGGCCAGGGAAGAGCAGGCAGAGATGTCACACAGGCAATTCCAGCCCAGTGTGGGGACCGCCCCCATAAAGATAGCGATGGCCCAGATAAACAAAATGAGCAGCGTCACCCTCTTTTTCGTCAGGTTGCTATGGATCCGCATCCTCATGATTGACATGTGCCTCTCCACAGCAATAACCAACAAATTGGTTAGAGAGGCGGTCAAGCTAGTGTCCAGGAGCCCCTGGCGGAGAAACCAGCGGTTGACCGTCAAAGTTTTTGAAACGGGGCCAGTGTTAAACATCAGGAATACATAGGCAATTCCAGCAAAGAAATCCGCAGCAGCTAGGTTAGCCAACAGGTAGTAGAAGGGGAAATGAAACTTTCTGTTTTTGATCACTGCTGCGATGACTAGAGAATTCGAAAAAAAAATAAACAGGCAGAAAAATGTTCCAACACACAAAACAATTACAAGCTTCGTTCCTGTCCACTCATCGGCAGTGTCTGTGTTGCTCCTATTGTAAAAAAAGTCCATCCGCTTATCATAGTAACACTCATTCATTGTGGAGAAGGACTGAACATCCTAGAAAGAAATTTGAAGAAGAAACAAACGTCACTCTTTGCATATTCAGTCACTGAACCACCAATTGCCACTGCAAAGGTGGCAGAACAAAGCCCCTGTTCTGGCCAGCTTCTGTTAATCCTTCAGATCCCGATGTAAATGTCCCTTGTTCCAGGACTCTAGCCCCTGACCTCTTATGATAGTATTTATCTTGCATCAATAATTGTTGTCTGTTTCCCAGGCTAGGTGCAAGTGTGAGGGAGGATCTCTGTCTCTTTTGATCACCAGTATACTCCCAAGACCCATCTGCCCGGGCTGCCTCATGACGGATATTTGCTGAATGGCTGGCTGGCTGGCTGGCTGACTGCCTGATCATGGATCGGCAATAGCTCAAATACTCTGAGTCCTGCAATATCCACTCTGCATCAGTAATAATGACAGCACAGTACATTAATGCTTTCTCCTGGTGGTTTCCAGCTCATTCATTATTTATGGGTTCTGTTCATTAGGCAAGGGCAAGTTGGTAATGCCAAGCACACTGTCACCAAGATAACTGAGTGTTGAGTTACCCTTCACATGACCAAGCTGATTCCCCAAGAGATAATTTTCTACCACTTCTGATTCCACTCCTGATCCTCCTTCCACCATCTTTTGGTTTCAAGCTATAATGACAATGCACACTTTTTAAGCATGTGATATAGGGCTGAAGACTGTGTTCTCAGTACTCCTCCTTCCTTTTTTGTTCACTTTTTCTTTATTGTCCTAATCCAAATTGTACCAGTGGTGAATGTCCTTACTGGATTTTCCAACTCAATCACTTTAAGTCAGGTTCCTTCCCTGGGCTTTCACCACAGCAGGTGGTGGAAGAGCAGGATTCCATGGACAAGACGGAGCTCTGGAGTTTGAGCAGATGTCCAAGGATGTGACTACATAGCTGCCACGTGAGGGCAAGTCCTCGGGACACATGTCTGAAAGTAGACCCCAAACTGGGGTATCAGGCAGACAGAAGATGCTCATCTCATGACAAGATCTCTTGGACACCAAAACTAAGGGATTCTGGCCAAGGAGGGGTTGGGAGGAGCTCTAAGGATGCCTCTCCATCTACGCTTGGTGGAAAGACTAGGAGTTCTGCCTCACAGTGGTCTGAACAGCTATGAAAGATTCCAATCAAAGGAGACCAGAGTTGAAAGCCAGAAATTTAGAGTGAGAATGTCTGCGGGCTCCCTGTCAAGGAACGAGGCAGCAACTTATTCACTGGAGAACCAGAGATCCAGTAGGCCCAGAAACTAAGCAGTCCACTGGTGGGAACGAAGTGGCTCTAAAAGCAAAAGCTTAATAGAAATCCCCAGCTTTTAAGGTTCTCATAAATTCTGCAGTCCAATACCATATCCAGAATCAGGGTAAGCAGATCAGATACCAATTTGAAGTAGCACAAAATGCAAATATATCTTAGATAGTGTTCTTTTTAATTTATATTTTAATGGTGTAATGATACTTTTAAATGAATTAGGTACATACTTCTCTGCCATAGCAAATGGAAGGTAAAATACCATTTTATAAGCTTACAATAAAAAACTGGGAGTGGTTTCAAGAGACAAATGACTCTAGAGCCTTTCAATTACAAGGAAGGGGACTTGATTTTAATGACAAAACAAAAATTACTCTCTTTGGCAGACATTCACCAATGTTTAACTGCCAATAGAAGATAGCTCCATATAAGAGGCCAATAGACCCATGCTGTATCATGGTAATTTTCTCAAATATAGATATATAATTTTAATAGCTTCATAATGTTCCAGCATATGGTCATAACACGCTTTACTTAACTAATCCCTAAATGTTGGGTATTTCAGTTGCCCCCAATATTTAGCCTCTATAAGCAAGGCTGTGTTCTTGTGCATTAATCTTTACATACTCAGCCAATTATTTGCTTAGGCTTAATCCATACATTTCAAGTTGCTGAAGTAAAGAATATAAATTTATTTAAAGATTTCTGATACAGATTGTCAAACTGCCCTTAAAACAGATGATATTTCTAATCCCACCAGCAGCATATGAGAATTGAACAGAAGACAGCAATCTAGTAAAATTCAATTTAAATATTCAAGGAGAAAATTCAGGCTTTCAATAGTGTTGGAAGTATACAGAAATTCAAGACAAATAATCCAAAAGAAATTTTCATGGTGCAATTATTATGTGTCCTTTCACTAATAAAAAATATTTCATGTATTTTATTTTGCTATATGCTCTGGATAGCTAAGAGAAACACATATCTAATTTAAAAGTTATGTTATCCTTGACTAACTCATCAGCAGTATCAATTAATATGTCAGAAAGATGTTGGTATGAAGATACTACCAATAAAACTTTAAATTTTCCTAATTTCCTTTTGAAGAGGTCTTAACATTTTAGTTTTGGTTCACAAATTTGGTGGAATTTGTAATTATATGATATCCTAAATCCTCAATGATTTTTACTTGAAAAATCTTCCAATTTAACTTTCTCCCCATCAAAACCCAAATGGCACATTCTTAGACATATTTTAACAAAAAATCATCCTGAGACTGAGAAGCAGTTTTATCTTCCAAAGTTGAGAAGTCACAGAAAAAAAAAAAACACAATTAACCAGAATTCCTACCAAGCAGCTCCCTACCTCACAGTCTCAAATCCTACTTTTGGGCGAAACAATGAGAGCAAATAAAGTTCAAGTGGGGAACCTGTGGAAAAGATTCCATTCCACATGGAATACTGTACAGCTACTGAAAATCATATTTACCACGAAGTTGTGGTAATAGGAGAAAAAGCACATGCTATTATTTTAATTATAAATAATTATATATGTACACATGCATATACATACATATTTTATACACACAAAGACATATACACACACATATTTCTTGTCTATCTTTTAAATATAGAAAAATAAGGAAAAAATCTTAAAAGTGTAAATACTCCATTAAGGATGGTGGAATTAGGGATCATTTAAAACAATTCTTTCCAGTTTTTTTCTCTGTTCCACATTTTCTGTAATAAATAGACTTTTAAATGCTAGTTTAAAATTCTATCTTCAGAGCACACATTCTACTTAATGTATTCTACCTTTCTTTGACAAATACAGCTCCGAAAAATCAGAATTAATGTTCAAAGGAAAAGCCTCAAGGATTCACTATGTTCATTATTACTAGCACAGCACAGCACACTTTAGAGTTTTTCAGTGATAATGAAAACACAGTGGTTTTCTACTTAAAATTTCATGTAGCTGTAAAACCTTACACGTTGACAACTATAATCAAATCAGGACGTCACTTTCGCCAACTCTCCTGTAAAACATTTCCTAATGCAATCACCCCAGAGCTCCAAAAATGAATAACTGGCAGTTCTGTGAATTAGTGCTTTTGATTTTTTTTTCCTTCCCTGCCATAAGCTGTCAGCTTGTTGACAGTCTCCAGGACATACTAATGACGGATCACCATATCTTCTTAGCTGCAAATTACCAAAACTTTAGGGAGCTTCTAACAAATGATGAATGTATCATCTCTTGAACTCTCTCAAACCTTAAAATATGATTCTGTTGGATCGAGCCCCACATCGGGATCCCTGTTCAGAGGGGAACCTGCTTCTCCCTCTGCCCCTCACCTCACTCGTGTTCTTACTCTCTCTCTCTCAAATAAATAAAATCTTAAAAAAAAAGATCACATCCATAGCATCAGCATTTGTGGAAGGGATGCATGAATCTCCATCCTATACTATATCTTCCCCCACTAAAATGACACGTTCAATTAAACATCTTTGCTGACTTACTCTCATCACCCATTAAGTAGGTCAGTTAGAGAACAGCTTCACTTAACTGTGCTCTTGGGTTAGTTACTGAATATCTCCATATCACCACTATTCTTAATTGCTAGTATATGAGTGATTGCTTTGTGCCTGGTGAGTTATCTCATTTAATCCTCCCAACAGTGATGAAGATACTATTATCATAACCACTTTGCAGATGAGGAAACTGAAGTGCCCTTCCCGACAGTCATACAACCGGTAAGAGAAGACCCTGGGTTCTGTTGGGGAAGCTGTGCTCCCAGCCCCCATGCTTATGGACAACATTACACTTTCTCTCCCCGGGCAAACAAAACACCAGACAGACCAAGAACTATAGTCATAGTTACAATAACTATAGAATCACCAAAATAGAATGATCTAATCAAAACACATTCAAAGACTGTCTTGTACTATAAAAAAAAAAAATGGGGACATTATAAATAGCCTTTAGGGTTCCTTTTTAAAGATTTATTTGAGAGAGAGAGATCACGCACACAGACACGATATGGGGAGGGGCAGAGCGGGGCGGGGGGTGGGGGGAAGGGAGAATCTCAAGCAGACTCCACGCTGAGCACAGAGCCAAAGGAGGGGCTTGAGCTGAAACCAAGAGTCTGGTGCTTAACAGACTGAGCCACTCAGGTGCCCCTAGGGTTTCTTTGTTTTCTTTTAATAGCCCTGAGAAGCACAGAAGGGGCACTTTTCTGAAAATATGTTTTCAAATTTTATGGTAAGTAGGCCCACAATATGGCCAATTTCAAGATTAATGTTCCTAACTTTAATTCCACCAAATCCCAAGCTGGGTTTATTTTTTTTTTGTTTTTTTTTCCTTTCTTTTCTTCTTCTTCTTCTTCTTTTTTTTTTTTTTATACCAAAGGTTTAGAGGATTTGGCTTGTTGTGACCCAAAAACAAAAGATGTTAAACTTTGGAGCTATTACCACAACTTCAAACTTCAGTAATTTAAGACTTCATAAAATGATGGTTTAGAAAGTCTATATGTGGAATCCAAATGAAAACTTCATGAGCAAAGCTCTCATTTAGACTCTCCCAAACCTGATTCCCTGAAAAAAATGTTCAGCCAGCCCATAATGTGGAAACAATTATGAAAATTAAGACATTTGAAAACCACTCAAGCAGCTTTTATTTCTAGCTACATCTTACAGGACATGGTGCTGCTGGCCTTTTAGCTGGCTTTCAATAACGCTTCCCTCTGTCTCTTAGGACAAAACTGGGTGCATCCTGAATGAGGTCAGTGGGCACTGTGCATATTTTCATCTCCGAGGGCCTGCAAACGTAGAACAGTTCTCTCCTCTCTGGAAACCCCAGCCAGAAGGGAGTTAGAGGTTAGGTCAGCTGATGGTGCCAACGACCAGAGAAAAGAGACCGCTCCTGCATAAGCAATCACTGAATTCTTTTCAGTAATTCACGTTAACGGCAAAATCAGGATAGCATGGAGATTTAAATCCACATATGATCCCTGACATTCATTTTAGCCATTAGTTTCAAAGCCTTTAGTCTTGCTGTTCCCTCTGCCCAGAAACCTCCTCCCGCAGATAGCCACAGGCTCATTGGCCCACTTCATTCCTGCTCAAATGTCACCACATCAGAGATCCCTCCTCTGCCATCCCCTAAAGGGAACCTCACACTACTCTGCTGCGCTTCCACCCTCTGTCCTGCTTGGTCCTTCTCTGCAGCATTTCTCACCACCTGAAACTACTTCCCATGCGTTAGGGAGTCAGGGGCGCTGTGTCATTATGGCACATCCCCAGTACCTGGAACAATGCCCAGCACATAGTAGGCACTCAGTAAACACTTGTTAGACATAGAACGAAATCAAGTCCTTGTGTACACATGCCTGTATGCCCCTGTTTACCCGAACTGAGCATTATTACTTTCTTCTTTGGCGTACTCTCTAATTTGTATCTCACAACTCTCATTTCCCTCCACAGACCTGGCCCCAAGCCCTGCGGCTGAGAGGTGTGAGGAGTAGAGTTTGCCACCCTTGAACAGGGTGGTCTGAAGGGCAGTCCCACAGTAGAGACCTCTCCCTTGTGTGTAGGGACATCAGAAACTATGGCTCCTCTTTGAACATAACTTCAAAAGAGAGGGGGACCCAATGGCCAAAGCTAAAACAATTTGAGAAGCAAAATAAAATAGCATTGGACTATAAACAAATGTATAAAATAAACACCCTTAATGCATACTGATGTGAGTAAATGACAGAATAAAATAACGAACAAGAAAGAGGAGATAAATCTCCCATGCAGAAGAATTCCAAATAAATTGTATAGACACTCTGCTCTAAAAGAGGGGAACATAATTTCTCCCAGAGCGCAGCAGGAAAAGGGTAAGGGGTGGGGGTAGGGAGTCACTTTCCAGCGGAGAACTTGACAAATGATTTTCACGAGGTGATCGAGGTCAACAACAGTGGTGATAAGTCATATTGCCAATCTGTAATCTTGATATATGTTAAGAATGGTACTTAACTCTGTGATCTTCCTTCCCCAAACCCACAACCACAGTCTCACCATGAGAAAAACCTCAAACAATTCCCAATTGGGTGACATTCTGCAAAATTCCTGACCAGGACTCCTCAAAAACTGTCAAGGTCACGAAACCAAGGAGAACCTGAGAAACTGTCACAGCTAAGAGGAACCGATGGAGACACAACATCTAAATATAACGTGTATTCTGGATCCTAGAACAGAAGAGGGACATTAGGCAAAAACTAGGAAAATCTGAATAAAATATGGACTTCAGCTAAAATACTGTCTCCATATCAGTTCACTAATTGTAATAAGCACACCACACTGGTGAGACATAATAGGAGAAACTGTACAGGAGGGTATGTATAACACAGAAACTCTATACTATCTGCTTGATTTTTCTGTAAATATATAACTGTTCTATAAATAAATACTAAAATAGATTTAAAAGAGAGAGGAGGGGATGTTATGAATTTCACTATACTTCAGTAATTTTAAGATAGAGCTCGCGTGTTTCATGAATGGCCACTATCCTAGGTTAGGGTAAAATACACAGAGGAGAGGCAATTTGTTTAGGGTTCAATGTAAATGGAGGCTGTCTATAATAGAGTGCTGGAAGCCTCTGTTATCATTGGGTAAAGCTAATATGTTTACTTAGGGATGCCTGTTAAGTGTCCAAATCTGACACCCTATCTTCGTACCCTAGATCATTTCTCTTAAGAACGCTAAACTCAACTTCGCTTACACTGCACGCCACTCCGTCTCTTAAGAAGGAATGGTAAAGTCAGTCATACAAAATTGCTCTGATGGAGACCCTCTGTCTCCACAAGGCACCCCGTGCCTCTATGGGGAGTAAAGCTCCCAGGCAGCCGCCACACAGAGGAGGGGCAGGCACCCACGGGGTGAATTGGGCAATGACAAACATCCGCGCCTCCAGTCCTCCTCGGCCGCAGGTGGTGACCTGCGGGGGAGCACGGCAGCTGGAGCTCCACAGAATAAACAGGTCACTGTACCACTGCATGTGGATGAGCCCTGCAGGGACGGAGGACCGCCCGCCGCATGTCAGCTGGCTCAGCCACGGCTTTCTCGCTCTCCATTGAGTGGGTGGATTTATAAGAGGCCACGGTATACACACACTTCTTCTACCCTAGGACTTGTTTAATAAACAACTGCGAGCAAACGTATTGTTCCCCAGTTGTCCCTGATGACCGAAGTCTGTCTTAAACCTCTTAATTAAACAGGAAAGTAAACCAGAAAACATACAGAGCTAAACCAAAGGAGACACAGGTTTTATATGATCAGCAGATTCCCTGACTTATCATAATATAAGGTAAATATTTAATTGTGTTTGCTTAATGTATTATACAATTTTAATCCCATCTACCTCATGAGATTAGAAAGATAACAGACACACTTTGTCCTTTGACCCTCTCAAAAGTAAAGATGCTAATCACAATGCTTAGAATATTTACAAAGAATATAACTACGTATGTTCTATTGTATAGGAATAAACTTTAGATCCTTATGCAATCACATGCTTTCCTCTTTGAAGGAGGAAAGTGCCAAAATTTAAAGACTGGACATTTATAGCTGAAAAAGATATTCTTCTTGTACGAAGAACTTGGTCACTGTGAAAATACATTTTGAGAAACTTCAAAGTTCCTGCTTACAGCAAAGACTTTCCACGAGAAGAAAATTAGGTGTCTTTTGATGTAAAATCCACAACAGACAAAATCTTGGTCCAAACCATTTGTCCTAACCTAACCATAGTACTGCATTCCCTTGCTCGTCCCATTTCATGACCTTGTCCCTTGCCTCCAGTCCTAAAAAGGATATTCAAGAGCCTCTTACCCTACACTGTTGGTTCCCAATAATCCCCCCAGCTGTTACCAGCGATGGGTCAGTATTATGATCTGCAGTGATGCCCTCCGTGCTTCTGGAGACCACACCGGCCCAGGTTAGGGCCTGACTAAATCCTAAAACTCTGTAGAGAAAGGGAAATCATATTTTCAAAAACACGTGGCTCTAACAGGAAGCAGCTGTTGTAATCAAAGCTTCCGAGGTTCTACAGGAGAGCATCGCTAGGGCCAAAGGAACAAGTCATAGGGGTCTCGGCAGGAGTTCTAGGCCTTGGTCAGGAAGCAGCACTCATCACGAAAGTGGGAGGCTCACAGACCTCCCCAGCCTGCCCCCTTCTCCCACCCTGTGCCTGCCTCGTGGTAAAAGAGCGTGCCCGTGTCAAGGTGGCCAGGTTGTGGAAATGTATATAAAAGACATGTGAGTGCTGCGCCTGACCTCATCCATTGGCCCCTCCGACCCCCCTCCACCCTTGTGCTCCGTACCCTGCAGGACTGCATCAGCAAGCCTTGCCCTCCAGCTCCTGTGGACAAGGCAGACAGCAAGAGATCTGGAGGAGGCAGGAGGCCGAGGCTGGGAGACTGATTTTCCTTGCCCCTTCCCCTCCTCCCTCCCCTTGGCTTTCAGGTTGAGGGGTGCTAACTGCTCTTTGCTGTTTCCAGCTCTTGGATGATACTGCGCCATCTCTTGTTGGCTTCCATAAACTCTGCCCTCCCCCGGTTACCAAGTTACCGTCCCTCCTGCTCCAGCTACCAGTTTGACTGGATATGTTTCTTGTGGAACACTGAGAATACAGATGCCCTTTCCAGTACGCTGTTAATACAACAAAAAGTGTTGTTTTCAAGGTTTTAAATATGTTATGGATTTTCTTAAATCTTTTAGTAATATTTAGTACACTTTAACATTTCTTGGTTGTGAATATAACAACTCCCAAAGAAGGAAAGAGGAATAAATCATATTCCTGAGGGCACGGACCAGTATCACAATTCTTTTGATGCCTTCAGTATCCCCTTACCTGCACCAGAACCCTACTAAATTTCTCTACACATGGTAGGTGAGTTAATCAATGGGTGATTTACCCACAGTGATAGGGGTTCTATAAAATACAGGTGACGGCACTGGATTCCACCAGATCCCTGCACACCAGAGTCTACGTCACTGATGTCCTTCCGTGTCATCCAGGATCGGTCCCAGCTCCATCCGTGTTGCTGGTCTTAGACGCCACGGATTTAAGTGTTAGGTTGGGCTTAAGGATTAGCCGGGTTTGAAACCTGATGGTACGGCAAAAGAATCAGTAGTCTTTTCTTTATAATGCCTGTGGGGAGGGCGGGGGGCGGGGGGTAAAGACAGTTGTAGCCTTATGCGAAGCAAAAACAATGCAGACATCCCACAAGGGCTATGTGTTGGAGGGCACAGCCGAGCCATCATCCGTGGCAGGGCCGGCGGCAGGGCCGGCTGGGGGCAGTCCTGCATCAGGGCTGCCCTCACAGAAGAGCTGGAGCCCGCCGCCTTGCTGGTGAGGCTACAATGGCAGACAGTCTTGAGACTCTGGGACACAAGCCTGACAGAGTCCCTGAATAGGCCAAGAAGCTGGGAGGCTCAAAGCACTGGTGGGGGTGGTTCTCAGGAATAAGCTCATCCCTATCCCAATAATAGCTTCCTCGTACCCTAGCATTCTTCACCTCTGCTCCTCCACCAGCCCCTCCAGTACGAATACAGACATGCTTCGGGGAGATCCAAGGCCATCCCTGACTCTGGAACCTAGACAAATCTACACAACTGGAACTTTCCTACATGTACACCCTGATTTTCCTGAACTGCCTTTTTATGCACTAGATTCAGATGCTGTTTTAGGCACTGTTGGGGAGAACTCCCCTGAGACTGCACTGTAGGAGCGTCCTCTACCCCAGAGTCAGCCTTTCCCACCAGACTGTGAGCTTCTCAAGGGCTAGAACGGCTTCTTTACTTACGTTTGTGCACTTGATGCCCAATAGAGGGGCATGGAGTAGATGCACAATAAATGTTTGGTTCCTGTGCTGGTTAGTTTCAGTTAGCTGGTAGGGAGTAGAGGAGTTGGAAACTTGATCACATTATGTTGAATAACCAGGAGTAAAAAGAAAGCATAGCTAACCTTTCAAGAAATTTGGCAGAGAGGGGCGCCTGGGTGGCTCAGTTGGTTAAGCGACTGCCTTCGGCTCGGGTCATGATCCCGGAGTGCCGGGATCGAGCCCCACATCGGGCTCCCTGCTCCTTGGGAGCCTGCTTCTCCCTCCGACCCTCTTCCCTCTCGTGCTCTCTATCTCTCATTCTCTCTCAAATAAATAAATAAAATCTTAAAAAAAAAAAGAAATTTGGCAGAGAAATACTAGATACCTCTTTTATGGCATTCAACATGCTTTATTGCATATTTGTTTTGTCTTGACATCACTTCCAAACCTGTTGGAAGCACAGCTGGTATCCTGTCTCCCTGTTCTTTGAAGCACAAACAAGTACTTGCATATAATCAGCACAAAATAAAAATGTGTTCCGTTTTATTGAGTAATTCTCAGATACTTGGTTTCCAGTCCTCTTTGGTTGACTGTGGCGGTTGACAAATAGCTCTTCCCTCCTTGAAATCCCCCCTGCGCCTCTGGGACTCTACCCTTTCCTGCTGTTTCCCCGTCGTCCTCAATACCTCTGTCCCCTGTTCTCCCAGCAGCCCCACGATGTATACACTCCTAGACTTGTCCTCAGCCTCCTCTTCTCTTCCCTTTAAACTTTCTTCCACCCTAACTACTATTGCTTAAATTATTTTCTCTATGTGGATGACTCCTGAATAACCACCTCAAGCCCTGACACCTCTCAACACTCCCCCTCTCAGGCTAAGCTCCCAGACTGCCTTCAAGATAAACAAGAAGAAAGTCACCCTAAAGATAGTATATATGTAGGTTGGAACTCTCAACTTCCCTCATTTCAGCTCTCGGACATAATGAGACCACAATAAAAAATAAAGTTGCAGGTTTCAGGACGCCTGGGTGGCTCAGTCGGTTAAATGTCTGCCTTCGGCTCAGGTCACGATCCCAGGGTCCTGGGATCAGGCCCCGCATCAGGCTCCCTGCTCTGAGGGGAGCCTGCTTCTCCCTCTGCCTGCCGCTTCCCCTGCTTGTGCTCTCTCTCTCTGTCAAATAAATAAATAAAATCTTTAAAAAAAAAATAAAGTTGCAGGTTTAAACACCAGGTTTTAATGTAGGGAGCTAGAATGATGGTGGTCTCAGGCCTCTCTCCTTGTTTGTAGTACAGCATTCAGAAGTTGGCAGAGAGGTGTGGAACGGGACAGGCTTTGTCCCACTCGTACTGGCCAGGACCTTGGGTGTTTGGCTTAAGCTCAGGGTAGACTAGTAGAGCCCCTTTCCCTGATGCCCCACTGGGTCCTCACTACTATAATGTTCTGGGCTCTCAATTTGCTCTTGCTCCAGCCCTCTGGATATGCCCTTGGGGATTCTAACTCAGCTCCAAACCTGAGTATATCCTTGCTGGGCTTCCCCCTGAGAACGGTTCTCAGCCTCTTCTCAAGTGAACTCCCCCTTGTTGACCTTACCACGCAGCAGGCCTCTGACCCTCAGGCTGCAAAGAAGGACTAGCAGGACCTTTGACTCCATTTCTCAGAAGTTCTGTTCTGCCTAGTAGGACACTGAACTCATCCTGCTAACTCATTTGCCCATAATTGTATACTCCCCTGCCATTCCTCTCATGATTATTTTTTTTTTTTTGTATCTAGATTTAGCTTTATGTTCTATGGCACAGACTGCCAAATTGTTTTCCAGTTGTAACGAACTCCATTCCCCAGCCTCCCTGCAGCTAGGGTGGCCACAGGACTAAGTTTCTGGAATGGAATGTGAACATAAATGAAGTTTGCGACTTCCAGGTTAGCCCTAAAACATGCCGTGTGTGCCCCTCCATGCTCTTCCTGCAAGTTGGAATACAGACGGGCCTGTGATTCCGCATTCAGCATTCAGACCAGGGCAAAGCCCTAGAGGAGCATGATTCCCCATAGTTCACAGACAAGTTTCTATCAATGAGGAAATAAGTACCAAAATTGCAAATAAACACCTAGAAACGTTTACAGCACTTTGACATTGCTGTGAAAGACAAAGTGCATGATCAGTGGAATATAAAACACAGCTATTGCTCTTTGCTGTACTGAAAATAAAGAGAACCAGCCTCTAAACAAAGCGAGTTTGAGAAGCACTGCCCTAGCGCACAGTGGAAAAACAAGATGAAAGGGACCCTTCAAACCCGAACCACTCACCTTGAGACTGCGAGCAAGAGTGTCTTTCTCAAGTGTCTTTCTCAAAGTCTTTCTCAAGCCACTGTGTTTTGGGAACTCTGCCCAAGAAGCCTGCAGCTGTAGGGGAAGGTGCTGGAAGGAAACAGAATGGGAACACGCATTGGCTGTTCCTTCCCTGCAGCTCTTAGCAAAGCATTACAAGAAAGAGATGAGCTCAGGCAAGAATTGTTGGTAAGTTTGTAAGCAACGGTGTAAAGGAACAGACAGCATCTGGAGACTGGGAGATGAGACACGTTAACTGCTCTGGGACCCGGAAGAGCAGAAGATAGCATCACCACTCATGGCCTTTCTCGAAGGCCTCTCAAGCAGATGTTGCCGGGAAGCAAAGGAAGACAGGCCTATAGTAAAGAGCAGAGTGAAGGTGCGCCTTCCTGCTCAAGTCCATGTTTTGGAGGCCCTCAAGGTAGAGATTGATGAAGATGGAAGACAGAGGTGGGCCAACCACAGAAGCTGGAAAGTCAGACAAGCTTAAGAACTTGGTTCAGAAAGCAATGTGAATGCCGTGACTGATGAGTGGGGCTGACTAGAAGCAACCAGACGGGAAAGACTAGGAACTTTTTAAGGTTATTATGTTGTCACAGAAGCCACAGCTGGCCCCTGTTCACTCTCCCCACAAGGAGCACACCCTCCCCCACATTTCAGATATGGCCGTAGAGGGGGATAGACAGGAAGAACTTCACGGGAAACAAGGTCAAGTTCAGAGTCCTCTGTGAGGCCTTTCCTGGAGAGCAGAAGCAGGGGCCAGCCACAGAATGACTCCACCGCCAGGGCAGGGAGGTTGTAA
Source organism: Eumetopias jubatus (assembly GCF_037043125.1). Taxonomy (NCBI): domain Eukaryota; kingdom Metazoa; phylum Chordata; class Mammalia; order Carnivora; family Otariidae; genus Eumetopias; species Eumetopias jubatus. Next base: position 36,372,150 of record NW_028274810.1, on the reverse strand, counting down.
TTCCTGCCCAGGAGGCTTCATTATTTCTAGGCGCCTGTGACTGCTGCACATCTTCTCCTCTTCTGAATGGGGGTTTGTTTTATTTGTATGCAGTTTTCTCATTTCTCCTCCTCCATCATATAGCAGATGTTGGCCGGTCAGAATTAAGAGAGAAAGGAACACTTCAGCACTGGCATACAAAACAGAGGTTAGAGAGGAAAAGCCTACACCTGTGGAGTCTGGTAAACTAAACCCTCTCAAGGCAAGCACAGCAGGCCATGACACAGGCGGGGCAGGGTAATCAGGGGCAAGGAGCAGAAGCTTTGGCATCAGCGGGACCTGAGTCAGATGGAGGCTTGTCACACTCAGCAATGGCTCTAACCTGGCACACTGCTGATCCAGCCAGAGCCTTTCCCTTTCTCTATAAAAATGGCACCATAACTGCAACGACCATATGGGACTGCTGAAGAATTAAAGCAACGTTTACAAAGTGATTAGCAAGACGCTTAGCACATAAGAAGTAATAAATGGCAGACAGTACTTCCCAAGAAAGTTAGGTAACTCTAAATTTCTTTTAAAAAGTTCATGGAATATACAACTGGCATTCTGGAAGTTTAATTGTTCATGCTCTGACACCTTCATTTAACAAGGAGTGATGACAGAACCATCCCATATCTACCCTAAAATACCTACAGTCCAGGAACGAATTTCTCCCTGCCTGAGAAGGGGCCCAGGGCCATAGTGACTAAGCTGAAGGCACCATCACTTCCTTCTGCTGTGGCTTGAAACAAAGCAGCGAGGCAGGAATGGAGAAGGGGGTGAAGGAGGGAGAGCAGAGACAATGTGTTGTGGTAGAAGAACACAGACCTCAGGTCTGGGTTCAAACACTAGCAGATAAGCAGGTGAGAAGAGTGGTTAGAGAGCATGGCTCCCACAGCAAACACCAGACTCAGCAGTCAGAAACTAAGAGTTTCTCCACCAGGATCAGGAACAAGGCAAGGATGCCCACTGTGGCCACTTCTATTCATCATAGGACTGCAAGTCCCAGCCAGGGTAACCGGGCAAGACAAAGATAGAAAAGGTATCCACGTGGAAGAAGGACGAGTAAAATTGTGTTTGTTCACAGATGACATGATCTTATATAGAGAAAAGCCTAAAGGCTGCACAAAAAACTAATAAATGAATTCAGTCAAGTTGCAGGATACAAAATAAACATACAGAAATCAGCTGCATTTCTATACACTAACAATGGAAAGGAAAGTTAAGAAAACAATCCTATTTATAATAGCATCAAAAAGAGTAAAACATGGAGAAATAAACTTAACCAAAGAGGCAAACACTTACACACTGAAAACTATAAGACATCAATGAAAGAAATTAAAGGAGACACAAATAAATAGAAAGACATGCTATGTGAGTGGGTAGGAAGACTCAATTCTGTCAAAGTGTCCATACTAGTCAGTGATTTAAAGATTCAGAACCAGCCCTATCAAAATCTCAATGGCACTTTTTTAAAAAATCCTAGAATGCATATAGAACACAAAGGATTCCAAACAGCCAAAACAGTCTTGAGAAAGAAGAACAAATTTGGAGGCTACATATTTCCTGATTTCAAAACATATTACAAAGCTACAGTGATTAAAACAGTATGGTATCAGCAAAAAGACATACATAGAGACCAACAGAACAGAATAGAGAGCCCAGAAGCCCAGAAACAAATCCATGCATATATGGTCAACGGACCTTCAACAAGGGTGCCAAGAATACACAGTGGGGAAAAGACAGTCTCTTCCACAAATGGTCTTGGAGAAACTGGGCATCCACATGCAAAGGAGCATGGCCTCGGGAGCTACATGGCCTGAGTCTGAAGCCTTGCTTACCAGCAAGTTAGTTAACCTCTCTATGCCTTAATTTCCTCATCTACAAAACAGGGATAGTAACAGTATCTTCTTCCTAAGACAGCCAACAGACTTAAATCTGACATTCCTTTAGAGTTATTATTGATAGGGTCTTGGGAAAGTTACTTACCCTTTTTGAGTTTCAATTTCCTCTGTGGTAAAAGGGAGACAAACTCTAACTTGTTGGGTTATTGAATAAGGAGGACAAAATGAAGTAGCCAATGTAAAGGCCTCAGCCCACTTGCAAGTCCGGAGGAGTCAGAAGAGCCCAGTAAACTTCAGGGAAAGCCTGTTCCCAACAGGCCAAGAAGTGGGGGTCTCAACAGAGATTTCTGGGAAGGGGAGGCCAGAAGAGGGAACCCCTCCCTCAGAATGGGTGGGTTACCAGCATAACGACCCCAAAGCCAAGGCTTTCTCTCCTCTACCACCTTGTACAGAGTCATGAACTGGTATTTTTCACTACCACTGAAAACATTTAGATGAATATGTGTAAGAGGAGTTTAGCCAGCTGGGTTGAAACAGTCTAATTATGCAACCATGCTTGCTCTAGGCCACTCTGTCTGGATCTTAGAATAATCCATCAAAACACATTCACTGACAGACCACTGAGCAGTGGTCAGAGCGAGTTCCCATCTCTTCTCCCGTTTGATCCCACAGTGCGATGGGCAGCGTAGCATTCCCCACAAACTGGGACAGCCTGATTCACGCTCCCCAGTGCGTGTCCTTCCGGCCCCGCACTCTTGGGCCACACTGACCACTGGAACCCTTTTTCGGTACTTAATTCTATGCCCTCACGAGAAATGAAATACACATATTTGTTCTCCATAATGACATTAATGCCTTTTGCAAGCATTTACTGATTCCAGAAGAAATATAATATGATTATGGTAAGTGTCAATAAAGTTTGTAAGTGTATCTCTACTTAGAAGTTTTGACAAAAGTTTATGGGAAAAAGTCCATATAATCCAATGAAAACAACAGAATAAAACTCTAAATCCATAACAGAAAATAGCAATGATGACTCAGTTTGCCTGCTTCAGAGAAAATTCAGAAGAACAAGCAACCAGGTTTACCTCTAATGCACTGAACAATCTAACTGAAGAAAGGCCTTCTCCTAAAGCATTTTGCTTTCCCCATCAACACAACAGTCTACCAGTTGAACTAGACCACAGAATTCAATTACCTGACTTATAAGAAATTAGACTGGAAATTAACTGAGAAAGACTAGTAATGACTTAGCTGTTCTGACATTCCTTTTCTTTTCCCGCTGTTGGATATTCACGGAGTTTGCATACGTGATGAGTTCCAAATACGTAATGGGTGAGTTCCACTAGTCCTGTCCTGGTGAATGCTACCCCACCATGGATTCCTCTCATCCCTGTCCAGTTAACATTTCCTCAGTGTTCATTCTATGCAGGAGAGAGACAGAGATGGGCAAACATTTTAAAGATGTAAAATCCCCCCCAGGAAGCTCATAATCTACAGCAGTGGGTGCTCAACCTAATCCTCCATACACCCCTGCCCCAGGACATCTCACGATATCCGGAGACATGTGTGGCAGACACAGCCGGGGTGCTTTGGCATCCGGGGGGGGAGGCCAGGGTTCTGCTACACGAGCTACCAGGCACAGGACAGCCCCCGCTGCCGAGAATGACGTAGCCCAAAATGTCAGCGGTGCCAAGCTTGAGAAAGCCTGATCTAACGGGTCAGATGACAACTCAGAGTGTCATACTGCTGCGAGGTGAATATGGTGTGAGCTATCAGAGAGACATCAGATGGATGTGTAAACAGGTGACTGAAACTCAGTGTTGGTAAGAGTCTAGGGAAAATGGCATCCACAGACCACATAGGTGAGAATGGAAAGTGATACAGCTTGTGGGGAGTGCCATGGGGCCACATGCATCAAAAACTTTAAAAACGTTTATAAACTATTTCTATCTTTGCTTTCTTTCCATTCCCATCTTTCTCTCTCTTCCTTTGCCTTCTCTTTCCTTCCCTCCCCAGGACTGAGGGGTCAGCCCATGAGTGAGAAGGCAGTGTGGGGAGAGGCACCACCGAGGCCTGGGCTGTGGCAGGGAGCCACGGAGACTGGAGGCTGCTAATGAAGCTGCAGAGAGGCCTGGGTGAGCAGGCCTGGAAGCCGAGGACAAGGGGCAGTGCGACAGAGTCAGGCCCAGAGGAGGCAGGATGGCCTTTGTGGTTGGGAGACGGGCTAGCATGACTGAAACAGGGTAAAAATAAGTAAAATATAAGTAAAAATATTGAAGATAATGGGCTACAAGCTTCCTCCTGCCAGAGAAGATATGTACAAAGATATAAAGGGGTGAGAATAGAAAGATCCCTGGGTGTTGGATTGGAGTTGGAGTATTTGTTATGAATTCATGATTTTATAATACATGACCTAATGTAGAAAAATTTATGAACATGTACGTGTGTATACATATATACGTCTATTTCCTACCTCTGTCCCGAGAGGTCTAAAGCAATGACACCCCAGAAACAATGGGCACATCAACCTTCCGTATCTTTGTAATATCATTCTTTACCGAAAGGGAGAATGACTAGGTCAGGGAAAGTACAATGTAAGCCTGGAATATATTATGGTGCCAGAAAATTTTTTTTTAAAGATTTATTTATTTGAGAGAGCGAGAATGAGAGAGAGAGAGAGAGAGTACATGAGAGAGGAGAGGGTCAGAGGGAGAAGCAGGCTCCTCGCCGAGCAGGGAGCCCGATGCGGGACTCGATCCCGGGACTCCAGGATCATGACCTGAGCCGAAGGCAGTCGCTTAACCAACTGAGCCACCCAGGCGCCCGGTGCCAGAAAATTTTTAAATGCTCAGTGTGGGGCGCCTGGGTGGCTCAATCAGTTAAGCATCTGCCTTCGGCTCAGGTCATGCTCCTGGGTCCTGGGATCGAGCCCTGCATCGAGCTCCCTGCTCCATGGGAAGTCTGCTTCTCCCTCTCCCTCTGCCATCCCCCCTGCTTGTGCTCTCTCCCAAATAAGTAAACAAAATTTAAAAAACATTTTAAATGCTCAGTGAATAATGGGGATATCAAAAGTACACAGGAGCCAGCTTAGAGGGACTTCCACTGGCCAAATGAGGACAAGTTGAGCGTCAAAATAAATAGTAACAGTAATATTTCAACATTTTGAATACAAAAGGAATCCATGAATACGTGCTAATAGAAATGAATAAATACACGAGGGAGAAAGAAAGTTCTTCCTTAGAATATAATGCCAATGAATAAACATAGAAGGAGTGATGGAAATAAAGAATCACCATGTGGCAACCTTCAGAGAGGTGGCTGATTCAGGCAGAAGTCATCAATGAATGGGAAAGGTAGCAGGTGGGGGTTTAAGGAGGAACAGGCTATTAACATAACCTCAGAGTACTTCCCCACAAACACCAACAGATTTCAAAGGGAAAAATGGTAAATTTAAGGTGGGGGATCTGGCAGACACCAACATAACCAAGCGCTCCAGGCCAGTATTTCAGTGTTGGGACAGTCTGACATGGCACACCTTCTAATGTGATGTGCCGCGAAGAGCAGGGGACCACCAAAGACACATGACCTGAGTCTGGTTCTGAAGAAACACCTGCTCGACCCAGATGGAGAATCCGCCTACAGAGTGTAAGACCTGTAACACCTGCAAGGACCTCAGGAACAGAGTAAGTCGGAGGAACTATTCCAGAAGAGACATGACAAATAAATGTAGCTCGGATCCTAGATAAAGCAAGAAAAGAGACATCTGGGGGATGACTGATGAAATCGGAATGGTTTCTGTAGACTGGATCGTAGACAGCTGTACTAATGTCAATTTCCTGATGTGGTGGTACAATGATTAATTCTGTATGTCAACATAATTGGGTTAAGGGATGCACAGATAGCTGGTAAAATATTTTCTGGGTGTGTCCCTGAGGGTGCTTCTGGAAGAGATTAGCATTTGAACTGGTAAACTAAGTTAAGAAGATCACCCTCACCAATGTGAGTGGGTGTCATCTTCCACTGAGAGCCTGAATAGAACAAAAAAAGTGGAAGAATGTTGAATTTGCCCTGTCGCCTGAACTGGGACATACATCTTCTCCTGTCCTTGGACATCAGTGCTTCTGGTTCTCAGGCCTTCAGACTCAGACTGAATGACATGACCAGTTTTCCTGGTTCTCCAGCTTACAGGTGGCACAGTATGGGACTTCCCGGCCTCCATGACCCTATAAGCCAATTCCTATAATAAGCATCCTCACACATATCTATATCTATCTCTATCTATATTCTATTGGTTCTGTTTCTTTGGAGAATCCTGACTAATCCAAATGCCATGCGGATATAGAAAAAGGTCATACTTATTTTCAGTTTAGTCCAGGGAAAGGGCCCCCATTCAAAGGACTAACCTATTAAAAATAATCAACCAGGGCAGGAGGCACATGAGTCAGTGAGTTCTATATTTGAACTTTGGTTTTGGTCTTCAACAACCAGTTACCCACAAAGAGCTTAACTTTGGATTTCTTTCGCTCTCCTTGGGGGACAAATGCCTCTGACTGACTCTACTGCCCACCTTTGACTTATATGGTCTATCCGGGGGCAGCTCCAGAATTTTTTTTTTAAGATTTTTATTCATTTATTTGAGATAGAGAGAGAGAAAGCAGGGGGAGGGGCAGAGGGAGAGGGAGAAGCAGACTCCCCAATGAGCAGGAAGCCCAACGTGGGACTCGATCCCAGCACCCTGGGATCATGACCTGAGCTGAAGGCAGGCGCTTAACCGACTGAGCCACCCAGGCACCCCCAGCTCCAGAATTTCTGTAGAGGAAGGGCTTTGGGGCAGCCTATTTGTAAGGGGAGACCAGGGAAACCTTAAAGCTTTATTTACAAAGCAAGCCCACTGCTTTCGTTTAGACTGCATGTTTATTTGGACAAACTGGTGGCATTTAGGGAGGGGCTAAAGTGCCCTCCAGCCCAGCCCTGCCACCTGCCAAGCCATCCCCGATGATACCACAGAATCTGCATGGGGCTAAGTTAAGGCCAGGGCTAGCAGCACCTCCAGCCTAATGTCCCAGAGAACAACAAAGACCCAGGACTAGTTGATGAGTTAAGTAGGGGGGCTGACTAACATCCCTAAGAAGGGGTGGAGCAGGCTGTCCGGGGCAGGTTGTTTTTCAGAGTGACACCCAGTCTGGCTCAGCGTGAGGTGGATGAATGATTCACATCTGAGGAGGGGAGGCAAGGTCCATGGGAGCTGGGTGATGTCAGGGGTCAAGGTAAGGGAGGAGTTCAAGGCAAGAGGCAGACAGGTCGGGAGGACAGGGTCAGGTACGGCAAAGGCAGGGTCAGCAGATAAGAGGCAAGAGGAATAAGGAGAAGGATGTCAGCCTGGAGAGCGAAGAGGGGTAGGTGCACCCTGGGAAATCAGAACCTCCCTCTCACTGGGCACTCCTCTCCTGGCTCACCAGGCAGGGCAGGTGGAGAGCAACACATCTTTCAGACTCAATTAAATAATTAGCTTAATTATTTGCAGCACGGAAATGCACTGAGTTGGTTTAGTGCTTCGCAGAGCGAACCTTAAAGACCCGAGTTAGCAAGAAGGCACAGGCCAGTGAGGATGGCCTCAGGCAGCCCCATTCAGTGTCCAGCAGTGGCACGACCATGCTCTTCGGACTCACTGGCTGGTGAGCCGGCTCTGTGTCTTTGTCCACCAAGCACTGAGATGGGCAGACAGTACAGGTGATTCTACGAGGGAATTACAGTTTCTTTGGAACTTTGCCCTGTGCCTGCGATCACACAGGGTTAGGTCATCTCAGTCCTGATACTTCTGTTCCTCGTGTATTCCCCATAGGGCAGTTGTGCAACCTCTGGCAGGATCTCCTCCCTGAAGTCGACTTCTGCTGGAGAGAGGGCGTGGGGGGACTGCAGCATTGTGTGCTCAGCACACCCAGCACCCACACGGAGACCCCACCACCTCCATGCACCTGCCCGGGGTGTTCCACAATGTTTATGTAGTCCTCACTGGGTGCAAAGCTCTTTCGCGTAGACAACTTCATGGCACCCAACAACACATGCACGTAGGTAGAAAAGGAATTATCATCCCTGTTACATAAATGGCGAAATGGATTCAAGGACAACAAGTGATTTATTCAAGGTCACAAGAACTCACAAAGGTGGGGCTGGGACTAGAACCCAGACCCCTGTACTCCAACTGCCTAATTCAGCGTTGTAAAAGCACAGAATCTCAGGGCTTCTGTGGGCAGGGCCAAACCCTCACTTCCACCTTCCCCATCCACGTTGGGACTAAGTTCCGAGGTACTCCTCCACGTCCATGCAGAATCCAGGATGAGCAACAGAGGGCCAGCAAGGCCAAAGGGGAGGAGGCTCAGTACCTGCAGGAGGAATGATGGAGGGAAGAGCAAAAGGACCAGGAAGGTGGGGAGAGCAAGCAAGGAAAGTATGGGGAACACCTCTAAGTCACCTACACCTTAGGGATCTACATTTGCACTCTGGCCAGAACAACGTACATTTGCACCCATGTTTACAGAGATTTCAATATTTTAGTGTTTATCTTGGAGGAAAAGATGGCAACCAGCATTTAAGCAGTATTTCCAGCAGAGACTCTGCTAAGTGCTTTCTCTTCTAATCTTGGGAGGTGGATATAATCTTCATTTTTATAGACAAGGAAGTTACGGCTTAAAGTGAACAAGTATCCAAGGTCACAAAGCCTGGCCTGGAACAAAGGCTGGCCTGATGGGAAGCCCTGCTCTTTTCCTTACACCGAATTAATAACGCCTTGGGCCCGGGGCTCTGCCATTTAGAAGCCTGCAATCAGACTTAACCACTCTGTTGGGTATAATCACCGGCCAGAAAACACTGAACTAATGTATGCTCCGAGGAGAATGGCTAATAGGTAATCTGAGTTATAGTAATTCCCATTAGAGTTACAACGATTCCCCTAGCCCCAGCCCAAAGAAATAAGAGGTTGGACTTAAGTTATGATGCATTCCTGCTCCTCATCAAAAAGATGTAGAACTTGGGGGAGAAGCAGCCCACCTTGGGTATGTATGTATGACTTTGAGAGGGTGTGTCTTTGTTGCTGCTGGGCTACAATGCTGTGTGCGCATATGTCCCCCTAAGTGTGTGTGTTTTGGAAAAATGAGGGAAAGCATGAACATGTTGTAGACTCTCAAACAGGCTCTGAGGAACATACACCAAAAAAAAAAAAATCACATGTCTATTTTCATTTCAGTCTTCATTTATAGAAAACATAGGCAGATCCATTCTATCAAACATCCTGTACAACCCCCAGATACCTAAAATAGAACGGATCTAATATAAAGAGATTGGTAGTTGGTTTACACATTTAGGAAAAAGGACGTGTCATTTATAGTTAAATCAAAGCTAGGAAGTTTGGAATGCTAATGATAACAAAGAAAATTTTTTTAAATGTGCCTAAATGATCTACTTTCCTGGTTATATGGCAGTGACAATCAATATCAGTTATGTCCAGATGGTTAAATGTCCAGATCTAACATGTCCTAGCACATGATACTAGGTCCATACAGTCTCAAGGCACAAGAGACTACTCTGGAAGCTTATCTCAAGTACATAAACCTGTCAGGACTTGTTTGCTCTTTTTAGAATGGTCTAGTTTGTTTAGACAAGCATGATGTTAACACAGCCAAGGTTGTATGTTTCTAACTGTATGACTTCCAGTTGAAAAAAAGGAAAATTCTATTCCCTGGACTCAGACCACACAAAATTGGATCCAAAGTCTCAGGGGAAGCAGGGTTAGCAACTACTGATAGATAGTTCACTGGAAAATCCGACAACTCTGCTTAGCAACAGGGAAGTCCGTGCATTAATGAAATGTCATGCAGTGTACGGACTGATAACCTATTGGTAAAGAAGGGTTCATCCATCTGTAACTGCCACTTATTTTACTCTCCGACTTATAAACAAACAAGTAGGAACCGCGAGAAGCTAAGTGGCTCTTAACTTCTAAAGTAACATTCCAAGACCAGGTAATACTCTGGACAGTAAAGAGGTGAGGAGGGAGAAATGCGTTGCAAGGACAATAACAAATTACCGGAATACATTTCGTGGAAATTACTCTGTTAAAAATTGCTTTTGAGGGCCGTTTTAACGACTACCTTAATAAGACTAAGTTGTTTCCAATATTCACCGTCACTACTCAAATTACAAGTTGAGAAACTTCTAAGCAATTTTGGGTAGTCGCAACTTGCTGCGGGAAAGCAATAAAGTAACATTGCTACAGAACAAAGCACTTTTGTCTGTCGTTGGTGAGGGGGATCGCGGGGACCTTCGCTTACTCACAAAGCCGCACCCCCCCCCCCGGGGTTACCAGTTAGTTAATAATCACTATTTCTGGAATCTTTATGCCCTGCAGACTTCCAGCTTTGCCCTGACACACCATCGTACCGGGTGTAACTGGAGGTTGAAAATGTGACATCCCTGGGCCCCGCCGGAGAATCTCAGTTTACCATCGACGGCCTTAGCCGAGCTTGGAAAAGAAGCACCAGTGCAAAGGCAGAGCGGAGCCTGAGCCGCGCTGCCGGCGCCCGGCCCACCAGCCCACAGCACGCGCCATGCAACGCCGATTTTGCATCCTCGTGGCTTCTCGCTCCGAGAAAAACAGTCGGGGCGGGCAAGAGGCGCCCCCCAGACGGTCTTGTCCCAGGTGTTCGAAGTGGGTTTGGCGCCCGGCTGGCCACCAGGCAACCCAGAAGAGCCGCAGGCCCAGCCCGACGGAGGTGCGCCCCAGCCTCCCCCAAGGCTCCGGGAACCCTCCCCGCGCGCGGCGCCCGCACTCACCGCTCACGCTCGCCCGCCACCGAGCCCGTGAGCGGGGACCCCTGCGGCTGCCGCATGCCCTCGGGGCCGAGCGCGACGAGGCGACCGGGGCCCGGGCCCCGGCCGGGCGCAGGGAGCAGTGGAGGACAAGGCGGGCGGACGGCGGCGCGCCTCCTCTCCAGCGGCCTCTGTGACACGCCCGGAGCCCCGGGAAAGTTTGGCGGAGCGAGGGGTGGTGCCGAGGGGGCGGAGGGGCCGCGTCCCCGCCCTGCCCCGCCCTGCCCTGCCCTGCCCCAGGCGTCCGACCGTTCCCACGGGAGAGCGCCCCCCACCGGCGAGGCACGGATCGGGGCGCCGGGGCCCTCCTACAGATGCTAGCCTGCTGGGGATTGGTCCCCAGGAGCGTGGCCAGCCTGGAGGACGAGATGGCACCCACCAAAGGACCGCGAGCCCCGCCGGGGTTCACAGAGCCCTACTTCGGAGCGCGGTATTAGAGCGCTGTCCCCCTCTCCTCACTCTCCGGGGAGAGACTTGTTTGAAGTGGCTGCGGGTGAGTGCAGCCCACACTCACCCTCCCAGGGGAGGCAGGCTCACCGCCTGGCCAAATGCTTGCTCTAAAACTTGAACCCTAAAGCTACCCGAGGGTGCAGGCAGGCCCCAGAGGCCCAGGATGTTCACGTACTTCTGACCTGGAGCCTTTCCTGGGCACCTTTTTGTTGAAACAGGAAATTTAAAAAACACTTCAAGTTCTTGAAAGAGGCATCTTAAACTCCTGGGGTAAATAGTCCTGGATACTTTGTTTCTCAAAGCTGAAATATAAAGCCTCCACTGACCCACCTTTGGTAAAGAAAGATGCGAAGTGAAACAATGTGCTCAAGACTTTGTTCTCTCTGAACTCTGCACAGCAAAATGAAGTCACAGACGTGCTAAAGGTATGGGCCTTTCTGGTAACCTCACAGAGAGAAATACTGTGAGGTGAGTTCCTTCCTACTCATGCTTCAAAACCTCGGGAAACGCTGAGAGCCTGTGCCCAGAGGTCTGCCTGTAGCCCTTGGCCGTTCATTGGTTCATTGTTCATTCGACATTGATATTGGGACCTCCTGTATGTCAACTAGGAACCATATCCCAGGACACGGACTATATGGTGAACTGCGCGCTACCATCCAAGAAATGCTTTCTCTGAAGATAATATTTTTTTTAAGGTTTTATTTATTTTGACAGAGAGAGTCAGCGAGAGAGGGAACACAAGCAGGGGGAGTGGGAGAGGGAGAAGCAGGCTTCCCGCTGAGTGGGGAGCCTGATGCGGAGCTTGATCCCAGGACCCTGGGATCATGACCTGAGCCGAAGGCAGACACTTAACGACTTAACGCTTAACGCACCCAGGCGCCCCTGAAGATGATATTTTAATAATGTTTTATTCTTTATGTGATGGACCTCATCCCAGAGGGCATGACATCCTGCTACACCTCCAGCTTTCACAGGCATATGGCTAAATTTTGAATGACATGTGCAAATTATTGTTGCTTCACCTGGGTGTTCAGAAAATTCCTGTGGTGTCCTACAGATGAATGGTATAGGGAGGGCTACAACTTGCAGAGCTAGTGCTTAAGAAAGATCATGTTTACTGGAACAAGGAAAAATGTGGCAGATGATATATGAGAACAAGGTCAGGGGAGTGAACAGCTCAACTCCAACAGCACAGGGCAACAACAGGGTGAACACAAAAATTTGCAACCAGCAGCACTTAGCAAATGCTAATGTGTAGTATGTTGAGTAAGTTGTTGTAACTGTAAATGGGCAAGTGTTAACACCGGTTAAAGCCTTCTTTTGCTGGAAATTTTTTCCAGGTTCCAAACAACTTATTAGCAAAGGCACTGGGGAAACATATTGTGTTGTAACTTGGGAACTTCCTGAACTTGAGCATTGCAAAAGAGAACAGGGATTCTGTAAAGCCAAATGTGATTACCTTTAATATATGAGTCCTAAACAAAGGAGAAAGGACAAGGGAACATGGTGAGCTGGGTTGCAAAGGGAAACAGACATTCTAGCTAAATGATTTTTTTAACTAATGTGGGTCAGAAGTGAGGGGAAGGCAAGAAAGTGAGCCAGAAAAGAAAGCAGAGGGAAAGAGGCAGGGAGAACATCCAGCTTATTGACTTATGGGCAGGAAAGGACAAAAGTGACAAGAGGCCAAGCACAAGTAAAAAGAAAGATGCCCTAAATTCTCATTTTTGGAAAGAAGCTTCTGGTGGGATTATCCACCAGAACCTTCTTTAAGTCCTTGTAGGGTCTGTGGTGTCTCACTTCTCTACCAAAATGTTTTTATTAGTAAAACTAAAGTTAACATGAAAAATGATGAACACCAAGGCTGAGGGTATACTTTGCCTTGAAGATCATTGGCTGGAAAGTCACTCAAAACTTTTTCAACAAACATTTGCTGATCAGCTTCTTATGTCCTGAGTGTTGTGTTTTGTGTTCCTGGAGCTACAAAAACTTATAACATTGTGTCTATAAGGGGAAGAAAGGGGCATTCCACAGTGCTTGACAGAAAGGAATTGTGATGGCTTAAGGAGCAATTATAGCCTTGGAGAACCTGTGTCCACCAATGTCTACTTAGCAGGGAATAAATGCTGCAAAATAAATATGTATAAACAAATAAAACTAAAACCCAGCCTGCCACCTACTACAGTGAGAAGCAGTACAGGACTCAGATAAGACTTCTCTCCCTCTCAGGATTTATGGTAAGAGGTTCATGTTCCTCTGCCCCCTACTTGGTTTGGACCTCTGATTGCATGAGCAGAAATTCATAGACTTGTCATTCACAACTTTGGGAAGTCTGAGCTGAATCTCTGTTAAATTTTTGCTCCTCTGGACTAATTGGCAATGAAGATGCCTACAGCAAATGAATAGTGTGAGCAAGTGGAAGGGCATGAAGGCTGTAAGTGGTACCTGAAATAACAGTTAGCTAGAAGGTTCTGAGAAAGATTGAGCAAAAGGTTAACTCTGTAGAACCCAAAGGAAAAGAGGGATAGCATAAGTAAGGTGATGGCCCCGTAGAGTACCCCTCAATTGCATGTAACTCGAAGTGGAAAGCAACAGAAAGTCACAGAAAGTCAATAAATACCAAAAAATCAAAAATCAGACTCAAGCTCATTTAAATTGAGCAAACCATCTCATATGATGTGTGTGAGTCATTCAAAAATACTTCTTAGATACTCATCACTACTTAATTTCTGTGTATTTTTATGCTTTAGAAAAGAGTAACCAATTTTGAAAACAAAAGTCATAAGAATCTTGCTGTAGCAAAAATGAAAATACATTATAAAAGCATCCCTACTCGGTGCCCCTAGACTCAGATTTGAGCCTGTCATGCAGGCATTATTCATGTGCAAAAGCAGCCTAGTTCAGTTGGTTAGATTATATGGTGAATTTAATTAATAATTAAAACAATATGACACTGGTACAAAACTAGGAAGACAAAACATTAGACCAGAATAGCTATCCCATATACAAATCACATTAAGTATAGAAGAAATTGGCATCCTAAATCAGTAGGGAAGGGAAGGCCTATTCAGTCAGTTGCCTTGCTATTATAATTCATTGACCCTTTGGGGAGAAATAAAGTTAGACACTTATCAAAGCAATTCTCATATGCATGAAAGAGTTAGTTTATTAAAAATGAGAAAGAACCATAAAACAATCAGAAGCAAATAAAGATTAATATTTATTTGATGTAAAGTTTGTAAAAAATAAAAATTTTTTTAGAAAAAATTTCCAGCAAAAAAATAAAGTTTGCGGTGAACTTTTTTAAACGTAAGAGCAAGGGAAGAAATCACAGAAGAAATTATTAACTAAACTGACTGCATGCAAATTAGATACTCCCACACATAATAAAAGCAGTCCTGTAAATTTAAATTTAAAAATCAAACTAAAAACTAGGGGAAAAACCATTTGCAACACAGGATAGATGAAGGATGAACACCCTTCCTACATTAGTTATTGAGAGGCATGTAGAAAACTAAAAGATTAACATCAAAACAAAAATAAGGCAAGTATATGGACAATTGGAAAAGAAGAAATACAAATGACCAAAAATATCTGAAGATAAATTTCAACCAATCTAATAGAAAGATGAGTGTAAATGAAAATGAGAGACTACTTGTCACCTAAACAAATGGCAAAGGTTTTTGATTACAGAGATTCCCAGTATGAGCTAAGGTGTAAGGGAAATGGGTGACGTCGTGTGGTGTGGGGGGACTACAAATTGGGAAAACCTTTCTGGTGGACAATTTGCAATAGAGTATCTTCCATTCATTCTCAGGAATACAGTTTTTTCACATTTTAATATCTCTAAATTGAAATGCGTTTTACCATTCCTGTCAGCCAAGCAACACTTGTGATTTAGTTACCGCTGGCTGCCTATATGCACCAAGTTGTGAATACTGGATGTCAGCTCTTGGAAGAAATCCTGGAGCCAAGAGTGGAGTACATTTTTAATATACGCTGCATCCAAATGCTTCCAATGCATTCAGGCCGAGGACCACACAGAGTCAAAAAGTGACTCCAAAAAATGAGGAAGTTCAGGAAGGAATACCTTAGCCAGGGTTTTTGTTTCTTCTTTCTGGATACACAAGAATAAAATATAGCTGGGGCACCTGGGTGGCTCAGTTGTTCAGCGTCTGCCTTCGGCTCAGGTCATGGTCCCAGGGTCCTGGGATCCAGCCCTACATCGGGCTCCCTGCTCAGCGGGGAGCCTGCTTCTCCCTTTCCCTCTGCCTGCCGCTCCCCCTAATTGTGCACTCTCTGTGTCAAATAAATAAAATCTTAAACAAAAAAAGAATAAAAAATAAGTAAATTGTACTTTGAAATAAGTTCAGAAAACTGAATAATTATAAAATAAAAGGTATAGTGATAAGAAAGCATTGTGTTTAGTTGGCATCATTTTCCTCATTTTCCTGGCATCACATAAAATAATGGCGCACGTTACAATTTATGAGACCTTGGGTGTGATGAACTATGTTATATCAAGAACCCATACCATTTGTTCATATCATTTGACCCAGCAAATTCATATCCAGAAAGTTATCCTAAAGACACCATTGGGGTGTCAAAGATTTTAGTACAAATATAAACATTTCAATATTATTTATACAACTGAAATGTTAAAAACAACCTAAAAGTCTAACCTGAAAGCCCAACAGGAAATTGACCAAATAAATTATCATACAGGGGCGCCTGGGTGGCTCAGATGGTTAAACGTCTGCCTTCGGCTCAGGTCATGATCCCAGGGTCTTGGGATGGAGCCCCATGTCAGGCTTCTGGCTCAGCAGGGAGCCTGCTTCTCCCTTTGCCTCTCCCTCTGCTCATGCTCTCTTTCTCTCTGTATCTCTGTGTCTCAAATGAATTAATAAAAAATAAAAATAAAAAAACAAATTGTCATACACCCATAGGACTGAATGGTATCCAGCCTTAATAATGATATTCTCAAAGAATATATAATGACATAGGAAGATACACATCATTTCATATTAAATTTTTTCAACGTGTCTATTTTATTTGAATTTTCTTATTTTTGTTTTATTTAAGCAAAATTTGCATAACATGAAATGAAGCATTTTAAAGTGAATAAATAATTCAGTGGCATTTAGTACATTCACAATGCTTCTATGTCCCCAAACATGCCTGTCATCCCAAAAGGAAACCCCATACCCATTGTATTTCATATTAAATTTTTATAAAAAGTAGAATACAAAACTATTTAACTAAATCTGTTTTCTTTCTTTTGAAAATGTGTTTGCCTACATAAAAGGAAAACTACCACAAATAAATACCCCTATATGTTAACTGTAGATATTATGGGCAGGCCAGATTATGCACATTTTTATTTTTTATATACTTTATATTTTATATACTATACTTATATAGCATATATACTATATTATATACTATATTTATATACTGTATTTTCAAAATTTTCTGCTATGAACATGTGTAACATTTGTAACCCAAATTTTCTAAAAATAATATTTTAAGTGGTAAATTCTTATAAATAAATAGTCATGTGGATCATATGACTTTTCAAACAAAAATAACTATGAATAAGAAAAACATATCATCAAATTGAGTTGTGAGGGTTTGTTCAATTTTACATGGTCCAAGAAACCAGATTCTAAGGGGGAAAGGATTAGCTTCTTGTTTTACTCATTTTCTCCTTGACTCATTTTTGTGGGGATTCACTGGAATATTGATTTCTCACACCTGTGAGCTTGGCTAGTGAGCTACCACAGGCAAACACTGCACTTCCCTCTTTTTTTTTATGATTTTATTTATTTATTTGAGAGAGAGAGAGAAGGAGAGACAGTGGGAGAGCACAAACAGGGAGGAGAGGGAGAAGCAGGCTCCCCGCTGAGCAGGGAGCCCGATGTAGGGCTCCATCCCAGGACCCTGGGACTACAACCTGAGCCGAAGGGAAGACGCTTAACCGACTGAGCCACCCAGGCGCCCTAACACTGCACTTCTCAAAGGAAAGTTCCCAAGAAAAAGCTAGAAAGCTAGCATTGTAATTGCAGGTCCTTTACAAAAATCCTTTATAATGAGCCTTGGAGACCAAGGGGTGGGAAATGGTCATCTACCACCACCAAGGAGAAGTGTGCTTTATTCACTCAAGATAACAACGCCCTAAATCTCTCCTCCCCCAAGCAAGCTTCATTTTAGCAACCACTTTACTTTCTTTACAATTATGATGAAATTGCATTTGGAGATGATAATTGACGTTTTCTTTGACTACTTTTCCTGATTGCCCCTTTGACCCCTGAGCATTCATTGTTCCTCAGAGCATTCAATAAAGAAGAACACAAAACAACGTGTCTTTCAGAGAAAAAACCTGAAAGAATAAAAGAAATCAGTTCTCAGCTCCTAGGTTCCTAAACAGATTTCCTTAAACTCATAGCAATAAATAAATAAATAAATAAACAAACAAACTAAACACCAAGGTTTATGATTTGTAAAAGATGGGTTCTCTTGAGTTTCAAAGGGCTACATGCTGAAAGAAGCTTAACATAAACTCCCCCCCCACCCCACCCCCGAAACAATCAACTAGAAGAAACAGATGGGAGAACCAGGCCACCCTCCCTGAAGACAAGATAAGGTTTCCTGACGGGAGAAGAATTTGAGCAGGAGGAAAAGCAACACCGAGAGCCCTGGGCAGAGGTTTCCAACCCCTCACCCCTCCTCAGACTAAGTTGTTATAGCAAAATAGATACTCCCTTGGGTTAGCAACCCAGGGATACCGTAGCAGATTGGATTAACTAAAAATATACGCTGCCCCTCCCTGGGGCAGAATTATACCTCTCTCTGCTTATCCATTTGCCTTGCTTTGGCCAAAAGAGTGTGAACTGTGCTAACCAGCAGAAAGTTCTCTGAGTTCTCTCTTTCTGAACCTGGCATCGGTGCTGTCCCATAGAGAGGCAGCTCCATTAGCCTGGATCCAGGAGGGAGGAGGGTGTGGAGCAGCACCATGGCTGACCTGAATGACACCCAAAGAAGAAGTAACCCTTTGTCCTTCTAAGCCGCTGAGATCTGGGGTTATTCGTCACTGCAGCATAACCTAGCCTATCCTGATCAGCACAAATACAGAGTCCTATGTCCTGACGTCCATCTGAGACTTGTATAGGAACCATTCCTACTTGTGAGCTCCATGCCATTGTGAGAGGGTGACAGGATACGGGAGTGGTGACATGGCATAGCCAAACACAGGAGGAACTGAATCCCCTGAGTTTTCTGTGGGCCCCAGAGTGATGCAGAACAGCACCGAAGTCAGTTCCTCACAGAAAAGTACCTAAAGGGAAATATAGGCAGAAGATGCAGCAGGGACAGATGTCAGTATGATTAGGAGGGGGAGCAATTCTCAAAAGGATGTAGTGAAGCAGGTTCTCATTATCCACCTGCTCCACCCCAACACCTGAACCCAGCAAAGTCCATTCAGAACTTAGATCCCACAACAGGGAAAGAAATGGGAGGGACAGAAGCCAAAGTATAAACTTTAAATGACCAAGGCCACTGAATTGGCCTGAGTTTATGTGGAAAGTAACAGGATTCAATTCTCTGTCAGTGATAGAAATAGGAGGTTCAAGAGAGAATTTAGATTCACTTTTAGAAAATAGTTCTATGTTTTCCTGCAAAGTTTGCAGCCTGAGAAATGTGTATACACTACACTGGGATACTTTAAGAGGGCATCATGGAGGTTGCATATATTCAACAACGTGGGGTGCTGAGGGTCCCCTCAGACAAGGCTGAAGCCATGTGTGGACAATGATAACCCCTTGTATTGTAGGCTAACTTCTCTCAAATGTAGTACTCAAGCTATTGACTAGGTATTTGCCTTGCCTGAGGCAGGAACCAAGAACTTGCTATTAGCAACACTTTCAGCTACACAAATATTTATTCTGGTAAACCTGATAAAGAAAAGGAAATAGTTGTAAATAAATTCTGTTAGAATTTTCTGTACTCTATGCACTAAACTTTTTTCCTTGTTTTGCAAAAGAAAGGTGTAATATGACATTAACATTCTCATATCCAGGATTGATTTTTTTCAATTGGATTTGATAAATACTGGCCAGATTAATATTTAATGTTCTTGAATATTTTGAATGATAACACAGTTGACTAAGACATGAATGCACTATAAAAACAGTTTGAGGGGCGCCTGGATGGCTCAGTCAGTTAATCGTCTGCCTTCGGCTCAGGGCATGATCCTGGAGTCCCAGGATTGAGCCCCGCATCGGGCTCGCTACTCAGCGGGGACCCTGCTTCTCCCTCTCCCTCTGCCTGCTGCTCTGACTACTTGTGATTCCTCTCTCTCTCTCTCTCTGTGTCAAAAAAATAAATAAAATCTTTAAAAAATAAAAAATAAAAAAATAAAAACAACTTGAGCTGTTAACCTTTAGTCCATTTAAAATAGAGGATTGATTCATTTAAAATGGAAGATCAAGAGCTAAGAAGTTTTGAGTCTTCTTTTTAATGTGATTAAGTTTGAAACTAGAAATATAATATAAATTATAATATAAAATAAAATATAGTATAAAATAAAATGGGATTTTGTAATTTTATGAAAGAAGCACTTTATAATAGTTGTACCAAGTAATTTTATACTTGGCTTTTCAATCATTAATAAATATTTTACTTACAAGCAAGATGTCATGGTAAATTATTTCGCTATGATAGAAGATATTTTAGGAGGCTCAAATCTTAATTATTTTATTACTGGGGTATGATTTACTTTCATTTTATTGTAGTGTGGTAGGACTGGATATAGTGGAGGCAAATAACTATGAGGGGGACATATGACTATTAGTAAGGAGAATAATGACTCATGTATGTAGGAATAAACATCAATTAAAAAGTACTGAAAACCAAAAAGATAAAAATAAGACATGTTATGGAATTTTATCGTAGAAGATTGTATTAATTAAAGTGTCCTATAACTTCTAAGACTTGCTGTCAAGTTCAAAAACTTTAGTATGTTCCACCATAGTTATTAGGTTACACAGTCTTGCCCAGTTCACTCAGTCTCCATAGCTATAAATGGAACAAAGTTACCTACCTCCAAATGTAGTGAAAATTAAAAAGAAATAGTATACTGGAGCAATTTTTAAGATGAGCTTATTATTAGAAAAAAAACAGGGTTATTTCATGATGATAAAGGAGTCATCACATAACAGACCTCCAAAATATATGAAATAAAAATTAATATAACTAAAAAGAATAGACAAATCCACAGTCATAGTTGGAGACTATACTGTACTGTTTCTTAGTATTTATAAAATATATAAAATATAAAAAATTAGGTTATAGATGATTTGAACAACACTATCAACCAACCTGACCTTGACTTAATTGGCATTTATAAAGCATTATGGGTAAAATGCTATAAAATAGCACCATAAAATATATATGTTTTTAAGTACATATGTAACAGTCAGAAGATAGGCCATATTCTAGTCATAAAACAAGTTTCAGTAAATCTAAGAGGACTGAAATTATTCTCTGGCCAAAAGGTAACAAATTAGAAGCCAAAAACAAAAAGATGTCTAGAAAATCCCCAAATATCTAAAAACTAAGCAACATACCTAAAAATAAACCTGAGTTAAAGAAGAAATACAAGAGAATTTAGAAAATATTTTGAATTGAATGATAATGAAAACATTACATATCAAAATTTAGGAGCTGCTGGCCAAAGCAGTACTTAGAGGGATGTTTATAGCTTTTAAGGCTTCTATTAGAAAGAAATGGAGTTTAAAAATTAGCAATCTAAGAAGCTAGAAAAAGAAGAGCAAATTAAACCTAAAGTAGAGAAAGGAAATAATTTTTTAAAAATGGAAACAATGACATAGAAAACAAAAACAGAAAATCAAAGAAACTAAAAACTGAGCAGTTGAAAAGATTAATGTAACTGATAAGCCTATACTAGATTGGTCTAGGTAAGGAAGAAAAAAGCCACAAATTAACAATATCAAGAATAAGAGAGGGACATCACTATCAAGTGTATGCATAACAAAAAGATAATAAAATAACATAAGAACAACTTTATGCTGACAAATTTGACAACTTATGATAAAAAGGACAAATTCCTTAGGAAACATGACTTACCAAACTGACAAAAAATGTCATAGAAAATTGGTAGCCTTACGCCTAGCAAAGAAATTGAATATGTAATTAAAAACCTTCTCACAAACAAAACTGCAGGTTAATATAGTTTCAGTGGTCAATTCTATCAAATATTTAAGAAGAAAAGAGTATTGATTTTATAGAAACTTCCTGAGAAAATAGAGGAGGAAGGAAAACTTCCTTATTTTGTAAAACCTGAATAGCTTTAACAGCAAAAACTGACAAGAAGACTACAAGAAAAGTGAAGGACCAAGACCATTTATGAATATATAAAAGAAATCCTCAAAAATAATTAGCAAATCAAATCTAGCAGCATATCCAGATAATACAGTATGACCAAGTAAAATTTATCTCATGAATATAAGGTTGATTCAGCATTTGAAAAATCAAAGTAATTCCCCATATTAACAGAATAGGAAGAAAAAACATGATCATTTCGGTTAATGCAGAAAATGCACTTGACAAAATTTAACACCCATTTATGATTAAAAAAATACTCTTAGCAAACTAGAAGTAAAATAGAATTTTCTCACTCTAATAAAGGGCATCTATGAAAAACCTGCTGACATCATACTTAATGGCAAAATGTTGAACACTTTGACCCTTAGATTGGGAACAAAGCAAGAATGTTCATTTTTACCACTTCTATTCAAAATACTACAGGAAATTCTAGCTGTGTGAAAAGGTAATTAAACAAAATAAAAGGCCATCCAGATTGGAATATATGGAGTGCTATCCATGTTGATGGGGTAAGGTTTTAATTTACCCCAATTCAATCTCTATAATCAACACTATCCCAATAAAATCCTACTAGGTATTTTTGATAGACATGGAAAAGTTTATTCTTAATTTATATGAAAAAGCAAAGGACCTAAAATGGCCAAAACAATTTTTAAAAAGATAGAAGTTGGAGGACTTATACTATTTGATTTCAAGAGTATAAAATTACAGTAATCAAGATAGCATGATAGTGATGCAGGGTTAGGTAAGTAGGTCAGTGGGACAGAATGGAGTTTAGAAGCAGGTCACCACACACATGGTGAATTGATTTTCAACAAGGTCAATCAGTGGAGAAAGCATCGTCTTTCAACAAATGGCCCCAGAACAGTTCGATATCTATTTGGAAAGAAAATGAACCTCAACCTCAATCTAATGTCAAAAATTATTTCAAAATGAATCACAGACCTATCCAAAAAAGCTAAAATTATAAAGCTTCTAGAAGAAACTATAGGAGACTGTACTGATATAGGTAAACATTTATTAGCCAGGAAACAAAGAGCACTAACAGAAAAGAAAAAAAATAATAAATTGGACTTCAAAATTAAACTTCTTTTCAAAAGATATCATTAAGAAAATGAAAATATAATCCACAGACTGGGAAAAAATATTCGTCCCACAAGAATTTGACAAAGGAATTACATCTGAAATACACAAAGATCTCCTACAAATCAATAATAAAAAAAATACAATTTAAAAATGAGCACACTATTAGAACAGATACTCCACAGAAGAATATAAATGAAATGGCTAATAAGCACATGAAAAGATAATCAAAAGTCAACAGCAAAACACAAATTAAAACTGTCAGGAGACACCACTGCGCACACACAATGACTAATGTAAAAAGATTAAAAATACCAAATATTGGCAAAAAGTGAGCCAACTGGGAGTCTTGTATATTGCCAATAGGAGTATAAAATGGTATGACCATTTTGAAAACCTATTTGGCTGTTTCTTATGTTTAAACATACACCTGCTCTATGACTCAGCAATTCCAATTGTAATTATTTACTCAAGAGAAGTAAGAACATATGTCCACAAAAAGACTTGTATAGTAGTACTCAAAGCAGTTTTATTTGTAATAGCTAAAAACTAGAAATAACACAAATGTCTATCAACAGTTAAATGAATACCTTTTTGTATAACTACACAATGGAATACTACTTGACAATAAAAATAATAATGAACTATTGACATAGCAACAACTGACAAGAATATCAAAAGCATTAGGTTGCATGAAAGATTCCAGACATGCTATATGATTCTAATTATACGAAGTTCTAAAACAAACAAAACCAAGGTATGGTGATAGACATCAGAGTCACAGGATTCATTGGAAAGGAGCCCAAGAGAACTTCTGGAGGTAAAATATTCTATATCCTGATTTCTCAAAAATCAGTGATCATCACACTGAATGTCTGTATTAAATTATGACTCTCTCTACATTTAGATATATTTTTAAATTTCCATAACATAAATTTTAAGTTAATAAAAAATGAAATGATTCTAATAAGTTGCTTTAATAGCTTCCTCTCCTTCTCAGATTTGACTGAAGCCCCAAATGCCCAGAACAGAATAGATAGCAGGACCTTGTAGTCTAAGATGACCTGCTAGACCACAGTTGCACAACATATAAATGACTGTATAACTGTTTCTTCCAACATGGGCAGTCTGTCCCCCACAACCTACAAAAGGGTAAAAGTGGAAGAGGTCAAGCAAGGGGATTTCTTTGGAAAATGTTACTGAGCTACGGGAGATGTTTTCTCTCCCTTGACCTCAGGTAAAGGACCAAGGTGCTTCCTCCTCGTCTCAAGCAAATGAGAACACCATTCAGTGAACTTGACGTATATGCCCTAGACCCTCAAACTGTGGTCCAGAGATCAGCAGCATGGACATCACCTGGGAGCTTGTGAGAAATGCAGAATCTCAACCCCAACTCAGACTCACTGAACCAGACTCTGCATTTTAACAGTGTTCCCCAGGGGACTGGTATGTGCATTAAAGGTTGAGAGACACTATCCTAGATTTTGGGGGACCATCTGGACTGGAACGAGGAACTGTGTTCAAGTCACCCTGCGGGTAGCACAGAAGAGGAAAGAGGGCTGCACTGGGAGCCCGGTGCACTTTTACCCAAGGCAGCACAGAGTTGTAAGTGTTTCCGTGAATCAAACAAGATCCACGCAATGTGTTGTCAGTCTGAGGCTAGTTTGAAGGGGATTTTGCTTGAGAGCAAAGTAGTCCATGGGGGTGCACTATGAGGGCTCCAGGGCCAAGACTTGGAAAGTAAGCACTTGGCTACAAATAAGGCTTTGCCCACTCACGGAAATTGCAGCTTTTTGTAAAGGTTTTGGGAGGCAGGGGTTTTGGGGAAGTGAGTCATCTCTGAGAAACCCAGAAAAGTCCTGTGAGAGAAAGAAACAACTATTGAATATTTACTATCCAGAGAGTACCAAAGCCAGACAAGATAGCACCAGCCATATAAGAATGTCCCCTTACTTGTATTCCTCCTGGCTAGATCCTGAGAGGTTAGAAACCAAGACAACTGAGTAGAGCGACACAGAAAGGAAAAAGAAAAACAAAGACCACCAGGTTTCCCTCTCCTACTTCAGGCTTTCCAGATGGAAAAACACAAGCCTTAGAAGGAGAGAAATTTTAACTTTAAATGAAATTCAGAAATTTAATTATTATACCAGGTAGGACGTTACAATTCCTGAAATAAGGCTGTTCTTATTTCTAAAAGTAATCACAAGATGCCTGATTATCTAATAATAACTAGAACATTTATGAGACTTGCCTAAGATTTCACCCAAAAGGCAAGAAAAAGGCCAGATTATATATTGAGTTTAAATGGGTAGTTGGGGAAAGATTAAATTTATGTTCTGTTCATATCTTACTGAGTCCAGCTCACACAAGAAATTGAAAATATGGGAGCACCTGGGTGGCTCAGTCAGTTAAGCATCTGCCTTCGGCTCAGGTCATGATCCTGAAGTCCTGGGATTGAGCCCCACGTCGGGCTCCCTGCAGAGTGGGGAGTCTGCTTCTCCTTCTCCCTCTGCTCCTCCCCCCTGCTCATGTTTTCTCTCTCTCTCTCTCTCAAATAAATAAATAAATCTTTTTATTTATTTATTTATTTTTTTAAAGATTATATTTATTTATTTGACACACAGAGAGAAATAGCGAGAGAGAGAGGGGGAGAGAGCACAAGCGGGGGAGAGGCAGGCAGAGGGAGAAGCAGGCTTCCTGCATGAGCAGGGAGCCCGATGTGGGGCTCGATCCCAGGACCCTGGGATCATGACCTGAGCTGAAGGCAGCCGTTTAACCAACTGAGCCACCCAGTCACCCCCAATAAATAAATCTTTTTAAAAAAGAAAAGAAAACCAAAAGGAACGTCTAGAAATGAAAAAAATTCATTGTAAAAAACAACAACAACAACAACAAAACCTCAGTGAATTAAATGTCCACAATAGGCAAATATATAAAGACAGAAAGTAAAGTGGTTGCCTATAGGGCTGATGGGGAAAGGGAAGCAGACAATGGGGAGGACTATAAACTGAAAGTTTGTGTCCCCCCCACCTCCCAAATTCATATATTGAAACCTAATTTCTAATGTGATGATATTTGGAGGTGGGGCTTTTAAGAGGTGATTAGGTCATGAGAGTGGAGCCCTGTTAAAAGAGGCTCCAGAGGACTTCCTTGACTCTTTCATCAAGTAAGGTTATAACAAGAAGATGGCTGTCTATGAATTGGGAAGTGGGCCCTTACCAGACACTGAATCTGCCAGCACCTTGATCTTGGGCTTCCCAGCCTCCAGAATTAAGAAAAATAAATTTGTGTTGCTTATATGCCAAAAACAAAACAAAACAACCCTCAATGAACCAATTAAATAAAAACTTAAAAGAAGCTAAAGAGAGATTTAATGAGCTGAAAGATATATCTAAAGAAACTCATTAGACTATAGCAGAAAGAGAAAGGGGATTGAAAATATGAAGGAGAGATTAAGATATGAAGGAATGAGAAGGAGAGAATGAGAAAGTTCAACATGTGTCTTTCTTTTCTTTTTTAAAGATTCTATTTTTTAAAGTAATCAGTACACTCAATGTGGGGCTCAAACTTACAACCCCAAGATCAAGAGTTGTGTGCTCCACCAAATGAACCAGCCGGGTGCCCCTCAACATGTTTCTAATCAGAGCGTCAGAAAGCATGACAAGGGGGAATGGGCAGAAGGAAACAATATTTTAAAAAAAACAAAAACAAAAACTAATGACTCAATAGTTTTCAGAACTGAGGAAAGACATGAATTTTTTTATTCAAAAACCACAACTGCCTCAAACAATTAAATTTTAAAACACACACACAAACACACAAAATGAAGTATTAAAGATGAGTAAATCTTAAAAGCAACCCATGAGAAAAGACAGATTACTTAGACTGATTAACACTTCTCCACAACAATAAAGACCAGGAGAAAATGGAATTCCATTACCAAAGTGTTGAGGGAAAAGAGGGGTAACCTAGGATTTAATGTCCAGCTAAAGAATTATTGAAAACCAAGGGTGAAATAAAAATGTTTTTCAGATGAAGACTGAGCCTCAATAGACAAAAAAACTACTAAAGAAGGAAATTGGACTCAGAAAGAAGTGGTCTGCAGAAAGCATTTTTACTACTGTAAGTGGTAAAAACATGAGTGAATCTGAGGAAACATTGTCTGTACCAGACAGTGAGTAAAAATAACAATTAATGAGGGAAGAAAAAATGGAAAAAGGAACTAACATACTAGACAAGAAAAACATGTAAGACAGAGTAAATAGAGAATGAAGGTGATCTGGGGGAAAAGACCAAAGGTTCTTATATTATTGAAGAGTAGCAGAGATATTTTGACTAGCTTTAAAGTTTTCTAAGTCAGTTAAGAAGGTGACAAGTTAAGAGTACATACTAAAAGAAAAGAAGTGGAGGCAAATCAAGGAAAGCTCCATTAATCCAACAGAAGGAAAGATGGGGGGAGGGTGGTGAAGGGGAGAAACAAGAAAGAAAAGAGTATAATTTATGGAAAACACAAATTAGGATTATAGAAATAAGTCCAAATATATCCATTATCATAACAATGTAAGCAAAACAAACAACTTAATTGATATAGAGAAATTGTAATGGAACCAACAAATCCAGCTACATGCTGTTTGAATGAGATCTCTTTAAGTCGTAAAGAGAGGAAATACAGAGTTAGCAAATACTAACCAGAAGAAAGCCTCTATAACTATTAATATCAAACAAAAGAGACCTTAAGGCAAAAAGTGTTATTTGGGATAAAGAGAATCACCACCTATATAAAAGTAATAATTTTCCAAGGAGCTACTTTGCTAAAAAGCAAAGTTTTCTCCACAAAACTGTTCTCACCATTTCCATTGCAACTTTTATAGAAGTATTCCTACTGGGAAAAAATAGTAACACCTTCCTATCTAACTTCCCAAATAAATCAGATCTAAATGACTGAGTTTGGTTCTTTTCTCTCTCCTTTTTAATTAACCCCATGGCAATCTAAAAGGTTTAAAGTCACTTAAATTTTTCAGCAATGTCAAAGGAAAAGGATTCATGTCGAGCGCTCCTATTACTTTATTTATTAAATCCTTATTGCAAAGAGCAGCAAAAAGAATTATAGATTTACGTGCGGGTTCTCTGCAGGTTGGAAACACTGACTCCAGTGTATTAGCAATTATATTAAATATTAAATATTATAAAAGAAATGAAAGTTTCTAGGCAAAAGAGTGGGTAATTTCAAAAACAGAGTTCCTCTTATGACAGGTTTCAGATACATTTCCCATAATGCATGGGCATTTCAATTAATTTTCTTCATTCAGTTTTTCTGTTTGTGAAAGAATACAATTTCCCCATATACAAACTAGGAATAATAAAACTTGCTCTACCTGGTACAGTGTTACTGTGAAGATAAAACTAAATACATGGGAAAGCCCTCTGCAAACCTTTTAGCATCATGTAATGTAAGAGATCATTATGAATCCATGGTCCTGGGATGGAGTGTGAGTATTAAAATGCCTTACCTACCCTTTCTTGAACATTCCTGTAAAAAAAATCTCAATTTTCTGTTATTCGGTTTTGTCTAATCTTAAGGAGTAAAGCTACTCCCATTTATATATTTACACAAATATTAGCAAACCATGGCCCAGTAAAACAGCCGCTCACCTTTCTCTTGCTGCACCCACACACCACACAGCTACACATACACCTGAAGACAAGGAAAACTTGCTTCAGTATTTCGTGTGAAGAAATGTTTTTTCTTAATAATGGGTTCTGAAGCTCTGGTAAGCAGGGCTAGACTATCCTGCTATGCCTTCTTACGACTGGATTCACTACTCTTACGTAGGTAACCCTGAATTCTTGAGGTAAATAATGTGAGTCTGGTAAGAAAAAAAATTGCAGTCAAATTGTAGTGAAGAGGGATGAGGCAGAATAGACAGTAGATATGAGATAGCAGAGTTCCCTCCAAAGGCCATGCCTTCTTCTCCTTCTGTAGAATCTGTGGATCCGTACAGAGGCATCTGCAGAAAGAGTTAAGTGCTGTGGAGGCAGGCAGACCTGTCAGAAGTCTGGGTGAAGAAAGGCGAATTACATCATCTCTTCAAGCCTCCATTTTAAAATAGGGGCAAAGAAGTCTACCGATATATAATGTAGGGGTGAGGAAATCTACCGACACAAAGTAGGAGTGAGGAAGTCTAGCGACATAGAGAGCAGGGCTGAGGAAATCTACCGACATACAGGGTATGGCTGAGGAAGTCTACCGACATACGGGGCAGGGCTGAGGAAGTCTACCGACATACGGGGCAGGGCTGAGGAAGTCTACCGACATACCGGGCAGGGCTGAGGAAGTCTACCGACATACCGGGCAGGGCTGAGGAAGTCTACCGACATACCGGGCAGGGCTGAGGAAGTCTACCGACATACCGGGCAGGGCTGAGGAAGTCTACCGACATACAGGGCAGGGCTGAGGAAGTCTACCGACATACCGGGTATGGCTGAGAAAGTCTACCGACATACGGGGTATGGCTAAAGAAATCTACTGACATACAGGGCAGGGCTGAGGAAGTCTACTAAACAGGGTGCTCGGTCCGCTGCCCAGCCTGTGTGCTCTTACAGTGCAGGGGATCAGGGCCTCTATGTAGGCTTCCACCAAGACCTCCACTCTTCCACTTGTCCTTAACTACTTGGTCACAGCCCCCAGTTTCTCATTCCTCTGCAGAGTGTCAATCAACTTAGCAGTGATGAGACAACTCTACTGTCTTTGTAAGCATCCCTTTCGCCATGTCTTCTAAATGCCAGAATCATCCCAAATCATCGCAGCTGTGACAGCAGTCCCCACCAGCAGGACACTTGCCCAGGTCACCACCAGGGAAAGCCTCGGCAATTGGGCCACTGCCTTGTATCAGGGACTCTCTGTGCCCCACCTACTGCTCAAGACAGTATCCTCTTCACCCACTAGGGATGCGTAAATTAGGCCCAAATCTCCATCTTACCATGTCATTCAACCATGGTTTTCAGTACCATGTGTTATTTCAGACCCTCCAGGAGGCGGATTGCCAAGACAGGACTAGAAATGCGAGAGAATTTGTGGGCCAGCTCCTATAAGGGAAAAAGGGGAGTAGGGCCAGCGGCGGCCAGGAGGCCTGAGAGGCCACAGCGCGGGTCTGACCCCATGACAGAGAGAGGGAAAGGGGGAGGGCCAGAGAGTCTTAGATGCGGCCCAGGTCTGGGAGGGATTCAGCCGAGCTGATGGGGAGTCCACCAGAGGGTCCCCTGTGTAGCAGAAATGAGCCTGCTTTAGGACCACTGTTGCCTCCCCTCACTGCCCAGGCCATCCATGGAAAGCTCATGTCCCGGCAGGTGCAGACAGATTCTGAGCAGAGCCCAGCAGCAGAGGCAGCCTCCAGGAGGCTCCTCACAGCAGGAGAGCCAGGCCTCGCATGTTTGTGGCCACCACAAGGATGGAGGGACCTGAGAACACCTCACTGGGCAATCAAAATGAATATCACCCATGAGGGGCAGACCGATATCATGTGCCTCTGGACCTGATACCCAGAGGAGGACACTGCCACGCTTCTGTGATATGTCCACCAAACATGCATAGCCTGAATCTAATCACAAGGAAGCAGCAACAAATCCACATTAAGGGTCTACATGCAAATAACGACCAGTAGTTCTCAAAAATCTCAGTGCCGTGGAAGACAAAGGAAGGCTGAGGAGCTTTTCCAGATGAAAGGAAACTAAGGAGCAATGACAGCTAAACGCAGCAGTGACCCGGACTGGATCCTGTACCTGAGGGGAAAGAGGGGCAGCAAGAAGACTATTGGGACAATTGATGCAATTGGATTATGCGCTGCAAGATTTAATAAAATCATCGTATCAATGTTAAATTTCCTGAGTTTGATCATTGTACTATGATTTTGTAAGAGGCAGTTCTTGATAGGAAATACATACTGATGTATTAAGGTATAAGGAGACATAATATACACAACCTTCTCTCAAATGGTTCAGAAAAATAAGTTCTATAAATTAGAGATACAGAGAATATGAAGGACCTTTCTGAAAGGTACACAGATTGAGTCGCACGTACAACTGCTGACTTCATCAATGGTCAAATACTGTACCGAGGCATGAAAAGTACATGAGTGATATTAAAATATGGTATTAACACCTGCTCTCCTGGCTTCTGGCCAGTGAGATGAAAGACATGCTGAGTCAAAGTTCTATGGGGTGACTTTCATTATTCAATCACAACTATGTGGTGAATCATTACTGCACTTCCAGAAACTCCACCCACTGTCTGCAATTATCTGTTTTATTTTCATTTTCTTTCCTTTTTTTTTTTTTTTTTAAAGGAGCCAGGTGTTAGGGGCACCCGGGTGACTCAGTTGGTTAAGCATCTGCCTTCGGCTCAGGTCATGATCCCAGAGTTCTGGGACTGAGACACACGTTGGGCTCCCTGCTCAGCAGGGAACCTGCTTCTCCTTCTCCTCCCCACTTATGCTCTCCCTCTCAAATAAATTAATAAAATCTTTAAAAAAAAAAAGGGAGCCTGTCAGATAAGATTCTAAATGTGGGCATATTGACTTTCATCCATTAGCCAGTATTACCACACTGGTTTATATAAAAAGGGTGTGAGGGAGGGGATGCCCAGCCTGCCAGCATACATTTTCAGCTATGTCAATTGAAAGACAGATAGTGGGGCGTCTGGGTGGCTCAATCAGTTAAGCGTCTGCCTTCGGCTCAGGTCATGATCCCAGGGTCCTGGAATCAAGACCTGCATTGGGGGGGGGGGGTCCCTGCTCAGCAGGGAGTCTGCTTCTCCCTCTCCTTCTGCTGGTCCCCCTGCTCATGCTCACTCTCTCCTCTCTCACTCTCTGTCAAATAAATAAATAAAATCTTTAAAAAAAAAAGAAAGACAGATTGTAGGTCAAGAAGGACATACCTAGACATTTGCGATGTCCCTATCAAGCTTTGATTTTCATAATTCTTACACACACACACATACACACACACACACACACACACAAGCTTATAACCTTAAGTTTTACCTCCACTCACCACTGTGTCCAGTTTATCCTTTTTAAAGCTCCTTACGTCCATTATCTCCTAGACAAGACGTCTACCCCATGAACAATCCAGCTCTAAAGATGTGCTCCCTCGATCTGTGTCCCAGCTCTGGTGTTTACTGTCGTGTGACGTTGGACAAGTTACTTTACCTCCCAATATTCTTGATTTTATTATCCCTGCGTTACAGATAAGGATGCTGAGGCTTGGAGCAGCTCAGCAAGTTATCTAAATCACTTGGCAATTCCGTGTTAGAGCTGGGAACTTCTATGGAGCTTTCAACACCCCTACAAAGATACAGATTTGTTTTCCATTAGCACCAGCGTTGTGTGAGTTCAAGGAATGTTTCCTTAACAAGGTGTTGTTCAAAAATAAAAGTCACATTTCTCATTAAGCAGGTGACACTTAATTTTCTACCATTCAATTCTATTCAGCATGCAATATTTAGAAGGCATGCAGCAGGGGGAGATGGGAGAGGGTTCTGGGGCCAGAAGCTTTGGATTTGAGCCAGGCTACTTCCACCTACTCTGTGCTCAGTTTTCTCTTTGGTAAAATGGAAATTCGGATGTTGGGTTGAGTAGCAATACTACATGCACATAGTAGGCATTCAACCAAAATAGCTTTTTAAATATATACTATTTTTTGAGCTCTTGCTGCTCGCCAGGAACCCTGCTATGCACAGGAAACATGGAGACACAGAAAATGTAGTCCCTGCCGTCAGGTCTCACCATCCGGGAATTTGTAACACTTCCTCATCTAGCAAGGATAGTAAGCCAGTTGTATACGCTGTAGTTAATTTCTTCCGAGTATGCTTTTTAAATTTTGCTTACATTCTTTTTTTAAGATTTATTTATGTATTTTAGAGAGGGGTAGGGGAGGGGCAGTGGAAGTGAAAGCTCAAGCAGACTCCCTGAGGAGGGTCTCGATCTCGAAACCCTGACATGACCTGAGCCCTGAGCTGAAACCAAGAGTCAGACTCTCCACTGACTGACCCACCCAGTCTCCCCTTTTGTTTACATTCTTAACTCTCTGACGTTTTTCATTTTTGTGGAGTAAATCTAAACAAGTTTTCTTTTATGGTTTCCTGATAACCTTAAACCCAGAAAGCCCTTCTCTACTTCTTGTATCACATCAATGTTCATCTGTATTTGTTTCTAGTTCTGTTATGGACTGTTCTTCACATTTAAATCTTTAATCCACTTGGAATTTGTTTGGCTACATGGTGGTAAGGTGCTGAAGAGTCATCTTTTTAAGACACATTCCTGATAATACTGATTGATGATACTGGTAACTCATGTGCCGTGTACCCAGTCCTGGCTCAATAACTTCCCCTCTGAGCCACCTGCCGTGAATGTGAATTGCTGCTCGTTGAAAAGGCCAAAGGAGAAAAATGTATATTGATGGGTTTTATCCCATTAGGTTGCTTCATTTTTAAGGCAGAACAATAAATGTCAGTTCTTTTGTCTCAA
Source organism: Eumetopias jubatus (assembly GCF_037043125.1). Classification (NCBI taxonomy): domain Eukaryota; kingdom Metazoa; phylum Chordata; class Mammalia; order Carnivora; family Otariidae; genus Eumetopias; species Eumetopias jubatus. The sequence continues at coordinate 36,338,966 of NW_028274810.1, read as the reverse complement.
TCATATAAATGTGGAAACTTAAATGGAGTATTTTGTACAAGGGTTAAAGGTCAAAGGCACACTAAGCCCAGAGAAACATGTGAGAGAGGTTAAGTCATGTCATCACCGTATGAGCCACAGACACTCACACTACAGCTTCTCTCATCTTATGGTCATCTTTCCAGATGGACTATGGAATCATTTATGCCAGGGAAAGAAAATTCTAGTAGAATCATACCCCTCCCTCAGTCTGTTACTTTGGTTCTTTAAAAGCTGTTCCAGGAACATGACCTACTCAAGAAAGGATATGGGAAGCAATCTCCATGTTAGTCTGGCTGGCAGTTCAAATGCACCTTCCCCAGAGATCAGACTTGGGCTGGGTGGCCTCACTGTCCAAGAATGAGTATAGACATGGCAGTTTCCTCCCAGAGTGTCTCGCTGCTTGGCCAGGGTCACAGTGCTGGTGTGGATCCCCTTAAGGCCTTGGTTTGGTCCTCTGAGCATGCAGCCCGTGCCAACTGCCCATGGCACCCCTCGGGGCACATACTGGCTCCCTGCTCCATGGTCAGCCTGCACAGCTTCGAGAGTTCTCCCTCACCACCAAAGCCCAACCAGGCTCCTCTGACCTCCTGTTCTGGGAGGTACAGAAGCTCCTACTGGGGTTTCCTACCACCCTGCCGCCCCACACATTCCACATGTTAAGGGAGTGTTAAGAGTTTACCACCCACAATACTCACGGAGTCGTTTTACTGGAGTCAGGTAGAGTGTGCAAAGGGGTATCACTGGGGTTGGTCTTGGCACAAACCACTGTCCTTCTCTGCAAGGCTCTGGAAGGAAATAGGCAGATCAGCTCCACGTGCACTCAGGCATTTGGACAACTCCATGTTTTCTTCATTTGTGAGGTGGGGGCTACGCCACCCTCTTTGCCCTGCCCCCCCCCCCGGCCACCAGGTTCAGGAATACTCCTCTAACATGACCTCATTCACTACCACCCCCCAAATCGAGGCAGTGGGGGTGAGCACAACACAACCCTCTCTCTGAGTCCCTCAGTCAGTTCGTCTCCCCAGCTCCTAATCCTCGACCTCCCCACATGCTGTCCCTGCCTAAGGGAGGCATAAAGGCAAAGCACCTCCTAGTACTCACCTGGAACACCCCTCTTTCTCAGGGAGCCCCCTTAGTTCTGAACCTTTATGATCCCACACCCAAATCTTCATGGTGGTCATGGGGGTGGGGGCTAAGGAGGATGGACTCTTCATAGAGTCTCTGTGCAATCTGTAAGCTTCAGAATATAGATAGCAGGCTGGCTTTGTTGGCAGTTACACCCACACGTATTACTGCCTTTATAGACACAAACTGTGGCTGGCCTTAAGGTCCTAGTACTTCAGAGTGCATGCACGTGTGTGCGCGTGTGCGTGTGCGTGTGGTGGGGAGAAGGGGGTAGGAAGGGCCAGATGGTGCAGAAACAGAAAGTCTTGGATAAGCTTCTTCCAAATATGTGGGAAGGAGAAATGCCCATGTGATAGAAGTATGCATTCAAGCCATTCATCCGAATAAGTGTATTTCTCCATCACAGGAGTTAGGAAAACAGGCCCTCTTCCCTAAATGCGTAGTCCAAAAGCATGAACTCCCAAGAAAATGATAGGGTATTTAGCAGAAAAGTCTTTTGAGAAAGAAAAAATATGTATACAGATAGATAAAACACATACATGAGCTCTAGTATATTCCCTAGAGACAGTTTTCAGGCAAATTTCTCCTTGTGTTTGTTATTGTGTGTAATTACAGGCAAAGAGCATCACTGTTTTGTTGTTTTAATTGGGATGATGGCAGCAGTTTTGTAGTTAATTTCCCTGCTCATCTCGCCCAATCCCAATCCATCCTCACGGTTCTGACTTTTCTGGTTGTGTAGCTCCCCTGGCGTTCACTGTGGCCTTGTCTGTCCCATCTCTGGTCTTGTCTTCTGTGACTTTCCTCAGTACATAACCTACATTCTAACCACCCCAAAACAGCTTTTGTAACTGGCTGGGTTCTCTCTCAGATGTCCATGCCTTTGGCCTACCATTGCTTTTCTTCAGAAAGCTCTATGCTGACCCCACACCGTGGCCATCTGGTCAAGCACAATGTATTATTCAAGTCTCAGTTCCAACATTGTCTAGTTCTCCTTAAGAGGCCTTAATTTATACTTCAGACAGGCAGGAGCTATGGCCATTCTGCTCTCATATAGCTTATCCTTGCTTTGTACATTGTTGTCTTTCCTACTAGACTCCAAACTTCTTGGGGCCAGAGATCGTGGCGTTCATTCCTTACGTCCTTAGTACCTAGCACAGTATCGGAAATCAACAAATATGCATTGAATTAATGGTGTTTAATAGAATCTCCATTTTCCATCTACACGTCATGTTGTTACCTAGTGTTTCCCCAAATTAGTGGTGCTTATCACTTCCCTTGCCTAACTTGTCATCTAGGAAACTTCCATGCTTATTAGCCAAGTCTACCTCTCAAACCCCCAGCTGGAGAAAATTAAATATTGATAACAGCTCCCTGATTTCCCCCCCAAAGGCAACCAAGAGCCAAGACCGACTCATTGTCCGGCTATCATAGATAACACATGCGGGCTGGCACAACCCATGGTGTTCGGTCCAAATGGTGCTATTAATACTCTCTCCTCCGGTAGACCCAGCATGGCAGGCTCACAAGTGAGGACGTAAATTTACCTTGTCAAAGCAAACATTCCTCTTGGGGGACATCTGCTCAACCTCGAGGAGAGAATAATGACCACAGCCCACAGGCAGCGGGGGATGAGTAATTTACTGCTGCTAGGCAATTAGTGTTGCTAGAAAAAAAATTGCTTTCATTTAAAATTCTCTTTAAACCATATGTATCATGGCTCATGGGATAATTTATGTATCATTAGAAATTAAGAAACATACATCACCCTAATAAATTGTCTCTCCCATTCACCACAGCCAATAGTTCCCAGGGGTCTTTAAGAAGTCAGAGTTTTGCTGTCCTTGTTATACAAGGCAGTGTGGAAATGTTGTATGTGACTCATTTAGCTTCTCATTCACTCCCCAGTTCTCTGGCAAAGACAGATGGCCGGAGAGACATTTACCACCATTTGCACCCACTGGTTTGCCACAGCATTTGCTGTAAATGAGCCCATGGTAGGACGACCATGAGTTGTATTGTTTTCCCTAACAACTTGAATGTCTATTTTGAGATTTGGTTCATCTTGATGTCTTCCCAGGGCTAATATGTCCTTTTCTCCAACACACAGCATATTTAATAATCCTACATCTCCCCATTCAAGACAGGCCCTTCATTCTAACAGCAGATGGCTGCAAAGAGCTTGGAGAGAGCATCTGACTGTCCAGTGGAGCAGGTCCCACAAGCCTTTGCTGAGCCAGATCGGAGGTCATCTGGTAACCTGGGTGAACATGCTAGAGTTTAGAGGATGAACTGCCCTCAGCTGCCTCTCTGTCAAGGGAAAGACATGGAATAGAAAGTAAGAAAATGAGGCATGGTGGGAAAGGTCAGCCGCCCAGCGTCCAACCTGTCGATGAACTCAGGTTCACTCTTTGCTTTTGTTAAATTTCAATTGGTTTAAAGATAAAGTGTAATGCTAGGTTCCTAGCTTTTTCCTAAAGGGCCATGCTTTAATCGCTGAAGTTAACACTGAGTTACACTGTCCTATCATGAGAATTTGCTACATTACTTTTGGGACCTCTTGTTCAAAAAATATTAAGAATTGCAAGGCTGTGAGGGCAAAGCATGAAACACTGTGTGGGGTCCTTTGGGAACGCACAGGTCACACGGCCACAAAGCTGCTCAGCATCAGTATCAAGCATCTCAAACGGAAGGGACAAGAAAGCAGAGGTGTTCGGCACTGGCTCCAACTCGGCACAGCACCTTTCCTCTCCCGTGCCTAGAGTTCACTGTCCCTCCTCAAGTGCCTCAGATCTGAACACCATGCTCAGGAGTTCATCTGGGGGGTCCTCAGTCCCTCTGTGCCCCACAAGAGCTGCTTCCTGTGTGTCTCACAAGTAGTGCGAACTTCTGGATTTGGTAGAGAGACTCAGGTAACGTTATGGCTGAGATGTTCAAAATTGAAGTGAGGAGTAGCAAAATTAAATTTGCTCAAGTTACGTGAAAATGGTTAACAGTAAAGCACGATCTAGTCATCCAAAGTTACCGAAATAAGTGGCGGCTACAGGGGAATCCTTCAGATGACGGGACTCGTTATCTTTACACAGCATGGATCTTTGTAGTGGCAGAAGCAATCCATGGTCAAGACCACAGCAGCAGTTCACCGAGCATACTCCCTCAGTGACTCCAGGGCCCCCGCCCGTTGGTGAGAGCGCTGGGCCACTTCTACAGGGGGCCCTCGGACATTGCAGGGTGACTGGCTGTGTGTCTCTAGAGTAAAAAGCTGACCTGCTGTGCTCTTCCTAACCCTGAGATGCGGAGCCTAGGCCTCCCCTGAGCCAGGCTGCCCTCCCACTATTGTTACACAGGACTGGATGTGGGGTATTTACACACTTGAAGTCCTAACCAGAACAAAGTCCACCAAAAGTGTGTGGTGAGTTCACGACAAAATAAAGATCTTCCTGGCCAGCTGAGGTGAATAGATCTGCACATTTGTAGACTATGCTAGAAAAGCTTCTCGAAGATACAACATTCACCATGCACTCAGGGGTCATGCCCAGTTGGAGGCACTTCACATTTGACTTATTTAATCCTCACGGTCCCCATTGCACAGAAGAGGAAACTGAGGCCCTGTGGGATCTGTCCAAGGAGACTCAGTAGGAAGAAGGGAGGCAGACTAAACATCTAATGTCTTCACTATTGCCTGGTCCCATAGAACCTACTTACAGACATGGCAGAAAAATCAAAAGGAAAGAATGGTTCAGGTTTCGATTTCAATGCCTGGTATGTCTGAGTTCTCTGACTCACATGCGAATCCCACAGTCCGTTGAGGTTTATCATCATCATTTAGAAGCAGAGAGTAATATGCCCAGGGCCACAAAGCTCCAGGGGAGACTTGGACTTTCACTCGAGTCAGTCCAGATGGCTCCCACACCTGTGCTCTTTCCTCCTGCCCCAGGTCAACAAGCTCAAGGGGGTTGTGTCCAGCTGTGAGGGTGTCCCTGCTAGCCAACAAGGTACATCGTCAAGAGTTGGAGATCCCAGGATGAAACCAGCAGAACCAGACAGAACACGTCTCCCACCTTCCAGGGTGAACTCTCCAAGTGGAGGCCTACGTGGGAGAGAAAATGGTTTGTCCCAGATGTGTCTATTAGCAGAGCTCTGAGAGCAACATTGTTCAATAAAATCCAAACAGATAATACCTTTGGTAAAATGACAATTGTTTAAAATTATTAAAAAGAGAGAAAACAAGGCTTCCATGCAGAGAGGGTCACCTTGAAAAAGATTTTTCTTCCTGAAAGGGTTTTGTTCGGCTGGAGGGAAAAGAAATAAAAGGAAACATGAAAGCCAATAATAGAAAAACACGAGCATGGAACACCATCATTCATCTTCTATTCAAATGGCAGTCATTGCTGCAGATTACAGAAAGGCTTTAATAGCACTTCTATTCAGAGACAAGCTAAATACTGGGTGTGCACTCAGAAGTGAGCGAGTGATCTAATTGCATACCTGATTCTGGAGTCTTGGGAATGACCCTAGAACCACCAGTTAAATGGTCATTAGTTTAAAAGTTGAAAGTAACTCTTGACATTTTTTGGTAAGAAGTTAACTAAAATGGGGCACCCGGGTGGCTCAGTTGTTTAAGCGTCTGCCTTCGGCTCAGGTCGTGGTCTCAGGGTCCTAGGATCGAGCTCCAAGTTGGGCTCCCTGCTCAGGGTGGAGTCTGCTTCTTCCCCTCCCTCTGCCCCTACCTCTGCCCCCGTTCATGCTCTCTCTCTAATAAATCTTTTTTTTAAAGAAGTTTAACTAAAATGATCATTTTTGGCAAAGTATTCTGTGTATATACATGAGTCACTCACTTATTAATTTTAATGATACTAAGTGAATGATTTTCCTGGCCTAGATTTGGTGGAAGTGGGGGGGGTGGGCAAAGGGAAGGGTATGAGAAAGTAAATCTGAAAGGAGCTTGGCCAGGAGGGGCAGGGAAAAAAGAGACCCTTGGGATGAGCGTCCTGCTTAATTCAAATTCTGTTCTTCTCTAATAAATTTAAAGTAGTTGAGCCCTAAAAGATAGCACAAGTATGAGATAAATCCATACATGAAGTGATCTTAATCTCAAGTCATTATCATAAATATTTACTGAATAACTTCTATATACTAACCCCTCCTTCACTGCCTTTAAGAAAGTGAGAAATCCTTTTTGGAGACCAGATAGTTAAAAGAGATGTGATCTGAATTTTGCAGTAGGTAGATATTAAGAAATACCACATTAAAAAAGAAAAAAGCAGTAGCTCCATTTGTTGTGATAAAAATAAATTTATTTGGGAAAAAAATACCATCTTTCTTTGCTTGACAAGGGCAAATCACCACCATAGTAAATTTCAACTGTTAAAATGAGTGAGCACTGTTACAGTTCACTTCCACATGTCATGTGTACAATCAACAATTAGCACAAGTGACAAGGTGTCCAAATGACTCTATTTCCAATTTATCCCACTGACCATGCCAACAGTTGCTTCCTGTCATGCTGAAACACACACACACACACACACACACACACACACACACAAATAGGCCTAGAAATGCCCACTACAAGAGGTCTTTTTGTGGATGTAAGTGTGTTCTTTAAAAGGCTTGATGGTTCTCCAACTTGGAATTTTTAATTTAGTATCACAACCAACTTCATTGCTGTGCACACCATGAATTAACAAATGTCTTCTAACCCAAGAATCCCTTTTAAAACAAACACTTAGTGGATGATAAACATGCATCTTTCAATGCATGGCTTTAAGTGCCATTGTTTTTGCACACTCTAAAATGTGATTTTTTTTCCAGCCCAACACTGTGATGTCATAAATTAAAGTCCAATGCAGAATGTCATTATCACTGCGCTATTGCACTCATGCCCAGTAGTTGACTGCAGTCTATGCTTCATCCCATCCAAGTTTATAAAAGGAACTTTGGAACTTCAGTTGTGTTCAACCAGCTGACAGTCCTCTTTCCTGCTCCACAAGTAATAAGTCAGTATTTTTGGAAGTGCTGCTCCAAGCTGTTCAGGGTCCCTCTGCACTGTCACTGGGTAAAAAGGCCTGAAACTTGATTATCTTTAGCAGAAGGACTTTAGTTGACAAGTATCAAGTGGTCATCACTTCCCCTCCTGTATCAGAAAGGGGGAGGGAGAAAGAGAAAATACTGATTTCAAAATCTTGGAGCTGGAATAGAAATACTCTCTGTTCTAGGCATGTATAGGTTCTAGACCTGCTGAGTGCCACGTATAAGAGGAAGAAAGGTTAAGAAGGACAACGCACATTATTTTTGGTTTGAGCGGATGCCTTTGGCAATTCTGAAGAGCTGCCCCTGTCCTGGGACTCTGCATCTCCCTATATTGACAAAGCCTCACTCGATAGCTACAACAGATTTCCCTTTCGCTGCAGTGGAGAAGGGGAAAGGTTAACTCTGCATCTGTCCAACCCAGTAGATCTTTCCAAAGAATCACGTCACATTAGAACTGGAAGAGGTTTCAGAGGTCGTATGTTGCAGCCTGGGGGCACTGGAAAGACCAGGAGGTTAAGGAGAGGTCAGGGAACACATTCAGTAACCAGTAGGGTCCAAAACAGAAACCCAGGTGTTGTAATGATCAGGCTAGAGGCTCTGGCAATAATTGAAGGAGAATCAGTCTGTGGTGGTTGCTGGACTGCTTGATTAAAAAAGAGTGACCTTCATCTTGCTCTGCAGGAGACAGAGCTGTGATAGTTGAGGCTGTTAGTCACAGGCACCAGCCAGGGGCCCCAGACAACAACATTTGTGCTGCCCTCACTCCCCAGGTTCCCTCAGTGATGTCCTGCTCCAATATTTACTCTCCATTTATGGCCTTCCTCAATTAAACCATTCTTAGCTTCATGAAGCCTTTAAACACATTCAGGTGTACTGAGGTTTTGATGGAGTCGAAGCCATCATTTATTCTCAGTACAATCCATTTCCTGCATCAGTCCCATGACCTTGACTTACTCTCGGCAGGGTCCACCCAAATCTGCCCGGGATCCAGGCCTTGATCTGATGATTCAACTCAAACTTCTCCAGCTGATTTCACCCATGACCATCTTTGGTAACAGACACTACTGTTTTTATTTTTGATATCCCCTTGTTCAAAACTTTCAACATTTTAGTTCTTCAGTTGACTTCCTTGATAGACTCCCTCATTCCATTTAATTCTTTCATTCATCATGATGAGCACAGTCTCCCCTGAACCAGCATCTTCTCGACGGACCCTAGCACACCATACAGTGGACAGTCTGCTGATACTGCTACTTCTTCTCGGCTCTCAGACCCAATCTGATCAAGAACTTTTCCCGTCCACCCCTTAAACCTTCTACTCGTTCCATATGGCTGCACTAGAAAACATTTAACCACCTCCTGTGGCTTTTTGTGATGCACACCAAGGTCCAAAAACCAAACACCTAAGACTGATTGGTTACTTTCCAGAATTCACAATTATATTCTCTGATGAATACTTTTTCTTTACAGTTAAATACACATCAGAAAAAGCAACTTTGTGAGACTTTTCCTTATGCAAGGTGTCTCTTAGGAAGCAGCTGCCTATTAGGAAAATTAATTTCTCCTTTGCCAGCTCCTATGTCAATAATCTCATGCTCTAAGAGGAAGAAACGTGATTTTTAAAAACTTCACTTTTCTCAGAAGACCTCATTTCATATTTACCAGACATTCTTTGGAGATGCTCAATCATATCATTTCAAAATCCCAAGATGCAGTATGAATTGATTAACAGAAAATACATCCTGTGGTTTTAAGTAGCAATTATGTTCTTCCATCTTCCTTCAGGAATTTGGTTTCAAGCATTCTTCTCGAAAAACATGGGTAGGGGGTATTTTTAGTTAACAACCCCACCTCTGACTTCACATGAAAACAAATAAGGGCACAATTAAGAAAACTATCCTCATCTGACCTCCATTCTAGTCCCCAAAACACCATGTGGATGTGTTGCCGCTGAGGCGTAGACCATTTGCGTAAGTGTCCAGCTGAACACGAGCAAAGTGCCGTTGGTCAAGGCAGAGCTACTGCTGTGTGTTCCCAGCCAAGGCTATGCACAGCCTCCTCTCAAGGAGGGTCCCTGCTCTGCTCAAGAAAGGTTATTTGTACCAAATATTGCAGCAAGGGAAAAGGCTTGGACATTCCCAGAGGTCCACCTCTAAAAATAAGTATTTTGACCTCTTATTTGGCCACCTCAGAATTCACCTTCTTTAGGGACAGAACTCATGCCTTCCCATTAGAGTCTCATAATATTCCCAAGAGATCTCAACCATGTCATGTAGCTTTCTACCCTGTTTTAGAAGAAACAATTCATTTCCGAAGCCAGTTTCAGTGGGAGGAAAGAAAATGAAAGACAAATTATTTCCCACAACAAGCTGATTTCTGAGTGTAGAGTTAACCTTGGAAGAATTCTTTGTTAAGGCCACGGAGAAGCTCACCTTAGGAGCATGGAGACCTGATTAAACACAGTACTGACCTCCTCAGGCAGCAGACACACGACAAGAAGGCTGAGGACTCTTTCTGATACTTCTCTTTGCTACTACTACTACATTCCTTCAGGAATTCCTGAAGATCTGTTTCAGGAAACCCATTCTGTTGGTATTTCTGTAAAAAGAACACAATGTTGTTACCTTATTTATAGAGCATGAGAAACTGCTCCCTTTGTCAACACATCAAACCCACCTTTGCTAAAATAAAACTCTCCCACATTGCTAGCTCAGATGCAAAAACTGATATTAACAGTGATGCATCAATCTGTCAGTCCCAGAAAGCCAAGCCAGGGCCACCATGGGAACAAAAACAATCCAAAAATCCCAGAAAGAAAGCTATGGCTGCGCAGGGGAGGGGTGTGTTAATAAGGGGAGTGAAGGAAATAGTCAAAAGTCTAAAATTTTAATGCTAATTATAAGACCAGATAAGATCTCCCCTTACCCTCACTGCCAATGTAGAGTCTACGGGGCAGTAAGCCCTAATTCCTCTACTTTTATGGAAGTTGGTCACTTAGTGGGGCAGAAGGCAGCAAGTTCTTCCCATTAGACACAAAGACCCTGAGACCCTGCTCACCCCATGCTTACTGAGGTTACTGAGGCTTGGCCCACTCCCAGGGCCACTGCCTCATCAAAGACAGGAACCCCCAGGGCGGGAGTGTGCGGCTCCTATCTCCATGCCCAGCCCTGCTACTAGAGCCAACCACCCATCCCCACGTGAGCACTCATCTCCCCATGGCCAAACAAAGCACTCAGGAGCATTTCCAATGGATGGTAGTCTTCTTCTTTTTAAAGATTTGATTTATTTGTCAGAGAGAGAGAGAGCACAAGCAAGGGGAATGGCACGCAGAGGGAGAGGGAGAAGCAGGCTCCCCGTTGAGCAGGGAGCCCAATGTGGGGCTCGATCCCAGGACCCTGGGATCATGACCCGAGCCGAAGGCAGATGCTTAACCAACTGAGCCACCCAGGCGCCCCTCAATGGACGGTCTTCTGAATTAGTCTGAGAAGGGCTTACTAAGAGGACAAAAGCCCAAGGCATTGACAGAACACCTCTGGCTGTTCAGACACTGGTCCCAAAACAGGGTTTTCCAAGCACGACCATCTGCTGTGGAGATGCCACCGCATGAGGAGGCACAGAGCTTCCGTTGAGCTACAACGCAGTTCAACAGGGCCAGTCTGAAAGGATCCAGAATCCATGGGGTGGCTTAGGGAGGCAGGAAGCGAGGCAGCCACAAAAACCTTAGCTTTCATCATTTCAAGGAAACCCGCACCACACAAATGGCTGTCGTGTACAGGCGTGCCCGTGCCTGGTCAGGCTGTCAAGGTGGCAGAGACACCCCTTATCGCTGAAGCTGATTATTCCATGGCTTAAATTCCATGACGGGCAGGTACAGCTGCCACTGTGGAGACTGACAGCCCAGCTACCTGACTGACCATGCTCAGCCCATCCGGACCCACGTCCTTTCTCTCTTCCAACACACTTCCAGACCAGTCCACCCCGGTCTGGATGACAGGGACAATACCCTGAATGTATATATAAAATTCACCACCGGCACCCACAAAGTTTCTTTTCTAAAAAAAAAAACCTTGAAATCAAAGTAAAATTGTACTATTTTAAGTAAAAAGGCAGAGTATTTTCCTATGTTCCAATCCATACAGAATTCGCTGTCGTTTTTTGGCAGGAAGTATGACTTACCTTAATGGTGTCGTAGGAGTCTGTAATCAGGGCAATGAACAGGCTGAGGATCATATATATAAAAAGACTGATGAAGGAATATAAGTACAAGCGACTGAACAGCCACACCAAGACGCTCTTCTGCTGGATGTGAGCAAAGGTTGCAAACATGTCATCACCATTGACTAGAGAAAACAGACACTCAGCAACTGTGTTCAGATCCTCAAACTGTAGGGGGAAACCAAAATTAGTTTTTAAGAGGTATGATCCAAAAAAGCAGAGAAGTATCTAGTTAACTTATTTTGTTGTTGTCATCATCACTATTATTAAATAACATTCATTTTATTTTTTTTTTAAAGATTTATTTGTTTGAGAGAGAGAGAGAGAGCATGAGCAGGTAGGGAGCGGCAGAGGGACAAGTAGACTCCCGCCCTGAGCAGGGAGCCCGATGCGGGACTCGAACCCAGGACCCTGAAATCATGACCTGAGCCAAAGGCAGACGCTTAACCAATGGAGCCACCCAGGTGCCCCGATTCTAGATGTTTTAAAATGAATTTTAGGGGCGCCTGGGTGGCTCCATTGGTTAAGCGTCTGCCTTCGGCTCAGGTCATGATCTTAGCGTCCTGGGATCAAGCCCCGGAGCCCCACATCAGGTTCCCAGCTCAGTGGGGAGTCTACCTCTCCCTCTCCTTCTGTCTCCCCCCCCCCGACCCCTTCTGTCTCTCACTTTCTCTCAAATAAATAAAATCTTTTAAAAAAATAATAAAACATCTAGAATATACCACAATAAGAAAATATTATCCAAAACTCTCCTTGGGGCACCTGGGTGCTCATTCAGTTAAGTGTCTGACTCTTGATTTTGGCTCAGGTCTTGATCTCTGGGTCCTGGCATCAAGCCCCTCATCAGGCACTGTGCTCAGCAGGGAGTTTGCTCGTCTCCCTCTCCCTCTGCCCCTCCCCCTGTGCACACTCTCTCTAATAAATAAATAAATCTTAAAAAAAAAACCAAAACTCTCCTCCATGCTTACAAAGATAATCTCTCGATATTTTCCTCAGTTTTTTTCCTTTACACTTTGTGTATATTTGTGGTCATATCATCTAACAATTTTGGATCCTGATTTTTTTTTTTCTACTGAACATCATCTTATGTTACTCACACTTAGAAAGTTTTTTTTTTTTTTTTAAATATAACAACTCATTCCTTGGATGTCAGATTTAACTATTTCCCTCTGGCTAGAATCCTGAGAATGTTCGCAATAATAAAAGACAATGTAATAAACATTTCTCAGCACAGTGTTTTTCCTGTTACTGGGTCTAATCTGCCAGACCACGTTCTGAAAGAACAGCAGCTACTGTGTTCTACAACCAGCAGAGAGGGAAGTGGCTGAGACATAGCACAGGCTCAAGAAAGTTTTGCTACATGGAGGGTTTTACCTTAGCCTCTCCAACCGCACATTAAAAACTGAAGATTTCCAAGGCTGAGGAAGTGTCAAAAGATGAAGGATCACGGCTTGTGCCTTCGAGGGGCTCCCCTGCTGACAATGGACAGGCCATAACCTAGACACAGAACGCCCTGTGGTAGAGCTAGGGTGCCCTGTGGAAGGAAAGCGGCCCAAAGACACAGATGTAGTGAAAAGAAGGGCCATATGCACCCCAATGTTCATAGCAGCAATGTCCGCAATAGCCAAACTGTGGAAAGAGCCGAGATGCCCTTTGACAGATGAATGAATAAAGAAGATGTGGTCCATATATACAAGGGAATATTACTCAGCCATCAGAAAGGATGAATACCCAACTTTTACATCAACACGGATGGGCCTGGAGGAGATTATGCTAAGTGAAATAAGTCAGAGAAAGTCAATTATCATATGGTTTCACTTATTTGTGGAACATAAGGAATAACATGGAGGACATTAGGAGAAGGAAGGGAAAAATGGGGGGGGGATTGGAGGGAGAGATGAACCATGAGAGACTACGGACTCTGAGAAACAAACAGGGTTCTAGAGGGGAGGGCGGAGAGGGGGTTGGTTAGCCTGGTGATGGGTATTAAGGAGGGCACGTACTGCATGGAGCACTGGGTGTTATAGGAAAACAATGAATCGTGGAACACTACATCCAAAACTAATATATTGTATGGTGACTAACATAGCGTAATAAAATAAAATAAAATAAAATAAAGAACTGGGGCCTGAAGGCTGAGTGGTTCCCCAGTGAGAGGAGAGAGGGGAGGGTTCACTCAGTGAACACAGGAGAAATAGGGCGCTCAGCCTGGGAAGCAGAGGCTGCAGAGGCATGTCTATGCCATGAAGGAGGTGTGTCTATGAGGTGCTGAGGCGTGTCTATGAGGTGCTGAAGGGTCTATGAGCAGCGGCTGCAGAGGCATGTCTATGCCATGCTGAAGGAAGCACGTCTATGAGGTGCTGAAGGGCCCCATGCTGAAGGAGTTGTGTCTATGAGGTGCTGAAGTGACAGGATCTGATCTGTGTTTTATGTTAAAGGGAACCATGGCACTCGGAAGATCTAGAATGAGCAAAGCCTAGGGGCAGGGAGGCCAGGGAGAAGGGAGTGCAAGAGCCCGGGGTTGCAAGGAATCCCGGAGAGACTGGGAGGAGGAGGAAGCAGAGATGAACATACGTCTGGGAAGGGACAGACACCTAGGGGACTCCGTTTTCGGTGAGGCAAGTCTGAGGTGCCAGGAAAATGCTGCTACGCTGCGGTTAGTGGGAGGTTCAGGAGCTGAGCGTGCGCAATGGGGTTCCCACTGGAACCCCACAGGCGGCCGTCCTGGCTTGAAGTGGTTGACAAACTATTGCCACGGCAACTAACAACAAACAGCAGGTGCTTAATAAAGGGACATCTCCAGGGCCAGAGGGTTAAACATTAGTGGAATGTAAAATCTTCTAAGGAACAATAATGACCTAAGAGGCAAAAGACAATGCAGTTTTCAAACACAGATGGGACATGTTAGTGTAGAGTTTTGAATCCGATTCTGTCCCGAGCACGAGGCGCACATGTCCACGGAGTCCGTGTGGCTCTGGGGATAGCCCTGTCCCTGACGAACGCCTACGGGGTGCCTCCACTCAGAGGTCGTGAGACTATTTCACATGTCACAAGGCAAAACCTCCCACCCCCTGACCCGGAAACTGGCCTTTCCCTCTAAATTCCCTATTGCTGTCAGTGACTTCAGTCTCCTATCAAAAAAACCGTTTACTCCAAAATAATCAAGTACTTAAAACTATGTGTCGAATTGATTTGTCTTCTCCTGTCTTCAGTCTTCTAAGGTCTGTCGGCTCCTAGGATGTTTTTCTGAACCGCTCCGATGTCAGCACTTACACCCAGATTATTATGGAAACTTCCAAGACAGTCTTTACTCCAACCTCTTCATCCTACAGAGTCCACACTTCAGGAAAATCTAAACCTCACAGAATATAGCCTTCAGGTCATTTCTCGTGCTTAAGAATATACAAATTTAGGATGCAAAGTGAACATCCCAACCAAGAAGGCTGGGATAAGTTTCCTCTTCACTTGGCTTCTTCCCCTCTCCTCATTGTCAGTATCAGCATCCTGGGCCTGACTGCGCCCACACAGCAGGCCCACTTCTTTCTCTTTTCCTCATGGATGGGTTCTCTCCATCTGATGGGACGTCCTCCTCCCCCCACCTTCTCCCTCCCTGTCTCTGTGTCCCATTAAGCCAATGTTGAAGGGCTAGTTCAACATCTACTTCAAGCCAGGCTGCCCTGGTGGCTCTAGTCCCTTCCCTGTTCTCTGCATCAGTAAGAACCACCAAGGAAACCACCAGTTTGTCTTCTAGTTGGTTTATATACTTCTCCATACCCCAACTAGATAACACACACCATGTCCTCCTTGCTCCATGACTGAATCCACAGGGTAAAGCCTGTAGCCAAGGGAGAGTACACAAATGTAGCCCAAACAGAGATCATGCCCATGCCTTTAGCACATCAGCAACAACTCTGAAAAACTCTAAAGTTGGTCTCCACAGAGATCTGGAGGGAACATCCATTTGAGCAAATCACTTAACAATATGCAGATTATTTAACAGTAAGACAGGCAGTTCTCAAGAGTAAATATTTTCCATCCCTATCAGCCTTAAGACAATAAAATCAAAGCTGGTTTCTATGGACATGAATTAAAACTCTGCCAGCACCATTAATAATTCTTTTGGAATCTGGTCAAGTCCTTTCTTTAGTTTCAAGAACCCATAACAGTCTGTACTTTGGGTTCCAAAAGTGCAAATAGCCAGTTGGTAAGTACATATCAAATTCATTCCTTAGTCTCTTGTTCAGTTATTTAGGATCATCCTCAATGTAATACCTGCCTCAACGTATACCTGCCTCAATGTTAATGTTATTCACAACCATTATACTTCCCTCTCCTCTATGCACATGAGATTTATTTTAACCCACCAGAAATTTAAAAGAGATCCAATAAAATAAGTGGTACACAGTCTGCTATTTTGTACCTCAAGAAGTGGCTGTCAACCAAGATGTCCATCGACAGATGAATGGATAAAGAAGATGTGGTATATATACACAATGGAATATTATGCAGCCATCAAAAGGAATGGGATCTTGCCATTTGCAACGACGTGGATGGAACTGGAGGATGTTATGCTGAGTGAAATAAGTCAATCAGAGAAAGACATGTATCATATGACCTCACTGATATGAGGAATTCTTAATCTCAGGAAACAAACTGAGTGTTGCTGGAGTGGTGGGGGGTGGGAGGGATGGGGTGGCTGGGTGATAGACATCAGGTAGGGTATGTGCTATGGTGAGTGCTGTGAATTGTGTAAGACTGTTGAATCACAGATCTGTACTTCTGAAAGAAATAATGCAACATATGTTAAGAAAAAAGAAAAAGAAGAAGGTAGCAGGAGGGGAAGAATGAAGGGGAGTAAGTCAGAGGGGGAGACGAACCCTGAGAGACGATGGACTCTGAAAAACAAACTGAGGGTTCTAGAGGGGAGGAGGGTGGGGGGATGGGTTAGCCTGGTGATGGGTATTAAAGAGGGCATGTTCTGCGTGGAGCACTGGGTGTTATGCACAAACAATGAATCATGGAACACTACATCAAGAACTAATGATGTAATGTATGGTGATTGACATAACAATAAAGAATTAAAAAAAAAAGAAGTGGCTGTGAACCACACAATCAGTTTTGGTGGCCAAAATCCATAGTAGAAGTGAATTTTAATAATACCCAAGGTAAGAGGAAGAAGATTCTCATGGGCTTCTGTTCTAAAAGGACTACATTTATAGGGAATTGCTATGGTTCTTATGAGGTTGTAAGCCCCTAAAAAGTAGGTGCTACTGTCTCTCTGTTTTTTGTTCATTAAAAAACTTGCTGAGCCTCTACCACGTTCTACGCACCATGCTGGACATGGGGAATGCAAAGAGCAAGGAGCCATAGTCACTGTCCTTGAAGAACTCAATCTAGAAGAATCCGACAAGATTTGGTGTACACTTAGTAAATATTAAATGGTTATTTCCATAAAGAGTCCCCCTAGGTTCTATGGGGCCAGAGTGAGAACTCGAGCATTTGTTCCACAAACAATCACTTTGTGATTGAGCCACAAAGAACTTTCATTTGAATGAACACATAACCTACAGTGGCTTATTACGGAGAATGACATAAAAATTTGCTTCAAGAGCTAGTACTGAGAACCTCATGCAACATTCAGGTGAAATATTTTAACTGGCTAACCGTTGTTTTGAATAAGAAAGGAGCTTGGCTACAAAGAGAAATCCTAAAAGCATGAGGATGTCATGTGGGTTCGGCTGAACTTCTACCCAGGGCCATCAGCAAGGTCCAACGATTTTTCAATGGCTTGGTCTTCTCGTTTGTAAAATGAGGACAAGGTAATTTATTACCTCACAGTGAAGAAGTCCTCTGGAAATGGAAGAGCCACATTAGAATAATGTTCTTCCAAATCTCATCTTGAATTATTAAACACCAACAGTCTCTAGTCCTCTGTGCCCAGACATTTTGAAAGGGCGCCATGCCAAAGTCCATTAGTGCTGGGATCAACGTTGGCAGGACACTTGTACATTTACTCCCTTTCAGCTGAACCACTGAAATTCAATGTCTGACAGGAAAACAAGAAGCTGAAATATGGGAGTCCTGCTGCCGATCAAACTGCAGTGTGAACCTAGTTTTCCCAATACCTCCTCTTAGAGTGTTTTGTTTGTTTAAAGGAAGAGTTCATTTCCACACCCAAGGTTGCTGTATTTTAGAAATCCTAGAAAATGCTTGCCGTGGTGCCCAGCTTTTCAAGACTTCAGGTAATTCTAAAGGTCTTCTGATTCAACAGATGCTGACAGAATCTAAGAATTCTGATGGTTTGGATTAATTTGCAGGGGAAGGGGTGCAGGGGGCAGTCAACATTTTGAACTTCAGATTCAAAGAAGAAGAAGCAAAATAGAGAAGAAAAGCACAAAAGTCCAGACCCAGATTAAAGGTTTTCTCCCTCCATTGACTAATGCATCCACTGGATTAATTCGACTATGCATTTCCCCAATATATCAGTCTGGCTAAAGATGATAGATGCCATAAACATCTGCCACACAACCCTAGAGACAGCCCTTATCCCTCTGGTCCTCTGGGGGAGAAATGGAAGGCTGGCATTTAGTGGGCGATACAAGTCAAGAGGTGCAAGGTACAATATGATGGCCACTAGCTACATGTGACTACTGAGCACCTGATATGTACCAGCTAGTCCAAACTGAGCTGCGTTATCAGGATAAAACACCAGATTTCAAAGTACTAAAAAAAAGGGGGGGATGTGGACTATCTCAATGTTTTATATTGAGTACATGCTAAAGTAATATATTAATATTTTAGATATATTGGATTTAATATATAATTTATATATATAAATTATAATATATAATTTAAATCACTTCATCTGTTTCTTTTCTTAATGTGGCTACTAGAAAATGTGAAAGGACACTTGCGGCTCTCATTTGTAGCTTTCATATTTTTATTGGACAGTGCTGTCCAGAGCAACCCAATCTCGCCTGGATTCTTAAAAGGAGAGAACCTAACATATGAAAACACACTCAGACCCACAAAACAAATAACATCCTTTTCTTCAAGCGTGACACACTGAGGGAAATAAGACTGATTACACAGCTCTCCTCTCACAGTTGATCTACTCATAGATCAAACTAAATGCTCTTTTTAACGATCTGTTTTAGATAATACCAAGAAAACCCCTGCAGGGTATTGGTCAAAGCATGTGTACTGGGGTCAGACAAACCTGGGTGTGAATCCTATCTCTGCCATTTTCTAGCTGTGTAACCTTGGGAAAACTATCTAACATATTAAGAGCCCTATTTTCTGTAAAAGAAATATAATATTTCCCCACAGGTTTGCTGGGAGGGTTGACATAGCAAGAGGTAGAGAACTTGGGCACTATGTCTATTAGCATATAATGCTTTAGAATGGTAGCGCTCTTAGTAAAATTCAAGCAACATTATCTGATCACCTTCCAGAATAATGATGGGGTAGGGGAGATGGAGGGCAAAGGAGACAGAAGCACTCATCCTAAGCCCTTGGAGCCAGTGAATTGAAGCAGAAAAGTCAGGCTCAGTATTTATTCCACGCAGTGCAACAATGCCCTCTAGTGACAAAAATGCGGAGAAGCAGTCAGAACAGGAGGCAAGCAAGGAAGAAAAATGGAAATTTTCCTGGGTACTAAGACAGTAAGTTCTCCAGATCAGAGAGATTATATCAAAGAACAATTTTTACTCATGAGTCACCTTTAAAGCAGTGGCATGGAATTGGAAGAGCAATAAGATTATCCAGATTTACTATTAACCCAGGGACTGTCACTTTGTTAATTATACAGTTGCTCAAATAGGAAAACAGTAGTTCTCTTTGGACACGTTAAATGTAACACTTACAGGGGAGAAAACCTGCCTGTGTGTCAAGTTACTAGGATTTATTTTAGTATGAGAACACAGAAAAGTGGAACCTTGTGGACTGCCCACTTTCTGTGAGTAGTTTACAAACCAGATTTGATCATGTTTTGTTTAATGCAACTATCAAGGTCAAAACTTAAGGCTAAGCTGTTCTACAAGCTTCAACACCATCCTTTGTATGTTCACCTCTTTTTCTCCCCACAGAGAATCTAAGCCAGGATAACAGTCCCCTGGGCTATAGAGATGAAATAAGAGAAGATAGCCACACTTAGCATAGTACCTAACATACAAGCATCGAGTAATAGTTGTTATTATTGTTCATTGTGTTGTTTCTGTTGTTCCAACTGCCAGAGGCCCATGGAAGAAAAACGTTAAGATACAATAATTCCTTTCATCTTTTTTGGTTTGAAAACAAGGCCTATCGAATTTCATTTCCTGAGGCATCTGTCAATCAAATTTATCATTTTAAAACAAGAACATCTGAACGTAACTTTGATGTCCTTGAGATGCTGCTGCTGACTGAAGCCCAGTGATAGTCTAGAATTCAGATACTGATCTTTAATAAGGCACTAAGATGACAGTGTAATCAAAACCACCTGCAAAGACAACATCTGTTATCATTGTAATCCTAGACCTAAGATGGTCCTTCTGGGCGGTCTTTGTCCATCTTCATTCTCCTCAATTAATGTGGATGAAAACCCTAATACTTTAAGTGAGAAGGATATTGGAATAATTCTCCTCATTTAATTTTCATTTTTAATATAGCGATCTCGTGTCCAAACAGTTCTCAGCTGGTGATCGGCTGGGTTAGTATGTGCCCTCTGAAGCCGGTCCCAGACAACTAGGAAATGTATCCTCTAGTTACAGTTCTACAGCTCTTGTTTCAATATCCTGAAGTCACTTCAATATCCTGAAAAGGCAAAGAAAACCGATGCAAAGATACGTCTTACTGACATCGATGGTACACGCTAGAGCAAAGTGAGAAGAGGGCAGTTTGGGACCCCTCTTGGAAGGGCCCCTAATGTGCAGAAGGAAGAATTGGTGCTACACACCTTGTCATGATATGGTCCTAAGACAATCCAGCCACAGAACGTGTAGCCCAGATAGATCATACCGGCACAAGCACAGAAGCGAAGGACTTTGGGCAGTGAGGCCTGCATCGTTAAAATGAGCACCTGAAATAAAAATCAGCAGAATGAGGGAAATTAAAAAGTGGCTTACTAGGACCCAAGGAGAAATGAGTCTAAGTCCTCGTGCCCTACCCAATGCCACATCCTTACATTATATGCTTGGAAGTACCCCAGGTATCTGATGACGCCAACCCAGACAAAGAGCGTAGACGTTCCAAGCAAAATGCTGCACAGATCGTAATTTGTGAGATTCTAAGGAATGAAAAAATAGACGTGAGTAAAACATTCCACTCCACTCAGCTTATTGACCTCACTTTAAATTGCAAAGAATGGACTTGCAAAAGAATGGACTGCCTGCCTTTCTCTGGGTGACACCAAGAACTGTAAACTGAAGAAGAAAATAGCCCAATTCCAAATACATTTCTCATTTCCTCTTCGTATTTGAATTGGTTGAACTGAATCTCTGTTCAAACAATATCCTGGAAAAGAAATTGCCTTGACTACTGACCTAGGCATTAAAGAATATAAAGTAATGGTGCTGGGTAAATACCAAACAATACCACTCAGCTATTTTTGAAGAAAGCTACAACATGATTTGCTAACCCAGTTCCCACTCTTGAGGACTTCTAGGTCTCATTGAGGAGACAAACACACAAACACAGCTCTAACTTAGCATGCTAAGTGCAACGAGAGCCACAACACCCAGCTTGTCACATAGGGCTTTCCATGGTGTGGCTCCAGAATGGAGCTGGGCCTGGAGGACAGGGTGGGAGGGGGCACTGCAGGTCAACGGACAAAGGTTGAACAAAGGCCCAAGGCCAAGGGCAGGCAAGGCGTCCTAGAGAGGAGTCCTGATGGGTTCGGGAGAGCCAGGGCAGGGAGGGAAGCATAGCAAGAGGATGAGAACCCCAGAGGCCACGGTGAAAGGAAGCCACTTCATCCCAGTGGGGGCCCTGTGAAGCAGAGAGCGTTTTGATACTTCAAGAAAAATGAGTCTGACAGATGGATCTGAGGCATATAAGGCGGGAGGCAGGAAAGCCAATGAGGAGACTGTTGTAGCATCCAGGCCAGAGAGGAAGATAGCCTGAAGGGAGGCAGAGTAGTCAGTGGAGAGAGGAGGGAGGCATGGTAAGCAGTCAGGAGGCAAAGGTGGTGAGACCTGCTGGCTGACAGCACAGAGGGGAAAACATCCGGATGAAGGAGGAGGCAAGATGTAGTCATGAGATTAAATCAACGAATAACAAGAGAGCGTCATTTGCTTGGAGGTCACTCAATACTCCTGCCCTCACTCCCCTCCGAGATTCTAAGGAAGTGACTGGAGAGTCACTACTGGTTCTTGATATAATTGGTTCTTGGGTCAGCTTCTTCTTCTGCAACTTAAAAAAAAAAAAAAAATAAATGAAGCCCACCCAAACAGCCAATCTTCTCAAACTTTAGTTCCTATTCTGGAGATGCTGCTGAGGGGGATACTCATAGGAATATCATCTTCCACAGAACAATGGCTTTCTTATGTTCCCTTGATGAGGAATGAAGTCAGAGGAACCTTCAGTTATATGGTTGTGAGAAAAGAGAAAACATGAGACTCAAAATAGTCTCCATAAGGATTTTATATCTCCAAGTGCCTGGGGTCACCCAGAAGAATGGGAAGAAGAGAAGATTAAAATGAGTTGCCCCTCACCTTTGCTTTAATTTCCATTTTTAATATGGATCCAATTATTGTCATTAGGTCACTGATAATCACCAGGACATACCATCCATTGATGAACTCCCACTGGTCGGCATCACACACATGTCGCTTGTACTTCTCCAGGAAGAAATTTAGAAATCTCTGTGGCAAACATTTTAAAAAGCATTTCTTAAAAACCACACAGCCCTCTGGAAGGAGAAGACAAGTGCAAAACAGTGCTCTTGTCTGTAAAGTGAAATGGCATTACCTTTCCCAACTGGATAGATCCACTTCAAGGGTGGCGATTATGGCCCCCACTTTCTCCCATAATCTACGGCAGCTATAAATTAAGCATTCCAGTACCTGCTAAGTTAACTCACACATCAAAGGCTTATGTTCTAACACCAAGAAACTCTTGTCATAATAGCTAACATGCAGTACATTCCCAATATTTTACCTATCATCAACTCATTCAATCTGATAACCCCATGAATCAGGCCTATCTCCAGAAGAGGGAACTGAGAAACAGAGAGGCTAGGCCATGATTTGGGTCCCGGCAGCCTGGCTCCGAATGTGTGCTCCCAATGGTGGGAGTCAGTGGTGACTCCCAGTGGTGGCTCCTAATTTTGGCAGACCCAGGACGCTGACATTGGATTCAGAATATCAAGAGGCTTGGGGGACAGTAAGAGAAGTGGGTATTTACAAAATAAGTCAACAAAGGTCAAGAATAAGAAAACCAGAATGTAGACCATTTTCTTGTTCCACAAATGGTATCCACAAAGGATGACTTCTTATTTCCCCTGACCCCAGTCTGCATTTACTCACATGCTACAGACCAGAATTATATATTTGTGGGAAGCTGAAGTATGTATTCACAAGAACTCTGAGGGTAAAAAGGTAAAATGAAACTCAGGAGAGAATTTTTAAACTATTTTTAAAAATAGAATAAAGTATTTTATGCTGCATTATAACCCATTTACCATGACTCCCTGTCAAAATGAACTCTGATTTGAAGACAAAAGATGTAACCCACACATGCTATTACTCTGTTCTTAAGATCACTTCTGAATTTAAAAGGGTCTCCTTTATTCTGGAAATGTTCAAAAGCTAGAGAGTTCACCACTGTGCACTTGTGCCTACTAGCTCAGTTTTAAGCAGGATAATTATCTGATCCCACCTGACATGCCAGGAGCCTTTACTCACTCTCTACACCTCAGGTTGATTAATGCCTTGTAGGGGGACAATCATTCAAAGGAATCTAATCTAGTCGAGAGCTCCAGAAAGGGCAGGATGACCCAACATCAAGGGTCCACTGTCTGGACAAACAGAGCAGAGGCCAAGAAGGGAGGGAGAATATGTGAACACACACTTACCTTGCGTAACCTGAGAGCTAGAACAATGGATCTTGTGCATAGAATAAGAGATGCCAAGCAAATCACAATGACAAATGCATCAAACACCAGGACATACTGAGTATTTTTCTGAACTGAGGAACAAAAACAGAATTAAAATGTTAAATTCATATTACTTGGGAGTAATCTCCAAGCAAAATGGTAGTCTGAGAAGAAGTTCAAATGATAAATGCTTAAACATCAGAAACAAATCACACTGCATTCATTCAAAAGTCTTTAAATAGGGTAAAACATTCTCTGATGTTATGAGTTGTACATTTAAAAACATATAAACTCTCTGCTAAACGTACTAAAAATATTTTTTTATTGAACTCAACAAAAGGTGGTCCATATGGGTGGCTCAGTTGGTTAAGCAACTGCCTTCTGCTCGGGTCATGATCCTGGAACTCCAGGATCGAGTCCCGCATCGGGCTCCCTGCTCAGCAGGGAGTCTGCTTCTCCCTCTGACCCTCCCCCCTCTCATGTGCTCTCTCTCTCTCATTCTCTCTCTCTCAAATAAATAAAATCTTTTAAAAAAAAAAGAAACATCTATTCAAAAGAGACAAAACTGACAAAGTCTTGACTTCTTTTTCATAAAAACACAAATACCAAGTTCTCCATTAATAAAGGAACAATTTTAAACACCACTCCAGGGGTGCCCGGGTGGCTGTCATTAAGTGACTGCCTTCGGCTCGGGTCACAGTCCCGGGGTCCTGGGATCGAATCCCACATTGGGCTTCCCTTGCTCGGTGGGGAGCCTGCTTCTCTCTTTCCCTCTGCCTGCCGCTCCCCCTGCTTGTGCTCGCTCTCTGTCAAATAAATAAATAAAATCTTAAAAAATAAAAATAAAAAAACACCACTCCTCAGAATCCCCACTTCTGCTTCTCAACCTTACTGTGTACTTGACCAGCAAATAGTGCCAATCTAATTAGCTGCTTCTGCACATGGAGCAAAGAGTCTCTCGGAATGGAAGCGAGAACAGTAGTAATCAAATTTTTATGGTGGAATACACAGTAGCATGGGGGAATGTACTGGAGGAAGATGCACCTGGAACCCCAGCGCCTCTGAGACCTGATGGTAGCACTCCCAACGCCTGGCACCCTGCGCATTCCTGCAGCTTCATCACCCGCCACTCCTCTCTCCCCACCTTCTCTGCCTTGAGGCCACACTGTTCCTCATCCATCCCTGCTCCTACCAGGTTTGCTTGCTCTCTTGCCTCAGGGACTTTGCAAGTGCTGATCCCTCTGCCTGGAGCAGGGGGCCCTTCCTACCCTGCAAGTTAGATTCTTCTTTTTCAGCCTTGGGTTTCAGATGAAATATTTTCCTCCTCCGAAGAGAATTCCCTAAATTCCCATCTGTATCAGCCCCCTCCTATACTCTTTCATAGCACCCTCCACAAGTATACACACCCAGGGCTCTGTTTATCCCTCTCGGTTTTATGGCCGGCCACCGCCCCTGTGATCGCGTCTTCTAAGACAGCACAGCAAGGGGCACAGAGACAGGGCAGGACAGGAAAGACACAGTCTCAGGAGCCTAAGGAGCTGGGTCTGAAACTCAGTTCTGCACTCAGGAGCTGTGGAGCCCTGGGGAAGTTGCCTCAGATTCCTCAACCAAAAAAAAAAAAAAAGTGGGGGGGGAACCCTTCATCATAGGGCTGTTGTGAGGATGAAACAAGTTCATAGATGAAACCCCTGGAACAGCATCTCCAGTGCTTCCTACTGGGTATCACTTGAGGTCTATCTTCCTCACAAAAGGACTGACCCTAGGAAGCAGGGACTGATGTGTTTGCTCAACACTACAGTGTGTGTGCTTTCCTAATGCTTCAGTGTGCTTACAGAGGCATGCAGAGCCTTCAGCACATGAGAAGGCCCCAGAATAATCCAAAAGTTAGAACCCGTGAAGGTCCAGCCAAGAACGACTCTTGGCTTTCTGTCTTGGGTGAACTAAGCTCAGTCTGGACATTCATGACAAGAGAGGGCGACTCGGTGGCAGTTAAAGCCATGGGTGTGGACACAGCCACTGAGAGAGACCACAGAGGGAAACAAGGGCTAGGAAGGGTCCGCAGGAGGGATTATAAAGTGGAGCACTCCACAGCGATACCTCTGCCAAAAAGGCCTTTAACAAAAAGACCACGTGTCCATGGACTTAGTAATGCAAGGGCGTGAGCAACAGTGGCCGGTTGGTCTGAGGGTGAAACAGCTCATCCTGTGGGTTACGAGCATGGCCAGCTAGTAGATGTAATTCCCTGAGCCAATTATTTAGTCTTGCGAAGCTTTAGATGCCTCCACTACAAAATAGGGGCAGCAACTGTGCCTGCTTCATGGGCTGTCGGGAAATCTGGTGAAATAATCCATGTCAAGTGCTTGTTAGAACAGCACCTAGCACCTAGGATTTACACTTACTTATAGCCATTTTGTAATTACAAAGTTTTAAGTTATCTTGAGATATCATCTGATGGGTAGGTAAGAAAACAACTTAACCAGAACCCAAGACTGACTGACTTTCTTTCTTTCTTTCTTCCTTCCTTCCTTCCTTCCTATCTATCTATCGGAGCCATGGAATGGGACAGTTCTTGGGAAGATGGGACTGAAAACCTTATGAAATGCAAGGACAGCATCTAGCACTTTACTTTCTGACATACAAACAGAACAAAACCTCTATGATTACTTGTATTGGGTCTTATTTACAAATGGGGAAATAGAGGCCCATATCTAGAAGGATAAACCGTCCCTCCTAACAGAGAAACCAGTATAATATTCTGGTGTTGTTGTTGTTGTCATATTAGCTTCAGACACCTTTTTATTTATTTTTTCTTTTTTTCTTTTAATTCTAGTTAACATACCGTGTAATATTAGTTTCAGGTGTATGATACAGTGATTCAACACTTCTATACAACACCCAGTGCTCATCACAACAAGTACACTCCATAATCCCCATCACCTATAGTTAAGAGTCTGTTTCTTGGGCTGCCTGGGTGGCACAGTCGGTTAAGTGTCTGATTCTTGGTTTGTCCGAATTTTGATTTCAACTTCATGATTTCAACAACCTCATGATCTCAGGGTCTTGAGATCGAGCCCTGTGTTGGACTCCACGCTCAGTGTGGAGTCTGCTTAAGACTCTCTCTCCTTCCTCTGCCCCCTCCCCCCACCCTCTCTCTCAAATAAGTAAATCTTAAAAAAAAAAAAAAAAAAGAGCCCGTTTCCTGGTTTGTCTCTCTCTCTCTCATATTCTGTTTTAATTTGATCTATTGAGAAGACTAGCTGGTGTGCTACAAAAAGTAGTTTATGAACATTGCAGTTGCTTTCTTACTCCACTGACTCTATATTTCCCCCACGGGAACATTTCTTAAACTTTGGTTATAAAATACTAATCGAGAGAGATCCCTGCCACCCTGGTTAGGGAAGTCCTACATACCACCCCTCCTCCCAGAGGTCCTAAGGAGTCTTGCATGCACGGCTACTGCCCATCTGAGGGACTCTAACCTAGGGCTTCCCCTGCTTGCTAAACCCCCCCTCCCTGTGGCACTTGGGAAATCATCCATCAGTGGGGGATCTTGCCCACCAGTCCCTACTGCCTTCAGCCCCTCATGCCCAACTTGCTATGTTTATAAAAATCCAGTTAAAGTGAAGATTAGTGGCAAACTTGGGGAATAGGTATGAGAAGTCATAAAAGGCAACGTGAGGTTTGTATGTGAAAATGGACAATCCCTCATCATTCTTCCTGAGATAACACAGGTAATGACAAGAGGAAGAGAAAAACCTCGGGGTAAGAGTGTGGACTTGAAAGAGCCTCAGAACTACTTTCTGGAAATAGCACAAAGATCCCACCAGAGGTCACCCTTGCCTTTCTCCCACTTCCCTCAAAGCCAGAGCAATCAATCCACCAGACAGCTTCCACAGACAGGAAAAAAAAAAAAAAAAGATCCACTTCCTAAGCTGGTTTCCAAACTTCAGCTTTTTAAGGTTTTCACGTCACATCATTTAAAATTCATATTCTCCTCGTAACAGAATCTGGTTTCTTAGGACACAGGTCTGGGAGAAACATAAACGTTAGTGTTTCTACTCAGCAGTCTGTGAGGTTTGTGTTTCTCCTCACTGGCCACAGAAGGGAGCCAGAGTTCTTCTCACCATCCTAGCAGCCCTGTGGGGAGAAAGGAAACCAGGTTTTGGCAACACGTTTGACCCACTAACTCATTCGGTCAGAATGACTGTTCCAAACCACATTGCATCTGTGACAAAGGTTAGCTCTTCTCACATTAAATGGCTGAACCTATACTTGGGCTTGGCAAATACGCATGTGATCTGTGTGTTTCTGTGGGAGGGCGGTGTGTCTGCTGGGAAATAGGAACCACTTTCAAACAGAAAGAAACTAAAACTGTGTATGCTGATCAGAGCCTTGAGTCGGTTAATGGAAATACTGACACCAAACCTTCAGAATCATTAGGATATATTACAGAACTGAACAGCCATGGGCCACACACAAATCTAGATTAAAACAAATCTAAAATAGTTAAAAAACACAGGTATTTTACATTTTATTTGGTTCTGATAATCTGGTCAAAGGCAAATTCAACAAAACCTGTAAATTAAAAAACACTGCCAAGGGACACCTGGATGGCTCAGCCCATTAAGCGTCTGCCTTCGGTTCAAGTCATGATCCTGGGGTCCTGGGATCAAGTCCTGCATTGGGCTCCCTGCTCAGCGGGGAGTCAACTTCTCCCTCTGCCTGCCGCTCCCCCTGCTTGTGCGCGCGCTCTCTCTCTCTCTCTCTTTGACTTAAAAAAATTTTTTTTCTTTTTTTAATTTTAAAACTACTGACAATCTGGGACACCTGTGTGGTTCAGTCAGGTCTGTGTCCAGCTCTTGATTTCAACCCAGGTCATGATCTCAGGGTTGTGGGATTGAGCCCAGCTTGGTGATCACTGGGGAGTCTGCCTGAGACTCTCTCTCAGTCCCTCGCCCTCCGCCCTCCCCCCACCCACTCATGCTTTCTCCCTCTCTTTCTTTCAAAGAAATAAATTTTTTTTTAAAAAACTGTCTTCTGAAATTAATAATACATCTTAATTAATTGGATTTAAATTTTAAAAAATACTGACAATCCATTACTAACACCATCGCTACCCCCTCATTGAGAAGTTCTGCATAACCCATTTTAAACTTTAGATGAAGAGGTGTTTTCTGAGTAACAACTGACTAAATGACCCAATGTTTGTACAGGCTGCTCTCTGAGCTCAGAGGCCTTGATCTCTGTCCATTGTCAAAGGCTCAGCTCAAAGCATACATTCTCCAAAAACTACTGCTAAATTTTATTTCTCACTCTGCCCCAATGTTAACATTTGCTTTCTTTATCCGCATCCCTTTCTACCTCCACCACTTAGATTTCACAAGCACGTCAATCTCTCTCACTGAGGCATTTTCTTTCTTTTTCCGTAGTGCCTAGCAATTACTCTGTGCCAACTCTTGTTTTCGGTGCTTTCCTTGACACACTAACTCGTTTACTATTTGACATCCTAAAAGGTAGGTACTATTTTCACACTCATTTTATAAAGAAAAGTACTGAGAAATAGAGAGGTTAAGTAATTTGTCCAAGATCACAGGCATAGTGAACAGAACCAAGACCCAAACCCAAGCAGTCTGGCTCCAGAAACTGTGCTCCTAAGGACTGAGAACACTGCTTCTTCTAAGAGGTATGTAATCAACACCTGCTGAAATTGAACAAAAAGGCAAAGCTTTAGGATATGCTGTACAGAACTGAATGCTCAAGAGTTTTTTGGAGCTCTTTCTTCCCATCACCATTTAAACACCCCAAATCCCAAAATAATGTGTTAAAAACCATCCAAAATCCATAATGGGGAAGCAGGTAACATACTTACTAGATCCAGATATGTTCAAGTCTTTACATTCTTCAATTTTAGCATCACTGCCAAAATAGATCTTGATCTTGCCACTGTGAGCTTTATTGTCAAAGGTAATCTGGAGACACAAATGTATGGAAAGGTTACCGCCCAGCAGAAAGTATGGCACGCAAGATGAACTCTGCTTCAAATATCACTGGCATCCAAATTGCATGCTGATTCAAAAATAATTATACTGACGAAAATGGCCTCGTCACATGATTCCTTCACAAGTTTCTATTATTAATGAAAAAATATGATCCAAAGGGTGAATATGTGAAGTTCTAATGAATCACATTTGGGTCCAGAGAAATCTTAAGAGCATAACAACTAACCGGTCCCAGGAACAAAAACAAGATTCACCAATCTTTGACAAGAGAATACAATGATCTCATTTATTATACGGAATGGAATGTAAAAGCATTTGCTTCAACTTAGTCCTTTGGGTTCGAAATTCTAGGTCTGTAGTAGGCTAGAAATTATTTTTCTGTTTGCTTCAAATGCTACACATAATGTTTTCAGAAGTGACAAAGACTGCTCCCAGGCTTCAGGCTGAATTTAAGATTTCCAAACAGCCTCGATGTTCCACATTATGTTTCAGTCATGTTGTTTCCAAGTGAAATATGCTGAGTATCTTCAGGCTTGAGAGAAGTATTTTGGGGGCTTTCCTAGGGGAGAATGAGGCTGTGGGTGTGCCAGGGTTAGTGGAGTTGTCTTCATAGTTCATAGGCACTGAAATGAAGCCAACAGGTTTAATTCTCAAGCCTCTGGTTTGATCAGAGGGATATTCTTGGATTACACAGAGTGTGGCTCATGTGTGGAGATGCTCAGGCACTCATGGATTTAATTACAGATCACCTACACATGCAGCTCAGCAAGCTCTTTGCCTGTGAATTTTGGGGGATTTCGTAATGTGTTTTGTAACATGTAGGTCACCCCAGGGAGGTTAATCATGCTCTTCTCTGCCAGAGACATTCTTCCTCACCACATGTCAAGATTTATAATTACTTTTATTTCTTTGTGTACTTGTTTACCGCTGGAGCTCGTCTACTGGGCTATAAGCTTCCTGAGGGCTACTGTACCCCGACGGTATGGCCGTGTCATTACGTACTGATTGACTGTTGTTGAATGAGGCACTCCTCTGAGTTGTTAAAAGGCGGTCACACACAACTGTCAGCTCAGCATTCGGTTTTGCCCCTCCATAAACACGGGGGAGGGAGAGAGGGAAAGCACAGAAGCCCATGGAACAAGAAGGCGGGTTACTCTCCCCACAGAAGTGAACATTCTCCTCTACTGCACGTGCCTCCTCCCAAAATAACAGAAGCAACAACTAATCCTTTGCAGACTGGCCCTCAGATGGGCGGGACAGTTTCTGCCTGGAGGTTTGAAAACATTTGCTACAACAGTTGCAAAGACCTTCCTTTGAAAGTAGGAAAAACATCATAGACACTTAAGACATTTGTCATCAGCTTTTTTTCTAATGTATTAGGGGAATAAGAGGTCAAAGCCAATTTTGGAAATTCCACTTTCCAGCCCAGGAATCTGGTTTTAAAAAAGTTGGAAAGGGCTTGCTTCATTTTCTGAAGTAATGGTCTCTGGACCAACAAGGCTAGAAAGTGTCATTAAGCTGTTTTAAACACAACTGCATCTGACACATCTGTATAGGCTGATGAGTTTTACACTTGGCATCTGCAACAGGAGTAGAGAAAAATAATAAAATCCAACTTTAGTATGACAAGACACTTGCCGTGTTCTGAAAGACGTAACAGTCTGGTAACTCTCGGGAATGAATCGTCTGTAGGTCAATGCCTTTGAGGTGAAAGGAAATTTCAACTTGTAAGAGCCTGAATAAAAAATATTACAAGGATAAATTGTCATAGTCTTACTATCCTACTCGCTTCCCCCATCCCTGTCTCCTGGGAAATGAGATTTAGAAACTTATTTACCGATAAAATTCCAGTCTGAAGAATGACGAGTTCTTCCAGGAGTCCTGAGGGGACTTGGAGAGGTCTAAGTGAACACAATCTAGGGCAATGAAACAACAAGAAGGATTGTTTCAGACAACAATCAAATGCTGGGACAAGGTGTGCTGAGAAGCACGACACTTGAAAGTTCCAACATATCTTCCCACAAAATCCATATTCATTGTTAACGAGACCCATAACCTGACAGAGAAGAACCTGGAGATACCACCCTAACTACATAATCACAGCTAACATCGCCAGTAATGGGACAAAGAGACATCATGCACCTCCTGAAATAATGTACCATTTGTGTGGTGTTCCTGCCCCAAAAGCATAACCTCAATCAAGTCATAAAGAAACAGAAAAACCCAAGTGAGGAACATTCTACTCTTAAAATGTCAAGGTCATTGGGAAAAAAAAAAAAAAAAAAGCCTAAGGAATTTTATTTTGCTCCAGATTAAAGTGACCTGACAACTAAATGCATTATGTGATCCTGGACCGGGGAGGTGGCAGGGGATGGGGGAGGGGGCACATGGAAGGGGTAGTATGGTCAAGGCAGTTTTCTTTTTCTATAAAGAACAGGACAATGGGTGAAATGTGAATAGGATTTGTAGATTACAGTACTGTATCCATGTTCCTTTGTGCTTTTGAGCACTGTATGGTGGTTATGTAGGAGAATGTTCTTGTTTGAGGGAAATGCACATTGAAGTATTTAGAGATAGAGAGACATCATGTCTGCACCTTATTCTCATACACTTCAGGAGACATATTTATACATTGGAAGAATGATAAAACAAATGTGGTAAAACATTAGCCTTTGGAAAATCTAGATGAAGGGCACACAAGGAAACCTTTGTGCTATTTTGCAACTTTTCTGTTAAGTCTGATGCTTTTTCAAAACAAAAAAAAATAAAGAGAAAAGAAAGAAACTTAGGTTTTATTCAAGTAAAAACAAATTATGAGCAGTAAACTATAAAAGAATAATTCCAAGAGGCTCACATAAAAATGGTCTCATCATTGTGTAGCTCAACATCTTGGCAGCAAACCAAGGAGGTCTAGAAATGGTGAATGCCTTTCAAGGTCACAGAGCCCTGACATGGAACAGGGGGGAAGCCAGCCTGGCTGACTGTCGCCCCAGGCTGTTGCTGCCCCTTCGTGCTGCCTTTGAAATGGAAATGTCAGTGCCTAATACCCAGGAGGTGCTTGAGAATCTTGGTAGACTTGATGGACGATTCTTTAAGCCTCTTCTCCCACTGGGCCAGGTGTAGCAATGACCTCCCATCACTAAACAGTCCATGACCTTGGCTTAACCACCTAGCCTGACTGAACTCCAGTTTCCTCAGCTGTAAAAAGCCAAACTGATGATATTTAAGGTCCTTCCACCTCCCACATTCTCATTTGAAGACAAAGTAAAAGAAAACAAAACATTTAAATAGATTTGAGTAAGTGCTAGATTCTTTTTTTTATAAAGACTTTTATTTATTTATTGAGAGAGAGAGAGAATGGTAGAGAGAGAGCATGAGAGGGAAGAAGGTCAGAGGGAGAGGCAGACTCCCTGCTGAGCAGGGAGCCCGAAGCGGGACTCGATCCTGGGTTTCCAGGATCATGACCGGAGCTGAAGGCAGTCGCTTAACCAACTGAGCCACCCAGGCACCCTAAGTGCTAGATTCTGAAAAGAGAAAGAACATGTTCAAAATCTACGTGCCACATACTGTTTCAGGTCTCTTTCTCCTATATTTCACTCATTCTAAGATATTTTTTTTTTCACTTTTAAATACCTCTAAAACAGATGAGTTTTAGGGGCACCTGGGTGGCTCAGTTGGTTAAGCGACTGCCTTCGGCTCAGGTCATGATCCTGGAGTCCCGGGATCGAGTCCTGCATCGGGCTCCCTGCTCAGCAGGGAGTCTGCTTCTCCCTCTGACCCTCCCCCCCTCATGTGCTCTCTCTCTCTCATTTTCGCTCTCTCAAATAATAAAATCTTTAAAAAAAATTTAAAAAAAGATGAGTTTTAAACAATATTGATGGTATCTTAGATTCAGAGAAATATAATAGCATTTGTTAGTTAATTTTATACTTTACACAAAATTTGCCTTATAAAATCTATTTGGTTACTCAAGTTTTGTAATTGTAAGTATGGAGTTACACTTTCTCTAAATACACATTCAGGACTCTCTGAAGTCTGGCCGACCATAGGTTACAGACACTGCTTATGAGGCCACCAAGCACCCGGTGGCAATAAAACCTAAGAACTGAGTTTTGGGGTTTTTTTAAGGATGGCAAAACCCTTTAGGTAAAACATCAAACCTCAGATAGAACAAACTGGTATTAGAGGAGCAGCGATGTCCCTCAAAGAATCTCATCTACAGGGCAGAATATTCCAGCCAATGAAATAATGACGTCTTAGAGATAAAGGGAAGGTAGAGTTTACGTGTTCTTAAAACAACAGGGAAAATGATGAAGTGCTCATGACATCTCAGGCTGAGAATACGTGGAAAGGAGAACATGAATTCAAAATCTGTGTTATAGAAATGAAGCACTACTGTATTAGAATGATAGCCATCTAAATGTTGTAAAACATTTATTAAAAACAGGATTTATAACAGTCCCCCCACTGAGGCTAAACTGTAAAGCTATAGGTCTAGAGCCATGATATGCCCACAGCCTGATTTAAGGGAAACCCTTAGCTTGAACTACACAATCGGCCGTGCAACTAAACAGAGACCCACCAAGGAAGTGGGCATGGAGGGTGACCTCTGCATTTAGCACACCAAAGGATGACTCTCTTAATAATAAAGATCATGCAAAATTCATGAATAGGTAATCTAGAACAGCTTCTGCTAATTCACCTACATAAACTATAATGCCTCACCAAGCCCTATTCCTATCATGTGCAGGCTTCCTGCAATATATCTGAGAACACAAAGTCTAAGATCTAGTATCAAGCATTCTAAGAATATTCTTTACATCTTTTGAATAGATATGTCAAAGGGTTCTCCTGGACGAGTTACATTTCAAAAGTCAAAAATACAATTAACTTGCTAAAGCAGTCTCTCTTAAAATAAAGTCAAATTAATCACCAACTTGATGGGTATTAAGGAGGGCACATTCTGCGTGGAGCACTGGGTGTTATGCACAAACAATGAATCATGGAACACTACATCAAAAACTAATGATGTAATGTATGGTGATTAACATAACAATAAAAAATGGGGAAAAAAGGAAATTATTAGAAAGTAAAAAAAAAAATCACCAACTTCTCTCCATTTGGTTAAAACTATTCCATATTCTGATAGAAGGAAAATGAACAAGAACACCACTGCCCAGGGGTCAGGCAATAAATCCTGCTCTCTGGCACTGTCTGTCCTACCTAGCCACTGACACTGACTTGGGCCACATTTCTTTAATCTATTTTCCAAGAAAAATCAGTTGAGGAAAGCAACATAAGAATTACTGGAAAATAGTTGTAAGATGCATCTAATTAAGTCACACGTTTTTAAGAGGACAAGGGGCACTTCAAGGCTGCTGGCCACAGAACCAAGCTGCTGACAACCTAGATGATTTCTGAAAGCACCCTGAAGCCCCTGGTGGTGCTGGCTTATGGGCTGCATCTTTCAGAGTCAAGAGCATGGGACACATTTACTCATGTAGAGATTCTGAACAGGCAGCCTGGGGAAAGAGACTCAGAATCTCTATTTTATAGACATGTTCTTTGATTATTTTACCAAAGCGTCTTAAGATGGGATTATAAGAAGTATGGTCAAATGAATTGTGTGATGCTCTCTTCTTAATAAAACCATTCCACATTTAAACTGCTCCTAGGACCCCCACTCCTGAACTGTTAGCTTCTTGAGGAGTCATGACTGATTAATCTTGGTAGTACATAACCCCAGTACATAAAACAGGAAGTGCCTTGGGCATGACAGGTTCTACACCAGAGATTTATTGAATGAATGACAAAACCCCTGGAGCCTTAAGTCAACCACTTTGCACTTACATATAATGTGTTTTTAAATTCTTAACAGAGTGGCACAAAATAATTCTACTTGATTAGATATTAACTTTTGCTAAGCAACCTCCTCGAGGAGAAAATGAGTCACTAACCACAATTCGTCTTTGAAGAGCATTAATGTAGTTAACATATAATTGCAAGAGTACCCAGCATTTTAACATACATTATTTCATTTATAAATACTTTTTTTTTTTTTCCAAAAGCCTAATTGCCTCCTCGTGGAGAGAAAAACCTCAACAAACAGGAAACACCCGACCATTTACCTCAACCCCCAACAATCTTGAGTTGTACCAAGAAGTTCCACAAATGCTCCCCAGTCCTATCTCAGTAGACCCGCAGTTCCCTGAGACAAAGCCCTTTGCAGGTGTATGTTCAAGCCTCCAACTAAGTTAGCTGTCACAAAAGCAATGTCGTTCCATTTGGGTTGTCAGCACCTGAGGGGATGTTTGTTCTTACCACAGAAGATGATAAAGGCATAAAATGAAATTATCAGTGCGTTACCTATTTCAATATCGCTGTCAATATTCAGTGTCTCATTAGAAGGAAACATGGTCCCTTTCTTGTAATGCTGCTTACAGACTTTTAAGCCAATTGTATTGTCTTCATTTTCTCCATAACCAAGGGTCCCCAGGGATATGTTCTTTAGATGACGATACTGTTAAAAATAGTTTAAAAAAATATATTAGCTTTTAAGAGTTTCATCAGAAGTCACAGCATATGGAATACACTTTTAGCTATTTTAAATTGTTTATTTGAGATCCCTCACTAGAACCCCCCTGTGTAAAATACCACAAGGTAATTTTCTCATGGTTGGGCAGGAAACACACTGCCTCACAGAACTCAGAGCTAAAGTAAACCTGCTGACAGATGCTCCCACCTCGCTGACTGCCAAAGCCAAGGTGCTCTGAACTCACAGCAGACTACTGTCCCCTGGCTCCAAGCCCCACCTTCCCAAGCCACACGGGCCTCCAGGCGGTTCCTGGAGCTTGCCAGGCACATTCCTGCCTGGGCCTTTGCCATCCCCCTGCCTGGAACCCCGTGTTATCTAACTACTAGGTTCACTCCTTCAGATCTGGAGTCAAAAATTACCTCTTCAGTGAGTCCTTCCCTTTACCATCCAGTGCAAGTTGCAAACATCCATCCCCAGCACATAGGCTCCACCAGGCACTGGCAATCTCCTCCCCTGCTTTATTTCACAGCATCTATCACTTTCTGACACACCACTGAAGACCCAAGCCAACCATACCCCACAGCTCACATTAACACAACTGGCCTTTGCTTACATGAACTTAAAGCAGCTCTCATCACATGACTTTACCACTCGCCTATCTGCACTAAGAGGGCTAAGAGGGCTTTACTAGCTCCCCACTTCCTGACTTTATTAATCCAGGAAACTTTTGGGGGGGGGTGGAATCTTAAGCAGGGCCCATCTCTGAGTCCCATCGCAGAGCCCATCTGGCGCTGGATCTCAGGACCCGAAGATGAGATCATGACCTGAGCAGAAATCAAGAGTTGGACACCCAACCGACTGAGCCACCCAGGCTCCCCTATTCCAGAAAACTTTTGCTCAGAAACATAAGTTACAAATAACTCTATTGTTCATTTCAGGAACATCTAAAACAACTCATTTAGACAGATAATCAATTTGAAGATTTAGTTTAATAAATCCAAGACTCTTTGAAACCATGCCCCTCTCCCCACAAATCCTCACCTTCTTGTGTCCACCAATACAAAACTATTACATCATATCTTTACCCAATTCTAACTGAGCTCCCCTCACACTGAAAGACCCACCCTACATCAGTCTTCAAAATCTGTATTTGGACTTTGCCCTCTTCAGCCAAGGCACTAATGAGAACGATCAAGGGAGCATCTCCCTTACCTCTGTAAGCAATAAGCTCAGTTTTGCTTATCAACATGTTTTCTTGGTGGTGTTTTCAGGGCGCTAGCATTCAGTGCTATACATTTCACTTCTTTTCATTTGTCTGGTTCTCTCCTCTACAATGAAGTTCTATAAGACAGGGCTTTTGTCCATTTTATTCATGATGCATTCCCAGTGTCTAGAACAGTACCTCATATATCATAGGCACCCAAATATTTATTGAATGAATGAGAAAAGAAAAAATAAGAATAATGATTTCTCTCCCCCTAAATGCTTTCTTCAGGCCTATCAATCTGGTTTCTCAATACCTGCTTAGATACAACTATATCACATCCTACTCTATATTCTCAAGATTCAGCTAGGCTTATTAATGCTAAGACATCAAAGTTGAGACTCTGGAGTCTTAGATTTGGTATCTCATTTACCAAAACTTCTGAGATGATAAATCCACTCTTGGCAATTTGAACTTGGGGAAAGTAATCTCCCAAAACTAGTGGGTGTAAACGGATAAATAAAAAAATATAAATCTTTAAGAAAAAACTTAAATAAGCAAAATCTATCATGTGGAAATGTAGCTAGAGAAATAGCAATGAACATTTTTTGGCACTATGCAAAATTTAAATTAAGATATTTTAATACATGTATAATTTTGTTTTTGCTAAAACAACAAAGTATCAACATATTCTCCAAGTGCAGGTCATTCAGAACAAAACACTTGCCTGATTGATAGCAAAAAAGATGCTCTCATAGGCATCCTCCTGAGTATACACACTGCAACTGTAGTCATCTTCATCGGTGCCAGAATATCCTTTTAAAAACAAGTGCTTAAAAGCAACAGTGTTCTCTTCTTTGAAAGCAACCACCATCTGGTTACTCAAACCAAAACGAACAAGCTAGAAAAGAAAATCAAATAGGAAGCTGTGAATTTTCCATTTACCAGGGCAGGCAAATGCATTCTTATTATCATCAACCCCCCCGCCTACAAACCTCAGCAAGTGTTTACTAACCACATTAATGTCAAAATACAAGTACCAAAAAAGAATAGCCTCATCAAACTACATCAGCAAGTCAAAATAGCATAAAATTAGGGGAAATTACTACTCCCAGTGACTACCAACCTTACTGGTCTTTAATGAAGGAGAAAAAGGAGAAATCCAAATCAGTGAAGTCAGAATTCATTTTTTGTATAGTTGGATTTCAAATTTATTGTTTTAAAAAATTGATGTACTCAATAGAGTAGTAAGCCATTTTTTGTTGATTTAACATTTAGAAATTGTAACTATTTTTAAAAATCACAGCTATGTTTTATAGATAGCTTTTAAGAATGTTTTTGAAAAGTGGACTATATGATACTTACTCCAGCTAAGAGGTAAGGGTTGTCAAAGAAATTCAATGATTCCAGCTCTGCAAGAACTCTTATCTAAGATTTACACCTAGGAGTTCCCACTCCAAGATCGATAGCATCAAAGCGCCAGAAAGAAGAACAGGGCTTGCTTTACCCCTCTGAGTTCAAACCCATTCACTGGCAGCAAGCACCCACCTTCTTGCAATAAAACTCCCACTTACTCTTCCTTACACTGTATCCTAGTCCAAGCTTAGGCACCAAGAGCTCTTTTTACCAGGAGGGAATGTATTCTTCCCGCCCATCTTGGAATCCAGTAAGTGGGGAAAATTAGCAGGCACTAAATGTGTACCAAAAAACCCCAGGAAATTATACACACACCAACAATCTCTCTCTCTCTCTGTCTCTCTCTCTCACACACGCACGCAATGGCAGAAGACAAGTCAGACCTTTATAAGCTCTGTCCCACACACCCTTCCCCATCTACCTATTTGATCTCCTCATCTGCTTCATAAGACAATAAAAGTCCAAAAATTGTGCCCTAAATCTTCATCCCACTAAGTCTCCAAAGCAATTTGGGATTCTGTTTCTTCATGTGTAAAATCAGCCAGTCCGACTAGATGACAGTGGCATTTCTGCTATGTGCTGTCACTCCACGGTTGGATATGAGAGACTGCATGGCACTGAACCAGACCTCAACTAATGACCCTTTCAGATAAACACACGGTAATCTGCATATGCAAATGTATATATTATTTTTTAGTGATTTATATTTTTTAGCTTTTAAGTTTTTGTCTGACTTTTTGAAAAGGCTGAATAATTAAAAATACTAGCTACCATGTTCAGCAACTATTATACTCCACGTGCTTACTGAATGAACCGCATTACAAGCACTTATCTCCGTTACTAACACAACAACTCTAAGGTGACATCACTATGGTTAATCCCCACTTTATGCATGTGGAAACTGAGATGTAGCCCCATTAAATTGCCCTAAGTCCTGTAACTAGAATGAAAGTCAGGTCTAACTCCAAAGTCACTCTATTGTGCTATACCATTTACCTCTGTTGAAGAATCTGCCTTTGGGACTCTTCTTATAAGAAAAGAATTTAAGGGCTAGCTTTTGAGAATTGCCACTACTGTTTGAGAACCGTACTTAGTTGACACTCTTTAGCATCTGAGCCTCACCAGGTCACATTCCTCAAATACCAAGTCAAAGGATTGAGCAATTGTTAAAACCCAGCTAGTCTAAGGAAAATATCAGATAAGAAACCCCACATCATCCAACCTGTGCTAGAAATCAAGCAACTGGAAGCTAAAGGTTTTTCCAAGCACACAACATCTGTCAGTGGTAGCTGTAGGAGATGCCAGAAAAGGTCACGTTGCTTTTTGAAAGCCAAAAGTACTAGGGAACCAATACACACACGATTGTTTCAAGGTTTTATTAAATACCGACGCACAAATGAGAAAAAAACAACTGGTATACACACACATGAATTAAGTTTTCAGTCAAAGTTTGCTGAGTGCTTATTCTGTCCTGAGTTGGGATATGATGTGGGCAAGATCAAGTTGCATGGTGTTGAATAACAGCTCCTATCTACTGAATATCAGGGACCATGCCTAAAATTTACAATCTTTAAAAAATTTAATTCGCCAACACCCTATGAAGGGGATATTACACTGGGCTTCACAAGGACAGGCATTTTCCCCCCTACTCAGGAACTGGAACAGTGCCCATCACAATGCCAGGGTCAAATACTGAATCCGTTGATGAATATAATCCCATTTTATACACGTGCAACTGAAGTCAGGGAACTTATTCAGGTTGGAACAGCTAGAAAGTGTCAGAGTGAGGTCTGTTAGGCTTACATATTCCTTCTCTTGACCACCTGGCCACACTACCTCTCAAACAGAGATGTTGCCAACTTAACTCTAGAAACAGTGATATTCGACCCATTCCTCCCACAGTCAGACTTGAGCTAAAAAAACAAAACAAAACAAAAAAACACACCAAAAAAATCTGAATGGGGAATGGATAACTTGACCAAGAAAGTGGCATACTATCTGCTGATATTTTAGGCTACCACCTTATTTAAACTCAAAGCTCATCAACTCAACTTTGGGAATGAGAGAACATGAAGGTGTGATCTCTGCTTGGAACCACCCCCATCTCACATCAGGAACAAGAAATTTCCTCCATTCCATTATTCCTAGAACAAGCTAAGATCCACCTATATGGCCCAGCATCAGGTCAGGGTTGGGATTTTCCAAAGCATCTGTTAGTAGAGAAGAGAAGCCCTCAGGAGGAGATCATAAGTCCCCTTCCTGCTATGGCAGAACCAAATATTCCCTATGGAGCAAGAGTAAGATGATGGGTTTGGTCAAATGGTTGACAGAAAAATGCACTCTTGCCCCACTAACTGGATCTTAAGATTTGCCGAGACTATGATATAAGACAGAAAAATAATTACACATTAAGTGCAGCCTGGCAAAGACTGTGAGGGCAAGACTGATTATGAAATCAGTGTAGGAGAAAATATTCTGCACCAGATAAAAACAAGATACTGCTCTAATGATATACAAAAAATATGGGAAGGAACAAGTAGAACTGGCAAAAAAATGTGGACACCTCTCTCAAGATTATAAATTACTGCAGAATGCAGAGTAGGAATGTCTTTTTTAAAAAAAGTTTCCTCCTCATCAACCCTGATAAAATGCCACCCATCCCGTTAGACGTGAGGATGGGGTGCTAAGAGACAGAAAAAGAGGAGGAGGGGCAAGTGGGGCCTGAAAGAAAGAAAGAAAGGTATTTGAGAAATCTGCCCCAATTAGATATCATCCCTGTAGCAAAACTTATTAGAATGGTCCTCCAGCAGGACAAGAGTTTAATCCCTCCCAACACTGTTAGGGAAGACAAGGTATCCCTACACAAAAAGTAAATTATCTTTTCCCAGAAGTAGTCTATTAAAAGCAAAAGCAGTGAGATAGACAGCAACAGGTACTAGTGTCCCCAGGAAAACCACGTGGTGAGTGGTCAGGCAAGACTGGTGGGGGACTTCCAAGGGCACCTGCAAGATGATGGAGAAAGAATCAGTCTGGACTTGGTGGAGCAAACAGGGCAGGGATGAGAATCCCCGGGTGCATCCTCGGGTGCTGGCTGGGATTGGGGAGGAAATAGATGAAAACCCACCGGAAAGGCAAGTCGAAGGAGACTGTGGAAATCTGAATTTCAAGCTCCAAAATCAAGATTTTCTTCTGTGGGAAAATGGGGACCACAAAAGTTTCTGAGCAGGAGAGTGACCCAATGAAGGCATTCTAAGAAAAATTCATTTGATATTAGCATTGAACACACTGGTGTGGGTGTGGATAAGGAAGGTAGGCATAAGACAAAATCTGGAAGCAGCCTCGGTTAACTTGTCTGTATTCCTAGACTGCAAACTGAGGACAGGACCCACGTTTGGAAGAAAACCAATCTGAGGGTAAGAGTGCAGACTCTAGAGCCAGACCGCAGGGCTCCAATCCAACTCTACCACTTACCAACTGAATGGCCATAAGCAAATTACTTATTCTCTTTGGCTCCATTTCCTCATCCACAAGAAGGGAGCAATAACTGACCCCGCCTCCCAGGGTTGCTGTGAGGATGAAATGAATGAACATGCAGAGAGCACCTGTGCCTGGCACATGGCGAATGCTATGCCACGTGTTAGGTTACCTCTCAGCAGCAGTGACCTATTCCTAGCTGTATTCCCAGCAGGACACACAGCATGGGAGGTGCTTCATAAGTATCTTAAATTAATGAGATAAGAGTCTGTGCTAGAGAGAGAAGAGAGTGAGTATGGCAAAGCATAAGTAGACACAGTTTTGTTTTTTTTTTTAAGATTTTATTTATTTATTTGAGAGAGAGAGAATGAGAGATAGAGAGCGTGAGAGGGAAGAGGGTCAGAGGGACAAGCAGACTCCCTGCTGAGCAGGGAGCCCGATGCGGGACTCGATCCTGGGACTCCAGGATCATAACCTGAGCCGAAGGCAGTCGCTTAACCAACTGAGCCACCCAGGCGCCCATAAGTAGACACAGTTTTGAGGAAGAATCCACGAGATTTACTAGACATCAGGACAAAGAAGTTAAGTCAAAGATCGGGATGTTCTATACCTAGATGAGGTGGAGTTTTAGTAACATTAACAGATCAAGAAGCTGAACTGAAAGCTGGTTTGTCCAGAGAAGAAATTGGGAAACAATTAAAATTAACCAAATGAGAAAGGGGACATTATTTCTCCTCCTTCCAAGTAATACCAATAATGTACCTACTTTATAGGATGCCAAAATTAAAACTTCAAAACCAAGAATTAAAATGAAAAGATTTTTAAATGGAAAAAGCCAA
The DNA here is from genome assembly GCF_037043125.1 of Eumetopias jubatus. Taxonomy (NCBI): domain Eukaryota; kingdom Metazoa; phylum Chordata; class Mammalia; order Carnivora; family Otariidae; genus Eumetopias; species Eumetopias jubatus. The sequence goes on along the minus strand of NW_028274810.1, from coordinate 36,296,035 downwards.
GCATTCACATTTAATGGGGTCCCTGTATCTCAACTTTGTTGGATTTTTTTCAACTTTGTTGTTTCTTTTAAAGCAACTTGGTTACCCTAGAACTTGGTGGAGTGGAAAGCATGACATACAATGAAAAGACCTCTTTATGATCACAGAACAAAGATGCACCTTCAGTTACAAGAGGAACCTCCTCTCATTTCTAAAACTATACGAAGGTATTTTTAGAAAGGTATTCATTTTTGTGTTCCAGAAAGAACATCTTTACAAACATCTTTACATTGATAATAGGACGATGATTTGCCAAAGGAGCCAAATACCCCAAATTGGTAGTGTTTTTAGAAGGGCACACATTTCAAATGGAGCCTCCCTGAAACGGGTTCCAAACCACAGTTTCAAAAACTAGATGACAATTCTGATGGCTGGTGTGATCCTGGGAGTAAAGTCTCAACAATATGAAATTCAACAGAAGATCCCAATGTAGACCTCATACGCTCCTGACAGGCCTGAGCATAAGTATTTACTTACCAGGTTAGCTACTGATGGGAAGGGAAACAGAATTCTGTCAAGCCTCAAGTCAAAACGGTAAAAAATGCGATTTCAAAAGTGTATTTGAAAGAAGATGAGAAATTTCAAGAACACCGTCACTTGGGATTGAGCAGATTTTGCCAGTCTGTGTGCTTCATTCAGATATAGAACTCCACCCCACCCCACCCCATATCGATCTGCTATTATATAGACCTACTACTCATCTCTATTTACAGAACCCATGGGAAGATGGCCTCAGAAGCCCTTACTAAAACAAGGTCATCATTGAAACTGAACTTCAACCTACCATCTGCCCTCCAGAGTCAACATAATTTTGTAGTTTTATGAACTTGAGTGTGGACTTTTCAGAACAAAAGTCAAGGGTGGAACACATGAAAACAATTTCATCTTGGGATAAGGGGGAAAAAAACTGATAATATGAATTACCTGTGTGGTGACCATGACTATCTTCAAAATCTGCAATCCCAGCTTCCATGGAATCTGGTGTCTGGCTCGGTATTTTTCACAAGGGTTCATGAAGTAAAACTTCAGGTCTTCCCTCAGACATTCTTCTTTCACCTCAGAATCAAGATGAGCCATTGCATTTCTGCCACAGAAGACCAATTTTTAAATAAAGAGAACATCTTGTTCATCAGAAAATTTCTGAGGGGCACATGGGTGGCTCAATCAGTTAAGCGTCTGACTCTTAGTTTTAGTTCAGGTCATGATCTCAGGATCATGAGATCAAGCCCTGTGTTCGGCTGCATGCTCAGCATGGAGTCTGCTTGAGATTCTCTCTCTCCCTCCATGTCCCCCCCACTTGTTCTCTCTCTCTCAAATATATATATATTTTTTAAAAGAAAGTTTCTGAATAATATTTCTGTTCATGTTCTTTACCCATTCTTATAGGCAAAATTCTCCCTTCAACCAGTGACCTCCTCTTCTCTTTAGAAATCAGAAAATTATTCAGGACCCTCTATCACTTGCCTTTCCACACAGTTATCCATCTTGTTCAAAATGGCCATTGTCAAAATTTATAAGAACAGGATTTTATTTGCAAGAGTCATCAATTCTTATATCTTAACATATAGCATTGACCTGTCACTGGAATATTAACAAAAACTAGATAGGATACTTTCATGATACACCGGGTATGACATCACAGAAATTGAGTATTGACTAATGGAATTAAATTGCTATGAAAATAGAGAATCTTTGTTCTATAACCTTGTACTGAATGATTATGCCCTTTTTTTTGATAATATAGCAATGATAATAAGGTTCAAAAATGTAAATACCTTTAAAAAGTTAAAATAGTATCTAACTATGCCTATTCAGATATTTGTGTCACTTCACATTAGAAAAGTTTGCTTTTACTATTTTGACAGCTCTGGACTCAGGAATGGGCATGTGACTCAAGCTAGGCCAAAAAGAACCAATGAGTTGTGGTCCCAAGACTGTGATTATATCTGATGGGAGAGATGTCCACTAAGCCGTTGCCAAATTGGGGTATGCAAAACAATCCACTGACAGTACAGAAAGTATTAGTACTTCTATTTTATTCTTTATCTTTTTTAGAAATTAATTCTATACTTTAATTTTTTATTTTAAGTAAACTCTATGACCAACAAGGGGCTGGAACTCACTACCCTGAGATCAAGGGTCACAGCTCTACTGACTGAGCCAGCCAGGTGCCCCTATTTTCTTCTTTATCTTAAAACAAAAGAAACCTGAACTCTACTAATAACTAATGTAACATATAGAATAACAGTGGTATATAATCACATATAATTTATAAGTAAATATACACACATTGAGAACATGTGCTTAACTTCTATCACTGGATACATAATCAACAAAGTTTGGAGATCACAAACTTAAAGCAAAGGCTGTGAGTCTGGAGTTTGTGGAAGTCACCTTGCCATCATAAAAGAGCATGCCAGAGAGTGGAGCTAACACAGAACAGACAAAAGATAGACACTAAGCCTAATGATAATACTTGAGTTCCTGGATCCAGTTGTGCCTGAAGCCATTCATCCCAAGACCTGCAATGTAAGCTAATAAACACTCTTTAGGGCTTATGCTAGTTTGAGTTAGCTTTGTGCTTCATACAACAGGAAGTGTCTTGATGGTAAATTTAAGGATTAAATTTTACTAAGTTCAGCCAGTCATTCAAGGTACATATTTCTAGGGAAGTTTTTATAATTGGGGGTCATTTGGGGACAACTTTTCACCTGAAATATCTAAATGACCTATTTTTATAGTGACTTCAGATCTACATTATCTACCTCGACTAACAAGTTTTAAAGAACACTAAAGCGGAGGGTGCCTGGCTGGCTCATCAGTAGAGCATGCGACACTTGATCTCAGAGTCATGAGTTCAAGCCCCATGTTGGGTGTGGAGCCTGCCTACATCCATCCATCCATCCATCCATCCATCCATCCATACATACATAAATAATAAAAAAGAAGACTAAAAGTGAAAGAGTATTTTAAGGCTTATTTTAAGACTACTTAAGACTTACACTCAGTTAATAATTTTCTATCTTTAAATTGATTTTTAGATCTCCTATTTCCAGAATTAGTAGGCTAGGTTATTTAGAATTTTCCTGCTGGGTAGAAGAAAGGAAGGGAGGGAGGGAGGGAGGGAGGAAAGGAAGGAAGGAAGGAAGGGGAAAAGGAAAAGGAAAAAGGAAAGGGGAGGGAGAGGGAGGTTAGAAAGAAAGGAAAAGAAAAAGAAAAGAGAAAAGACAGATGCTGGATAAAATGCATACTTCTTTTGGGGGGGCAGGTGGAGGAAGTACCTGTAAAAGACTGAGGAGTTAAACGTAGACCAATAAGGCCTGGAGATCTAATGCACAATACAGTGAATATAGACAATAATGTTGTATTATAAACATCAAACTTGCTAAGAGATTAGATCTTAATTATTCCCACCGCAAAAAAGAAACGATAATTCTGTGAGGTGACAGAGGAGCTAACTATTGCTACAGTGGCCATCATATTACAATATATAAATGTATCAAATCAACATGTTGTACACCTTAAATTTGTACAATGTTATTCATCAAATATATTTCAATTAAAAAAAACATATAATAAAGTTGTTTCTAAGAACACTTAAAAATTTAAGAGCAAGGAACTCCCAGTCTAGTCTTGGGGGGATCCTGGAGAAGTGGGGCCCACTGCCATTCATGCCCACTTAGGCTTCAGTCTGTGGCCCCAGGAAAGGGGAATGAAGGAGCCAGGACTCAAGGCCCAAAGCCCATCCAAGATCTGACAGGAGATCCTCCTCAAATTTAGACGGGGGTCCCAAAGAGCCACCCTCTCAGAAAAGTACCTAGCATCACAACGGCCTGTCCCCAAACTTAAAGGACTACAGAGAAGGCCACAGTAGTTTCAAACCAAAGAAAAGAAAAAGGAAATTTAAAAAATAGGCTCATCCTGAGAAATGATGCCCACAACACAGCCTTTTGAGCCTCACACCTGGATGAGCCAGAGAATATCTGCTTGGTTCAGGGGGCTCCAGACTGAGACTGCCCTGTCTCCTAGCAAACTCAGACCTCTCCAGAGGTTCATCCTAAGACTTGGCCACTCTGACATATAACTTGAAAAACTCATTGATCCGCAGGTTGTAAGATATAACCAAGCAACATGAAGAGTCTACTTGGAAACAGGGAGCAGAAACAGTGCCAAGTCCGTAAGAATCAGACACGGGTTTGAAGATGATCATGCTCGGCATATTGAAATATAAGAACAGGTAAAAATATCTATAAGACCGATTTGGGAAAAACAAAAAATATCTGTAGAAATGAAAAATCAATGACCACATGAGTCTCAATCTCAAAAGTATGAGGAGACCCTTAAAATGTGTTTGCCTGCATCCACTCCAGTCAGCTTTGGATTGGATCGGACCACCTAACTGTGCACTGTGCTGAGACTGAGCTGGGTGCTCGGGACTCAACGCTGGAGAGCGTCCCTGACTGCAGATGCTCGGCGTCCGGTAGGAGAGAGGCCCGTGAATGCATATTCCCAAGTTACCACATAGCTCAGTGAACGCTATACGCTACTGTGAAAAGCACTGTGGAAACAGGTCTAACTCTGACAGAGGGGTTCACAGAGCCAGAGGGGGATCCCATCAGAACACACAGGGGGTGCGTGTCATGGCGGCCCCAGACAAGGAGCACGGAGGGAGGCATTTTCCAGAAGAACATGGTGTCTTAACTGTGCCTGACAGCAACGTCCTCTAACATGAGCCTTCAGACCCCTGAGAACATGCCAGAAGAAATCTTTGTGGGCATGTTTGAGCAGTACTAAATTTAGAATTAACCACCATCACTTCAGCGGATCTGTGTTGCTAATGTAGTCATCCTGATAATTCACAGTATTTTTTCCATTTAATAAAAGGAAAAAGGCAACTGAAAAGTTGTGATAGAACCCTCAGAACACGGCATGGAAACTCCTGCCTTGGTCTCTAATGTGAGAAACGCCATACTGAAGAAAGAAGAGATGGTATTCTAGAAAACAGTGGTGTGAAACACAGGGCACTAGGTCAAATACTTAGTGAACGTCTTGTGAGCCCAGCTCCGCCAGAGACATCTTCCTGTCTTCCAGCTCAGTGCAGTGGGAAGGAGAGCTATGAATACGTGAAAGTACAACAAAACATGTTCTGTGTTGTAACTGAAATATGCATTGAGCACCCCAGGAACAGAGAAGACAGTGCCCCAGCTGCTTCAAGAGGCTTCAGATAATTCTTTCAGCTGCTGATTTCTTTGACTACTTGGCCACTAAATGTTCAAAAAATGGTAACTGATGTTAACATTACCCTAAGAAACCTTATTAAGAGGATAATTCGCAGGGACGCCTGGGTGGCTCAGTCAGTTAAGCATCCGCCTTCAGCTCAAGTCATGATCCCAAGGTCCTGGGATAGAGCCCCGCCTGGGGGGGGGGGGTCCCTGCTCAGTGGGAAGTCAGCTTCTCCCTCTCCCACTCCCCCTGCTTATGTTCCCTCTCTCATTGTGTCTCTGTCAAATAAATAAATAAATAAAATCTTTAAAAAAAAAGGTAATTCACACACACATTCACAAAGTGAGAGATAACAAACATCAGCATATATTATGTTAAATTATTTACAGAACTCTATCCATCCAGAAGTTTTTCACTTAGAGAGTAGCTGTAATACTTCTAGCACGGTGAAGGATAAAAAGAAAAATGGAAAAGACAGCATGAAAAACTTTCCCCTCAAGCATACAGGAGCCACCTGGTGAAATAAAGGATAGTACTAGTCAAATGTAATCAATAGAAATACAGAAAAAAATTAATGTGAATAATAAAGTTATGAGATGGCTGTTTTTAGTAAGTCCAACTTAAGTTTAGAAATAACGTCTAGGGGCACCCGGGTAGCTCAGTTGGTTGAGCGTTTGGACTCAATTTCGGCTCCAGACATGATCTCAGGGTTGTGAGAGGGAGCCCCGAGTGGGCTCTGTGCTCAGGGGGCAGTCTGCTTGAGATTCTCTCTCCCTCTCCCTCTGCCCCTGCCCGCGTAAAGTAAATAAATAAATCTTTACCAAAAAAAAAAAAAAATAACATGCCAAGTTTGGAAGAAAAGGTAATGATATTTTGGTTCAAGAATTCTGGAATCTCATGGATAATGTAAATGCTTAAGCTTGCTAACCTTTACTTTTCTGAGGGTTCTTTCTTGCCCAGATCTTCCCCATTTGTAGATCTGCCCTATTTTCCTGGTCGGTGAAGGGTATTAAATACACACTCACATACAACAGGACATTTTGTAACAAAAATACAATGGTGCAAAACAAACAAACAAATGGTGCAAAGTGAAAAAGAAGGAAAACTAAAAAAAAAAACAAAAGAGGCAAGAGAGTATCACAGGACTAAAACATCCCTGCATTTGACACATATTCATCCAACACCCTCCTATGCTGGGCACCAGGCTGGGTGTTTGGTACAGGAGGCTTGACGCTTCAATCACAACTTTATAAGCAAGAATTAAGTCAGCGGGAGAAACACTGCAAGTTCTATCACAAATGATGAAAATCACCAGTGGACTGAGAAAAGGACAGAAAGCGGAGAACTTGTAACACAATTCAGGGGAAGAGAAACTGCACCATAAAAACAGTTAAGGAAGAGAAATCAATGAAGATCTAAATCTGACACATCAGCTGCAGCATAGTCGTGAAGTTGAAATTGCATGAAATAAATAAGAACAATCATGACTCATGAATTATTTATGTTTCACTAAACTATAGGATCTGGATTATATAAGCTTAATAAAGAGCACTGTTAAAGACCAAAGTATCAGATGGAAAAAGCACAGTACTGGTGAACATAAAAACAAGATCTGGAATAGAATGGAAGTTCACCCACACAATGGGCTAAATAAAAGCGAGAGATGCTAGAATGGCAAAGTAAACAGGACTTGGGAAAGAAAGAAGCCCGAGCCTCAGTACTATGGGGAGAAGTCAGAGACGAAGCACATCAAAGTTACTGTCTGTTATTCAGAAAACCTACTCTTCCCTCAGATAATCAGGACTGTGTAATGTCAGCTAATTTTAAGGCTATTGTGTGACCAAGGGCAATTCCAGCTTTAATGAATCAATGACTAAGAAAGTCTATGGAAGCTTGAAGTTTTAAAAAAACGTAAAAGAAAACAAGTTACCAGCAATTCTTAATCTCACATGGGTCATAACCCCCTATGAGAACCGGTGAAAGCTTTTGACCTTTACCTCAGAAAAATGCACACACCAGTTTCAATGATGGTACCTTGTTCCTATTAGTACAATCGGCTCGGCAAATAAGCTAACCAGCCCAGGCTGCTACTTTTTCAGTTTGCATGATTCAAAAAGAGGTAGAAAATATTGGTTTCTATCGCAGTGGCCTCCAAGGAGGGGGTGTGTGCCTACAAGGGAGAATTAAGACCGTTCACTGCTATGTGGGAAGAAAGGGTTAGGGGCTGCTAACTGGACTAACCTAGCAAAGACAGAAGTGAAGGTTTACAAGGTTTAATACAGGGATCATTGTCTAGCATATCGAAACTGCCCTCACTTGGTCAGACCGAAGGATGCCTGTGCCTCACGTAGGTAGGCAACGCATCCCGGGGGAAAGAAAGCGAGTTCCCAAAATAGGGGCTTGTGGTGGTGGCCTCACTGATTTTCAGCATAGTCCTAACACTAAAGGCTTATGTGGGCCCATTTAAGCACTTTTGGGGTATACTATCCAGTTTAGTCAACCCTCACAAGGTGGGCAAGTGACATAAAGATCCTGGCAAAAAAACGAGACTCACTGGGAAACTAATAAGGACCTAAGTTAACAACAAGAAAACTCTCCTTGTGCAAACTTTGTTTGCCATGAGTTTAAAAAAAGATGAAAAGCATATCTGATCTGAAAAGAATATGGAAAAAAGAAACAGATTTATCAAGAAAACTCTTTAGGGGCGCCTGGGTGGCTCTGTTGGTTAAGCGTCTGCCTTTGGCTGAGGTCATGCTCTCAGGGTTATGAGATCGAGCTCCAAATCAGGCTCCACCCTGGGCATGGAGCCTGCTTAAGATTCTCCCTCTCCCTCTCCCTCTGTCCCTCCCCCCCCAAAATGTTCATTTTACCTGTTTTATAGTATATATGATTCTACATACAATATACAGATATACATTCAGAGGGGGTGGATGTTCTTTAAATTGATGGGGTAAGTTATCAAAAATATTTGGGACGACTTCTCTAGTGTTTCAGAGCTTAGATGTGGTTGTTCTTTTGTAATGCCTGCTGATACTATTATAAACTCCTTAGCTTGGGAGAAATTGGTGTTTGTTCCCCTAGCTTCTGACAGACATCACTGCTTCGGTATCTTGTATTGATGCAGTGGTGCTAGGACAGAGTGGTCTTCCTAATTCACAACTCTCTTACTAGTCCCAGAGGATGACACAGCAGAAGCAGGGGAACCACTTCCCAAATCTATCCTTCCCGTATCCTTAGCACAGGGAACAGTAAGTACCACCAGCTTTCCAGGAACCTACATCTGGGTAGCTCTGCATCTTCTGGTCTCACCTACCCCCTGCAATGTCATCTTTTTTCCCCTCAAACTTAATAGTGTACATAATTTCAAAGGAACTGTAACAAACCCCACCCCCGATTTTCACTCCTTCCAAGGCAACTTCTTTCATGTTTCTTTCAGTTATTTATTTTAATATTTCTCAATATTGTCCCACTATTTATTACTCTTTTAGATGTCATCAATTTATATCCTCCCATGGAAAAGATGATTTTAGCTCTTATATCTGCTCCCCACCAGCAAATATATACATTCACCTCCCCCACTCATCATCCCAATAAAATTTTAATAAAACTTTTGGATAAATATTTAAAATTTACAAAGTGAAATTATATTATATATATAATTATATAATATATAATATTATATATATTATACTATATATATATTTGTATAATATATATATACAAATATATATATATACAAATATATATATATACAAATATATATATATTTGTATATATAAAAAATATACAAATACTTTTCATAGTTGAGCTACTGGTACACTGTAATTACACTGTAATTTAGATAGGCTCCCTGCCCAACATGGGGCTTAAACTAACAACCCTGAGATTAAGAGTGACATGCTCTATGGACTGAGCCAGCCAGGCACCCCACCACCACTGCCCCGTTTTTTATTCTTTCTTGTAAAAAGAAGGTTCTGGCATTAATTGCCTTTTTCTCCATTTGCTTAGTTTTCAACATACTAACAAGGGACTCTATCACCAAACTGGCTGAATCTACCCGTTCCTTTCAATACAGTCAAACAAGTTGGGCAACTTGTCAATTTGTTTCTTCTCATCATTCCCGGAGCTTCATCCTCCTGCTCCAACCTACACACTGGTTGCTCCTAATCCCTATTCAGGGCCATCAACTTGGGAATTCTCTTCACCTTCTTCCCAAATTGGATTCCGCATTTCCTGGACTTCCTTTGCTACCTCATTTTTATGGAGAGTATCCATCATTCCCTTCCTGTGAAAGGAAACCTGGAAGGTTTTGAGACCTCCCTTGATAGACACTGCTAACTGCCTACCCAGTATCCATTCCTCCCTTCTTCCTGATTTTGTTGAGGGTAGGGAATGTATTAACACCCAAGAATAGGGTAATTCAATATAAGAGCTAGACAAAAACACAGGGCCACTGTTTGCCAAATCGGCCACACACACAGTCATCTGGGGCACTTGAAAACCATGGAAGCCTGGCTTCCATCCACAGAGATTCTGGCCTAATTGGTGTGGGTGCAGCCTGGCCATCGGGGCTTTTAAAAATCTCCCCAAGTTATTCTACTGTGCACCCAGTTTGAAATCCTCTACCTTAGAGATTAACCTGTTTCCATCTCCTTATTTTATGAATGAGGCAACTAAGGGCCCCTAAAGTTGCAACCTGCCCCCAAAGAGTCCAATTTACTGACCCCCTCCAGTATTCCTTCCTGATCCCGGAATTAAATTTTTCTTAAGGAGTCATGGCCTGTAAGATAGTCAGGAATGAAGAAAAAAAAAATGTTATGTTCAAATAAACTAGTATTTCAGATATAATTTCTCTTATTTAGAAATGTGTGGTATTTAGCAGACAATAGCATCCTAGTCCATAAATTCAGGAGGCTTCTAAAAGGTCATGTTATCAAAATGAGAAGGAAAAAACAGGTAAAGCCATCTGATGGAACAAATCCAACAATTACTTTGCTCAGGGTCTCTCTGGGCTTCAGACTGTCTAGAGCAAACCCTTGGTTTCCATTTATTCTACCCCAGTGGATGTGCTCAAGGCGAACCCTCTCCTGCTGTGGACTCCAGTTGCCACTTCTCAGGCTTGCAGCTTAGGGGCTTGGCAGCATTTGACACCACTGACCACTACATCCCTGGAACAACTTCTTCTCTCTGCTTCTAGGACACCCCACTCCCCTGGTTTTTCTGCCTAACTCACTGGGCATTTCCCCAGTCTCCTCTGCTGGCTCCTCTTCCATCTGAGTTCAGCTGCCAGAGTGCCTCAGGACACAGCCCAGGGCGCTTGCATACTCCATCCTCCGTCCTCCCTTCTAGAAGACTTTGTCCAGTCCTGCGGCTTTAAATACTACGCACGTGATGTGGACTTTTCACATTTGCCATTCCAGCAAATCTCTCTCTTGAACAGGCTCCCTTATCCAACCTCTTCCTTGAAACTCCACCCACGAGTCTAATAGATTTCTCAACCACCTCCCTACCCCTTTCTCCACCCTTCTGCTCAATGCAGTGATAACACACATTTATCCAGATGTTTCAGCTGAAGTCACCTCCCCTATCAGTGGTTCTCCCCCTTGGCTATACAGCAGAAGCATCTGGAGACTTTTAAAAGGTTTCAGTGCCTGGCTTCCAGCCCCTAGACATTCTGATTTAACTGGGGCCCAGTTACGAGCTGAGCGTCAAGATTTTTTATAAGATTTTCAGGTGATTCTAATGGGCAGGTAAGTGTAGGAACTTGTGCTCCAGAGCCCTACTTTGACTCCTCCTTTTCCTCAATCCTCAGACCCAATTGATCAAGTCTTCCTTCAGAGCACGTCGTGGATTGGTCCCCATCTCTCTCTATCCACTGCAGCTTCCCTGGTCCACGACCTGTCACTTCTCGCCTGACAACTTCAACAGCCTCCCACTTTCCCACATGGTAGCCAGAGGGGTAAGGTTAAAAGCCCAAGTCAGTTATCATTTCCCTGGTTAAAACTCCGCAGTGGCTTTCCCCTGCTCTCAGACTAAAATCCAACCCCCCTATCATTGCCTAAAAGTCTCCTACCCGCTCCTTCCCATACCCACCCTTCCCCTTCCTCACTACCCCACGGCCTCCTTCCTGGCCCTGGAACAGTACCTGATCTGGACATTTGCTGTTTCACCTGTCCTGCTCTGCCCCCAGCTCTCTGCATGTCTGGCTCCCTCTCATTCTTCCCCACTGCCTCTCCCATCACTGAATTTCCTTTATAACTGAGATCACATTCTTTATTGGTCTTCCCTACAAGAGAACTGCATGAAGGCCTGGTCTTGCTCACCACTATAATCCCCCAGCATACAGCAGAGCACCTAACACATAATAGGTATTCAATGAACATTTGGTGGGAAGAAATGAGTCAATGAAGGAGACAATAACCCTGACAACATGAACATTTCCTTGGCCGGTACCTGATAAGATAAACTAATAATAATGCCTGCAACAGCAACAAATATAATCAAAACAATACAACAACAAGAATGCAAAGTCTAAAACACAGGTAGGAAAATTTGAATTAAAAATATACTGAAAAGGCTTGCTTAGTCAAGGTACATAAGAGAGTTTTAGGTAATTTAGTTGCTTGGTTTGCTGATAGAAACCCTATTTTGTTTCAATTAACATCCCTAAAGTCTTTCCAAAGAATGAATGATTCCATGAATTGTTATCATGAAAATCTGCAATCCACTGGGGAGAAAGAAAATGAGTGTCCTCCTTGAAACCAAACACAAAAGTAAAACTTAGATACATCTAAAAAAATAAAATTGGTTGAAGCACAAAATAGAACTTTTTTTTTTAAAGATTTTATTTATTTATTTGACAGAGAGAGACACAGCAAGAGAGGGAACATAAGCGGGGGAGTGGGAGAGGGAGAAGCAGGCCCCCCGTGGAGCAAGGAGCCCTATTGGGGCTTGATCCCAGGACCCTGGGATCATGACCTGAGCCGAAGGCAGGCGCTTAACAACTGAGCCACCCAGGCGCCCCAAATTTGACATGTCTTTCTAAGGATGATGAAATTTAGAAGCCAATGAAAAAGACTGACAGATCTTAATACAAATATCTACAATTTCGAGAAGTTGAAAGACAGAATGGGGAAAAGGTCTGCAATATATTTAAACAGGCAGAAAAGCTTAGGACCTATTATCTGTAGAGAGCTCTGAGTTATTAGTATGAAAAAGACAACCCAGTGTAATAACAGGCTGAGGATCTGAACAGGACAGCGAACACTTAACAACAATAAAAATGTACTAACAGCAAGATTGGTGAAAATCTCTCTTAAGTTTTATTTATCAATAATGACAACAAAACTCTATTGATGGAAATGTAAATTTTTGAAGGGCACTTGGACTCAGTATCTAGGAGAGTAACTGTGATTTAGGAATCAACCTTCTATGGATTTATGCCACAAATGTTTAAAACTTTGTGAACCTCAAGGTATGTTTTCAAAGGGGGTGTGAGTTTTTCAGAACAAGCACTGGTCAGAAGAATGGCTCCAAAAATGTTCATTGTAACCCTACTGGCAATTTTGTATTGGCCTAAAGATGTCTATGAATATTGCTAATTTTTTTAAGTTACAAAATAAATATATTGAGGTTCCATCTTTCCAAGAAATGTTGACATTTATATCTGTATGTAGACATCTTAAAAGTCAGAAAGTGCGTAAACCAGAAAAAACAATCCTGGTAATCTCTAGAAGTCATGTTATATGTAATCTTAATTTTCTTAAGTTTTCCACATTTTCTTGATTTTTGGTGACTGACATACAGATTCTTGAGCTATCATTATGAGTTAAAATAAGGTATGTCAAAAAGGATCTAATAATACATACCAGGTAATCCAGCATTTCCCTGCCCAACATTTAAATGGGAGCGAGAAAGTGGGGAAGTCATGTAGAGACTGAACTTCAGTGTTGGGGGGGTGTCACAGGGCAATCTGGCAGATGGCAGACTTTAGATCAATCCCAACAACCCACATTGGGTTTTTTCTTCTACTCCAGTTCCTACAATGAACTGATTTTGTTGTGATTTGCTGAGTTGTTGAGAGAGAGACAGAGAGAGGGAGGAGTAGGAAGGAAGGGAGAGGGAGGGAAGATGAGGGAGGGAGAGAGAGAGAAAGAGAGAGATCCAGGCAGCTGAGGTTCTGGGATAGTTAGGCCCCAATTAAAGGAAGTCATGAGCCAAAAAAAAAAAAAGGAAAAGAAAAGAAAGTCAGAGAGAAACTTTGGTTACCTTCTAAGCATAGCTCTCAGAACATAAATGATGTGCTCATTCTAATCCTGAGAAGCACTGGGAAGAAAGACTGTAGGGTTTTTCATTTTCCACTAGAGCCACTCATAAAAAATGTGCATGCTACAACTTTCATGAATTTCCCTAGAGATGACCAACCATGCCACCAAGTTCCTATAAAATCATCTCCCATCACCACTTTGTTGCCTCTGGGCAACAGAAAAGCAGAACTAGAAATTTTAAAAGTGCTTGTTCATTTTAAAAGTTCTTGTTCTGAAAAAGTCACACCCCCTTTGAAAGCACATCCTGACCAATCAGGTTCCTAGGTCAGAGATAAGTAAAGCAAAACTCCATTTCTCAGCAATACAGGATTCCAAAAGCACTTAAAGCTGGAGAAGATGGGGTGCCTGGGTGTTTCAGTCAGTTAAGCCTCTGACTCTTTATTTCGGCTCAGGTCATGATCTCAGGGTCGTGAGATCAAGCCCCACATCGGGCTCTGCACTGGGTATGGAGCCTGCTTAAGATTCTCTCTCCCTCTCCCTCCACCCATCCTCTCTCTCAACCTCTCCTTCTCAAAAAAAAAAAAAAAAAAAAAAAAGGCTTGAGAAGATGACTGGAATTATGGCACTCCTTACATTTTGCTTTCGCTAACATATCAGTAAGTGCCCAATTTAACAGGGTCATGCTGATGCCTATCCCTAAGGAAAAGTGAAATTAAAAGCCATAAAGCCATAATTAATCCTCTTCTCCTCAAACCACTGAATGAATTTACCTTATTTTCAGACAAGCTCACATCAGTGTCAATTGGGGAATCCCTAGATTCACCCTATCCCTAACAATTCCCTCTAGTCGCCATAGGTGACATGATTTTTTAAAGCCCACAGCTTAAATTATGGGTCTCCTGGAATTATAGCAAGGACAATATTTCAGAATCTTTAGCTTCACTAGTCACCAATTACAGCCTGACAGATGTTCTGGGCTGAAATACCAGATGTATTCAAGGGGAGATCACAAAAGACAACGTTCAAAGAAGAAAGGGAGCCATCTCCCAACTGAGGGGACAGAAATATTGGCACCCGTCTCTCCCCAAAGCTGTCTTGTCACCTGAGGTTTGGGAGCTGGGAAGGGGGGGAAAGGAGGCAGAGACCCAAGATCAAAACAGAGTAGAAAGCTCAGCTAGGGGTAGGCTAAGGAAAATGAGAAGAACTCCCCCCCCCCCCGGATGATTGCCAAAGCCAACCAACCAACCATCCAACCAAAACCTGGCTTTAAACATTTGTCCCTGAAAAGAATATTGCAGTCTGCATAAAAAAGAACAAAGTCTGGAAATAAAATTTCTTTTCTCTATGAAGCTCACAACAGGTGATGTAAGAGCTCCCTGAAGGGTGATCTCATTCTTCAGAACTAACACACAGAACCTAGACTCCTGGCCTCTGCTAAGAAAAGCCCAGCCTCAGGGAAAATCCCACTTCTAATTTCCCTGGCCAAAAGGGTTCCTTTTGGCCACTGATTTTACTTTGAAAGTTGTAGCCACAAGAAGCAACCTGTTTTCCCACTAAGTTTTGAGGACTGTCTTATCCTGGGTTTCACTTCACTAATAGAGACCGAGCCTGAAGAGCTCAGCTTGTGAATACGATCATTCCTGACTTTCAGTTCTCTATTCTCTGTCATTCTGTTCGAAATTTATCTCCCTATTCTTCCTCCTTGCTTCATTAAGAGATTTTATATTTATTATTCCGTTGTTAAAAACAACACTTTTGATAAGCTCCTCCTTGAGAGAAAAAAACATGGCCTCCTCAAACACTTCATCAGGATTTACTGATTTTTAAGTGCAGGAAATTAAATAAAATTGGCACCATTTGGTTGACCTCTGCATGGGAACAGTCAGACGAAGAGTGGGACATGTGTGTTTTTTAAAGGGTCCAAGCCACAGAACCTGGTTTAGGGAAGGTTTGCTACAGGAGAAGGCCAAGTTTACGGTTATGGGAGTTTGACTCAAAGTATGAGGAGGAAGATGAGCTAAATCTTGAGACTGCTGACTCAAAAGGAAAAAGCTATACTGGATTCCCCCAAACTTGGGCTGTTTGGTTAGCACATCACAGAGGTGGTGAGCAGTTCCTGAAAGTGTGAAGCCAATATCCCACGTCTGAGGAGAACGAGGTAGCTGGTCCCTTCCACATAAAACATCAGAATTCCTATCCTGATGTCCAGACAACTTCTCCCACCTCTCTCTTAATGACTCCTTCTTCCATCCTCAGTTTACAATGATACAGTCCTCTTTCCCACTGGCACTGCACAACCAGATCCACACACACATATATATGTCAAATCTGAATCCTCACAAACGCTTCACAGCTGAGTATGTGTCCCATACTGTAAGCATGGGAGCCTCTGGAGACACTCACGGAAAGGATACAAATGGTTAAGTCCAGAAGGAAATAGGCTAAGGAAAATACTGCCGTAAAGATTTAGAAAAAGAGAAAGATTATAGACCACACCCACCATAAGCACAAGCCTGTTTATCAGTCCAAGCAGAACACAATAAATAAAGCCAGAGTCCATTTTCTCTCCACCTTTTGGGACAGGCTTTTAGAGCTAAGGCAGATGGGTAGAAATGTATAATTTCTACCCATCTGCCCCATTAAAAATAGACATCTAGTCTTAAGAGAGATGGCCATTTTGGTCTAACATTCACAAGTATTCCGTTGTCCAAAAAGTTGTACCAAAGTTATGTCTTCTAATTCAAAACTGGCCTTTCAAAAGTCTAAAAAAGTATATGCCACGCTTGCTTGGAATTAGTTAAATACTTATCTGGACAGCCACCAGAGATCAAGTAAATTCTCCTTCTGAATTCTGGCTTTCCTTGCTAGCATTAAGTTCGTTTATGAATGCCACGCAGGAAAAGCAGGAGAGTCTCTACAGTATTTTAAGAAAATTTAACGGCCCACCTCTATATTTGTTTTGTGAGCAGAGGAGGGGGAGCCAAGGCCTGTTTGTACTCCCCACCCCCCCACCCCCCCACCCCCCGCCCAGGCTCAGCGGCGCAGCTGGGTGGTTGCAGCTCTGACCACGGAGGTGGGGCGCCTTGGCAGCATCATCCGGCTGAACTGTACGCCTTTTCATAAAGGCAGAGGAACCACACTGTAACCCTCCCACCTGAGGAAAAGGCCTGTTTGTTCCGGAAGGCAAAGTCTAGCCTTATTTAACCAACTGCAAGCAGTTAATATAAGCACTCCCAAGGCAGCAAGAAAGCTCTAGTCTAGAACAGTACAGCCGTCCGCTTGATGAGAATTCCTCCAGAAACTAACATCCTCGAAGAGACAGCTCAGGCGCCTCACCTGACGGTTAGCCTGAAAACACTTGATCCTCTCTCCGGCTTCCAGGCCTGGGCAAACCGATAAGGCTGCGGGGCCATGCCTCCGCCCTCAAAACTTTCCACAGCTTTCGTTCGGGATTCCGAGCAGGAAAAACCGCTCAGCGCACACGCATCTCGGCCTTCCCGGGCACACCTCCCCTAAAGTCGGAGCCCTTCCAGGCAGGCTCCCTCCTCTTAACCCTTCCTGCAGCCGCCCGGGACGCGCAGACCCGGGCCCGGGGTTGGGGACGGCGGGGCGCGGGGGGTCGCGGGCGCCGCTCGGGCCGCGTCGGCGGCGGGACCGCAGGGCTGAAGTGCTAGCCCGGAGCCCGGGGGCGCGTGGCCGGGCGTTCCCGCCTCGCCCCCCGAGCCAGCGCCTCCGCCGCGTCGCCTCCCGCCGGGGCAGGGCGGACTGCGGAGCTGGCGGAGAGCTTCTCAGCTTGGGCCCTGGGCACTTTTTCCACGTGTAAGCCCGCGGGCCTCTCGGAGCCCCGGGGGCGGGAGGCAGCGAAGCGGAGCCCGGCGGGGGCGGTGGGAGATGGCGCGGAGGTGCGGGAGCCAGAACACCCCAGGAGGAAAGCAGCCCCGGGGGGGGTGGTCGGCGGTGGGGTCCCCGGGGAGGGACCGTGGAAGGCAGGGGGGCGGAGCCGAGCGCCTCAGGGGTACTGACCTTCCGCGGGGCCCCCGGGACCCGCCTGAGGCTCCGTTCCACGCCGGCAGGTCCAGTGCCTCCACGCCGGGAGGCATGGTGCGGCCCCTGCGAGTCAGGAGGAGGAGGCCGAGGGTGGGACGGCTGCACCTGCCTCGGTCCCGAGGAGCCGGCCCGAGGCCCCTGCCCTCTGGTCCCCGGTGGTGCCGGGAGCTGCGGCCGGCCGGCTCCGCGTCCTGGGTGTCTGCCCGGAGGTCGGGCTGAGGAGAAGCGCCGTCTAAAGAGAACCGAGCGGTGGAGCGCCGCTGCGGCCCGCGCGCCCTCCACACTGCCCCCGGGCGGCGGGGGCGCGCACTCCCTGCCCTCCGAGGCTCCTGCCTTTCTTTGCGCCGGGTTTCTACACCATTCATGACTGTAGAAATAGTCATTTCTATTTGGATGCGTTCGGGACACACTCAGTGCCAAGCCGAGGGCTGGGTACTGTGGACACCGGGATAAGAAAGAAATGGCCCTGTCTTCTAGGACTTTACGTAAACTGGCAAGTTCATTCGGATAAGTTCATTCATTGGACCGTGTAAGTATTCCGAAGCGTACGATCACAAAACTCTGTGACAAGGCTCATGTTTCGGAGATGTTAAGAGCTATGGGCGCACGAGGAAAAGAGAAACGAATCGCCTTTCGCTCGCGCCGGCACGCGGGAGCGGACTCCCTGCGCAGGGAGCGCGGCGTGTCCGCGTGGCCGTGGGCGGGACGGAGGGCTGGCGCGGACTTGCAGGACCCGCGCGGCGGGACTGGGTAAGCCCGCGCTCCCGCCTGCTGCCGCCGCGGCTCTTCCCTCCCAGAGCACGAAACGGAGGGCAAGCGGCCTGCTGGAAACCAGGCATGAGTCTTAGAGATGAGGGACTCGGGCACATGCCCTAATGTCATGTTCAGCTGCGGGCGATGCTGACTTGGCAGTTTGGACCCGGCCGACAGCCCCTTTTCCGGGGAGTCCTATTCTTTCTTTCCCGGTGGTAGCGGCAGCAGCGAAGTGCTGAGTTCCAGGCGATCGGGATCAGCAAGTGTTTAAAAGGTTTCTGGGGTTAGCTAGGCCAGACTATTCTGCCAGGTAATTATTTTAATATGCGTCTGCAGGTAGACGTAATTGGACAGAATGATGTAAATAGATATACATAGTTGACCCGCTTTTGAAAGTCACTTTTAAGGCAAAAATGCATTTTAGAGTCCCTTTCATCAGAGGCGCCCACTGGGTGCAGACAGGCTTGGAAGATCCCGTCTGCGTAGTACTGTCCCCACAGGTGGGCACAAGGGTGGTTTGGTTAGGTTCCTTTTTAGGAGAGGAAGCGGTACAGTGCTGTTCTTGTGGAGAGGATGTGGACTCCGTGAAAAAGACAGACTGTGGCTTGACTGGAAAGTGCTGGGGGAAGTATATGGAACGTAAGACATATTATGCTTATTGTGTAAATATGTACACAGATACTACATATCATATATATAGTATAGGTATACACACCGTTTTTACGCTAAGGAATTTTCAAGCCTTTTTTAATTCAAAGAAAAGCCACCAGGAAGAACTACCTTACTAACCTCAAAATGCTAGGACTCCACTAGGGACAACGATCCCTTTAGAAGGGGACTGTAAACTGGGATAACTTCCTTTTGTATCAGCCAACTACTCATTATGGGTGTCTTCTAAAACTTCAGTATTTTTACTGAATAACTCATGAGTTATTCTACTGAAAAACTTATGAGTGGGTAGTTAAAAAGCAAATTCATTGTTAACAGTGCAGTTATTCAGAACATTTACCATCTGCAAGGGCTGTGTGCTTCAAGGGGCCAGGAGTCACCCTGAGTGCCCACTAGGTACGAAGCTTGATTTCCATGTTATCTCATTGAACACTCAGCACTCTGTGTACTGTCATCTCCTTTTGAAATTAAGAAGATGGGTTCAGAGAGGTTTAAGTTACTGCCCTGAGGTCACCCACACAATTTGTAGTAGATCCAAGATTTCTATTCAGGTCTTTATTCTCACCACACTGCTACTGATAGAGACTTAATTAACAGTTACTGCCCTTGAATTGCTTTCCTGATCTGGAGAAGTTTCCTTAGTTTCACAAAGTGGAGAAGAGATATATGTACATAAATAGCTGTAATTGGTGGTACATACATTATTGATAGGTAAAAAGGTATTGTTTTTAATTTTTATAAAGGTATTATTTTAAAAATAAACAGTAAGTAAATTCTTATCAAGCACTGTAGAGGGAGAAATAGTTGCAATGGGGAACTCCAAGTATCTCAAATTTCAATGTGCAAATGAAACACCAGGGGATCCAGAGACTTTAGATTTTCCATTTTTTAAAAGCCATAAGTTCTGCAATAGCTTATACTCATTGTAAAACCTCACATTTCAACACCTGGAGTGTTATTGGGATTGTCATTATGTTAAATAGTAAGACTTCAGAGTCTCAGGGCTATATTCATTTAACCCTTAAAACAAAATTACAAATTAACAAATAGGTTTCCTTTACAAAAAAAAAAAAAAAAAGAGCTGCTTTGAGAAAACCTTTATTGCACATCATTGAATTCATTTCTACTTGAATAAATAACACTCAAAACAAAGATACATGTTGTAAAAATCCCTGAAATTCCAATCAGCAGTATCCAAGGAGTGGAGACTTTGTTTCTGTGTCTATTTAAGGCATACATTTCCCACTTATTTTTACGTTTTAAGCATAATTGTTTTTCAAAATATGTTTAATGTGAGTTTTAGAACCTCTCCCCCTGAAACCTGAAACCACAGTTCTTGACCCTAAAACACTCTCTTCCATGAGACTGAATGTGCCTGTGAAGGGCAGAGTACATCACAAAGTTTGCGCAAGGCCATGCAAGCACTACACTAATCCTTGCAGGACTGAATATGCATTTGGTACGCACTTTAATTTCTATATATGTATAGGATACTTTCAACTACGTACTTTAACACTGAAGGAGAGAAAACTTATACATGAATAATAAAAAAAACCTGATTCTTTCCAGAACTAAAAGCAGCATCATATAACAGTTGTCCTTCGGAATGAAAATTGAGACTGTTAGCTGGTGACAGTTGTCTTTCTTATTCTGCGCTTTAAGAGAAGATTTTAAAATGCAGTGATTATTGATATACAGCAACCACAAACCCTCTCTCTCAGGGATGTACCCCAGAGAGTGGTTAAGACCAGGGTTAGTGAGTTGTGTTAAGTCAGACCAGGCGTTATTCTCCACTGATGATACAATCAGCCCAGTCAGAAGAGCTGGAAGCTAAGAGCTAAAGAGGCGGATGGAGAACCCATTCTAAAGCTATGGCAAAATAAACAAGAAATAACAAGAATTCAATAGCTTCTCTCATCAAAGTTAGTTTAAAATAAACCCAACATAAAGCTGCAAAAGATATTAAATACTGCTTTTAAAAATATAAATCGTTCTTGATGAATTATAGCTATCAGTTTGCTCAAAGAAATAGTCTTTAAACATACGACACCTGATCTTAAAATATCCATATAGTTTCCCAACTCAGCTACACATTATATTTCCCTCCAGGGCACAGATTAGCCTGGTAGCTACTTTTTACAACAGCAGAATATAGATACTGGTGTGTCGTCTTTTAATCTGTATTTTCCAGAATTGGGTAGATCTTTGCATTCTGATATAAATGTACGAAGTTCAGTCTCTGGAAAGCCATCTTGTTGGTAATGCTACACAGAAGAATAAGAAAAAAAAAAAGCTCTCATGAATAAGTCCCTTGAAAACAGCTTTATTTCAAATTCAAAATTGATCATTTGTCAAGGGAAGGGGATCTTTCTAGAGGGATAGTTCAGTCACTTCCAAGTATTTCCAGGTAGATGTAGCCTTTAGAGCCATTCTTAAGTCTAGCTAAGGAAAAGTGAGTCTAGAATTCTGCATTGTCCTCATCGGCTCTTTTGTGGGTCTAGTTCAACCCAAAATGGGCATGTTGAATCTGAGTCTGAGCTGTCTTTCCAGGGAGAGTCCAGCCTGCACAATGTTATGGAGTCTCCCTTTCAGACAGGTTTATTTAAGGGCCTTGTATTAACATCAGTTTTGGGTCTAAGATCTCTAGAACATGCCCTGACCAGACAGGATCAGCCATCACTTGCCTACCTGACAGGTGCTGTGAGCTCATGGAAAGAGGTAAACATCTAAACTGTGAGTCTCAGACTTGTATCATCAAGAGTTGTCAACTCATATTACTACTCTTTGAGACCCTGGATATCACCCTTAAATAACATACAGTTCTCTGCATGCAAAGCTAAAGGCAGTGAATTTTTAGAGCACAGTGGGGAGGGATTTGGATAAGTACAACTACACTCTTTCCCAGTGGCCTTGGTGACTCTAAGCACACATCTGCCAAGCAAGTATTGAGGACAGTCAGTTCTTGAAATCTGATTCAGTAAAAATAAAATCATGGCCCAGGCGTCATAAGTAAGTTATTCATAATTATCAACTCATAACCCATCAACTCCTGCTAACCTTTGCTTAATCCCTGGTACTATTTGTATGCCATCATGTTTCATTACCCCTCTCATACCCAGAAGGTCCTCAAGTGGAAGTGTCTATGTCAATGGTATACCTAATAGTATAAAGTTATTAGAAATTTAAATATATATGGATATTTACCCTGCTTTTCCATTATTTCAAAGGGCTCAGACTGATTTTTAAACTATCCCATGTGAGTGACAATATAAATAACAGCTTTTCAAATCATATTTCTGACATGTATAAAGCATACATGGCTAATATTTGATATATCAATCCCTTCATTCTTCTGGAGACCATGCCTCTGGGATGGTCCCAGATAGGGCCTTGCAAAGAGTATGGGTTCAGTCACAGCACACTCCAAACTAAAGTCAATTTTTCTTTATGAAAATTGGATTTTAAAAATTCCCCATAAAATTTTGAAACGCCATATGTTTTGCTCAATCAAAGCCTACTGATTTTTAGAAGTCTTTGTTATTTATTTAAATAATCTCTATACCCAACGTGGGCTTGAACTCATGACCCTGAGATCAAGAGTCACGTGCTTTCCTGACTGAGTCAGGATCTTATAATTCTAATAAAAGTTTAGAAAGCTTGTTTGCAAAAGCTTACTTAGAGATAAAACTTTCAACATTCTCCAAATTCTAATTCTTCATTTCTGTGTCTCAGTATCTAAAATTGAAGTCTTTCTTTTCTACCCTGAAAAAACTGACATTCTATCAGTTCTCCTCTCTCTTAGGTATCATATTTTACTGCCATTCTACAAGTTCTGGAAAAATGTTGCTACTTACGGCTCTTGATGAACCTACCTTAATTGTTTCATATGTATCAGTGATCAGTGCAATGAAAAGACTTAAAATCATATATATAAAGAGGCTGATGAATGAGTAGAGGTAAATTCTGCTAAACAGCCAGACCAAGTAACTTTTTCGTTGCATTTTTGCAAACGTGGCGAACATATCATCTCCATTTATCAGAGAGAAAAGGCACTCAGAGACCACGTTCAGAGAACGGAACTGGAAAAAGGAAAGAAAAAAGTCCACTTTATTCCATGTTCCTTCCCAGTGGAGATTTTGTTTATGATGGCATATTTTTTTTAAGATTTTGTTTATTTATTTGTCAGAGAGAGAGAGAGAGAGCAAGAGAAAACACAAGCGTGACAGTATATTAAAAATAATGGGACCAGATATCCCAAGTTACTCCTACAAACTCTGTAGTTAACCTGACAAAACTACAAGCATTTGCTGTGTGATATACACAACCTGTATAACGCATGGGAATAAGCAGCTCCTTCTTGAAGCTCCTCTTAATGGGACAGCCTGAACTGAAGGAGAAGGGGCTGGTCTGCACTCAGTGCTTTTCTGAATCAAGTCTTACCGTCCCCTTTACTTACATAGAAAGAGATCCTAGAAACACTTCTGTAGTGATACCCAAGTCCTAACCATGCATGCTCATACTTCTCATCTTAAAGCTCATTCCATTTAGGGTCATGGCATTATAATCAAGACAATAACTCTGGTAACAAAATTTTCAAATATTTCTTCAAGTTTGTCCCTATACTATTGTTTTAATAAAGTCACACTTCCAAAAGTCTTGCCTAAATAGCTTACTCTAATATATATTGATGAGTCAGACTAATCTTGACCTCATAGGTAGTTAAAAAAAAAAAAGATGTAATTATCTGATATATTCCACAAAAGGAGGTGAAGTAGTTGAGTGAATCAATCATTCTCTCAAGTTGGTCACACCGTGCCAGTTTATAAACATGACACTAGATATAGTCTACCTTCAGCATTTTCAGGCTGAGTCACAAAATGGAAGGAGCCCGTTTTAAAAGGATAACGAGCCACTGGCACTATTTTAGGAGCTTAACGGTAACAGGAAAGAGTTGTTTATTGGTACCTTATCATGGTACGGGCCCAGCACGATCCATCCACAGAAGCAATAGCCTAAGTAAATCATAGCAGCACAGCAACAGAACCTGATGACATTGGGCAGCGCTGCCTGCAGGGTCAGAATAAGGAGCTGGGAAAGGAAGAGAGGCCATTAGAATCCACTCGTCCCTCAGCCAAAGCAGTGCACTAACTCAGAAAGATAGAAATACCAGCAGCGTGGAGATCCATGGAATCCTTACATTGTATTTCTGAAAGAAGCCGAGGTACCGAATGACTCCAAGCCACACAAGCATGGTGGAAGTCCCAAGAAGTATGCTACAGACATCATAACTTGTTAGACTCTGAAACAGTGTGGGGGGAAGAAACAGATTATTTAGCAGAAATTCATTTGGGCAAAAAAATATTTTTGGGGTTGATATGAATCAGGCACTGTTCTAGGTCCTAAGAACAAAGAAGTGAACAAAGAAACAAAATGTCCTTCCCTCATGAAGCTTGCTTTCTGGTGTGTATGGGGGAGAGATAACAGAAATAAGTTAACAAAACCCTCAGTACTGATGGTAAGTGCTGAGGAGAAAATTCGGGGGAGGGGAGAAAGAATGGCTATCCGGGTTGCCTTTTAAGTGGGGTGATCAGGAAGGTCTCACTAAAAAGGTGGTATTTGAACAAAGACCTGAGGGCAGTGAGGGAGCAAGCCAAGCAAAAATCTAGGAGAGGAGTGTTCCAGGCACAGAGTCAAGCACGTGCAAAGGCCCCACAGCAGGAGGATGCCTGGCAAGACAGGGAGTCAAGCCGGAGGGAGTGAGCAATGGTGGAGAGCATGGAGTCACAGAGGTAAGGGAGTAGGCAGTTTAGGGCCTCGTGGGTAATTTAACAACTTTGCATTTTAGTCTGATAGGCTGGGGAGATTGGAAAGCTCTGAACAGGAGTGATATGATCCCATTTGGGTTGCTATGATTAAGAGCAGACTGTCAGAAGAGTGAGAAGTCTATTGCAATAATATAGGTGACAGCTGATGGTGGCTGGGACCAGCCTGGTCATGGCAGAGGCGATGAGGTGGTTTTTGAAGGTAGATGGATAGCATTTCCTCTTGGATTAGATGGAGGGGAGAGAGGATTAGTGAATGAGAAGAGTCAAGGATGCATCTATGGCTTTTGTCTTGAGCAACTGAGAAGAGTTGCCATTAACTGAAGTCAGAAAGGAGAAGCAGGTTTGGACTGGGGAGTTCTGTTTAGGTATGTTAAGTTTGAGAGACCAAGTAGACATCCAAATGAAAATGCGAATCAACAGTTGGATATTTGAGACTAGAGTTCAGAGAAGAGTTCCAAGCTGGAGATACAGATTTTGAAATCATTGGCAGAGAGTTACTATTTAAAGCCACGGGACAGGGTGAGATCACCAAGACAGTGGCAGAAAAGAGCAGATGTCCAAGCCCTGCACCTTCAGGCATTGTCACTTTAGTCAGTTAGAGAGATAAGAAGGATCCAGCAAAGGATGTCAGAAGACCAGCTTGTGATTTAGGATGGAAACCAGGTAAGTGATAGCTCAGTGAAGAAGCGCATCAACAAAGAGGCAGTGCTTGCAGGGTTAAAATCTGCTGATAGGTCAAGATGACGTCCCCAAATGATTCTGACCCAGAGGCTTATGTTATCACCTTTGGAGAGCTCTGCGTAAGAGATTTCCTGACGAGATGTAAGAAACTTACTGCTATTGATTTTAAGTTTACTCAACGCAATGTTTGAAAGAAATCATTTACTCTGCATATGTTCACATTCTGGAAAAATATTAGTGCAAATCTGATACTGATGATGGCATAAATAGGAAAAAAAATTACCTTCGCTTGAATTTCCATTTTCAGAATTGATCCAATAACTGTCAATACGTCACTAATAATAATCATAATGTACCATCCGTTGACGAATTCCATTCGATCAGAAACAGAAACTTCCTTCTTATAATGGAGGAGGAAAAAACCGACAAATTCCTTTAGGGAAAAGAGGGGAGGCACCATGATTTTCTCTGTCGATCACAGTGTCCGTAGCATTTCTAGAAAGCAGCAAGCCCTACCTGCTGAAGCTGAAGTCCTCTAATCACAGATCGAAGGCACAGGATTAGTGAGGTCAAGCTTATCAGAATAACAAAGGCATCAAAGATCATCATGTAGTGAGTGTTCTTCTGAACTGGAAGGAAAAAGTGTTACCTCCTTAACTAGTGCATTGCATACCACGGGATAGATGTATAAGGTTTATAAGGACACTCTGATTGTAATCTGTCCTCTCTGTGCACAGGTGCAAGTGATTCTTTAGGCGAATGAATATCTAGAGATGGAATTGTTGGGGAAAGGTATATACACAGTTCTAAAAAGAAATCCTAAGAAACTGCCCTCCAAAAAGATCACACCAGTTTACATACCTACACATACCTCCACATCTTCTTCACCATTGGAAATTAATCATCTTTTATTTTTGTCAACCAAAAGAGCAAATCTTATTCTCAGTGATTTGAAATGCCATCTTTATCAGCTGCCAAATTAACTGTATGTATTCAAGAACCATCTCTTACCCTTTTGATGTTTTTGTGTATTTTAATGCCTAAGGCAAACACTTCTCATTACTCTTTTCTGGAATTTTTGTTGGCTATTCTTGCTTGTTTATTTTTCCATATATTCTTTAGAGTCAGACTGTTAAATTCCAGTAAAAATCCTACTGGTAATTTTTTTGGGGGGGATCATATTAAATTTATAAATTAATTTAGGGAGAATTGGAATATACGTAATGTAGAATCTCTTGTCCAAAAGAATATGATGTGCCTTTCCACTGATTCAGGTCTTTTTGCATCCTTCAGGAGCATTTTCAAATTTTATCTGAACCCATTACACTGCTTTTTAGAATAATTTAGAGTATTCAGACATTCTTTCCGCAAAGACAACAGAGAGAAAAGGCCCTGGTAAGTGTCCTTCACATGAGTATTTAAAAAAGTTAAAAGTCCTTCTTTTAAAAATTACTACAGCCATCAGTAACAGATCTTTAATTATCAGCCTGCGGTCTTTTGTTCTTAATACAGTTAGCCTTCCTGCACATCCTATTAAAATATACCATCTGGATGTAAAACACTTGTTAAGAACCCATTATGTGTCAGGTGTTTCTTTAGATGCTGAGGATACAAGTGGTGACCAAGGTGGGCCCCCGACTTGGGGAATTTCTGTTCTACTCAGTGTAACACACAGGGAAGTAAACAAGTAACTGAACACAATACTTCCAGACAGGAGTAAGTAATATGAAGAAAATAAGCATAATAGCTAACAGGTGTTGCCAGGCCACACACAGTCCTAAGCACTTTGTACGTGTTAACTCATTTGATCCTCACAGCAACCCCAGCCAGGGGGCTGTGATTATGCCCACTTGGCAGGTGAGAAAATGCAGCACAAGGAGGTCACAGAAACTTGCCCAAGGCTACCTAGCCAGTACATGGCAGAGTCAGGATTCAAACCTTTGCAGTCTGTGTCCGGCATCTGTCACTGTGTATGAGTGGTTCTTGGCATCCCTTGGGAACTGCGGGACATGCACACCTTCCAGCCCTACCCTAGACCCACTGAATCAGAAACGGCATTTTCAAAAGCTCTCTCAGCTGGCACAGAAGTTCAAGAACCACTGTTCGAAATGAGAGAGACTGGTGTGGAGGCATGGGGAGAAGAGGCTCGTTTATGCGGCACCATAAGGGGCAGCAGGTCTCGGGGGAGACCTGAGCGGTAAGACAGAGCCACCCACGCAGAGATTCTGGAGGATTGCCAGCACAGAGTCGGCCAGCATGAGTGGAGTCAGGTGAAGAGAGGTGAGCAGAGGTCCCAGCCCTCCTATGCTGTGCTACAGAGCCTGTCTTTATTTGACAAGGTAGACTGCTCCCCGCTGATAAAAAGACAAGCACTTAACACTATAGTTCTGTAGTTCAAAGTTCTGTAATGAAGCATCCTATTAACATTAGCCAAGGGGCATCTAATTGTTACCAAAATGTCTGCATCTACTTTAGAAAAACCTAAAAACTAAGAAACAAACATTTAAGAGAACGCCTGCGTGCCAGGTACGTTCATATGCTCTCGTCTTCTCTATTCCAAAGTGTGTGGAGAAGTATTGTGGTGTTTACAGATGACAAATAAAATTTGTGATTCACAAACCTCAAATATTTGAAGTTACCTCATAATGAAAAGAATACTAGAATGAAGAAATTTCACTTCATTTATCCTTAATATCTCATTACCGCTTCTGAACTGTGTGAATCAACCAGTAGGAAGCCCTAAAGCAATGATTTTCCAAGTATGGCATGAATAAGGATGTCCTGCACATTCCTAGGCCTCACCCCAGACCTGCGGACTGCCTTGCAGGGAGCTGGGGAAACTGCATCTAAGCAGGGACCTGGGGTGATTCTCATGCTCACCAGAATCCAAGAACCCCTGACCTATTCCAGCACAGCATACCAAAGGGCCTAAAAAATGAGAAAGATCAATTCTTTTCCAGTCAATTTTCTTAGTTCGGCCCCCAAATTCTCAATCATACTTAGTCTATACCTGAATTTATGTCCATATTTCTAAGAATGTACCCTTTCCTCATTCCTGAATATAAATATAATGTGCGGGATGCTTCAGGGTCCAATCCTACCTGACCTCTCCATGACTGTATGATCACAGGCACCAAGATTCACTTCTAAGCCTTAGTTTCTTCGTTTGTGTAAATAGGGATGCTGCCTATCTCAAGGATATTTTAAAACTATTAAAATGTAGGTGGAAGTCCTTATGCAGTAAACACTCAAAAAATATTAGTTTGGGCATATGTGATTATTTTTCCTGGGGGATCATGTGCATTTTTTGGTAGGAACTGGGCTAGTGAGGACACATGTAGAGGTCAGCAAAAGTCATTTCAATTACTAGTAACTCATGCATTGCCTGGAACATCAGACACCCACAATGAGTTGATCTATTTGCAGAGAATTAGGAACTTGGGAATGCTCTGATTCTTTCATTTGATGCTCCACACATCCCAGTAATTTAATAACCCTTTCATTTTATTTAATAACCATTTTGAAAATTAGTAAAATTCACCACTTACTTGATCCAGATACATGCCAGTCTTTACATTCTCTGATGGAAATGTCATTATCTAAACTTATCTTAATTCTTCCACTATGGGCCTTATTGTCAAGTGTTATCTGTGAAGAACAGGAAAAGGGTCAAAACACACCTATAGTTCTTGAAGCCAAGATGTCTCTAGGCATTAATTAGGAAACAGATCTTTCAAGGTAACAGGATATCCACCCAGATTCTCATCCTGGACTCTCCTCCCCAAGTTGATGCTAGCTCTGTTTAACTTTGAGAAGCGCCCTTTATTTCTCTGTGAAATGAGAAAGTTGGACAAGATCTTCTGTCGAGACCTTTTAGTCTCTAAAACCCTATATTTCTAGGACAGTATTCCAGCCCTGGACAACTTATAAAACAAGAGATCTCTCTCCTTCCCACTCTAAGTATCTCTAGATGCCCTCTTGATATGAACAAGAGCTGGTACAAGTGTGCCCTCCCCGCTTCCCGGGACTCAGCTGGAGATAGTTTGTTAATGCTGCAGCAATTCTTACTAACACAGAGGTTAATTATCTCAGGCTTGAAACATTTCAGGTGAAGTTTTCTGATTTTCATTCTGGGCCTAGATTTCTTAGTCACTCTAGTACCATATGTATAAAAAAGGATGTGGTGACAGGGAGTCGACAGCCATGTTTTGCTTCAAGAATCATTCCAGACACCAGGCACCAAGCAGGACAAAGTCACACCAGAACACCTTCCATAGTCCTACTGTCTTCCCTTTCTAGCTCTCTCCACTTTCCCCATGCAGGGACAGGGAAAGCACGGAAATCAGCCATGGTTTTGTTTGGTTTGCTTTTAGTGCCTCCTCTCTCAAGTCTTAAAGAAAAAACATTCTTTCAAAAGTCTGCTCTTTAGGGGTGCCTGGGTGGCTCCATCAGTTAAGGTGTCTGTCTTCAGCTCAGGTCACGATCCTAGGGTCCTGGGATCAAGATTCATATCGGGCTCCCCACTCAGCAGGGAGTCTGCTTCTCCCTCTCCCTCAGCTGCTCCCCCTGCTTGTGCTCTCTTTCTCTCTCTCTCTCTCAAAAAGAAAAAATGCCTGCCATTTAAATGAGTTTTATTGAAGCTTCTTCATGTGGGGTAACTAGACATCCCTGCATATATAAGATTTCAAAGAAATTTAGTGAGTCTGGTCACTTTGTTTCTCCTCATGTTGGACTGTAAGCTTCTTTCCTTGACAAGCAACTAAAAGTGTTGTCAGTGTCTGCACATCTCCACACCCACTGGAGGACCCAGTCCATGGCCTCACAAAGGAAAGATGCTTCATATTATTTGAATGAGTCAGAAATCTTTGCCGAAGAGAACCCATGCTTTTCCCACACAGTGTCCAGGCCTTATAAATAGTAGGTGTTCACTAAATATCTGCTGAGTAAATATACTTTGGCTCAATGTCAATCACATCTCAATTGGGCTCGAAGAAGTTGAATTCTTTAAACAAAGAAGAAAAAATAATGGATAGGATTAAGAACCGATTAGATAGCGCAGAGAAAAGATTAGTGAATTTGAAGGTAGAGCAATAGAAACTTCCAAAATGAAACACAGAGAAAAAAGATTGGAAAATAAAACAAAAACACGAAACATTAGTAAGCTATGAGACAACTTCAAGTGACCAAATACACATGGAATTAGAATCTCTGAAGGGGGAGGAAGAAGAGACAAAACTATTTGAAGAAGTGATGTTTAATAAATGTCAAATGTAATGGAAACTATAAACCCACAGAACCAATGCTTAATAAACCTCAAACACAAGAAACTTGAAGAAAATTACACTAAGGTATATCACAATCAAAGAGATAAAGAGAACAACTGAAAAACAGCAAGGGGGAGGGGGAGTACATCCCCTGCAGAGGAACAAAGATGAAGACCACAGCATGTTTCTCATCAGAGCAATGCAAGCTAGAAGAGCAACAACATCTTTAAAGTACTGCGGGAGAAACAGTCAACAGAGAAGTCTATACCCAGTGAAACAATCTTTAAAAATGAAGATGGAGGGGCGCCTGGGTGGCTCAGTTGTTTGGGCGTCTGCCTCCAGCTCAGGTCATGATCCCAGGACCCTGGGATTGAGCCCTGTGTCGGGCTCCTTGCTCCATGGGGAGCCTCCTTCCCCCTCTCCCTCTACCTGCCTCTCCCCCTGCTTATGCTCAGTCTCTCTCTCAAGTGAATAAATAAAATATTTATTTAAAAAATAAAATAAAAATGAAGATGGAATACTTTTTAGGCATATAAAAGTCTCTCAGCAGCCCTGCACTATAAAAAATGTTAAAGGAAGCCCTTCAGATGGAAGAAAAATGATCGCAGATGAAAGCCTGGAGCTATACTAAAGAATGAAGTGTGCTGGAATGGTTACTTCGTGGGCCAATATACTTTTTTCCCTATTATTTAAATTGCTTTAAAAGATAATTGTTTAAATAAAAACTCCTAACAGTGCATTATATAGTTTGTAACACATCTGGAAGTAAACTGTGTGACAACAACAACATAAAAGCCAAGATAGGAGACACAGAAATAGATTGTTATAAGATTCCTGGGCTCTACATGCAGTGGTATAATATCACTTGAAGGCAGATGATAATAATTTAAATATTTGAACTGTAAACCCTAAAAATAATACAACAAAAAGTTACAGCTAATAAGCTAACAAATGAGCTAAAATAGTATCCAAAAAATACTCAATTCAGGCAGAAAAGGAGAGAAACTATATTAATAATCACATATCATTTAAATGGTCTAAGCATCTCAATTAAAAGGTACAGATGATGAGACTGGGTAAAAAAGCAAGACTTAACTCTATGCTGTCTAATAAGAAACCTACTTTAAACATGAGATACAAATAGGTTAATATCAAAAGGATGGAAAAAGATATACCATACTAACACTAATTAAAAGAAAGTTGAAGTGGTTATATTAAGATCAAACAAAGTAGATTTTAGAGCAAAGAATATATATTGGGGTAAAAAGTGCCATTTCATAATGATGTAGAAGTCAGTTCCTCAAGTGAACACAAGAATCCTAAATGTTTGTACACCTAATAAAGAGCTTCAAAATACATGATGCAAGAATATATTAAATTGCTATGAATGAATGTTAATGTACTACTTTTACATTATAAATCCAAATGATAGGCACAGGAAGGTTTCATAAATAGTTGTTGCATGAATCAAATATCTGCTACATATCTCACATACATGAAGTATATTAGATAGACAGATGTCTTGACAACAACTTTGTTGGGTAGATGGGCATTAATTCTGTTTTATAAATGAGAAAACTGGAATTCAAACCAATTAAGTAATTTACCTAAAGTTACAAGCTACTAACTGGTGAGCTGGAATTAAAATCTACGCTTGCCTGAATCTAAAACCCTTGCATTTTAAATCAGGCATATATGGCCCCAGTTCATGTTTACTTATAAACATAAAGTTGCACTAATTGTATTTATTATTAAACTACCCTCTTGGGGCGCCTGGGTGGCTCAGTTGGTTGGGCGTCTGCCTTTGGCTCAGGTCATAATCCTGGGGTCTGGGATGGAGCCCTGTATCAGGTCCCCTGCTCTGCAGGGAGCCTGCTTCTCCCTTTTCCTCTGCCTGTTACTCTCTCTGCTTGGGCTCTCTCTCTCTGTCAAATAAATAAATAAAATCTTTAAAAAAAGTAAAAAACAAAAAAATAAACTACCCTGTAGGGCATCAGTTCCACTGTAGTTCTGGGAGACACACTGCTAAATCCACAAGGCACGGGCATAGCTCGGGTCAAATCTGCAATAACAGGAAAAACAGAACATCCACCTGCGGCTAACAGGCCAGGCTGCTCTCACCACTGTACTGAGTCATGGGAAAGGGTCTACATTTTACAAATGTTTCATTTACTCATTCCACAAATATTTGAGTCACCTACTATGTTCTTTCAGGGATGCAAAGATTAATAAAATGATTCCTGCCTTCAAGGAGCTTTCAGTCTAGCAGAGTTGATGATAAAAGCCTAGAAAATCCTAAAACAAAAGAGAAGGTGGGTGAGCCCATTAAAATATAAAAACAAAACCAAAAATAAAACCCTGGAGTTCAGAACACAGAATGTGTTCCTAACTGAAGCATCACAAAGAGGGTCCAGGAAGACGGTGTCAGTTGAGTTGAGCCTTGAGGATTATAAAACTTCTGAAAAGTGCCATTTCTCAGTTTGAGAATGGTGCAGGGGATGGTAAGGGAGAGGAGGGAGAAGAGACAAGACTGGATAATAGCTCAATTTTTTAAAAAAAGTCAAGTAATATTGAAAATTCGTAACTTCCCAGCTAATATTAGGATCAAAATTTGTAGCCTAATACAAAATAGTCTTACAGTATTAGTGCTTTTTCCCATTAAATGATATGCATAATTATTTAGACTATATTCTGAAATTTTTTTAACCTCAACCTCTGAAAACTTGATTTCTCTTAGCCAATTAGTTGAGTATCAAGGACAGAGCTCTGGTACAAACTACTGCTGAAGTAACAGCAATCTGGACTGTGTGAAGGTGAGTTGTATCAAATGCTGTTCCACATATGCCCCACACAGCATTGGATTACTGACCCTGAGCCTCACGGGCTGATCTTGTGCTCTCTAGAGAGCATTAACAGCTCCTTTTGCAACTGGAATGTAGAGAACAGAGATGTGGCAGGGTGGGCTGAAGGGGGAGGAACCAAAGCATCTGGAGGCAGCCCAAGGAAAGCACTGTGAGCAATAAGCCAAACGCTGCACACATCTACAGTGAGGAGCCTCAGCAGCCAGAACCCCTGGCAATGACCGTAAGCAGAGAGCCACAGACTGGTATGAGCCAACTATAGAGGACCTACAAGCTCTCTGCTACTTTTGTATTGAACACCTCCCCTGTGCCAGTTACTGGTCTGAGTACTGGAGACACTGCACTGAACAAGGCAAGGTCCCCGCCCTCACAGGACTTCCACTGAGGTACAGAGGATAGATAATCAACAAGTAAACAAGTTACCATAACAAAACAGAGCCAGCTATACCAATGCTTCCCCCAGGCACATTCAAGTGGGAACATCCTATATATCTGACCATGCTTTAATAGGGGTAGATGAAACATGTAATGAAACCAAACAATTTTTCTTCAGCCTGGGACCAAATTCAGCCCAGCCCATGCTTACAGTCAGAGTAAAGTCGTAACAGTCAGGGAGCTCGTGATGACGAATGGTCTGCAGATTAATGGCCTTCAGTTTAAACTGCAGCTCCACAGTTAGGAGTCTAGGAAACAGAGGAGGCTTTAGTGCAGTGAAAACATACACACACAGACACACAAGGTACACTCCCAACTGTTTCCCTCACCTATGAAAGTCCAGTGTTAAGTTCAGTTTATTTTCTTCCAGTGTTCCGATGTGAAAAGGTTCATCTGGCTCTACAAAGAAACATTCTGCCATAGAAAGAAACAAAACATTATGTATATTGCCTAAAATAAATAAGTGAACTGCATCTTGGAAGGATAATATATTTAAGACTAGATATTCAGATTCTACTGTTCTTCTGAATTAAGATTTAAAAGCTAAAGGTCAATATCTCTTGGTTACAATGAGTCATTTGTTTTTAAGATGCAAGTGGCTACATTTCTGGAGTGGGTGAAGGGTAGGAGACCTGAACCTGAACTCTGTCTCATTAGTCTCCTATAGAATGCTCTCTTCCTTCCTGCCTTTGTGAGCCTAAACTTTGCGTCCCTTCTCCCTTTTCTGTATCCTAAGCATAAGTGTGAAGCACTTACAGTACCTAAGATAAAATTTTCTAAATTTAAAGGATCTATTTTTTAAAATACTATTTTATTTTAAAATTAAAAAAAAAAAGGAAGACAGCATTTTAGGAGATTTCACTAATCTGTACTGTAATCCTTTACTATCCCTCTCCAAAAACCGTCCCAGTGACTATTGTTAAAAGTATCCGGATACTTAATTTTTAACTCAAAGACTTAAGTTAGTATTTTAGATACACATTATAAATAGAACTTTGCTAATAAGAATAAGCCACTCAAGGGCACCTGGGTGGTTTAGTTGGTTAAGTGACCGGCCCTTGATTTCAGCTCAGATCTTGATCTCAGGGTTGTGAGTTCAAGCCCCGCACTGGGCTCCACTCTGGGCATGGAGATTACTTAAAAAAAATAATAAAAATAAAATAATAATAATAATAATAATAATAAGCCATTCTATTCTAATTCCTGGTTCTGGTTCCTCCCTAAACCCAGCATCAAAGATACTAAGTAGAGAAGGGCAGTTGAGGGGAGGGAGTTTTATATACATGATGAATTTGCAAGTACAATGTTTTATAAGGATAGTATAAGTTTATATAACTGGCTTATCCAGTGCAAGAGGAATTGGAATATAGAGGCTAAGAATGTAGTGGCTCAGAGCACAGATAGCCTGGGTCAAATTTCAGCACTGCCTCTTACCAGCTCCATCAGGACCATATCACTTAACTCTCTGAGCCATACTTTAGTCTTCTATAAATTGAGGATAATAATATATCTTGCCTTATTGGTTTGTTCTTGTTGTTGTTTTTAAAAATCATGAGTTACAGTAAAGGGCTTGGGACAGCACTGACACAGAACAACTCCCACAAATTTTCTTACTATGACCTAATAGCACAGACCAAATGAACATTTTCAGAGATGAAATTACTGGTTTTAAGGATAAATCAAGGAGCTAAAAAAAAAAAAGGAAGCTCTAGTTTCTTGAAGAACCTCACCAGTTTCAATTTCTGGATCAATGTCAAAGGTATCATTTCCAGGACAGATGTTTCCTTGCCTGTAGAAGTGCTGACAGATGGTCAGAGCAGACTGCTCCATGCCCTTGTTCTCGTAAGCATGATTCCCAACCGACGTGTTGCGGAGCTGCAAGTACTTCAAACCAAAAAGAGAAACAGAGAATGGGAACACCAGCTAGACAGAAATAAAGCCATGATTGCCTACCCACCCTGCCTATGAAACGGGCAGGTTCCAACCTGCTTTCTGGGTGGAGACGCTCACGTTCACATTCACGTTGATATGCGAGCACATGACATGTTACTGTGCGCCAGGACAGTAGCCTTCAGAAAGCACTCCCAAATTAGAGTTCTGGGCTCCAGTCTCATTTCTGTGAGCGTGGGCAAGTCACAAATTTTCTGAGCCTCTGGTTCCTTGTCTACAAAAGTAAAGGCTTACAGTACATCAACTCTGTGATCCTTCCTTCTTTAAAGAACTAAGTGCAGGAATTGATTTTTGCATTCAGTGTGAATACAAACTTTATCTCTGAACCGTTTCTTATTAAGGTCAGAGTTCTGCTTTGCTGTTGTAATACAGGAAAGGGGATACAATTGTTCTAAGCTAACTTGCAAAACTTTTTCAAAAAACAAACAAAACTGTTTCATCTTTATCATTGCAAGAATACAGGTTAGTCACTTTCACAGCAATATTCCCTCCTCCTAGGGAGTCCTATAAATAAAATAAAATGTAATTTTACAAATGAGGATCTCATGGTACTTTGGAATAATCATCAATTTAAACTCTGAATGGGGGCGCCTGGGTGGCTCTGTCGTTAAGCATCTGCCTTCAGCTCAGGTCATGATCCCAGGGTCCTGGGATCGAGCTCCACATTGGGCTCGCTGCTCTGCAGGAAGCCTGCTTCTCCTTCTCCCACTCCCCCTGCTTGTGTTCCCTCTCTCGCTATGTCTCTATCTGCCAAATAAATAAATAAGATCTTTTTTAAAAAATTTAAAAAAAAAAAGAAGCTGCATTAAGTTGTTAAATAGCATTATATCCTATATGTAGGGACCAAATAGTATAACAGTGGAGATACTCGGTTTTGAGGTTTTTGTTCTCTATTCAAGGAAATAAGTGGATTAA
Organism: Eumetopias jubatus; assembly: GCF_037043125.1. NCBI lineage: Eukaryota > Metazoa > Chordata > Mammalia > Carnivora > Otariidae > Eumetopias > Eumetopias jubatus. The sequence goes on along the minus strand of NW_028274810.1, from coordinate 36,259,106 downwards.
GCCTTGCTAAAGCTACTCTGAGCCAAACTGGTAGTTTTATATTGGGGGTGGGAGGGTGTAAGAGGTCAACAGTCCATTAAATGAAAACGAAGGTAAAAGATCTTGAGCGTGGTGAGGTCCCAAGCAGACCAGTGTGCCTGCAATGGTGTGTGATGGGAAGTAAAGCTGGAAAGACAAGCAGGGGTCATGAGGTAGAGTCATACAAGTATGGGGTCCTGTAGCCCTTCTGAGCACCTACTATTTGTGAAGCAGTCCTCATAGGAATTACCTAAAGATCTGAGCCTCCTGACCACAGAAACTTGTATGTCTTGAACTTCGTAAGATCTTGAAACATAGAAGATCCAAGGTGCAGGGCTGCAGGTAACCTGCTAACATTATAAGATATCCTCTGGCCAAACTTCCTTGCTGTCCTAATAAGACTCTTCATGGAGGTCTGTGCAAGAGCTAGATGGTCAGGGGCAAGTGGTAGGACTGTGTCCAACTAAGGGAAATCCTGGAGCTTGAGTCAGAGGACTCTGGGACAGGAATGGGGTGTGTGGGACTAAGGCTGGAAGGCAGGTGACCTATGGGACTGACCAATGGGGCCCCCAAGTGGCTGTGGCCTCTGAGGGCTTTAATCAGACTGGGCATCTGTCCTCACTTGCCTCTGCAGCTCTGCTTTGACAGAGGAATTTTTCACACAGATCCATAATTCTGTTTAGTAACTTATGCAGCTTACTTCCATCACCGTAGATTTCTGACCAATTTACACAGTCCAAGGGTTAACAGAAAAGCCTTGATGCCGTAAACACATATGTCATCCTAGCAATTTGCTATCTCACTGAGCATAGATTGTCTCTAGATAATTAAGAACCATAATTGCACTATAGTAATTTTTACTTTTGAGGGGCAGTTAATCAATGTTACAATAAAACCATTGTCATGTATGACATAAAGGCCTTACTTATTTTTTAAACAAACTTTCAGGTCTTAGTTGCTATATATGCTTTGCAAAGTTAATATTCTCATTATTTGTTAAGGGCCCCTGAATGTATAAACTCTGAAGACTTAATGACTACTTACAACCAGGGCCATGGTTAATAATTTTAAATCTTTGAGGTACTCATGCCAACCCCTAGCTCTGATTCTTTTAATTAAGTCTTTAAAGTTTCTGTCTCTTTGTTACTAAACTAAAGCTTTTCTCAATTTCTTGTTTCATGGAAGTTCGATGGTGATTTTTTTAAAAATAATTTTAAGGGGCACCTGGGTGGCTCAGTTGGTTAGGCAACTGCCTTCAGCTCAGGTCATGATCCCGGAGTCCCGGGATCGAGTCCCGCATCGGGCTCCCTGCTCAGCGAGGAGCCTGCTTCTCCCTCTGATCCTCTCCCCTCTCATGTACTCTCTCTCTCTCTCATTCTCGCTCTCTCAAATAAATGAATCTTAAAAAAAAAGTTTAAAAAAAATAATTTTAAAATGGTTTTATACATATCATTTATACATGTCATCACAGAAATGTTCACCCTTCTACAGTGGAATGTCACCTTCTATTATGTACACTGCTAACAATTTCCCAGTCTGTTCTTTCTCCCAAGTAAGAACACACATACTTGGATTTACCTGGTTCACTGCAAAGGTGATCTGATCGTATACATCACTTTGTGTGTACACTGCATACGTGTCATCCATTCAGTCCATATATCCTTTCAAGAAGAGGTGTTTGAATGCTATAGTGTTCTCTTCCTTGAAAGCTACAACCATCTGGTTACTTAGCCCAAAAAAGACCAGCTTAAAAGAAGAAAAAAAAAGGGGGTTGAAAAAGCAATGGAATAAAAGGTCTCCATATAACAATCAATTTATCTATTCGTCTAATTGGTCCTGAATATATTCAATATATATTAAACTTTTGGTAGCTGTAAATTAATCTGGCCTTAAAGATAACATGGGCTTCTAGTTTTAAAATGAAAGAAAGTGGCTTTGCACATTTTCATGTATGATCTTGCTTATGTCGTTGCCCCCACCACCACTTTCAGAGAAGTCCTCCTTTAGGAGTTTAGAGAAGCAAGGTCACGCTGGCTAAAGAAATGGGAAGGTTTCCTTAAGAATGAAATAATGATAGAAAACGCTGGAAGCATGTGCATAACTTGAGTGGGGACATTTGAGGAGCACAGGAAAAAGGCTAAGAAGGTAGAGAGGAACTTAGCACTTTGGGGGGGACACTGAGGATCCCAGCACAATCCAACTGAAGGAACAGCAAGAAAAAAATGTCAGCAGAAAAACTGGAGGCAGATGGTGCAGGGGTTTAAATGGCAAGTAGAAGATTTTAAAATGAATTGTGCAGGACATCAAGAAGGCTTTGAAGCAGGTGTACAATGCAATATAAGAAGTTTCTTAAATAAGTCTAAGCCTCCAATCAAATGACTATAGTTAATTGTCAGTTTAATGATCAAAACTGTGACAAGAAGACCAAAAATAAAAAACAGCCTTTCAACTGATCTCTAAATTAAAGAATATTAACATAATATATCCTTACTATTCATGCAGGACTGACCCCAGAGTTTTACATGAAACTCAGTTATTCATGCACAAAAAGTTGTTTAACTGCCCCGCTGTCATCTTAACGTAAGCTCTTTCAATCATACCTGAAACTTTACTCCAGGTGTCTCTTTCACTTTCTCTTCCCTCTGAAACCATCTCAATCTCTTGCTCTCTTGCTCTTTCTCTCTTGCTCTCACTCTCCCTTCTCTCTTTCTCTCTCTCTCTCTCTCTCTCTCTCTCACACACACACACACACACACACACACACTGTAAGTTTAGAACATACACTCTGACTTGGATCTCAGAGTGAAGAAGGGTGTATTTTATATGGAAAAGGGAAACAACACCGAGCACCTATGTGCCATACCAGGAACTTCCTTCATACGAATCCCACAGTACAGTCCCTAACATACCCATTTTAGAGATGGGTACATAAAGGCCTAGAGAAGTTAAATAATTTTTTCAAGTCACCTCACTACCAAGTGTATAGTCAAAATCTGAACCCAAGTCCAACAGACTAAATCCAAGCTCTAGCCACCCTATCAAGCTACACAAAGTAGTACAGGGTCTTACTGGGGAAAAATTGAGCACACAAATCTTTTCTTTTCTCACCTCTCCTTGTGATGTATGCCCTGCACCCCACACATGCCAGTGCTCTCCATCTAACTGGACTTTTATTTACAAAGAGCCTCTTTAAGCCAAGTGTCCTATTTAAATCCCAAGAAGACAGCTTGATATTCCAGGGATTTTACATATAATGAAGCAGATGACTGAAAAGCCTCCAGAGAATTCCTAAAGACCAATTACAAATGAGTACCCCCCACATGCCAGCACTGAGCTGGGTCCCAAGGATGCAATGCAGAAACAACGGTCCCTGCCCTCAAGGGTGTACCCATGGCAGAGAGAAAAGCCCTGTAACTCAGAGACTGTACCAGGCCTTGGGGAAAGGGAACATTTAGTAGGGTGCCTATCATCAGAGATGTCTTTCTTTTGGGGCTGCAGACACGAAATCTCCAAATGAACTTCTTCCCCTGAGAAGAGGAGATCTGTCACCCAGTCACCCTGTTTTGCTCGGTTACAGAGTCTTTATGTAATATTTGCTTGGTTGATCTAATACAGATTAAGGAAACATCACAATTAAGAAAAACCTTCAGGGAGACCTGGGTGGCTCACTTGGTTGAGGGACAGACTCTTGGTTTCAGCTCAGGTCATGATCTTAGGGTCATGGGATTGAGCCCTCTGTCAGGCTCCGTGCTTGGTGGTGAGTCTGCTTAAGATTCTCTCTCTCTTTCTGCTCCTCTTCACCCCCCACCCCAATCTCTCTCAAATAAATAAATAAATAAATAAATCTAAACAAAAGAAGAAGAAAAGAAAAGAAAAATCCTCAGATGGAGCCTGCTGGCTCAGCCAAAGAGCTGAGGGTTGTGAGTTCTCATCCCACATTGAGGGTAGAGATTACTTAAAAATAAAATCTTAAACAAAACAAAACAACCCCTCAGTTCCTTTTAAGAATGTACCTAAATGCCTTTTATATGCTTATTACTAACAGGCTTAACATCTTAAACCATTGGTCACTTTTCCTCTTGACCACCCTAGGAAACAGAGGATGGTTAAATGAGCTCCCTTAAAAAATTAGGAGTAATTAAGAACACAAGTCTTAGAATAAAATCTGAGTTGAAGCTCAGTTCCACTCTTCTAGTTTCCTGACTATGACAGATTATTTTACCTACGTCTCAATATTCTCATCTGTGAAATGGGGATAATTACTCTCACCAGTAGGAAAATATATCTTCACAAGAGTAAATCATAATCACTATATATAAAGAATTGCAAAATATGATTTCCCCAAGAAATGTCAACAAAGTCAAGGAAATGAGATTCAAACTCTCCTAAAATGAAGTCTTGTATTTCACTACCTATGCCACTCTTTTTTAGTTAACTCTACATTTTTCCACTGCAGGGCTGTGAGAATCCAAGCACTTGCCTTAAGAGAAAACCTTTGAAGTTTCTGAAGAGAGAGAAATTCCTAGGAAACTAGGAAGGAAAAGAATCCTCTGGTTGGGCAACAGCTAGCTAGTTTTCACAGCTGATTTAGAAACCTTCAGCTTCTCTATTACAAACCAAATATTAAAATTTTCTTTTCCTAAAAACTGATTCCATTATGTGACTAAAATTGTAATTTAATGAAAGATGAGAAGGAAAAAAAGTAAGGGAAAAAAACCCCAAAGTCTTCTTTCACAAATATTGAAGAGAGGAGTTTAAGATTGTATGTTTCCTTATTTATTGTTCTCCATTATACATACAGTTCAAAGTTAGAAAAAAACACTGTCCTTACTCCTCTGTTACTAAAAGAGGCCTCATTAAACTCACGATTTGAGATGCTTACCTGTATAGTCACCATTGCAATTTTTAGAATTTGTATGGCAAGCTTCCATGGTTTTCTGCCTCGAGCCCAGAACTTCTCACAAGGATTCATGAAAAAAAATTTGAGTTTTCGCCTCATCTGGTCTTCTAACAGAAGCTCCTCAGAGGGTGATGTATGCTGGTTAAAAGTGCAGCGATTTTCCTCTTCCTGAGAGCTGCAGCTACTTATAACAACCACAGGATTTGCCATCTCTGGGGAGAGGGAAAAAAGGACTGTTTCCATTCTATAACTAAAGGCACAGATCCATATTCTTCGTGATAGAATAGTTGAAGAAGCCCAAACAAAGATCTGGTTTCAAATAAGCACCATTGTTCTAAACTGCACTTCAGGTGTTTACTTTCCCTGCAGTGATAAAGTTTTATCAGATCATCAAAATAAGTTTAAAACCACTGAGTTAGGGCGCCTGGGTGGCTCAGTCGGTTGAGCGACTGCCTTCGGCTCAGGTCATGATCCTGGAGTCCCGGGATCGAGTCCCGCATGGGGCTCCCTGCTCGGCGGGGAGTCTGCTTCTCCCTCTGACCCTCCCCCCTCTCATGCTCTCTCTCTTGCTCTCAAAATAAATAAATAAATAAAATCTTTAAAAAAAAAATCACTGAGTTAAAGGTATCAAGGTGTTATATAGAGAACTAAGGCCGGAAATAATGAATTATGGAACACTACATCAAAAACTAATTATGTAATGTATGGTAATTAACATAACATGAAAATAAAAAAATTAAATTAAATTAAATTTTAAAAAAAGAGAGAGAGAGAACTAAGGCCGGGTTTGGTGTCTAATCCTGGTTCTATGACTTGACACCTCTATAACCCTAGGCAAGTCACTCAGCCTCTCTGAGCCTCAGTTTTTTCTTCTACAAATTGGTAATAACAATACCAATCCTCACATGATTCTGATTGAATAAAAATGCAAATAAAGCCCTTGCATAGGGTTCAACACTGAGCAAACAGCCTCACTCTCCCTGCAGCCCCAGCAGCCAGGGCAGCTTCCTAAACAGGCACCAAGATTCTTAAGGGGCAGTGGAGGCTCAGGAAACTTAACTAGTCTACAAAAGGGAACGCAGAAGCTCAATTTAAGTCCAAATCCCAATCAGCCACATCACTTGTATTTGATTTTTATTGGAGGCCTTATATTTATGTAGTACATTTTGCTTTCCAAAGTACACCAGATGTATTATTTCTTTTGTCTCTTTGAAAAGGATGGGGCTAATTTTATTGTCTTTGTAGTCAGCTTTTCCAAAATGACAAAGATGTCAATCCAGAAGTGGGGACTTCTCTTGGACTTTCACTCAGATTAATTAATACTATGGAAACCCCAAACCACCTGGGAGAGTAGAGTGCTTCCATGTAGACTAGAAAGGCTGGCTCTATAGTGATATTTTTACAGTGACTTCTACTCAGAAGTCAAGGTGGGGGTAGAAGGGAATCAAACTATAGTAATACAACATCTAACAAGTCGCTGTTTAGGTATCACCCTGCTTTTCAAGTATAGAATCCCACATTTGGTTCTGATTCAAACATTCTTAGCAAACCTGACATCTCCAAGTAATAGATATTGGCAAAAACTAGCTATGGGGAAAGTTTTTACAATATTGATTAATGAAAAGATTAACAAGGATAGTGCTGAGTCAGTAAAGCATGAGACATATTTGCAATGGCATAAAAATAGCATGTGCTGTATCTTCAAAATGAAATAATTAGGATAGAACTCATTCAGGTATGGTTCTTATGTCTTAAAATCCCTGTCAAAGTATGAGTACAGAAACTCTCAGGTAAAGACATAAGGGAGAGAAAAAAAGTTATTAATCCCTTAGGATTTTCATTCAAGAACATTTTATTTCCTTCTTCAAAACCCAGCATTTAAAGAGACATTACCTATGGGATGTAAAATGAAGGTGATTTTATGTTAATCAAAAAACTGGCACATGAATACCAACAATAGTAATGAAGCTGGTAATAACAAAACATGTTGGTGAATTACAGATTTGAGGGCATGTTGGTGAATTACAGATTTGACGACGCGTTAAGCCCTTTCTCTTTTGATACAGGGAAGAAGTAAACTTTAAACAAACAAGACACACGCCGTGTAACAGTAACCCACAGGAACAAAGAGAAAATGAGCCAACCACAATTAATTTATTCAGCACATGGCATCAAGTTGTCCCCGAAGCAAGGCATTTCATTCACAAGGACTGACCACTACGCTTGCTGCAAGAGTTTAGCTTTACCAAGTCACAGAGGCCCTTCGAGGGGTGCACCGTATTTTTTTTTTTTTAAGATTTAATTTATTTGTCAGAGAGAGAGAGAGAGCACGAGCAGGGGGAGCTGCAGAGGCAGAGGGAGAAGCAGGCTTCCCGCGGGGCGGGGAGCCCGATGCGGGACTCGATCCCAGGAGTCCGGGATCATGACCTGAACCGAGAGCAGACGCTTAACCGACTAGCCACCCAGGCTTCTGGGGGGTGCACTTTAAAAACTGCAAAGTGTCCAGACCCCTAGCCGCTGAGGGAGTGCCAACCACCCTTCACACAGCCCCGGAGCGGCGCGCGGGATGCACGGTAGGCGGAGACGCGGGTCAGGAGAGTCCATCCGAGGTACTAGGCGCGCTCTTAGAATCTACAGACTGACACACAGAGGTTATTTATTCACGGCGACGAGAGGCTTTATTGGACTGAGCTGCAGAAATTTAGAGAAAACCAGGGAATATGTATATTTAGAAAAAACCTCACAGTTGATAAAGTAACACAACCTAATTTCTTCAGAAGCGCTTTCTCACTTCACCAGACACGAAACTCCTTTCTTTCCTTCCTTCCCTCCTTCCCTCTTTGTTTCACCGGCGTCGGGACCGACTGCCCGAAGTGCTGCGGTCCGGTGCTGGGAGGAGGTGCAGCCGCTCTCCCGAGAGTGCCGCCGGCCGCAGCGCACCCCTCCCCAGCCTCCGCGCCGCGGGCAACTTTCACAGCCGGGCCTGGCTGGAGGCCGCCTTCGCCCAGTCCAGGGACCCTGGCTTTGGCCCCCATTTCCATCGCCCCGCCCCCACGCTTCTAATAAAGGCCACTCGCGTCCAGAGAGGCTGGCTGAGCAACTTCAGGACCCTCTCTGAGCCCCCGCCCAGGTCTTCCAGGGCGAGACTCTGCCGCAGGTGGCTCCCTGCTCTCCGGGTCCCTGCCCCAGGCTCCCCGGTGGGCGACGATCCGGGCGGGGCTGCGCGGCAGAGGTGCGGGCTACCCCCAACCCGAGCGCCCCCCCCCCCGCGGGGCCCCTGCCCGAGCCCTGGCCGCCACCACCCGCCACTGACCTTGCGGGGGCGGCGGAGCGCGCGCCGTGCCGAACCGCTGCAGCTCGCACCCGGCTCCCACCTGTGTCACTTCCATGGCGCCGACGTCCGGGGGCCTGACCCTCCCGCTGTGTCAATGACGGCTCGCCCCATCGCCGTCCCTCCCCGCACGCCGCAGGCGCCGCTCCCACGACACCTGATGCTCCGGGAGGCGACGGGCTCGACTCACCTGCGGCTCTGGGGCAGCGTCAGCGGGGCGGGGGTGCCAGGTCTTCGCAGCTGCAGGGGGCGCGGCACCTCGGCCCGCCGCTCCGGAAGCCTCCGAGACTCCTCTCAACCCAGTCCAACCGGAGCCCGGCCGGTGGCATCCTCCCCACTTCGGCCGCTTTGACTCGTGACCCGCTTCCCCTTTGCTCCCACTCCTTTCCACGCCCTTTCTGGGTAGTCTTTCAGCCGGCCAGGTGGGGCGAAGGAGGCCTCCGATCGAGCCCGGCGCTGTCCGCGTCTCTGCACACCCCTTCACGCCCCTCCCTGTTCCCATAAACAACCCGCATAGCTCGGCTCGCGTTTCTCGGGTGCTCTGGGGTGACTCACGGTGCAGTGCAAGTGCGTGGGCTGTGCGCTTCCGACCGCAAAGGGGCAACCCCTCGCGGCCCAGGACTCTCCCTTGCATGTTGGGGGTGGACACGAGGATGGAGCCTGGAAGGAGCCTGGCTGCGGGGGAGTGCTCAGTCCTCTCCAGCGGCAGTCGGTTCTGATGTCTGCCTTACAGGGGAAATCATCAAGTGTAAGACTTTGCAGGCCCGAGCCTTGTACCACCTCTAGGCCTTCAGGCTCTGCAGAATTGCCTGTAGACCGTTAACTAGACTCCTCTAGCCGGGGTGCTGGGGACAGAAAGCCCTGGAAAGCTCTTAGGAGAAATGTGACTGGATATACTTGAGGTAGTGACAAAGGTTCTCTGCTTGACCAAACATCAGCCATGCTGCTAAACCTCCTAGGTTCATCTCTGCATTTTCTTGTAAAAATCCAGTTTTAGCAAGAACCCTGCTAAGTCAGTTTGACCAAAACACTCTCCCCCATACACCCCTCAATATCTGGTCATCTTCAATATGTATTTAGGTTCCCTATCCTCCACCACCCCCGAGTGAAGTCTGATCACCCTGGGCTGTTTTCAGCAAGAATCCTGTTAGGTGGGTTTAGCCAAAACAACCTGTTGTTTGTTCTTAGTAATTTTCCATTCACTGACCCCTACACTGCTCCTGGGCTATCAATTTCCACTTGCCCATGCTGTATTACGAGTTGAGCCTCATCTCTCTCCCCCACGGTAAAATCCCATTGCAGGGGTTCCTATAACTATCTGGATTGTCCTAAATAAAGTCTGCCTTACCATCTTAATCAAGTGTCATCCACTCTTTTTTTTTTCCTTAAGAGTAGCTCTTCAATTATAACCTTTCTCTTCATGAATTCTTTTTAAAAATTAAACCTGGGCACCTGGGTGGCTCAGATGGTTAAGTGTCTGCCTTCGGCTCAGGTCATGATCCCAGGGTCTTGGGATCGAGTCCCACATCGGGCTCCCTGCTCCGTGGGAGCCTGCTTCTCCTTCTGCCTCTCTCTCTCTCTCTCTCTCTCTGTCTCTCATGAATAAATAAATAAAATCTTTAAAAAAAATTAAACCTAAGCTTACTTCTTATCAGGAATAGATCAGGAACTTTGATTAATTTTAATTACAACCACTTCAGGTTTGTTTAAATTGATTTTTTTATTATTTTGGGGGCCATGGATAAGTTTGTAAAGGTCACCGAATATCATAAAAGGTAATTCCCCCAAATTATATCAGAGCTGTCAGATCTTCTATAAAATCTTTTTAAAATCCTAAACCAGTTTGCATAGATAATTTATAAATAGAAATATATTTTCTTGCATTGGGACACAGGAATTTTATGCTGTTCATAAACCTTAATCCCAGGTGCTGTGAACATGGTAGATATTAAAAAGCATGCAGTTGGCACATTTGATACTCAAGTGTAATTTGGAAAATATAATCTCTAATGCCTGTATACCTCCAATGATTTAACATTATTTCCTTACCATAACAGTGAAGTCCTCACGACAGTGGGAGATTGAAATGCTTGATTGTTCAGAAACAATCTGAACTTTGAAGAGGTTCACAGACATAATTGACGGCCCAAACTTAACCCTCGGAGCGGAGTTTTAAGTAAACTGAAGAATAGAAAATTGAGTCTGACAAATGGGACCTACATTCCCTTTAATTCCATTTACTGACTGCAGAGTTACTGAGCTTTTCCGCCTCCCTATTTCTTTCTGTGTTTAATCTGTCTAAAGAAAGGAATGTCAAATTTAAATAATAGTATACATGTAAAGCACCCAGTACTGTGCCTGGAATATTTTATGTGCTTGTAAATATTGGTCTTTTTCTAAATTTTTTATTTTTGGCAGATCCAAATTAATGAAAAGAGCAACCATGTTCATAGATTGGAATACTCAATATTGTTAATATATCAATTCTCACCAAATTCATTTACAGTTTCAACCCAATCTCAATCAAAATTCCAGAAATCATTGCCCCTGAAACCCAAAGGTTAGTATCTGTTAGGAATTGGGAAAAATTACCACAATAACCAATGAATCCCTACAGCATTCTTTGTATCTGATGGATAAAAGAGAGCTTTTTCTCATCTTTATCTTCTTACTCTCTTAGAAATCCTGTTTCAGGGCGCCTGGGTGGCTCAGTTGGTTAAGCGACTGCCTTTGGCTCAGGTCATGATCCTGGAGTCCTAGGATCGAGTCCCACATCAGGCTCCCTGCTCAGCAGGGAGTCTGCTTCTCCCTCTGACCCTCTTCCCTCTCGTGCTATCTCTCATTCTCTCTCACTCAAATAAATAAATAAAATCTTAAAAAAAAAAAATCCTGTTTCAGAGTAACATAGCCAAGCTGAAAGTCTCAGGTAGCATGAGTGTTAAGTCACACATATGTCAACCCCAAATATTTTTCACCTTTCTCTTTATATCTATAACACTTATCTTCTTTCCCCCTTAATTCCTTCTCTCTCTTTTTTTAAATTAAAATGTTTACTTATAGGGCACCTGGGTGGCACATTTGGTTGAGCATCTGACTCCTGGTTTTGGCGCAGGTCATGATCTTAGGGTTGTGAGATCAAGCCCCATGTTGGGCTCTATGGTCAGCGTGGAGTCTGCTTGGGATCCTCTCTCCTTGTCCCTCTGTTCCTCTCCCTCTGCCCGTCCAGCTCATGCTCGCTCTCTCTAAAATAAATAAATGAATCTTCAAAATGTTTACTTATCAACACATACATATTCAACAGTCTTCTATATTCTAGTAAGAATATTAGGTCCTATGGATAGAAATATGAATAAAACATAGCTCCTGCTTTTAAAGATTTTATAGACTAGAAGATAATTTTTTTAATTTTATGAAAATTTCAAATACAAAAAAGCACAAAAAAATCACAGAAATACAGTCCCCAAATTCAACAAATTTTACATATCATTTGATTTATTTCCAGTCTTTTTATTTTACAAACAAATGAAACTTTATAAAGTTAACCATCCCTCCCCAAAAGTAACCTTCTGTCATGAATTGGTATAAATCATTGCAGTAGTTCATTTGTGATATTTTCTCACATACATGTACCCATAAGAAGGAGAAATAATTTGTGCATGTTTTTGTTCACAATGATGGCATTGCTCTGTTTACCTCACTGTTTTGGTTCTGAGCTATATCCACACAAGTTTGTTTATTTTGGAAGCTTTATGGTAATTTATTGACTAAAGCAAAACACTATCCATTTTCCTACTGAGGGATATTTAGGTTATGTCTATCTTTTGCCTTTACAAAGAAATTCTGCAGACAACACCTATGAAGCATTCCCTCACACACATATGTAAGAGTTCCTCTAAGGTATATATCCAGGAGTAGAATTGCTAGATTTTAGGATATGTACATTTTCAGTTTTAATAGGTACTTCCAAATTACTGTCCAAAGTGGTTGTTCTGAATCATTTATTGAATATTATAGGGTGTATCATCTATATGCCAGGCAGAGATTTGGGCATTGGGGATGCAGCAGTAAAAAAAAAACAAAAATTTCTGCCCTTGCAGAGTTATATTTTAGTGGACAAAAACAGTCAATGACCATAATAAGTAAATTATAGAGTATGTTAGAAGGTGATCAATGCTGTGGGGGGAAAAAATAACTCAGGAGCACCTGGGTGGCTCAGTCCGTTAAGTCCTTGACTCTTGGTTTCAGCTCAGGTCTTGATCTCAGAGCCATGAGATATTGCTCCCCCATACCTCCCACCATGGGCTCCACACTCAGTGCAGGAGTCTGCTTGAGAGTCTCTCCCTCTCCCTCTGCCCCCTCCCCTCACTTGCACACACACACACTGTCAAATAAATAAATAAAATCTTTAAAAAAAATTAAAAACAGATCAGAGAAAGGAGAATGAGGAATGTTGAGAAGATGCCATTTTAGATAGGATGGAAATAGACCTCACTGAGAAGTTAACATTTTAGCCAAAACTTGAAAGCTATCTGCTTTAAGTATTCCAGCAGCTGGAAGAGCCCATGTACAGCAGACGTGGGCCCAGTCTGTTTGAGCAATCCCAGGGAGGCCAGTGTGTCTGCAGCAGTGGGAGCCGCAGGGATGACTAGTAGGAAAACAGGTTGACTATAGGGGCCGGGTTATACTGGACCACATTCGTAGGCCATTGTGAGGACTTTGGCTTTCACGTAGCATGAAGTGGGAGCCATTGGAGGGTTTTAAGCAGAGGACTGGCATGATTTGTCTTATGTTTTAAAAGTGTATCCCTCTGGCTGCAGTGTTAAAAATATGTCCTAAAAGGGTGAAAGATGAAAGCAAAGGAGTCAAGGATGACTCACAGATGTTGGCCTGCGCAGCCATAAAGACGGAACTGCCATCCACGGAGGGGCAGCCAACGGCGGGACCAGCACGTTGTTGGGGAGAATCAAGAGTTGGTTTCGAATGTGTGTTTGAGATGTCTACTCAGTGCTTCTCAGACTGCTGGAGGCTACTTAATTTGCTTGTGTTTCCATTTCTCTAACAGGCTGATACTTCCATAATACACAGCACAAATAAGTTGCTAGAAAATGAAATAAAGACATTTAAAATATAAACTTCAGTTTTGTTCGTATGTAACACAAGTAGTTAACTCCATCAAATTGCTCTAAAGTTTTTAAGTACTTTTAGTCTCTGTATTTTTATTGCAGAAAATTTCTGTTGGTGAAAATTTTTCATGGACTAGTGGACTAGCAACAAATATTTCCTGGCCAGCTGTAATCTGAGGGGCCACACTTTAGAGAACCCTGTATTAGACATTCAAGTAGAAATGTCTAGCAGATCGTTGAATATTCAAATCTACCTTTAATCATCACCAAAGGGCAGAGGCAATGTCTATAAATTGAATGGAATTTAAGATTAATTCTGATTCAACAACTATTCGTTGAGGATGCACCACATTTGAGTCACTATGCTGGCCTTTTAATGGCAGTGCCAAAGGGAAGGGACAGATTAAGGTGTGTGGGCAATCTGGACAGGCATCCCTTCATACTAATAATATTCTTTAAAGATTTATTCACTGTATATCTAATGGAAATAGGAAAAAACTGATTTCTGTTAACAAACATATATACTTTTACTTTACATTAGAAATAACTTATTAAACACAATTTTCCAAGCTAAACAACTTCTGGAGAGCATATTATACCGTTCCAATTTTAAACATTCAAACCGGCTGAACTCAGAGATGGGAACATTACCTTTTGGTCAAACCTTGTGATTTGTACCAAATGACAAAAATATTCTACACAGATTTTATTTCAAATCTAAAGCTGTCTTCTTGGTGGACAGAAGAAACAATTTTCTCCTTCTTCTGGTAGGGAAGAAGTCCCTTGTGGGAAGCTGGACTAACTGACAACCTATTTCTAATTCACTGCTGTGAAGTTTCGTCTCTTGAGAAATGCCCCACTGTGGCAGCCATGTAGTTGCTCTCAACCTTTATCTGGCTTGGCTCTGAAGAAAGCATTGTCATCCCAGATTTTGCAGAGGTACAACTGAGATATAGAGTTTAACAGCTTGTCTGATGTCACTCATCCAGAAAGTGCCAAATTTAGTCTCCAACAAAATTTTCTAACTTTAAAGACAGTATTATTTGAATGATTCTATTTTTAAAAATGTTTAAAGTGCTTAAGAGTAATAATCACTACACATCTAGAACTGATATTTCACTAGCTCTTGATACCCATTGATATTGTAGGACTATCACCACCAAAGACTCCCCCACCACCAACTCTTTCTGGGTGTAGAGAATGGAGTCTCATCTATACCTACAAATAAGACCACTCTGTGACCACATGGCCCCATATTTTCCTCCTCAGCTCCTGCATTGGTTCTTCCAGGAACATCTGCTGCCCGCAGCCTACCAGCAATTCTGATGGTTGTTATACGGATATCTCCGTATATCCGTACGGGGAAGGGGGTGGTGATCCTCTTTAGTCCCCGTTAGACTCAAGCTATTCTGTGTAGAAGTCATCAGAAATGCTTATCTCCTCATTTTAGTGTTGCATATATTCCAATTTCTTATTGAAGTTTTAGCTCTTTTTTTCGAAAATTGCCACAATTGGTCGTCTCCTCCAAAAGCTAAAGCTTTGTCTCCAGGTCAGATTGTTCTGTTTTCTCATTTCAGAACCTGAGTATTCTACTAAGGTACTCCTCAGTTCCTCATGCAATAGGCTGTGATAGTTTTCTCAAGCACTTTTTGAACATTTCGAATCCCAGCAGTTTAGGGTTCAAACAAGGACCCTTCCTTCTCTGCCACTCTCTCTCCCTCCCAGGCATACTGACGCAGGCAAAAAAAAAAAAAAAAAAAAAAAAGCATAATGACTCCTAGGGTCCTCAGCCCCTAGTCTCTGAGCTAACTTAACTCTTAAAAAAAAAAATATTCTTAAAAGGGGTGGGGGAGTCATTCACTAAAATAATAATTAGTAAAGAGCCACCTCATATCTAATTTGACAGATTACCCTTCTATAAATCCAATCTGAAATTTATCAAGATGTCCTTAAATAATCAGAGAAGTATTTTCAACTACAAATTCTTGACTCATTACATTTTCACTCAACTAGTAAAACTGAAACTAATTTTTAAATACCTTCAAATTTTAAGCAAATTTAATTCAGCATCCCCTGGAAGAGCATATAAGTGTTCACTAGCCACCATGGGGATGTTTCATTTCTGACCACTCCCATGAGAAAACAGATGTTCAGTCAATCATTTGTAACTTAAATTTGTAACATGAAGAAATTACTAAGCATTTTCCATTTAATTTCTAACTTTCTCGGTCTCATGACTTATGACTCATTCCTCCAATGGTCATCCCCTTAAGGTGTCTCTAAAGAAAAGATGACAAAAAGTCTTGATGTCTCATCCAAATCACAAGGTCATAATCTTTACTTCCTTAAATCTGACTGCAAAGGATTATGAAATTAGAAAAGGAAATTCTTTGGAAGAATGCAAAGACACTTTTGTTAGGTAGCTTTTTCTAGATGGGTTCTCAAGAGTAGTCAATCAATTAAATAATTCCACATATATTTTACTAAATACCCATGTCAGATACTGTGCTAAGCAATGGAGATAGGAAGGAAAGAGACACCATCTCCACCCAGAAGTCCACTGGGGGAGATAGCCATATAAACAAGTCATTGCAACACAGTGTCATACTTGCTATAATGGAAAAACAGAGAAAAGAGTGACTAATTCTGTTGGGTGCCTGCATGGCTTTGCAGAGAAGGTGATATTTGAGCTGGGTGTTGAAAAATAAACAGGAGTTTACCAGGTTAACGAAGATGAAGAAAGGCACTACACTACCGATTGACATAGAGCTAGAAGCAGAGGTGTGGGACGAACAGATGCCCAGTTATTAAAGGGCATGGCAGCTCGGGGGAGCAGTAGAGCTCTGCAGGGCTCTGCCTCTCATCCTGGGACAAGTCCCTGGGCCTATGCAGCTCTATGCCAGGGGCTGTGGGAAACCACGGGACAAGCATGTCCCAGCTGCCTGGGGCTTCTTTGCGTTTATTCAACTTCATGTCAATTTTAATAAATAGTGATTTTAGACATTTTCCCCAGTTTTATTGGAATATGGTTGACATACAACATTGAGTAGGGATTTTAGACATTTTAAAAATGAAAATAAACATGAATACATCTGTGAAGCAGAATGCAAAAACTTCATGAGTTCTTTACATGAAACGAATATGCCTGAGTTTCAGAAGTCTGTTTTAAGCTGTAACTCTCTTACCATCAGCCTATCATCACCAACCCCTGTGTCGTTATGCCCCTCAGCTCTTAGGGGCTTTACTTGAGAAGCACTGGACTAACACATTGGTTGAAGGGGGGAAAACGAGGAACAGGAAATGAGGTTAGAAAAATAACTCATTATCTCCTAGATATCCTTAAGGCATCTTTCAGAACCCTCTTTGTACTGGGTTTCATATGCCAGATTGAAGATATTTAAGCAAGCTGATGTCCAGATTGAATCTCTGTTGTAGAACCCTCTGTAGCAACAGGGCAAATAAATGAGGGAGGAGGAAACAGAACAAGTCAAGAGACTATTACCACCATCTAGGTGAGAAATGAGGCCTTCTTGAGATAAGGCAGAGGTAGTGAGGGTGGCTAAGAAGAGATTAACTATTTGAGAGATAATTTAGCAAAGGAAAATGACAAGACTTAGTGACCTGTTCACTGTGAGCAGTGGGAGTCAGGGATGACTCTCAGATTTCTAGCTTTGCAGACCAATGGACAGTGGGTATTATCACCTAAGGTAGAAAATAAAGGAAGAAAAAAGTTTCCAAAAAATATTTGAAAGATATCTGAAGTACAACGAATTGACTTTTGCCTCTGCTAAGCTGTGATGTCTGTGGTACAGTAATTATTCATTCAATATCTTCATCTGGCAAATATTAAACACCATGAAGTAAGTGAGACATGCATTTGGAAGTATCCAGTAAGCAGTGGAAATTCAGGTCTGAATGAAATTTAAGAGATGTATGAGGCTGAAAATATACAAATGGAAGTCACTGATGTGCTTTGCAGGATGGCTAAAGCTAAAGGGACTGGAAAAAAAAAAAAACAGCACAAAAAAAAAAAAAAAAAAAACAAAGCTAAAGGGACTGAATATGCCACCAACAAGGTGCAGAGTAAGAAAAGAAGACTCAGTACCGAGCCCAGGGAAAACTAACCTTTCGGTGTCAGGGAGCAGAAGAGCCTGGGAAAAGGTTGCCAAAATGTCAGAATGGTAAGTCCTCCTTACAGTTTTGTTTTTTTTTTAATGATTTCTTCAGTAAAATTTATTTGCATTTTGCAAACACAAATTCTTCAGAAATTTTGAAGAATATATGTGATCTTTCTGCACACCATGTCAAGTCATGCTATTTAGGACCGTATCTTAAATAATGTCATGAATCTGTAAGCCTCTTCTCAATTAAATATTTTCGTTCAAATTGGGTGTAAAAAATTAATTTGGACCAATTACAGCAGTCAGTTGCATACTTTATTAAATTCTGCCAGCTTTCAAATTAGGCAATTTTAATTATTTTTTAAAGGAAAGGGAGAAACAGTGTTCAGGGAGATGAGCTTCACTGTATGAATCCCATAGGACCCATAACCACAGATAAAATGAACCATAGAGTTACTAAGGGATTTAATCCTCCTCCCCCTGAGATTTCCAGTATGAGTCAAACTATACAAAAATTACTTTGGCAAGAGGAAAATGTAACACATCAGAATTCCAGGACACCCACGACACCCAATCAAGCCAGATTTTACCTCCTTCACACTGGAATCTGACAGGTTCCTGGGACTGCCCCCAGATGGCAAATGGGGTAAGCAGAGCTGGCCTAAGGGGTTTCAAGCCCTCGATCTTCCTATCATCCTTCACTCCCTGCTGCTAGAGACCACAGCCTAGAAGGATTCATCTTTGGATACTGTTGCACTATCGCATCTTTGGGTGCGAGGCATGACTGTCGGTCCTGGGGTCAAGCCAAGCTACCGCCCTCTTAAACACGAACCTGAATCGCACAACTTTCTGGCTAGCAGAAAACAGGACCTCGCCGCTGCTCACGTCAGCATCATAGCAGCCAATCATAAGTGCGCTCTTGAAGAGGCGGCTAGAGAGTGGACACTGTATTGGTGGTGGTGTTTTGTCACTCTCAGCAGAGGAGCCGCCTCTTTCCTCTTAGCAACGGATGTGTCATAGCAACAGTTTGCCGGGGAGGGGCCGTTTGAGCTCTTGGGACCTGTTTTTCTGAGAGGAGAGTCAAACTTCCATCTCCAGCTCCCAGAGGAGCTTTCTCCAGGGTACGGCAAAGAGGCTTCTTTTCCCTCCAGCTTAGCAGTATCAGGTAAGGGGAGGTCTGAATGGGAAAGGAGGCTTGGAAAACAAATATTTTACTTCTTCCAAAGGCGTTTGGAACACTCCCTGGGCCAGCGATGTGCTTGACACAGGGAAGACTGCAAAAAACTACAAAACTTTCCCTGATTTCAAAGAACGTCCAGCCTAGCCAGGAGACAAAAATAGCAAGGAGAGAGAGCAGTTAACGACAGTCTAAGAACTGTGAGGGCCGGTACTGTGACTCGTTCACAGGTTGTATACAGTGCATTGTCTAGCGCATTGCGGCGCAATGGTAGGAGCTCGGTAAATGATGGGTGGAGGGAGGGTGGGAGGGAGGAACGAGAAGGAAAACAGCATAATTCTGGCACAGAGGATCAAAGAAGAAAAGATTAGCATGGGCTAACGTAGTTGGGGAGGTGACTTCAGGACTGTTACAAAAGGGCTGGAGTAGATGAAGAGTGAAGCTGAATGGGAGAACATTACATCTTCGAAAGTAAGGGCCTTGTCTGATTCCTGATGACCGCCAGTGCCTAACTGCTGCTCAGTAATTTCTCTGTCCTTCTCCACCGTGTATGCTGCATGCTGAATGAATTCACAGCAATCGTTCAGGAAGCTCTTGAGTTTGAGGCCTTCTGCCTTTGCAGAGGCCTGGTATAATTACATAGAACTTGATTAGAAAGTGTCAGGGTGAACTAAGATTGTTTCAGCCTGAGTGAGAAAGTTGGGAAGGCTTCAGAGAGAAGGTCATATTGGAGATGAGCCTGGAGGGGAGGGCATGGAATTCAGGAGAAATTTCAAAGGCAGAGTGATGGGAGAGCATGGACTTAAGTAAGTAAATATCCAATCTTGGGAAGAAGTAAAAGTAGTTTGGAAGGGGAGAAACCAGAGTAGTAGACTAATGGGAAGCACTGTGGGGACAGTTCATCTCTGGAGGGTGGATGCTGTAAACTTGTCAGAAGAAGGCTGAAGCACCTAGGAGAATCTTAAAGCTTAGTCAGGGTCTTGGTGGAGATCGACCAGGAAACAGAAGTTCTTGGAGACACATCTACCAGACTCCCAAGATGTTAGCCCTGGATATTTTTCTAAATCTCTTTTTTAAAAAAATGGGACACAAGCATGATGAGCTTACAAATACTTCAGGAAGAGAAAAGAGGATTCTGACCACCCAGACAAGGTCAGCTAATTGAAGTACACTGGAGAATACTTTCTAAGGAAGACCCTAGGTGAAGAGAAGGTGCCAGTGCCACAGGTCTTCTCAGAATTAAAAATCTCATGGCTGGGCATAAGCCACACATCCACACAGGAAACAAAAGAGAATGTGTAAACAGGTGTCGTGGATTACAGTGGAATAGAGTGAAGAGAGGGAGCTTAATAACCGTTTAAATCGCTGCATTATGTCAGTTATCACTGGTCACTATCCCTTCACCTGTAGTAGTTACCCTCCTGAATAATAGAAGCATCATAAAAAGATACAGTCATGAACAAGTCTTGGAAGTTAGTTTGGAACCAGGTCAGAGACAGCTCTGAATGCAGTGTCCTCAGAATCAGTGGCGTGCCATCACAGGTTTTGAACTGTTACATGGAGGACCTACTCAACACTTGCTTCTCTTATCACTCCCTAATGCCTTTGTTCCTAACAAGGAAGGTAAAAAATGTGTCCTTTGGTACACTGGTAGTAAAAAGATATTCTGGAATGGGTGGATTAATTTACAAAGAATATAAGTGGTTTTAATATCAAAAATATTTAAATGGAATGCTTAAATATTTATCAGTATTATAGTTCACACATTCTGTTTTGAAATTCAATCAATTATAGTGGCTTTGAAAACCAAATGTAATACAAGCTACTGGAGGAGGCTAACCCTTTTCTAGGGATAGATGAAGCATCTCTTCTGCTCTTAATAATAAGAGTTGAGAACAGGAAAAATGTATTTCAGAGACATCTTAATAAAGTGATGTCTGGGGGCGCCTGGGTGGCTCAGTCTGTTAAGCATCCACCTCTGGATTTCAGCTCCAGTCATGATCTCAGGGTAGTGGGACTGAGCCCCATGTCCGGCTCCATGCTGGGCACAGAGCCTACTTGGGATTCTCCCCCTCTGCACCTCTCCTCCCTCCCCCCACACTCTCTCTCTCAAATAAATCTTTAAAAATAAAATAAATAAATGAATGAATAAAATGATATCTGTACTGAAAAATTTGTATGACCTTTTAGTAGGGAAAAGATTTGGAAAATACAGCACATTCACGGCATGAAATATGCAATTGATTTTATGAAAAAAAATCTTAGTAAGACCTGCTGTAATTTTAAAGCAACGTCTTTCATTTGGGATTTGCTTTTTCAAAGAAAATCAACATAAAAAATAAATGGTGAATAAATAAGTGGGTTTACTGAAATTCCATAGAGTACATTATTCATTTGATCTAGATATCTTCAATTAAAAGTGATTTATTTTCTAGACACAGGATATTGGTAGGGTTTCTATTATTTGAAGTTACTAAAATAAACTATGAAATTTTGCCTGAAACACAAATACAATGTAAAGTAGCTACTTCCAAAGTAATCATTTTCTTTTCAGTTTAGACTATATTTACCAGGCTGACCTCAGCTAATGAGTTTTTACATCTGTGATGCCTAGCAACTTAAATACTATGCTTTTAATTAAGAATAATTGGGACCACAATAGCCAAACTGTGGAAAGAGCCAAGATATCCATCGACAGATGAATGGATAAAGAAGATGTGGTATATATACACAATGGAATATTATGCAGCCATCAAAAGGAATGAGATCTTGCCATTTGCAATGACATGGATGGAACTGGAGGGTGTTATGCTTAGTGAAATAAGTCAATCAGAGAAAGACATGTATCATATGACCTCACTGATATGAGGAATTCTTAATCTCAGGAACAAACTGAGTGTTACTGGAGTGGTTGGGGGTGGGAGGGATGGGGTGGTTGGGTGATAGACATTGGGGAGGGTATGTGCTACGGTGAGCGCTGTGAATTGTGCAAGACTGTTGAATCACAGATCTGTACTTCTGAAACAAATAACGCAACATATTTTAAGAAAAAAGAAAAAGAAGATAGCAGGAGAGGAAGAATGAAGGGGAGTAAGTCAGAGGGGGAGACGAACCAGGAGAGATGATGGACTCTGAAAAACAAACTGAGGGTTCTAGAGGGGAGGAGGGTAGGGGGATGGGTTAGCCTGGTGATGGGTATTAAAGAGGGCACATTCTGCATGGAGCACTGGGTGTTATGAACAAACAATGAATCATGGAACAGTACACCAAACAAATGATGTAATATATGGTGATTAACATAACAATAAAAAATTTAAAAAAAAGACATGAATTTACAAATTCAAGAATCCCAACATATCGCAAGCAGGATAAATAAGAAGAAATCCATACCTCAGCACATCAGAGCCAAACTGAAAAATAAAAAAAAGAAAATAAAAAGGAAAAAAAAAAGAATAATTGGGACCTCTAAAAGCCTGTAGAACAATATGGTCTTCCTTTTTCCTCAGTCACTAGTCAACATTTTAGACATAGGGATTAATATTTGTGAAAATAGTAAGTGAGCTATTCTAATAAGGAAGCACACATTTAATGTTTATTCCAATTTTGTTTTCCAACATACTGGTGGAAAATGGACTTTGTTTTCCCCTGAATTTTGGAAATGGAACCAGATTACCCACAAATCATTTTATAGCAGCCTTTGAAAAGAACTGGGTACATGTGATTACTTTGACTATTTCTTGGGGTGATTGTGTTAGATTGATACCTATATATTCAAACTGAACACCAATGCAGCACCTCCTAATCTTTGGAAACTGTAAATATGTTAACATATATAGCAAACAGGAATTAAAGTTGCAGATGAAATTAAAATTGCTAATCAGCTGACCATAAATAAAATAGGGAGTGTATCCTATATTATCTCGGTGGGCCCCAGTGTAATCTCAAGGGTCCTTAAAAAGTGGAAGTGGAAATAAGAAGAGAAGGTCAGAGTATATTCTGTGAGAAAGATCTAACCCACTGTTGTTGGGTTGTTTGAAGATGGAGGAAGAGGGCCCACAAGCCAAGAAATGTTCGTGGCCTCAAGTACGAAAAGGCAAGGAAACAGATTCTCCCTTAGAACTCTAGAAAGAATGGAACACAGCCTTGTTGACACCTTGCTGACAGCTTGGTTTTTAGCCCAGTGAGAGCCATGTCAGACTTCTGAACTACAGAATCATTAGAGAATGAATCTGTGTTGAGACACAATTTCTGGTAATTTGTTGGAGCAGCAATAGAAAATGAAAACAGCATGCATGCCGGTGATTCCACAGACCTTAAGCAAAAGACTTTTGCTCAGACTGGAAATGTATAAGCTAAGAATGGCAGAAGGAAAGGGGACACCAAGGAGTCATTAATTCATTTTTTTTTTTAGCATGTACACTGTGCCAGTTCTGGAGTTTGCTATCTACTGTACAGTCTAACTTCACATGCCTTCAATTGAATTTTTGACTCTCCCTTTCAAGTCTGCTCTTTCCCTGGGATCCCCATCTCAATAAATAGCAACCCCATGCTTTCAAGTCCTTAGGTAAAACCTGTTGAAGTCCTCCTTGGTCCTGTTTTTTCTGTCAGACCCTACATCCAAGTCATCAGCAAATCCTATCACCTTGGCTTACACAGCATATGCAGAATCCAACCACTTTTTCCATTCCACACTCACCTCCCCCTTGGACTACCAAATGTCTCCCAGCTGGAGTCCCTACTTCAGCTCTTTCCTCACTGCAGGCTTCACTACACTGGCCATAGGAAGTCAGATCAAGTCCAGTAACTCCTCAGCTCAAAACCATCCAATGGCTACCCCCTCCTTCAGAGTAAAAGCCCACATCCTTACACATGACCTAGTCCCCTTGTGGCATATTATATACTCGTCCGCAACGATTTTATTCCCAACTCTTACCTCCCTTCCCTGCACAAGGATCATACATTCCCACCCACTGCCAAGGAAGAAGACGTTCCTCCCCCATTAGCAGGACTGGCCATGTGACTTGCTTGGGCCTATGGAATATAAGCAGAAAGGACTATATGCCCGTGCCACGGAGAAGATGGAGGAGGCATTACACAGTTCTGGTAGCTCTCTCGCTTTTTACTCCACCACGGAAGTGGGGGCTGTCAAATAGGGGCTGCTTCTCCAGGCTGAGTCCCAGAATAAGGCCTGAAGCGGTGGCCCACTCATAATCACAGTACAAAACATTAGAAGAAATAAACATTCATTGTTGTATGTTACTGAGATTTGCAGGACATTTATTACCCTAGCAGAGCTGACTAATATATACCCTCATGAGCTCTCTGACCAACTTCATCCCCTAGTCCCCTTATTCACTCTGCTCCAGCCATCATGACCTTCCTGCTGTTCTCTTAAATGTGCCAAGCATATTCCTGCCCCGGAACTGTCTCCCCTCTAGAATATAAGCTCTAGCAGGGCAAGAGTTTTGCCTATTTTGTTCACTGCTATATTCCTAACAGCTAGGACAGCCTCTGGTGCCTCAAAATTGCTCAGTAAATATTTGTGGAATGACTAGTGGTGGTGGTGGTGAAGGTACGTGTGTATATAGGGGTAGGGCGAGTCCAGCTGGTGCCCAGAGTGTTTTGAGTGTTTTAAGTCAAATGCAGCTGAAATAGAATATGGAGAGGGGTACACTGATAAAGAATTTTCTGAGAAAAGGACTAGGTCCAAGATTTGAAGGCTGAGAGGAGGGCTGGAGGATGCTTGACAGGCTGGAAAGTTGGGTCAGAGCCATTCATTGCAGGATATTTAAAAAGGAGAAATTCCCAAATGTCAGAATCATAAAATGCTGAATAAATCATAAAATCCTACCTTTCTAGGTAAAGACAATGATTTTAAATAATTTCATTTGTAATGAAACACAGTGAACAGTTACCACTGAAAGCCAAGGGACAGTCTTGTACAAAGATTACAAGTGTGAGCATTGGGGCCAGACTGGGTGGGCTCACACCCTGACTCTACTCACACTTTGTGTATCCCCTCATGCAAGTTTCCTGGCCTCTGTTTTTACCATATAAAATGGGGATGAGGATAAAAATATTCATAAAATGCTTATCTAAAAGCTTAGCTCAAATTAAATAAAAAAATACATGTGAAGTACTTAGGACTGTGTCTGGCACATAGTAAACACTCAACAAACATGAGCTATCATTATTACCTTTGGAAAAAATACATGTAAAAAATGTAGATCACAAACACATCCCCCACACACTTTGGTCCAGATTTAGTAATCAAGGGATGAAGCATAAAATGAAAGTCAGGATATTCTGACTGTGAACTATGAAATAATTTTCAATCTATATTGGGTTATTAAAATGAGGCAACCAGGGGCACCTGGGTGGCACAATTGTTTGAGCATCTGACTCTTGGTTTCGGCTCAGGTCGTGATCTCAGGGTGGTGAGATCAAGCCCCACATCAGGCTCTACACTCAGTGCAGAGTCTGCTTGAGATTCTGTCTCTCCCTCTCCCTCTGCCCCTACCCTCGTGCTTTCTCTCTCTCAAATAAATAAATCGTTTTAAAAAAATGAGGCGACCAGTCTGTCATGACTGAGTTGAGGACGATACTTTATTTCATTAAATCATCGCAACCATCTTGTGAGATAGGTTTGATTATTATCGTCCCCTTTAAACATGAATAAACTGAGACTCCGAAGGTATGTAATTTGCCAAGCATCACTCAGCTGGTAAAAGGCAGAGTCTATTTTTCAACCTTGCTGCTCAGATGCCTGAAATCACACTCCTAACCCTCTAACAAGATGAGACAGGGGTGACCATGGAGATGACAAGGACTCGATGTGATAACAAATGACCTCAGCCAAAACTGATGAACAGTTCCACAGAAAACTTCTGGAGGCACTCTGACAGCACAAATAAGGACACAGTGGTTACATGTACACATGTACATGGACACAAGTACTATGTAAATTATGTTAACTTTAAAAAATTATGTACATATATGCATGTTCTGGGCCTGTGCCTGCCTGTGGACATCCAGCCTGTCTTTGTTGCTGGGGCAGCTGCTGGGGAGCTGGGCATGGGGCAGCAGACAGCAACTCCCTGGGATGGGAACAGCCCCAAGAGGCTGGGGATCCAGTGTCCTCTGTCCTGCTTCCACGGCAGACCCTATGGCTGAAACTTCGAAGGGTTGGCAGGTGGCTTCTGTGTGCTTCAGCTGAAAGGCTCCACCAAAATGGTAAGATCTTATCAGTAAGATTGTTGTTGTGATAAACCTTTGGTCACAGAACACCCATTCTATGAAGACACATGTCGCCGTAACCAAAGGCAAGGCTTAGAAAACATATTCTTATGTTTTGCTAAATGATAATGCTTATTATTTGAACCTGTAACACAGAATTTACTAATGACATTCTCTCTTTATGCAGCCTAAGTCAGAACCATGGCTCCAAAATCTCAAAAACAAAAGAGCTCAGCTGGCCGAAAAAAACCAAAATGGGGCAAAACCAAACAAACGTTACCTGGTAGGACTGTTTTCTCATTAATGGGATTTTTATGGATCTAGTATTTGTATATATATTAGCCACCAAAATGGCTGTGGTTTAATGTATCAAATAATGAAATAGTTTTGCCATCATAAAGTCAACCACAAATGGAATTTAAAGTATGGAGATTTATTATTTTTTATTCATTTCATTATAATACCTGTTAAATGTCATATAATGAATGCCATAGCAAATGTATCACTAAGAGATAATTCTGTGAAAAAAGATAATTATTTAAATTCCATTTAATCATGCATAAAATAGTTTAAATCTTCATTGTATATTTGTTTATGTTTTGTGCTTTGAGGCTGGTAAAAGACTGTAATAAACTGTAATGTTTATTTGATTCAAAAATGTAAATGTGACATCATTTTATTGTATTCTAGATAGGGAAGAAACAGAACCTATAAATATGGAGAGAATGGGTAAGTGGAAATATAATTTAGAATTTATGACCCCAGTTTTATAATATTTTAATATGCAATGAGCAAACAAAAATACAAATTGAAGTGATTGATCAAGATGTACATGGGCTAAAATTACATTATATCATTTAGAATATAAAGTGAAAAATTTTGAAAAAAGAATAAAAAGAGTGGAAGAGAGAATTTCAAACTGAGAAATAGACTTGAACCAAGCAGTCTCTCACAAATCTAACAGGGTATGGTTATGGAAGAGATTAGAAAGTGTCGTTAGTCTGCAAGTTATTACTTTCATTAGAATAATATTTTTAAGACTCTGGCTTGTGAGCAATATTTATCTGTACCTCATGGTAAGATTCAAGTATTTCAAGTAAAGAGGCTAATTTTTAAGCAAATAAACTAGAACTTAGACAACCAAGTTAATATTTCTCCTACTTTTAGAGGCTAAATACTCTTATGCCAATAGGATCTTTTGTTTTGGTTGTTGTTGAAACTTTCCTCTTAGATTGGACTTAGGTGATGCCCTTCATGTTTAGAGACAGAGAGGAAACAGTGAGGGTTGGGGAGGAGGAAGATCTAAAAGCCTTGTAGGCTGTTGTAAGGGCTCTGACTTTGAGTCATCTAGGATGGAGGTGACTCACGAGGTATTTAAGCAGAGGAGTGATGGGATCTGACTTGTTTTGAAAGTGTCACCCTGGCTACCTAGCTGAGAACTTCAGGGACAGAAGCAGAGACCAGAGAGAAAGCTACTGCAGGAACCTAGGAAAGAGAAGGTGGTGGCTTGGTCCAGGGTGGTAGAGGGATAGTGGAGATGGCAGGGGGATGTCAGCTGACAGTAAATGGCACCAGAACAGGGCACACTGCCCACCAAATACTTTATTGAATTAATGAATATACCACTCAAAAACCTGAAAGTCCTCTTTCACACCTATCTCCCTTTAACACCTCCCCATCCCCACTGAAACCATTCCACCTCCAAAATATATCCCATCCACTTCACCTTATGTCCACATCCGCAACCTTAGTCCAGACCTCCACACCTCTCATCTGGGTTAGTTCCTTAGCCCCCAACTGGTATCACTGCTTCCACTCACTCTCCTTCAATCTATTCTGCACACCACCTGGTCATGTGTCTTTCCTGCTTAAACTCTCTCATGGCTTTACTTTGCCATTATACCAGTCCTGGTTCTGCCTTCCTTTCTTTATCTCTCTCTGTCTCTGTCTCTCTCCTCTCCCCCCCGGCCCCCCCACCCCAACCTAGAGCTCACCAGCCTTGCTTAACACAGAGCACATCAAAGTTATTCCTGCCTCAGGGTCTTTGCTCTTGCTACTCCTGATACCTGGATAGAGCTTCCCCCAGATCTTTATGTATCTATCTCTTTTTCAACATTCAGATCTAGACTCCAGTCCCACCTCTGCAAGAGGACTTCCTTAACCTCTCCTTCACCTAGTACCATTTTACTGCCTTCATAGCACTTACCCTAATTCTGAAATTAAAGTACAGTCAATTCTTGTTTTTCTTGGAAGTTCTATACAGTTGCTGCAAACACTGACTTAGCAAATACTGAGCTATTTTTCCTAGGGTAAATACAGAGTTAGGTTCCTTTGAGCCTCTGGTCACATTTTCATTAGCCAATCAATACATAAACTTGTTTTATGTGTGTTTCTGTTTAAAGACACCTTATTTGATATATATTGTTGATTCATTAACATTGAACTCATGGCCAACGGCACTATAACTCATGTCTAAACGATGCTTTTCTAAGACCCATATTTTCTCCATAAGGCGCATCCCAGCCTTCTTGCATTTAGGAATGCTAGACAGCACTTCAGCACTATGCTTAGGGACCATTTTAACTGGCAAAATCACCAACGGAAAAAGTACAAAAATGTGAAAAATGTGGCACTAAATAGTGGGAAGGACACTCGTTTACGGTTTGAGGGCTGATACAAGATGGAGAGCATCACCTTGTTTGACCTCAGCTGGGAACGTACACATTGGGCACTTAAGACTTTTTGCCACTGTAAGCATGGCCACTGATGGTGGTAAAAGCACCGTGACTACTGATGTTGGGGTTACACATTTTTGTTTTGTTTTGTTTTTTAAATATGGAATGCTTCACAAGTCTGTGTGTCACCCTTGCACGGGGGCGGGGGGCATGCTAATCTTCTCTGTATCATCCCAATCTTCGTATATGTGCTGCCAAAGTGAGCACAGGGTTACAAATAAGTTTTAGCAAGTGAATCTGCAAATACAAAATCCATGAATATTGAAGATTGTATTTATTTCTTTATGCATTTATAATCTACTTTCACACATACCTGGCTGGCCGTTGTGCCCACTCACTCTCACTCACACACATGCACATGCACACGTGTACTCCCTGGGAACAGAAACTCCCTTGTACACCACTGTACTCCAATGCCTAGAAGAGATCTGGACACATAATAAGCACTCAGCAAATATTTGTTGATTGATTTGTTGAATAAATGAATGAAAAAATGGCTTTCCCTATTCTTCTCGTCTAAGAGACCACCGCCACTCCCACTCTCCTTAGTTCTAAGTTCTACCTTTCACCCTGTTTTCTCCAAATAGCACTTGTGATGATTTGTACTTCTGTACTTCTGAGTGTATTTGTCTGTTTAATGTCTGTCTCCCCCTCTAGATAATCTAACCCTAGTACCAACACCATGATTTTACATAGTAGCTGCTCAATAAATATGTCTTGACTAAATGAGTTGACTGGCAAGAAAATCCATGAACCTGAGAATGGGGCCTGATGGAGATATTTCTGCAGAAAGTAAATGGGATGAAAAATAGATGTCTATTTATTTAAGGAGAAAAAAACCCCAAAACCTCAGTATGTTGTAGTGAGACTTGAAAGTAGGTGTTGATTTACCTTATACTAGAACATCTCTCCTTTACCGCCCAGACCTTCCAGGGCAACATTAGGACCCCTCTGACTTCCTTGCTGTGGGGTCTTGACATTGTCAATTGTCACTCAGGGCTTGTGGCTCATGCCCCAGGGAACTGGGATTCCCTTTCCTTCCAAGAACCAAGGGAATGACAAACTAACTAAAAAACTGTTGCCTAAGGGTCTAAAGGGCAATGTCTAGAGGTTTCTAGAAAATAGATGTAATTTTTACACTTAGCTAACATATATGGAGCAACACCTTTGTGCCAGGCATGCTCCTCTCATCAGTTTATCTCTGTGAACTAGGCATTATTATGGCCATGACATAGATGGAGATGCTGTGACTCCCAAAATTAAATAATTTACCCAAATTCTAAGTCATGCTTTAATACAGGTTAGAGTATCCATGGTGTATTAATTGACTATTGCTGCAAATTACCACAAACTTCGTGGCTTAAAACACTTAAAAATTAAATGGCTTATTATCTTGCAATTTGGGAAACCAGGAGTCTGACATTATTTTCACTGGGTCAAAGTCAAGGTATTAACAGGGCTGGTTCCTTCTGGAGGCTTTGAGGGGAGGGTCCACCTCCTTACCTTTTCAGCTAAAGGCTCTCTGCGTTCATGGACTCTTGGCACTTTCCTCTATTTTCAAGGCCAGCAGTGTAGTATTTTCTAATCTTTCTCTCTTTGACCTCTGCCACTTTGTCACATCTCCTTCCTTGACTTCGGCCCTCCTGCCTTCCTCTTACAAGGACCATTGTGGTTACCTTGGGCCCTGCTCAGGGGCCCAATGATCTCCCCATCTCAGCTTCCCTAACTTTGTCACATCTGCAAGTCTCTTTTATCATATAAGGTAATTTATTCACAGGTTTCAGGGATTAGGACATGGACACGTTCAGGGGGACTCTATTCTGTTTATCACGAGTGATTAGTAGCACAGGCTTGGGAATTAGACCTCGCTCAATTCATAATTAATGACACTTAATGACACTTAATGACAGTGTGGTCACAAATGACTTCACCTCTCTGAGCCTCTGCTTCCTCGTCTGAAAAACAAGGTTGCGAGACTACCTTATGAGATTATTGCAGGTTAAGTTAGTTAGTACACACACACTTCCTTACGTGGAGCCATCACAAAGACGGTTCACGCTAACTGTTGTTACTATTTTTAAAAGATATTATAAAGACATAGACCAATGAGTGAGAATGAAGAATCCCAAAGTAGGCTGACATATATATGGTCAATGGATTTTCAAAAAAGCGCAAAGGCAGTTCAGTGGAGAAAGGACAGTCTTTTCAACAAATGATGCTGGAACAATTTTATATCTATATGCAAAAAAAAAAAAGAATTTCAATCTATACTTCACATCATATACAGCAATTAACTCAAAATGATCATAAACCTTAATATAAAACCAACTATTATAAAACTTCTGGAAGAAAACATAGGAAAAAATCTTTTTGACCTTGGATTAGGCAAAGATTTCCTAGATACAATACCCAAAGTCATAAATCTTAAGAAATCTTTGCCTAATTGATCTTTTCTTTTATGGAATACCAGTCAGAAATGTAAAGGAATGAACCATTTGTTACATGCAACAACATGAATGAATCTCAAAATAATTATGCTGAGTAAAAGAAGACAAACAGAAAGAATACAAACTGTGTAATTGCATTTATAAATAGTCCATAAAAGGTGAACTAAGCTATAGTAATAGAAAGCAGATCAGTGGTTGCTTAGAGGTGCGGGAGGGGTTCAGGGAGGAGGGGACAGGAGGAAACTTTGGGGGATTATGGGTGTGTTCTTTAACTCAATTGTGGTCATGGCTTCATGGGTATATGCATATATTTTTAAATTGTACACTTTAAATATATACAGTTTATTGTTTGCCAATTATATCTCAATAAAACTGCTTTTAAAAAGGAAATAGCAACCAAAATGTAAAAAAAAAAATGGTACAGGGCGCCTGGGTGGCTCAGT
The DNA here is from genome assembly GCF_037043125.1 of Eumetopias jubatus. Classification (NCBI taxonomy): domain Eukaryota; kingdom Metazoa; phylum Chordata; class Mammalia; order Carnivora; family Otariidae; genus Eumetopias; species Eumetopias jubatus. Next base: position 36,227,575 of record NW_028274810.1, on the reverse strand, counting down.
TGGTTAAGCAACTGCCTTCGGCTCAGGTCATGATCCTGGAGTCCCGGGATCGAGTCCCACATCGGGCTCCCTGCTCGGCGGGGAGTCTGCTTCTCCCTCTGACCCTCTTCCCTCTCATGCTCTCTATCTCTCATTCTCTCTCTCTAATAAATAAATAAAATCTTTAAAAAAAAATGGTACAGATGAAATACATAAGAGTTATTTAAATTAGCTCTGTTTCAAAATGCAGGGCAATCAGGGCACCTGGGTGGCTCAGTTGGTTAAACGTCTGCCTTAGGCTCAGGTCATGATCCCGGAGTCCTGGGATCGAGCCCTGCATCATCATCGGGCTCCCTGCTCCACGGGGAGCCTGCTTCTCCCTCTCCCTCTGCCTGCCGCTTCCCCTGCTAGTGCTTGCGCTTTCTCGCTCTCTCTCTCTGTCAAATAAATAAATAAAATCTTCTAAAAAATTATTTTTAAAAATGCAGGGCGATTGATGTATATTGAGGGCTCTGGTCTGTAGGGCACGGGACTCTTCCTTGTACACACAGTAAGATTGTGAGGAGTGAGTTATGTAGATCTTGAGTCTGTCTGTGGCTCCTGCTCTATCAGCTACTAGGTCAGTAACTGCCATTGACTGCATCCTGTGGAGTGTAATCTGTCACCTCCTGACCACGTGTGAGGAAGGAGCAGGACCCTCTCCTGTGCTCTGCTATGTCCACACATTAGAGAGAAAGTATAGCATGGTAGTGCAGACACCTTAGTCTGGATCTCAGCTCCCCCATTTCCAACTCCCAAGGAGAGAAAAATGGCAGTTTGTCCCTAATTTATGAACAACTTGTATTCCAAATGTTTATTATGCCAACTGACTGCAATTTGGAATATATTTCTACATATACTCAGCGTTATGGGTATGGTCATTAACCCTGCCCTCAAATTACCTGAATAATTGTGTCATAGAGCCACTAGGGTGGGGGGGGTAAATATTTCTGTAGGAAAATAAGCCCCAAATTCCACTCTGAGAGGCCACATGCACTTCTCCACTTGCTAGCACATCTGCTGAGCAGTAAGAGAAAAGATGTCAGGACGTCTAGGCGTACCGGGTCTGGAGAAGAAGAGAGGGGACTCCGGGACCTTGGGAGGGAGAGTTGGGGGAGGAAGTTTTGGGAGTAGATGCAGAGCTGAGACTGGGACTGTGGAAGTTGGTGGTGATAAAAACGGTAAGAAAATGAGAAGACAGCTTGAGATAGAGGAAATAGAGCACACTCTTAATAGAGGCTCTCTCTTGAGAGGTAGTATTATAGATAATTGTCATTTTCTTCCTTTTATCTTTTTCTGACATTTTCTGTAATGGATATACTTACTTAGAAAATAAGAACAATGATTTTTAAAGCCTTTTAAAATTTTAACTAAGACAATTATTTAAAGCAAACAATTGCCTCTTTCCTCTTAATATTTTAAGTGGTTTTATTTAATGTCCAAATTCTACTTTGCCTTCCCCAGGTCATCCAGAAATTTATCCTTTAGTATTAACTACCCAGACCCAGGAAATATTTAACTGCCGAATAGATGAAGATATCACAGATGAACAACCTTATAAACTTATCAAAAAAGAAGATATTTTTGCAGACTTTCAGAACAGAGCTGCAGTATCTGATTTCTATCCAGTCAAAAAAGTTATCCAGATAAGTATAACATCCCTCTTTATTTTCTAGTCCTGCCTCAAGAGGTTTCGGGTACATGATAACAAAAGGCAGAGAGATTGTTGAGTTCAAATCTGTGGCATTCCCCCCGCCCCAGTTACGTTGGACAAATGCTAGCTTGCCCACACCTCCTTTGGAATCCTGCTTGATAATCCTCTGTAAGAAGTCACCTATCAGTGACTGATTCTTACTTCACACCCAGAAAAGCTTATCCTTGCCCACTTTCAATTAGAATAGGAATCTACTCTTATTTTCCCATAATCCTTTAATTTTTTAATTCATAAATTTGGTCTGATTTGTCTCCAAACATGCTACTGAGCGCCAACACTAAATAAAAGGAATGCTTCTTTTTTTCCTGTTAGAAATAAAATTGTGTAGTAAATTTCCCTAGACCTACTGAGTTTTAAGAGCTTTGTTAATAGAATAATTTTACAATCTGGGATTATGAGCCATAGATTAGCACTATGGTGGTTATCTTTTATGATTGATTAGAAAAATGTCAATTTTGTATCTGAATAAAGTGAATGAAAACTGACCTTCTCTTTTGATTATATTCCTATAGGAATATCCTGGAGATGAGCTTCTGGTTGTTTATGACAAAGACTTCAAATATGAAGTTAACTTTTATCTTATTGGAACTGAAGAGGGCAAAGAAAACTATTTAAACGTAAGCAGATGCCAAGTTCTTGCATTTTGTTGATTGTCGGAGGGAAGGAATACCACTGGGGGAGACCTATACCTGGTTTGGATTATTTGTGTTCAGTTCTCTTTCCCTGGGACCTAGACCACGTTCTAGCACTTAGAGTAGGTAAGAGATGAGCTAAATCAAACACCTCAGAGTAACAGATACTCTACTTTTTTGCCTTTTATTGTCCCACTGAGAGTAGAAACAATAAATTGGGACTAGTATTGCTCTTGGCCACTCTTTGTCCCACACTCCTGGGTCTCCTCTTGCCACCTCCATGACTTTGGGTAAGTTACTGAACCACTTGTCTGCAAAATGGTGGCACCAATAGTATCTATTTCCGGGGCTGTTGTAAAAATTAAATGGGCTTTTTTTTTTTTTTCCTTTTGCTTAGTTTCCTTCTCCTAATTGAAAAACATGAACCAAGAATAAAGAAAATAGGAAGTGCTTAATTTATACAAACATAAAGTTTATGGCAAAATATTCACATGCAGCTATAACTTACTTTTGGTCATATATTTTAGAGTGCTATTTATTTTACTCTAGTCCCCAGAAGTACCAGAAGAACAGGAAGAATATAAAGAGCATATTCCAGAAGATATATACATTTATAAGCCACCTATCTCTAAACCATGGGTTTCTTTGGGCAGTGAAAAAGAAATTGCGGAAGAATCGGTTAAGGAATCTACAAAGCAGGTCAGAGGCTTGGATATGATCTTCAGTGTGCTTACCTCTCTATATTGCTGAACGACACTGATTCCTGAGGGATCTGTAAGGTTTGCTATGTTTGCCAATGGGGATGTGGTATTTCCTTTGATAGAAGAATGGTCGTTGTTTGGGGTATTTGGGTATTAAGGGTAGAACTGTATTCCCCAAAAGAGATATGTTGAAGTCCCAATACCCAGTACCTCAGAAGGTGACCCTATTAGGAAATGGGTGTCACTAATCCAATATGACTGGTGTCCTTATAAAAAGATGGCCATGCAAAGACACACAGACATAGGGAGAACACCATGTGAAGAAGGAAGCAGAAATAGGAGTGATGGATCTACAAGCCAGGGAACAGCAAGGATTGCTGGCTGTCACCAGAAGCTAGGAGAGAGGCAAGGAACGGATTCTCCCTGAGAGCCCTTAAAAGGAACAAAACCTTCAACACCTTGATCTCGGACTTCATTCCTGTTGTTTTAAGCCACCCAGGCTGTGACCGTTGGTTACAGCAGCCAGAGGAAACTGACACAGTGGCATTCCAAGAGCAGCCCCTGAGAAGATTTGTATGTGAGTGATTTATTATGAAAGTGCACCATAGAAGAAAAGGAAAAGCAGCAGGACAGGGACATAGCAGAAGTCCTACAAGGATGCAATCTCAGGCAAAAGGCCAGTAGAGAAAAGGCTTTAGCTTGAACCCCTAGGGGAACTCTGGAGTGTAAATGACACCTGCGTTGTCCCAAAGAGAAGCAAAGGAGATGGGCTTACACATGTCTCCCACCAGTCCAACACGGGTGAGTGCCAGTCACTTCCTATTCTTTTTACCTTTGTACCAAAGTGCTCCCAGGTAGCCAGAGCAGTGCTCTGCAGAAGAGCGGTAGGGGGTGGCCCTGAAAATGGAAAGCACACAGAGCTAGAGGTATAGTATAGTAAAGTATAGAAAGAGATTTGAGGGCCACCTGGGTGGCTCAGTTGATTAAGCACCTGCCTTTGGCTCAGGTCATGATCTCAGGGTCCTGGGAGGAGAGCCCCACATCTGGCTCCCTGCTCAGCGGGGAGGCTGTGTCTCCCTCTGCCTCTGCTTGTGCTCTCTCTCAAATAAATCTTTGAAAGAAGGAAGGAAGGAAGGAAAGAGAGAGAGAGAGAGAGAGAGAGTGAGAGAAAGAAAGAAAGAAAGAAAGAAAGAAAGAAAGAAAGAAAGAAAAGAAAAGAAAAGAAAGAAAAAGATTTGAGAGGATCTGAGCAGAGCACCAGTACTGTCTACCAAACATCCACATTTCCATGAACTTGATTCTGTTACTTTTCCTGCTCACATGTGTTACAGATTACATATATGATTTCTCGAAAACGAAGTGAGTTTGGAGCGCCAATTAAGTTCAGTGACCAAAATGCTTCCAATGTAAAAGATGCCTATATTGAATGTATAGCCTACCCAGATAGACATTTTGCCCTTAAGCAACTTGAGAAAGATGTTGGCATGCAAGTAGTCCCCAAAGTCAAGGACACAAGCACTCAAACAAGATGGTAAGTATGCGGTGGGGTTATATATTTTCAAAGGCAATTACAGCAAAATCTAGCAACATCCATGCTTATTTTGAAAGATCTTTATAATAAATAGAAATGGATTGACAATGACGACATAGATCTTCACAGAGCAATTCAGGCAGATCTAATTATACTCAACAATACCTTTTAAAATCTCAATGGGAAAATAAATAAACATAAATAAATAAAAGCTCAACAGGAGAAAGAGAGACAAGTCTGTAAGAGTGTAGACACTATGAAATAGGACAATACTGATGCCGTCAATAAGCACACTCCTGCTTTCAGAGCAGGGGCCCTGTGGTCTCTCACCTTTGCCTCGTAACCACTCTATCCCACCACCCAAGTGATCGCTCTCCCACATCAAAGCAGATTGCCTAAATCTCCTCCAGAGCCCTGAGGATGGCACGAGATCCTCCTTCTTCCATGACAAGGCATTGTCTGCCACTCCAGCCTTGGCACCCTGGTCTGAAACAAGCTCTTGTGCTCCAGCCCCATGGGGTGCTTCCAGCTTCCAGAATGTCCGCTTTTCCACGTCTTCCTGCCTCTGCCTATGCTGCTCCTCTTACATTAGCCTACAGTTGGGCCACATCATCTAACACAAACCTGCTTTATAATAAAGGGTTGAATATCTCATGTAATTTATTAAATACTGAAAGTGAAAAACAGGATGGTTGTGTGGGTACAGAATGATTGTCGGTGAATGGATTGTTCACCCTCATGATCGTGTGGCTGCCTAGGAGCTCTGGCCCCCTGCCACTGCCCAGCATCATGAGAGAAGATCGTACCGCAGATCACTAGCCCAGGACAATTCCAAATCCAAAATTCAAAGTACAGTTTCTACTGAATGCATATTGCTTTCACTCCATCCTGAACTAAAAAAAAATCACAAGTGGAAGCATCATCAGTTGGGGGCCATCTATAAAAGCAATAACCCGCATTGCTATCTACCCCCTTACTCTATTTCTCTTCATGTTATTATCATCATTTGATATGTGTTTGTCATTGTCATTCTTCTCTCACCTCTGAGTCCACCCTGCCTTAAAATTTAAGCTCCATGACACAGGAACTTCGTCTATTTTATTTCCACATCCTCAACTCCTAGGATATTTCCTGACACACATTTATGAAATGGAGGAAGGAAGGGGGAAGAGATGGATGGAGTTAAAGAAGAATGTGCAGAACAGATGACTGACTTGATTTCACAGTGTCAGGAGAGGGCTATGAAATATGCAGTGTCCAGGAGAATCAGGAATCAGCAGTGTGGAGTGAAATATAAAACATGCTTTTCAAATCTATGTAAACCAACAAGTCAGAAACCATAAAAATGCAGTGATAAAGTCAGGGCACATACACATCAATCAATACCAGGGGTCGGAATAAGAAATGGGTCAGAAACATGGGAGGCAGATGAATAGACAGGCCAGAATTAAAGAAGGTAAAAAAGAAAGACAGGATCAGTAGTCAAGTCTGGACAGAGAATCAGGACACCAGAGATCCACAAATACCAAGAAGAAGCTGAGACAGGAGGGAGAGAGGTGAGACATTAGTACCAAAGACACTTAAACTTTGAGACAAATTTCTAAGCCAAGCCAGCCAGAGACTTTTCCTATGATCCTGCCAGGGTGCAGAAAAGTGATGAGAACGAGTCAGCCAGGGTAGACTCGAGAGGTAGACTCAGAAAAGGACAGGGAACTTCCAACAACAGGGACCCAAACCAGAGGACTCTAGGTTTAGTAGCTTCTCAATGAATGCTGACTCATACCAAGAGACAGTTGTATCTATACAGATGGAGTGAAAAGATGAGAAGTAAGTGAGGGTCTTGACCCATGAGATGAAACAAAATAGATGAATCAAAAGGTTCAAATCTAGGATGCTGGGAGAATGGTAAGGTACTCCTTATCAACATCAGGAGATCAGGAAGGGTAGCTAGTCTGGGGTGGAGAGGCTGAGAGATACAATTGTGGTGGAAGTTAAAAAAAAAAAAAATCAAAGGTGAGGTTCAAAGAGGACTGACAATGAAAGCAAATGTTCACTGTGTTCTTACCACACACTAGGCATTCTTCTAAGCCCTTGGCATGCAGCAACTCAATTCTCACAACTGCCCTCTGAGGTAGGCACTATGCCCATTTTACAAATAAACTGAAGCAAAGCCAGGTTAAAAATGAAAGCTCAATGTTTGGAACATAATTTAAATCTGAAGCAATAACAAATAGATCTGCTGAGAAATAACAAAACAAATTACATTGAAAATATTAGAGTGATTTAGTCATGTTGCTTCTTGGATGAAACCCATAGGTGCCACATAATTTCTTACTTAATCCTACCTAGAGGACACTAATGTGTGCTAAAATTTAAGAGGTGAAGCTACAATTTGAACCCAAGTCTCTCTGGTTCTAATACCAACATTCTTTCTTTCCAGCACTCTGCTTTATGCTACTGATACTGGCCTACTTAGGAGAAAAAAGAATGAATTCTTTATTAAACATAAAACTCTCTTTATGCTTTGTTTCATTACTCTTCACTTAATATATCTTCTTCTCACAGAGACATTTTACTGACATTTGTCCAACACAGATTAAATACAACCTAATACTTTTTTGAGCACTTACAATGGGCTAGGCACTGTTTTAAAAGCTTTGCATGTATTAACACATTCAATTTACAATGACTCTAGGAGCCAGCTACTTTGAGAATTTCATTTAGAGGTGAATAAACAGACACAGAGAGGTTAAATAATTAGCTTGGGGTCACAAAGTTTGTTAGTGATAAAATCAGGCTTCAAAACCAGGCAGCGTGTCACCAGAGTACATCCTCTTAATGACTGTGACACACGACCTTTCTATAGCCCCATACCATAAGATCAAGGAACTCACCCGGTCTTACGGGCAAGACTGCCAATGCCCAAATGCAACAGGATATGTTCAAGGGTGCAGGTGAGCACTGAGGGCAGACTGGATGGAATAAGTTTTCTCCCAGAGATCACATTGCCATCATTGCTGAAATGTAAATTGTTTTTAGTTTTGTATATATAGAGCAGAGTTTCTCAATCTCAACTCTACTGACATTTTGGGCTGGATAATTCTCTTTTATGGGAGGCTGTCTTGTACATTGTAGGGTATTAAACAGCATCCCTGGATTCTACTCACTATATGCCAGTAGCACATTCCAGTTGTGACAACCAAAAATGTTCCTGGATGTGGCCAAAAGTTCCCAGGGTGTGGGGGTGGGGTAGGACTGCACTGGTTAAGAAACATTGATTTAATGAAATGAAGAGCAAGAGAATGATGAACAAATGTGGCAAAATGTTAACAGCGGATGAATCTGGGTGAAGAGTGTATGAGAGTTCCTTAGATCCTTCTTACAACTTTTCTTTAAGTTAAAAAATCTAAATAAAAATTTTAAAAAATAAGAACTTCTTATGTTGGAAACAAATACATAAATACTCAAAGTATTTCAAAAAGGCAGTTAATATCAATTATCTAGGATAAAGAAAAAAATTCAATATATAGAATTTAAATAAAAAATACTATCTTGTTACTGTTACAGAAAGAAACCTTTGACCTGTCACAAGCTATATTTACTTCCCTTTGTTCTAATTTTTGGTATTCGATTTTCTTTTAATATATTAGGACATATCCCAAAAATGCCATTACACAATATTATCCAAGAGAATTATCAGAGGAGGAGAAAGAGACATTTGGACAATCAAAGCCTTTGAGTGACTTTCTTAACAACACATGTATAAGGTAAGAATTGTCTATTAAGTTTTTAAAATAAAACATAAAATGTGTATGTGTACCTATAGTGATAGGTCTTAAAAAGCAACTTGGTCCATGGTGTCTAATTAGAGAGTATGAAGAGTTATCAGATATGCATGAGCATGTGACAACATTCTCAGTCTTTCCTTTCTATTGCCAGGCAACATCCTAGACCTCCCAAGCTAGGGCCATGCCAGTGTTCACCTGCGAGAGGTATACAGTTGAGTGTGTGAGGATGTTTTCCTAATGGCAAATTAACATCTATTTACCCTGGTTCTTTTCTTTAAGTCTTTGTTCCCCACTCCCTACTCTCCTTCTTAGCTTCATTAACTTGTACAGGACCGCAAAGATGAGGATGAAGGGAGTGTGGAGGATGATCATGACGATGATGATCTTTGTGAATGATAACCTGAATTCGATTCAGATGTACCTTTGCACATCTTATCCCTTGCCCCTAATTCCTGTGTTGCTGCCACTCTCACTGAATCTGAGAGAGAGGTGTCTTCAGAAACACCCCCCCACGCACACATACACACACACACAGACACTGTTAATAGGACCCTGGGGTTTCTAAACCAGAGAAGAGCTTGACAAGGTCTCATCAAGTCAACATCAGAGTTCAGAGAAGTGGAGCCAGTGATGGACAGGTCGGCCAGGTGTACCCTGTAGGTTGTTTTCCATTTCTTTCCAAAATTAAAAATTTGTTGGTCGAATTCATACGTAGCCCATATTAAGCTTTTGCATTTTTAAGAAAACACCATTAATTCTTTGAGACTTTTAAATATCCTGAAAATTCCAACAACTCTCGAAAGTTGTTACCTATGTCTGGGGGGAATCTGGTTCAAAAATTCACCAGAGATGCAAAGAGAGTGCATTAAACTAGATAAAATACTTTAGGTACGTATAGTTTTGTTTACTCCGGGTCAAGGCTTCTTGTGAAGTTTAGTAAACGTGGAACAAAGAAAGACAGATGTTCCATCAATGCCTGATGACTAACAGCTGTTCAACAGCTGTCCCTTGCTGACTCGTCATACACTTTAGCTAGCTTGCCTGATATTTCCCTGAGCCAGCCACCAGAATGACTATGGAATCAAAGCTTGGAGAGCGGAGGGAACACAATGGCTTTTAACAAAGAGCCAGAAACCCAGAGGCAGGAACACAGTCTCTCCTCACAGGATTTCCATACTAGTTGGTCTCTGGAGAAGATATTAAACATGCAGAAAAACTGTATATCTCATGGCAAGGGTAGGGGACACACTAGAAGGCAGAATTCCATGAAACCTCCAGAAATTGCCAGAGGTTCAATGTTTTAAAAAGGGGGTTGCAGTTTTGTGGACTCTGCTGGTTGATTAGGGGAAATGAAAATCAGGTGAGTTTACTTCAGACTTTGAAGCAAGCCTCATTTTCTTGTCTGTTTGGTGACAAATGCATTTCTGCTTAGGCTACAAAACTAAACAACAAAAACAGAAAAACAGAGTGCATAACTATTTGCCACTCATTTACAGGAAGCATGCTATAGTTTTTCCTGTGGGGCAATGAGAAAGAAACAAGAAAACCTAAGGTTTCTGTTTCCCCATATCAAAATTTAGTCCTTAAAATTTTTCCTGATAAGAATATTAAAAATGAGAAGTCTATGTACAATCCATTTCAAAGCCATAAATGGCCTATAGCCAAGTCTTAATTATCCACATGGTGTATTAACTTTAGACCTAGGTTTTTATTCTTCCCTTTCAGTTACCATGCTTACTGAGAGAGGAATAGTAAACAGCTTTATAATTCCCTCTCTAAGATGTGGGAAGAAGAAGCCAGAACTATAAGAAAAAGAGGAAAATTGGCACAGGAATTATAATAGCACCGGTCAAGAATAAATAAGCCCACAAATATAGCACTGCCATGTTTCCCACTCTAAAACTGTTTAAGGCTTATTCAATTTTTTAAAAAAAAAGTTAATATAAGGCTGGTTTTGATCTGGGAATAGTGCCCTTTTAGAAATGAGTTCTTTCTTAAAGAATTTTATCCATAAAGAACCTAAGGGAAGCAGTATTTGCAAAAGAAGGAAATGATAAAGGAAAGAGAAGAACTTCAAGGGATTCTCAAAGCAACTAAAAAACATTTGTTTTTGAGTTAAAAAAAAAAACCTTAAAAAAAAATACTTACAGGAGCACCTGGATGGCTCAGTTGGTTAAGTGTCTGACTCTTGATTTCAGCCCAGGTCCTGGGATCGAGCCCCAAGTCAGGCTCCATGCTCAGCTCGGAGTCCGCTTGAGATTCTCTCCCCCTCCCTCTCCCTCTGCCCCCTCCCCCCTACTCTCACTCCCTATCTCTCTCTAAAAATAATAAATAAAATCTTAAAAAAAAAAGTACTGGGCGCCTGGGTGGCTCAGTCGGTTAAGCGACTGCCTTCGGCTCAGGTCATGATCCTGGAGTCCCAGGATCGAGTCCCGCATCGGGCTCCCTCAGCAAGAGGCCTGCTTCTCCCTCTAACCCTCCCCCCTCTCATGTACTCTCTCTCTCTCTCTCATTCTCACTCTCTCAAAATAAATAAATAAATCTTTAAAAAAAAAAGTACTTACAGGCTCTAACTCAGACAATGGTTTTGCCAGCCTCCACTTCATCACCCTCAGAAACTGGAGTGCAGGAAAATAAAGAAACAGGAAACCAGAGAAAAGGTGCTGTCTTCACTTCTCCTTTGTGAATTAGTTCCCAGTTCAGGCTGAGAGGGAAGAATCAGGAAATCAGATCAAAGGCCCTGGCTTTAGCTTGTCTCTTGGGAATTTCTTTCTCATTTAGGCTGAAACAGAAAAAAAACCAAAACAAAACAAAACAAAAACCCCACAAGATTTTGAAAAAGCTAACAAATGCTTCCACTTGAAGCTCCAGGCTGTGAAGCTAGCCCTCATGGGTGTTTAAACGTGCATATGAATCACCTGGGGATCTTGTCAACCTGCGGACTCTGATTCCTTAAATTCAGGGTGGAGTCTGTGACTCCTTTTTTGGCAAACTCTAGGTCATGATGGTGCTGGGGGCCCATAGACCATACTTTAAGTAGCAAGGTCCTAGTTTGGAAGGTAAAATACAAGAAGAATTTAACCAAGGGTACCCAATTAAGCAGTGGACGGTAGTGTTAATTCTTAACAATAGAGGTATTAAAGGTCACCCTGTTTAATTACATTCTTAGGAGTATCTATTATAATATTTAGAGTTTATATTTAATTGTCTAAGGAGGGTTTTTTTTCCTTATTTGAGGAAATTCATACTCAAGAACCACTCTTTCAGCTTACCATACCTATTAAAAAACCAAGCTATTTGGACTCTCAATCACTAGGGTAAAACGTTGGGTGACATCCTAATTGTGGGAAAGCTCCAGAGGCCTTGTGAGTGAGCTGAGCTTTCAAAGCAAGCATATACAGGGGCAATAAACATGACAGAAACTTACAGCAATTTTTGTTTTGTTTTTTGTTTATGGTACTGCTTCTTTCAAGAATATACCTCATTTTCGTATCATAAGCAAGTGACTGAGTAATGGTGAAATAAATTAGTCAAACTCACAGAAAACAGAAAATGTAAAAAACAGTATTTATACGCAAACATAAACACAACTACTTGAAGGCTCAGGAGAGTGACCAAAAGTTAGCAGAAACTAGAGGGGAGAAGGTTGAGATTTGCAAGTTTGCAGTGCTTTTTCTATAATTTGTGCTTAATCCATAGGAGGCTCAGATGACAGAAACCTGCAGCCTTACAGGTCTGTGGGTGGTAGAATAGCCAAATAGTCAGGGGAAAGTCATGGAAGGATGGGAGCCCCAGATAAGCCAAGACCCCAGATCCACCTAAAAAATCTAATCAGATCCTAGGCTGTAGACTAAAGTGCTCATTTTTAGGGGAAACTCTAGGGGAGTCCAGAACAACCAGCATCTAGAAGCTGAAAAAGTGAGCAGAGATTTCAGCTATTGTTCTATACAAAGAAGACAGAATTTGGAGTTTGAGTCCAGAATAAATTTCACTTTTCAGAGGGAAAAAAGAGAATCCAGGTCTCTACAACATATCATTTATAACAACCAGTTTCATTAAATATGTAAAGTCTCTAACCATGTGAAGAAGCAGGAAAATGGGACTCTCAAGTTCTTCCCGATACCGCCTCCGGTACCAAACAAGGGTTTTTTCCCCCAACACCAAATAGCATCCTCTCCCACATCAATTCTCTATCTCTCTGGAGTTCTCTATCTGGAGTTAGTGCAGACTCCACAAGTTAAGGGGCTTAGTCCCACAAGCCTGCCCCAACTTCAGATGCCAGTCTCAAGTCCCAGGGGGGCTATGCTTCTGACTGACCAGTTATAAATCAGTTTGATAATTCTCCAGAATGACTCATTTAACTCAGGAAAGTGCTCTCCTTACTCCTACCAGTTCATTGTAAAGGATACAACACCGGAGCAGCCAAATGGAAGAGATGCACAGGACAAGTGATTGGGGGTGGGAGGTTGGGAGAGACATGCTAGGTTCCCAGCACTTTCAAGTATTCACCGAGTTTGGAGCTCTTATAGTAACTTTTAAAGACAGGGGCCAGTCAAGTCAGGGCCCTAGGCTACTAAGAGATGAGCTTAGCACTCAGATTGTTCTTGAAAGGGCAATATTAGCCTTGTTAGCAGGATAATTCTTAATTTGAGGGATTGTATCATGCATTGCAGGTTTAGTAATAGTTAAACACATTAGCACCTCCCAGGCACTGTGATAACTAAAACCACCACCACCACTACCACACACACATACATCACACTTGTAACCTCCAAGTCTCCCCTTGAGAATCTTTTATTTTAAATTTTATATATACAATATATAAATATATATTCTAATCCTGATTAATACATAACCCTTATATATATATATATAATCCTAATATATTTGTATAGTAATTAGTATATATGAACATTCAGTACTGAATATGGCTAAGAAAATTGCCTTTTCTGTCCGTTTGGGGTTTTCAGGGAGCGAATGAGACCGAGTTTAAAGTAGAGGTTTACTGAGGGTCCCGCTGTGTAAAATTTTTTTTGTAAAGGAAGCAGGATTGGGCAAGGAGAGCTTCAGCAAGTCTAGGCCAACCCCAGCAGGGAACTCCAGCGGGAAGACGGCCTGTGGGAGGAGTCCAGCAGGAGGCAGAGAGGGGCAGGCCCCGTGTCCCTGCAGCTGCAAGCTCAGTTATGGGCCTGGGCGAGCACATCCTCAGCCTAGAAGCCTGAGTAGATCACGAAGGTGCTCCAGGCCATCAGCTAACAGCCTCCTGGCACTAGAAGTTCTGAGTAGCACACAGCTACGAGGTTTTTTTCTCTTAAGTCATTTATTTCACATGGGGGTAATTGTCAGTTACCAAATATAATTGAGAACATTTTTTTCTTTCCATATAAATGAAGGCGAATCTGCTGAAAGACCTGTCATTGAATAGTAAAATCCAACGTCTTGGGTTTTTTTTGTTTGCTTTTTTAAACAAAATAGTGTTGAAATAGCCCTGCAGCAAAATGAAATCATGAACACATTTATTGATGATTGGAAGTGCCTGGCAGAAGAAGAAAGCTCCTTTGGAGACAAAACCGATACACACCTGAAAGAGTACCAGTCCTTTACGGACCTCCATAACCTGACAGAGAAGATGGTCACCTCCGTCTCGTGGCATCCGACCATCTATGGTGAGATGAACAGGACGGTGGTTCTCTTTTGTGATGGCACAGAAATAGTCTGTGGCTTTTCTAGTAAAATGACAAACTAGCTCAGTTTCTCAGTTGCAGTAAGACCACTTCCAGCTGCAAAGTGCACCCGCCGAGCATTTTCGGCACCCCTGCCGTCCTGTGTTCTCCCAGCACCTCACTGTGGTCTCTACAAGGACAGAACCAGAGCTCAAGCCAGGGAAGTGACAGGCTCAGGTCACCTAGCCGGTGCAGTGCTGAATCTGGATTTGCCTCAGCCTGTTGGGACTCCCAAGGCTAGCTCCTTTTCCCGCCCCCCACCCCTCCCTTCACATGCTCTTCCTATCTGATTACTGGACAAGAGAGGAAACACACCTCCCTTAAATCACTCAGCAGCCAAGGGAGGGGGGACCCGTTGCAGGTTGGACCACATGCAGACGGAACCACGAAGAGAAAAAAGTCTTTTCCCTCTTTTTTCCTCCTCCTCTCCCCCACAGTGGCCCTTCTCAATCTCTCTCTCTCTCTCTCTCTCTCTCTCTCTCTCACACACACACACACACACATACACACACACACAATTCATACTAAATCTTTGAAGTCCATTGTTTATTTTATATTAACAGTACATCTCAGTTTGTACTGACCACCTTTCAAGGGCTAAATAAGCAACATGTGGCTACTGGCTACCGTATTACCTAGTAGAACTCTAGGAGAACTCTTGGTCTCTTTTTGAATGTATTTATTCAAGTTTTATCAAAATGGAAATGAATAGTGACCACGTTGAGCAGCAAAACCTAAAAACATTTCTCTATGTACCGTTGCTGCAGATTTTAACTTCTAACTGTGTTTCAATCAGGCCTAATAGCTGTGTCCGTGGCTGCACGACTCTCCCTTGAAGAGAGAGTCCACTTTTCTGGTAAACTGTTGCTGCAACCATCACTGATTCTTTTCTGGAGTTTCTCGGATCCCATACATCCTCAGGTAATTAAGGAGAGGTGTCCACATAGTCTAAACATTTCAAAAACTATGTTCACATTTATCTTTAGCAGTTTTAATTGCAAAGTACTTTATAACCAGTTAATATGGTAAGTGCTGGTAAAGTTAAGCTTTCTTCAATTTAGAATTTGTCATCAATTTGAGCAAAACTAAAGTTTACACTTAGTTTATTGAAAAGGTTTATTGAACAAATCAACATGTTATTTTCAGAAATGATTTTAAGAGGACTGTTAAAAAGCAAACACTTTCATGGGCTTTATTTAAATACTATTTGTTCAAATGCAAATAGATTTTAATTTCACATGAATTTCCTCAGTTCTGAGGATCACCAGTAGGTGACAGTAATGAGTACAGATGCCTTTGTGGGAAACAGTGGGGAGGGGTGCAGACTATGGCCCTGGAGAGTAGACAGCCCATCTGGGGGGATACTACTCTTCAGCTCTCTTGTTGCCAGGTGGTCTTACTTGGTTTAAAGAATCCAGATCAGATTTTTTGAGTGAAATCTCCCAATTTTTAAATAGTTCAACTAAAACCAAACCAAACACACAATTCAAATAAAACAAGTCTGAGGGCTAGGTTTGCCCCACAGGGTTCTATTTCTATCAGCTGCTCAAAGAGTTTTGCTTAGGGGAGGGTGCTTTATAGTGTTAGATTAAGTTTTTTTTAATGTACTTAAATATAATATTTTGTTTCTATAAAGTATTGTATATCTAAGGATTTCCCTAATAAACCCTAGCCTTTCCTCCTAACTTCTTACCTAATTTATCTGAATTCAGGCAGTTTTACTATAATAGATTCTAGTACTTTAATTATTATAGACATAGAGATCAAAATGACAGATCTCTAGTTCTTTCCTATCAGCCTAATTACCACAAAAATGGTTAAGTAGGGGTTTTCTAACATTTTCTAGTGGACTAGGATTACTCTCCAGTCCACATCATGGAAGTGTGGCTGAACTTTCACGCAAATTAGGAAGAGGAAAAAAGGACCCTCTCCTTTATTTTGAAGACTAGCTTTAAAAGACAAGCAAATAATTTCTTAAAGAAATAATGCAAATGATTTCTTTTGTTTTTGTCCTATCAAAACTATAGGACAATATTTTTTTAATTTACTTTAAAAGTAAAAGTTTCTCTAGAAGCCACAGAGTACCAAATAAACAAAGATGAGTCACTCCAATTCCAGTCTGAAACTTTAGCTCAGTGGTGGCAAACCAATGGCCTCTGGGGTCCATATTTTTAATGGTCATGTTTAAGGACCATTAAAAATATGGTCCTTAAATATGAAGAACAGTAACCATGCACGTATTTTGCCTGGTGCTAACACATTAGCACAGGTGCCCAGTATGATTACTATGCCTATTCCTTCACACTGGTATATTCCTTGCAGGGCTTCCTTCTTACCTTCCAATACTTGAGTTTGTTTACCTTCTGGGTCCTGTATTATTTTAAAATTTGAAATATTATCACTGGCAATACTTCTATCTTTTCTTATTCAACACATTTTCTTTCTGAGTGCTTACTCTGTGCCAGACTAGCTAGATAGCAGGCAACAAAACAGAAAAGTATCTTGTCCTCACAGAGCTTACCTTCACACTTCTCAGAAACACTAAGCTTAGTCTTTTTGTTTTAAAAAATTGTAACATCTCTCAGCAATAACCCATGGAGGGTGGAGGAAGGGGAGACCTGGGCTCCTGGAGAACCTACCTCTCTCATACACATAGCCAACGTTCACAAAATTCAGCAGAGGCAACTTTCCATCCACAGGTGGGATTCTGGGAATGAACTCTACGTCCATGTTTCTTACAGACGGCTATAAAATTCAACTTTTGACTGTGTTAACATTATTTTCTCACTATGATCTTAATAGGTTTTCTCATTCTCTCTTGAATTTGGGGGGATTTACTTTAGTTAATGCTGGAGAGCCCAGATGACATCTTTTGCTTCAAGTTCTGTCCAAGTGACCCTAATATCATTGCTGGAGGCTGCATAAATGGGCAGGTAATTATGGATTTTCCCCCCAGCTATTTATTATTTTAGACAACATTCTGTAATATGTTTTGATTGGTAGTTTTTCTTAAACTTAAGGATTCAATTTGGCCGAAGGAAAGTATGCCAATTGTGTGCCAAAAACTGGGGTATATAGATGTGTTAGACATAGTATCAGGGCTTGAGGTGTCCACAGGGTAATCTAGTTATAACTGGAAGAAAACTGAGTCAAATCTGTTTGTATTTGTGGAACAGAACCGCATATTGTACAAGATTCCACAGAAGAACAAAAACACAAGCATTAATACCTCTTGGTCGAGAGTCCTCTTCTGATGTTTCTCTAGGAATCGGAGTTAGGGGATGATCCAGAATTTGAACAGCAATTCACTGGGAAAAATACATATATTACTGAATTTACATATGTATAATTTGATACCATATTTGTTTTCTTCTCTTTTTATCTAATGTATATGAAATTTAGATCCTATCTTCCAATTGCCTATTTCTCCAATAAAGCAAGACAAAAATCTTAAAGCTGTTTTATGATCAGAATTGAAATTCACTGTGACCCAGTGAGTTTGACCATTAATGGTATATGGTCTTTTTGTGTGTGGCTAGGAAAACTTCCTTGTGATTGAAAATTTAAGTGTCTACGGTGCGGATGCCTGGGACTCGGTTGAGTGTCTGACTTTTGGTTTCGGCTCAGGTCATGATCTCAGGGTCGTGGGATTGAGTCCCACATCATCAGGCTCTATACTCAGCAGAGAGTCTGCTTGAGATCCTCTCCCTCTCCCCCTGCCGCTCCCCCACAAGACTTCTCTCTCAAATAAATACATCTTTTTTTTTTTTTAAGATTTTATTTATGGGGCGCCTGGGTGGCTCAGTCATTAAGTGTCTGCCTTCGGCTCAGGTCATGATCCCAGGGTCCTGGGCTCGAGCCCCGCATCGGGCTCCCTGCTCAGCAGGAAGTCTGCTTCTCCCTCTCCCACTACCCCCTGCTTGTGTTCCCTCTCTCACTGTGTCTCTCTCTGTCAAATAAATAAATAAAATCTTTAAAAAAAAAGATTTTATTTATTTATTTGACAGAGAAAGAGACAGACACAGAGAGGGCACAAGCAGGGGGCGCAGCAGAGGGAGAGGGAAAAAGCAGGCTCTCTGCTGTGGGGCTCAATGTGGGGCTCAATGCCAGGACCCTGAGATCATGACCTGAGCCGAAGGCAGACGCTTAACCATTGAGCCACCCAGGTGCTCCTAAATACATCTTTAAAAAAAAATAAATGTCCACAGCATCCATGACCATTTATCCAGAACCAAAACAACCAGGAAAACCATTTTTCCCCCTCAGTTTTGTTCAACAATAACTGGTGGTCATAATGATGACCCAGAGCCCATGCTCCAAGCCCTGCAAATCCTGAAATGCTTTTTGTTACTCATTATGAAGGTGATACAACTCTAAGAATATTTTAGAAAAGGGGTGCCTGGCTGGCTCAGTCAAAGAGCATGCGACTCTTGATCTTGGGGCTATGAGTTCAAGCCCCATATTGGGTGGTAGAGATTAAGTAAGTAAGTAAATAAACAAATAAATACTTTTTTAAAAGAATATTTTAGAAAAGCAAATGATGCAAATAAAATCACTCACAATTCTGTAATCCTGACATTTTGTTAACATTTCAGTGTGTTGAAATGACTTTTAATCATTGAAAATTAATCTAATTTCGTGTTGCATATTCTAGTTTATTCTCATTTTTCCAAAAATGACCATCCATGTATATGCAAACTTGGAGTTGGCTAGAATATTCAATTAAGTAGAAATCATCATTTTCCAGCCTTTTTGGACAACTGAGTATTTGTACTACTTCTGGAGAACAGGCAAAGCTGCTTTGCACACAGTCACAGCACATTCCCAAAGACAGAGGAAGAACTCTTCCCAAAGCAGAGGAAATTGCATACGGTTTATACTGGAGTTTTTTTTTTTTAAATACTAGCTTTTATTAACACAAGCACAAAAATCAAAGTGCTAAAAAATACTTTTATAGAGAAGAAAACATTCTTTGTCATGATTTGAAAGTTGCTGACTTACTAAAGATGTAGGCTAAATTTGATTATCCTTCAAGGAGATTGATTCATCAGAGTGCATGCCAATACCAATAAGTTTTTAAAAATTCTTTAAGACCCAATGAGCTATTTCCTGAAAATATGTTGTAATAAGCTTTATTTCTGTTTTAGATTGTCATGTGGGATATTACTGCGCATGCAGATCGCATAGAAAACATCAAGACAGGTGGTAGTAGAAGTAAAAAAGTCACGCTCAAGGTTAGCTTTTTATAACTTTTGACTAGCAAGTTTCTTCAGTTCAGGGGTTTATCAAAAAGTACATAACGGTGGGGTGCCTGGGTGGCTCAGTCATTAGGCCTCTGCCTTGGGCTTGGGTCATGATCCCAGACTCCTGGGATTGAGCCCCGCCTCCGGCTCCCTGCTCGGCAGGAAGCCTGCTTCTCCCTCTCCCATTCCCCCTGCTTGTGTTCCCTCTCTCGCTGTGTCTCTCTCTGTCAGATGAATAGATAAAATCTTTAAAAAAAAAAAAAAGTACATAACGGAACTGCCAAGCTACACAAAGACTCAATATAGAGGGAAAATTGGGCGCCTGGGTGGCTCAGTCGTTAAGCGTCTGCCTTCGGCTCAGGTCATGATCCCAGGGTCCTGGAATCGAGCCCTGCATCGGGCTCCCTGCTCGGTGGGAAGCCTGCTTCTCCCTCTCCCACTCCTCCTGCTTGTGTTCCCTTTCTCGCTGTCTCCCTCTGTCATAAATAAATAAAAAATCTTTTAAAAAAATATAGAGGGGAAAAAAGTATTATTTCCCACACCTTCACATCTGTTTGTGGACATGTTCTGAACCGCTTTTATGTAGGCCCTTGATTCAAAAATCAATAAAACAAGTCACATGACCTACCTGAGGATGTTATTTTTGTCGTTGTTAAATAAAATAAAGTGACTTGCCTAAAGTGATGTCATGGAAAGAGCATGGGACAGAAGGACCATGTATGTAGGCTCTGGACTGTAGTCCTGTGAGTTTGGACATGTCTTCTCACCTCAGCAAGCATCAGTTTTCTCATGTGTAGAATGAAGGGGTTACCATCCTTTCTGATAATCATATACTATGATTTTGTGACGCTGTGGATGCTGCCAAGAGGGTTGAGGCAAGATTCCTGAGCTCCTGACATAGTACTCACCCACCATATTGCAAACCTCTACCCCAGTTCTTCAATCTGAACACCAATGGGCCTCCACCAAGACACAGTGGGCGTGGCCCTCTGTGCATTCAGGAAACACTCCTTTAAAGATAGGATTTCATTGATCCTTTAGGGAGTGGGTCAATCATTCCTGTTAAATTTGGAGATGAAACCTTAGACTAAATTGAAGGGAAAGTGCATAATCTTATTACCTAAATACATGATGCATTGAAACACTAGTTTCAATGTTTTTCTTTGAACTAGTATTTCTCCAAGTTATTAATTCTAGCTAGAATAAAGAGTAAGTATGAATTCACTCATAGCTCTCTGAAATTAGCATACAACTTTCTTTTCACATTTTTCCAGCCTATGTTTCTCCTTGAACCAGATAGTAATAAAGAAGCAACATATATCAGACATTGTGCAGTTTCCTCAATAGAAAATGGTCATAAGAAAGTAATTACAGATATACATTGGCTGTCTGACACATTTGAGGTGAGTCTTGATGGTTTCATAATTTTCTCCTGCTGGATTGTACATTTCAGAAGATTTTATTCAAAGAGCATGTTTCAAGTCAATAATTCATTTACATTTAAATCATAAAATAACCAGGAACCAGGGCATCAAACAGTTTTGTCAGTGTTGCCTGTCCAATATCTGACTTGGGGATGAGACTAAGGCCAATGTTTCAACTTCAATGGCTTATAAACCACTAAAAACTGTAGGTGGTGTCAACAATAATATAATAGTGGAGAAGATAAGAGTTTGATATGTAAAGATAGAGTGCAAATATTTTACACCCTCAGCCTTTGTGGATTTAAAATTTATAATTTCAGCTAGTTGGAGCAGGCAACTCTGAAGATCTGTGACATATAGTAATGTATTATTTTGTCAAGGCAATTTTGAACTGAATGCACTGTGAGGCTGGTGGGTGAAAACTAATCATGCAGTGAATGAGTCCAGCTGAGTGCCTAGCATCTGCAATATAGTTTGGCTTTGTAGTTCTGTACCTGACTCACTAAGTCTGGTGTTAGTGAATTTGGAAACTGGTAAGCTCCCCAAATGTTTCCTTCAAGGACACTAAGGGTCTACTGTGTACTTTGAGAATATCAAAGAATATTATGACAAAGTAGAGTTATAAAAGGTAGTTAGCTCTTCAACATATTCAAATGGATGATGCAAAGCAACAATACTTTTAAAAGTTATAATGGACCTCAACAAATAGTCCAGACAGTTTCTATTACCTCTAAGAGTTTAACATAGGGTAACGGAAGGAACTTTCTGTTTCAACTTCATCTCAGCTCACACAATACACACAAATTAATTCAGATGATTATAAATTTAAATAAAAATAAATCATAGGAAAAATATAATAAAAATCAAAATAGAATACCATATTTCTGGATTGGAGATAATTTTCTAAGCTAATTAATGTTGAAAGAAATTCAAAACATACACATGTAAATTTCTAAATTTAACAAAGAGCAAACAACAAAATGGAGGAAAATATTGGTCTAAAATATGGTTTCCAGTAAATAAAACATATACTGAAAAACAATTAGTAGATAAACATGAAAATCATTCAGGCTTTCTAATATCAAAGAAATTAATAATAAAGCAATAATAATATACTCTTTTGGATCATTTAATTTTTAAATAAAAATTTAATAAATAATAATACCCTGTGTTAGAAAGGATGCAGTGGTGAAACCAGTAAACTCTAACACTGCTGGTTCCAACACAAAACTTTTGGAATACAATTAGTGTGGTTCTTAAGTCATCCAAATTTTCAACTTTTCGAACAGTAATTCAAATTTTGGGAATTCATATTAAGAAATAATCCAATTTGTGCCTCAAGATACAACATTACATGCACATCCTAACAAATTATGTCAAAATGTATCCATGAAAAAAGACTGGAAAAGAATATAGGTGGAATTATATTTGATATTAAACCTCCTATTTTCCAAATTTCTATAATATTATGTTGTTGTTGTTGTTAAAATCATTAAAACATAAAAGCTCAGAGCAAGCACACTTCTGGGGTCTTGCCCTTTATACAGCAGGGAAGGCTCAGTAGAGGGAGAGGCAACACGGACTCTGGATTCCTTATCAGAGGAGTAGAAGTTGCCAGCATTTGGGAACCAGAGAGTGTTAGGCTCCTGTGGCCTCGGCGAGGTTTCCAGGGTCTTAGCTCCTGGGACACCTACTGGCCTTAGCAGTGCAGCCCCTGTCTCCCTCCTCCCACCTGCTACTTCCACTGTTTATTTGCTGCTGGAGCCCCTACCTTTGATTACTATTTTGCTCATCAGTCATACCAGGAAGGTAGGGAATTGGGGAAAGTCATGTCTCCCCTACTGTTTCAAGAGTGGCACCTTCATAGATTGCCACAAAACCTTTCACCTTGTTTCAAAGCTAGCTAGTTGGAACTTGGGACCTTCTAGGACCCTGAGGAGCCATTAACCCTCCTTGGATTCTGGCCTGTGCCGGGTGATTGTTGGTATCTAAAGTTACACTAAATGTTATCTAATGTTACACCTTATCTGCCTAACAATCTCATAAAAACGCCTATGTTCTGTTCCACCATTAATAGTAAAAAACAAAAGACCCTACATTTCTAATTACAGTGGATAATGAAATTGTGATACACCATCTATATATTATAAAACTGTTAAAATGACTTATGAGTACACAGGTGAGTGTTCAAATTACATCAACTGAAAAATCTAAGGATAGAAATTTTTATGCATGCTAGTTAAACTATGTCAAAATGTTTCTGTGAAAAAAACTGGAAAAATATATGGCCAAATTACATTTTATTTTAAAACTTATTCTTCAAATTTCAGTGATATTGTTATATTCTTTTAATAAAAATTAAAACAAAGAAGAAAATATTAAAAGAGTAAAACGCTACGAGAAAAGCCATTACATCCTAGGTACAAATAAATTACTTCTTGTGTCTTTAAAAAAACAGATTAACAGATCGGGTACTGTCTTTGAGAATCGAAATGGAATATGCTGTCAACTTGTCACATGTTCAGCTGATTGGTATGTCTTTGTTAGTGTTTCTGGGTCAATTTCCCCAAAGTCAGAGGGGGTGAGGAGGAAGGTCTCCCCACCCTTGTACCAAGCAATACTCCGGATACCACCTGAGTGTCTCACAACTCCACTTAACTCTGACACTATCCACCAGGACTCACAGGTTAAAGTTCAGTCCTACCCGACTGCTCTCTCCAACACCTCTCCCCTATCACCGCCCACTCCCCTGCCGGCCACCTCAGACGCCAGTCACAAACCCAGGTCATTACCTGTACTTCTGACTGACTGGCTGTAGATTGGGGGTTCCCAAGATTCCCTCCATCAGGTTGGATTAATTTGCTAGAGCGGCTCACAGAACTCAGAGAAACATTTTACTTCTAGATTACTGGCTTACTATAAAAGGATGTAACTCAGTAACAGCCAGATGGAAGAGATGCAGAAAGCAAGGTATGGGGCCAGGTTGGGGAGCTTCCATGCGCTCTCTTGGTGCTCACTCTCCCGGAATCTCCACGTGTTCACCAACCAGGAAGCTCTCTGAACCCGGTCCTCCTGGGGTTTTAGGGGGCTTCATTACACAGGTACCATTGATTAAATCTTTGGTCATTGGTGACTGAATTAAATCTCCAGCACCTCTCCCCTCCCTGGAGGTCAGGGGGTGGAACTGAAAATTCCAACTCTCTAATTGCATGGTTGGCTCCATTGACAACCCAACCCCATCCTTAGGTACTTTCCAAAAGTCACCTCATTAACATAACAAAAGGAATCTTTACCACTCTCAACTTCTAGGAAATTCCAAAGGTTTTAGAAGCTCTCTTCTAGAATCCTGGAGGAAGAACAGATTTATATATCTTATAATTTACAACATCACAGTCTTATTTTAAACACTACCTAAAATATTTTCATACAATATATTCTTTTTTCTTAGATACTTCTAAAATCATTATCTTTTGTTCCTTAGATAGTCTTTATCGTAGCAATTAAACCTGATATTAACAACAGAGCAGAATATTATAGATTGTTGCTGGTTGAAAAAATATTTTTATAGATACAAATATGTTGTAAAAAGGATACATATATGTGTACACACCCACCCACACACAACTATATCCTATACTATAGGTAGTAAGTAATAAAGTTGCTGAATCAAAGAAAGAGCTGACTCAAGCCTTAGAAACAGCCCCAGGGATTTGGGTAGCAGGAATGAATGGCCAGCCCCTTCCATTTGAATGAATCAGTTCCAACCTGACTTCTGTTACACCACAAACTCACCCCTTTGGCCAAGGAAGGAATGGCCAGGCACCCTGAGTGACAGTTCCAACCTGACTCCATGGAATGGGGAAGGGATAGTTCCCCAAAAAACAAAACAATTAGAATGCTCTTGCTAAAAGAGCATGAGGGTGGGGAGATTATTGCCCAAAAGGGCCACCAATAGGGCCATATGGAATATTATACAACAAGTAAAATTGTAATGATTTCATGGAGCAATGTTTATGGTATGATGTTGATTCTAAACAACAGAATGCAAAGCTATACTCTTCTTCAATAGCCTTGGAAAACATTTAGAAATGCTGAACAGACTTAAAATATTATATGCTTTTTTATTTAAGTCACAGGTCCTTGATTGTTGGTTATAATGATGGCCCTTGAATTTAGAAATATTCTAGAATATTCTGGAGATAATTCCTTCAAAAGTTGTTAAAGTAAAAAAAAAAACAGCTAATGCATTTAGAAAAGCTAACTTTTAGTTATTTGGAAAACTTACCAGTTCTAATCTTTATACCTTAGCCATGCCAAGGTTCTTATACTATAGAATAAGGTAAAATAAGGATCCATTAATAAAGAATATGTGCCTGAACAATAGAATATTACTCGGCCATAAAAAAAGAATGAAATCTTGCCATTTACATCAACATGGATGGATCTAGAAGGTATAATGCTAAGTGAAATAAGTCAGTCAGAGAAAGATAAATACCACACGATTTCACTCATATGTGGAATTTAAGAGACAAAAACAAACAAACAAAAAAACGCTCTTAATTACAGAGAACAAACTGGTGGTTACCAGAAGGGAGGTGGGTGGGGGATGAATGAATTAGCTGAAGAGGATTAAGAGCATACTGATCATGATGAGCACTGAGAGTGTATAGAATTGTTGAATCACTATTTTGTACACCTGAAACTAAATATAACATTATATGCTAATTATACTGGAATTAATTAATTTTTAAACCCCCCAAAAAGAATATGTGATTAATTTATGCAGGAAGTTCAACTGAAGTTATCTGTATTTAGCAAAATCATTTCTTTCTTTTTTTCAAAAATTTTTTAAAGATTTTATTTATTTATTTGAGAGAGAGAGAGCACAAGCAAGGGGAATGGCAGAGAGCACAAGCTCAGACTCCTCGTGGAGCAGGGAGCCCGATGCCGGGCTCGATTCCAAGACCCCAGAATCATAACCTGAGCCAAAGGCAGATGCTCAACCAACTGTGCCATCCAGGCGCCCCTAGCAAAATCATTTCATGAATAATGCAAATTAATGCTATAAATGAGATTCAAGATCTTTCTAATTTGGTAAAACAGTTTTAAATCAACTATAATTGTAGTTTAAAACAGATGTTTTTGTGTCATTTGTGGTGTTCTCTCAAGGATTTATATTTTGACAACATAAAAATTATTAATACTTTCAACAGTTCATTAAGAAAGAATAAATGATTAATATTTATTAAGTCACATAAATGAATAAAAGTTTTGTTAGTCTTACTTGAGCTACTAACCATTTATCTAAATACTTTAACTTACACATCTAAATTCTTTAATAATATCTTAAGTTTATTAATCTGGTTACTCATAACCTCAGTGATAGAAATAATAGAGCTAATACAGCATGTCCTTTGCCATCCTCATCATATGTTTTCACATAATTAATACAAAGTCACTTTTATACTAAGATACTATATAAGTATCATTATAAATGTGTTACCAAGTTTATTACACTTAAAATTATACTCTATAGATGTGTAGAGCTTTATAAAGAATTTTCATATACATTATCTCATTTGATTTTTATAATCAAGCTATAAGGAAGGAAAAATAAGAGGAGAAATAACCTTTATTGGGGATGCTTACTATGTACAAAGCACATTAAATCCAACATTGCCTGTGTATGTATTGTTTTCCCAATGAATATACATATATTTATGTTATACTTATTATATGTTTACATTATATATTATATTTGCATTCTATATTTATATATTTATAATATATGATATGTGGTTATATATCATGTCTCTTGTATGTGACACCAAAAACACAAGCAATAAAAGAAAAAAGTTGAAATTCATCAAAATTTTTGTTTCAAAAGGCAGTATCAAAAAATTGAAAAGACAGTCCACAGAATAGAAGAAAATATTTGCAAATCATATATCTGATTAAAAATTTCTATCCAGAATATATAAAACTCTTACAACTCAACAATATAAAGACAACCCAATGTAAAAAGGAGCAGAGATTATCAATAGACATTTTCCCCCAAAAAATATACAAATGGCCAATAAGCACATGAAAAGATGTTCAACATTAGCTATGAGGGAAATGCAAATCAAAACCACAATGAGACCTAAAATAGCCAAAGCCACAATCTTGACAAAGAAAAACAAAGTTGGAGAACTCACACTTCCTGATCTCTAAACTTTCTACAAAGTTACAGCTAGAGACAGATGTACTGACACTGGCATGAGGATAGACATAGAAATCATAGAGCTCAGAAATAAACCTATATGTCTATGGATGACCAATTTTCAACAAGGGTACAAAGACAATTTAATGAAGAAAGACTAGTCTTTTCAACAAATGGTGCTGGGACATCTGGATATATGCAAGCAAAAGAATGAAGTTGGACCCTTACCTCACACTGTATAAAAAAATTAACTGAAAATGGAATAAACACTAAATGCAAGATCTAAAACAATGCAACTTTTAGAAGAAAACATAAGCAAATAAAAGCGTAAATGTTCATGACCTTGGATTAGATAGTGATTTCCTACATATTACATCCAAAGCACAAGCAAATGCAAATCTAAATCAATTTTGATGAGACTCCACCTCCCCCACTAGGATGGCTATAATAAAAAAGACAAAAAGTAGCAAGTGTTAGCAAGGATGTGGAGAAATTGGAATCCTCACACATTGCTGATGGGAATGTAAAAATTACACAGTTGCTCTGGAAAACAATCTAGCAGTTCCTCAAAAGATCAACAACAGAAATTACCATATAACCCAGCAATTAACACTCTTCAATGTATACCCAAGAGAAATGAAACCATGCATCCAAACAAAACTTATACACAAATGTTCATAGCAGCATTATTCATAATAGTCCATCAACTGATGAATGGATAGACTGTGGTATATTCTAAACAATAGAATATTATTTGGCAATACAAAGAAATGATATACTGATATATACTACCACATAGATGAACTCTGAAAATATGCTAAATGAAAGAAGCCAGTCACCAAAAGCCACATACTGTCTGATTCCATTTATATGAAATGTCCAGAATAGACAAAACTATAGAGACAGGAAGTAGATTAGTATTGTCTAGGGCTGGTGGGATGGGCTGGGGGACAGTGAGGAGTGACCGCCAATCTGTACAAGGTTTCTTTTTGGGGTGATAAAAATCTTCTAAACTTGTGGTGATTGTTGCACAGCTCTGTGACTATATTAAAAACCATTGAATTGTGTACTTTCAGTGGGTGAATTTTATGCTATATGAGTTATATCTTAATAAAGTTGTTAAAAAGATGGTGCTAAAAAATGCTGAAAAAATGCTTAAAAAGATGCTAAAAAAAATGGTGTCAATCTCCAAACTCAGTTCTCATATATGATAATATTAGTGTCAATACCAGCAGTCATCAAATAACCCTATAAAGTGTATAATTCTCTAAAATATAAAATGCAAAACAATCCCATGTCATAAAAATCTTAGTTTCAGAGATATTAAAATACAGCCATGATCACATTGCTTATGTGTAGCAGCATAAAGTATGGTAGTTCTAAGGCTACATCTCTTACTTATACTAAATAAAATGTGAATTTTTTCAAAGCACAATATGTTTTTGGGATATCAGACCACAGAAAGCTTTAACCCCACAATTAATAGAGAAAAAGAAAGAAGAACATATTGAAACTCCTTTGGATGTACCATCTACTTTTTTGCATCTCGATCTCTCCTGGAAACCTCTCACTAAGGTAAGTAACATGCAATTTAGTCCATTCTATTTGCTTGCATGTACACTTATAATATATGTGCATATACATACATATATATACACACATTCTAGAAGTAGAGCAGCTCAAATAAACATAGGACTTTATAATTTATGTATTCATTTAACCAATGAATTCTTTTATTGAGAATTATTATGAGGCCTGCCTAGGTCAAGCCAGAAATCACAATTTTTGTGAACTCAAGATTGATATTTGTTCATGTATAAGCATGCCCCAACTTACTGATGGTTAGCATAATTAATTATGCATTTGCATAAGCAGTTGCTTGTAAACCAGTAGGCTCTCAGGTTAGCCTGGAAAGCTAATTTTAATCTCTAATATAGGCAAAATTCTGCATATTTTTTCATGTAGTAGGAAACAGTATTTTAATATCTATGACCAAACAAAACTGAAAGTAATTGAAAGAGAAATTATTTTTACTTTTCTTAAAAGGCAGAGCTTTGAAGAAAAGCAATTTTAATTTAAGAAAGATATGGCTGTGGATGGAATATGTGTGGAAAGTATGAATGGGCTTCTGACATTGATGACCCTCTTTTTTTTAGAATGTCTAGTTTCAATTCCAAACTTAAGATTTAGTCCCTTATTTTACAAGTATCACTAGAATTATATTATTATGTATTTGCTCCAAATGGAAGAGAGAACACAGAGGGGTGAGAATATTCCGGAAGGAGCTGGGATTAGAAATTAGAAATTAGAAACTACAGAGGATGAGGAATTTTCTGGGGTAGGATTTACCAAGCTGCAAACTGTTTAAAAAGAAGTGAGCAATCAGAAACTTAACCTGGGAATAATTGTCAGCATGTGGACAAATGTCCTGATGGAGAAATGTGGGGCAGAAGTTGTGAGGGAAAGTATAAAGAGTGACAGCTTCCCATTCTGGTGCAGATCCAGGGCCACTTCTGGAACCCAGGGGCACGTGTGTCCCCAGGGTGACTCAGCAGTGCCTGGCAGATGAAAAGACCCCACACAACTTTCTGGAGCTTCATTTAAGTGAAAGATGTAGGAACCAGGAGAATAAACCATTATTTTATATTAAAACCAAAAAGGTTGTATTATGAACTAGAATACACAATATTTTCAGAAATTAAACAGGATTTGGAAATGAGCCCCTGGACAAGCTCCCTTTGACTGCAGGGTTTTATTTTTATTTATTTACTTATTTATCTTTAAAGATCTTATTTATTTATTTGTCAGAGAGAAAGAGAGAGAGAGCTTGCACAAGCAGGGAGGAGGGGCAGAGGGAGAAGCAGGGAGCCTAACTCGGGGCTTGATCCCCGGACCCCGGAATCACGACCCAAGCCGAAGGCAGACACCCAACCAACTGAGCCACCCAGGTGCCCTGAGTCGCAGGGTTTAGGCACTGTCTGTGGGGAAAAGCAACTAGGAATTTGAGGGAGAATGGAAAAGAGACAAAGGGAGGGAGGGAGGTAGGAAACAGCCATCTGGGGGCGGAAGGAGAAAGCAAGAATAACTCACCCACAGGATATATGGAAATAATCTTTCTTCTATGTTCTCCCAAAAGATAAGGCTGTCTAAAGGTGAAACAAGTTTAGACCACTGCCCAACCAAGATCAGCTTGAGTGAAGACAATCTCCTTTACAAAGCACAAGGTAACTGCCTTTGCTTATTAAAATGGCACGTAGTAGTTTGAGTATTAATTTCTAACGTCCAGGGTGCGTTACTTGCTAAGATAGTCTGATTTGTAAAAAGGATACAGAAAACCAAACCCTCCAATATGGAACTTTATAATGGCTATAATAACTATAAGGGCGCCTGGGTGGCTCAGTAGGTTAAGTATCCATATCTTGATTTGGGCTCAGGTCATGATCTCCGGGTTGTGAGACAGAGTTCCACATTGGGATCCTCACTGGGCATGGAGTCTTCTGGAGATTCTCTCCCTCCCCCCCCCCCTCACTCCTTTTCAAAAAACAAATACACACAAAACTATAGCCAACACATTAAAACTGTCTATACACACACACACACACACACACACACACACACAAAGATTTGACGACAGAATTCAGTTTAGTTTAGTTTCATAAACATTTATCGAGTATATTTTTGAGAACTCATTACATTAAAAAAAATTTTATGAAGCTGTCCTAATAAATATGGATGTGCTCAAAGAATAATTCTATAAAATGGAACATATCTCGAGTCTAACAAAGTAAGTTATGAAGTATAAGAAATAAATTACCATTCCCAGTCAGAATATAATAGAAAAATTAATATTTGTACAGCAACATGATAAAATAGAGTAGAGAAATAACAATTGCCTTTTACATCTGTCTCAACTCAACCCCTACACCTTTGTTGAAGTAATTGAAGGGTACACATACAAATATCAAAACTATTAAAATAAAGGTGTTCATGAATATCCCACCTGAGAGCAATGAACCGTGAAAATGTAGAAGAATCACTAGAAACTAAAGTACTTTCCAAATATTTGCCCTGTCAAATGGATTTCCATTTATAAATTGTTGAATGTTCAGTTAAGTGATAGAATATCTCGTAAAAAACATAATATGTATCTAATACCCTGCTTGGGCAAAACTCACTTTGAAGCTGTGTGTTTCATAGCTACAACCCAAGGCCTCATGCTAAAAAAAAAAAATGTTTATAGACCTTTTCTAAGCACTATTAAAACTTTGCATTTTTTTAATGTATTTGGGCCTGCTTCATTTCAGAAGGAATGGAAGGTGAGTTCTCCACTTCTTCGTAGTCAACTATCAGCTGCAATTTATTGAATTTCGGCCATGGGTTAGGTACTGTGCTAATTAATACTGCACATGCTTTCATTCATTTACCAGATATTTATAAAGTGTTTATTGTATGCTAGGCCCTGAGGGTGCAATGGTGTGTAAAACAGATGCTAATGGTCATGACAATCCTGCAAACTGGGAATTTTCATTACCATTTTATGATTAAGGAAACCAAGACCGAGAGAGGTTATGTGAGCCTGGGTGGTTCAGTTGGTTGAGCAACTGCCTTTGGCTCAGAGTCCTGCGACTGAGCCCCACGCTGGGCTCCCTGCTCATCAGGGAACCTGTGTCTCCCCCTCCCCCTGCTCCTGCTCTCTTTCTCAAATAAATAAAGTCTTTAAAAAAAAGGGGGGTAACTCATTAAATGCCTATTAAATTAATGAAAAAAAGATGATCATGAGGCTCTTACTGCTTTTATCCAGTTGATAGAAAGGATATCACTATATCTTTTAAAAGTGTGTTTTTTCCTTATTCACTTTCAACAAGTTTATTGAGGTACAATTGACATACAATAAAATGTAATGTTTTCAACACAGGGCTATTACATATACATATATGTACAAATATACATATGTACATGTACATATACATGCCTTTGTATGGACATGTGCTTTTATTTGCTTGGGTAAATACCTAGGAACGGGATGATTAAATCATGTGGCAGGTGTATGTTTAACTTTTTAAGAAACTGCCAAAGTGTTTTACAAAATGGTTATACCATTTTACATTCCAACAAGCCATGCAGGAGAGTTCCAGTTTTTCCACATTCTCATGAACAGATGGTATGGCTAGTCTTTTTAACTGAACTATTCTAAAACGGATGTAGCGATATCTCATTTACATTTACCTAATGACTAAAGATGTTGAGCATATTTGCATGTATTTTTTTTGCCACTCATATATATATCTTTTTTGGTGAAGTGTCTGTATCTTTTACCCATTTTTTAGTTGTGCTGTTTGTTTTTTTATTATTGAGTTTTCAGAGCTCTTAACATATTCTGCATACTAGTCCTTTATCAGATAAGTGATTTGCAAATATTTTCTCCCAGTCTGTGGTTTACACTCTGTTAAACTATTAAGTGTCAGGGACACCTGGGTGGCTCAGTTGGTTAAGCATCTGCCTTTGGCTCCAGGTCATGATCCTGGGGTCCTGGGATTGAGCCCTGCGTTGGGCTCCCTGCTGAGCAGGGAGCCTGCTTCTCCCTCTCCCTCTGCCCACTTGTGCTCTCTCTCCATCTGTCAACTAAATAAATAAAATCTTTTAAAAAATTATTAAGTGTCATTCTCCTAACACTGTCTTTTGAAAAGCAGAAGTTTTTAATTATGAGGAAGTCTAGTTTATCAGTTTGTTCTTTCATGGGTCATGATTTTGGTTTTGAATGTAACCGAAGGTTGGGTTTTTTTTTTTCTAGGAGTTTTATAACTAAGTTTATGATCTTCATTGAGATGATTTTTTTCTATGCACAAATTATGAATCAGAGTTCATTTGTGTGTGATGTTCCAGCACCAATGGTTGAAAACACTATCCTCTTTCCACAGGATTGTTTTTGCACTTCTGTCAAAAATCACTTGTCCAAATATGTGAGAGTCCATTTCTGAACTCTCTGTTTTGTTCTGTTGATCTGTGTCTGCCTTTACACCAATACCACACTGTCTTGATTACTGTAGCTTTAGTACTGTAGTACTAAAGTCTTGAAATTAGTGCTAGTCCTTCAACTTTTTACTTTTTCAAAGTAGTTTTTAACCATTCTAGGTTTTTTGTTATCCCATGTGAATTTTGTATCTTTTGTCTTGCATAAGCCTGCTCTGACTTTGATTGGTAAATCAATATTACAAGATCAGTATTACAAGAATTTGGTGTCTGCAATATAGAGTCTTTCAAGTCATTAGTAAGGTATATCTCCCCATCTACTTAGGTCATTAATTTCTCAGTGATGTTTTATAGTTTCCAGTGTACAGGTCTTTCACTTCTTTTGACAGATTTGTCTCTAACTCTTTCACATTTTTTGGTGCTCTAGTAAATGGTACTTCCAAATTTTTAATTTCTGATTGTTCATTACCAGTGTGTAAAAATACAAATGATTTTTGAGTATTGATTTTGTATCCTACAATCTTCCTAAAATCACATGGGTTATAGTGGCTTATTTGTAGATTTCTTTGGGTTCTCTATATAGATGATAATGTCATTTGGGTTCTCTTTGTAGATGATAATGTCATCTGTAAATAAGGACAGTGTTACTTCTTTTCTGATCTGTATGATTTTTTTTCTTACCTGATTACACAGCTAGAAACCTCAGGATACAAAGTGGTTAGAGAGCATTCTTATTTTATTCCAGATCTTAGGGAGAAAGCATTTAGTCTTTCTCCATTAAGTATGATGTTAGGCTGTAGGGTTTTTGTAGAGTCCTTTATCAGGTTGAAGAAGTTCCCTTCTATATACCAATTAATGTTGGATTTTGTCAAAAGATCTTTGTGCATTTTTGGAGATGATCATATGCTTTTTTTTCCTTTTTAAACTTATTAATATGGTGAATTACTTTGATTAATATCTGAATGTTAAACTAGCCCTGGGTTCCTGGGATAAACTCCACTTGGTTGTGATTTAATAATTGTAATCCCTGAATTTTTTAAGGAACAATTTTTAACTGTTATCTCTATACTTATATCGGCATTTATTCAAAACATGTATTAACTCTTGCAAAGTGCTAGGCTCTGAGGATATAGCTGTGAAGAGATAATTCCCTGCTTCTGTGGAGCTTACCTTCCGGTGTGATAGATACATATCTGTATCCACTTAAGGAAGGACCTATCTAAAATGAATCTTGAGGCATGACCCAAATGTCATCAAACAGGAATACTCCCCATCAAATGAATGCTCTCTTTCCAGACGAAGACATTTTGTGGATATTTCTTAGAGAAAGGTATACTGACTAAATCAGTTCATAAAGGGAATGGACATAATTTTTTAGATTCTCAGCTGAGACTGTGGGTGGCTATGTCCCTTTACGTGTGTTCAGAAATCTGTGTTGCAGGCAATCCCACAAGTCCTGGAGAAAATTAAATTTCGCTTGGTAATCTCAATGGATCTTGCTAACACATGCCTCTTATCACTAAAGGCAGTTACTGCGGTCATGACCTGCCTCTTGTGTAGATGGCCAACTCTCAGAGCTTTATTTGAAATCTCATTATGGTGTTTTGAATCTCCGTAGGACACACTTCCAGCTATGTACCTACTCTGGCCAGAGTTGAACCTATTGACTAGAATATACTCGTATGTTTCTTGACCACATTTTGTTTATTGACCCAATATTGGTTCTCCTTCGACCTTCCACCAAGAATTCCTAGTTCACGCTCTTCCATCATCACATTCTCAAGACCTCTCTCCAGCTGTCTGGTGCTGTGTTGCCACCTAGTGGCTGTAGGCCACGTGGCTCTCACCTGCCATGTTAGATAGCTAATAGTCCGTGCCCTTCTGAGCGCTCACTTTCAGATGTTCTTTTTGTTTATTCTGTTGAGGAAGACTTTGCTCTAAATGTTTTTGGAATTCCTATTTTGGAATTGCCTTCAGAGCCTCCGTTACATTCTTCTGAGCACTGTGGCATAGTAGCTAAGGATGTGGATTCTGGAGTTTGTGTTTAAATGCTAAAGCCACCATTTTATTATTTGACCAGGTCAAATTACTATACCTCTCTGTGCCTTCCGTTTTTTTAATAAACCTGTTTGAAAAGAGAGAGGTGAAGATAAGGGAAGTAAATAATGAAGGTAACTACCTCATGGAGTATTGTGAAGATAAAATGAGTTAATACATAGACAGCTCTAACAGCTCTTTGTCATCCTTGAAGGAGAATTAGTGCTTAACCACCTCAGGAGTTACTGTGAGGATTGAGTGAAACGGTGCATGCGGAGCACACGTTCAGTACCTGGCATGTAGTCACGTAGTAAGCATTTAGTAAATGTTAGCTGCTGTTAGTATCCCAGGCCGTCCCTGGTGATGGAAATCCATGGATGGATTCCATGAGGATAATGCTGAATTTAATAAATATGCAGGATATTCCAGTCGAGTCTGAGTAAATACAGTAGATGATCACATTTTTCTCTGGCCTCATTCTCTTTAACTGCACCACAGTAAACTCTATCAACTAAGCCCCTTTTCTCGGAGCTCCTGACTTGGCTTTTGTGGTTTTCCTGATACTTCTTCAGTTTCCCTCCTCGGTCTCCTCTCCCTGCTGCCTTCTCATCATAAATGTACCTAAGACTCTAACTTCAGCAGTGTGCTCTCCTCTTTACTCACCCCTTTTGGTAACTCGGTCCACTCTTACCCTGTTGACAATCCTCCACCTTGCCTCTCGCTATCTCCTGGGTTTGAACCCAATCTATTCCCTCAACTTCAGTGTGTCCAGAACAGAACTTGGGTCATCCCTGTCTCTCTCCTCAGGTCCCTACATCCAGTCTCTCACTTAGGATAACTAGGTCTTCCTTTACAGCACATCTCACATTTGCCCCTTCCTTTGCATCACCTGTACTGGCGTCACCCTGGATCAGGCTCTTGGCTCCCCTTGTTAGACCAGAGGGCTCCAAACTCTTCCGTCTTGCTCCCCTCAGGAAACATTTTTTAAGCACATATTTCCAATGAACATGTATTTATCTACAAATTATATGCATGTTCTACTCTACTAATATGATATACTCTACTAATACTAATATATTAATGTATATTATTTAAAAAGAGAAAAACAGACATTGAAATGAGGGTGAAGAATTTGACATAAACAATATCTTTTAGTAGGAACAATGTGGGGACGCTTGGGTGGCTCAGATGGTTAAGCCTTTGCCTTCGGCTCAGGTCATGATCTCCATGTCCTGGGAGTCTGTTGCTCCCTCTCCCTCTGCTTCTCCCCTCTGCTTCTGCTCTCTCTGTCTCTGTCTCACTCTCTCTCAAATGAATAAATAAAATCTTTAAAAAAAAAAAAGAACATTATGATTAAAGGTACCTAGTTATTTCTTGAAATGTTGATTGACACTTTGTAATACAGCTATTTAAAAGTCTGATTTCATGTTTGGCTTATTTCAATACTGGTTTTTGATGTCTTACTTATTGGGAAGGGATCTACAGGCCCAAAACATGTAGATCTCTAATAAAGGAAATGCCGGTTGATTGTACCAACAAAGTCATAATTGTTTTATTGTTTTTTTCTTAAAGATTTCATGTATCTATTTGACAGAGAAAGAGAGAGAGAGAGAACAAAAGCACAGGGAGCGGCAAGCAGAGGGAGAGAGAGAAGCAGGCTCCCTGCTGAGCTTGATGAGGGGCTTGACCCCAGGACCCTGGGATCATGACCTGAGCCAAAGGCAGACACCTAACTGACTGAGCCATCCAGGTGCCCCTCATAATTGTTTTTTACTTTTGTCCATAATTATGCTATATTTTTTTAGATGGAATGTATATTTTTAGTAGACCTGAGGTTTTTTCTTTTTTTTTCAACTTTTTTTATCATATTATGTTAATCACCATACATTACATCATTAGTTTTTGATGTAGTGTTCCATGATTCATTGTTTGCGCATAACACCCAGTGCTCCACGCAGAACGTGCCCTCTTTAATACCCATCACCAGGCTAACCCATCCCCCCACGCCCCTCCTCTCTAGAACCCTCAGTTTGTTTCTCAGTTTTTTTCTATTTTAGTTTTCATTTATATGTTTGTTGGTTGGTTATTATGTTTGTTTGTTTGTTTTCCCATGGGTGATATAACCTAGATGGTGATATATTGAAATGTGGTGAGTAGGGTTCCCAGAAATTTAATATCACATTTTTTTAAAACTAATAAGTGACCTGGGAATATGCCCAAGATAATATCTTAGAGCACAGAAAAGGAGGATACAAAGCTAAAAGACACAATTAAAAGAAAATCTTTATATATTCATAGAATATATATGTAACAGAAATGTAATTATAGGGAAATATTTTCATAGTAGTTATCGCTGAGAAATATGATAATGGATGATTTTTGTTATTTTCCTCATGCTTTTCTCTATTTTTCCAAAGCTTCAGTAAATAACATTTACTAATTTTAGTTCATAAAAAGACTTTTGTTTTAAAACAAGATGACATCAGATACTTTTAAAAACAAAGAATTTCCAGATGGTGTTTGAATTTTAGCTCCCAGATTTACTATGCTCTGTTTGCATGTATAGTTACAGCTGTAATATAGTACAATCACTGTGTTCTTATGTAATATACATGAGCTAATAAGAAAACCTTAAATTATGTTCCATACATGTACTGTGCTTATGAAAAACAAGTAATACATTTTAGATGGATTTTTTTTTTTAGAAGTTAGATCATTTTTGACACTTAAAGGGCTAATCTTGAATTATTTGAAAAAAATGTCCATATGATACCAACTGAAAAAATGACACGAGTTTCCAATTAGAGTCTTATTGAGAATATCAAGAGTAATGTAATCCAGAGGATATATTTCATGTTCAATTTTTACTGTAAATAATTCTGAAATGATAAAATGTGGAACTGGTTTTTAAACTGTGTGCCATGGAACTTTTTAGAGCCCTTGAAAGTAGGTAGAGGGGCCTTCCCCTTCCCACCAGGAAACACTTTAATCACAGCAATGCAGGTTTTGATCAATTTTACATGCAAGGGTTCCTGCATATACTTTGGTTTGAAAAAAAGTGTTCTACTGCTAAATTAGAAGTCTAAAGATATTTATACTTATTCCTACCACGCTGGGGAGGAAATGGGGGACAGAAAAAATAAACTAACCATATTTTAAAAGGTCTTTCACTGTAAATATGTGCTTCTTCTATTCATACTCCTCTGATAGACAAAATATTAGCCCAGAGCAAAGCAGTGAAGGCAGGAGAGATGAACCCATACCACAATCTGGAAGCTGGGTTGGCCAATCATCTCAAGCCAATAGAAGACTTCTGCACAAAGTTCTTGGTGGGAACAGAGGTGAGTTAGAATTATCTGCTCTTTTACATATGTATATACATATATAGAAAAGAGTCTTCATTATATATAGTCTTAATTTCAGCCTCATTGAGACATAACTGACATAAAATTGCGAGATATGTGAAGTGTCTATCATGGTGATTTCATGTATGTATACATTGTGAAAGGTTTCCCCCATCTAATTAATTAACACATCCATCACTTCACATATTTATCTTTGTGCCTGTGTGTGTGTGATAACATTTAAGTTATATTCTCTTAGCAAATTTCAATTATACAATATGGTGTTATACTGTAGTCACCATGTTTTACATTACATCCTCAAAACTCACTACTCTTACGACTGAAAGTCTGTACCCTTTAACCAGCCTCTTCCTATTTCTCCTGCCCCCCACCCCCACTCTGGCAACCACTTTTCTACTCTGTTTCAGTACAATATTTACTGCACATTTGCTGTATGAAGGTTTGTAATATTTATACCATTCCCATATTTTAATATACTTCTTTGCACTGAATTTTTTAATGTTGATGCTTCATAGATTCATATTTAAAATGTTCCTGATGAATGTGAAAAAAATCTATAAAATTCAGTATGATCCTCTTTACTAATGATTTATTGATCAACCTGTGAATATTTATTGAACACCCACACCATATAGAAGAAATCCATGCTAAATATTAGAGCCCTACTAAGAAAATATATTGCTTTGTTAGCTAGCAAAATATAGTAGCAAAACTCACTCAGTTCAAAAGATAAGTAACAACTGGATATAATAATGATAATGGCTGCCATTTTTTGGCACCTACTATAATAACCAAAGTGAGCTTACATTTATTGGACATTTTCTATATAGCAGGGTCTGTGCCAGGTATTTGTTCCAAACTGTATCTCATTTAATCCTAATAATCTTGTAGGGATTAATCTTCACTTTGCAGATGAAGAAATGAGGCTCAAAACTTTATCTATGGCCATACAGAGACAGAGATGCCTTTTTCTTTTTTTATTATTGTTATGTAAATCACCATACATTACATCATTAGTTTTTGATGTAGTGTTCCATGATTCATTGTTTGTGCATAACACCCAGTGCTCCACGCAGAACGTGCCCTCTTTAATATCCATCACCAGGCTAACCCATCCCCCCACCCCCCTCCCCTCTAGAACCCTCAGTTTGTTTCTCAGAGTCCATCGTCTCTCATGGTTCGTCTCCCCCTCCGACTTACTCCCCTTCATTCTTCCCCTCCTGCTATCTTCTTCTTTTTTTTTTTCTTAACATATATTTCATTATTTGTTTCAGAGGTACAGATCTGTGATTCAACAGTCTTGCACAATTCACAGCGCTCACCATAGCACATACCCTCCCCAATGTCTATCACCAAGCCACCCCATCCCTCCCACCCCCCACCACTCCAGCAACCCTCAGTTTGTTTCCTGAGATTAAGAATTCCTCATATCAGTGAGGTCATAGGATACATGTCTTTCTGTGATTGACTTATTTCACTCAGCATAACACCCTCCAGTTCCATCCATGTCGTTGCAAATGGCAAGAAGAGATGCCTTTTTCATTCATAACTCTATTTCCCTGAAATAAAGGGTTCTCAAGAGCATACTGCCCACCAGGCACATCACTAGGCCCTGGATCAGACATAAATCAACAGCACAGTCCCTGTCCTCAGGGCACTCACTGCCTAGATAAGGAGCAGAAACATTAAAGGCGTTATCCATGCCAATGCCCATCTAGAAGCCACGGCGACAGGACAGGGGAGGTGGGGGAAGGCGGACTGTTAGCTGGCTGGATTTTGGAGGTTGAGGAGGC
Source organism: Eumetopias jubatus (assembly GCF_037043125.1). Classification (NCBI taxonomy): domain Eukaryota; kingdom Metazoa; phylum Chordata; class Mammalia; order Carnivora; family Otariidae; genus Eumetopias; species Eumetopias jubatus. Next base: position 36,187,434 of record NW_028274810.1, on the reverse strand, counting down.
ATCTGAAAGATCAGAGTACAATTCCCAGCAGAAGTAACAGCCTAAACAATACTTTTTGGAATTATGGAAGCTTGGGATTTGCCTGGAGATAGTGGAATCATTTGTGCAAGAGGGAATGCTATACCTTGAATGCTAGGTTGGGATCCAACCAAAGAGCCTTTTCTGCCATGTTAGGGAATTTGAATTACATTTGGTGAGCAGTGAGGCACTTACCAAACAGATACTTGTTTTATAATTTGGGCTTTCAATTTTTTATAACTTGGGCTTCTAATTTTTTTTAATTCTGGAAAAATATAAATAACAAGTTACCATCTTAACAAATTTGAAGTGTATAATTTAGTATTATTAGATATACCCATATGGTTGAGCAACACTCACAGCCATCTATCTCCAGAACATTTTCATCCTTCCAAACTGAAATTCTGTACCCATAAAACAATAACTCACCATTCCCTCCTGCCCCCAGCCCAGGGCATCCACCATTCTACTTTCTGTCTCTGTAACTTTAACTACTCTAGGTACCTCATGTAAGTAGAATCATATAATATTTGTCTCTGTGCACACCAGAGGTTTTTAAAAGATTTTTTATTTATTTTTTGACAGAGAGAGACACAGCGAGAGAGGGAACACAAGCAGGGGGTGTGGGAGAGGGAGAAGCAGGCTCTCCGCGGAGCAGGGAGCCCGACACGGGGCTTGATCCCAGGACCCTGAGACCATGACCTGAGCTGAAGGCAGATGTTTAACTGACTAAGCCACCCAGGAGCCCCCACACCAGAGTTTTAATAAAGCAGGGGCTGACAGCTTTAGAAAGATGAATGAACACAAGATCTTAAAACGGAAATTAAAGTATGACACCCGGTGGCTAAACTCTTCAGTGACAACTCAAACATGAACAAAATCCAAACTCTTCACACTGTGACCTACAGGATTCTGCATAATTTGGCCCTTTCCTATCTCTCCACCCCATCTACACCAATCTCCCTCTCTCCTTCCAGCTGCTTTGATTTTTCTTTCTTTTTCTACCCCAAACTCTTTCCTGCCTTTCGAGCCCTTGCCCTCCTTAGAATTAACTTAATCCATCATTCAGCAGATATTGCAGATACTTACTGAGCATGTATTATATGCCAGGCACTGTTCTTGGCCCAGGGAATAGAGCAGTGAACAAAAAGGAGACAAAATTCCCTACCCTCATCGGCTGACATTCCGGTGGAATGCTCTTCTACCAACACCTGACATGGCTGATCCGTCTCCTTTGGCTAGAGAGAATAAGGGAGACCTCCCCGGGTTCTAGACTGGCTAGTGCAGAGCTGCAGCAGGAGGGAGTGGAGCCAGGAAGACAGACAGGCCAGCCAGGCAGTGATTTCAAGGGGGCCAGCCCAGAGACGAAGAGGGCATGAGCAGTGGGGCCAAGAATGTCAACACAGGGGAGGAGGAGGAGCAGAATTCTCAGCCCCAGGAACTGGATGGAGGAGTAGCATGGGAAGGTTCCCAGCTAGGTGGCTGCCGAGAGAATGGGCACTCGCCACGTGTGGATGAACCTGGTTCAAGCTACTCCTCTGTGACTTGGTTCTGTTTGGTGTTGCATGTATCCACTGTGAGACTCAGGAGATATTAGTGACTCTTACAGGACTCTGGTGGAGTCTGGGTCACATACAGAAAGGTCCTAACAGCGGTGGCACACACCGTGGGCTCACTCATGATAAGGGTGGGCGAGGTGTCACAGCCAACAGGGAAGGTGTGTGCACTGGACACGGGCCGGTCTGTGCTCTCTCGGCCTCGGCACCACAAGTGGAGAGTGGAGGGAGGGCTTGTCCTCTGACTGAATTTCCAACACCAAACACAGCCCTTGTTTATTACATGTGTTCATGAATAAAAGCACGGATGAGGGAATGAGTGGGCGCCGGCCAGATGTTTTCCCCTGTCCTCTCCCTCGCCTACACATCCCAAGCCATCCTCCCAGGCCTCCCAGCTCCTCTTTTTATACACCCTTCTCTGTGTTTTCCTTTTATCACCCAGAGAGAAAAACACTGGAATTAGGAGCCTGCATCTGGGTGACCCTGAATAAGTCACTTAACCTCTCTGAGTCTCCGTGTTCCTGCTATTAGATGGGCCATGGGACTAAGGTTTCCTCGAAACCTCTCCCACCTCTGCTGTTCACGGGTTCTGCATCTTTTCCCTGTGTGTGGCTTTCTGCCCCTTTATACCAGGTCCCCCTGCCTTCCCCTCTCCTTATCATGGCCATAAGGAAAGTGGGAATATATATTATTAGTTATGTTATTTAAATGGAATTTTGTTTCCTGTTCTCAACTTTAAAGGTAACGCTACCATATTATCAATTTACATTCCCCTTTTCTCTCTTACTTCACAAATATTTTTAAGTACTGACTTTGTATCATGCTGAGAACAAATCACTGAAGAAGTAGAACCAGATCCCTTCCTGGAGTTTTTGGTCCATTGGGACAATTTTCTACTAACAAAAACTTTAGAAACCCAGTACATAGATTATCTCCATAAATGCCTGTGTTTTCCACATCACTATGTGTACATAAAAATTCAACAAATTCATTTTTTTGTTCAATATAAAATCAAGTAATCACTTTGAGCCTCCTCCACACTATATCAAGTTATCATTTAACTGAATTAACCTGTTGCTTTGTGCTTGTTTGGGTTACAGCCAGACTTGGTACATGCATATGAGGTCTTTAGTCCCTTAAGTTGTCATTGTACTCATCAGAAACCTGTAATATTTTTAGGAAGGTGGAGTGATATACACAGATTGGAAAATGGAAAGAGACCCTGAAACTGGCCGACTGATGAGTAAGTTCTGATGATTGCTCTGTTATGAGTAAGTTACTCCTTTTTTCTTTTTAGAAGATATTATCTATTTGAGAGAGAGAGAGTGAGAGAGAGAGGAGAACAAGCAGGGGGGAGGAGCAGAGAGAGAGAAGCAGACTCCCCCGCCAAGCAGGGAGGAGCCCACAGGGAGCCTGCAGGGAGCCCAACACGTGGCTTGATCCCAGGACCCCGAGATCATGACCTGAGCCACAGACATGTAAACAACTGAGCCACCCAGGCGCCCCAAAGTTATTCCTTTTTACAAAGTGCTGAGTAACCCTGGCCTTGCTGAGGGGAGGGAAGGCACTTAACGTCCTGTGTCTGCACCTACTCAAAGTGAGGGCCTCAAAGAGCAGCACTTGGGAGCCTGTTAGAAATGCAGAACCTTGGACCCTACCCCAGGCCTGTGAATCGGAATATGGATTTTTAATAAGATTCGCCTGGTGATTTGTTTTCACCTCCCCCAAATTTGAGGAGTACTGATCTATTGATGCTTAAATGACTAAGATAGTTGTACAATTAAATTAAAAAAAAAAAAAACATGTGTTTCAATAATTCAACAACTTGGTAACTCATCTATATGAAAAATATTAATGTGAAATTATAAATTAAATTTACAATGATCTTGGCGACGTCAGAACAGAATGGAGAAGTAGCTGCAGGACCCTCCTCTCCGGCTGGGACGAGCGGTGTGCAGACTCCGGGCAGCTGAGCAGCGGTATGGGGACCACACCCAGCTGGGAGCAGGAATCAGAGTTCGGCTCCCTAATAAGCTAAGCTCCCTGTCAAAGCTTGGAGCCCTGAGGTTCATTACAATTACAGCTGCTTACTTTAAAGCTTTGGATTTGATTATGGCATGAAAATGTATTTGAGCCACATTCTGTAATGTGGAATGACCGGAAGCACAGGAAGAGGTAGCTGCTGGGACTGCTAGCATGCGATGGAGCAGTGAGGTGGGGCAGGCCGGCTAGGTTCGCAGAAGGGAATCTGATCTCAGAACCAGCGGGCATGGGAGTGACTGAGCAGGATCAGAGGTCAGAAATACAGCCTGCAGGGGAGCGCTGCTGGGTCTCAGGTCTCTGCCTCGAACTTCACCCCCTCCCCTCTATCTACCGAGTCTGGCTCTGCAGACTGGAGTCGGCCTTAGACCCAGAAAGGCGTGTTTCTCAGCATTGCCTCGAGGATAGCCATATTAATCTGGAAACGGAAGCACTCCTAGTTTTCTGACATAGAACCTCTGACCAGAAACCAAAATGTGTGTTATTGATAAGAGTGGGGCATTGAGAGAGAATTAGATATGATCCAAGGAAAGGTCAAGTGCTTGCAGAAGTGAGACTGATTTTCCACTTTCCGTTCTCAAACTCCAGGATTTAAAAGATGAACTCAAATTTATATATTGGATATAATGAATTACATTCAGCTACTTTTATGTTTATTCATGTACCTGTTTATTCAATAATTCTTGAGTATTAATTGTGCATGTACTGCATGCACACGGCGGCTGTCTCCACTGTTCTGCTGGGACACCAGTGGAGACCCTGATGCCATGACTTGGTTACACTGGTTCTTCCTGGTCTCAGAGTTTCTTGAGGCCTTACCATGGTGCCAGCTTCCTAAACTGCTTTTGAGGCAGACCCTGAGACCCTGATAAACAGGTTTAGTTATTTATTTTAAATTTTTTTCCATTTCTAGAATAACCAATGATAATAAACTTAAAAACCAAGAGCTTTGTGTTTGAAACTCACTAATGTTGTTTGTTCTTTTTTTTTTTTTTTTTTTTGAGAGAGAGAGAACAAGAAAGCATGAGCAGGGGGCGGAGATAGGCAGAAGGAAAGGGAGAGAGAGAATCTTAAGCAGACGCCATGCCTAGCGTGGAGCCCAACATGGGACTTGACCTCAAGACCCTGAGATCATGACCTGAGCCAAAATCAAGAGTCAGGCGCTTAACTGACTGAGCCTCCCAGGCGCCCTTTGTTCTTTCTTTCTTACTTTCATTCATTTGTCAATTCATTATTGAGAATCTATTCTGTGCCAGGCACTGGGGGATATGAAGATGAACAAGATATTATCCTCCCCCAAAGGAGTTCCATGATCTATTAGAAAAATCAAACATGTAAACAAATGATGACATTACAGTGTCATTAGAGCTGTGGCTAGAAGCAAACACAAAGTGACATGGGAAACCAGGAAGGGACAAACTCTCTTGAGTCGTTAAGAAAGGGCCCTACTGAAGAGAGATACATTTGAGCTGGGTCTTGAAGGGTGGATTGTAATTTTCCAATTGGAGAAAGATGTGCCAGATAGAAGGAATAATAAATGCAAAAACATGGAAGCCCAAAAGAGCAGTGGACAATTAAGAAATGGAGATCTCCTAGCCAAAGCATAGCAATAGAGAGGGCAGCAGGAGAGGTGTCAGGAAGGACAGCTGGGTCCAAATGGCTAAGAGCCTTGAGAGCCTACTAAGCTTTGAAACTTATCCTAGTGCCACTGGTATAATCAAAATATCACTCTGGCAGGAGATCAGGGGCTGGATTAATTTACTGGTGGGACTTACAATGGAAGTAGAATGATCACTTGCAATAGTCTAGATGAGAGATGGAGAGGACTAAGTATAGGCATGGTAACAGGGATGTACAGCAGAGGAAATATAAGAGAGGCTTAGCAGTCAACATGCCAGGATTTTGTGACCAATGGAATATAGGTTGGTAAAGAAGAAGAAGAGTTGCTTTTAATTTCCTGGCATTTAGTTCATTGCAAAAAAAAAAAGGAGAGAAATAACTTCAACTACTTACCAAAAGGATACTTTAAAATCATCATAATATTTTAAAATACTTTAAAATCATTAGTCAAGCATTTTGTAACATGGAAAGCCAAGCAACACTTATTCCCATTGGATAATGGCTGAAGTTCAGAGAAAGTCAATGTTTAGACCCTCTAAACTGTGCACTGCTCGCCCTAATTATATCCATAAACTGGCAATGTTTTCCTTGAGAGCAACCAGTCTAATGTTTTTCGTAAACACCATGGAGTGTACCTGAGTAAAGATGAGGCAATTACTGGGACGCAGTCCTTCTTGATTTCCTAGGGACCCCATGTTCTTATCAACAAGGCAGGAAGGAGAATTTCCTCTTCTAAGAAAAAGCGTCTGAAAGGCAGTATCCTGAATGAGATATATGTGATAAAGAAGGAAATCAAACAAAATTTCCAGATGATCTAAGTGACAAGCCAAGAAATGAAGGCTGAACGATGACAATTGTTATAATTATTTCATGTACTCTACTCACAAATCGGCACATGCCATGCATCATGCATTCTTCCAAGTACTTTCCATGGATTAGCTCATTTAATCCTCATAGCAACCCTAGGGGGTAGGTACCAGAATTGCCAGATTTTGAACCTAGGCAGTCTGCACTCTTAATCACATCACTGTACTGAATCCTGCATTAGATAATGATTCTGGAAACTACTTCTTTGTTTATTGTAAATTTCTCATAGCAACTTGGCCTGGGGCCTCTAGTACTCCATTTAATAACTTAAGGACAGCTCTATCCATTGCTAGATGGAACTAAATGTCCCTAAAAGGACAAAAGGAAGGAAAAGTTATGGGCTGAGAACATCTAACATGTTATTTTGAAGTATAAATCTTGGTGGTTATCAATCTTGCTATCACTGGTAATCATTATATTCTGCAGAGGGCTTCCAGATTCATGAATGGCCCTGCTCACCAGAGTGAGGTGGTGTCTAGGGAACCCCCACTATAGGAGGTTAAAAACCAGGCTCTGAAAAACAAGAGCGGCAACAAGAAGAAAGCTGCTGGTGTCCAGGGCTTTCCTGACTTCCCAGGAATCTTCCAGATTGCTTCAAGATTGCCTTAGAAGTATGTCTCCTATGCTATCTTCAAGATGGAGCTTCAGTTGGAGGAAAATTGGTCTGTTTTTTTTTTAATCCAGGAAAGCTACATTTAAATTTTTTGTTTATTTTTACTTTTTATAAACTTTTTGAATTGTGGTAAAATATACATAAATGTGAAATGTACCATCTTAATCATTTTAAGTGTATAATTCTTTAATATTAAGTACTTTCACATTGTCATGCAACCCATCTCCAGGACTGTTTCCATGTTGCAAAACTGAAACTCTGCACCCATTAAATACTAGCTCCCTGCTCCCCTCTACTCTCAGCATCTGGCAACCACTATTTACTTTCTATCTCTCTGAATGTGACTACTGTAGATACCTCATATAAGTGGAATCATACAGTATTTGTCTTTTTGTGATGGACTTCTTTCCCTTAACATCATATCCTCAAGTTTCACCCATGTTGTAACATATGTCTGAATTTCCTTCCTTTCAAAGGATGAATAATATGCCATTGCGTGTATATATCGCATTTTGTTTATTCCCTCGTCTATCGATAAACCCTTGGGTTGCTTCCAAATAATGCTGCTATGAATATGGGTGGACAAATATCTCTTTGAAACTCTATGAGCTATTTGCAAGGTTTAGTAGGTGGGTTTTTTTTTCTTTTTTCAGCTTAATGTCCCACTGGGGTTCCGAGAGGGGGGGAAAAATCCAGCTTTTACATAGCTATCAATATGATGGGATTCACAGTAAGTTCATGGTATGGATATAAGGTAACTGGACAATATGGTTTGGCCTAAATAGGACATACCTTTACGGCCATTCTTGAGGTGGGTGTGGGCAGCAAGGAGTAGGGAGCAGCCAGCCCTGCATCCAGGTCTCGGGGAGAGGAGACCCAAGCAATGGTGGGGTACACAGACTAAAGGAAAGGAGGACCTGTAGGCTGGAGCAGAGAAATCTTGATTTTAATATCCAAACCTGCCTCCCCCTGGTCTTTCCAGTTGCAATAAATGGAAACTCCATGGAGTCAGCTGCTCCTAGCAGAAACCTATCATTCTCAGCCCTCCTATTCAAGCCATCTGTAAGTCTTGTTATTTCCAGCTTGCAAATATTTCTTGCTCATCTACTTTTGTCCATTGTACTTTCAACCCAGCTACCAAGTTCTCTCACCAGAACTACTTCCTATGGTGTCCCCTCTTTTCTTTTACCTCTCTCTAATTCATTCTCTTCATAGCAGTCAGAGAATCTTTAGAAATCAGTCAGATTGCCTTCTGGTCCTAAAGGACTCAGTGAAACACATCAGGTGGAGAATATAATCTAAACTCCTTTTCTACAAGGCCCTGTGTGGTCTGGACCCTCCTGGTCCCCATCTGTTTCATATGTCTCATGCTGGGATTACCAGACTTCAGTCTTATTGCCTTCCTCAAATTTATAAAGGCACTAAGCATTTCTCTCTGCAGGACTTGGGAGTGCGTTGTTCCCTCTATCTGGAATACTCCTCCACATTAAAATCTTCCCACACCAAAGTGCTACTTAGGACTAAATGACTCATCTTCAGAGAAGACTTTTCTGACCATTCGGTCTAAATTATGGATGTGCCTCGTTACTCTTTCTTGCAATTTTTTTCCACGATAACACTTTTAACATTTTTTTATTATATACTTGGGATTTGTTTATTGGATATTGGATATTATTTATTGAATATCTGTCTTTCCCATTAGACTGTAAGCTCCATGAGGGCAGGATCATGTTCATTTATTAACCATTGTTTACTCAGCCATCTGTAGTACCTATAGATACATATAGGCAATCCACAAATATTTATTGACCAACCAAGTGGGTTAATGAATGAGTAAATGATTAAGAACATGAAATATTCCTTTGAACTGGAAAAATGGCCTTGATGGAAATTCCCTAGACTTTACATAAAAAGAGGAAGAGCTGTTCCTTGACAGATTCATTTACCCCAACTGACCTCTTGTTGTCTGTGCTTGGATCCCATTAATCATGACCTGTCCATCCACTGGAGTTCTGCCTATTCTTCATGCAGGAATATAAACACTATTATTAAACATGAAGTGGCCTTTTCCATCCCAACAGCAAAGAAGCCAGTGAGCCTCTCCACTATCCATGATGGATCTGTCCACACTGTTCAGAGGTCACCTTTTTACAAGGACATTATCCTCACCATTGGGGGATGGAACGTGGCCATCTGGAAAGAAGGTGTTATGGTGAGTTGCCTGAAAAATGGAGGAGTGGGTGTGTGGTCCTTTGTTACTGAGAAAGACAATGGGAACAACAGACTGTTCTGACATAATAGTGCCTTAGGGACATTTTTTAGAGAAATTACAACAGATGGCTTGGGTTCCAGCTTGTCAGCAGAACCACGTAAGCCTTTTGAAAACACAACCATTTGCCTTTCTTCCCTGAGGGAAGGAAACAATATTTACGTCTTTTGCTCTCTAAGACCTAACAGTCTTTCTTCAAAATATGTACTGTGGGCAGTTGATTTATTTTATGTTTTTTCCTCCCCTTAAAATAAATGATGGGATGCTGGTTACTATGAAGTCCAAGGAGAAGCACTGCATCTATCAACTTTGCTTCTGTACCAGGAATATGTCCACAGGTTCAGAAAGTGGGAGTAAGAAAGCTAAGGGGTCCGTTGCCAATAGACCAGAGACATGCATGGACCACAGGGAAGCAGCAGCAGGACTCTGGCAGTCAGGATTAGGAGAGGGCCTGGTTCCAGGCAAATAGAAGCTAAACTGCCAAAAACTGAAAGACTGATAAAATCCAGTGAGGCAAGGGTGTGAGGAAATCAGCATGACAAGTCTCTTTAGTGTGCAATTTAAGATCATCAAAATCTGAAATATGTATGTATATCTATTTCATAGCTGTAATACATATATTCTTTGAAAAAAATGATATATAATGTGTATATATATATAACATTTATATGAATAGATAGTCTTTGAATAAAATGAATAAAAATGTACATATATTCTTCAGTAAAGAATATATATATTCTTTAAATAAAGTGATAAAAATATACATATACATATATATATTCTTTGACCTAACACTTTCACTTCTGGGACTCTAACTTACACAAATACTTGTGTGAATTTATGTACGAGTTTGTCATTGAAACAACTGGAAACTACTTAAAGTGCCCATCCACAAAAGGACTTCTACTTTATACCAATGTACTTCAGTATGTCCAATTTTCTTTTTTACAGTGAATAAGTATCAGTTTTGTTGTTAAAGAAAAAGAAAATTAGGCAAGATTGTCCATAGACTATTCAGGGGCCAAGAACCGGGTTATCCACAGAAATGGAAGGAGCTGGGCAAGGTGGGCAAGAACAGGATAAGGAGTCCATGAATCTGAGATATTCTTCGTTTCCCACAGGGAAGTTTCTTATGCATGTCTCAGAGGGTAGGAAACGGCTTCACAGTTTAGTTTAGTCTCTGCAGCTATAAGTAGATAAATGAATACACCTGCTTGTCAGGTGGAGCGCAACAGTAAGAGGAGAGCACATCTGATCTTTTTTCTCTCTGAAAACCTCCCAAAGAGGGCAAATTACCCCATGGTAAAGAAAAGAGAAGCTGATCTTGTACCAATGCTTTGCTGGTCTAAAATCCTCTTCCAAACAATATTTGCAAGCCATTGGATGCAGCTCACAGCTGGAATTGACTTTTTATTGGCTTTTTTTCCTGGCTGCCAGAGTTGTCTCCATTGGAAATAGACACCCAACAGCAAAATAAAGGTATAAGCAAAATTTCCTTATAATCTCTACTTACCTAACATTACCAATCTCCAGCTTGACTGGAAGGTTTGATCTTTTCTAAAAGGCAACTAAAATAAGAAAAAAATGTTATAAAAAATGCACAGGAAATAAAAGAGTTGGCATTATATAAAATCCTATAAGAAAAAGAACTAAGAGTTCAGAGTGGGCATAATTGTGCTGTTCCATGATCATAGCCATCTGAGTTGTACTTAAAGAAAATCATTGTGAATACACCTCAGATAATAACAAAAGTTTTCGTGTGTGCTTTTAAAATTTTGTTTAAAGACTGGACCCCTCCTTCAGTCATCCTGTGCACCAAAAAGGTATACTGCAGGCCACTGGTCCCTGACAAGGCCTGGAGTTTTCTATATTGGCCGAGAAGATGGATACATTGACATCTGGGACCTTCTGGAGAAAACTCATGAGCCAGCCCTGTCACAAAACATCTGCATAACTATGATCACCTACATCAAACCCTGGACCTTCTCTGGTGTGTTAATTCTAATTAAATGACCTAAGTTATTTTGTTTTTTGGAGGGCGACTCAGGAACATTTTGACATTCATCTGGAAAGTCTCTGATATTTTTTTCTCAAGTTTTGCCCATCCCATCCTTTCTCTTCCCTTCCTTCCCCTTCCTTCTTACACTCAAACTCTGGATACAACCTGAGTTTCTCTCGTTATTTCTGAGGCATGGTTAGTACGACAAGCAGAGGCTGATTTTGAACTAACCACATGATGAAAAGCATCCTTCTCATCTTCTCCAGGTCAGACAGTGTGATCCCTAAATCTCTGGTACCTTTTGCTGCTTCTTTCCCAAATAGAGTAATTCTTGTATCTTTAATTTTTCATTACATCACCAATTTTCAATATTTTATCATTTTTCTGGCTTTTCCCTGGACAATATCAAGCAATTCTTTTCATGAGATCAAATGACTCTCTGGGGTCATTTGTCTATTTAAACTTTTAACTTTTGAACTAATTATGAGGAAAAAAACAACGTATAACAAAGCAAGCAGAAATTCAAGGATGTGTCCTCAGAAAAGTAATTTGTATCCTTTGTCCCAATTTCTCTGTTTTACCTAAGCACTACTTTCTATATAAACCCAGTATATTTGCCTCTTTTAAAAGAAGTTTCCCTTTGTTTCCAAAGGTATGCAGGCATAAAATTATCTTTCTATCCTTTTCTTTCTCAGAAACATTACGTTTAGAAATTCAGTCTTCAGAATTTCTAGAGTGTCACATTCTGGCAACCACTTAGCCTTACGTGTCACCAAGTGTGGGTTTTTTCCCATCTTTGCTATAAAACATTGCTTTTGTATACATCCAGGGATTATGAGTCTAGGATTTAACAGTTTAAACCAAACCTTCTGAATATAAGAAAAAGAAAAGAAACCCCATATGATAAGGTAGAAAATTAAAATTCTTAAACACATTTGTGTTTTATATCCATTTTCAATGATCAAAAGAAGCAATCTGTTTTTATAATAAGAAAATGGGTTCTGGCTGTGTCTTTGAAATTCATCTGGATAATGGTATCCTTCAGCCCTTACTGAGTCTTTGGTGAAAACTGGCTTCATGATTTTTCTTTGAAAATCTTTCCCTGTGTTATCCTCACTTTCTTCTCAAGTCTGTCCAGTGGCCCAGCCACACAGAGGGTCAACCTCAGCTGGGAGCCACACTCCTTACATGAGCACCAAGAAGACAAGTTTTGAGGTGGGCTGACAAAGGCTCCGGGTCTTGACTTTCATTTCATCAACTGGAAAAAATGATTTTTATATATCAGTTAATATTGTCCTCAGTCATGAAAGCCTGATGAAGATGCCAAGATTATCATAACCACAGCAGGTCTTTTGGGAGACCAAAAAACAAAAACACATTTCATGTTTAACCTCCAGGATGACTTTCTGTTTCCCCCCCCCCCCCATTTTTTGGATCTTTCAGCTAAGCAGCAATTTATAGCCATAGCTGATTATTATGGAACACTGCATATATTGGAAATTCCTTGGACATTAAGTCACCCTTCCACCAATGAGGTTAGTACCTTTTGGCTCTGAGAATTTATGTGACCAGATATTGCTGAGGCATGTTTTAAAAGTGTGTTCAGAAATGACAGCATTTTTGCTCTGTAAGAAAACAAAAGAATCACACAATCCCAAATAAGGGATGTATTTCTGTTGTATGAGTTAAATAACTTGAAACTACAGAAAAACAAATGTGATGAGAGAAAGGGCAAGTAAATGAAGCCCAGATTCAGAAAAGAATTGATTTGGGGATTCATAAAATGTTATTTTCAGACTGTTGAAGGACGGGACTCCTTCAGTGATGCCTTTCCTGGAGGCCCAGTTGACATTTTGATACATCTCTCCATCATCGCCCACCTCCACCCCGTCTTCTCCCAAGTTGGTGTACTGTAGGCAGCATGGCTGAGGGGGCAATTTTCTGCCCTTCCATAGGCACCACCCGCCAGTTTTAAGTAATAGTAATAATAAGGTGATAAAAAGAAAATCAATGAATAGAAATAAGTAAATACATATACAACCAACATTAAATATATAGATTACAATCCGCCACAAGTCCCAACATCAGCCTACTTACCTGCAAGCAGAAAGCTTTCCATCCCCTGGCTGCTTTGCCCAAGGTTTCTGCTGACTTCACTGCTTCTGTTCTTCTGTGCACACACCAAGTCCTCTGGGGAACTCAGCTTCCCTTCCTGTCCCTTTAGGGTTTACACTGAGCTCCTCATCTGGGTTTTCCAAGTTTGGTTGATGATATGATACTTTCCTCAGGCTTAGAAGTGAGAAGCAAGGAAAGGGAAAAAAGCCATCCCTGAGTATTTCTTTTACAAAACTATAATTTTTTGCTGTTCTCTTCTTCCAACCCTACTCCCTTCATGGAATCCTCCAATTTGCAGGGCCCTGAACCTGAGCACAGTAGCCCCCACGTTTAGCTAGCTCCTCTGGTAGTGGGCCTGTGGGTGGTATCCCAAAGCAGGTAAGCCAGCTAATGAATTACAAGCAGCAGGAATTCTTCTAGAGCCTTGTGAAGAATATGAGGGCTTCCACGTGGGCACCCCTCTCATGGGCCCGTGCTTCTAACAGGTATCAAGCATGAATTACTACTTTGAAAGAGAAGTCAAGCATCTGGAATATGTAGAGGAACGGAAGAAAATTCGTGAACAAGAAAAGAAGGAAATGGAGCTGGAACTTGAGAAGACAAAAGTTGTAAGTGAAATTTCAGAAACAAAAGCCGTTGCCTTCCTCTAACCCCAGTGGAAATATGTATATTTGGCTTATTCCACAGTTTCAATAAGAAAATTATGCCTTTTCACATTCTTCTCTCTTTCTCATGACAGTCAAAAGGGTATTTTCTCATTTCCAAGATTACCATGAGTGACAACTATCAATTGGACACCTATCTAGATTCTATCCAACTTAACTTTCTAAAGTTTTCTGTAATTTCAAAGTCCTTTAGATACAAAGGCATCTGAATATCATCCATAGATACAACAATGCAAAATCTGGAATCTTTCATTGCATAGAATTTTAACATCCAGTGAATAATACCTTAAAACATGTAGTGCATGGGGCACCTGGCTGACTCAGTCCACAGAGCATCCGACTCCTGATCTCAGAGAAGTGAGTTTGAACTCCACATTAGATGCAGAAATTACTTAAAAATTTTTTGTTTAAAGAAAAACAGGTAGTCCAAAAAGAGTGGACTATAGAATGAAGACACATGGGCCCAAATCCCAACTCCACCCACCACTACTAGCTACGAGATCTGGAGCAGGGCTTATGTCACTGCTGAGCTTCAGTTCTTGTCTTTAAAATGGGAATACTGGGGCGCTTGGGTGGCTTAGTCATTAAGTGTCTGCCTTCAGATCAAGTCATGATCCCAGGGTCCTGGGATTGAGCCCCGCATCGGGCTCCCTGCTCAGTGGGAAGCCTACTTCTCCCTCTCCCGCTCCCCTTGCTTGTGTTCCCTCTCTCACTGTATCTCTCTCTGTCAAATAAATAAATAAAATCTGTAAAAATAAATAAATAAGTAAAAATAAAATAAAATGGGAATACTGATAACTACCTTTTAGGATTAGGCTTTTCAGTTCAGTAACCCGACAAATAGACTTTTAGTAAATGGGAACCAGTATACAGACAGATGGATAAGAACTTTACTATAATATAATATATGGGAACTATAAAATTTGAGATAGAGGAGAATTTGGTAGAGGACACATCTTTCTCCCAGAAAGGAACCTAAAACTCTGAAGGCCCTCACCTTTCTGTTTCCCAGCTTCTGCCACTGTTGGTCTTCCCTTGCCCACTGGGATTGGGACCTTTGGATATTCTGTGAATTCAGTTCTCTCTCTCTCAGCAGAGGTCCCCTCAGTCCATGTTTCTATTTCTCTCTTGCTCATTCCCTTCCTAGGCTTTTTGTCACCAGCAATTTCACCACTGATCCCGTTTATAGATTCTTTATAGGCAAATATATAACCTCCTCCAGCACAATTATTCATGTGAGAGCATGAGCATGTGGAATTCTTAATGTTAACATTATCACTTATTGATAGATACGTATCAGTGTAATAAAAGCAGAAGTCCTCATTTCAAAAGCATTGTTTAGTGGTGGCAAGGTATAAAAGAATACCAATGAACTTTTCATCATCTTCCCTGCTACAAAAGATTTGGTCTTGGTCCATTCTTTTGCATACTCACAAACACTGGTTGAAATTCTGTGGTGTGAGATAACCCTTCCTTTATGCCCACAATTACCCATGATTAGTGTGAGTGATTAAATACCACAGCGACAGGCCTAATCATCCACATCAGTTGGAAGCCAGTAGACCTGTGGAAAATCCAAAAATAATTTGCATGTGAAATACTCTTAAAACACCTGAATTTTATAATAATCATATCCTGAAATTGTATCATGTGCTTGAGTTTCCAAAATGTCTCCAACTTCTTCCTGTAGCTTCATTTCCATGTGATCTAGTACCCTCTTTATTTATTTTTTTTATTTGAGAGAGAGAGAGAGAAAGCTCGAGCAGGGGGAGGGGCATAGGGAGAAGCAGGCTCCCCGCTGAGGAGGGAGCCCCACATGGGGCTTGATACCAGGACCCCTAGGATCATGACCTGAGCCGAAGGAAGATGCTTAACTGACTGAGCCGCCTAGGTGCCCTGACATAGTACCCTCTTTAAAGTAGAGCTACTACTTCTCCCATTTTCTCTGGAACTAGACTGGAGATAAACGAATGGACTTAAATGGGCTCCTCTGTTACATTTAGAACATGGAAGGTGTCACCAAGGAAAAACAAGTAATGTCAGTGAGAAATACGTTCTAACAAGCAACTGCTGATAAAAGGGAAAATGGGAACAGCTGTAACAACCTCAGGGGACTGTAGGGGAGATTAAATGAGTTAAAATATTTACAGCACTTAGCTAGTAAGCAGCACATAGAAAATGGTAGGAAGCGTCTACTGTTGTGATTACAGAAGGCAGGGGGAGATCACACATCCATCCAGCATGGCTGGTCTTGACAGGTGCCCTGCCGTTACCAGAGATGAGGCTGTACATGTCAACCCACAAAACCAAAGGAAACCGTACACCCATCTCTTCCCAAGCACTGAGTCTGGGTACAGCTCACTTCTTGAAAAATAATAGTAATTACAGCTCTAACAGCACATGAAATGGGAGTTTTTCTAACTGGAATTTCAGCTGGAGACCCAAAGTTAGAAAAAGCAGCAGTTTCTGTGTGACCCATAAGCTGCTGTGCCGTCTAAATAGGACTTAGTAAAGGGAGGAATTCAAAAGAATTTTGTAAGCTCTAGGCAATTATCCACACTTCAGGCTACACAAGGGGGACAAGAATCATGGGAAAAAAGGAAGACTAGAAGAGGGTTTTTTTTTTTTTTTTTTGAGAAAGAGGTGTCAAAGAGCCATGTATTCCCCACTTCCCAGTTCTGCAAAACCAGACTCCATGAGGAGACCTTCAAGGGACAACTGCTAGAAAAGGGTTGCTGGCCAGGATGGACATCTGGCCTCTTCACGTCTGGCAGGAGGCTTCCCAAGCCACAGAGACCTGCACACTCTTCTCCACTCTCTCTGCCACTGCCCTTCAGAGCCAGCCGCCGCTCTCCCTCACTGTGCCAGAGATGCCCTCCTGCCCCTCCTGCCTTCTGCCCTCCCGTGAAACCCTCCCAGAGGGCAGTGGCTAGGCCAACTGCTCAAAACCAGCCCCTTCCTTTCTTTGGTATTTCTAGCTGTCAGTGCTTTATTGGGATGATTTGGCTTTTCCCCCTAGAAAATGTATCAGAAGTCAAAGGAACAGTTGGAGGCTGAATTGAAAATGGACTATGAGAGTTACCTAGAACTGGAAAAGAACATCCTCATCAACCTTGGCTTCATCAAAGTGAAAGAGACAATGTCATTCATGGACTTGTAGAAAAGCTTTCTGCAGGGGTGTTTTGGGGATTTTGTAGGACTTTCTTTTCTTTTTATTCATCATTTTTTATGTAATGTGAACTAGCAAACTAAACATTAAATGGGTTTACTTATAAATAGTAGCCTTTTATGTCACTGCTATTAAAAATTGTTTTATAACAATAAGATCTGTTTTGATTTTTGGATTGAATGTGTACTGAAATTTATACTGAATATGAAAGTTACCAATAACAGAATTTTCATTTTCCTATATTAATCCCTCACCCCCTGTCCTTGATGTCTATTTAGAGCCCCTAATCCCAGAAAGAAGTGGAAATCAAACTTTGTTCCCAATTACCAGGTTGCTTTTGGTTGCCCCTCCAAACAGTGCTCCCCGCCCCCCAGGTCCCCTGCACAGATTATAGTGCTGTGTGCTCAATACAGTAGTAGCAAATCGAATCCAGGAATATATGTATATAGAAAGGATAATAACATAAAGATCATGTTGGGTTTACCCAGGGAATACAAGGTTAACTTAACTGTAGAAAATAAATCAATGACTGATTAAAGGAGAGAATTTATGATACCAAATGGATGCAAAAAAAAAGTGATAAAATTTGACATCTGTTCATGATAAAACAACAATAAATTTTATCAGTTACAAAAAGAAGGGGAATTCCTTCCTGTGATGTAGGGTATCTAAAACAATCCTACAATAACATCATACTTAATGGTGAAAAATTGAAAGCTTTCTTCTGAGATGTGGAACAACACAGTGCCCCCCAACATCTCTTCTAGTCAGTGTTGTACTGGGGGGGCTAACCAATGTGGGCACAGAAAGGAAAGAGCATGTGAAACAGTTGCCAAAGAGCTTGGTGTGTCTCAACCAGAGGTTCAATGTCACAGGAAAGTGACTGGCATGGGAGTTGGGGTTGCGGGGAGAGTAGCAGGAGATGAGACTGGAAAAGTAGCTTGGAGCCAGATTGTGAAGTCTCCAAGAAGCCAAGCTAAAGAAGCTGGATTAGAGTTTGCAGATAATGGGGCATTAATAGAAGGGCTAAGCAGGAAGGTGACACAATCAGCTTTATTTTTAGAAAGTTAAGGGATGGATTGGAGTCGGGAGAGTCCGAAGGCAGGAAATCCTATTAGGAGGCAGTACTAGTGGTTCAAGTTAAGAGATTAACACACGCTTTACTGAAGCTTAATGTGAAAATAAATATGAAAGTCTGGTTGGATGGGGAATGCAAGACAAAGGATGATGCCAAGGTTTATAAGTTAAGTTGCTGGAGGACATTAAACTCAAAGTTATTTATCTCAAAAGTCAGGTAGATAGTAGCACTTAACCAACTGTGTACCTTTGGACAGATGACTTATCCTGTGAAATAGATTCCTCTACTATTCCATCAGTTGAGAGTATTTACCGTGCAACATTTACAAGGGGTAAGTGAGCACCTGCGTCTAAGGTGGCAGCGCCCCACATATATTGGTATCATCGTTATTGGATTGTCCCAGCACTCAACCTTGCACTGGAACAAACTTTCCTTCCTTCCTGTCCTTCCTTCCTTTCTTTCCTTTCCTTTCCTCCCTTTCTTTCTTTTCCTTTCCTTTCCTTCTTTCCCTTCCTTCCTCCCTCCCTCCCCTCCCTCCCTCCCTCCTTCCTTCCTTCCTTCCTTCCTTCCTTCCTTTCTCCTTCCTTCTTTCATTCTTTCCTCCCTCCATCCATCCTTTCTTTCCCTTTCTTTTCTATTCTTTTCTTTTCTTTCTTTCCTTCTTTCTCTCTCTCTTTCCCCACACTTATGGCTTATATAAATACATCCAGTCTCATAGCTTTAAATACTACATATATCCCTGGCATGAACTTCTCCCACAAAATCAAGAGCTGTACATCCATTTGACTGCTTAATATCTCCACTTGGATATATAGTAGGCATCTCAAATTTAAACATATCCAAAACTGAGTGCCTGGATTTCCCTCCAAACCCATTCTCACTGCAGTCCTCCCAATCACCTTGCTTTCAGTTAGTTGCTCAGGCAAAAACCTGATGTGATCCATCATTTTTCTCTTTCTTTCACAATCCATACCCTCTCTGTGAGCAAATCCTGTTGACTACAGCTTCGAAATACATACAGAACCTGATCACTTCTCTCCTTCCTCACTGCTACCGCCTTGGTTCAAGCTACCACCATCACCAGCTTGGACTTTTGCAGTAGCCTCCTAATTGTTCTCTGGGCTTCTGCCTGGCCCCCTTCAGTCTCTCTCTCAGCAGCAGCCAGACAGTACTTTTATATTTTTTTAAATATTTTATTTAGAGACAGGGGGAGGGGCAGAGGGAGAGGAAGAATCTCAAGCAGACTCCACGCTGAGCGCAGAGCCTGACGCAGGGCTCAATCTCACAACCCTAAGATCATGACCTGAGCTGAAATCCAGAATCCCACGCTCAACCGAGCCACCCAGGTGCCCCCAGACAATGCTTTTAAATGGAAGGCAGAGGCTATCCTTCTTCTCAGAGCTCGTCCTTGGCTTCCCAGCTCACTCAGAGCATGAGCCAAAAGCTTTACTGGGACCTGCAAGCCCCCCTCATGTGATCAGGCTGTCATTGTCAGTCTGGTTTCATCTCTCTCTCCTCCCCCACATCACGCCACCCCAGTCATGTCAGCCTCTTACAATTCACCAAACATACCGGGCATATTCCTATCCCAGGACATTTGTGTTTGCTATTCTGCATTTTGTCCAGTAACTTTCCCTATTTTGTCTTCATGTATTCCCCCAAAGGAAAAAAAACGTTTTGAGTGCCTACACTGTGCCTGGCTCTACAATTTTAGACAGAGTGTTCAGGGTAGGTGTTACCAGGAAGGCGACATTTAAGCAAAGACCTGAAGAGGGTGACCTGTAGTCAGTCTTCTAGGAGAAGCATTTTCATAAATCAGTCTTCCGTTCCCACCTCAACAGACTTCTGCTTAGGTCTTCTGGACAGAACTGTGTTGTGTGGACACCTCTTAGTGCAGAAGCACCTAGGACCATGGAGAACAGGAATGTCATGATTGCATGACAGAAGCCATTACCTGGGGCTGGCTCATTGTTGTCTCAAACAAAAGCAGGGTTCTATTAGCATAGAAGAAGGGAGTAATGGATATTGGTTATCAAATAAAGAGCTTAGTATAGTGCCTGGCATTTAGCAAGCAGTAAATTTTGGCTTCTATGTTACCTAATTTACAAACATAACACAATTATAATATTCTTGCTATAGAAACTAAACATGGAGTTCCTCTGCCTTATGAGAGCAGTTATCATCAGTTCAGTATGATATTTGTATCGCGTATTTATAATCTTAGTTTTCCTCATCATCTCACCAGCCTATGGCCATCAGTCGGGTCATATAAACAGCCACAGCCCAAGCTTCATGGGATCTTGGCCCACCTGCTTATCTGGTAACTCGTCCTTCTGCAAAGCACCCCCAGGTGTGTCCTGTTGCTCCTGGGATGAAGGTTGACTCACATATGTTTAAAAACAAGCCTACAACCATCAGGCCCTCAAGGCTCCTTTCTCTCAATATGCTAGAGCTACCTAATGGCCTGTAACATGGCAGAAGGTGCTGGGACAATGCCTTTGTGTCAGTTCAGGTTCCGCATGAAGCTAACACCAAGGCAAGACTAGATGTACAAGAGATTTATTGGGAGAGAGAGCAGAAGAAGCCAGGGAGGGCCTTTGGACCTCATTGCAAGTCTGGTGCGTATGGAAGGAGAGAGGGAAGGAAAAAGGTTGGGGTGGGATGATTCAGACCACTCAGAATGCTCTCCTTTCTTGGACTCCAAGGCTTTGGAGCTCAGGCAAATGCACTGCGCTGCTTCCCCCTTCTCTGGGATGAGTTCTCTCTGAGGCTCCTCAACTCACACTGGGAGACTCCAGCTGAGATGCTGACTTCCTATAATGGAAGATGGGGGAATACTGGGCATGAACGAAAATGGAGTTAGCTGGTGTGCCTCCTTCTGGTTCCCATAGCTCCAGCATTTTCTCCCACTGCCCATTCCTTCCCAGCTGCCCCGTGGGCCAATTTAGGCTCTTCTTCCCTTCAGTCTTTTGATCTGGCATGTAGTGAAAAGAAAGAGGGCTTTAGGATCCAGGCAGACCTGAGTCTGAATCCCAGCTTCATCCCCTTGGGCAAGCTATACTGTCTCCTAGGTCTTAGTTACACCATCTATTGGGGATGATAATTATACCTACTTCACCAGAAGGTAATGTATGTAAAATACATGGCACTTAGTGGGTGCTTAGTAAGTTTTGCCTTCTTGCTTAGCCTCAGGTACTCGCCCCCCCCGCCCCGGCAACCCACACACACCCCAGAGAAAACATAGTGTTTCCTCTTTGTTCTATGTAATTATCTCTGATTTTAACATTTTTGTTATTATTATCAATAATGCGAATGTCTCTCTCAAATATGACTTAAGCAGTCGCTCTGCACACCTAGTTTAACATTAGCCTTGATCATTTTAATATGAGACCAGATATGTTGGACCTAGCATTTAAAATTTAAAGAGTAGCTTTATTTTTTGCAGAACTTAAAATGCTATGGCTACCTAGAAAATTAATCATTCTTTTTTTTAAAGATTTTATTTATTTATTTGAGAGAGAGAGAATGAGAGATAGAGAGCACGAGAGGGAAGAGGGTCAGAGGGAGAAGCAGACTCCCTGCTGAGCAGGAAGCCCGATGTGGGACTCGATCCCAGGACTCCAGGATCATGACCTGAGCTGAAGGCAGTCGCTTAACCAACTGAGCCACCCAGGCGCCCGAAAAATTAATCATTCTAATAATACTTGATTTATTTAGGTTAAATTTAATTATCATTCAGCTTTATAAACTGCTTTTTTACCCAACCAGAAATGCTGCATAATTAAATGAGCCTATTTTCAGGTCCTCAGATAACCATATCATCTGGGTGCACTTCAGATGAAACGGCAGTTGACTCCAGTAGATGGTGGTCAGTGGCCTGGGTACATGGTCACAGCTTCACTAATCCACGACTGTCAATGATTAACATTTCCCTGTGCCCTCTACCCCCGAGCGTTGCTTGAGGTAGGCAATCTTCCACCCCGTTGCTAGGATGCCATCACCAGGTCAGATACCCTGTAACTAAGCAAGGCTCCCGGGGCGGAAATTAAATATCTCAGTAAAGGGCAAATTAAACCCTGTGTGATGAATCCACTCCTTCCATGGCTGATGAGCTATTTAAGGGTTACAGGCCATGTAAAAACAACTGCACACCATCAAAGTAGAATCCCAAACACGAAAAAACCAACCTCAAAAATGTATTGAGGGAAATGGTTAAAAAAAAAGTTAAGTGTAATTGCTTCCAAATGCTCTCTTGTTCACAAATATGACATTAAAAATATATATGCAGTGAGTATAGTAAATAATTCAGGTTGTGTTTCCCCACAGTCGTGCCAATGTTCTGAACTTCAAAGGACAGAAAATAAGATTTCTCTAAGTCACCTGTACAGGTAATATTCTAGGCTGTTTTTATTCTTTTTCCTTAAAGAGAAGAAGGAAAGAAGATGTAAAATACTGGATTTCACATTCTTCCCTGTCAACTAAAGATAGTTCTTCCAGCCTGAAGCTATATTTTTAAGAAGAGTAATTCTCTTTAAAAAGTTTTCTAAAAAAAAGAAAACAACACTAAATCAAATCTAAAATATGGTGAGTTTCTGCTTTATTTTGACCTTAGTAAACAAGCTAAATTAACAATTAAAATTGACACTGATCTTCCTCTTTTAATGAAGTTTCCAGATTCTATGGATCTAAATCTAACAAAAAACCAGAATGAACTCCCAGTTATACAAAATCTAAGTACGGGTCATCGTGGTAATGGGGTTGTGTATCCAGAGAGATCTAGTCCTCAGAAATAATACACTATAGACAGAATTTGAAATAAAAAGATTTTGCTTCAGTTCATTATGAGGATCTTAATTTCAGTTGACTGAGAGTATCAGAAAATCTGGACAAGGAAGGAGATGACAGAAACCACCAATGCTTGTCAAATATCTATGTGCACCCCTACATTTTCCAGCCTCTTTGGCAGCTAGATAGGAGCCTGTGATTGAATTCTAGCCAACAGGATGTGGGTAGAAATGATAGAAGCCACTTCCGGACCTGGCTTTAACTCACCTTGTGATATCCTCCAACTGCTAGGTGTTTCAGATGACATGTTTATGAAATAAAGTTTCTCAACCTGTTTCAGACTTTCAGACAGGCAGGAAATAAACCTTTATTGTATTAAACCATGTATACATCAGGGTTTATTTGTCACCACTCCATAGCCTTGCCCATCAGGTGGATTAGAAAATACTCAGTCTCATTAGAACATATGTGCACAACTGTTAGTTGGAAATCAGGAACTGGACTCAAATCTGTGAACATTCACTAAGATACTAGAAATATTTAAAAAGTGATAGCTGAAGATATAAGAAAAAACAACTTTCTCATATTAGAAAATACCTCTATCTCCAGGTTGAAAAGAGTACACTGTATTCCAAGCTAATCCTAGCTTATTCAGTAAGTGGGTGAACTGGGGTTGGCATATCACTCCAAACCCCATGCTTTTGAATACTCAACACTGAAGCCAAAGTGATCATTTAAAAATCAAATCTGAACCCCATCACTTCCCTCCTTAAAACCTTTCAGTGGCCCTTGTTGGACTCAGGATAGGGTCTAAGTTCTTCACCTGCTTATGACACAGCCCTGTGTGCTTTTTGAGCCCATTTTGTACAGCTTACCTGCTTCCCCTTCAGACGGTGCAGTCCATGCTGTTTTCCACACCTGCTATGCTCTCCCTCACCTCTGCTTCCTGGAAAATGCTATTCCCTTTGCATGGGTAAAAAGCTACCAAGAATTTTTAAAATGCCCTAAAATGAATTAATATCTAATGCAGTACAACAGTAGCTACACACATTTAAAACATGATTCATATGCAGTCCTCCTACGGAAATGAACAGTGCTCATGAGAATTTGTTTTAGAGGGGCGCCTGGTGGCTCAACCAGTTAAGCATCTGCCTTTGGCTCAGGTCATGATCTCAGGGTCCTGGAATGGAGCCTCACCTCGAGCCCCGTGTCAAGCCCAGGTTGAGTCCCGCGTTGGGCTCCCTGCTCAGTGGGGAATCTGCTTCTCCTTCTGCCCCTCTCACCCTGCTCGTGCTCTCTCTCTCTCAAATAAATATAATCTTAAAAAAAAAAAGAATTTGTCTTAGAGACATAACAGGAATTGACAATGTGATATTAACAGTTTTCAAAGTCACAAAGTAAGACAACTATCTGGATCATAATCAGAGCTTTGGAGTCAGAGACAATTCTGAGTACTCGGTCACTTACAGGTTTTAGTAATTTAACCATGACAAGTTTCTGCTGTGGCACAACAAATTCTTAAAAATGGCCACAGCACAAAAACTAATGATGTAATGTATGGCGATTAACATAACAATAATAAAATTATTTAAAAAATGGCCACAGCAGTATTTCCCATCCCACATGCTCTTCAAAACCATTGCCACACCCCCATCAAGAGAAAGACTCTATTTCCCCTCTCCTTGAAATGAAGTGTGACTTTGTGGTTGCCTCAAAGCATAGAATGCAGCAGAAATGACACTGAGGCCAGATCATAAAGGGTGATGCAGATACAGATCCCACCTGGCTCTCTCATTGAAAACTCACCCTGGGAAGCCAGCCACCATGTTGTGAGGAGGCCCAGGCTACATGGACAGGGCACACAGAGGTGTTCTGGTTGACAAGCCCAAGTAAGATTTCAGCCAGCAACCAGCACCAACCACCATATATGTGGAAGGAACAAGCCTTCAGATAATTCCAGGCCTGAGCTATCGAGCTACCCAAGCCTTTGCTGATTGTAGCCGAGATGATCAATCCCTAACAAGACCTGCCCAAACTCACAAGGTTTGTGAACAAGTGAGCAAAGTAAATCCTATCATTATTTTAAGACATTAAGTTTTGGTATGGTTTGTTATGTAGCAGTAGATAACTGGGAAAACCACCTTTTTTTGTTCTTGTGAGGATTAAATGAAATAGAACATAGAAAACTCCTGGTACAGTGTCTGAAACACAGTGAATGTGAGTTATCTGTAATGTATCCATAACTATGGCAATTGCCTCAAAATAGCATATTTATTTCTATCCCTTCTTTGTTTAAGAATTATAAAGAGACATACTATAAGTTTCTGCTTTTAATACATATAATCCAGTAAGACAATCAGCTATGTACTCAAATAATTATAGTAGAAAACAGAAGAAAATTAATGCTACATATCTTAAAATTTGAAAAAGGTCTTTAATAAATATCAAACTATGAATAGTGGAAACCTCTGGTGAGTGGGATTGCATTTAAGTAGGAGATGAGGAAAAGACAAGAAGAGAATAGAAGAATGGGCTTTCAACTACATACTCTTCTGCATTGTTGGAATTACTACAGGAAACATGCATTTCTTTATTTATTATCCTTTTTACTGAACTATTACTTATAAACAGTGAAGTGTACAAATTGTAAGTGTGCAGCTAACTTAATTTTTAATTATGTATTTAGCCATGTAACCATCACCCCAGCATACATTAGTTCACTAAGAACTCTATTACTATAGATTAGCTTACATTTTATAGAATTTTATATAAGTGGAATCATATGTACTTATTTTTGTCCTATTCTTTCACTTTTGAGATCCATTTTTGTTGTGTATATTAATGGTGGTTCATTATTTTTTATTGCTAAGTAGTATTTCATTGCATGGATACACCACGATTTGTTTGATAGACATTTGGGTTCATGGTTTCCAGTTTGGGGTTATTCCAAATTACTCTTCCATGATCATTTCCGTGCAAGTTGTTTTATGTGCATATGTTTTCATTTTTCTTGGATAAATAGGAGTAGAATGTCTGACTCATATGGTGTGTATATGTTCAACTTTTTAATATATTGCCAAATATTTCCAAAGTAGTTGTGCTATTTTACCTTCCCACCAATGTGTATGAAAGTTCTAGTTCCTCCATATTCTTGCTAGTATGGTCAGCTTTTAAAATTTAGCCATTCTTATTAGTGTGTAGTGGTATCTCATTGCAGTTTTCATTAGCATTTTCCTGATGATTAATGCTGCTGAGCTTACTTTCATGTGTTTACTTTTTATCCACTTCTTCTTTCATGAAGTGTTTATTTACATATTTTGCTCATTATTCTTTGAAGGTTTTTTTTTAATTATTGAGATTTGAGAGTTCTTTATATATTCTGGATATAAGTCTTTTACCAGATATATGCAAATATTTACTTTCAGTCTGTGGTTTATCTTCTCATTCTCTTAACAGTGTCTTTCAAAGGGCAGAAAAATTTTAATTTTGATGAAGTTCAATTAATCAATTTGTTTTTTTATAGATTATGTTTTTGTTGACTTAGCTAAGACATCTTTGCATAACCAAGGTTTTCTTCTAGAAGTTTTATACTTTTCGGTTTTACATTTAGATCTGTGATCCATTTCAAGTTGATTTTTACATATGGTATAAGGTATAGATCAACGTGTTCTTTTGGTTTCAGGGGGAGGGGGCTTGCATATAAATATCCAATTATTCCAGCACTATTTATTGAAAAGACTATCCTCTCCCCACTGGATTGCTGTTGTCAAAAATCAGTTGTGCATCAGAGAAAGACAAATATCATATGATTTCACTTATATGTGGAATCTAAAAAATCACAACAAACTAAGAAATAAATGATTCAAATACTGGGAACAAACTGGCAGTTACCAGAGGTGAGGTGGGTGGGCAGGAATGCGCACAACAGAAGACAGGGTTGGAGAGGTACAAACTTCTAGTTATAAAATAAATAAATCACGGAGATGTAAAGTACAGCATAGGAAATATAGTCAATAATATTGTAATAACATTGGTGACAGATGGTGACTATACTTACTCTGGTGAGTACTGAGTACTTGTCGAATCGGGGCACCTGGGTGGCTCAGTCGGTTAAGCATCTGCCTTCGGCTCAGGTCGTGATCCCAGGGTCCTGGGATCGAGCCCTACATCGGGCTCCCTGCTCAGTGGGGAGTCTGCTTCTCCCTCTGCCTGCCACTCCCCATTTCCCCTGCTTGTGCTCTTTCTCTCTCTCTGACAAATAAATAGATAAAATCTTAAAAAAAAATTGTCAAACCAATATGTTGTACACCTGCAACTAAGATAACACTCCATTTCAATTATACATCAATAATAAATTTTTTAAAAAGTCAGTTGTCCATGTATGTAGGGCCTATTTCTGAACTCTATTATGTTCCATATCTATCCTGATACTAATACCATACTGTCTTGATGACTGTCACTTTAAAAGTCATCCTAAAATCAGATAGTATTGGTCTTCCATAGTCATTCTTTTTTTTTCAAGGTTGTTTTGGCCTTCGTATGTATATTTATGCTAATTTACATATGCAGTTCTGACTTTTGTAAAATTTCCACTCGGTGATTTGCTAGACGTCCAATCCCACTGAGACTCAGGCCCTGTGTAAATGCACTGAGGATATAGCTGATAATGGCTTAAGTGATCCTGTGGTAGCTGAGGATGTAAGCAGTTGTGGCAAGTTCAGATGGCTAATAAAAAAGCTGACTGTCTTTGAGAAGCAACCATGACATGCAACTGTAACAACACCATCCAGGGAGCAGAGAGTTAACAGAAAGAACAGAGAGAAACCAAAGGAGTTCCTCTGATATTTTCTTATGCATATTCTTTATGAGGTTTAATAAACTCCTATTTTAAAATATATAAATAAAGCCTACCGTCATTAACACCCTAGCGTTTTACTCAGATGATGAGCCTGCCTACTTCCAGGTGGAGAATACAGAACCGAATGGAAGGTAAGTTTTACTTATAGGCAGAGGAGGAGGCAGATTCTGTGGGGCACAGTGGGAAAAGGCAAGATTGGTTGGGGTATCTGAGGCTCAAGGCACCAGAACTGGCACATGACCACAGAGGCTAAAGGAGGAAATATTTTATCAACAGAGGCAAGAACATGCCCAATTTTGGCCACTTTGTTGGTTAACAGGATGCCCAATGGCAGTAATTACCTGGAAAATCTTTGCATGTTGGTTTTGGCTGCCAGTACACACTTCCATTTCCTGCTCCATTTGATGAAGGGTACCAAAGTTCATCCTGTGACATTTAGTCACTATAGGAGGAAGCAATAGGAGGTAATTGTTAGGGGATAACATCCTGTACTTCTCATGTTTCCATAAAAAAGAGGGAACTTGACTTCTCAAGAGGAAGGAATATGGGAGGATCACTTCCAGCTTCTCTCTGACTCCCTCACTTAACTGTTCTCCAAGTCACAAAGACTGACTCATCTGACTGGTGACTTGAGCAGGACTTGAGCGTGCTTGCCTGGGAGGCTTCTGTGTTCTTACCTACAGAGCCAGCCTGTCTGTAGTATGCACTTTTTTTTCTTCTCTGTAGCGCTGACAGGCTGTACCCCTGCCAGGAAAGGCCTGTTTTTAGCTAAATGTGCCAGTGACTGGGTAGGAATGATCAGATCACAGGGAATGTAGGAAGAAGCCTACTTGGCCATAGACCCTAGCCCTTTTCTTCAGCTTACCTTCATCAGTAGTAAATCTGGTATTTTGATCTCCATATGTCTGGCTCCTAGGTCTTGGTTCTAATTTTAGGAGGAAAAGATAGCTGTGCTGTTAGTCTCCTACCACACCTACATTAACATAGAGGGAACTTGGAGGAAGATAGGCTTGGTAGGAGAGGGTTAAAACTATAAAGGGAAACAAAATGAAAAAGATGGAACACTACATCAAAAACTTGATGTAATGTATGGTGATTAACATAACACAATAAAAAAAAAACTAATGACGTAACAAAAAAAAAGAAAAGAAAAAATATGGTCAGAGCCTTTGTTCTGAGAGGTCCCCAAACCTCAGGCTGCAAAGGTTGGGCTTTGGCCAGTGTGGAGTCTGTAACTCCAGAGCAGCTGGGGTTGACAACACAGGGCTCATGAGGAATGTGCCACACTTGGGACACAATCTCAGACAGGCTGCAGACAGACCCTTTCTCACCCTCCTCTCTCCATTGCCAGCTCAAGTGAGATTCAGGCAAGTCCGGATGTGGTGCTTTTGTCCCTTAAAAAGAGAACAGCCTGGTATCATCTATGTGTCCAACTTCCAATGCAGATTTGACTTTCCTTGTGCCCCAATGTTTGTGAAAGGAAAAGGGGGAGGGATGGAAGCTATGTAACTCAGTATTTCCCTTAGTATGCATGCCAAGGTATACATTATGAATTTACTTTTGTGTATAGAAAAAAAATATGGTCAACTTATTTATGACAAATGATACCAATTTTCCATTTATGGTGGTGATATAAAGTTGTACTCTAAAAATAAATTTAATTGAAAATAAAATTTTTTAGAGAAAATAAGTAAACAATATTACACATGGTATTTGAATATGGTAGAAATCGTGAAGGTTATCTGTGAATGAGAGAAGTCTGGGAAGCTAAAAGTTATGTGGAAAGGATCACAAGATACCCAAAATATGCATTATTTTTTAGAGGCTATTAATAGCAATGTTAGATCTTTCTAACTGTGATGAAATCTAGGATTTGTAGTGAATTCACATATTCTGTGACTCTTTTAGGAGTTAATTATAATCGCACAAAGTTCATCTCCAATTCTTTTTTTTTTTTACTTCCAAAATGACACTTACTATGAAGTACTGAAGTCTGCGACTTACTTTAAAATGTACCAGAAATTAAGGCAGATAATGAGGGATATCAAACTAATATAACAAAATGCTTACAATTATAGAATCTAGCTGGTAGATACATGGGTGTTCACTGTATAATATTCAACTTTTCTTTATATTTGAAAACGTAATGAAATGTCAGTGGAAAAAGATACTAACGTGCCTTCTTTTACATATAGTTTAGTTGACTTTACAGGTGAGTTTTGACATTGAGTACAGATCAAACATAGATTCATAACCTTGGACAGATGGCCCTTTATTCTCTGACATTTCTTATCAACCAGTTTAGAGGAGCTATTTTCACTTACCTAATGATTCAAATTTGCCCTTAGGTTAAAATGTGAGTTTTACAATGGCTGCAGGGGAAAGTTAGTCAAAAAAGAGACCCAAATGCTGGCAAACTGCATCCCTTTTCTTGAACAAAGGTCAAGAACAAGGGGTCGCTGTTCAATATCTGCAGCTATGAAAAAATGTGAGCTGCAGGCTTGCTGTCTCTAACTTTCACAAAAATGTCTTGAATGCAAGACTTTCCCTTTTCTTGATTTAATATTCACTGTATTTTTTAAAGTTGGAATTTTAAACTCTCCCTAGAGGAGTTTTTAGTCAAAGAAGTATGTAGAATGTTGAGGCTAACACCAAGTTTTCACTTCATAAATACCTCCAGTAAGCAAAACAACAACAACAAAAAGAAAGATTAACTCAAATGACTTAAA
Organism: Eumetopias jubatus; assembly: GCF_037043125.1. Taxonomy (NCBI): domain Eukaryota; kingdom Metazoa; phylum Chordata; class Mammalia; order Carnivora; family Otariidae; genus Eumetopias; species Eumetopias jubatus. Next base: position 36,157,053 of record NW_028274810.1, on the reverse strand, counting down.
AACATGCCCTGGGCCTTATCAAAGAGATAAGGATTAATTTAACCCAACCCAGGGGCAATATCTAGGCATTTTTCTCCCTTGCTTAAAACAAACACTTGACATTGAGAAAGATTAAAAAATGTTAAATGTAGTGCCTGTTCCCCAAAGTGGTCTCTGCTACTCTTTCTAATAGGAGTTCTACTTGTAGGGTTCATTCAACTTTATGAAAATATTTTCTTTTAATAAAATGAAAAATAGGTTTTTCATTAGTGCACACTAAAATGAATCGGGACATTTTTTGCTCATGATTTCTGCAAAGAAATAAATGACACATTTTAACAAAAGCTCCCCAGAGACCTTCCTTTCTTATGGTGAGAGACACTTTTTATACACATATTATTTAAATAATTCTTTCCACTGAAACAATTGCTATTCTACGGGAAAAAAATACCCCAAATTTATGAACTCACTTTTTAAGTCAAGAATATTCCCAAGGCCATTCTAGTTCCAAAAGAAACACAAGTCATTAAAAAAAAAACAACAACAAAAAACGAGAGAGAGAGAGAGAACACTTTGTTAACTACAAAGAATTACTACTCAGGAGTAAATCTTTTTTTTTTTTTAAGATTTTATCTATTTGTCAGCGAGAGAGAGAGAGAGAGAGAGAGCACAAGCAGGGGAAACATGGGGAGCAGCGGGCTCCCCACCCAGCAGGGAGCCTGACGCGGGACTCGATTCCAGGACCCTGGGATCAAGACCTGAGCCGAAGGCAGACACTTAAGCGACTGAGCCACCCAGGTGCCCCAGGAGTGAATATTTGAATAATTAGATAGACATTGCTTCTCTTGGTCTTTAGTCTTTTCCTGACAAAAAGATAACCATTCTCTGAGAATACCTTTACATTCATTCATTTATTAATAATTAACTGAGCCGGGGTGCCTGGGTGGCTCAGTCGTTAAGCGTCTGCCTTCGGCTTAGATCATGATCCCAGGGTCCTGGCATCGAGTCCTGCATCCAGCTCCTGGCTCAGCGGGAAGCCTGCTTCTCCCTCTCCCTCCGCCCCTGCTTGTGTTCCCTCTCTCGCTGTGTCTCTCTTTGTCAAATAAATAAATAAAATTAAAAAAAAATTAACTGAACATCTTCTATATTATAGTTCCTAGGCAGATGGCAGTGAAATAGATATATAAAGGTGTGGATATACTTTTTTACATTTTTTTTAAAAGATTTATTTATTTTAGGGAGAGAGAGCGGGGGGCGGGGGGAGGTGTCAGAGTTTTAAGCAGACTCTGAGCTGAGTGCAGCCCAAGGTGGGGCTTGATCCCACAACCCTGAGATGGGGATCTGAGCTGAAACCAAGAGCTAGACGCTAAACCGGCTGTGCCACCCAGGTGCCCCTTACAGTTTTTCTTCTTAAATTTGGTTTAAATGTAAACATTTTCTAGTTATAAATGTCCATCTTTTAATCAAATAGTACAGTCACTATTTGGTACTTGTTAGAAGAAACAGAAATCTCCGCCCTCTTCCTCCCCCAATTTTCAAAGCAGGTTACTAATTGGGTTTTCAGAGGTAGCCTCTGAAGTGGCATTTGAGCACAGAAGTGAAATGACTAAAAATAGCTACTCAAGGAAAGTCTGGATGAGGTGCATTCCACATAGAGGAAATGGCAAGTGCAGAGATCCTAGGATGGGAATGAAGTCCTCCTTGTTGCTAGAGCACAGGGAGCAAGAGCCTGAGGAAATGATACGATTTATTTTTCTTGAAGATCACTTTGGCTTCTGTGGATAGAATGGATTATGTGTGTGGACAGAAGAGAGTGAGAGCAAAGAGGTGAAACAGGAAGAGATTGCAATGATGGTAGCTTGGTCTAGAGTGCAAGTAGTGACAAACCTATGTACACTGTTTCAGGATATATTGTAGTCAGAACTTTGATAGCTTGGGTAAGGGGGAATGAAAGAAAGACTCCAGTTTGGGGGTAATAGGGTGAGATGAAGACTAGGGAAGTGTTGTGAATATTTGTCACTGGCAGGATGCTTAGCATCCGAAGCCTCTTCTTAAATTCATAGAATTTACCATCGTGTAAATTCCAGAGAAAGGACTCTAGCTAATTGCTCCCTGACACCTGGAAGCTGGGGCAAAATATGATGCTTCTGTCAAGGACTCTGAATCAGGGATGATGCAGCAGAGCAGGGGTTTTATAACTAATTCCAGTGGTGTGCATGAGCTGTGTTTGGTGGCAATACCCTAATCAGGCATAGCCTTGGTTACTCTCATTCTGATCACCTAGCCTTAGTTCTGCTTATTTTCCAAGTCTATTTCTCCAGCTTTCTCATTAAAAAGAAAAAAAAAATTGAGGTATGATTTATATAAAGAGCAAAAATCTTAAGTATGGAACTTGTTATGTAAATACCTGTGAAATTTCCACCTAGATCAAGATATAAAACGTTTTCAGCACCCTATATGTCTTCCCTCTGAAACATTATCATTATTATTTTTTAATGAATTCCATTTCTGCCTGAATTAGCCAGTTTTTGGCTGAGTCAGACAGCAACCAAGAACTCTGATTTCTGGGCGCCTGGGTGGCTCAATTGGTTAAGCGACTGCCTTCGGCTCAGGTCATGATCCTGGAGTCCCGGGATCGAGTCCCACATCGGGCTTCCTGCTTAGCAGGGAGTCTGCTTCTCCCTCTGACCCTCTTCCCTCTCGTGCTTTCTATCTCTCATTCTCTCTCTCTCTCAAACAAATAAAATCTTTTTAAAAAATCTTAAAAAAAAAAGAACTCTGATTTCTGGCACTTCAATGTTTATCAAACATGAGCCTTACTGAATTAAAAATGAGCCTTGGGCTGGGAAAAGAGCATTCTTCTTCATACCAAAGTCCTCAAGTCTGTAAGATTCAAAAAGAAACTTGCTATTATTAAACATAATACAATTTGATCACTTTCCAAGTACCTAAAAGTTGGTGTCTTTAAATTATAAAATCCTAAGCCTTAAAGTCCTTATGTCTGGAAACATTAATTCTTTTCAGGAACCATACCACTATCCCAACCTGTTTCAAAGCCACACAATCTGAAGTTTTCCAGAGAGTTAGGATGTGAACTTGGCTTTATTTAAGTCTTCCCACCTTATTCTTGCAGTGACTACTGGCATCATTACCAAGTACAGAAGCATTAATACTTATAGTTAAAAGGACATTATAAGTATTATGATAAATACTACATTGATAATAGCAACTTCCACTACAAGGAGCTCATTTAAAAAATATAATGGAGTCACCTCAATCTCATTTGATGATAACTCCATCCTTCAGTTGCTCAGGCCTTACCCCTTCCTCTCACAGTCCACTGGCAGATTCTTTTGGCTCCTACTTCCAAAACATATCCAGAATACAATCAGTTCTCACCACCTCTATTGCTTCTTCCCTGGTCCAAACCACTATCTTTCTTGCCTGGATTACTGCAAAACTGGATGCAAGAAGATAATAGAGAAAAACCGTCACAGTTCTGAAGGGAAATGAGTTTGAATCTAGAACTGCAGGTCCAATCAAAATGAAATACAGGGAAAAAAATAAAGGCCTTGTCAGAAATGCAAGGACTCAAACCTTTCTCTCTCAAGCACCCTTCTTGTGGGGGGATGTGTGTGTGGGGGGTGTACAAGGGATGGAAAGAGGTGTGTGTGGTGGAGGGAACTATTTATATACTTCAGCAAACAACAAAAAACACCCCTATATTTTAGAAAGGTGAGATATAAAACAAAATAGAATATAGGAGTGCAAGGAAAACATATCCCAGGATGACAGCTAAAAAGCCACATTGTCCACTTTTGATTAAGTTAGTTAAAAAGCTTAGGATGATCTCAGGCTTATACTGAAGAAGATATTTTTCTCCTGTCAAAGAAATAAAAAGGCAAGAATGTACTTCATGAATCCCAGGATGAGAGCTAAAAGCACTCTGAACAAATCTGATAATTCAATAGCAAGATAAAAGAAAATAAAAATCTGCAAAAGCATGACCCAATTATGAAGCAAATAACACAAGGCATGATTTGGAGAAGTTGATGGCTATACAATAAAATAATCCATTTGACCTTTAGCTTGGAATATTCTGCTTAAATCAGCATAGACTTCAGGACATAGATTGGATATGTAGGAGACAAAACCACCTGGCTAACCTGTAAACGCTTTTGCATAATCCAGCGCATAATGGCTAGTTATTGGTTTGTAGTTTTTAGAATCAACATATAAAGGAAAAGACAAGTCAGATATAGTTCCCCCAAATAATATAATCTATTAATGTTGATTATATCAACTAATCGTGTAACTTAGAGAAATTAAGAGGTAAAGGGCAGTAATGGGCTGAAGGGAAGTATAGTGTTGGTCATCTCCACAATGGTAGCGAGCCAAGAGACACTGTTTAAAACAGATGGATCAAGAAACAAAGATTACTAAGAGTTATAAAGGACACTGAAAGAACAACTAAAAATATTAAATGGGGAGGAGGAATGGACATTCCTTATCATTCATACTTAAATGACAAATCAAGAAATAGCAGCAGTGAACCTGGACCCAGTGATGGAGGTAGTACTTACCCAAAGAATAAAAAGCAGCTGTTATCTCTGAGAAGGGGGACTGGTGTGAATGGCACACTTTTTATTCTCTATCCATCTGAATTGCTTGAAACTTTATTCAGGTACATGCACTAAAATTAAAATTGTTTTTAATCCTAAGAAATACTGGGGCTGGTAGACTTAGAAGGGAATGACAGCCGACAGTCTTCTATTGCAGAAGAAGCAGGTATAAAAACTCAAAAAAGGTTTGAAGTTAAAGGTCATGTAAAATAAAGGCATAAACTTACTGAGCACTACTAAATACAGAAGAGTCAATAAAAGAGATTTGTAGTTAGGACTCAGTGATTTAGACAACACAGATGTTTAGTATTTTCTATTTAAGATGGCAGAGATTAAACTATTTCCATCCAAAATTATAAAACAAGATACTTCTGGCCTTTAAAGTATTTCAGATTCTAGATAATTCAATTCTGGACCAAAAAATATCATTACATCTATTTATGGATAACATTCGATTGTCCAATACTCTTAACACTTTTGTTTAAAAAGAATGACATTAAAATAAGTAATCCTTAAAATCATTATGATAATAGCATGACACCAAGGTTATAATACTTTAATAAAACTTTTACGTTTCTGGAACAACTTATTCAATTCATACAATATACATGATATAGCAAACAAAACCTTTTTTTTTAAGATTTTATTTATTTTGACAGAGAGAAACGCAGCGAGAGAGGAAACACAAGCAGAGGGAGTAGGAGAGGGAGAAGCAGGCTTCCCGATGCCCGGGGCTCGATCCCAGGACCCTGGGATCATGACCTGAGCCGAAGGCAGATGCTTAACGACTGAGCCACCCAGGTGCCCCAAACAAAAACATTTAAAGCACATTTCTTTTTACTGTTTACTCAATATATATCCCTGTCACATATTCTTTTGGTATTCTTCAGAATTGTTATACGAAGCTTTAAAAAATTAAATTTTCATATAAAAATAGTTATTTATCTGGTTTAACAACTGAGTTTTCAAATTAAATAACAAGGTGTTCTGTGTATCAATGTATATTACGTAGAAATAGTTAAATACTTCAATATTTAGAAAAACATCAAGAATTCCGTTTTCTAATGGCTGCTACATCTTTAAGTTGTTGATTCAAATTTTCTAATTTTAAAATTACATGTTCTGTGGGTATAAAAATTAAAAAAATACATTCCAATTTAATAAAAAAGTCTTCTAAATTTACATTTTTCAAACACTGCTGTGATTGCTATAGTGACTATCTTAGCCAAAATAAGTTAATTTTTCAAAATCAGTAACATGGAGTAGGTTGGCAAGATTTCTTTAGAAACAAATGAGGGTAATTATAAAGTCAATGTTATCAATGTACTACTACAAATAAATACGTTTAAAGTATAATTACTTTGTTTTAAAAAGGAGAACATAAAAATGCATAGAACAGGTGAAGATTTTTTTTTTAATGTAAATCACTAGTGCAGAAATCTGGGCTCTTAATCCCTTAAGAAATTAGAGGATTTCAATTTAAAAGATGATTTCTCACTAGGAATATTGTGACTTTCTGTGAATCAAAAAAAAGAAAGTCTATTATTTCTCTTCAGACACTTCTAGTGTTTTGGTTCAAGTGTTTCTATGGAACTTCTTTAACTTAAATGTTCTTTCCCTGAAAAAGACATTTTAAGCTAATAATTTTGGCCTCACGACATATATGCTTTAAAGATACATGTGATTCTGCAGCCAATGCCTCCCCCATTCTAATATCTATCCATATATGCACTTATAAATAGACACATTTTCAGGATTATAAAAATATTTAATTTTTATAAGCTTAAATAATTACTGAATGTTAATACAGAATACATTAATATCTGTATAATTTTACTTTATTTATAAAAAGGTTTTTTATAGCAGCATTTGCATTGCAAATGAAATATGATCAAATGATGTTGCGGAGTATGTGGACTCACACTGCAAACCAGACAGAGCAGCTGCCACGTTCCTCTGTAAGAAACATCTGTTCCAGCTCCAAAAGAGCAGTACCTGTAATGTACAAAAACCATGAGGGGCTAATAACTTATCTGAACCTTATAAGTGCATTTAAAAGTTATCTCCATAGAATGGGCCATATTTGTTAAAAGATCCACAAGTCCAAGTTATCTTTGCCCCAAGAAAAATTTTCTAATGAAGATAAGTAAAAACTTAATGAATAGTGTTTTTAATTGAATCACATGAACTTACTAGAAATTAATGGAATTTTCAAGAGTAAAAAAATAAAACCATCACTGTGAGCGGTATAAGAAAGTGAGAAAGACTGATTTGAAATTTAAAACATTACAAAAAAGCAAATTAAAACTCTCAATCTCAAACACTCATATTAAGCTTGTTTTTGTTGAGTTCACGCTCCAGATTTCCAATCAAAGTATCAATGCTTTCCTGTAGATCTTTAAGATTGACTTTTCGATCCACTGTAGACTCAATTGTCTGCATTGTCAAGTATGTCTGAAATGTGTAGTCTTTGGACATGGGTACTGGCTGTTCAATCATTATATCTGGTCCATACATTTTGCTACAATTTTCTCCATTTTCTCTATCTTCTGAGGGGACATCATCATAATCTACATCATTAAAATTTTCTTTTGTCTTTAAAAAGTAGTTTTCTCCACAACTGCTCCAGTCTCCTGCATAACGATTGCTAACTGGGCTGTCTAATCTGGTTTGCCTTGGTCTAAGTATTCTTGATGAATCAGTACCACTCAAATTTAACATGCAAGGTCGTTCTTTCTTCCTCCTCAAATAATTTAGAGAAGAATTCTGCTCTGGAAACAAGTTGTCTGTTGATTCTTTGACAGTTAAACGTTGCACTAGAAACAAACAATAAATTTGCTTAGTCATAGCCATCCAACTGGCCTTAAAAAAACAGAGCAAAGATAAGACGTTTAATAATCAACTACAAACATGCATTAAAACAAAACATGCACACTATTAAAAAATAAAGCATTCCATAATTACTTTTTTCTATCACCAGAAATAATCAAGATTAGGGACAGAAGCTAGTAGAATGTTCAATGGTGCTAATTCATGCCATATCATAACATCCCCAAACAAATTTCTGATGTTGATTAACTTTCGGTGCAAGTTAATTATTATCTAGCTATAATTCAAAGAGTAGCTAAGCTGGTAGCTTCTTCTAAATTAAAAGCTACAGTAAAAAAGCAGGCAAGGCATGTTGGTGTACAAACAAAACAAAACCAAAAGTTCCTTCTTCTGCAAACGTCTAAATGAGGCAAAGGCATCTAAAGTGCTCACTCTAACCTTTGTGCGTTTTTTGCAATTCTATTAGCAGCAGTGTCATAATTTTTTTTACTAAGCAGCCCAAATTTCACTTTGATAAAATGCACAAATACTAGACTTGACCACTTGTTACCTGAGTTTGATTACACAGCATTAGCTACTAATAGTCTTCATTTATTGCCTGAAAACAGTACAGATATTTTATTTTCCCATTCTGGTTAGGTATCTAACAATCTCAAGTAACATTCTTCATATTAATATTCATTTCTTCTAAGAGTACACATTGTGCTGGCCATACAGATTACTATGATATACACATCATGACAAACCAAGGCTTTACTGCTTACCTTTTTTGTGAATATTGGACAAAACATTTGTCTAAGGTTCCTTCTGTATATAAAATGGACTTAAATGTTGAGGCATAGCTTTTAAAAACTGTCCATAATACCTTTCTCTTTCTGCCTGTTTAGTCTCCATTAATAAATGACTCTCCATTTATACTTTCTTTCACTACGATACATATTATCAGTGTGAATATATTATCAGTAGTAACACACCCACTTTTCACACTCCAGCATATAATGAATGCTTGTTTCCTACTGTAGAAAATAAGATAATTAAAAAGTAATACAAACATGTATATAGTTCTAGTTTTCCAGACTTACAGTGATCTTAACAACACTTTTCAGATCACATAATTTTTTTTACTTAGATTTTATTAAAATACTTGATAACTATATATAGGTATGTTTTTAACATTTCCATTTGTCTGTATTTTTATGATGGCCAGTATATATAATTATGAACAGCTAAAATCGCTTGGTCAAAAATTTTCTGGAAAATAAAGGTCTGGTAGTTACTTTAAATTGGTCTTTAATAGCAATATTAATATAGAATGTCCCATGCCATTAATCGATGCAATTATCTGAATTTTTTCCACTGTTTAATTATTCAAATTCCTTTTTCTGCTCTACCTGCTAATACCTACTAAGTCTCCTTGCCTTTCTCCCTCATTTTCTGTGCTATTCCTATTTTTAATGCTTAAGTGTAATGACTGTTGTTTTCATTACAGGACTTTGCTAACTTTGAAATCATCTGGTTTGTGGTCCAAAGTAAAACTTTTTTTTTTTTTTTTTTAAGTAAGCTCTATGCTTAGCAACACGGTTAAACTCATAACCGCAAGAGTTGCATGTTTTACCAACTGAGCCAGCCAGGCACCCCAAAGTAAAACATTTCTGACTGTGGGTTGAGCTTATCTTGTTGTGTCCTGACATTCACCTGCAAAACCCAGATTTATTTTGTTGCCAATTACTTAAAGTTGTTTAACTAAATCCCTATTCAAACATGATTTTTGTATATTTTCTTGGAAAATATTTAAGAAAGCAATTATAGTATTTTATATCTTTTCGACTAAAAATTCAATTTGTGAAAAATCAACTTCACTGACTTTTTAAACTACTGATGGTGGACTTGTTTCCTATAAAAAATGCAGAGAAAATGGCCAATTTTAACCCCAAAAGGAAAGTTCTGGTTTTCCCAGCACTATGACTGGCCAACTCCAACAGAATAAAATTTAAAATGCAATCTGTTTGCTGAAAATGTTTCAAAATGTAATGATAAGTACTAAGAAACTTAATTTTCTTATCTTGTTCTACCGATCGATTTATATTTTAATCACCACTTTATTAGCCTTTTATATATAGTATCATTGCCTTATTTAACTGAATATATCAAGTGCCTAGTTAATGCCAAGCACTGTCTTAGAACTTGGGTGCATAAGGTAAGCGAAATATTATCCCTGACCTCATCAGGCTTAGTCTAGTGAGAAAAATGAAACAAAAAGAAATAAGAAAAAAATTATAGCTTTTCCCCAAAAAACCTGCCCCAAATTTACTCATCATAGAAAATGTGATACAGCAAACAGCTGGTCTAGGAGTTACACTCTCTCTAAAGCTATTTCCCCATCTGTAAAGAGAAAGTAAATTTCAATATTCTTCTTAAAACAGCAAAACCATTTTTAAAAAGCAACAATTTTGAAAAAATCCAATACATAAAAAAGATGAAAAGAAGACTATTTTGATCAAAAGGGAAGTGTGTTGACATTTTGTTCCCTCACCCGTTGCCAATCTGGCTCCAAAGCTGCTTCCAAAGAACCTTAGGGCTTGGCAGAGGACAATCTGAAATGCCACCAGCAGGATGATTTTTACCTTCCAGTTCCAATAAGCTAGGATTCTAACTGATCACTTTGCAGATACGATTTTTCAAATGGAAAGCTTAAAGCAAATTTTATCATTGCCCCAAATTAAAAAACAAACAAATAATAATACAAAAATTAAAGTAAAAAAAGAAGGTGGTGGAGGGAAGGGTGGAACCAAGTCTTTTTACCTCTGGAGTAGGGGAAATTCCACAAAAAGAAAAATAAGTAAGATATGCATACAGCAAGGAGGGTCAAACCCTTCTACCTGATGCACAGAGACGAGCATTCACCAAGTTCATATGCTATGGCCCGTTCTCCGTATCACTACCAATTTTCTCAGGCATGGTAACCGCACTGCTTCTGCTTGATGTCTGCCTTTCCTTGAATCCAAAAGCAAATGATTTAGAGGGCCAAATTAACTGGTATTTATTTTCCCTATCTTTCTGCCCTTTATCTGAGGTACTATACCTAAAGAAAAATACAGGTTATTAGAAAAGGGGGCAGGTTTTTTCTTTCTTTCTTTTTTTTTTTTTTAATTGAAGTACAGCTGACATATGGCTGGATCACTTTGAGGTGTAAACAGAGTGAATCAACAACGCTCCACATTACACAGTGCTCACCACGATAGGCGTAGGGACCCTCTGTCACCAACATTATTACAACAATGTTGACTATATTCCCTATGCTGTCCTTTTCACCTCCTGGACTTGATTTGATTCGATAACTGGAAGTCTGTATCTCTTAGTCCTCTCAACCTATTTCACTCCTCCCTCCACCCACCTCCTCTCTGGCAACCACCAGTTTGTTCTCTTGTACTTATGAGTGTATTTCCAGCTTTTGTTTTGGTTCGTTTGGTTTTTTAGCTTCCATATGTAAGTAAAATTATATGGTATTTGTCTTTGACTTACTTCACTTGACATGATAACCTCTTGGTCCATCCATGTTGTTGTGAATGGCAAGATCTCCTTTTTTTAAATAGCTGAGTAATATTCCATAGTGTGTGTGTGTGTGTGTGTGTGTGTGTGTGTGTGTGTGTGTGTTTCACATCTTCTTTATCCTTTCATCTACTGATGGGCACTTAGGCTGCTTCTACATCTTGGCTACTATAAAGCTGCAATAAGCACAGGGGTGCATATATCTTTTCAAATTCGTGTGTTCATTTTCTTTGGGTAAGTACCCCACAGTAGAATTACTGGATTGTATGCTATTTCTAGTTTTTTGAGGATCCTCCATACTGTTTTCCATAGTGGCTACACCGTTTACATTCCCACCAACACTGCACAAGGCTTCTCTTTTTCCCACATCCTCACCAATGCTTGTTATTTCTTATCTTTTTAGTATTAGTCATTCTGACAGGTATGAAGTGATCTATCACTGTGATTTTGATTTGTATTTCCCTGATGATCAGTGATGGTGAGCATCTTTTCATGTGTCTGTTGGCCATCTGGATGTCTTCTTTGGAAAAATGTCTATTCAGGTCCTCTGGGGCAGTTATTTTTAAATAACATTAACCTCTGATACAGAATTAATAATAAAGAAATCAGGTACTGATACTAAACTCCGGGTAAGCAAGTTTTCATTTGTGATTAGCATGATTAAGATGGTTCCTTTCCCAATTCCTGATGCTTATGAGAATTAAAGCAGTTGTAGGAAAAACTATAGGAGACACACATTTAAAACTTTAACCTGAGAGCTCCCTTATGTTGGGTACCAAATGCAGAAATCAAACCAATTATCAGAGCGTCTTGATTCAGGATTTTTAAATAATTAATAATATATACCAATTCAATTAAAATATAAATTGGAAATGGTTTTTAAGCCTGTGTTTGAAAGAAAGCAAAAATTTTAACTTTATAAATTTAAAAGTTGAAATTTTTTTATTCACTTTCTATAATTAATTAGATGTATTTTAAAAGACTAAATCAAGCATTTCTTTGTACTTTGGTCTATCCTCATATGTATCCTTAAAAGAGTAACAAAGAGCTAACTTTATGCAAAACACTTTGCTCAATGCCTTAGATGCTTTGTCTACAGAATTTTCACAACAACCCTGAGGTAGGCACTATTTATAGAGAAGCATACTGAGGCTTAGGGGAATTAAATATGTGCCTGGGCCACAATCCGGATCCAAATCCAAGACTGACTCCAGGGCCCAAGCACTTTTACCACTCTGTGCTACACAAAGCCCCTAAGTATTTTCATGTTTGGTATTATGCAGGGTGGGGAAGGGGAATGGGAGTTACTACAGGATAAGAAAATTTTGAAACTTAAATACAGCATCCTATATAGAACATCTAGTTAAATAGATATTCCTTTTAGCTCTGAAACTATGTAAGAGAGATATTAGGAAAATAACTGTCAGCTTTTTGTTATTGACTGGAACAAGCGATAGATAAGTAAGATGGAAAGATCAAAGATGATTGTCAAGTTAAGCCTGGATAATTTGAAGAACAACCATGAATACAGTAAAGATGTCAGGAAGAAGAACTGAATGAAGGCGAAAAATGAATTCTACTTCATACCATTTGAACTAAAAATGAGAAGGGTAAAGAAATTAGTATTTACAGATTACCTATTAAGTGACAAGAGCTGTGCTGAGCACCTTACAAACATAACTTTTTATTTAATTCTCCTATAAATTCTATAAACATATTATTAAATCCATACGATAAAAGATGATATTGAAGCTCTAAGATGTTAAAGAACTTGCCCAAGATCAGACTGCTAATAAGTAACACAACCAGGATACAAATCCAGATCTGACCAAAATGGGTACATTGATTTATATGTCTACAATATTATCAGCAAAAGCAAAAAATTTAAATGGAGAAATTTAAAGGTATCAATTCATAACTCTTTGAAAAAGCAAAATCTAGAAAAGATTTTCTTGAATCATATATGGGCATATTTAATGATTAGCTAATTCAAATACCCTAACACTGAAAGAGAAAAATATTTCCATAGAATCATTTACCTGGCCAGAGTTGAAGTAAGTAATGAAGAACTTCAATATGTTTTTTAAAATCCAAAGCACTTGCAAGTTCCTCTGAATCAGTAAAGACTCTGTTGTTATGGGTGGAAGTCTCTTGCCTCTGACTTAATAATACTGGTCCAAAGCACACGGCCAAATTCTGGCAAGTCATCTTATTCACTTCATGATAAGAAGCCACCAATTTCAAATGATCCAGCAACATCTTTAGGGTTGCCTAAATTAAATTAAATTACATTTCACTTAATAGAGTTATACACAGGGGCAAATTCAAGGACACAATTTATAGCAGAAAATACAGAGAGGCATCCTGTCACTTTTTAAAAAGTTGTTTCAAAGATTTGGTTCTAAGTTGGATATTTGGAACTTTGAAACATATTTTCTTATAAAAACATTACATAGGACCCTTAGGTTCCGATGACATAATTTGATCCATTAAATGGTTAAAATATATACTCTTTATAAAAGGCTCATGAATGCATTCCAAATTTTTTATAAATTAATTAATTATATATATAAAATATTAATTATAAATTAATAAAACTGGAGTCCCTGTGAAAATATACATCAACATTTTCCTCTCTTTCCTCCTCTAAAATGACAACCGCAAAGGCTGTGATGGTAAGTAAGAGTGTTCATCTTTAAGCACAGATAAATCCTGTAGTCATAAATAGGGGACTGCCATCCTTAAATCTAGGAAGCTAACAATTTCAAACATGACCCAGTCTTTCATGATTCAGATTAGGAAAAAGGCCAATGCACTTAACTAATAAATACTTCAAGTAGACAAATGATGAAAAGTATGGCTAGAAATAACAGAAAAATTTGTTGAAAAAGAATACTTTTTAATACTTGAAGGAACTAATAAGGGGAGTTTGCTCAAGAAGTAGAAGGTTACTTAGGTTCAAGCAATTATGGAAAAAAATGTTTCTGAAGTACTGGCATATGATCATTTAACAAATAAAATGAGTATATAATTTCTTCTTTATAATTAAAGAAATGAATGACAAATAAAACTGTAATTCTAAAAATTGAAAAAAATCAAAGTGACATATTTCTAGAGCCAAAAGTGACAACTGGATTCAGTGATCAGAAGGTCATTAGAAACCTTGGCAAAAACAAGTCTAGAGAGGCGGGGTGGGAAGCCAGATTACCATGTGTTGAGTAGTCAAGTGTGGTGAAGAAGTAAGGACAGCCGAAATAAACATTCCTTCAATGTTTGGCTGTGAAAGAAAGGAATGAAGAGAGAAGGAAAGCCAGAGACTATAATTGATATTTTGAAATAAAAAAATCAAATATATGAATCATAAAAACAATGTAAATAATAAGTATCTGTCCCTTTTCTCCATTCACTATGCATTTCCTAACATAACTGGGACCCTACATTCATTGACATCTTAAGGCTAGTTTCAGCATATTGTGCTGTGAACCACCCCCCCCCCCACACACACACCTCCGATTAAATACCTTAGGTTTAATCTCAATTGCAAGCCAAGAAATACAACTTAAAATAAAAAAATATTTTCTTGTCTACAATGTAAGATGAGCTTAAAAATGTAATTGTTGTGTCCTTCTTGAAAAGTAACATGAAAATGTATTAAGAACCTTTAAATGTTTACATCATTTAAATCAATAATTCCACTCTGAGATTTTATTCTAAATACGTAATTCTAACTGAAAAGAAATCTCTGCATACAAATATATACAAATAGGTTCAAAACCTAAATATTACACAAAAGAGAATAGTGACAAATTATGTCAAGTTCACTCAATGGAATATTATGAAGCCTTTTTAGAAAGGACGCCAATTGTATGAGCTTTAGGGCCTGAAAGGCCTAAATTCAGATAACAGACTACAACACTCATAAAAAGCTACATAATTTGGATAAGTGTTTAAATACCTGGATACTCATTTCTTCACTGATAAGTAAAATGACACAATTTTACCTTCTATCAAAGAAAGAATATCTCTATCCCTTCACCCCACCCTTCTGCTGCTGCCTACTCTTCGTAGCTGTTCCCCTCTTCCCACCCAAAGGAGTAGTAATTGCTAATCTAATTGGAGTGAGCACAGGATGTTCAGAAGACTATAGTAAACTGGCGAATGAAGTTCTGGGGCTTAACATTTCTATATGTTCGGGCGCCTGGGTGGCTCAGTCGGTTAAGCGTCTGCCTTCGGCTGAGGTCGTGATCCCAGGGTCCCAGGCTCAAGCCCCAAGTTTGGCTCCCTGCTAAGCAGGGAGTCTGCTTCTCTCTCTCCCTCTGCCCCTTCCCCACCTTGTGCTCTCTCCCTCTCTCTTTCTCTCAAATAGATAAAATGTTTTTTAAAAAATTTCTATATATGCCCTTTCTACCGTCACATGATAAAAAATATAGGTAAAGTTGGTCTCATCTGGACAAGCCCGGCCCTATCACCCTTATTCTCCCTTTTGTTCTAAGGAACAACAGCTAGTTAGGCTAAGACTGTTCTGCAGACCCAGCTATCCTACTATCTGCTCTGCAGGCATGCCTGAAGATACTGATCTCAAGATTTAGACTGTGAGGAGGCGGCAAATGGAAAGAAGCAAGAAGGAAAGAAATGGTGGTGGTGAGGGTTGCTTAAGTCTTGAGGCTAAGGCACATATACTGAAACAGTTACCATATTTTTTAAATACTAAAAGGAAATAAACTAATATGTTAATTGTTGCCTTTGGATATTGATAATTGCAATTTTCCATTCTTTTTTATATCTTCCCAATTTTTCTATAATAAACATGTACTATTTTAATAATAAGATAATCATACTTTTAAAAAAATGTACGGGAAGTACCTGTGCCTAAACTAAAATTATACACAGAAAAGATAAAATTCTTATCTAGATTTATTCTGTTTAAGAAGCAGTTTTTAAATGTATGCTGTTTAAGGAGACTTTAGTAAAGGCAGAGCTTAAACTCGTAGTGCCACAAATACGAAATACCTGTAAAATTATTTGTAGCTCTGGAGCTAAGTATATATTCATTAGCCGGCTTTTAGGGAAAAAGGTATACCACATATGTTTACCTTCTCAACATCAGGAAGACAATCAAGCAGGTCAACAGTGTCCTTAGAGTCACTCGGGTCATTCTCACATCCTCTTGATGACATTTTCAAAGGATTTTTTGCCATTGCGTCTAATACAGCCTCATAAAGCTGCTTTGTTATCAGGGGAGAAGGAAGTTCTCTTAGATAGTCCTTAAGAACGCCTTTTGAAAACAAAAACAGAGAGATAGCAATTGGTCTTCAGAACAAAATTTAAAAACTGTGAATTTTTTTAAAGTATTGTTATAGCCAACCTTTAATATCCTGAAGATAATAAAAACAACAACAAAGACCTATTAGAACAAAACACTAGCATTTTTTAATCTTATAAATTGCCTCAGTAATTGACTTCTTGTTTTGAAAGCATGCTAAAAATGCACACACATAATTTCCAATGATCATACATATTAGGTTTGTTATTCATAAAGTAAGCAATTCATGATACATATACTCTATTGATTCTGGCCCTCCTTAAATACATGTGAAACAAAAGTTGAGAAAACAAGGCACACTAATATTAATTATAAATTATTCCAATTACATGAATCTTGATTTTCTAGACTTTTGAAATTTAAAGAATACAATGGCCATGTACAGCATGGTGACTATAATTAGTAATACTGTATTGTATATTTAGAAGTTGCTAAGAGAGTAGACCTTGTTTTGTCTTGTTTGCTTATTTACTGATGAGAAACAGAGTATTCTTCCTTACATTGCTTTGTAGATTTTGGGTGTTGTATCCAAAGAGAAGGCTGGATCAAAATATCTGTTTGAATAAACTGGAATCACATCTTCCTGCTATGCCATAAGATTTTTAAAAGTGGGGTACATCACAGTATTCCAAAGTATGGATGTTCCAGAATTTTATCTAGGCAGTCACTACAGATGGAATACTTGGGTTGTTTCTAATCTTTTGTTATTCCAAAACATGCTACAATGAATAGCCTTGCACATTATTACTTGTATGTATGCAGATATGTCTATAGGATAAACTCTCAAAACAAGATCACTAAATCAAAAATGCACTTGTGATTTCGAGGGGAAAGGAGGGGTAAGGATGTTTCCTAGGTTTGGAGCTTGAGCATCTAGGTGGATAGCAGTGCTATACTTTAAAAAGGGGTGAATAGGGGATAGAAAGGAGTTTCATTTTGAATATATTCAGCATAAAGTATCTATGGGACATTCAAGGTTGCTGGATATAAACATCCGAGGCTCAGGAAAGAGATGGCTGGAGGCCCTGAGAATGGTCAACTTAAAAATGCTTAAAGATGATAACAGAGCTTAGGAATAGCTGAGATGATCAGGGAAGCAAATGATGTGAGAAGGCCCTGAAGAACACCAGCCTTTAAGGGGTTTTCAGGAAGAGGACTTTCCAAAGGGGACTAAAGAAGTACGGGTGGTAAGAGGTGCGGATGGGCTAAGGGGAGGCTGGCGAGTACGCCGCCAAGGAAGTCAAGAAAAGAATGTTTCAAGAAAGGGTTTGCGGTATCAACTGATAGCCAATAATAAGGTTAGATAAGAACCATGTTAAATACTACGGAGCACAGTGTTTCTCAAACTGGGCTGCACACTGAAATAACCTGAAGAACTTAAAAAAAAAAAAATACATTCCAGAGCCCCATACCAGCTCTACTAAATCATAATCCCCAGGGGTCAGGGCTCATATCCTTGTATTTTTAACAAATTCCTGTTGTGATTCTAAGGTTGCGGTTTTTGTAACTAGGTATAAGAAACATGAGATAATTTACGTCAAGGATCAAAAAATGTCCACCAGACAAAGAAGTCAGCTACCTTGGTAAGCACAGCTTCAGGGGAATAAAGGACACAGAAGTCAGGTTGCATTTGGTTAGGAAGTAAATGGATGTTAAAGAAATAGAGAAAAAGAAAGAAAGATAGGAAATCTGCTCCAGAAATCTGGCTTTGAGAGAAGGTGATAACCACAGATGAGTGGGAAGGGGAGAAACAGGATCAAAGCAGGGATTTTTTTTTTTTTAAGATGAAAGAGACTTGAACATTTAAATGCTAATATAAAGAAGATATTAAAATGGCTTTCAAGGTCCAAGAGAGAGGAATAAGTTGAGCAAAATCCCCAAAGAGGAAAGAAGAAGAGACTCCTGAGAACACATGAAGGAATTAAAACGAATCCAAAATGTGAAGAAGATAATTTCTATACTCTTACAGAAAAGGCAGTGGAAAAGTGGAAAGGATGTATGCCAAAGAAGGCCTGTCGGCAGGTTGGGTGACACGTAGAGGAGGTTCCTCTCTGATGGCTTCTATCTCCTCCATGAAGTTAGGAGGCAGGGTCATCTACTAGGAGTGACGCGGGTAAAGTGAGATTTGAGGAGTGAGAAAATATTAAACAGACACTCTGGAGAATGAGAGAAGGGGGGTTGGAGAGATAAGAACACATATTCATTAGCAGACACCACTGAAAGCCCAGTTAATTCTGAAGTCCATGGATTTATACTAGTATCAAGATATACCCTTGTGTGATTTTTTTCTAGTAGCGATCATTAACTCAGATACAGGCTAGAAAAAGAGACCAGTTGTTCCAGACAACACGGAGTAATGCGGACCAGATTTAACTTCCTGCCTGAAACAACTGGCAACACCAGATAAAATATCTAGAAACAAAACAGAACAGAACAAAACAAAACAAAACTATGTTCAACACATTAGACATCAGGCAACGAAGGATATCCCTAAGGGATGGAAAACTAATGAAGTGTGCCCATAAATGCCTCCGCTTGCTGCCTGAAAGCCTTTCGAGGTCACAGTGAGGAGGTGCAAATACAGGTAGCTAGTAGGTCTAGCTAAGTTGAGGAGAGGAAGCTAGAAGTCTAAGGAGATCCAAGCAGCTAGAGCTTGAAGGACAGTATTAGAGAGTAGACAGCTGTCCAGAAAAAAGGCTGGATACTTCCAAATCCCCCTGAGTTTCTATCTGAGTACTGATCAGCATGTGCAGGTGAGGAAACTAACCAAAGCTGGAGAAATACCTGCCCCAAAAGATTAGAGGGAACAATTTCAGAAGCTTACACTGGCAGGCAGTAATTCCTGTCCTAAGCAACCACAGTGGAAAAACTTCGTAACTCATGAGATTTGGGTACAGTACTGTTATAGGTTGAATTATGTCTCCCACAAAGAAAATATATTTAAATCTTAAATATATTTAAGTCTTAGTCCCCAATACCTCAGAATGTGGTCTTCTTTGGATCTTTACAGAGATAATCAAATTAAAATGAGGTCATTAGGGTGGGTCCTAATATAATATGACTGGTATTCTTATAAAAGGGGAATTTGGACACAGAGACAGATATACATAGATGGAAGAGGATGTAAAGAACACCTTGTGAAGACAGAGGATTGGAGTGATGCATCTATAAACTTAAGGAATGCCAAAGATTGCCAGCAAATCACCAAAAGCTATGATGAAGCAAGGAAGAATTTCTCCACAGGTTTGAGGGAGCAAGGCCCTGCTGACATCTTGATTTCAGACTTCCCCCAGCCTCCAGAATCATGAGGCAATAAATTTCTGTTGTTTTAACCACCTAGCTTATGGAACTTTGGTACGGCAGCCATAGGAAACTAATATGAGTACACAGAAGGGTTTTGCTTCAGTAGTGGATCAAAGAAATAGAAAAAGAGATGGCTTGTTTAAAAGCTGCTCTCATTCTACTTACAAGCACAACTAAAAAGAATCAAACTGTTCCTAAGTAACCTAACTGTCTACCAGAACAAAGCCCAGAAGTGTCTAAAAGGATAAAAAAAACCTAGCACCCAAGAAGATAAAATTCACATCTGACATCTAACAAAAAGTTACAGTGTATATAAAGAAGCAGGCAAATATGATCTATAATGAGGAGGAAAATCAATCGCGAACCAACCCAGAAATGACATAGATGATAGGACATTGAAACAGTTATTATATGGTATTTCATATATTCGTGAAGCCAGAAAAAAGACTGAACATGCTAGGTAGAGACACAGAAGGTATGAAAAAAGGTCAAACTTCTAATAGTGAAAACTAAATATCAGAGATTAAAAATACAATGGATGAAATTAATATTAGCAGAGAATATTAATGACTTGAAGACACAGCAATAGAAATAATCTAAAATTAAACAAAGATTGAAAAAGACTGGAAAAAATGAACAGAATATAGGTGAGCTGTAAAACAAACACAAGTGACCTAATACATGTGTAACTGAAGTCTTTAAAGGAAAGGGGGAGGTAGATGGGTGAGTCAAAACCACAGTCATAGTTAAAGATTTCAACATGCCTCTCTTAACAAGAAGAAAGAATACACATAAAGACATGGAGGATTGAAACATACCCTCATTATTAATCAACCTGACTGCATTGGTAATTATAGCATATTACATTCCAAAACACCAGAGCACATTCTTCTCAAGGGTTCAAATGAAAACATTCACCACAGAAGAGCATGTCCTTGATGTTAAAGTAAGTTTAAATAAATACAAAAAGATGGGGCGCCTGGGTGGCTCAGTTGGTTAAGTGTCTGCCTTCGTCTTAGGTCATGATCCCAGGGTCCTGAGATTAAGTCCCACATAGGGCTCCCTGCTCAGCAGGGAGTCTGCCCCTCCCCACCCCATTCGTGCTCTCTCTCTCACTCGCTCACTCTCTCCCTCTCTCTCTCATAATAAATAAATAAAATCTTAAAAAAAAAACAACGAAACAAAAAGATTCAAGTCACATGAAGTATGTGCTATAATTATAATGGAATTAAATGAGAAATTAATAATTTTAAATATCTGGAAAATTCCCTAAATATTTTGACACAAACCAACATACTTCTAAATAACTCATGAATCAAACAAGGAAAAGGAAAATCAGAATGTGTTTGAGTTAAGTGAAAATTAAAACACAACACATCAAAATTTGTGGGATGAGTTTAAAGCAGAGTTTAGAGGGAAATCTATAGGACTAAGTGTCTACATTAGAAAAGAAGGAAGGTCCCAAATCAATGGCTTGGGTTTCTTTCTTAAGAAAATAGAAAAAAAAAAAAAAGGAGCAAATTATACTCAAAGTGAGTAGAAGAAAGGAAACTATAAAGATGAGAGAAGAAAGGCCAGTATTACCCTGATACCAAAACCAGATAGAGACATCACAAGAAAACTACAGACCAATATCTTTTAGGAATACAGACACAAAATTCCTCAACAAATGCTGGCACACTAAATCCAGCAAAATATGAAGGAGGGAGGAGGAGGGAGGAGGAGGAGGAGGAGAAAAGAAGAAGAAGAAGAAGAAGAAGAAGAAGAAGAAGAAGAAGAAGAAGAAGGAGAAGGAGAAGGAGAAGGAGAAGGAGAAGGAGAAGGAGAAGGAGAAGGAGAAGGAGAAGGAGAAGGAGAAGGAGAAGGAGAAGGAGAAGGAGAAGGAGAAGGAGGAGAAGGAGAAGGAGGAGGAGGAGGAGGAGGAGGAGAAGGAGAAGGAGAAGGAGAAGGAGAAGGAGAAGGAGAAGGAGAAGAAGAAGAAGAAGAAGAAGAAGAGGAAGAAGAAGAAGAAGAAGAAACATCATGACTAAGTGGGATTAATCTCAGGAATGCAAGGGTTGGCTTAACATCTGAAAACCAATTAATGTAATATACTATATCAATAAAATAAAGAACATAAACCACATGATCATTTCAATAGGCTCATAAAAGTCACTGAACACACTTTCATGATAAAAATACCAAACAAACTTGGAATAGGAAGGAACTTCCTCAACTTGCTAACGGGGATCTATGAAAAATTCAGTTAACATCATAACTAATGGTCAAAAACTAAATGCTTTTCTCCTAAAATCAAGAACAAGACAAGGATGTTCACTCTTGCCACTGCTGTTCAACATATATTGGAGGTTCTAGCCAGGGCAACTAGGCAAGAAAAAGAAATAAGAAGGATCCATCTTGGAAAGAGAGAAGTAAAAGTATCTCTATTTGAAGATGATATAATCTTATATATAGAAAATCCTAAGGAATCCACTAAAATAATAGAACTAATAAATGAGTTTAGCGAAGTACAAGATCAATATGCAAAAATCAACTGTATTTCTATACAGTACAATGGAAAGAGAATTGTTTTTTAACAAATAGATTCTGAATGGGACATTTGCATAGTAAAATCACTTAGGACAAAGGCAGGACTTCAGCTGGAAATATAACCATTGGTGAGATATCACAGTGTTCACTGAATAAATGGGAATGCCCAAGAGTTCTGCAGATGTTAAACAGGAAAGATAGAGGTGGTGGTGCCATGAGCCTCAAGAGAGCTTCATTCCTCAGGAGAGCATAAGTTTCTACTCAACAATGAAAAGATAATCTGGAAATAGCATTAGTAAACCAAGAGATTACTGACCAAACTTCTTCCTTGACATACATAAAGAAATATGATATATATATAAAGGGCTTGGCATATCATAACAATCAATACATGTTAAATGTACACTGATGATAATAATAAAGCATTTTATACACAGTAGACATGAGTACTTGTTTATTCCCATTTCTTAAGTTATATCATGTGATTTTTTTTTTTTTTTACTACCATCATTAGTTTTGCAGTCTAAACCTACTTACAATGAATAGCAACATTTGGTGTAAAGAGGACCACTGAGTTAGATTTAGAAAGTGAAAATGCAATTTCCTGTAGTTTGCCAAACAAAGACACTACCTACCCTCTAGGGCATGATTAAAAAAAAAAAAAAGATTCCAAATGTGTTCCTTAACAAAGCATGACTTGTTAGTTCTAACAAAATTTAATATGCCCTGGTAGTTTGAGACTCGCCCTATAAAGCAATTAAATTAAATTAAAACCTAAAAGATCTCCAGAAAAGATAACTTTATAGCTTAGTAAAATACATATTTCAAATATCATTATCCTTTATATAATTAATATACTAAACAATTAATATAAACGGAATTTTAAATTAATCCAAGTTCAAGATTACTTACACTTCACTATAATTTGAGGGCAAGTAAGGGAGAATTATTACTAACAAATACTAAGCCCTTAAAGAATGCTCAATGTACATTATGTTCAATGAAGTGAAAGTTATAGCTCCTTTTCTGTATGTAGACAAAGAGTTCATTGTAAAAATAATCAAAAGATTTCATAAAATGATACCCAGAAGAGGTATTTATACTATGTTGTGACATATACTATGTAACTACCCATCAATCTAGACATTAGCTATATGACCTTATCCCAAAAACTTAGTGACAGACTGGAGTATCTTAAGCCATATTGCCTTAACATCTTTCAAACACTATGAGGACATAAAAACTTTAAGATAATAAGTTTGTGGTGACAATCTTTACTGCTACAGGAACTACTAAAGGAAACTTGGGAAAAACTTCATGGAGAAATTTATTTAGTGCAACACAGTAAATCTTTTATCATGTACTTGAAGAAAATGCAGGCAATTATAGGTAAAGAACTGGTTCTGGCTACATCTCTTAAGCTGCTCTGTAATAGTTAGATACTATGAAACCATATGCCTCTCACCTTCACTCAGGCACAAGGACCGACTATACAGGAAAATTCTACTCATCCCCAGAATAATAGGTATCATCACACTAAAAAGAAAAAAAAAAGCATTCTAATAACTAAAACTACTTCTAACTCTCAAAGACTGGTTTGTAGTATCTGTATTTTATTAATCTCACTTAGCAAAATCACTCTGTTCTCTCTACCTAGAACTCTGGCCCCAGATCTTCCAATGGTTAACTCTGTATTATACAGATCTTAGCTCAAAAGGCACTTCTCAGATGAACTTTCTTCCCTGAACCCCTAGCCACGGGAGTCACCAAGCTGACTACTACTTTCAATCAGTATCATTCCCAATGTCCTACTCATCACTCATAAGTTACCATATCTCACTATTCATTTCATTGATTACTGATTCTCTCTTCCCCCACTAGAATACATACAGAAGGACTAAGATACTGTTCATCTTGTTCACTTGTCCCTGGTGCCTAGAAGAATGCCTGGCATATAGTAAATGTTCAATAAATAGTAAATAAACCAATTAATTTCTAGATAGAGAAGGGTAAGTGACTAAGTAGATTCTGGTTATTCCTATGCAGACTCCCCTTCTCCTTGGCTTTCTTACTTTGATTTCTACAGCCACCAACACACCAGTACCCCAGGAATGTACAGTGTTAAGTTTAAAACTCTGGTTCTGATTTGGAGAAAAATGCCAAAACAAATAATCTTTTAGTATTTACCCTTTAGTACTGCAACACAAATGAACAATTTTTTAAGTTTTGTTTTTTGTTAAATAATCGGGAATAATAATTTAAAAAGTCACTGTAGAATTACACATATTCACCTCAAAGAGTTAGCGGATCACCACCTCCATACCTTTCTTTTAGCCCTCCTAGCTACCTCTACGTCTTTAATGTGCAAGTGCTATTATAAAACTTAGTACATGGAAACTCATCCAACTAACTTGGAAGGAAGGGAAGGAGGGAGGGAGGGAGCGAAGGGAAAGATAGAAAGAGAGAGAAAAATGAAAATGATCATGTTCTAACTCTGCTGTTTCCAAATGACCCTCATTGCCAGGTCTGGGTTTCAGTCTGAGAGGGCATTCCAGCTATCTCTCACCATTCACCTGCCTGATGCTTTCCTCTTTAGCAAGTACTGCAAGTCATGTGGCTTGCCATCTCAAGTTTTTGCTAATAGATTGCTCTCCCTTGCTGGCTAAGTCCAGTTCACCTTTTAAGTTAGCTGAGGAGTCACCTTTCCCACCAAGTTCTCCCTAATTTTCCCACAATTTAAGTTAGGTGTTCCTCCTCATATATTATAATCAGCTGTCTCTTACTCAGTCTTCCCCCTGAGACTAGTATTCTTGAGGGCAGAGATTATCTCTTACACATTGTTGTATTCCAAATGCCTTAGCAAAATGTCTAGTGTATAGTAAGCATTCAATATATGGTGGTTAGATGAATGGATACCATTTTTCTACTAGCAACTGCAGGACTATGAAGATTAATATACTAAATAACCTCATTCTTCAAGTGAGACACTGTCCCCTGAGAAAGTGCCCTTATCCTCTATCACCTACTATAACAAAAAATTAACTCACCAGAACCAGAATACTGAAAATACAACTACCGGACCGTGAGAATCATTCCTTCTCAGGTGAAACTTCTATAGATAATAAAGATACATTAGAGTAGATAGATTTGAACACAGAATCACTGACATTTCCTGAAGTTAATTCTATAAATTTTTTTATTTTATTTTATCATGTTATGTTAATCACCATACATTACATCATTAGTTTTTGATGTAGTGTTCCATGATTCATTGTTTGGTATGAATTGGGACACCCAGTGCCCCATTCAATACGTGCCCTCTTTAATACCCATCACCAGATTAACCCATCTCCCCACCCCTCCCCTCTAGAACCCTGTTTATTTCTCAGACCATAGTCTCTCATGGTTCGTCTCCCCCTCTGATATCCCCCCTCATTTTTCCCTTCCTACTATCTTTTTTTTAAACATAAAATGTATTATTTGTTTCAGAAGTACAGGTCTGTGATTCAACAGTCTTACACAATTCACAGCACTCACCTTAGCACATACCCTCCCCAATGTCCATCACCCAGCCACCCCATCCCTCCCACCCCCCACCACTCCAGCAACCCTCAGTTTGTTTCCTGAGATTAAGAATTCCTCATAATTAATTTTTTAAGTCTATTAACCTACCCCATCCTACCTCACCTATTCTTTCTGAACTTCCTGCTTGCTTTGGTCACACTCCGCAGATGTTACTCAGATCAAATGGCTTTCACTGCCTCAGTATATTTCAATTGCTACATCTATAACCATTCCTCAGTGTTTTGCATTCCTTAGTGTTTATACAGTTTAGATGTCTATGTTCAATCCAGGTAAGGAAAAACAAATAATTTGAAAGTTAATGTGCCAGAGATCAGAGAACATACAATACATATGGTAGGGAAAATGTATATTTAATATGCCTAAATGAAGAAAATTATTAATGTTTTAAAGACAATTTTGGGTTTATTTCTGACCAAGTTTTCTTTTGAGGGAAAATAGAAGAATGAATAATTTAAAAAGAATTAAAATCAGAAAAAGTCATGGTCAAATAAACGTTTAAGCACTGAACTTAGATATCAATGGTTTAATATTGAAATATGAAGTCTATTTTACATAAGGCAGACACATTCAAATTGAATTTTCCTCTGCAGGAGGCTTGTTCTTTTCTAATAATCACTAAATGATAAATATTTTTACTTTTCTCATTTCTTCTTGTTCCCTTGATAAATAAGCCCCATAAACAATTATGAATAGATTTCATACCTTAAATTTTGCACTTCATGGAAAAATCTGGTTTGTCTGGAGCACTTCATTCTGTGTTCCAGACAAACCAACTACTAAGAACACATTAAACTGTGAGTAAATTCTATTCACTTTATTAATAGCTCATTTTTTAGAACTACTGAACTGTTAATTATATTTCAAAGTATACTTAGAAATATGAGTTCACATGGAACAAACACATGAGGCAACATCATTACTGGCCAATCCCCCAAATCAATAATATCCTTTCTTTTGAGACATAATGAGACCTGGTGTATAATTTATTGTAATTTCAATTATTTCTCAATTTTAAATCATTTCACTTGTTCTTTATCAAGAAAGAAAATAGTTCTAGGTTCTTTTAAAAACAGCTTTCCTGGGGCGCCTGGGTGGTGTAGTTGGTTAAGCATCAGACTCTTGGTTTTGGATTGGGTAGTAATCTTGGGGTCCTGGGATCAAGCCCTGCATCAGGATCCACGCCCAGCATGGAGCTGGCTTGGGATTCTCTCTCCTCTTTCTCACTTCCTCTTCACCCCATCTGCACTCTCTCTCTCTAAAATAAATAAATAAATCTGAAACAAAAACAAAACAAAACAAGAAAAAAAACCCCAGCTTTCCTGAAATGGAAGAGTACGAAGAATAGAGCCAAAAAATACCCAATTCATAAATTATGGAAACTCTCTATTTTAGAAAAGAATGCTATAAATTTAATATTCATTCATATCATCTGCACATGCTACAAATTCCTAAGGATCTTGTCATAGCAAATAATCTAATTAAACCACATCATTCATCTTTTTAATTTGTACATATTTGACACGATTTTTATTTTTTATTTTATTTTTATTTCTAAGATAATGCCCCACCAAGGCAAAATCTCATTTCATTTGGTTATAGAGTGTAATTTCCTGGGAATTGCTATTTATAAAATTTCCTTTTAATGAATTCATAAAATGGGTCCTTTGCTGATTTTAATTACTTATTATTAAGGGGAAAATTCTACTTTTTTTGTAGACATGATCCATTTTTTTTTTGTAGAAAGGAAGGATAAACTTTCTTCCTTTACAAAAATAAAAGTACCCAAAATTTCTGATTTGCTAAAATTTATAAGAAAGAAAAAGGGCCTTGGTTTGTTGTCTCTTTTAAAATGGTTGGGATCAAAGTTTTGATGATCTAAGAATAAATATTAAATACTATGAAAATATAGTCATTCAGAGTTCAGAGATTGAGAACCTCAGCTATATGAAAAGCCTCAATCCTAAAAGTAAGTTTTAAAGGATTCCAACCAACAAAAATCTCTTTTAATATGTGCAAGGTGAACCTCCCTCAAATTCTCTCCTAGGCAATTATTTGCATGTAAAATAAAAAATCAAATTAGAGAGATAAATAAACAATATTACAGCATAAAAAAATGGTAGTTAACAGTAGAGAGAACTATCAAAATGACACAGAAGATCTGGAGATACATACCAAAGCATTTATAGGTGAATGGATATGATATCCCAGATATACTTCAAAATAATCCATGTCTGGGGGAGAATCAAATGAGGGGTATAAAAAAGACAGGTTTGGTGGGCGCCTGAGTGGCTCAGTTGGTTGAGTGGCTCAGTTGGTTAAGCGACTGCCTTCGGCTCAGGTCATGATCCTGGAGTCACGAGATCGAGTCCCGCATCAGGTTCCCTGCTCAGCAGGGAGTCTGCTTCTCCCTCTGACCCTCCCCCCTCTCATGCTCTCTCTCTATCTCATTCTCTCTCTCAAATAAATAAATAAAATCTTAAAAAAAAAAGACAGGTTTGGTCATGTGTTGATTATGGAAGCCAGGTGATGGATAAAGAGGGTTTATTACAATTTCTCTCTACTTTTGTATATGCTTCAAAACTTTGCTAATAAGAAGTAAAACAACAACAAAAACAAACATAGAATTATAAGCCAATAGTCCCTGAAGATATCCATTAGTTATGAACAATCTTATAATGGCCAAATTCAAAGGCCTTATTTCTGTTCTCATCTTTTATGATCTCTCCATCAAATGACACTGCCTCACACCTTTCCTTAAACTCTGTTGTCTTTTGTTTCCCAAACTTTCTGACTCCTTTCCTCTCAATCTCTTTAGCTGGATCTTTCTTTGCATGCCTCCAAAGTGTGGAAAGCCTCAAAGCCCTTGTCTTTTCGACCTTTATGGACAATCGCAAGGCAGTAATTACGACTACATGTCAATGACCCTCACACTGCCATTTCCCACCCCCGTCTCAGGAGTGTTATTATACGTTGGATTATACTCACCACGTGGTAAATTTTACTACCTCCTCTCCTTAGTTGTACTTTCTACTTTGCCTGATATACTTACATAGATCTCCAACTAGTACCTCAAATTCAATATATGTTTGAAAAGAAACCCAATTCATAATCTTTCTTTACATTTCTTCACCAAAAGCAGTAGCTCTCCTCTCAGCTCTTTAGTTTCTCCAAATGGTACCCAATCAACCAGGTGTCTAAGTCATGCTTATCTGGGCCCTCTCTTCCTTCATATCCTTTCAATGCTATTCCTTCCTGTTGTTACTGCTACCAGACTCCTTCAGCTGGGACGACTACCACACCTTCCTAACTGGTTTTCTGTCTTCTGATTTCTTCTAATTCCAATCCATCACACAGAGTTGCCAGATTAGATTATCTCTAAAGATTTCACTCCCCTGCTCAAAAATCTTTGATGGGTCCCTTCTGCCTCCTAAATAAATCTAAATTCTCTACCCAGGTAGTCAATGCCCTTTACATGACCCAAGCTCCAATCAAAGTGAACTCTAATGGTGTTTTATTTATCCCTCTATGAAGAAAATGTACTCTGCTACATTTCCCTTCTGCTACCTAGTAGAGCTAATGTAGGTCTTACTCCCACCCCAACCCCCCCAATATTTGTTGGCTGTTTGAGGGCAGGGACCATATCTTGGTACCTCCCCACAGAAAATAACACAGTAATGTTTGTGAAGAAAGGAAAACAAGACTTCAGAATAAAACCCAACTCAATTTGGGCTACAAAAGAGTATTTCAATTCCTTTTCCTACAGATGCAGTCTTTCCAGAATGTGTACATAGAATAAAAAATATTTATTACCTGTTATTACATTTATATCTGGGTACTGGTTTTCACACAGACCAACAGCTTTGCTATCTCTCTCAAAAGCCTCTCGAAGTTCTTTCTTGACTGCTGCCGAACCACATAATCGGTACAGGCCTACCACCTAGAAATAAAATTATGGCCATATTATGGTAAATTTGATAAAGAGAAAATATAATAGCACAAAATGTATAAGTCACATGAAATTGGTAATCAAATATGTTCTGATGACATTTAATTAAAAATACCTCAAACAGCTTTTGAAATCTCACCATAGACTATATTCATCAGACTTCATGAATAAAAACATTCTATTCTTTCTTTTAAATTCAAACAATATTCTATGATTTCTGTAGTGCTATCTATCTTAAGATACAAGCCTTTCACTTTGATTTTATGTGGTCAACCACTATGCCCAAGATTGCGCCCTTTCACATCTTTTGCTCTAAACTGAAGAAATGCAGCACAGTGGTTAAACAGGGTTTTAGATTCCAAAAGCCCCGCCCTATTATTCCTAGCTTAGTGAATTTAGGCAAGTTATTTAATCTCTTTAAATCTCAGTTTATTTTTCCATAAAAAAGTATATAGTTGAAATAAGATTCCAGTATACTATTTATGTTATCTCTTTAGGAAAAAAAAAGATTCTAGGGAAGAAATAAAAGCAAACCTGGAATTTTTTTAACTTACTAAATTGATTATTAAGTGATAAAGGAAATTCAATTAAAATAATATATTAAAGGTAAAATAAAACCTTTAGTTCAAAATATATGTAAGATGCACAGATACCACCCTCCTTCCCCTCAACCTACACTAAAAAGATTTATTTTTTTAAACATTGTTAGTTCATACAGGAGATAAAATTTAAGTCTTAGGAAGCTCACTATAAATTCACTGAGAGGAAATCAACATGGTATCTATAAAAGGAAAACATGTCTGATTAAGCAGTTTTTTTTTAAATAAACCTTCAAGAAAACCAAGAAAAATAAGTTACTGTTAACTGTACTTCCACATCAAACACGATTTAGGAAGTTGCATTACCTTGAATTGAAGAAAGTTATAAAGAAATTATTTCAAGACAGAAATAAAGTAAAAACAAACAATGAATATCCCCAAGGATTTGAACTAGGAATCACTTTAAAATCTTACAAACTAGGAGAAGGAGTACACAAATGAAATTTCCAGGTGTACTTAATGACACAAACCTCTCCAAGTCATTAAATAACTGACAAAATATAGAATAGAATATAGAAGGTGGGTCTTGATATAGGAAAGTGTTACTAATAGATACAGAGAAATGTTATGCAAAATATTAGAGATGATAAGCACTAACTATTAATTGGAAGATAGTAAGAAACCTACAACAATTTTTCTTTTTTTGTTTTTAGATTTATTTATTTAAGAGAGAGTGCATGCATGTGAGCAAGGCAAGGGGCAGAGGGAGGGAGAAGGAGAGAAGCAGACTCCCTGCTGAGTGCAAAGCCCAACGAGAAGCCTGATCTCATGACCCTTGAGATTATGACCTGAGCCTAAATCAAAGGTCAGACGCTTAACTGACTGGGCCACCCAGGCGCCCCAGGAACCTGCAACTATTTTAAGAGAAGGTGATGCAAGGATCAACATAATATGGGAAACTAAGGAATGTACTGAAAAGGAAATTTCCTACTCTTATCCACATTCATAGTGCATTCACATTGAGAATAGCATGTCCTATGCTGGTCACATCTCACAAGACATAGCAGACCCATAGATGATCCAGAAAATAAAGCTAAAATATTAAAATGCTATCACATTAGAAGAAACTAACTCAAGTAGACCCTTCTGGTATAGGCACACTTAAGTGTCAGAAAATTCCCTAATAAAGATGTATCCCCGTCAACTTGAGAAGGAGATGAACCTAGAATAAAGAAAGCAATACTTCAGTAGTAAGTAATAAATTAATGAACCATGCTATCTCAAAAGGTGAATAAAGGAAGACAGAGATCTAATATAGATATTTCAAGGAAAGGACACTTTAGGATATTATCCCTAACTTCAGAGGCTGACTTCTTGAATCAAACACTTGAAGTACATGCTTGATGCCTCTATCAGAGACAAAATCTGTACTGGATTAACCAGGAGTATGATTTCCACCATAATTTTTCCCACTGGAAGCAGGGGATAGGTGGTAGTAGCCTTCAAAGCATTTGGAAGACGCCACAAACTACTTTTGTATGACTGTTAAAACCTCATGTTCACGGTAACAAAAACAAGAATAATTACTGACTAAAAAGGTAAACAAAATCCAAGTAGAAGTCTGTAAAATACAGACACAATAAGCTTCTTTTTCTGGGGGGTGAGGGGGAGGGAAAAAGCAAAAGAAACAAAACCAAAAAAGGTGTTTAAAAACTGCAGTTCCAAATGTACTACTGTAAATTTTACTTTTTAGTTCACAGGAAATAATTCTTTTTTTTAAATACACCATTTTTTTAAGAGTTTATTTATCTGAGAGAGAGAGAGAGCAAAAGCAGGAGGAGGGAGAGGGAGAGGGCGAAGCCGACTTTCCACTGAGCAGGGAGCCAGATGCAGGACTGGATCCCAGGACCCTGGAATCATGACCTGAGCTGAAGGCAGATGCTTAATCGACTGAGCCACCCAGGCGCCCCATCACAGGAAATAATTCTTTATTAAAGTAACTATTTCTAAACTTTAAGTATAGAAATAAAAAGCATTGCTAAAAATGTTTTCTTAGTATTTAAAAAAGTTATGTCTTATATATACATTCTTTATAAAATATTTCAGAAAAGAGACTGTAAAAGTACAGTGCTATTTGAGTTACTTATTTTAATATTCAATTGTAAAAGTTTCTGTTTAATAATTAGCTTTACAGTCTGCCTAATCTCTGACCTCTCTACATGTTGCCAAAAAAAAAAAAAAAAAAGGAGAGGGGAGACAGAGAACCTTAAGAAAAAGTAACCGGACCAAGAGTTAGATTGGAAACTAAAGGCTTCAATCTCATATAGACAACATAAAGTCAATCTGAATAATATACCTGAGAAGAGGTTTCAAAAGTTCAGATGTCCCTCCTACCTCTCACCTTCAGAAAGCTACTTCATCTGTTTTTATAGATATCAGCAAATAAGACCCACAGAGATTAAGTGATTTGCCCAATATCACACAGCTAATTAACAATGGAGGAGAAACCAGTACCTGTTTCCTGCATCTTTAATACAAAAACCCACTAACTTACTTAACACTGTTTCCATAGTTTCCTCATCAGGTCCAAGGTGAGTTATTTTAAAATCTTTTCTATATATAAAGAAATCATAGTTCAGACTTGGTGATATTTACCCTTGGTGTTTTTAATCAATGTCATAAATTCTGATAGCACTAAAGCAGAAATAACTCAGAAATACTGACGTTAGGCTTAATTTTTAAATTTAAACAATTACTTGTACCTCAGAATAATATCTTCAGTGATACGCTGTTTCTCATTGTCATAGCCCACATGTATTAATGAAAATAAAGATAAGGTCTAATAAACTGGTTAATATTACATATCTGATTACATACAACACCAGGGTTTTTGTTTGTTTTAATGGGCTGCTTTTACCTTATTTATTTATTTAACCTTCTTATTTGAAAGGAAAAGAGAATGAGAAATGTTATTAGTAGGACCTCTCTTCATCCTCCATGCTATCCCAAAGTTCAGAGACAAATAAGCTTATGCTTCCTGAAGAGTGGGAGAGTATGAGGGAGAGTACAGAATAAGGGCAGGGTGTTAGTTTTAGGAGTAAAGTGGGGTTTTAAGATTCACTGTTGGAATTCTGTGCCATAAGAATGTCAAACCATGAAGAAACATTCCTTAAATGAATTAGTCTTTGCCTATCTTATCAGCTCTGGCTTTTCCTAGGAATGCCATTGTAAAGCAATCCTGATAGAGGTATAAGGCCCATGCAGCTCTGCATCACAACATAAATTGTAGAACCATCTAGCATGCTCTCAATTGCTCACTGACAACACAGGTGAAAGTACCCTAAACAGTAATGGAATAAAAATAAAAAATAGGAATGAGAAAATGTCTAAATTGGATTTTTTTTAACCTTACCTTGAATTCCTTCCCCTAAGACTTAACAATAAACTTAGTTAAGGCAGATAAATTTGATAAGGAGGTAGTAGAGAAACAGTGAAATAATACCTGACAGCCTCTCTTTTCAATTTCCATAATACATTTTTGTATCAGGAGTGGCACCATCAGTCCTATATTTTCTTTCTCTACAACTTTTCGAATATCAACACCAAATATTACGGGTTCTCGGTTTATATCCAGTCCATGAAGAGAATTCTCCCACTGTTCCAGAAGAGTCACTTTCACATAAATAAGACCTCTAGGCTCAAGTTTGACAGCTAACTGATGTGTCTTTGTCACTCTGAATAAAGTGGGAAGAACAACAGTCCCGTGACAACACACCCGATTTTTTCTTGGAGTCGGTTCCCAACTGAACACTACTAATTTCAAATGCTGTGCATTTTCAATTTCTATGTTGAAAGTATGATCCATGTCTAAAAATGTTGTCCGACATGTGAGCAAAGCTGTTCTTGCTTTGTTTACTGAATCTACCTGAATCGCACAGAAGACATCTTTTGAGTCTATCCGGGGTGGTTTTAAATCCTCAGCACCATAGAAATGCACACTCATGAGCCCAGATATGTACTGTGAACACTTAGGTTGATCAGAAAAACTGTAATGTCTAAAAGCATCAATGTCTATTTCACTCTTGTTACAACTATTTGGAATTATTTCTTTTCCCTTTCCAAATTTGTTTTCAGATCCATGTTTGCTAGATTTAGTTATAAGTTCAGGTGAATCTCCATCACTGAGGTAACCCCCTTTGCACGAATACTTAGAACTCATAAACGTCTTCTTCTGGTAGTTGTGCTGAGAAGATACACTGGTATCCAGATGGTACCGACTTATAACATTCCTCTTAGCAGCTGTGGTTGTGTTCCCAGAAGGCAGAATATCAGCATGATGCATTTCTTGACAGTTACATTTAGACAAGGAAGGAGTATTATCTGGACTGTTCATATGATCCAAAGTTCCTTTGACGCTCAGCTTTCGGCTAAGTTCTGGCAACCTTTTCATTTTCATGGAAAGTTTCCTCACAGTTCGTGGAGATTTTATTTTATCTGGGAAAGACCAGTTAATTGAGCTACTTTTTTTCACAGGGCTAGGGCTTGGAGAAGATGGTTCTGGCACTCCCAATTCAGTCTTATTTGTAGCAGCTAGGATCCCAGGACCTTAAAAAACAAACAAACAAAAAAGGTATTACAAGGTGATATGTTCTGGTTCCTACTTTATAAATCATCAACTAAACAAACTCATGTAGACAGATTTTCTTCTCTTGTTTCATCTCATTGGGGAGATTTAGTTAGTTACAAGTTTAGGTAAACTCCATTACCCCCTTCAAACAGAGTATCAAGGATTTCCAGGGGTGCCTGGATGGCTCAGTTGGTTGAGCATGTAACTCTTGATCTCAGTGTTGTTAAGTCTGAGCCCCACGTTGGGTGTAGAGATTACTTAAAAATAAAATCTTAAAAAAAAGCGGGGGGGATTTCTAAATAGCTTACAGAGGAAAAAAGCATTTCCCTCTCCATCCGCTTTTCTATTCTAAAGGTTTGGAGGAAGGATAATATAGGTTCCTTTTAAATCTTTCCCACTGCAGTATAATTCAGGAAGTATGCTATTTTATAACCATAAGCAGTGGATATCAGAGGAAACTAGGAAAGCCTCCTATTTTAATAGGTTTATTTTGGCATATTAATACACATTTAACATATTTCCTATTTTAATATGTTTATTTAGAAATCCTACTCTAATTAAAAAAAGAAATCCTACTCTAATAAAAGAACATTTCTTCTTTATTTTTAAGATTTTTTAATTTATTTACTTGAGAGAGAGAGAGAGCAAGTGAGCAAAAGCAGGGGGAGGGGCAGAAGGAGAGGGAGAAGCAGGCTCCCTGCCAAGCAGGGAGTAAGCAGGCTCCCTGCTGAGCAGGACCCTGAGATCATGACTTGAGCCAAAGGCAGATTCTTCACCGACTGAGCCACCCAGGCGCCCTGACATTTTTTTTTTTAACTGGGATTGAAAGTTTGAGGTTAAATAGAATATTTACTTTTTACTTTCACATTCAGAAAAAAAATAAAGCTATTTTTGGGTGGAGAAGAATTAAGAAACATTTCAATGCTTTTACTCTTCATGAAAACAGAATTATAAGAAAACTTATTTATGTCTCTGTACTGTCATTTAATACTTTGAAATTGCAAGGAAAGACCCTAATTTAGCTTTTGAAGTTCTAGGGAGCTACTGTATATAAATAATATAAGAAATGTCTTTATAGTTTTTTTAAATCAATCAATTAGCTTTATGATATTCAATATTCAGTTTTTTTTTTAATTTTTTTAAAGATTTTATTTGAGAGAGAGAGAGAGAGAGCATGCACAAACGGGGGGAGGGAGAGGGACAAGCAGATTTTTTGTTTTTTATTTTTTAATATACTTTATTTTTTTAAAGCTTTATTTTCAAGAATTAAATGAGGATCCTTGCATACTTAAGTATTAATTTTTCATACTTTAAATGTTGGCTGGTGTTATAAATATTAACAATTTAATATTAAACAACTTTTAATATTCTTTTCACCACAATATTTACAATGGCTAATCTCTTGATAGTGCAGTTTAGGCTATTTATTTGTATTTCTTTGTATCTTTTAAAAGATAAGCCTGTTTCCCCCTCTCCCTCTGCCCCTCACCCTGCTCATGCTCTGTCTCTCTCTCTCTCTCTAATAAATAAATAAATTTTTTAAAAAATGTATAGACTAATAAATTTTATTTTAAAATTTGAAACTGTTCCTATTTAAGGGTTCAAACTAATAAAGCAAAATGAAAATATCTTCTAAAATCTAATATAAGTTTAAACTGTTCCTTTAAAGAAACAATCTAGGGGTGCCTGGCTGGCTCAATCAGTAGAGCATCCGACTCTTGATCTCAGGGTTGGGCCTAGAGCTTACTTTAAAAAAAAAGAGAAAAAAAGAAATAATCTATTTTTTAAACTATTTAAAATTTAAATCAATTTTTCATACTTCATCTAACTATTCCTTACAAAGATCTCTAATGACCCTCATATCAGAGGCTACTCTATGTAATACATTTTCACAATTAAAATGATCCAAAAAAGTATTAATTCATTTCAAAAATCAATAGATTAAATGGCCTTTCTTTAAAGTATTAATATCATCTCCCTCCACCCCTCTTTATGTATCCTAATGACAAAGAACTGGCTTCTTTATAGAGAAAGGACTATTTTAAGCATGCCTGCTGGGCTTTTCTGGTAAGTAGCTAATAAGAAATGGAGTGTTTGATAAACTAGATAAAGCATTCTCTTGTACTGTAAATTGTAGTACAATTCTACGGTTTACTGGCCTAAAACATTCTATAATAATCAGAGTCTTGCTGTAGTTTACAATCTATTTTGTCATGGCTTAAAAAGCTACCCAGTATATTAAATTGCTCTAGGTTTTTTTACATTATTAAGGAGTTAATTTAACATTCTGACTTTTTCTACACATCATGCATTAAATATTTCCTACTTAAGTCCTTAACTAATTATTAAAATGAAATACTGTATAAATTAGCAATTTCTAACTGCAGACAAGATAATTTATTAAAATAAAAATGCTTTGTTTTTATAAAATCCAAGAGCTGAAATATTACCAAATTCAATAACTGCTTAAAATTAAACCAAAATCGGGATGCCTGGGTGGCTCAGTTGGTTAAGCGACTGCCTTCACCTCAGGTCATGATCCTGGAGTCCCAGGATCGAGTCCCACATCGGGCTCCCTGCCCAGCAAGGAGTCTGCTTCACCCTCTGACCCTCTTCCCTCTCGTGCTCTCTCTCTCTCATTCTCTCTCTCTCAGATAAATAAAATCTTTAAAAAAAATTAAACCAAAATCACACTAATCAAATCACAGACTAGCTATGAAGGGAAAGCACAAAATGAAAATCTTTATAAATTCATGGACCAGGCTAGAATCAAGTGAAACTGGCACATTCCTTCAGCACCTAGAACAGTAACTCGTACACAGTAGAAACTAAGTGTTTACTGAATAAATGAATCAACCAACCAATTGTTAGTTGCCTGTAAGCTGGTAAACCTTTTAGGAAATATAATATAGGAATTACATATAATAGTTACCAGTCATAAAAACCCAGTAATGCTACTAGTAATTAATCCTAATTAAGTAAAATAGAACATGATGAAGATCACTCCAATAGTAGTGGAAACAATCTATTAACACCCAACATAATGAGTCAAATAGATTAGGACACATCAACCCAATTAAATACTATGAAATTGGTAAACAATAATGTTATTCTACAGTATGTAACAATACAAGATGAAAATACCAAGTGAAACTATCCAAAAAGCATAGTGCTATGATTGCAGCTAGATAAAAGATACATATACACATGGGACTTGAAAGACAAACAAGTCATAATTGTGTTAGGATGATTAAAAAATTGTCATTCATATTAAATATACTCAAGCTTTCCTATTTCTTAATCAGAAAATTATTTTAAAATTCAACCATTCTCTTTGCCTATTTCTCAACAGTTCTCTGTTAATACTGCTAAAGAAAACATCACTTTAGGGGCACCTGGGTGGCTCAGTCGGTTAAGCATCTGCCTTTGGCTCAGGTCACGATCCCAGGGTCCTGGGATCGAGCCCCGCATCAGGCTCCCTGCTCCATGGGGAACCTGCCTCTCCCTCTCCCTCTGCCTGCTTCTCCCTCTGCTTGTGCTCTGTCAAATAAATAAATAAAATATTAAAAAAGAAAAGAAAATATCACTTTAGGTGACCTTTCTGATCAAACTAAAACAAAAAATGATGACATGTAAATAAGCTGTCTAAATACTTCCTTTGGTGGGTGCCTGGGTGGTTCAGCTGGTTAAGTGTCCAACTCTTGATTTTGGCTCAAGTCATGATCTCAGAGTCCTGGGATCAAGCCCTGTGTTGGGCTCCTTGCTCAGTGGGAAGTCTGCTTGTTGCATGTCTTCCTCTCCCTCTGCCCCTTCCCTCCAGCACCACCGTCCCACCAGAGCATGAGCTCTCTCTCTCTCTAAAATAAATAAGTAAATATTTATAAATAAATAAATATTTCCTTTGGTCATATTTAATAGTGCTTATAGTTTAATAATATGTTAAAGAGAAGAATAACAGTGAGAAAGGAGACCTAAATGACAGTCCTACCATACTTTCAAGTTTGGGGGTTGTTGTTTTTTGTTTTTGTAATGTCTGTTAGTCTTTCCAGGTTCACAATTTGCCACAAACATAAAATAATACAGTTTAAAGACAATAACTTAAATCAAAGTATGTATCACTTTACAGACACTGGCTTTCTAACTTTGCAGTTGTTCTTATACCCTCTTGCCTTTTCTGCACCGTACCAACCTGCCACTCTGCCATATTCCTTTAAGCCTTCCCTACCACTCCACCCTAATCACAACCTGCGTTCCTATTATATTATATAGCATTTATTTCTCTCTCCATCCAGATTACAAAAAAACCCACAAATTCATGCTGAAAAGTCAGTCTACAATTAGGAATGCACACACACAATTTTTCATTACGTTCAAATCCCAACATGGGGGGGTGTTACTTAATATTTCCAGCATAACTTCTCAGTGTTTCTTTCAAAAAACTAATATCATATAGTACACACTGTTTTTTAACTCACTTTTTCTCTTATCAATATAACATTCACTCCAGCTCCTCACATCCCTGAGGAACAGATTCAAATGCAAGTAGTTTATTTGTAAAGTACAGAAATACTAGCAAGAAGTGAGAAAATTCAGGGGAAAATCCAAGAATTATCAAGCCTGCTACTATGGGCAACTGGTACTTAACCTCAGGAGAAAACTCTGGGAAACAATGTAGAATTATGGCACTCAAGGGGGGAGAGAGCTGAGGTAACCCTACACCAACTCCTGTCAGTCACTGGTTGAGGGGCACGCCTAGACTGCCCTACAAAGAAATTCCGTAACCCTTCTCAGAGTCCTCAAGCAGGGATGTGGATGCTGATGTTTGGAAGTAGGCTGCTTCCCTCTAAATAAGTAATAAAATCCAAGGGATATGCACAAGGTACTGATAGCATCTGCTATACCCCACATCTTTGAATATTCTGTATCATTTGAAATTTTTTTTTAGATTTTTTGTGGGGGAAGGGGCAAAGGGAAAGGGAGAGGGACAAGCAGACTCTCTGGTTGTGCAGAACTGGATGTGGGGCTCGATCCCAGGACCCTGAGATCATGACCTGAGCCAAAGTCAGATGCTTAACCAACTAAGCCACCCAGGTGCCCTTCATTTGAAATTTTATAAATTAAAATGACTTGATATAAACCAGAACTGCTTTCTATCCAACATTTGATATCTTGCAACTAAATATGCTTTATGCAGTTTCCTGTGTAGTGTGTCTGGGATCAAATTTGAAAAGAGGCATATCAAAAAATCAAGGCAATCAAAGAAAAATAAAACCATCAGGCTGAACTATATGAAATGCTGTTTTGCAGATCAGACACTGTTGAATCTCAGCAATTTCATATGGTTCAACCTAATATGCATCAAACTTCCAATTATTTCCTTTCTAGGTTCCATAAGTATTGTAGCACCTATTTCCAAGGTCTTTACTTCTCCCCCTCACTTCTTTTTCTCTTCTTCCTTTCCTTTCATGAGGAAATGTAGGCATGAAACCATAAAGTAATAACTACTGGTACACTGAATATACAACTTTTCAGCTATAATCAGGCTAGGTGTAAATGAATGAATGAAGTAAAATCAGATTTACATCTTTTACATATTTTACATATCTTTCTCTTCCACGCCTTGTGATTCCATTCTTTCAACTAAGAGAAAAGTAATTACTATCTCAAAGGACAGACATCCTAAGAGTTGGTGTAGGACTACCCCAGTATCTTCACCCCTTACAAAACCAAGTCTGTGATAGGAATAATGAAACCACCATTTATATAAAAAGGTTTGTAAAGGTTTTTGAGTTTTATTTTTATGAAAATTCACTCACTCTGTAAGAAAAAGTACATAGCTGTAACAGACATCTATATTTAGTTTTAGCTACTGTCAAAGAATTGAATGGAAAAAGAAAAGGCAAACATATGATCATCTTTACCTGCAAAAGGAGATTTCAACATGAGACTCTCCTCTACCATGATACCTTCTTGTATCTTGTGTCCAAGCCTTTGCTTGAACTGCTGCACGAGCTCTGGGGAATGGATGGACTCTACAGGATTCGTTTCATTGGACTGTGTGGTTCTGAGTTCTGAAGAGCACAGCAAGTCTTCAGTGTACTGCTCTGTTTTCATTAGGTCACTACCAGACAATACTCTCAAACTAACAGCAGGAAACTTCAGAACAGGAGGGTCTGCCTCACCAAAACTCAAGGCATTTGATAAACCAAAGTCATCATCCTCAGGAATGGGGTTGTACCATATTTCTCCTTCATCATCTGCATCATTTTCCTCATTGAAGTCTAAAGAACAGTTTCTTGATAATGAAGAATTTGTAGCATCACACACCATATATGTACAGTATTCCTCAGATGACTTGAAGAAAGGCCGTGATAGCTGATGTTTGGGTGAGATGGATAAGTGACTTATGTCTTGGCATTTCTTATTTTCCTCTTCCAAATTAAAAGATCGCAGAGTACTCTGATATAGCCAATTGCGTTTCTTTGACACAGTGATGCTATTAAGTGGCTTATGACCTCTGAATCCAATATCATCCTTCAGATCTTCAAGTTCTCTTCCCTTCACTGAAGACCCATAGACATTTTCAAATAAATCTGTTTCAAAGGAAAAAAAGAAAGTATACTGTAATGATATAATGCCTAGCATACCAGGAAAGACAGGTCACTTGAAATCAGTTATTAAAATATTATTTTTAAAAAGATAGAAAGAAAAGTAGTATTACATTTGGAGACTAAAATGAAACAAGAAAAATTTTGGCTTTTTCACCTAACAATAATTTCTATTAGACTACTAGTATAAGTGACATAAGAACTCTGAGAAAAAGAATAAACAAACTCTGAGATTGCCTTTATAGACATGATAGGGCTAACAAAGACTTAACCCAAGCAAAACATACTTTAGAAAAAGCTTACATAGAATGCTTTGTACACAGTATGCCTTTAATTAATATTTTTAATAATTTCCAATTTACTACTACAAGGACCAGAAACCTTTAGAAAACATAAGTAATATTTCTACTTTCTCACACAAAGATTAACTTTGAGTGAATCTTTAAAAATAAGTGTGGCTTACTTATTACTAAATGCTTTCCTGATTACTGAAATTTCAACATAACATCTATTTCCCAATCTCATAGTTATGCAGTTGCACCTTATGCAGGGTTTAAATTCTAA
The DNA here is from genome assembly GCF_037043125.1 of Eumetopias jubatus. Lineage (NCBI taxonomy): Eukaryota > Metazoa > Chordata > Mammalia > Carnivora > Otariidae > Eumetopias > Eumetopias jubatus. Next base: position 36,115,050 of record NW_028274810.1, on the reverse strand, counting down.
ATATCTAGGACAAAAATAAAAATAAAAATCCCTTAAGAAGGCTCTAGATTAGAACCAGCTATCTTGTCTCACGGTAAATACAACCAGTTCTTATTACTGGCCAGGCACAAACTTAAGGAGCAAGAACATAAGAATGAACAAAATAGTTTCTACCCTTAAAGAATTCGTAGTCCAATGGGGGTCATCAAATAGTTGGGATGTGTTTGTGTTAATATAATGAGATAAGACTCTGAAAATGTATACGTAACATTAATCCCATATAAAGAGGAACACATCCAAAGAATTGCATAAGGCAGGCTTCAATGACAGTCAATAAGCTAAATATATACCATAATCTAATTCACTAGACATAGAAAAACAGACAAAACCACATTTGTAAAAATTTAAGATCATGTCCAGGTTTATAAATTATGGAATTATAGTCTGTGCTACTTTAAGTATGTATATGGTTGATTCATCTTAGTATTGCAGCAAATAAAATATAATACCCTAATAACAGAGTGATAAAAACATATTAAACTATGAGGAATTTAATAACAACCAAAAAATTAGGTTCATGCATAATCAAGGCTTTCAGTAACCTCCCTCTACTGAACAAAAATCCCTTAAAAACTGTAAACTTGTCTTTTTTTAATTCTAAATTTTACCCAACTAAGCAATTAATTTTAAAAAATTAAAAAAAACAACAACCCTCAAACAGAAACTGGGCTTCAAGTTCAACTAGTTCCAGAGGCAAGAACAGACCAGGACGCAAAAGGGAAGGAAGCTCCCATGAATGCCTACTATGCATTTATTTATTGAGTGCCTACTGTTTATCAGCAATGAGAGATAAAACAGTAAGAAAGCCTTTAACCTCATTTAAGCCTCCACCAAAATGCTAAGACAGGTATGATTATTTCCATAAGCCAGAAAAAATGAGGAATATGGTCAATGTGCTAGCTGTAGTATTCAAATTTAAGCCAGTCTAACCCTAAAATCCACACTCTCCTATACCATGCTACCCACCAAAAAGTAGGGAAGTAGGCAGCCCTTTCTGAACATGGTGATAATATCACCCCAGTTAACCTTATAGGGTGGCTGCTGGTAAGAATTAAGTGAGATAATGTTGGAAATATTTTGAAAACTGTATAGTACTACTCAGAAAAATCAAGTAACTTGCCCAAGACCACCTAGTTCATAAACGGGAGAGGTAGCACTCAAAATAAACTCTTCTGACTCCAAAGTTTGTTAGCAGTATACCTGGGCTACAACTAAAGAGATTACACACCTCTACCCTCCAAGATTTAACATGCAAACATGTAACACATATTCAATAAGTATCTTGAATTGATTTAGTTTAATTAATGAAAAACTTGAAGATTCAAGAGTCCTCTTGGTTCTGTCTCCTTTAAAATTAAAGAAATTAAAAACTGAAAATCAACACATACTCATGAATCACTGGGGCCTCTGGGCTTTTAGTGGCCACGTCTTTGTCCAAGTGTACTAAAAACTAAATCTATTTCACATTTAAGCCCAAATCCCATATTATTTAATAGCACTTCAGACATTCACAAGATATTATTTGTAGTCTTTACACAATTGTAAATTCGAAGCCAAAAGTACAAAATTATACAACTCAGAATGGCTAGGAGTCACATCTTATTGTATCTTTTACTCAGATGTCTCTCAAACATTTATATATTTTGTTTTATATAGTTAGATAATTTATTTTGAGTCCTATAGAGTTTTTTTTATTTTATTTATTTATTTTATAATAAATATTATATTATTTGACAGAGAGAGACACAGCGAGAGCAGGAACACAAGCAGGGGGAGTGGGAGAGGGAGAAGCAGGCTTCCCACTGAGCAAGGAGCCCGATGGGGGACTCGATCCCAGGATCCTGGGATCATGACCTGAGCCGAAGGCAGACGCTTAATGACTGAGCCACCCAGGCGCCCCTTATAGAGTTTTTTGACATGCATGTTAAATGAAACAGACATGCTTCTACTTGTACTGCATTCCAAGGAACTGCAATGACAAAAACAAAGCTACTGGCATCCCATACTTATGCAAATTGACACATCTATTGACATGAGTATTTAATGTATAATATTTTTTTTTAAAGATTTTATTTATTTGACAGAGACAGACACAGCGAGAGAGGGAACACAAGCGGGGGGGGGGGTGGACATGGGAGAGGGAGAAGCAGGCTTCCTGTGGAGCAGAGAGCCCAAAGCGGGGCTCGATCCCAGGACGCTGAGATCACAACCTGAGCCAAAGGCAGACACTTAACAACTGAGCCACCCAGGCACCCCTAATGTATAATATTAAAAGGAATAATTACACGAGATACAATGCAACTACTTCTCATGAAACTATAAACTACAAAAACTTGAAACCAAACAGTCTGACTGCTAATGTTGAATAATTCAAAATAGTACCTGATGCTGAAGGCGAAATTTAGAGATAAATAGGTACATTATGGTGATTTCTGATAAAGGCCAAATTTATTCATTTATTAAAACTGAAATATAAGCAATGCCTACAGGGCACTAAATTTTATTTGAGCAATTATTTATAAAGAATTTAAAACATTTCACTTTTATTTCCATTAACTAAAGGGATGAATATGAATGCTAGTTACACAGAAATGGAAAACTATTTGCAATCTTCTATTTACTCCCTTGTATGCTAAAATTAATGTTAAACCCTACTGGCATAAGTTTGAACTACCTCTAGCTTATGTTAGCTTTACCTACAGTTATATTCATACATAAACACACACACACACACACACACACACACACACACACACACACTGAAAGAAGAAACAAGTAAAAAAGATACCAAAATAAGTATGCAAAGTGGCAAGGCAGAAAAGTCTTTATTCCCTTATACTTATACATATTGTGATATAATTAATTACATGACTAATTAAAGTCATTTTACTTTGAAAATCTGTAAGAGAATGTAGAAGTGGCAATTAAGTTTTTCACTCAGAAAAATATTCTACATAGTAGTGAACTACTCAAGCCAATTTTGTGTTCTCAATGATTTCATAATAAATTAAAATGACTTACTAAACATTTAACTAGTGTCCCAGCTCAAAATCATCAGCAAACTTTTGGAGAAATTATGTATTTCAATCCTCAATGAAAATGTACCTATATAAGACATCTTTTCATCATTTAAAAAAGTCCTACTGCAGGGGTGCCTGGGTGGCTCAGTCAGTTAAGAGTCTGTCTTCGGGTCAGGTCACGATCCCAGGGTCCTGGGATCCAGCCCTGCATCGGGCTCCCTGCTCAGGGGGGAGCCTGCTTCTCCCTCTCCCTCTGCTGCTCCCCCTGCTTGTGCTGTCAAATAAATAAAAACAATCTTTTTTTTAAAAAATTAAATAAATAAAAAAGTCCTACTGCAGAAACAAACTCTGTTGCTTTTGCTTACTTCTCTTTAAAAAATCCTAAATAGGGCACCTGGGTGGCTCAGTTGGTTAAGCAACTGCCTTCGGCTCAGGTCATGATCCAGGAGTCCCGGGATCGAGTCCCACATTGGGCCCCTTGCTCAGCAGGAAGTCTGCTTCTCCCTCTGACCCTCTTACCTCCCGTGCTCTCTTATCTCTCATTCTCTCTCTCTCAAATAAATAAATAAAATCTTTAAAAAAAGAAAAGATTAAAAAATCCTACATAAAAGTATTCTTACAAATACTGTATTAGAGTTTAAATAAATACAAACAGCCCTGCTTAGAGTCAAACCTGGCAGCCCAGAAGAAATGACTAGAATAAACTGAAACCTTAGGTTTATGCATGAGTGTACTTATAAGTGTCTTTCTCTTTTCCAGATAAATCTAAATGAGGAAATGGGTACAATGGAAAGGAAGAAAGTTATTTTTCTATCTTTTATGTTTCCTCTCTTGTCACTAGCAAAACCCTTAAGAAAAAAGCTGTGTGCTAGCTTTTGGGACAGTAGAGAAGAAAACTCTGAGACTGTTTTCAGTTCCACAAAAGTAAGGGGGAGGAGCAAGACAAAGATGCACAAAAGAAAAGATGAGCAGAATAAATAAATGCCCCTAAAGGGGTGTGTTCTAGCTCAACTCCCAGTGTTCTTCAAGGCAGTACTCCTCAACTTCTGATCATTTCACTCTCCATCCAGAATCCTAATGATCTGGGCAAGGTAGTACTCTCACAAAGCCTGCTTGCCTTTCTCTTGATAACAGCTAACTAAGAATCAAGCTTGGTACCAAATGGATTATCTTTCTTCATCCTCACAGCAACCTGAGGACTGAGGCTATGCAGTGTTGAGTAACCTGTTCAAGGTCACAAGTCTGGTAAGGTAAGTGCTGGGGTCTAATCAGAAACCCAGAGGCCCTATTCTGTTAACCAGTATACTATATGGCCCCCTCTCTGGCAGATTCCAAAATCTCACATTTATTGGTGCAAGATGAGACCCATATAGAGGGAACTGCTTAAACCTGTCACAGGCAAGTAGTAAATATAAATGTATACATAACAAAACTGAAGCAGAAAGAGCTCAACTGCTTTGTTCTAATAGGGATTAGTTTAAGAATCAGGTATCAGAATAAAGTAGAATGCTTTTTCAAAACTTTAACAAATGCATCAAGATAGGTGATGGGGGCACTGGGAACTCTAGAACCTAACTACTCAAAGTATGTACCAGACAGTAGCAACTACACTGGGAGTTTGTTAAAATGCAGAATCTCAAGTCCCACCTCACACCTATAAATCTGCATTTTAACAAGATTTTCAGGGAATTCATATGCACATTAAGTTTAAAAAGCACTGCTCCAGAACCACACTTTGAGTGGCAATGGTGTAGAAAATAGCCTTGGCGATTCTCAAAAAATAAACTCCACTTAGAAATGTAGGACTTTGAAATCAACACACTATTTTCTGCTGAATTTGTAATTCTCAGAGCTTTCCTGCCACCAGCAACTCTAGTGTTCTATGGCATTGCCCCCCCCCCAAAAAGCAACTGGACTTGCTTCTAGGGCCAAAATGGCAGAATTTCTCAGAGGGGGATTTAAAACTAGAAGACAGGGGCACCTGGGTGGCTCAGTCTGTTAAGCATCTGGCTTCAGCTCAGGTCACGGTCCCAGGTTCCTGGGATTGAGCCCCACATTGGGCTCCCTGCTCAGCTGGGAGCCTGCTTCTCCCTCTCCCTCTGCCCCTCCCCCTGCTTGAGCATGCCCACTCTCTCTCTCTCCCTCTCTCAAATGAATAAAATCTTTTTTAAAAAAATAGAAAAAATAAAAATAAAAATAGAAAACAGTAAAAAAATTATATGCTTATTGTTACTAATCATGAAGAGGGCTAACGCATAAAAGATTTTGTTGAAAAAAATCCATAAAGATTGCGTAGCTCATAAAGATAAGAAGTCAGAGCTACAAATACTTGAGAAAAGAGAAGAAATAGATGGGACTCCACATTATAAATGTCAACTTCACTTTAAGGTATATTACACAAGATTATACCAGTTAATTATACTATTTTAAAAGAATTGCCCACATTTTTAGACAAAAATATTAACAAGTTACATGCCCTAAAGTTTTCCTTTCACAGATAGTGTAGCAGCAAAAGTAGAGTCAAAATAGGCTATTTTTAGGGGCGCCTGGGTGGCTCAGATGCTTAAGCATCTGTCTTCCGCTCAGGTCATGATGTCAGGGTCCTGGGATAGAGTCCCGCATCGGGTCCCGTGCTCTCTCTCTCTCTCTCTCTTTGTATCTCTCTGTCTCAATGAATAAATAAAATCTTTTAAAAAGGCTATTTTTAAAGCAATAAAAGGCTGAAACAGCTCAACCTAGTGCTTCTGAATTTCTTTCTGAGTACTATATGCTAATTAAACTTATTTATAAAGACTTTTAATGAAGTATAGTTGGCAAATAGATTAAAATTCCTTTGTAATCTTAAGGCTTGCAGAAACTTGACAATATTTACCATGTGTAATGACTTTAAGATTTCTTAAATAATCATCTCAATTAAGAACAAATTGGCCAATCTGTGAACACTACATACCCAATGCACCAAATCACTGGCACTATTACACTATCTCAAGTTTTAGAGGTTCTTAGTAGGAGCCAGAAGTCAAAATAGAAAATCCATTTGTTATACAGTCTCAAAAATTTCCAAAATACCTAAATATTGGGCAAATTAGGTATCTCTATCCCATTATATATTCTATATTATAAATTCTGTAACATTTTTAAAACAAAATATCCTCATAAATAATACTGTATAGAAAAGTGTGATATTAACCTTTTAGTGTATTTAACATCTTTATACAATCTAGAACGTACTGCTTCATTTGGACTGCCCAATTAATTTTTAGAAAACATGACTGTAAAGTAGAATCCGGAAAAGATGTGTAAAAAAAAAATAGAATCCAAGTAACATCAATCTGAACTAAACTTATTTAAAGGTAAAGGTTTAAAACATATTGATTAAAAAATTGTCTTAAAATCTATGAGAACTCCTTCATCTTTGCAACTTTGAGGTTGTTACCTACCCTTCTAAACCTTGCTGAAATTCCATTCATCTCCTCCATCCAAGCAACATAATAGAATTTGCTGGATCAGACCTCTAAAGAACTTTAGCATCTGTTTAACCCTAAATAAATACAGGTTTTGGAGTCATAGAGATCTAAGTCTGAATCGGTGTAATTGTTTGAATCCATATACTAGTATATACAAACCATATACTAGTTTGAGTGACCTTGGGCAAACTACTCAACCCGTTTATTTTGTTGTTGTTAAATGACAAGTGTCATGGGGCTGGTGGGGTAAATATGAGAACCACATAAAGTATCCAGAATTGTTTTAATGAGTTAAACTAACTTAATGAAAAATAGTTAAAAAACAAGATTAACTCTCCAAATCTATACCAGATATGCAAACATTACACAAATTATTTTTATCTTTCCTAAAAAATTTGAAAGGAAATAACATCTGATTAAAAAACATTAAATAACATCTGAGAAAGGTGTTTAAACCAGAAATTATCCAAGCTTTTGCTTAGATTTCTTGTAAAATATCTAAAATACTACCACACAGTAATTCTAATGTTTCATTTTAATTCCTTTTAAAGTTACTTCCATTTAATTAGTTTCTCAATGGAAAAAAAAATCAATGAATTCATTCTTAAGCATTACTACATTTATTATTACTTTTAAAATCCTTGAATGTTTATTTACTCTATAACTGAGGGCCTTAAAAGCCATCAGATGGTAAATGTTTAACCTATGCAACAAACGGGTAAAAAATATTTGACTAAAGTTTTATGCAGATTTTTGCTACGGCTGAAATTTAACAATCTTACAAAGAGTTAACTGAACCAAGATCATGGGAAATAAAGCTATAGTGGCAATAAAATATGATTACAAATACTTTACCCCTGCAAATGCATATTTTAATATGAATTTAACATAAAGCACACCTCTCTTTACAAAACAATTTACATCCTGTCATCCTTTTATTCAACTGAAATGGAATAAATTTGAGGGAAAAAATTGACAGGTATGGATTGGAGATTTATAGATTCAAAAAAACTTTCCAAGTTTGTATACGCTTTAAATGAATCATTTGATTTGTCTTCACTGTGTGATTAGAAGTTTTGTGAACTTTGTTTCTCCCCACTGTTTTGTATTTATTGATTAAACAAGGTTAATGTGTATAAACCCAGTCCTGGGGGATTTGTAATTCTTTTTTTTTTTTAAGATTTTTTTAATTTATGTTTGACAGAGAGAGACACAGCGAGAGCAGGAACACAAGCAGGGGGAGTGGGAGAGGGAGAAGCAGGCTTCCGGCGGAGCAAGGAGCCAGATGCGGGGCTCGATCCCAGCACTCTGGGATCATGACTTGAGCCGAAGGCAGAGAAAATGCCAAGTACTCTGAATACTTTTTACATTTCACCATCTAATATTTTTTAAACAATTAATGACATGTAAGTCTTTATGGTCACTAAAAGTCTTTGTATTTAAGACTGTAGCTCAAAGGATCATGTTGTTTTGGACTCAGTTTGAAAGTATTATACTTCTTTCAGGAAAGAATTTTTACTATTTACAACATAATTAAAAGATTTCTAGAATTGTTATTCTAAACCTTCAGTGAAAATTAAAAATCATGTACATACAAAATTGGGAGGAAAATCCTATTTATAAGGGCAAATATAGTTAAGTTTACAAATGACTTTAAAAGTCTGCACTTCTTAGAAGTATGAGACATCTTTTTTTGATTAAAATACTAGTGCCCTTGATTTTCCACAATAAAAAGATTATTCACTTTGTTAGTTTTTTATGGGAGGGAGGAGAGAGGAAAGGTGGAAAGAAGTAAGTGAAAATCCTACGTGACTAAAAAGCAATTTTAGTTGATAGTGTTTTTTTTGTTTGGTTTGTTTTGGAGGTTTGGTTGTGTGTGTCTGTGTTGTGTGCACGCGCGCCTGGGAGAGAGAGAAAAAAAAAACGTGTAATGAGTAAAATGACAGTTTATGAAGCCCATAAAGTCTTCCTTGGAACAAATTCAAATTCACAAACTCCACAAAGTCTACGGATTTGCCTAGAGCCACAAAGAATAAAAATCAAGGCAGCACCGCCCAACTCTATACTAAAAGCGTGTGGTGAACTTAACCTTTACTCACTGTTGTGTTGAAGAGTAGGCACACTGGGTCTTAGAGAAGAAAAAACAAAAACCCCAAGTTCCTCATGCCACTGTCGGAAAGGAAAGAAAAGGAAAGGCAGGAAGATAAAGAAAAGAAAAAGGCAAAACAAGTGAATGCATTATACTAAGTAACCCGGTGCATTCAGCTGCCCCTTACGTGACACTTTGGCACCGGCACGTACCTGTCTGCAAGAACAGACCTTATTCTTGGCTCTTAATTAAGCGAAGCCCAGTTGGTAAACATTAAGACGCAAAGCGTTAGCATTTTGATTGCAAAGTAACCTACCTGTTAGAGTAATTCTTTGATCTGGAGGCACGGAGAGGACTTGGCTCTCACGCATTTTCAAAGGGCCCAGATTTGGAGAGGTTGCCTGCGCTCCCGTGACTTTGGGGGGTGTCCCCCGGGAGCGACCCTTCATTCCTAAGGACAGCAGACGTCCTTTGTACATCCACTTTTGCAGCTTCTTGACTGTCACCGCGGGAGGCTTGAGGAAGGGGAGCCCCTCCTGGCCGTCTCCTTTGCCGCTGCGTAGCACAGCGGACCCCGCAGGATCCCTGAAAGGGCTTCCCGAGGAGCGGCCGGGGTCCTTGGAGCCGGGAGTCAGGAGGCCGGAGGGCGCGGTGGCCGGGGCGCTGCCTCCGCTCCAGCCGTCCATCCCGCCTCCACGTGGCGGGGGCTCGCCCAAGTCTCCGCGCGCGCCGCACCTGATCCAGCTGTCGCTCGGCCACCGCTGGAAGGGAGGAGGCTTGGCACCCACCCGGAGGCTCTCGAGGCTTCTGCTGCAGGACAGCCGCATCCGAGGAGTCCGCAGGCGGCCTCCCCCCGACTCCCCTGGAGGCGACCGGGGCGGGGACACCTGCTGCCGAGGGCGGCCACCGCCTCCCCGCTGCCAGTCTTGGGGGCAGGCTCGGCGGACCGCAGCGCCGCAGGGGGAAGGTAGCTGGCCCAGAGCCCGGGCTCCCACAAGGCAGCCGCGATCCGCCCAACCCCTGTCGCCCCGCCGCGCGCCCGAGTCAGGGGGCAGGTCGTGCATGGCCTGGATCAGCAGATAATAGGCCTCTCGCAACTGGGTCTGCAGCCTGCCTGTCTCCAGGCGGCCGCCCTCCGCCCCCGGGGAGGAGCCCGCCGCCGGGGGAGGCGGGGGCCACCGCTCCGCCTCCGCCCCCTCAGGCTTGGGCGCCGACTGGGAGCCGCCGGGCAGGTTCTCGTAGTAGTCGGCGTCGTCCTCCCGGTCGTCCTCCTCGTCTCCGCTGCCTTCGGAGCCCGGCGGGGCGTGCAGACAGGGGCGAGTGAGCCCGCGACCCGAGGAGAGGGCCTCCTTCCCGCCGCGCTGACGAGGCCCGAGCGCTCCCCACTGCTCCGGGCGTCCTCCCGGGACCCGCGCCTCGGGAACCCACGCCTGCGGCGACGGCGGGGGCTGCTCCCAGCTCGGCCGGGCTCCGCGGGCGTGCTCGCATGGGCAGGGGTCCGGGGCACGGCCAGCGTCTCCTTCGGCAACCGCGGAGGCCGCCACAGTAGCTGCAGCCGCCGCCCGGAGCCCGAGCCCCCCGGCGGCGCGGGGACTCTGCCTCCCCCGGAGCCTGGACAGCGTCCTCCTCAGAGGGTCCGCCATCCCCTCCGCCTCAACAGCCAGGCTCGCCCCCTATGCGGGAAGAGGACGAAGCCCAGTTCGGGAAGAATCTGCGCTCGCGGAGGCGGCGGCGACGGCGGCGGCTCCCCATGACCGGCGCTGGCCCTCGCGGGCTCCTCACATACTTGGCATAACTCTGCCGCGGGAAGGGGTGGGGGAGGGCGGCGGCGCCGCAGAGCGCATGCCCCGGAGCCTCGGGCCGCGACGGGGCGCGCAGTCTGCGGGCGGCTGAGCTGCGTTCCCCGGGTGGGCGCGCAGCGCGGCGGAGGATCGGGAAGGGAGGAGGGCGAGACTGAGCTGAAGTAGACACGGGGACGCGAGAGGGAGCGCCCAGAGCGTGGTGAGGAGTGGGGGCCGGGGGAGTAGGTGAACAGTTAGAGTTGAGGCAGAGAAAAGAATGAGCGGGAAGGTGTCTCGGCTGGAAGGCTGCAAAGTTTTGGAGAAAGGGAAAGTGCCCTCCTGGCTGCCACCCCGTCACCTTCACCCCCTCCTCGTTGCCACCATTACACGAGGCGTGTCGAATATGACAAGTCCTAGCTTGAGAGAAAACAAAGATCGTTTTGACGGACACAGTGTGAGTACAGGTGTATCTCAGTGCAATGCGTTCTAGAAACGTTCCTAATCATTTTAATGACGCGGGGAGCCAGCTATTTAAAGGAAATTTGCAACGATTCCTTTTAAGTTAGGAAGAATCCTTTTGCCCCCCAAATCACCACCTTGTCCTCCTAAGTCTTATTTTTTTAATGAATGCATGCCAACACAAAATTCTGATTATCAACCTTGTAAAATGGAGCCGCAGATATAGTGCCCCCCATCACCCCGCTTACACGTCATTTTAATGAAAACTTGGTTGAGAAACAATTGGGTTAAAATTGGGAAACGGTGTTATTTGGAAATATCAGCTCTCTCAAAAACATGAAATCCCGTATTCTGTGTTAACAGTTGCCACAGGTGAATGGACCTATCCCTGATTGGTAAGAATCATCGTCACTGTCACCTCTGATTTTAGTTACATTTTTTTAAAGATTTTATTTGTTAGGGAGAGCACGAGGTGGGTGGGGCAGAGGGAGAGGGAGAAGCCGATTTCCCACTGAGCCCGGAGTCCCACGCCCCTCAGGACTCCATCCCAGGACCCTGAGATCTTGACCTGAGCCCAAGTCAGACACTTCACTGACTGAGCCACCCAGATGCCCCCAGTTACATTTTTTTTTAACGTTTACATATTAGGAAGGGGCCTGTGTCTGAGCAGCTTATGAATGTACTCCTAACTCCCAGCACAGTACTCACACATAATAAGAATTCAAGAAATACTTGTTGCATAAATGAACGCCTGCATAACTAAATAAAAGAATTTAGTTCTGGGGCATCTGGCTGGCCCAGTCGGTAGAGCACGCCACTGGACCTCCGGGTGGTAAGTTGGAGCCCCACACGCCCCACCTTGGACAGAAGTTACTTAAAAAAAAAAAATTGGTCCTAACTTATCCAATTTCCAAATATATTTATGGAAGTTTCTTTTTTCCCCACCAGTTAAAGACTCCAATCTCTAAATGTGCTTTGATATATACTACTTTCCTTAGTACTTAGTCCCTGCCTCCTGGAATAATTTTACCTGCATCTCTATTTGCAAAAATCTTACCCATCCTTTAAGACTCCACTCAACCACCTTCTCTCAGAAGTCATCTCTGATATTCCAGATGGACACGATCTCTCATTCTTCCAAACTCCAGGAGTGCTTTATTCATATCCATTCATAGTATATTTATTGGTTTTTGTTTTCTACAAAGCACGCCTTATGTCTCCTACAAGAAAATTCATAAATTCCTTAAGGGCAGAGACTATTTATCATTGACTTCTGTATTCTCCACAGAGCGTAAATACAGCGTCTTATATATGTACATGATGGATAAATATTCTTGAATTAATGACAGTTTTAATTTAGAGGAAACGAACAGCTTTAATTTCCAGTCTATTGCCTAACTCTCCACTAGACCATATTGTATTGGTGTTGTTTTAAAATTCTTTTAGTTATGAGTAAGAAATACTTTGTTAAATAATCTAAATCCTCATCTAGAAAAATACTGTGAAATGTTAAACTATAATTTGCATGCATTACTATTCATAGTCCTACAGTATTTTTATTCCGTGGAGCAAAGGCTATTTAATGAATAATCAAGGCATACAATTATGTCCCAGTGAAATATTCCCACAGGAAATGACTGACAGTAAATCTGCCAATAATGGTGTCTATAAACACAATTTGATCTCTATCTCGGAAATTGTTTCCATTCCAACTCTTGGTTACAAAATCTGTCTATTCTTTGTAAGTTAACAGTTGTGAAGTATACCATAAGTTGCATATATGTGTAAACATGAATTAAAAAATATAACCTTGAAGGTCTAGGTTGAACTTCTTTAATTCAGCTTGTCAACTTGTTGATTTCAGGAATTATACATTGGCCAATATCAAATACTACACATTGTTCTATACATTACTCAGAACTAAGGCTGAACACAACTGAACTTAATGCCACTTTGAAGCGGAAAATGTTCTATCGCATAAATTCACAATTTTTAAGAAGTGTTTTAAAGAGTCACAACAGAAATTAATAAGGCAGTCAAGGCTATATGACACTAAGTAATGACCTTAAAAATGCAAATCCCACTGTATGTGTATTACACTTCAATAAAAAGTTTATAAAAATGTAACTCTACAAAGACAGTACCCACAGAATTTACATTACACATATAGTTAAGATGGTGACAAGATATGAACATAAGTTCTACTTTGTAAAATCCTCTTTGTGTTAACAGTTTTACCCCATTCCCTCAGTTATCTCAATTTTCATAAATTTCTAATCAACAGATTCCTATGAAAATTAAGGGGTGGAGATACATTTTCCAGTGTTTGTACTTGTTTCTCACTGACTTGGAAATCATTTTGATGCCCTGTGAATTAACAACTATGTCAGCACAGTCACAAAAGATGAAACAACTATGGGATAATAGGACTCCGGTAAGGCCGGGAGCCAAACTAGGGGTGGGGTGGTACTGACTCAGTCTGGGAGAAGGGGTAGGGAGCAAGACAGGTTGAGACAGAAGGCTAAGTTTAATACAAAGCAAATGTCTAGGTATGTTATGGTTATTTTCTAAGCAATTTAGAGTGCATTTCTGTCTCACTGCTGTTCAGTCTTCCACTGCTTAGTGGAACCAAAGACAAGTTTAACTTGGCATTTGCCCAGTTCTCTCTCTCTCTCTAAACTGCCTTCTAGGGATCCTCTGGTATAGACCTGCCTGGTCTGCCATGATGCCGTTCCATCAATATTGAGTAAAAAGGGTTTTAGCCCCAAACTGACCACCCTGCCACTGCCCTGAGACTCAAAGATGGCATGTCCTGATTACAGCATTTTTTACTGTTAATTTTTTTCCATAATTAATGATATCTGGCAATTAGTCATGTTCCTTACCTCATCCCCTACCTTGAACCAAAGGAATAAAAGGGAGGCTTTTTCCAAATACATATCTATCTTCTAATGTTTTAGAAATGTATAATGTTTTAGAATATTCACTATTTCACACCTTCTTGTTGTGTATTTAGGATATGTAGAGTAAGTTCCTCAGAGTCACCATAATAAGTGAAGGGGAATCCAAACCTCATCTATATGATTCCAAAACCACTATAGCCTACAACCCTAGGACATTTCCCTGTAGAGAAAAATAGAATACCCATTTGCTATAACCATACTTGCGCTGACCTGAAACTTTGTTTTCATAAATTATTTAGTTGGTCACCTTTCAGAAGAGTTTAATATTTTATGAGCTTTTGTGAATGCAGCAGATCATTGGAAAGCTGCTTGTTGAAGATTTGAATGCTTTTCTGTGCAGTCCTCTTCAAAGGTGTTAGAACTAAATCCTGTAATATATTCCCCTTTAATTGAAAATATTAAGCCACAATGTGCAACTGCATCCAGTAAAGGTAGTCTAATTTTAAAAGTAGGACAAACTCAATTAAATACTTTAAAGGCAAAATATATGCATCCTTAAAACCGCAGGCACTGGCAGATAAGCCTCTTTTAGAAGTAAACTGAGGGTATAGCCTGTCCCTCCTAAGTGATTTGTATCTCCAGGTAACTCACAGTTGATGGAGAGAAGTAGTGTTGTTTTGTTTTTGGTTTTTTTTTTTTTTTCAAAGCTGTTAATCTAATAAAAAGAATTGGTGCAATACCAACATTTTTTGTTCTGATGAAATACTGGATCTAATAATAGAGCTCGACAAAAATCACAAGTGGCTACTGCGTCACCGAGAGAGAGACAGCCTGACATTACATGGCTTCTGGTCAAGTACACAACACCACCTCTTACCAGAAATGAACCTGAGTTTGATCAGCCTCAAGATCTGATTACCAATTTTCAGGAATTGCAAAGAACAGAGGAGCATGTTAACACCAGGGGGATGCAATTATAAAATCCAGACTATGGGAAAGTACAAGCCAGAGGATTCAGTTTCTTCAACTTATTAGCCAATTGCACAATATGGACTTTTTTAACAGGAATCCAACTTTCCAAATGGATCTTGGCAACTATTTAAAGCAACATAATTTTGAGGGTGGCCAAATGGTATACACTGCAGGGATAGCAAGAGAAAATTGAAATCTAGGTCTAAGGACTGCAATTCTAATCCAAATGTGAAGTGGTATAATAGAAATTATTTGAAATCAGATAGAACTAGTTCGCATCCTAATCCTGATGAGTCATATACCTAAACACCACTGATCATGGTGAGTGAGCTCTTGCTCACCTTTGCCAATTCCAGATCATTATTCCTCCTTCTTCCTGAAAATCCACATCTCTCTTGAAATACATGGCATTAAACTATACCACCTGCTGCCTCTGCTTTTTGTTGTCATCTGCCACCTTCCCCTTCGTTCCTTCTAGCATCCGCCTCACTATCTCTCTGCCATTTTTCTTGTCATCACTATTGGTGATTTCGTTATTTACGAGAAGGATCCAATAACCTGGCCTATTGTTTTTTTACACTTTTCTAATAATCTTGTCCTCCACCCACCTCAGCCACCCAGTCTGAGTCCTACATTGATTAGACTTTGTCATAACCAATACTTGCAAACTCTCCAGACACCACTTCCTATTTTCTAGCTCATTCCCTCCAGCACTCAGACTCCAACAATATCTTGGTCCCACCATCCCTCCAGTCAGTCATGCCTCTCCTCGTCCTTTCTTCTCCCAGTTTGGACTGCACGCACGGTCCCAGTACAATCACTCCCTTGCACACGTCCTCAGCTCTCCTGTCCTCTCTCCCACTGTCCTCCTCACTTGGCGAAGCTTCAACCCTGGTTACAACTGACTTTCCCACACACTTCATATTGATACTTGGATGACTTACATGGCTGGAGAAAAACATATTACAACCTTCCAGTGGTCCCTCAGTGCTGCCAAATGACTCCACTAAAAATCCTTAGTCCATTCATTCTCAACTTTTTTTTAAAAGATTTTATTTATTCATTTGAGAGGGAGAGACAGAGAGAGAGCACGAGCAGGGGGAGCAGAAGAGGCAGAGGGAGAAGCAGACTCCCTGCCGAGGAGGGAGCCCGACATGGGGCTCGATCCCAGAATCATGAGCCCTCAACCTGAGCTGAAGGCAGACGCTTAACCATCTGAGCCACCCAGGAGCCCCTCTTTCTCAACTTTTTGGCACCACTCTCCCCTCCTCACTGTCAGTTATCACTTTTCTTTTTTGTTACACTGAAGTAACAGAAACATTCAGGAGAGAACTGCCTCATCCCCCGGCCACCAGATCTTCCAGCCAGCATTATTTGCACTCCGATATTCCACCTCGGGGCCGCTTATGACGGATGAGCTGCTGCACCTGTGCCTACCTGAGGTCAACTCTCTGCCCTCCCTACCTGTCTCTTCCCCTTCCTCCTCTCATTGCCCTCCAGTCACACTGGCTTCCTCGTTCCTCTAACACACCAAACCCACTCCTGTCTCTGAGGCTTTGCATTTGCTGTTCCCTCTGTGCAACTTCCTCCCTCCATTCAAGTCTCACCTCAAATGTTACCTGCTCAGAGAGCCCTTCCCTTGACCACTTTTCCTAAAATACTACCCCTGATGTTTCCTATCCATTCATTTTGCTTTATTTTTCTTCATTGTACTTATTTATATTTAATATTACATTAGATGTCTATTGATTTAAGTGACACCACCGTCACCACCCCTAAATGCCATAACCCTACTTTGTAGAATATTTCTGGCATGTGTGGATGTTCCATATATATTCGTTGAGTGAATATGTGATTTTCATGTCCAAGAGCAAGTTAACGTATGTTTCCATTTCCTTCATGGTAAAACTGATTGCTATTGTTCTATGAGGTATCTTTAAGAGAATTAAAAGAGGTAACATAAATGAACCTTGAATACATTATGCTAAGTGAAAGAAGTCAGCCACAGGGGCGCCTGGGTGGCTTAGTCAGTTAAATGTCTGCCTTCAGCTCAGGTCATGTATCTCAGGGTCCTGGGATTGAGTCCCATGTTGGGGTCCCCGCTCAGTGGAGAGTCTGCTTCTCCCTCTCCCTCTGATCCTCTCCCCTGCTCGTGCTCTCTCACTCTCTCTCTCTCAAATAAATAAATAAATAAATAAATAAAATCTTTATTTTCTCTAAGATTTTATTCATCCACTTGACAGAGAGAGAGAGCACGAGCAGGGGGAACGGCAGGCAGAGGGAGAGGGAGAGGGAGAAATAGGCTCCCCACTGAGCAAGGAGCCTGATGCCGGGCTTGATCCCAGGCCCCTGGGATCATGACCTGAGCTGAAGGCAGACATAGAACCAACTGAGCCACCCAGGCGCCCCTAAATAAAATCTTAAAAAAAAAAAAAAAAGAAGAAGAAGAAGAAGAAGTCAGCCACAAAAGGCTGCAGCTGCTTCGTCTGCTGCGGGTGTGTCGGGTCCGGGTTCGTCTGGTGGCCCGGGTCCGCCTGGTGGCCCGGGTCCGCAACAGCAGCCGCAACCACCAGCACAGCTGGTGGGGTCTGCCCAGAGCGGGCTTTTGCAGCAACAGCGACAGGACTTCGATCCGGTGCAGCGTTATAAGATGCTCATCCCGCAGTTGAAGGAGAGTCTACAGACCTTGATGAAGGTTCCAGCCCAGAACTTGATTCAGAACACTAACATTGACAACGGACAAAAGAGCAGTGATGGACCCATACAGCGCTTTGACAAGTGTCTGGAGGAGTTCTACGCACTCTGTGACCAGTTGGAGCCCTGCCTGCGCCTGGCCCATGAGTGCCTGTCCCAGAGTTGCGACAGCGCCGAGCACTCTCCAACTCTGGTGCCCACGGCCACCAAACCGGACGCCGTGCAGCCGGACAGCCTGCCCTACCCACAGTACCTGGCGGTCATCAAAGCCCAGATTGCCTGTGCCAAGGACATTCACACTGCTCTCCTGGACTGCGCCAACAAGGTCACGGGCAAGACGCCTGCACCACCTACAGGCCCTGGGGGCACCCTGTGAGCTGGCCGGGCTGGGAGTGGGCAGGCTGCTCGGGAAGGGGGCGGGGAGGGAATGAAGAGTGACCTCAAAGCAAAAAAAAAAAAAAAAAAAAAAATGGTACGATTCCATTTCTATGAACTGTCCAGAATAAGCAAATCAACAGAGACAGAAAGTAGATTAGTGGTTGCCTGGGGCTGGGAGAAAGGGGGAATGATGAATGATTGCTAAAGGGTGTGAGCTTATTGTTAGACTGATGAGAATGTTCTTGAATTAGATCGCAGCGATGTTTGCACAACCTTGTAAGTATACTAGAAATCACAGACGTGTACACTTAAAATCGTGCATTTTATGGTAAGCAAATTACATCTCCATTTTTTAAACAAGGGAGCATTATTTCCCTGCCCTTTTGAGTTTAACTATACTCCCAGTTAATATTCATGGAAAATGTCAGTTCAAAAGAAAAAGTTTCAAGGGAAACATTAAGAGAAGATTGTAGATGCAAATAAGAATAGCTTGAAATGTGTTTCATTGGGTATTCGCTGTCAGAAATGTTTTCACATACCAAATCCCAATTTTTCAATAGAGCTTTCAATTCTACATATTTAACAAATAAATACAAATAAAAACTTTCTTACTTAAAGTTTACTTTTCTCTATCAATTACCAAATGGGTTCAAATCTAGACTTAACAAAATTAAATAAACAACCTCAACCTGCCACTACCAGTAAGAAAACAAAAACATTTTCAGCAGTTAGAAATAACTTCCTTTCATCTCCTACTGGAAACTCATAGTTCCCTGATGTAAACAAAATGAAAGAGCATTACTTATAGGTAAGAAGCCACTAAGAAAAACCATAATTACACCAAAAGAGATAAATAAGTAAACACATATTTAGCCTTTTGTATTCTTTTACTAGAGGATTTTCTCTAAAGCACAAGGTAAGGAGCTACATATTACTTAACATTTTGGACTAGCAAGTAACCAATTTGGGGGAAAAACAAATCAAAAACTGCCTAATAATATCTCTCCTGATTAAAAATCATCTTCTGATTATTCAGTTATATGTAAAGAGGAAACTTCAGATAAGTGCTTATTTATTAACACTTTCAGGTAATCCAGAAAGTATGCTAGACTCTTTTTATTATATAAAACCAGTTATTTTCCTCCCAAGCTCATTTTCATAAAGCACATGTCACTATTAATACCTACATGGTTTTACTTTAGAAAAATCCCAATTTTATTTCAGTTTCTAATTTAAATTGTGGTAATGTACGAATTATGACACATACAAGAAAGGGGAGCAGAGTACATACAAGGAGAGAAACGTCCATTCAGTGTAGAAATGATGGATCCCAAGAAATACATTTCCGGTGGGGTCATGGACTGAATAGTTGTGTCTTCCCAAATTGTATATGTTGGCCCCTCAGTGTGATGGTATCTGGAGGTAGGGCCTTTGGGAGGTAATTAGGTTGCGAGGGACAGGCCCTGCTCTGATGCAATTCGCATCCTTCTAAGAAGAGACACCAGACAGCTTGATTCCTGTCTGGCAGACAGACCAAGGAAAGTCCATGTGAGCTGTCTTAGTCCATTAGGGCTGCTGTCATAGAAATACCATAGACTGAGCAGCTTATCAACAATGAACATTTATTTCTCACAGTTCTAGGGGCTGGGGAGTCTAAGATCAAGGCGCCAACAGATTTGGCATCTGGTGAGAGCCCACTTCCTGGTTCATATAGGGCTGGCTTTTCTCCATATCCTCACATGGTGGAAGGGGCAAGGAAGCTCTCTGGAGTCTCTTATGTAAGAACACTAATTCCATTCCACCCTCAGGATCTAATCACCTTCCAAAGGCCCCACCTCCAAATACCATCCAAATACCTTGGGCATTAAGATTTAACATATGAATGGTGGGCACACAAACATCCAGTCTATAGGAAGCACACACAGTGAGAAGGCAGTCCTCCACAAGCCAAGGAGAGAACTCTTCCAGAAACTGACCATTCTGGCACCCTGACCTCGGACTTGTATCCTCAAGAATTGTAGGAAAATTCATTTCTGTTGGTTAAATCACCTAGCCTATAGTGTTTTGTCACAGCAGCGTGAGCAGACTAAAACAAGAAGGTTCTTTAGCAGACTAAAACAAGTAGGTTCTTTTAGAATAAAAGAGTTTTTGGGGCGCCCGGGTGGCTCAGTTGGTTAAGTGTCTGCCTTCAGCTCAGGTTGTGATCCCAGGGTCCTGGAATCAAGTCCCGTATCAGGCTCCCTGCTTAGTGGGGAGTCTGCTTCTCCCTCTCCCTCTGTCCCTACTCGTGCTCTGTCTCTCTGTCAAATAAATAAATATAATCTTAAAAAAAAAAGAGTTTTTAAAGTAACATGTTTTCGGGGTGTCAGTTGAGTGGCCAAATCTTGATTTCTGCTCAGGTCATGATCTCAGGGTCCTGGCATGGAGCCCTGCATCAGGCTCTGTGCTCAGAGGGGAGTCTGCTTGTGGATTCTCTCTCTCCCTCTCCCTCTGCCCCTCACTAGTTCAGTCTGTCTCTCTCTCTCAAATAAATAAATAATCTTTAAAAAATATAAATAATAAAAAATAAAAATAAAGTAACATGTTTTCAAAGGGTTAAAGATATATAAATTAAGGCAATAAAAGATTTGGCTTTATGTATATTTGTGATAATACTGATAAATCACACCATGAAGTTAGGACAATTTCTTTGCTCTAAAAAGTTCTGCCTCCAGCTATTATTCCTGACACAGTAACCACCAAAGAAATTCTTTTTGCACTATATTTTCCTTGAAGTCTGGGATCTTGTGTTGTTCTTTGAACCCACAGGGCCTAACACTGCACATCTTGACCAATCTTTTGAAGTCTGGACACCAGTCTCAAGTCACGTTCCTTATCACAAAACATACCTTCTTACCATTTTTACTAAACAGCTTATCCAAGGGTGAATAAAGTTCTTTCTCCCATTAGTAATGTATTCAAGATAAAGAATAAGACTTTCTATCTTATCGCCAGAGTATAAACAAAAATCATCATTTTCTATTGATTCATTTAAGATGAAGCATGGTGACAGTTTTCCTGGATGTACCTAGACATGCAAATAAGAACAGCTTGAAAGCCGTTTCACTGAGCAATCACTATCAGAAATGCTTTCTGTATTATATCCTAGTTTTTCAATAGAGCTCTCAATTCTACATATTCAACAAATAAATATAAGTGGCTTCTTAATTAAGATAAGAGCCTACAGAGTCATTATCAATAATGTGATGGTCAATGGAAGGGCCAGTACCCTATGAAAACTTAGTAACTGCTCTGAAAAAACTAAAGAAGAGTTTCATATATAGGGCCCCTGGGTGGCTCAGTTAGTTAAGCATCTGCCTTTGGCTCAAGTCATGATCTCAGGGTCCTGGGATCAAGCCCTGGGTTGGGCCCCTGCTTCTCCCTCTCCCTCTGCAACTCCCCCTGCTCATGCTCTCTCTCAAATAAATAAATAAAATTAAAAAAAAAAAAAAGAGTTTCACGTAAAGACAACTTGACATCACACATCTACAGCAGGGTCCAAACTCAGAGCCCACCGGGATCAGGCAGGTGCCTACAATGAGTGGACTAGTCCAAGTATAGCAACCAAAGAACCATGCCTGCCTATTAAAAGAGAACAACTGCTTTCTCGGCTCAGAGAATGAAGAATGACAAAGAACCACTGCTTCATCCATGTCTCCTGTTCTTTCTTTTAACCCTTTGGCTATGGAACTCAGTTCCACATTTTAAAAAATACTATGGAGGCTAGCTCTGGGTGGGCCACCCAAATACATTGTACTAGTTGCAAGCTTTTGACCTCTCACCTTCAGGGAATACTACACAAACATTCCAAAAGGAAGGGAAGCTTCACACCATAATTTTAAATAATCTGTTGTCAGCCCCATGACCCAATGGGCCAATGTCTATGGTGATGATGAAACTCCCTTTTCTTGCCTTATTTTTCATCATTATAATCTCAGTATCAGTATGAGTATCATGAGTTTTATGAATAGTGAGGTGCTTTTACTTTACCTCCTAGTCAGATGCTCACCAAAAGTCTTTGGGAAGAGGTAGAACAGAGATGGTTATAACCACATTCAGATGAGTAGATGAGACCCAGAGGGGGGAAGCCACTGAATCATGGTTACTCAGGCCTGAAGAGGATCTAAGCTCAGTGTTCCAAATTTCTAATACAATCCTTTCACCTTTATTTTTTTTTAAAGATTTTATTTGTTTGTTTGTTTGAGAGAGGGGAGAGAGAGAGAGAGCAAGCACGAGCCGGGGGGAAGAGCAGAGGGAGAAGGACAAGCAGACTCCGTGCTGAGTGTGAAACCCGACACGGGGCTCTATCCCATGACCCTGAGATCGTGACCTGCGCCGAAACCGAGAGTCGGAGGCTTAACCGACTGAGCCACCCAGGCACCCCAAATCCCTTCACTTTTTAAAAGCATTTTTTTTAATCTGATGAAAGTGATTCTTTCTTTAAAATCATATATAACTTAGAAAATATAGAAAAGCAAAAATAGTTAAGAAAAGAAACTCAGGTAACCACTTCCCCACCCCAAGCACACCCCCACATTTCCACAGGAGGATAGTTCCTGCTGGGAAGCCGTGCTTTTCAATATTTCAACAACCTCATTAGAAGTATTAAAATAATATTCCGGTCATACAGAATAATTATCTTAGAGCGTGGTGTTTTATTATAAACACTGACATGGTACTCGCTAGTGTATTTGATCTAACATGTCTGAGGAGGGAAAAAATAAAAACTTATTTTATAACAAGAATTTTAAGTGACCCAATAAGGAATGGCATTTCTACCAGGATCTTTGTGAAATTACATTGGGGGGAAAATGTTTCCTTTAAATGCAGGAGAGGTTCACTTATCTGAAAACATTTTTTTTTTTAACTATGTGCACCAGTCGGCAACCTCATAATTACATACCCAAAGATTGTTCAAATAAAAAGGGAACAAAGCTCCTAAGCAAAGTTCAATGCATATGTCAAGACTGCCTGAAGGTATAATAAGTTTTATGTCTCTGTTTACCCCAGGAGTAAATTAAATAAATGCATATTTAATATATGAATCACAGTTATAGCTGGTCTACATACTACAGACAGAAACAAAAGAATTCTTTCTCACATAAAATGTATTAATGAAAACTGAACATATTCCCACAGATCTAGATAGTGCCCCTTAGAATGCAGTCATGACAAGTAGAGTAAAATAGTTGCAAAGCAAAAAATCAAACTAGGGTTGTGGATAAAATGTTCACTCTCTCTTAATTACAGAACATGGACAGAATGCGAACAGCACCTCTTTTAGAACTCTGAAAACTAAACAGTAGCAGATGGATTGGGAAGACCAGAGTTAAAAGGACCACCAAACTGGGCCAGTATTCCTTGACCTGAATGCAATGCAGCTTCACACTTGGAAATGGCCCTGGGGCCCCAAAGGGAGAGTTTCAGGAGAAGCCCTCTAGTTTCTCACAGAGGTGGAGGAGGGAACTCCTAATTCTCAGAGAAAGTGCAGAAATCCCTCCCCGTTCTCTTGCACTCCACCTCCCAAGCATGCCTGTGGTGGTGATGCGGGAGGTCTAAAGGAGGGAAAACTTTCTCTCTGAACGCTGGAGCTGTGGCCTCAAAGAGGGTGGGGCAGACCCCCATTGCATGTTTCTCTCTCTCCATCCTTTTGGTGCTTGGCCCTGAATACAAGCAAAGTTAACAGTGGTGTGCAATAGAGCGAGGTCACTGAGGCCTCAGTTCAGTGGCCCGATGACCAAAACAGACAGCGCCCAGGAAACAAAAGGGGCCTGAGAGATTGTACCACAGACTAGATGCTTGTGTCTCCCCACAATTCACTTGTTGACATATAATCCCCATTAGGATGGCGTTAGGAGGTGGGGCCTTTGAGAAGTGATTAGGTCATGAGGCTGGAGCCCACATGAATGGGATGAGTGCCCTTATAAAAGAGACCCCAGATATCTCCCTCACCCCTACCATTTTAGGATACACAGAAGATGACCATCTGTGAACCAGGAAGTGGTTCCTTATGAGACACCAGACTGTTGGTGCCTTGATCTTGGACTTCCTAGGCTCCAGAACTATGATAAAGAAACTGTGAAAAATAAATGTTTGTTGTATAAGGCACCCAGTCTATCAGTCTATGGTATTCTTACTCAGCAGTCTGAGTGGATGGAGACAGAATTCTTATGTATGCCTGGGTTCACCACTGAGCTATATGCATGTGTGGATCTGACCTTCATCAGCCTCCTGAAGACATTGAGAACTGAACTAATGGATACACCACCACCCAGATCCCAAAGTGACCATGAGATGACCCATATGTGGGACGGATCTGAACTGTGCTGGAAGGCTGGAAGAGCTGAGCTGATCTTGGTTCCACAGCCCACATAAAGGGGGTTGAAGCCTACAGACCTAACCTAGCCAGATCAATTGTTTGTTAAAAAAAAAATTGGGGTGCCTGGGTGGCTCAGTTGATTAAGCGTCCGACTCTTGATTTTGGCACAGAGCATGATTTCATGGGTCATGGGCTCGAGCGCCACATAGGCTCCACACTCAGCGGAGAGTCTGCCTCTCTCCTTCTTCTTCTCCCTCCGCCCCTCTGCACATGCGTGCAATCTCTCTCTCTCCAAAATAAGTAAATCTAAAAAAAAAAAAAAAAACAAACTTCAAAAAAATCAACATTCTTTTTTTTTTAAGATTTTTATTTATGTATTTGAGAGAGAGAGCGTGGGAGAGAGAGCAAAAGCAGGGGGGGAGGGATAGAGGGAGAAGCGGGCTCCCGGCTGATGCTAGACTCAGTCCCAGGACCCTGGGATCATGACCTGAGCCAAAGGCAGATGTTTAACTGACTGAGCCACCCGGGCGCCCCCAAGAATCAACATTCTTTATTGGGTTTAAACAACCATTTAGAACTAGAATTTGACATATTCAATAGGTCCAGGATAGGATGTAATCCAAAACTGCTCGGGATACAAGGAACCAGGAAAATCTTAATTTGCATGGGAAAAGACAATGAATAGACATCAATACCACAGGGACACAGATGTTGGAATTATCTGACAAAAATTTTAAAACAGCTAATATATAAATGCTTCAGCGGACAATTGCAAACACTCCTTAAAACAAAGGGAAAAATAGAAAGCCTCAGCAAAGAAGTCAAATGGAAATGTCAGATTAGAAAGACAGTGGCCAAACAGAAAGTGTCATTGAATGGGATGAAAAGAATAGAGATAACAGAAAAAGAACCAATGGATGTGAAGACATGTCCATAGAGAATTTCCAATCTGAAGAACAGAAAAAAAATATTTTTGGAAAAATGAACAGAGCTTCAGGGATCTGTGGGTTAATAACAAAAGGTCCAACATCCACGTCATCAGAGTCCCAGAAGGAGAGGAGTGTGGTGCTGGAAAAAGTATTTGAAGATGTAATGACTGAAAACTCAAATTTGATAAAACATAGACATTTAAGAAATTTAATGCCAAACAGGATAAAGCCAAAGAAATCTAGGCCCAGACATCATAATCAACTTACTGAAAACTACAAAGAAAGAAATCTTAAAAGTAGCCAGAGCAAAATGATGCATTACCTTTAGTCTTTATTCAAATGACTGCAGATTTTTCATCAGAGCCATGGAGAGCAGAAGAAAGTGGCGTGGCGCTTCTCAGATGTTGAAAAACTATTAACTCAGAATATATACCCACCTGGGTATCCTTCAAGAATAAAGGTGAAATAAAAACACTTTCAGATGAAGGAAAACTAAGAGAATTCATTGCCAGGAGACCAGCTCAAAAATAATTTTGAAAGAAAGTTCTTCAGGGAGCACCTGGGTGGCTCATTTGGTTGAACATCTGACTCTTGATTTCAGTTTGCGTTGGGTTCTGTGGGTTGTGGAGCCTACTTGGGATTCTCTTTCTCCCTCTGCCTCTGCAGAAAGAAATTCAGGGGGTTCGTTCCATTTACATCTAAGAGAATTTCGTACATGTTTGGATTCAGTTCTACCATTTCATTACTTCTTTTCTGTGTATTCCGTTACTCTGTTTTCCATTTCCTCCTCTCTTTCAGGTTTCTGAGCACATTTTAGTATTCCATTTTAACTTACGTATGGTGATTTTAACTCTATGTCTCCGTATAGTTTTTTGTTGTTGTTGTAGTTTCTCTAGAAATACTATATGCATGCTTCCCTTTTCACAGTCACTTACAATCAGTATTTTACCACTTCAAGTGGAATGTAGAAATCTACCAACATATAGGTCCTCTCACTCTCCCTCTTTATATTGCAATTGTCTTATCTCTTATATCCACCTTGAAAATCCACCAGAAAATGTTGTAATTTTTACTTTCAACCATCAAAAAATTTTTGAAAACCTTAAGAGGAAAAGAATAGTCTGGTATATTTATCTTGATATATGCTGTTTTTGTTGCTCCTCCCTCATTCCTTCAAGTGAGATTACCTGGTAGAACGAACTGGATGTTTTCCTCTCAGCAGGGCTGACCTGGTTACTAATTGCTGAGAGTCTATCAAGTTGTCCACACGGAGTCCTCAGTATAACCACCGCCCGGAGGGGAACTGTCTGACACCTTGGTGGCAGATTGACTATGTTAGACCCCTTCCATCCCATTTTCCCCACTCTAATCACTGCTTAACTATTTATCAAATGATTTCTTGGCTTCTACTTGTTGTCTTCAGGAAATCTGAACAGGTCATTGCATGGTCTTCAGAAAAATGCCCAGTGAGAAGTCAAACAAAGATTTTTTTTATTAAAGCGTTCTGAAAAGGCTTGGTGAAGGAGGAAGAAAGCGACTGTGGGTTCACAGAAATGAGAAGAAAGGCATCCCTGCTAGTGGAACAGCATGAGGAAAGGCATAGAGGTGGGAAAGTAAAGAATGTGCTTGAGAACAGCATAAGGTTGGCTTCAAGAAGAATAGAGGGTTTGCTCCTGAGTGAAAGGAAGAGGGAGAAGAGGTGTAACATCCTGGCGAGAGGAAAGTCTGAGACAAGACTGTGTATGAAAAGAAAAGTGAATGCTTCTCCCCCAAATGGAAATCACAACGAAGTAAGTAGCAGTTACTGCCAAGACCTGTCAAGGCTGAAGGGAAGCAAAGATTTCATTCCATAGCATTGTGTTAACAAAAGAATGAGCCAAACTATAAACTAATTCTCTGTGTAAACATTCCAAAACTGCTCTTGGAGAAATACATGGAGGTTGGTATGCTAAAAGACCTGAAAAGACCTGAGAAAATGCATGAATAAGTCAGTTACAGGCCAAGACTGAAAGGCAAAGAGGAATTAGGAAGACGGGCTATAACTCAAAAGGCAATCAATGAAGACCCCACTAGAAATCTCCCTTGGGAAGATGCAGAACAGATGTTCATCAACACCAGCGAGATGAGTAACAGCAAGCGCAAGGTTGAAATGGAACTCATAATTAAATGAAAGGTTTTTGGGAAAATGTAATGGATTTCTCTCTGAACACTTAAATATCCTAGAAATATAAATTCCATCTTGGTAATGCAATTTTGACTCATAGAAATGGACACTTTCACCATAAATTATCTCCTACACCCTTTTGAGAGGCAGACATTTCCGAACCAATAAAAAGTAGAAGGATCACTAATAACTTCTGGTTGCCTGTGGCCAGAAAAAAAGGAAGAGAATGATACTGTTCTCTTTTGAAAGATAAGCAATGGATCAAAGTCGGTCTCTTGGTTTGTTTAATATGTTCTCTGTGCATGATAAATCAATTTCAACAATACGGGATTGGTTTCATTGGCAGAGTGCAATGTTCAGGGCTATGGACTTAAGAGGCTTTTCACTTTTGACGAATGACAGAGTTTGGGTGCAGAAAACTGCTTTAGTCATCATATTCATTTCCCTACAAGATTCTTAATATGGGGCTCTTTCCTGAATTTTAACAATCTTACCATACTTTTTCATATCTCCACATCTTTGCGTGTGACTACCCCTTGACCCTGAACAAGTCCCCCATCCATATTCACCTAACACTCCCCTGCTTAAGCCCTTCAAGGTCTTATTGCTCATAGAATACATTCCAAACTTCTTTCTTCAGCCTCCAAAGGCTCCATCCTCATCTCACACCGCTCTCCCGCTCACCCTCCAACCATGCCGGTCACCTTTCTATTTCTCACACCTGCAAAGCACTTCCCCATCAGATTTTGCACAATGATTTCCTCTTTGCAGAGGGTGCATGGGTCATGCTCATCCCTCAGGTCTCAGCTTAAATGTCTCTCTGGTCATAACAGGTATCACAAACTCCAGTTATCATTATTTATTGATGTATTTTACTTGTTTACTTTTTATCCCTCTAAGATGTAAGATCTATGGGAGACAGGGACCAAGCTTAGAACCCAAATTATTCTTTAAGTTTCAGCTCAAATACTTCTTCAGCTCAATAGTTGGTGGATGTATGTATGAATGAATGGAAGGAAAAATGGAAAAGGAATGAGGCAAAAGGCGGTGGTATTAACGTAGAAACATAAATCAGGGAGCGTCTGGCTGGCTTAGTCAGAAGAGCATGTGACTCTTGATTCCGGGGTCATGAGTTTGAGCCCCACGTTGGGTATAGAGATTACTTAAATCAATAAAAACTTAAAAAAAAAAGAGCAGTTTAAAAAAAATAAAAACAAATCAGACTGAGACTGAGAAAAAAAGGATTTCTAAAATTGGGATAACACTCTAAGAAATCCATAGTATCCATAATGTGGTATCTTTTATAAACCTTGTCGTTATTTGTTGTAGGATAAATAAACAGGGCATCTATTGGTTCAGGTTGTTACAAAATTAACTGCTTTCAAAGTTGTTCATTTAATGTTAAAATTGTAGCAACTTTTTTAGGGCATCTGGTTGGCTCAGTCCCTAGAACATGCCACTCTTGATCTTGGGGTCATGAGTTCAGCCCTACAGTTGGTCACAGAGATTAATAAAAAAAATAATAAAAATGAAAAAAAATTGTAACAACTTTTTTAAAATCTGAAAACCTGATAGTATTTACCACCTCCCTCTATCACAAAGCTAACGATGAGAGCAAATGTAAGGTCTTCCAACTTGGATAAAAACCTCTAAATACTATCTTTAAAAAGACTGTCTTTTTCTGGGTGGTGCACTCAGTTAAGTGTCCAACTATTGGTTTTGGCTCTGGTCGTGCTCTCAGGGTCATGAGAACTGACTTTCCAACCATGAATATCAACAATCATTCCAATTTTAGAGAGTTTTTCTCATAAATTAAAAACAGTTCTCTGAATTATAAAAAAAAAAAACCCTAAAAATTAAAATGTCTTTTTTTAATGGAAGCATTAAGATCATATCATGGTGGGCAAAGATGGTAAAAACCATCTCAAATGAGTAAAACACAATCCGCAAGAACAGAATACTTGAGCTCAGCCTAAAGGACATCCATCAAGTGTACAGTGTTGATTTGTTATTTTAGGGCTGCTCCTAAGAGCTAGGGGTCATAAGAAGGGACTTGTTCCCATTGGCTGCTATAAATAAAATTTGATTCATCATACCATCTCTTAAGAGGATTTTATAGAAATACCAGGCATAGCTTCAAGTATAGCAATTTATGCAAGCTCTTCTCTAAATATATGTCTTGGGATTGTTGCTAAGCCAGGTAATCAGGGGCATGACCACTTTTGCTAAGGCATATTTGTGTGACAGATTAGACCCTGTTTAGGCACCTATTTACAGGTCAAAGCCTGCAGGCCTTGGAAGGAGAAAGCAGGGAGCTCATCCAGCCTGGTCTCTAGCTCCCAGGCAGCTGTGCAATCCCACTGAACCTGTTTGGCAGCTCCCTAAACCACCGCGGCCGCTTGCAGATAAGACCCTCTGGGAAAGCCTGATAGCCCATGTCAACAAGGAAACGATAGAGAGCTGCTGGAATGTTCCAAAACCTCAGAACAGACTCTCTGATTTGAGAAAGTTGTTGATACCCAGTCATTACAGAGAGCCCTGGCATAAGACTTTTGTTAAGGAGAGATAGATGACAGATCCTTGCTGCTTTAAGTCATATGCAAACCTCAAACTTACCTTGATCGTAGCTTATCTGTTGCATCACTGAAGCAAATGGGTCACAATAGCCATCGAAACAGGGCTAACACTGCTCTTCTGCAGTTCTTGCAGCAAAGGGTTGGAAAGTGCCATAAAAACATGGTTTAAGTTTCACAACTTCCCTACTGGATAGGTATTACAGATCCCTTTTTTTTTTTTTTTTTTTAGTATGAGTTTTCTTGCCTCTAGAAAGGCAGAATGGGGCTAGGTCAGGGAGCAAGGGAGTGCCCTACACATCACCCATGGTAAAGTGAGGATTCTGGCCAGTGTAGCACTGACCTGACCAGCGTTCCATACTCATATGTCCCTCTCAAGGACGAGAGAATGTTCCAGAAATTCTGCTGGGTCTATACTTTTTGCTTTTCAAAACCATGGTCACTGAGAAGAGAATACATTTTTTATAAAAGATTTTTTATTTATTCATTTGTCAGAGAGAGAGAGAGAGAGCACAAGCAGAGGAAGAAGCAGGCTCCCTGCTGAGCAAGGAGCCCAATGCGGGACTCAATCCCAGGACCCCAGGATCATGACCTGAGCCGAAGGCAGACGCTTAACCGACTGAGCCACCCAGGCATCCCGAGAATACATTTATTAAAACCAGATACCAATATAGCCTCTCATTGTGAAAGGAGTTACTAGAACATAATACTCCAGAAAAACATGAAGATGTTTCAAAGAAAGAAAAGACTGAGTGGGTAGACAATGGTAAACGGGCTGGAATGTAGCAGCCCAAGGGAGCCAGAAAAGAGAAAAATGTGGTGTATGTGTCTAGTTAAGCTATTTGAAACAGTGCCCTATCTCACTGCATCTAATCCCTCATGGGTTTGTTCTGTTAGTGCTTTCCCTGCTGACGGTCCTTTCCCTATTATGCGGCCACTTTTTGTGTAAGGGGTAGAGTTCTTTTCAGGGTTATGATTTAACTTTTCTTTTATAAACAGCTTTTTACTTGTTTAAAAGAAAGGTACACATACATATGAATGGACTCACAAGATAATAACTGAAAATACTATGAATTCTTTGTGTTGAGGTCATAACAAAGTGCTCAGCAATGTTTGTTGTAGTAATTTGATTACCACAAAGTACAGTCAAATTTAAAGAACCAGGGCAGGGAATAAAACCACTAAGTAGCAGGTCTCCAAAAACGAGGTAAATATCAGGGTATATATAAGGATGTGGGCCATTGAAGAAAGATTTTATTGAAAACATGAAAAGAAAATACATCTTTTAGCTAATATTGTTCTTTTGAATTACAGTGAAAAGTTTCTCAGTAACAAAATCTCAGGTTAAGTGAATTGAGGTTTTTGCTACATTTTGTTATTTAAGGTAGAAAACTAGAAAAAAATCTTAAATATTTTTATTGTTTTAAGTCAAATTTAAATAAACTATGAATTATTCAATATTACCTAAGTTTAGGTAAAATCACAACATTTTAAGTTCCTCCCAAAATTAATATCTACTTACCTAAAAGTTTGTTGAGGATCCTCATTCATTTTTCCCACAATGAAAAGTTTAATGTTTTCCTGATTATATAAATAATACATTTTGAAAATTCGAAAAACAATATATGAACATAGAAGGAAAAAAATTGAAAATGACCCGAAATCTCCTTACCTTGCTTGAGATAACCACTGTTAACATTTTGGTGCCCATCCTTTTATGTATCTCATATGTCAAATTTATGTAAACGGAATGTCATGTGTGTTATTTTTATTGTGGCACTTAAACATTTTTTAAAGATTTTATGTATTTATTTGAGAGAGAGAGTGTGAAAGAGAGAGAGAGAGAGAGAGAGAGAGAGACAGCATGAGTGGGGGGAGGGGCAGAGGGAGAGGGAGAAGCAGGCTCCCTGGTGAGCAGGGAGCCCAACTCGGAGCCCGATCCCAGAACCCTAAGATCATGACCCGAGCTGAAGGCAGATGCTCAACTGACTGAGCCACCCAGGCACTTAAAACATTTTTTTAAAAGATGTTTATTTATTTTAGAGAAAGAGAGAGTGAGGGGAGGGGTAGAGGGAGAGAATCTTCAAGCCTACTCCTTGCGAGCGTCAAGCCTGAGGCAGGGCTGCACCCCACCACCCTTGAGATCATGACCTGAGCCAAAACCCAGAGTCCTAGGCTCAACCGCCTGAGCCACCCAGGTGCCCCAAAACATTTAAAAAAAATATTGCTCGGTTGGTTGCTTTTTCATCCTAGGGAATCAATATAAAATATGTTATGGATATGTGGTTTTCTTTCCCCATACTCATATAATCAGATATATATATATACTCGTGTGTGTGTGTGTGTGTCTATAATTGACACTTCTCTGCATTTCATCTGTCTCATCTAAATGGTATTGTGGAGATCCCTTATAGTTACAACCTCATTCTTTTTGATGACTGCATAATTTTTTCATCGTGTGGATGAACCATAACTTAATTCATAATTTTCTACCTAATGCCTAATTTTTAAGATTTTTTTTTCCAGGGGCAAGCGAGGATGCATCCTTGTACGTGTATCCTTTCAAACTGGTGCTCCCATTTAAATGGGAAAATTCTTCCTATGAGTAAGATTGGTAGGAAGAGAATGTGTGTGTGTGTGTGTATATATATATATATATATATATATAATATAAATATATATATACTTTTAATTCTGCTTTCCAAAATGCTGTACTAATTCACACTTTCACTAACAAGGTATGAGAGTGACCCTTTCCACATATTTCTGAAAGCAGTAACTGTTAGTTTTTTTCTTTTTGCCAATCTGATGTCTGTAAAGGGATAATCTTGTTGTTACTTTAATTTGCAATTCCCTGACTCCTCATGAGGCAGGCATCTTGGTGTCTTTTTCTGTGTTTAGTGGCAAACACAAATCTTGGATTTGCTCTTATATGAATTGCCTATTTACATTCTTTGTCCTTTTTCTGTTAGGTTACTCTTTTTTTTTTTTAACTTTCTGTATAGTAGAACACTTAACCCTTCATTTTTTGCATGTGTTGGAGATCATTTGCCCGATCTATCATTGTCTATTGAATTTATGGTATTTTTTCCACACTATGTTTTTTATATATTTTTAAAATTTTTTAATTTTTTTCACACTATATTTTTTGGTTTTTTTTATTTGAGTAGTTACCTATCTTTATTTTACAGCTTCTAAATTTCCTGCTAAAAGTCTTTCCAAAGTTTAGGGCCAAATTTCCATTGTTACCTTTTTTTACATTTAAAACTCAAATCCATCTGAAATTTAGGTCTATATAGTATAAGGTAACTGTTTCACTTTATTTACCGCATGTATAGCCAGGTGTTTGTCAGCAATATATGTGAATAAATCATCTTTAACCATTGAACCGAAGCACCACATTTTTTTTTTAAAAGATTCATTTATTGGGGTGCCTGGGTGGCTCAGTCAATTAGCCATCTGCCTTCAGCTCAGGTCAAGATCTCAGGGTCCTGGGGTGGAGCCCCGGGTCCAGCTCTGCACTCAGCAGGGAGTCTTCTTGTCCTTGTGCCGCTCCCCTCTCCCTGCCTGTTCTCTCTCTAATTAATAAAGTGACAGAGAGAGACACAGAGGGAGAGAGAGAGAGATTGAGTTGGGGAGGGGCAGAGGGAGAATCCTAAGCAGACTCCCTGCTGAGCACAGAGCCTGCTGTGGAGCTGGATCCCAGGACCCTGAGATCATGACCCGAGCCGAAATCAAGAGTCAGATGCTCAACCAACTGAGCCACCCAAGAGCCTGTAGGAACCATATTTTGCATGTACTAAATTTCCATGTCCTGGGATCAGGGATATATTCAAAATATAAATAGCAAAAACAGCATGGACACATCAGCCAGAACGGATACCGTCTGTAAATTACTGCTACAGGGACAATATGCAAACCAAGAGGAGTGCAGTCCTGCCTTGAATCTATTTCTGGGTTCTCTACTCTGTGTCAATGACTTATCAGTCTATTCTCATGACAGGATCATATGGCATAATTTCTAATTCCAGAACTTTATATATATATATTAACTCATTTAATCCTTATAACAACTTTTTAAGTGAGGTGCATGAGGAAACTGAGGGCCAGCGAAATTAAAGAACTTTCTCAAAATAAGAAGTGAAGTCAAGATTCCAAATCTAGGCAGTCTGACTTCAGAGTCAGAGTTAGGGTGTTCTTAACAACTATGCAATAAATATACATTAAAAAATCATCTGGGAGGGGGCGCCTGGGTGGCTCAGTAGGTTAAGTGTCTGCCTTTGGCTCAGGTCATGATCCCAGGGTTCTGGGATCGAGTCCCGCATCGCATCGGGCTCCCTGCTCCGCGGGGAGCCCGCTTCTCCCTCTCCCTCTGTCTGCCGCTCCCCGTGCTTGTGTTCTTTCTTTCTCTCTCTGTCAAATAAAATCTTTAAAAAAATACGACTATTAAAAAAATCATCTTGAGCTTCCTGGGTAGCTCAGTTGGTTGGTTGGGCAGCTGACTCTTGATTTTGGGTGGGGTCGTGATCTCAGGGTGGTGGGACTGAACTCTGTGCTTTGCGGGGAGTCCCCTTGTCTCTCTCCCTCTGTCTCCCCAGCCCCCACTCTCTCTCTTTTTCTCTCTCTCTCAAACAAATAAGTAACCTTTTTAAAAAAACCATCTCAATACACTCAGCAAAAAATGATATGAGCTTTTCTCTATACTACTAGGGGCTCTAATCATAGAACCTCTATATTAATCACTCTTGGAAATTTTATTGGTATGCTTTTGTTAATGAAATAAAAAATTCTATGTTTTAAATCACCTTTAGGTATTTTAATCATGGAAATTTCCAGCAAGGGCCATCACAGTTGGCAAATGGTGGGCACTTTGACCTTTCAATGCAAAGGCTTAAGTATTCTGGATATTATGGCAACTTGGTCATTACTCATTATATTAGAAAAAAATAGGTAATGTGATAGCTTAGTCAACGTCAACAAAGCAAGGTTTATTTCTTATTCCGCATGTCCAATGTGAGTTAGTCAGAGGTTGAAGGTGAGAAGGGGACTGCTCCATATAGTCATTCAAGGACCCAGGTTGATGGGGGCTCCATCATTGTATGATGCTATCAGCTCAACCAGTGGCTTTAGGGAAAGAGCTGAGGAGAATGCACATCCGCTCTGAAATACCTTGCACCAGATGTCATATACAGCACTTTGACTCACTGTCCCTTGACAAGAACCAGTCATGATGTCTTGCATAACTGCAAAATGGCTGGGAAGTATAGTCTCCCATATTCCCAAGAAACAGGAGAACCACATGTCGGCAAAGAATAGATGCCTCTACCACACCCATTCATCTCACCCATCACAGTGATTTTCATCTGTCGTGATGCTTTTTTGTCTATTAATTCTTTAAAATGTTGATATAAAGCAGGTAAATCAGAATTTGGATAAGATCTGTCTGTGGAAACATTATTATAGTTGAGGTTTACATTCTTAACAAAGTTCATAATCACAATAACATTAACAGCACCAATGATAAAAAAAAACTACAATTTATTGAGCGTTTATTATTAGTCAAGAACTTCTCCTGGATTACCTCAGGTTGTGAAACAGTTCCTAATGTTATCTGAATTTTGTAGATAAGGAAGTGAGACTCAGACAGCTTAAGCAATTTGCCCAAGGTCACAGGTGGTAAGGAGCAGGGCCAGGAACTGGATTTATGAGGGTTGAATCCAAAGTCCAGGTCTTATCCGTTAGGCAGGAGAGTAGCAAATGCCTCACAGCTGTGCATGATGATCCGCTCTATGAACACAGCTATGGTTCAAAGCCTCTATAACCATTTAGAGTGGCAAAATTCGGCTTTGATTCATGTAAGTTAGCACTGGGAAGCTTCTTACAAATTATCTAATACAACCCTTTCAATTTCCTTGAAAAGAAACTGTGGTGGTTTGAATAAAGTTAATCCATATAATGGCTTGTAAGTTTCTTTTTCTCTCATGTAACAGTTTAAGTATGAATGGTCCAGGTCTTCAGGTCAGCTTTGTTTCTCCTGGTCACTCAGTGATCCAGGTTCCTTCCATGAAATCGCAGTGCCCTGTCCTAGGACCAGTCATCAAAGCAAGGCCACCACATCCAAGGTCCAGCCAGCAACTGCAGGGAAGCAGCCATGCATGAGGTCCATGTAGGCTCAGGCTTCCAAAACATTAATGAAAAGTGAAGGGGGAAGGAGAAAGAAGATCCAAAGGGCAGGAATACATGGAGGAAGAAAAGAGAAAAATGACTTTTCGTTTCTGTGGTAGGAGGAAAGATTATGGGTTCGAACTAGGGAATTTTATCAGCCATGGGTTAAAAAAAAAAAAATACATGAAAGGACAGAACCGCTTCCTGCCTTTTCCTTCTTTTTCCTTTCTCTCCGTATTCTCTCATTACAAGTGTACTTATAAGGAAGGAAAAGACTGGAAAGGTCAGTGAGTGGTTGCCTCATCGGTCAATAGAGAAAGCTGAAGAGTGGGACATGCTTCTATTCTGAAACAGTAAACTGGGATGCTGGGCCTGAGGTAGTCTAGTTAATGTTACTTTCAAGGTAGCCCCTAGTTTGTCAACAGTATCTTTGGCTTGTTTCATATTTTAAATTAAATTAAAAATTTTAAAGGGGGCAAGGCAGTCACATGGTTTGAACATCAAAATGATATATAAAGGTTTGCTTTTCCAACCAGGGCCCGGCAGAATGGCTCCCGCGAAGAAGGGTGGCGAGAAGAAGAAGGGCCGTTCTGCCATCAACGAAGTAGTGACCAGAGAATACACCATCAACATTCACAAGCGCATCCATGGAGTGGGTTTTAAGAAGCGTGCCCCTCGGGCACTCAAAGAGATCCGGAAATTTGCCATGAAGGAGATGGGAACTCCAGATGTGCGCATTGACACCAGGCTCAACAAAGCTGTCTGGGCCAAAGGAATAAGGAATGTTCCATACCGTATCCGCGTGCGGTTGTCCAGAAAACGTAACGAGGATGAAGATTCACCAAACAAGCTCTACACACTGGTTACCTATGTACCTGTCACCACTTTCAAAAATCTACAGACAGTTAATGTGGATGAGAACTAATCGCTGATTGTCAAATAAAGGTATAAAACTGCAAAAAAAAAAAAAATGATATATAAAGGTTTACTCCAAGAAGTCTTCAATCTCTGGCCCCATGCTTGTTGTGAAAATGCACTGGACAATTTAAAGAGATAATTTTATTCTGGCTGTTATAACAGGGAGAGTGTTCATTAATGAGGGAGGTCTTAAAGAGAAGGAAGGAGCAGGTCAACAAGGGAGTCATCCCCAGGGAGTCTTATGGGAGTCTTATGAAGATGGGTCTTACTTCAGATAGGAGGGGTTTCTTCGCTATTTCCTAGGACAAAAAAGGGTTGGGGGATTTCTTAGCCTTCATGGTTTTCTGAAGTACAGGACTTAGATAAAGTTCGACATTGTCGCTATTTATCCAAACTTCCCCTCTCCTCTACAGGTGACTACTTTTATTGGTTTCTTCTATGTAGTTGCAGTTTTACCTTATACAAACACAAACAAACATGACTCTATATATTTTTAAAAGGCTTTTTTTTTAGAGCAGGTTTAAGTTCACAGCAAAATTGAGAGCAAGTTACAGATTTTTCCCATATACCTCCTGCCCGCCCCATACCCATAGTCCTCCCCACTATCGATGTCCCCCACCAGAGCAGTACATTTATTACAACTGATGAAGCTACACTGACACACGATAATTACCAAATGAGCCTGGTTTACATTACAGCTCAGTCTTGGTGTCGTACATTCTACGGGTTTGGACAAATGGATAACACGTATCCAACATCACAGTACCATAGAGAGTATTTTCACTGCCCTAAAATTCCTCTGCGTTCCACCTGTTCATCCCTCCCACTCACTCCAACTCCTGGCAACCACTATCTTACAGTCCTCATAGTTTTACTTTTTAGTATTATTATTATTCTATTTATTTATTTGGGAGAGAGAAGGAGAGAGAGTGCACATGAATGGGGAAGAGGGGCAGAGGGAGAGGGAGAAGCCAACTCCCCGCCCCCAGGTACCCCCATAGTTTTACCTTTGCCAGAATGGAATACGGATGGAATCATACACTATGTAGCCTTTGCAAATTGGCTTCCTTCACTTATGCACTTAATTTTTTCCATGTTCTCATAGCTTGATAGTTCATTTCTTTTTAGCACTGAATAATATTCCATTGTCTGGTGAATATATTTTTTTATCATCCCCTTTCTTACACAAAAAGTAAACAGTAACATAGTATATATACCTTCTGCAATTTTCCTTTTTTCATTTATGGTATATGCTGGATATCTTTCCATATCCCTCCAGAGAACTTTTTTCCCTTATTTTTGGCACTGAATACTATTCCATTGTGTGGATAACCGTAGTTATTTAACCAGTTCTTGAATTCATTCCAGTATTTTGCTATGATAAATAAGGTTTCAATAAATAACTTTTTCACATATATCATTTTGTACATGTTTAGGCATACCTACAGGATAAATTCCTAGAAGTGAGATTGTTGGGTCAACAGGTAAATATACTTGTAATTCTGTATTTTTTGCCAAATTGTTCTCTATAGATTTAGATCATTTTGCCTTCCTAGTTGCATGTATGAGAATGCTGTGTCTCTGTATCCTTATCAGAATGTGTTGTCAAGTGTCATTTTTCTAATCTACTTAGGGAGAAATAGTATCCCTTAGGAGCATTAATTTGCATTTCTATTAAAAATATCTTTGATTAAAAAAGGGGGGGCACCTGGGGGACTCAGTCAGTTAAGCATCTGCCTTCGGCTCAGGTCATGATCCCAAGGTCCTGCGATCGGGCCACATGGGGCTCCTTGCTCAGAAGAGGGCCTGCTTCTCCCTCTGCCTCTGTCCCCTCCCCCCTTGTGTTCTCGCTCACTCTGCACTCTCTCTCTCTCTCTCTCAAATAAATAAATAAATCTTTTAAAAAATATCTTTGATTCAACAACTATTTTGGAAAAATAATTTAGCAAGATACTCCTTGACTAATCAATGATCAACTCTCCCCACACCACCCAGTATAAACCCAAATGAGTATTGTCATTCCACATGGTGGAGAGTAGGGAGTCTGCAAGTGCATTCCACAAATTTTTGCCAGGTGTTCCTCAGAAGAATTCTGTGCTCAGGTAAGTTTGAGACACTGGGGCCAAGAAGGTAGAGGCTTCTTTATTGAATGACTCCTCAGAACCCTTGTAACTCTCATGTTCATTGTGAATATCCAGAAGGGAAGAATCCTAGACTTTGTCAATGGAAACCATTTCTCAGAGCATCTGCAAGTTTCCTTGGAACATATTTCTGGAAACATTGACAGAGAAAGTCAAGGAGACTGAGTTGGATTTTCACCTAGGCCATGGCCAACACCAAGGAAGTAGTTTTACTTGTTTTTTAAGAAATAAAAATCCCTATTGTTTTCTTATAATTTTTTTTCCCTAAAAATTGAGGAAGTGGGGGAGGATCTCAGTTAATCGAGGGTTATTAACAGTTGGATTAACTGAGGGACAGGAATCAGAATTGGACTCGGTTAGCTTTCTTCAGGGCCAGCCAATGGACATTGGTGAACTGCTCTTTCCTGGTCCTCTTTCCCCTGGGTTGCTTTGCTCAGTCCCCCATCGAAAATAGACTGAGGGGAAGGACATGAAGACTCATCTGCTCTAAGATGCTAAGTGTTGGTTCACCTGTGCAAATAATTATCAAACAACTTCTAATTTTATCGCTTTGGGCTGGGTCCCGGGGTTTGTTCCACAAGACATGTAAGGCCCTGCTGACTCTCCAGCAGCTCCAAATCCAGTTAGGAAGATAAGATATGCCCGGCAGAGAGGTAACAATGTAAGTGCGATTAAGTGACAAGATGAGAGCGGGGATAATGTTACTTCTCCCAGGGAGCTCCTCTCTTGGGAGTCTGCTTTGTAAACCCTCTGGTAAAACTTTACTGGGAGCTCTGATTGTGGAATTTCCCCAATTCCACAAACCACGATAAGGAGGCATTTTTTTTTTTCCTTTCCTTTCTTTGAGAGAAGGTGCTCCCTGGCACCCTCCCTTCTTGGCGGCTGGCTGTGGACCCCTTGGGCAGTGAGGCCGCCAGGGCTGTGGGGAATCGGGGAGCCGGGCCTGCAGGAGTGCGGAGGGCGTTTCTCCAGTAGCCTTGGGCTCCACCTAAGGTTCTCCTCTGCTAATTGCAGTTATGTTGTCAATAATGTCAAGGTGGGGTGGGGGGAAAGCCCAGTCCGCTTTATTTTTTTCTCCCTCTGTCCATTTTCCACCTTCAAATCTGTCTTTGGTTCAGAGTGGCCACAAATTCCTTTTGCTGAAGGCAAAATAACCAGGTTCTCAATTTGAGCACTGGGGAATGGCTTTTTGGAATCTGAGTAGCTTTTTGGAGCAGTCTAAAAAGAAACATGGTTTTTCAGAGCAGCTAAAAAGAGGACATATTAGAAATACCAGATTGCTGGGGCGCCTGGGTGGCTCAGTCAGTTAGGCGTCTGCCTTCGGCTCAGGTCATGATCCCAGGGTCCTGGGATCGAGTCTCACATTGGGCTCCTTGCTCAGTGGGGGAGCCTGCTTCTCCCTCTGCCTGCCGCTCCCCCTGCTTGTGCTCTCTCTCTTCTGTCAAATAAATAAAATCTTTAAAAAAAAGAAATACCAGATTCTATTATAAAGAGCTGGTTTCTGGAAAGGGACTTAACATGTAGGAGGTCAAAAAGAGGTACGAAAACTTTAAAAATATTTGTTTAGCTGTGTCCTCAAGAAGTTAGGAGCATTAAGTCAAGCAAACTAGATCAACTCTCCATAGGACTCTGTCTTAAATTCCTACTCACAAAAGCAGTTCTATAATCAAATTCTACAACCGAATACTAAATTATAAGGTGTTCATCTTAGCGTTATTTATAGTGGTGAAAAATGTGGAAATAATTTCAAAGTCTAATAGATAAATGAAAATTTAAAAAGGTGTTTGAGGAATTCTTAATGGAATTAATGCTTAATGTGAAGTAAAATATGGACTATGTTGTTCAGAATATGTACATACATGCATAGGAAGAAAACACTCTAAAAAATACTCTGTATCAAAATGTTACCAGTGGATTTCTCTACTAAGTGTGATTTCTATTTTCTTATTTCATTTTACTTTTTTCCCAGAACTTCTACAACAAACATGTATCATTCTCATAATCGGAAATATTTTTTAAGATTTATTTATTTTAGAGAGCATGTGCAAGTGGGGGAGGGGCAGAGGCAGAGGGAGAGAGAGTCTCAAGCCAACTTTGCGTTGAGCGCAGCGCCTCCTGACATGGGGCTCAATCCCAAGACCCTGAGATCTTGACCTGAGTTGAAACCAAGGGTTGGCCCCTTAACCGACTGTGCCACCGAGGCATCCACATAATCAGAAATATTTTTTCCTTTTTTTTTTCAAGATTTTATTTATTTGAGAGAGCCAGCGAGCATGATGAGACAAGGGAGGGGCAGAGGGAGAGGGAGAAGCAGGCTCCCCGCTGAGCAGGGAGTCCCCCATAGGGCTCGATCCTAGGACCCTGAGATCATGACCTGAGCTGAAGGCAGATGCTCAGCGGAGAAAGCCACCCAGGTGTCCCCAGAAATATTTTTAAATGAACATTACTATTATAAACAATTTATATAGACCACTAAAGTTATGAGAATTAATTGGAACAATGTGACTTGAAAGTAATAAACTTTTACTGTGTTTTTGGAGTAAACTTTGATCCTGTCCTTGAAAAAGACAAAATATATTTGTAGTAAAGAAAACATACAAGTTTTTGTTTTTGGCACTTCTGTAACAAGGATTTTTTTTTTTTACTTTTGGCACTTTGGTGAGGCAACTGAAAACCTGTTTCCCATCACTTTTTATCACATTTTCACAAATCTCTTTTGGAAAAATTATTTGAAATCATGGTAATGCTAAGAAACTCGAATCCTTTTTTTAACTCTCTTGGGCCTTAAAAAAAAAATTCAATGCTAGGCTAAGTGATCTAAAAAAAAAACCTTCCAGGGCAAAAAAAAAAAAAAAAAAAAAAAATTAAATTAGGAACTCCAGTTTAGCTACCCAGAAAGACGGACATAGGATAGTCTTGCTACTGTTACAGGGGACACAAAAGTGGAAAAAGAATAGAAAAACCTAGGTAGTTTATAACTAGCCAAAGTGACTGGATGAATTTAAGTTAAAAATATACAGGGCCCTTGTCTAATTATCTAGAAAAAGCCACTTAACTGTTTAAGGTTTTAAGTCAACATCTCCGAGTTGGCCCCAGAGATTACTACTACTACCTGGCAATCCCACTTCTTTTTAAGAAGTATTGAAATCTTTTTTACACAGTTGAAGCGGCAAGGCCAGGAGGCCCCTCTTTCACACGCGGTAGTGAATTCCAAGGGCTTCAGTTCAGAATTAAGTCACTTACCTCCAGACAGGCTGGATCCCCCCAAAGGAAGCTCTTCTCCTGGGTGGCAGTTTGGTGTTGAGAAAAAAAAATAGCTTGAAAGCTCGAAAGCACCCTCTTAATGTAAGAGGCTTGTTATCTTTCTTCGCCAACTATGGAGCAATCGGGAGAAATTAACCCTCTCATTTGTTAACCTCAATAACAGGCTTTAACAGATCTGGAGCCACGGGTGGCTCCGATAATTGTTCTAATTAGTTTGGTATGGAGGGATGCAGGGGCCTGCAGGATTTTGAGCTCAAGTAATTAAGCCTAAATTAAAAGGAAAAAAATAATTTTATGCCTTCCATATTGGACATATGGATTCCAGATGCTATGGAAGAAATGTTATTGCTAAGGCTTTTAGGCCACTTTTTATAGTTGAGGAGAGGATTGGAGGGGACAGCCTGAGGCAGAGCTTGGTAAAAAGAGGAGATTAATGGGGCGCCTGGGTGGCTCAGTTGGTTAAGTGTCTGCCTTTGACTCGGGGCATGGTCCCGGGG
This sequence comes from Eumetopias jubatus, assembly GCF_037043125.1. Taxonomy (NCBI): domain Eukaryota; kingdom Metazoa; phylum Chordata; class Mammalia; order Carnivora; family Otariidae; genus Eumetopias; species Eumetopias jubatus. Next base: position 36,072,239 of record NW_028274810.1, on the reverse strand, counting down.
TCCTGGGATCAAGCCCTGCATCGGGCTCCCTGCTCAGCGGGAAGCCTGCTTTTCCCTCTGCCTGCCCTCTGCTTGTGCTCTCTTTCTCTCTGTCTCAAATACAGATAAAATCTTAAAAAAAAAAAGACGAGAGGAAGGTCCTATTGCCTGGCAAATCCTCAGCATGCGTGTGTCTGCAAACCAAAAACAAGCAAAAGGGTCTTAAGCCTCAGAGGAGTTAGTTCTGAGTTGGCTTGCTTGTAACTTGGCTCATAGGCAAGTCACCTCCTTAGTTGGAAGTGATTGTTTTGTTATGCCATTGCTGGTTCTCTCAGGAATTCTAAATTTAAAATGTTAATGCAAACTCCCCGGTGTGCCAGAGAAGGTGGCTAGAATTTTGGTCCCCTGTAGAAACGGAGACAGGTAATTATGCCAGGAATAGAGCTGCCCTTTTACTTCAGTAAAATGCACGAAGTACTCTGTTTCTCCCTTTTCAGAAAATGGTAAACACAGGGAAAGGAACAGGAGTTCCAGACCCTGGAAACCAAAATATTACAGACACACAGGAAATGGCTTTTCAAATCCAGCCTGTAAACCTGTCATTTTGTGGGCTCATCTGTGAGCCTAGAAAAGAGAGACAAAGATGACAGAGAAGACATTCGTGCATTCTGGCAAGGCTGTACCGGAGGACCTCTGCAGGCCTTCCCACGCCCTGGTACGAGGATTCTACACTCAAGCCATCATTTGAGAGGTTAGAAAAAAGCCAATGAAATTTGAGGCCAAATTTATGACTTAAAGCTATTTTACTTTGCTTAAAAAATTGTAGACTTTGAAAAACAAGTGAAAAGCTAAAAGATATTTTTGGAGGGAGGGGGGTATATTCTCAGCCCTATTGCTTTAAGGCTTTCAATGAAAAAATACTCCAAATATGTGATAAAGAAGGTACTAAATCATTGAAATATGCATCAATCTTCCTAAAACACTTATGTATTGACTATGCTTTCCATAGCATTAAACAAATGCTGTGCCTCTGGTTAGTGAACAGGTTTTGGATTAATTCTCCAAATGTTTGTATTCTGAGTGCCTTCTAGGGATGACATCCTTTGAAGGAAACACATACAAATTAATAAATCAATCTATGGGTTCACTCAGGCGCCGCTTCCTCCTCTTCAGTGCAGTGAAGGAGTGCCCTGGGTCTGGAGCCAGACTGCCTGCCTTCCCGGCTCTACCACCTCCTGGAGCAAATGACTTAACCTCTCTGTACCTCTGTTTTTTTTCCCCGCAGGGAAGTAGGGCTAGTAATAGCACCCACCTCATCAAATTAAATGAGTTAATACATGTAAAGTACCAGGAACAATGCCTGGCACATAGTAAATGTAACCAAATCCAAGTTTATCCGCCCGATTCACAGCAAAGACAATCACTGAGACAAGTGTGCAGCCAGGAGAGGGTTTATTCGAAAGGCAGCCAAACAAGGAGACGGGAGAGCAAGCCTCAAATCCACCTCTTGAAGGAGTATCAGGGAAATGTAAAGGCATCTGAAAAAAAAAGTCTAGGTGAAAAGTTGCAGCTGCACTTACTAGTCTGCAGGGACGAGTAGCCCCATTAACCGTTTGGTTCCTGGTTTCAGTAAGTACTCTGCAAATGTTGGCTATTTAGCACAGGGAAAAGCAATGGACAGGTGCAGATCTAGAAATAAACAGAGCAAGGGGCATAAGAGGTGGAATACTTGAGACTCTCATCTGTGAGGATAAGAGGGAGTTCACGAAGTTGAAAGGCCAGGCCAAGCAAATGGTGTAAGTGAACACACAAAATTATGAAACTAGCTTATCTGGGGAATTATAAATGGTTCATTAGAGCTGGATTAATAAGTGTGTGAGCATAAGTGGAGAGAACCCTTAGGATTTGGTAACTAAACCCACGTGATGGGAAATGAGGCAGAAGGCAGATTTTGGGGTTGATGGTGATGCAATTAACCAGAAACAAAATACAGGAGGTGGTATGGGTATTGCCAGTGTTTGGTTTTGCATATCTAGTATGTGAGGGGCCTTTAGACTCAAGCAGAGATGTACAAATGGATACAAAGATCTGGGGTTTTCTGAGAACATTCTGGCAAGCCATACAGTATAGGGAACCATCAGAGTGTTACTGATTGTGGTAGCCGAGAACGCCGCTGAAATCGTCAAGAACCAGCGTAGAGAATGAGAAGGCAACAACATAGGCTACAATGGCATTCCGGGGCAGCTAGCAGAGGAGCCAGAGGAGAGAACCAGGGCAGCGTGGGGCCTTGCAAGAAAACCCAGGGAGTGAAGAGTTTCACATCAGTTAGGATGTTTCTGATGGAAAATGACAGAAAACTGAATTCAAACTGGTTTAAACTGTCAAGATTTATTGGCCCATATAACTGAAAACACAAGCCTCTGGAGGATCACTCCCAAACCAGAGGTGAAAAATTCAGTTCACCATCAACAATCAGTTCTATTGAGTACCTTTTATGTGCCAGGCATGATTCTAGTCAATGAAGAAAACAGGCAGAGGCCCTCCTCTGTGGACTGTACATACAAATGCTTCTTGGTACCTTTTATTTATTTTGCATTACAATGCAATGCAATGCTTTAAATTGGGAAAACTATGTAAAGGGAAGACAGAAAGCTTTAGAATATAATGACAAGTCCAAAACACTTGCTGGGATTTTAACATCTTTTTTGTAAGAATGTCTGGAACTTCTGTACTAAGTGAACTAGGGAAGCAGTTCCATATGGACACAAAAGGCTAAAATCTGAAATACCACCAATGACACTAAAGTCCAGCTGTGGTTTTAATTAGTCAGAAATTTGACTTATTCGAAGTTGTTGAGTTCATGCAGATACCTGTAAAAACAATTACATTTTAAAAATATCTCTAGTAGGGCTGTGTGTCTAAATGGTGTAGCAACATGTTTTATATGCAGGTCATGTCCAAACCTGCATTAGGCCATTTACATTTTAATTATATATATATATATTATATAATATATATATATATATTTTGCAACAAAAGAAAACCTCACTCTCAGCCATTATATCCAACTAAGGACTATTGGTTTTCATGTCCCTGTCCCCTCTCCAGTGCCTTAGTTCATGCAGATACTTACCTGCTCTACGAAACTACTGCAACTGGTCTTTCTGACTTGGTCCTTTCATGTCCTTTCTCCTTATGGCTACCAACGTGACTTTGCTAAAATAAAGATGGGTCCTTTTTTCCTAACACAGTGCTTTGCACCAATACGTACTCCATAAACTTTATATGGAATGGGATTAGATTCTAGCCTGAGCTCTGAAGCTAACTCATATATTTGTGGGTATATTGTTTATCTGGCTGGGACTGATTTCCATTTCTTTAATTTGGAAATGATAAAGCCTACCTCATTAGGTTTTTGGAAACTATGTGATTGAATTTTGTGAACTCAAAAGCACTACACAGCATTTAGCACTTACACAAGGATTTAGACTAGAAAGTTGCAAGTTTGCAAATAAGTCCAGGTAATATGAGTATTTTAATGGCTAAAAATCAGTGTCAATTTTCTCAGTAATGTTGATTCCAGTTAAAATGTTTTCCACAAAACTCCTTAAAGCTACTTACTTAGGTTTTTAAGCTTTTTTTTTTTTTAAATATGGCCCACAGATGCTTAGTTCGTCTCAAATTTTATCCTTGCACAAAAGAAAGTCATTTATGCCTGATATGGCTTAACTTCTTTAAAGATGAGGAAAGAGTCAAATATCAAGTGATCTGTCAAAAAAGAAACAACTTGGATAGAGGTCCCTTTCCCCTTCTGTTTTTTGGCCATATTTTGAAAAGAAACCCAATGAGATACAAATGGCAGAATCAGACTGCTCCAAAATATTTAGCCTCCTTCTTCCTAAAGTATCTCTTCCCCTTCCTACATTAGAACTGCTCAAATAGCCAGCCATCTCCCAGCAGGGGCATGAGCTCACAAGTGTAGCCACGAACTGTCCTCAACTATCAATCCCCCTTCCAAAAAAGCAGTATTTATTCCTCCCCACCACCCCCATTCTGTTATCTTCTAGAAGGGGGCTCAAAGCATCACTAGAGACTGATCTAGTGAGCTTTTGTTCTGTCATAAACTTACTGATCTAAGTTGGAAGTTGAACTAATGGGTGATAAAAAGAGGTTAGATTTCCCGACAGTGGCTTGCTGGGTTTTGTTTTTTTGTATGAGGTTTGCCTTCATGCTAATTTTTAAATCTTGTAATATTTCAGTAACTTCTTGAGATATCTGCTCCTCCAATACATGTATCCAGCAACTTATTTCTCTAGATTTGGGAATCACAGACTCAAAATTATAATTTCATTGTAGTTTGGTGTCACCATGGAGTCATGCTTTATCACTTGATGCCACTCCCTAATATGATACTACAGCCCTCGAAATTATTCATATACAAAGGCTTTAAACAAAAAGTTTGTTTTACCAATTACTTCCACTTTGGGAATCATATCTATAAACATAGAGGATGCACAGCTACAGAATTAATCTTTTTAAGTTTGAGATGTACTGGAAGCTATCATACTGTTATATTCCTTCCTCATCCCACAAAACACCATGGCTAGCATCATCACTTTTATGCCCTTTACAAATTTTAATCTACTTGATCCATGTTCCCAATTAAACGAATTTTATAGTTTTTCAAGTACTGGTTTCCAGTACTGAAGAAAAACAACTAGACTGAGGATTTTTTTAAAAAACTCAAAGGCCAACGTCTTCGTAAACACTAAAGGTGCAGTGTCCTATAATTAACTCTTGTCCCTGAAAGGTATTAAGATTCATGGAACGACTGATACAATGTCTAGCCTCTCCTTTTTATATTTCAAAATGCTACAAATAACTGCAACTGCACTGCATTTTGGACTATAGAAGTAAAATCAAAGATGATTACTTTCCTCGCTACCCCTTGCTGATTTTATTACTAAATGCAAAGCATTAAAATAGGAGCCATGTACAAAAACACAATAGAAGTAGTGTTGTCAGATAAAACACAAGAAGCTCAGTTAAATCTAAGTCTCAGATAAACACATTTTTAGTGTATGTCCCAAATATTGCACATACAAAACATTATTTGTTGTCTATCTAAAATTCAAATTTAACTGGGTGTCCTGTATTTTTATTTGCTACCTCTGCCAATTCTTTATACAGAATCCTTATCTTCAGCAAACTATTTACCAGGGAAAATTAAAGAATACCATCACATAAGGCTTACATGATAAAGTGCAGTGATATAATCAGGTAAGGAGATCCCCCTGCTTACCACAGAGAGCACCTGAAGACATGACCACTGCAGTCCCTAGAAGATAAACAAAGTTTGGTGGGCAGGTGGTTCAGGGTGATGATTTTGGAGTTCAAGTATCCTTAGTTAAGTCCCCAAATCACTGCTCACTCGCTGTGGAACCTTGGGTAAGTTAATCTCTTATTATAAAATGAAGCCACTAGTAACTGCTTTACCAGGCTGTTTGAGGATCAGAGAAAAAGTATCCACAAAGCACCTGGAACACGGGAGGCACTCCTAGATGGTAATACTTACTATTAAAACATCACATGGCAAAAAGGTTCCTTGTCACAAATATTCAAATGCTAATGTTATGCAATAATAGTTAATACTGAATAAGTAATTTTATTTCCATGATCTATTTACACTGTACAAACACTGTTGAAAAGCACCCTACAAGTTCACAGTACAATATATTTACTTTAAAAATATATTCCTTTATAAAAGGTTCATAGAACATTGGCATGTGGACATGTGACAAAACTCTCAAAGCATGTCACCAATTCTGTGATAGCAAGAATGCTTCCATGTGTTGTCAATTTCACAATCACAAATCACCACTTGAGTTTTAAATAAAGTTTTAAATAAAAAATGAATTCTACAGTGGAAAGTTCCCACAGCAATACTTATTATTAGTTAATTAGCATGTACTTTCATGGAGATGTTGTTTCATAATAATTTAAATTGTCAACTTAATCTGCCCCAAAAAATCGTTTCAACGAGTTTCGCAGTCCAGAAATTCTTGTCATTTGTTGTTTTCTACTTTTTCTTCTTTGTTGGTTCTCCTGGTTCTACTTTGCGCTTTTTAGAAGTATGCTCATCTTTTTCATCATCTTTAAATAGGAAAGGAAAAGTTTCAATCGGTAATTAAAAAAAAAAAGTATTAAAATTTCATTGACTTTAGACTAAAATCATTATCCTCAACTTATGTGTCTTCCAGTTTCCTAATAAAAACCAAAAATTAACTTTTAGAACTCTGATTTTAAAGTGCAAGTAAAAACAAGAAGTTTTTTAATTGTAGTGTCACACAAAATTCAGAGTGACCTTTTAGTGCTATGTTAAGGTAGTTTAAAATGAGAAAATCAGACTTGTTCTGGAAAAAAGCTATTCCTATATATTCCACAGTATACACTTTGTGTATATTTAAATAATCTACATGTTGTAAAAATGGAACACATTCTATTCTTTTTACCAAAGAAGAGTATCAATCTAATATTTAAGTATTTAAGTGGCCATTGGCTGTTCTTTCCCTTCCAATCTGCTTTTCTCCCCGCAAAACAACTCCCTTCCGTATTTATAACCCGTCCTTTTATTCTGAAATTTAAAAAGCACTCATTGGTAGATGTTTCACCAAAACTGTATTCTCTCTGAACATGTGTGTGGCTTTATGTTAAGAGAACTCCATATAGATAAACATGTAGAAGTTATAAATTTTAAAATACAAATTTATTTTAACCACATTACTGGATTCATTGCACTTTTGGCTTTACCTTCTCAATCAACAGATACCCAACGTTCAATGTCTATCACATGGTGATCTATAAAATATTCTGATGTTGAATGGGGTCTTCATATTAAAAAACTGGAAGCTGCAGTGCCTGGCTGGCTCAGTCAGGAGTAGAGCACGCGACTCTTGATCTTGGGGCTGTGAGTTCAAGCCCCACGTTGGGTGTAGAGCTTACTTAATTAAAAAAAAAAAAATTGGGGAAATGCTGCTTATATCACACCATAACCTCCTTATGGAGGAAATACATTTACAACTTAAGGCTTCAACTCCCTTCTGCTAACTGTACCATACTCAGAGTATCTCCTTTGTTGATGTGGAGAATAATTAGAATCAACAGCAGATGATTTATCTTCATTCATCTTTCAAGCATAGTACGGCGATGTTATTCATGTATTTCAGAAAGCACGTATGGATTTATATAGGCAGCAAGATAAAATAAAATTCAGATCAATGAATCATCCTAGGACTTCAAAAACCAGAGTTTTAATCAAGTTTATCATGTATACACAAAAATAATGTACAAACCAAGTGATACGGCACACAGCTCAAATAAGCCAAAGTCTTTGTTTTTTAAGTGGAGTTTAATTAACATCATTGCTTGACTTTGACATTATCTTCATAGAATAAAAATTGAAATTTATTTTCTAACTCTGCTATAAAATCCACCATTGACATATTATTAAAAAGATGATTGTGGGTGCCTGGGTGGTTCAGTCAGTTAAGCATCTGCCTTTGGCTCAGGTCACGATCTCAAGGGTCCTAGGATCCAGCCCTGCTTTGGGCTCCCTGCTCAGCAGGGAGCCTGCCTCTCCCTTTCCCTCTGCCCCTCCCCCCCGCTGGTGCTTGCTCTCGCTCTGTCTCAAAAAAATAAAATCTTAAAAAAAAAAAGATGATTGTGAGACACTTCTGTTAGTCTCTAATTTTAAATAGATTTACTGAATTAACAAAAAACACAAATTACTAGGGCTGGAAAAACAATTTTCTACCAGTAATTTGAACCGGAGCTTCTGCCATCTAGTGACATAACAAGGTATTACCTTAAAAAACCAGAGGAAAAATGAAAACCACCCGGAAATGTTCATTTATCAAGATTATTGAGTCTCTACTCTGTACCATGTATTACAGAGGCATTAGTAAGGAAAAAAATTTTCTGTTATGGAATTCATGCCACCTGAGGTAAAGAAGTTTACATTGTTAATATGAGCTTTCTAAATTCTTATAAAAAAAAAGAAAGAAAAAAGAAAAAGCATTACCTACTTTAACTAGGATTTCGTGGTTAAGGACATGTGAATATCTAAGCCTTACCAATTTTCATTTCACAGTTACCAGACAAAAAGTGCTGGTAAGTAGCAAGCCTCGATGAGCTTTGAATCTTTCCCAGCTTTTATTTTTTAAAGATATTATTTATTTATTTGACAGAGACACAGCGAGAGAGGGAACACTAGCAGGGGGAGTGGGAGAGGGAGAAGCAGGCCTCCCGCCGAGCAGAAAGCCCGATGCGGGGCTCGATCCCAGGATCCCGAGATCATGACCCGAGCTGAAGGCAGACGCTTAACGACTGAGCCACCCAGGTGCCTCTCTTTCCCAACTTTTAAAGAAAAAAAAAATCTGGAAGTTAACTGGCAAAAAAGGCCAAAGTGCAAAAAATGAGTAGAAAAAGTAAAAATAACTTAATAATCTAAAAATTAGATAATTTAAGAGTATAGAATTTCTTAAACAAGGTATTAAGTTAAAAAATACAGGTAAAAATAATCAATTTTATAGTGACTCTGTGAACACGGTACGGGATTCTAAAATGGCAAAAAAACACTTCTAAAAAGAAAAGTATCTAAAAAAGAAGACAGTTATATTCAATAACCAACATTTAGAATCCAAATTAAAGATTCCAGGATTATCTTTTAACTTTATGATCCAGCTTTACTGTAAACTGTCTGAGCACTGGGTCCTTTTGTCGTTTGATATTGTCTATGTACACTTTCTGATAGAGGACCATCATATGACCATCAAAAGAACAGAAATTATCTAGGAGAATAACAATATTATTTGCCACATATTTGGAACTTCTTCTATCTGAACTCAATAGACAAGCTGAAAAAAAGGTAATTCTTTCTGCTTATTTGTCCTGGTATAGAATCCTCACATTTTCCATATAGGAACAAGGATAGAGCACCAGCCTATGGTACCTTAGTTTGAATATCAACTCTAGTGTTCTTACTTCCTACAGAACAGCTATTTCTCAAGCACTACAGCCTGCAAAACATCAAGAGAATAAACCCCAGCTTATAGAGGCATCATTTCCATTTAAAGGCCTGAATCTGAATTCTAATTCTGCCTCTTCCTAGCTGTGTGAATTTACTTGGGCCAATTCTTTAATCTGAGATTATTTCCTTTTATAGATAAAATTCATTATAATTATGAATTACGCACCACTTCTGTACTAGGTTGCTAAGAACAATAAATTTTAAAAATTGTGTGAAAGTACCTATTTTACAACTTGGCATTTTCTAGTTTTGTGATCATGGACAAGCCACATTAAGCTCTCATTTCCACATTTCCCCATCTGATTTCACAAGGTGTAGGATTAAACATTCATGCAAATTTTTTAAAATTACATAATGCTATACAGTATGAGGTATTTGGATTTAAAAGGATGCCATTTACTGAACATACACCTTCATTAGTGACTTCTAATCCACATTGGAAAACAGTGAAAGAAATGGAAAAACCAAGTAGAATCAAAACTGAAGAACTCCTATCAGTTATTCTTTCTCCTAAACAAAACTCTCTGCCTGATTGTAAAAGGAGCTAAGTAAGGAGCCCTGGATTTATGAGAACATCAGAAATCTGTTTAACTGGCATGCCCTTTCATAAAAATGACAGTCCAAGTATTTAGTCCAATTCAACAATTATCCACTGAATATTTAAAATATACTACAAACTGTAAAAGAACTCATTTTCATAAAGAAGATAGACTTAGGGCTCCTGGGTGGCTCAGATGGTTAGGCGTCTGCCTTCGGCTCAGGTCATGATCCCAGGGTCCTGGGATCGAGTCCCGCATCGGGCTCCCTGCTCCTTGGGAGCCTGCTTCTCCCTCTGCTTCTCTCTCTCTCTCTCTCTCCCTCTGTCTCTCATGAATAAATAAATAAAATCTTAAAAAAAAAAAAAGTAGACTTATGAACAAATAACCTCATAAAAGATGACAGGTGTAATCAATAGCATTAGCACATACAAGGTACAGAGGAGCAAATAATTTGAGGGAGGTGCTGACATTTTTTTCTTCTTTGAATTGGATTTTGAAGGATGAATGTGTTTACCAGCCAAAGAGGGATGGAAGAACATTCTAGAGTAAGGAGCAACATATGCTGAAAGGCATGGAACCATAAAATAGCGTGGTCTATTCAGTTTTCAATTTTAAGATCTTAAAGTGCTAGAAAAAGCACCATTTGAAATGAAGGTGGAAAAAAAGGCAGGGCCTATCAGAAGGCTTTGACTATGCTGTTGGTGAAGGATTTTAAGCAGGTGAGTTACATAACCAGACATCACTTTTAGAAAGTGATCACTAGCTGCTGTGTTTAGGATGGAATTGGGGGGGTTGGGTAAAAGTGTGTAAGCAGAGATTACTGTGGTTACTTACACTCTAAATATGAGATGAAATTATGATATAAGCAAGTCAACTAAGTCATCATCTTCCTATTACTATGTAGTACTACTCAATTAACTTCATTTTGTCACACTAATTTTGGCTTTAAACCACAACTGCTTTAATAGAAAATGAAGCCTCCAGCTCTTCAAAGCTGCAATCACAAGAAAGAATCCATGAATTAACTGGCTCTGTTTTAAAAGGGCACCATAATAAATCATATATACTACTGTTTGAGATATCAGAGAATTCACTCTAAAGCCTGAATAACTTAAGATCTTTTTCTAAAACATAGTAAATACTACTGGTTGACCTTTCAGAGACTTCACTTCAAAGCCGAATTTATACAGTCTTTCTCAAAACTGCAGCAAAAATAATAATCATACACCATAATTGATATGTTAAATCGCTAGATTTAAATTTCATTCATTAAATATCTTATTCTTTTTAAACTCATCACAGGGACCAAAAGGTATTATCAACGGAGTCTGACTCGTCTTACCTGATTCCACTGTCTCCTCCCCTTCCGGTAGAAGCCTAGCTTTCTTAGCATTCTGTGGGGCATCATCACCATTGTCCTCATATATGTTAGACCATTTTATTGCCATATCCAGCTCTGGAGGGGGAGGTTTCTTCTCAGTAGTGTAGGTCTCCGGAGGTGGTACATAGTTTGACTTCCATATTTTGAATTCTTTTGGAGGCTGTTAAGCAAACACATTAAGACGCACCGTGAGGAACCGAGGTTCCCACAATCGGTATGGGCACATGCACCTCCCTGCCGTTCGCTCATTGTTCAGGCTGACTTTTTTTTTTTTTAAGGTTTAAAGACACATTTTTTTCCATCAAAATCATAATACTGTTAAGTGAAAAGCCAAAGGGTTCCCTATACGAATAAAGCTAATAACTTTTAGTTACCAAAGAAGAATCCAGTCTCAGATACTACGCCAAGGCTGACCCCTTCAGGAGGCTGCAGCAGACACTGTTGGAGGCAGCACCGCAGGCACTTCGGCGTCAAAGGGAAGGGGTCTCGGGGAGAAGCTGCAGCGGGGGGGGGCGGGGGAGTCACCACCGTTAGTCCTCGCAGCGCGGGGTCGGGGCACCGAGCGCGGAGGTTTGGGTCTCCTCACAAGGGGGTGGGGGCTGCGGGCCGGTCTGACACCCACCAGGCTGGGGAAGGGGGCCCGGGCTCCCCAGGGCTGGAGGTGGGAGGGGTGGTGCGGCATCCCGCAGGAGGTGATTGCGTGTGGGGGAACGAACTGCCGGTCCCCAGGAGAGGGCTCAGGAGGAAGGGGGCGGAGGCCGGGGCCACGATCGGGAAACCGGGTCGGGAACCTCACCTCCTCAGGCGCCTTGACGACGTGCCTCTCCCAGTCTATCTGTTTGTTGAGCGGATTGTAGAGAAAGGCCGGGCGACTCACGCTCCGAAACAGTTCGTCGGGTCCCGGCAGCCGCTTCTCCGCCTTGTTCCCACAGCCGCCCGCCGACTTCGCAGGATCTGGGGTCCTGCGATTTGTTTCCTCCGGCTCGCTATTATCCTCCTCGCCCGACGAACCTGAGCTGCTGCTGCCGTAAGCCGCGAAATAGCTCAAGGGGTCCTTCTCCTCGGCCGCCATGACGGCTGCGCGGGACGACCGTGGACTCCGCCGGAAGCCGGAAGCTGCTTCAGGGCCCGCCCCGCGGTTGGCTCCGCCCCAAGACTTGCGGTAGAGCACAGGGCCTGCGCCCCCTGACGGCGGCGCCGGGCTCCTGCCTCCCCCCTCGGCATGAGGCGGGAGGCGGGGAGCGCTGGTAGCCAAGCGGGGGCTGCTTTAGGCTCCTTCCGGAGGAACCCTGAGAAGAGGCAAGTCCTGTACCAGTGGTCCCAACCAAACTTTCAACATTCAATAAGCATTTATTAAAGGCATACAAGAGATAAGAATTTGTTTTTTCACTGCCACTTCACCTTAGCCATCGCCCAGAGACGCCAGGATTTCTTCCCGATCTCACGCATCTCCTCTTCAAAATGAAAATTACTCTCAGTCTGGTTGCTTCCCGCAGTCACCATGGAAGACCTCTATGGGCGGTGGACTTACCAAGTCACAAACTAAATCCTCTCCTGCTCGACCTCATTACAATGGGCTCTGAAAACTACCTTTGATGAAATTCCTCTTGGATTGCATCTCACCACTAGGTGGGTCTTCCAAACTCTCTGGCTTCTCATTGTCAGCTTCTTTCCATTCTTGATTTGCCCTGTATGGCCCTTAAACGCTGGTGTTTCCCAGCGTATTATACCATCTTTCAGCAATACTTATCATTTTGTAGAGGGCATTACAAAGTTGCAAGTCAGCCCATCTCTTTCCATGGCATTAACTACCTTATGCTTGTGACTCCCAAATCTGGGTTTCCAACCCCAATCTTTCCATCCAACCTCTGGACCAGACCTCCCCTTGGGTCTTAAGCTTTCCATGTGGACATCCTGCTGGGGCTTCAAACACCCACTTACTAGATCAGTAACCTGTCTTTCCATATGACTTGTTTCTGTATGTGTTCCCTCTCTTAGTAATTGATATAACCTAGTCACCAAGAAAACTAGAAATCTTTCACTCCTCCTGGTGATCTAAGAGGGAATGATACTTAAATGAAAGTAAAAAAGTTGGTTGGAGGGCATCTACCTTCGGCTCAGGTCATGTTCCCAGGATCCTGGGCTAGAGTTCCACATCGGGCTGCCCCTGCTCAGTAGGGAGTCTACTTCTCCCTCTGCTGCTCCCCCCGCTTGTTCTCTTTCTCAATAAATAAATAAAATCTTAAAAAACAAAAAACTGGTCCACTGTTGAGTGCCTTTGGGGTTGGGGTACCCGGTTTGAGTAACATGAGTCTCTGTTATCAAAGCCACCAATAGCCTCCGTGTGACCAAGTCCAAGGGCTGCTTCTTCCTTCACCTTTTAACAAGATAGGCCTCCTTTTTTTTTCTTAAGATTTTTTTTTAAATAATTTATCTATTTGTTAGAGAGAAAGAGAGTGAGAGCAAGCACAAGGGGAGCAGCAGGCAGAGGGAGAAGCAGGCCCCCTGCTGAGCAGGGAGCCCATTGTGGGGCTGGATCCCAGGACCCTGGGATCATGACCCAAGCCAAAGGCAGACGCTCAACCGACTGAGCCACCCAGGCGTCCCAAAATAGGCCTCCTTCTTGAAACACTTTTTTCTCTTGCCTTTCACTAGATCATACATTTTAGTTCTCTTCCTATTTCACAGGGCTCTTTTCAGTTTCCTCTCTTGCCTTGTTCCGTCTCACCTCTAGATGTGAGAGCACCTTAGGCTCAGTCCTGGATCATCCTTCTTTTCTATGAACCTTATGTTTCAAGGTGAATTCATTAAGTCCCATGGTTTAAAATACCATTTTATGCTAATAACTCCCACATTTAGATAACCAGTCCAGAAGTATTCCCTGAACACCAAATCCTTGTACCCAATTCCCAACTTCAGTGTCTAACAAGCACTGCAAACAACATATTTCTGGTACATTTTCTACCAAGATGGTGGTCAACAATTCCTGCCATGCCAGTGCTGCATGCCGCTCCTTCCATCATGGGGTCTATTTCCTCTCCCTTCTGGATCTGGGCTAGCCTTGTGCCTTGCTTAGATGACGAGAATGCCTCCACTTTTTTTTTTTTTTTTTTTTTTCTGGGAGCTCTGAGCCACCACGTAAAGAAAGGTACAGCTACTCTGCTGGAGATACCATGAATAAAGAACCCCAGCCAGCTCCCGGCTAGTGTATCTATCCCAGGTAAGGCACTAGACTTGTGAGTGAATTTATAGAATCCCAGTTGAGCCTTTATAAGAATGTAGAATGATCCCAGGATAGACCATCATAAGAACTATGAAGCCAAGTCTAGCCCAATTTGCAGAATCATGACAAATAAACAGTCATTATTTTAAACCACTAAGTTTTAGGGTGTTGTGTTATGCAGCAACAGATACCTGAAAAACATGTCCATAGGAAACTCTTCATTTCCTACCCTCAATACTCCCCACCTCCCATAATTTGCCCCATCTCTTTAAATTGCAGCATTACCATTATTTTTGAGTAATCTCTGCACCCAACATGGGGCTTGAACTCATGACCCTGAGATCAAGAGTCATATGCTCTACAGACTAAGCCAGCCAGGCACCCCAAATTGCAGCATTATTAATCCAGGTGTTCAGGTCAAAGGTCAGCAAGTGTTACCATTTCAAATTTAAAATATAGTCCAAGTCCAAACACTTATTACCAATTCTACCTCTATTACCTTTCTTTTTCCTTCCTTGCTAATTTTCTTAACATTTAATAATCTTTAAATTGGTTTAGATTCATGCATTACATTTAGTGGCCGTGTCTCTTCATCTCCTTCAACCTGAAATAGTTTCTGTCTTTAACTTTCATGACCTTGGTATTTAGACTACAGACCAGTTATTTTGTAGAAGATGCCTCAATTTGTCTTAGTGATAAATTCAGGTTACGAATCTTTGTTAAGAACATCATGAAAGTGGTGTTGTGTTCTTCTCATTGCATTCTATCAGGAGGCATGTGATTTCATTTGCTTTGGTACTAACGATTTCAACTTTTTCTTTTTTTTAAAGATTTTATTTTTAGGTAATCTCTGTACCCAACGTGGGGCTCAAACTCACAACCCCAAGATCAAGTCACATGTTTTACCAGCTGGGCCCAGCCAAGCACCCTTGATTTTTTGTTTAAGGTAGTATCTGGCAGGATTTTCTGCTATCAAGCTACTTTTTTCCTCCTTTGTAATTAGTAAGTGTTTTGTAGGGAGATATTTGAGACAATTGTCAATATCCCATTCTTCATCACATTATTTGTCCATTTACATTAGCATTGACTCATGGTTTCTTATTTTATCCAATGATTTATAATGTTATTATCATTACTTATTTTGATGTTGAAATTATTCTGGATTTGGCCTGTGGGAGCCCCTTCAAGCTGGTTTCTGTGCCTTTTGAACATGTCTCAGCTCAGCTGTCACCTGCTCTGAGAGGACCTCCCAGATGATGCTATCTATACCCTTCCCCATGGTTTAGCTCACACATGCCCTATTTTATATCCATGGTAACTAGAAGTACCTAGGTTTCCATGCTTCTATTTTACCTCCCCCAACTAGAATATGAATTCTTTGAGAACACAGATTTTGTTTTATCACTGTATCTCCAGCACCTAGAATAAAAGGTACTCCAATAATTACTAAATGAGTGAAAAAATAATCTCCACTCTTAACTTTGTTATTTAAGAAATACTAAGAAGAACATGGAGTTGTGGAAAGAACATTGACTGTGGAGCCAAACAGCCCTGGATTTTTATTCTAAACAGTTGTGCGATGTTGAATCATTTACTTTATTCTGAGTTTGTTTTAGCTCTGCTTTCAGGTAGGCTTCATAAGATTGCACTTAACAACTATAGACAGATTTGCTTCTTGGTTTGCTTTTTTTCCCAAAGTCAAAAGTGTGTATATTTATCCACTGATGCAAGATAAGACCAGAGCCTGGAACTTTCTGCTCCCTTCTGTATTACTTAGGTGAAAAAGCAGTACCTGTAAGACTTGACTTCTACTTTATACCATACACAGAAATCACTTTATAATGAATTATATGGCCAATTGTGAAACTAAAGCAACTAAGTTTCCAGAAAAAAAATAGGAGACTATCATCATGACATTGAGATAAGCAGAGATTTCTAAAACAAGAGACAGAAATCACTAACCACAAAAGAAAAGATTGATAAATTAGATTAATTAAAATAAAAACTGTTTATCAAAATAAACCCCGAAACTCCCAAACAGAACCAAAACACTTCTTAAAAATAATTAAAACGAAACAAAAATTTGCCATTATTCTGGCCTGTTCCTAGTTTGCCAGTGTTTGACCTTGCACTAAGAGCAACATGCTGACCAAAGATGTGTAATCACCTCATGAAAAGGTGTGCTCACCACGAAAAGACTTGGAGGAAACTTAGGCTACATACTACTTAGGCTACATATGATTCCAACTATGTGACATTCCGGAAAAAACAGTACAGAGACAATAAAAGGATCAGTGGTTGCCAGGGTTAGAAGGGGGAGGGAAGAGGAAGAGATGAGTAAGTGGAACAAAGGAAATTTTTAGGGCAGTGGAACTGTCCTGTATATCACACTGGTGGATACATGACTTTATGCATCTATCAAAACCTACAGAACCAGGGTGCATGGGTGGCTCAGTTGGTTAAGTGTCCAGCTCTTGAGTTTGGCTCAGGTCATGTTCTCAGGGTCATGAGACTGAGCCCTGCATCTGGCTACGTGCTCAGTGGGGAGTCTGCTGGAGGATTCTCTCCCTCTGCCTCTCTCTCTGCTAGTGCATGCACTCTCTAAATAAATAAAATCTTAAAAAAAGAAAACTTGTAGAACTGCACAGCACAGAGTGAATCCTAATGTAAACTACTACCTTTAGTTAATAATGTTTCAAGACCAGTTCATCAATTCTAACAAATGTACCACACTAATGCAAGATGTGAAAATGGGAAAGTCTGTACTTTCTGCTCAATTTTTCAATAAATCTAAAACCATGCTAAAAAATAAAGTCTTTTAATTAAGATAAAATTTTAAAAGTGAGTTCTGAATTGTTGTTTTTGTATGAAGTGATAATATGGTATCTGTAAAAAGTAACTTTTTCATTCCTGCCTTTACCAACCTGTCAGTCTGACATTCTAATTTATATATTTTCAGCAACAGGTGGTTTTCAGAGTTTAAAGGAAAAAAAAATTGACTTCATAGGATTCAGAAAACCCAAAGGCTAAGTTTATTAAAACCTTAATTTTATTGTCTGTATAGTTGACAGTCTGAAAGAAAACTCAGTGTTATAAACTATAAATGTAGATGATACAGCATATCTAAATTCTTTTTGATTCTGAGTAAATTCTACTCCAAGTAACCACATAACCAAATTTTATTTTAATTAATGAAATGAAAAGCCTGCTTCTGCTTTTTAACGAGACTTCTTTAAATGTAATGCCACTATTTCTTATGCCTCACTGAAGGCGTAAGAATGGGAAACATGCTTCCCATAATCTTTAGGAAATGTTACACTATAAAAATCATCCAAGCTTGAAAAAAATTTATCTAAAGACTATGTCAATCTTCTTTGTGATTGATAAATGCATCAGTCTATCCAGAAATGCAACTTGATCTCACAACTTGAAGTAATGTTTCTATAAAAATTGGTACACATAAAAAAAGTATTTTAGGTATTTACTTCCTATTGAAATACCTGAAACTTCCAAAAAAATAGCACTACAATTGAAAAACTTTTATTGTTAATAGCATATTTCCACCTTTGCTTTTTAAAAGTAATGGAAATATATGAGAATATATCAGGAAATAGGCAGAATTATAACTTAAATAAAAACAATGACAGCATAAAATTTATAAAGGTGTAAAATTAGTCAAACTCTGTTATAATAAAAACACAAGTCAGGCTAATGACCCACTTGTTCCAAACAGTACTGAAGACAGAACTGGCACATAGATACACACACACAACATTCTGTCCTAGTTATTTCACCTTGTACAGTGGTCCTCATTAAAAGAGAATGAAAAGTACAGAAAAATATTTTTAAAATCTCACCAAATTACACGCAATTGCAGGCTTTTGCTGAGATTTTTCTGTAGGAGTGAAAATGATAAGCAAAGATTGTGAAAATCCTAAGAAAATAGTATTAATTAGTAAGGTTAACAAGAATTGTATTTTGGCAAATTGAGATCTTAGGCGGCTCAAACTCCCTTAGATGTTCCTCCGCATCAGAAGGGGACTCTGTAAGTGTCTCTAAGCTCAAGGGAGTGGGAGATTCTTTTCAGTACACTGGCAGTTTTCCTGTCAGTGATTGGCTTTATTACCATATAGATGTAGCTTAATCTGAAAATGTACTGCTGTATGTTGGAAAGGACTATTAGACTGTGAAAATTCCAGTACAAATGCACTGAGACATTATACCCAGCCTCAGACTATTCTTAAAGAGAGAAATATTCCCTATTAAAGTTAGTCTTAAAACAAAAAATGTGAACACTCCATACCTCAAAAATGCAAAGAAAACACTGAAAATTACATGATCAACACGATTTTCTTCAGCTATCTAAAAGTATGCTTCTTTTGTCCTAAAAAAGTCTATTTACAAAGTATGCTTCCATTGCTTTTTAAAAGACATATATCAAATGTTGTCATTCTAGCAATTTTATAAAAAGATTGATATCCTTTCAAATATTTCTTGTCATTATTAAAAAAGATTAAGAGGCTGTAAACTGTCATTGGTGGGAAACAGCACGTGATCTCAAGGGAAGAAACATCTCACTAGAGTTTCCACACGTTCCTCCTCCTCCTAACTGCAGCTCTGGTGGCAAAGGAGGAGCCCCGGGGTCCCCAGGTCTGGGAAGCGTAGTTGAAGAGAAGGTCGGATTTTCAGTTCTGCCGACTTCAAGAACAGGCAAATTCAGAGAAGACTCAGTAGAAAAAAAGGGGGCCGTGCTGGATTCTCCTTCGGGATGGTATATGACAGTGGATGCTCTCAGTTTTTCAGAGAAATTACTCTCATTAGAATTTGATCTAGAGAAGTTGTTTGTGGCTCCATCTGGGAAAGGCTCACAGCTGCTACATTTCAGTCCTACAATAAAATTGTATTCAGATGTAAATGAAAAAGTAACTTAAAAAATTGAACACATACCCATCTTATAAGCTAGTTACCACACAACAGAGATTTAAACAGCAATTTATAAATTCTGTCATAATCCATTTCATGTTTCATTTGCTTTTCCCAACAACTATGAAGTATACCATTATTTTTATTTCTTCGATAAGGAAATAGTCTTAAGGAAGCTAAATGACATGCTATAATTCACATTTAGTTTGTATCCTTATATACTTAACCACTGAATGACCTAGAAAAAATTAAGTAGCCCCTAAAATTTTTCATAAAATAAGAAACAGCTGTCACAACTAATATTCTTTAGCATTCTGGCATAAAACGTATTACCCAATAAAAAACAAACTTTAAACAGAGCATATGCTAAAATTCTGAGTTAATCACTACCAATTACAGATTCTTGAATCCCAGGGTGTTAGACATGTCAGAGGTCCCTTGGGATAGCTTCTTACTAGCAGAAATGAAAAAATAGAGGCCCCAAACAGTCAAGTCATGCCCAATATTCCAGAACTACTTCATGGGAAAGTAAGAACTATAACCCAGGTCTCCTCTTCACATTAAATAACGTCCCGGTTCTCAACCTAACAGTTCACTTAAATGACAGTGGTTGCTCAGATCAAAGAATTTAACCATATCCAATGGGTACAGGTAACAATTAGCCTCGGGGTGAAAGAATAAACACACACAAATTTTATCTTTCTGTTAGTCTTAGCAAATATTTAACCTAACGTCTAAAGGCACAGAACCTCCTGAGCTGACAAATTTTATGTAAAATCTGAGAAGTCTATAAAGTACATTTATATGTCATTTTTTTCCCCACTAGCTTTTCAACTTCACAATACATTCAGCATTTCTGTTCCATGCTATAGAAACTATTTTCTTAAATATGGCTCAGGAGGGGAGACTTCCAATGATTCCCAGTATGGACCGACAGAGTTTAAGGGCAGAGCCCTAAATTACTCTCTTCTCTATCCCCAGTGCCTAGAACACCTGGGGTAGAGCTACATCATATGCACATTTATCTTAAGTGCTCTAGAGAAAGGCACAGGGAGAGAGAGAGGGGGTTTGCGGGGAGAGGAGGATTTAAACAGTGCAGGCAATTCTCTGTAGTATTTCTCTGAGTGTGTGTTCCAGGGTGAGGGTGAAATACAGGAAGTGAATTTGCTATGCCATTAATCAACTTCCATTCCCACGTCTCTCTCATCATGCCAGACCGAGTGTGACTCTAGTGTTTAAAGTTATGGATAACTTCTATAACATGATTCTTACAAGCATATGCCAACCACTTCATTCTGTGATCAACTGGTGGAAGAAGAACCATCAGAGTTGGACTTACTATAAAAAGACTTTGCCTATATATTGTTCTTCATGTGTGATGTGTATTTTCAGGGGTTACTTCTGAATAGATTGATCTTATGCACACTTCAGAAACAAACTCATGTGTATACCGGGATTTCATTAAAGTTTTGTATAAACGGTACTGTTAAATAAATACAAATACAGAACACTGAGTGATATTCCACTTTTCCAGTGAAATGACATAAGATAAAAAAAAATGTAAATCAAATATAATTCTGAAGCTGAAACTTTTTGAATAAAAACAAAATGATCATTTCTGTTTTTTGTTTTGTATTTTACTTTTTTTTTTTTAAGATTTTATTTATTTATTTGACAGAGAGAGACACAGCAAGAGAGGTAACACAAGCAGGGGGAGTGGGAGAGGGAGAAGCAGGCTTCCCGCTGAGCAGGGAGCCCGATGTGGGACTCGATCCCAGGACCCTGGGATCATGACCTGAGCCGAAGGCAGATGCTTAATGACTGAGCCACCCAGGCATCCCTTGTATTTTACTTTTAAAAGCATTGTCACATGTAAATGAATTCTTGGACACCAAAATATCTTACCTTTCAGATGTTCTAGTTTTATATTTCTAAGTTTCAGCACTTCATCTGTAATCTTCTGTATCAGGAAGTTCTGTGTTTTTTCTCGCCGAATAGATTCAACCAGTGTATCTAGTCCTTTGGGGTTTTCTTGTAAGTAGTCTAACAATTTTCCAGCCCTTTTTCTACTTGATGTTCGGCAAGAAATTTCTTCAGTGTCTTCTCTACTGAGTATTTTTTTTGCACGTAGATGATCAAAATGTCTCTCAGCTATGATTTTTTCACATAGGTATACACGCAGATTTTCTAAAGCCTAAAAGACATAAAACTGTGCTTCAGTGCTTTTTTTTTTTTAAACCCTTGAGGAAATCACATAGGTGACTGATTATTAGTTAGGAATCTTAACTGGTGGGAGAAAACGTACTCAAGTCAGGAGGCTCAGGACTACTAATATCCATATTATTAAGACGAAGGGCCAAGTAGACAGAAGTCGGTCCTAGACTAAACATTCGTTGCAGCTTCTGTCCTGCTTTAATCTCACCTTCACACCTATAAACCAAGAGCAGGCTATTGTGAGGAGGAAGCTGGTCAAATCTAAAGGGCCTGGGTCTGTGGAAATAGGGAGGTATGCTCAGGGCCTCCACCTTCAGGGGTAAAGATGAGAGCAGAGGCTTCCATACATTTTAGTTACCATTTAGCAAGGAATCCAGAATTAGTCAGGATCAAAGAGGATAACTTAGTGAGGCCTTGTAATTTGTAACTTTCTCATGTTTGTTAGTTTTCCATTCTCCTTGAGTAAAACCAAGGAGTGTATTTCCTAGAGTAAAACCGTAACAGTCCATAATGTATTTATCTTGGGAGTTAGTTGGAAAGACTATACCCTAACTCTGTGAGTCAGATGGTAGAAGGGAGGTGGGCGTGGGACAGGGGGAGTACACTAAAGAAATAGTGAATGTTGGAAGAAATTAAAGAAATGAAGAAAAGGAAATCACAGAAAACAGGCTTAGATCTGAGAAATGCTCCAGGGAGCTTATTTGGCAGAAAGCTGATCTGGGTTCCAATAAATAGCATTAATAATTTGATGCCAGTGACTGTATTCTACCTCTTCCATTTACTAGATATGTGATCTTGGGTAACTAACTTAACTCCTTGGTGCCTCAGTTTCCTCATCTGAGTATTATGAGGAATAAAATAATGTATGTAAAGTACTTGGAAAAGTGCCTGGCAAATAGTAAGTCATCAACAAATGTTAGTGATGAAGATGATGATGACTAATTTGACTTACATTTATCATGATGAGCTAAAGGCAATGGAAGACCTTCGAAGTATCCGAGTACGTGGTGGCAGGAAAGTAGGCTGGGTGAAGGGTTCCTAAAGTTCCCAGTCCACTGAACTCCCACATTCATTTATTTATTCACAAAACAGACATTTCATATATCTAAATACCTAATATGCCAAGTGCTGAGCATACAAAGATGAACAAAACTTGAATCCTGTACACAAAGGGCACATGGTCTAGTTGGAGAGCACATACAAGACACAAGCCAATAATTTTAAGACAATGTGATATGACCCAGAAAAAACAAACAAACAAAAACACAAGTACTGGGGAAGCACAGAGGAAAAACTAACTGTACCTCCGTGACCTGGGAAATTTACAGAGGCTATACTTGTAGCATGAAGGTGCACAGAGGGGAATACTAACAAGTCTGGGGTAGCTGGGATGCAGGGTGCATGTGAAACAGTGGTAAGAAATGAAGTTGAAAGGGAAACAGTTTGGATTATGGAAGAATTTTTTTAACATGTTGAGAAACATACATTTCCCTGTAGCCAAAAGATTCATCAAAGGTTTATAAATAAGAAGCAATTAAAAAACTTTTGGAGAGGACCGGGGGAGAACCATAAGGAGACTGCTGCAATATTTTACGTAAACTATGCTGAGTGCATGAATTTAAGCTGTGGGGGTGGAGAGAATAGATTTCAAAGCTGAACTCCTTGAAACAACTCATCCGTTGTCATCTCTACTATTTATATGCTGATGATCCCCAAGTTTGTGTATGTGATCGAGACTTTCTCCAGTTAGAAATCCCAAACGTACTTCAAATTCAACTTGTCCAAAACCAAATTTGTTATCTTTGCCTGTCCTTTTCCTCTGATATTCTTAACTCATTTGGGAGTACCACCATGCGTCTGATTGTGCAATAAACCTACAACTCATCCTCCACTTCCTCTCTTTTGCTCACCTGCCACCTCTGATCACCCACCCACCAAGTCCTGCCAACTTACCCCTCATGTTTATCTAATCTGCACCTTCACTTCATTTCTATCATTAGCACTGCCTTAGCTCAGGTCTTCATCATATGTTGCATGGACTATTAACAAACAAGACACCTAGCTGTACTTCCTATTTCTTTCCTCCTGCTCAAATTTCTCCTTCACACATCTATCAAATCTTCCAAATTTTCAAGAGAAAATGGAAATCTGAAGTGTTATGTGAATTCTACTAATACTGAAATGTTGTCAGTTAATTTTGTAAAAATTTAAAACTTGGTGTGTTCCACCAACTTAAAAGATAAAGTTCCTTAACTTTGGCAGAATAGTAGAGAGGTCAGAGGTGTGGCTCTGGATCAGGCCAACTTCAGTTCAGATCTTATATCTGCCATATACTCCTGTAAGAGCTGGGGCAAGTAACTTAACCTCTCTAAGCTTTGGGTTATTTATAAAATAGTGATAAATACTTACCTGCAGGACCGCTAGAAGGACTAAGTAGGACAGTGAATATGAGGACTTGACACAGTCTCTGATACACAGTAAGTACTCAATAAATAATAGCTGTTTGATAATGGCAGACAGGGTACTTTAAAATATGGATCCTACCTATCTCTGGAGCTTAGTCTATCACCACCTCTACCTGTCCTGGTACTTTATGTTCTACCTAAAAACTGCTGTTTGTCACTCTATAGTTCTGTGTTGTTACTCTGTCTGGTTTTCTCTTCTCATACCCTAAGTCCCTATTTTTCATTTACGATGCATCACAGTGGTCATCTCCTTCAGGAAGCTTTGCTTAAACTCCCCAGAAGGACTTAGGCACCCCTCTCCTCTGTCCTTATAGCACCCTGTGCATTTATTTCACTTGTCTATATACCAGGACTCCACTTATCTCCCAATTCATTTCCACTCTGTGTCACTATTATTTTCAGTCACGAATAAGCTCCTCACTGTCAAATCTCATACCTGTCAGTCTTCATCTTACCTCTCAGCAGCATGGATGCGGGTGACCACTCCCCCCCTCCTTGAAATACTGGTTTCTTGTCTTTTTTTTTTTTTAGATTTTATTTATTTATTTTAGAGAGAGAGAATGAGAGATAGAGAGCACGAGAGGGAAGAGGGTCAGAGGGAGAAGCAGACTCCCTGCTGAGCAGGGAGCCCGATGTGGGACTGGACCCCGGGACTCCAGGATCATGACCTGAGCCTAAGGCAGTCGCTTAACCAACTGAGCCACCCAGGCGCCCTGGTTTCTTGTCTTATATGAATACCACACTCCCCTGGCTTTAGTCCCACCTCTATGGCTATAACCTTTCGCTTTTTAAAACTCCTCTATGATCAGAATATAAAAGTGGATTTCCTGTAGATATTTGGAAATAAGGACGTAGAGCTGACAAAGAAGGAAGTCCAAATATGTGTATGATAATTTTAAAGCTTTCTGAGGTCATCAACCATTTTGAAAATAGCATGAAAAAAATTTCTAAGAAAAATAATGTGCACGTACTTTTTTTCCATAGACCTCCTGAAACCCATTCATGATTCCCCATGGTTATGAATTTCTGATATAGCTGTAAATTGAAATCACAGAGATGAGTAATATCAATGAACTGATAAGAAAAAAAATGAATAAAGACCTGGAAGACACTCACGACTGTGTTTGTGTACAGGTTTTATAATTATGCTCACTTGTAAGCTCTCACAGTCTTTTGTTATCAGCTGTAAAATGGGGATGACAATTATTTCCCTTAGAGGCTGCTGTAGAGATTAAATGGGAACACTGCAAATTGTGTGACAAAGAATCTGGACCACCACAGGCCTAGCTTTTATTTATTTATTTATTTATTTTTAATTTTTTTAAAGATTTTATTTATTTATTTGAGAGACAGAGAATGAGAGAGATAGAGAGCACGAGAGGGAAGAGGGTCAGAGGGAGAAGCAGACTCCCTGCTGAGCAGGGAGCCCGATGTGGGACTCGGTCCGGGGACTCCAGGATCATGACCTGAGCCGAAGGCAGTCGCTTTAACCAACTGAGCCACCCAGGCGCCCCCAGGCCTAGCTTTTAAAGTTCATGGTTTCACTGGCACAAATCTTATATAAGACAACACTCATTTATTCTATGGTAGTTATCAATGTCCCAGTCTTATCTCTAATAGAATACAAAGCAGAGGCCTGACTGTCCTTTTTTTTTGTTTCTTTCTAGGCCCAAGAACAGTACTTTCCATATATTAAGTGCTCCATAAAAATCTGAATGAGGAAACTAAGGCACAAATCCCAGTCATATCCAGTTTCCTTCTGCTAATGAGTCATGCCAATTTTAATTATGTAATTATGAGTACAATGTAATAAACCTTTCAAGGGAGGGAAAGGGGAAGAGTTTAAGGTAGATGAACATTTAAAAAGCTGCTGTCTTGTCCAGTTCACAAATATGATCCTGTATAAGTACTAAGGTGTTAAACCGGAACTCATTTTCTGTTGAGTTTCTGTGTTTAATTTGAAATTACATAAAGATATTTCAGTGGTACTCATATAGATCTCAGATGGCAAAACAAGTAAAACCTTAACAAGCATTAAGTATTAAGATTTGGGCAGTTCTGCAGCGTCCAAGCAAAAGACCGTAATTTAGGTGCTGAATATTTTCAGCATTTACCTGTAAATTAATTTTCGGCTACACCCCCCTCTCAATTTAAATATGTGGGCGTTTGCTTACTAGGGGAATTCCAGGTTGTGCTTTCAGCTGTTGAGCTTCCCCCAACCCCCCTTATAAAAGTTTCACGTATTTGCTCCACTGCTTGGGATCCTTTAACTGGTCCAGCTTTTGCTCCAGGTTGAGCCAGCAGCCTAAGGATTCTGACTCAAGGATGAACCTGGGCAGTCGATTCCCAACAACGCAGCTCCAAAGCGCAGCGGGGGTAAAAATCACCAGTGAAGAGCGGGCAAGAAGCTGACTGCGAAGAAACGCTCCACTGGACAAGGTTTCAGGAACCCAAGCCCCACTTTTAGCGATTTTAAACGTGGATTAACAGGTCACGAGGGATCACTTCCACCAAGGTCCCTCGGGTGCAGTCCTGCAGTGCCTGGACCTTCCGCTTCTTCCACCCGAAGCCTCCTCTTCCGACTCGGACACCCACTCCGCGTTTCCGCTTTCCTCGCCCGCGGGGCCGCAGCCTGCCCCTGCCCACCCTCGACCCCGGGCCCTGGGCGGCGCCCGGGCAAGGTTGTGCTACTCACGTCCTTCTTCACTTCTGTCAGGTCCTCCTCGGTGAGGGACGGCGCGGTGGGCTCCATGGCGGAGGAGGGAGTAAGTGCTTCTTCCGGGTCCGGGAGCTCCGGCAGCACCGCCCGGCCGGGCAGCGGACTTCGGCCTCCGGATGAAGGGGGAGAAGGGCAGGCGGAACGGGTCGAGAGGAAGAGAACTGCCCCTTCTACAACACAGGGGCTTAGGGATGAAACCGTAGAGCTTCCGGCTCCGCCTCTGGGGCCGAGGGCGCTGCAGACCTAGGCGTCCCAAACGGGGTTCCGTGTCGCGCTCCTTCCTCTCCAGGAGACTTAGGCGCAGGCCCCGCCCTTCGACGAGCCTGGGCGAGCCTTAGAACCCGCCCCATCCCAGAGGTAGCCAATCGGTGCCGGCCCATGGGCCAAGCCTGTCCCTGCCCCCTGGCCGGATCCTCTCAGGAGTGGCTCCGCCCACAGCCCCCGCACGTCATTTGCGAGGAGCAGCCGCTTGGCCTCCCCATAAGGACTGGTTTCCGTGGGTGGGGCCCGTTGCTCCTCCCGCCGCACGCCCCGCCTCCGCAGACTGCTCACCGCTTCTCAGTACCTCTGGGTTCTGCCCCTTTTCCCAGACCTTGCCCTACAACTTCCGGGTGCTGCGTTATCCCTCCGAGGTTGTTAGCTTATTTGCTCACGTGCAGATACGGGCGCATGCTCATACACAACACACACGCAGCTTAGCTACAATAGTAGAGGAATTTTTGAAAGAGAAAAACCGCCTATGATCCCCTCGTTTTAAGACCAAATTTAACGTCTGCGTACCTTTTGGTCACTGTTTTTTACAATCCTATTGCCTTTTTCATCTGTGTGAAGATACGTCTAGCTTACACCTCTCACAGGGCTGCTGTGAGAATTAAATGATACTATATATGTAAGGTTCTTAGAGGTACTTGGCACGCAGTCTGAACTCAATTTATTATATCTGGTATTACTCAAACATTTATTGAGTCCTTATGTCCTAGTCATATACTGGAAGAGTTCTATTTTTATGGGGGAGACTGATAAACAGCCAACTATTCCCAGAATGGTATCTAGCTGCTAATAGACGTGTATACAAAACAATATGAATAATGAGTAATGTGGGTGAGAAGTTCAGAACACAGCCTGGGCACAAGACATGTTTGGACAACATGATAAACTGGATGGTATTTGAAGCGGTGAGGGTAGATAGAAATGACAAGAGGAACAAAGACAAACTTGGGAACTCTAGCATTTTTTTAAAAGTAAACTCTACACCCAACAGGCGGCTCAAACTCACAACCCAATTATCAAGAGTTGCATGCTCTGCCCACTGAGCCAGCCAGTCAGACACCTCTTGGGAACTCTAACATTTAAGGGAGGGGAAAGCAAAAGAACCAGAAAAGAACAATGTTGCCAAAGCCAAACCAATGTAGTTTTGATCAAGTTGCATCATAAGCTTCTAACATTTACATTGCATCATATGACTTTTCCTAAGTTGAAACATAGTACAAGTCGAGTTTTTTCTGATTGCTTAATCGTCCCTCATCTTGGTATAGCCCAACTTACTTAACCATTTGTGCTTTCATTTCACAAATATTTACCGAATGTCAACTATGTACCAGACACTGTTCTAGGTGCTGGGGAAACAACAAGCTATGAACAAAATAGATAAAAATTCCTTTCTTCCTGGAGTTTAAATTCTAGCATACATGTGTTTTGGAGTAGGGCAGATAGACATTTGGAAAATGATATGTAAAGTTATTATGTTAGAAGATGATAAATACTAAGAGAAAATACAAAACAGGAAAGTAGGGTGAGGGTATATGGAATGTCAACAAAAAATTTTTTTATTCAACTATAATTAACCTATAGTGTTATATTAGTTTCAGGTGTACAATATAATGATTCAACAATTCTGTACATTACTCAGCACTCAGTGCTGGAGTGGTAACGTTTAAAATAGGGTGGTTAGTGAAGATCTCACGGAGAAGGGGAGATTTAAGTTACCACTTGAAGGAAGTGAGGGAATGAGTCATGTGGACATATAGAAAAAGAACATTAGTAGAGGGAACAGCCAACGAAAAGTATCCAGGGGGACTGGGAAGGAGATGAGGTCCTTATGTGCTACTGTAAATGTGTACTCTGACTTTACTCTGAGTCATATGGGTGTACTCTGAGTCAAACGGGAAGCCACTGGAGAGTTCCGAGCAGGGGAATGACAGAATCCGATTTATGATTTGAAAAAGGAACACTTTCACTGTTACCTTGGGGGGAAAGAAGATGGAAAAGGGGAGACCAGTTAGGGTGCTGTTCCTGAAATCCAGGCCCCAGGAGGTGGTGGCTCAGGTCAGGGTTAGTAGCAGCGAGGGTGGTGGGAACCTTTGGAAGAGAAGTGGGGACGCGATTTCATTTCCTTTTATTTATTTTTTTAAAGATTTTATTTATTTATTCATGAGAGACAGAGGGAGAGACAGAGGGAGAGAGAGAGAGAGAAGCAGAGGGAGAAGCAGGCTCCCAGGGAGCAGGGAGCCCGATGCGGGACTCCATCCCAGGACCCTGGGATCATGACCTGAGCCGAAGGCAGGTGCTTAACCATCTGAGCCACCCAGGTGCCCTCATTTCCTTTTAAAAGGGTTACTCTGGCCGCTGAGAGCGGACTGTAGGTGTAAGGGTGGGCGCAGAGATAGCTGGAGGCTACCATAGTGATCTAGGGGAAAAGGAGGGTGGTGTGACCAGAGTGGGAGCAGTGGTGAGCACTCCCCCATGGTTACTTTAAGTTATTCCCAATTTGTCATTGTTGTATACAATTTTGTCCCCCAATTTTTCATCTACATATTCTCCATCCTTTTTTCTTTGGAATTATCATTTCCTTTGCATAAATTCTAAGGAGCACAGAGCCCAAGGCAATGTCTTTTCCTATATATTTCCACAGGTTCTCTCCAAAGTATTGGTCCATCTGTGTGTGGAAATGAACTGTTTTGCCAGTTATACAAGCTCTGTTGATGAAGGAGAGGATTCAGCATCCATCAAAGTAAAGTGATATGAACGATGCCAATTTGACACAACCATTTTGACATAGCCATTAGGAGGTGGCTGTTCTTCTGTTGTTCTTTTATTATTATTTATTTATATTTTATTTTTTTCTAGAGAGAGAGTGCATATGCACACATACCTGTGAGTGGGGGAGGGGGTGGGGGCATGATGGGGAGGGGCAGAGGGAGAGGGAGAGAGAGAATCTTAAAGCAGGCTCCACACCCAGCACACAGCCCAACATGGAGCTCAGTCTCACCACCCTGAGATCATGAACTGAGCCAAAATCAAGAGTTGGATGCTTAACCGACTGAGCCACCCAGGCATCCCTGTTGTTCTTTTTTTAAACAAAACATTTAAGACACACCAAACTATAAAGAAAAATATTACAAACATCTATATTTACTACCAAGATTTGACAAATATTGATATTTTGCCACATTGCCTTGTGTTACCACTCTTGATTATCCAATGTTAGTGGCAGACATCTCCGATTCTTGAGGCTTCTTTCATGACTCTTTCTATACATCTGACTTTTTCCTTTTTGTTGACTATTATCTCATTTCTGACACCTCCAACCTCCTTCTAGCCTCAGTATGCACTTCTTTATTCATTTACTCAGCTAAAAAGTTAAATGTCTGCTATGTGTTAGAAGTGGGAGTTTTGGAGAGTGGATCAGGGATTGAGAGGGACTGAGTGAGGAGTTTAGGAATTTTTTAAAGCTGAGAGGTTACTCTTTCATTTTTGAGGCCATGTCTCAATGTTCCCATGTCGATAGTCTGTGTCAAAGCAGCCACATCTGAATGTCATGTGCCTAATCACAGGGCTGGTTCATGGCAGGCCTTACAGTTTCCAGTCCTGCTTTCCTTCTGCACCCTACTTCCTTCATAAGCAGACACATTTCCCCTTCTCTGCTCAACCACACGGTCAGACTGTAATGAGGATTGGGCGCCTTTTCAAGAAATAGCGCTGTCCATTCTCTACCTTGCAATAATTCGACCTTTCCCCACCCTCTCCATTCCCGCCTCAAGTTCTCGGTGCACCATCTGTCTCCTACTGTGAAATACGAGGCATCTGATAAATGTATCATGAAACACAGAGTTTAGGCACTACAAACACAAGACAGCATATCGTAGTGGCTAAATATGAAGATGTTTGGCATCTGACAGGCTTAGGCTGGTGTATTAGTTTCCTGGGGCTGCTGTAACGAATTACCACGAACCGGGTGACTTAAAACAACAGAAATGTATTCTCTCATAGTGCTGGAGGCCGAAAGTTCAAAATTGGCAGGGCCATGTCCCCTCTGAAAACTCTGGGACTGTTTCCTTGCCCCTTTGTAGCTTCTAGTGGTTGCCAGAAATCCTTGGCATCCCTTGGCTTTGGCAACATGACTCTTATCTCCGCCTCCATGTTTACCTGGCCTTCTCTGTTTTCCTACTGTCTCTGTCTCCAAATTTCCCTCTTCTTATAACAACACTAATCATTGGATTTAAGCCCACTCTAATCTAGTATGACATTCTCTTAACTCAAATGCATCTGTAAAGACCTTGTTTTCAAATAAGGTCATGTTCCCATGTTCCAGTAGACATGGAATTTTGGGAAGACACTATTTAACTCAGTACAGTTGGATTCTAGATTTGCCAATTATCAGATATATGACCTGGGAACAATTAATAAGCATTCAATAAAGAGAGCTGTTATAGGGATGCAGAGGGAGGGAAGAGGAAACCATTTATGACTGATAAGACAATACGAAAAGTGTGTATTTAGATTTTTTAAAAAAGATTTTATTTATTTATTTGAGAGAGAGCACAAGCAGGGGGCAGAGGGAAAGGGAGAAGCAGGCTCCCGGCTGAACAGGGAGCCCGACGCAGGGCTCGATCCCAGGACCCCAGGGTCACAACCCAAGCTGAAGGCAGGTGCTCAACCAACTGAGCCACCCAGGCACCCTGAAAGAGGTGTATTTAAATTGGACCAGAGGACTTTAATAGATGTACTTGAACTGCTATTTAATGATTTATTTCCAAAACTTCCTACCAGATACCAGGTGCCATGTTGAGCAATGAATTCTATTCCAAGTGATTGTCAATTATGAATTTCCTGTAAATAGTTGGAGGAAAAAAGTGGCCAGTTCTGAGCCAGACACTCCTGGGTTTTCATGACTAGACAAGATGGGTGGAATTCAGACAGTTCCGCTCAGGAACTTCGTGAATTTTCCAAGTAGTCTGTCCCAGGACGGCTCCCAGTTCAGGAAGGAAAGACCAGGAGGGTGCAGGTGGTAAGCATATGCCTGAACAAATACTCAGAGGACATTCACAAGTATACTCTGAGACTAGGACATTGTTGGGGGTGTTGAGGAAACTTGAAGGAAGGGATCAGTCCCTCTGCCTTGTTCCTAGGAGGTTTGTTTGGGAAGTGAAGACTGGAATTTGGTATTAGAGGCTTGTATGATATGGGACAAAGTACCTTAAATATAGTTGAGGAGAAGTGCTATCAGGAGATCTTGATGGAGGGGTTAGATCTCCTAGTCATACAAATGCCTGGGAAGAAATGATCGCTAGTGATTTATTTCGTAGCCGCTCTGAACCAAGCACAATACCTCTGCTGTTACAATTTAATACCTATAACAGTTCTTCCAGGTAGGTTTTGTTATACTTCATTATACTTTATTATACTCACTTCACAATGAGAATTGTGAGGCTTAGAAAATATTATTTGCCCAAGGCCACTCCTCAACCACCTAGCAGAATCAGGATTCGAACTCAGCACATCTGATTACAAGGCCAGTGTTCTGAACTACTAGCTGTAGACTGAGCTAACTGCTTTAGGATGCGGTGTGGTTCAGAGGAGCTAAGAACATTCCCTGGGGCAAGGGCAAAGATATAATGCATTCCGGTCTGTTCTCTGTGCCTGAGGTAGGAAAAAGAAAAGCTAGGAAACTTACCATGGGATTGTCCAGCTCCCTCAATGCAACAGAGAACATCCCAAGATTAACAGGAGAGTGCTCTGGTTTTTGATAGACCCTGAATTGCTGCCTTCCAAGAGCATCCTGCCAAGGCGAGGAAGCTAAGGAATGGGCCCTACGTCAAGACCTACGGAGGTAAGTTATGGAGCAGGACTCCAGAAGGTGGCATCAGCATAATTAAGCAGACGCTGAAGCTCAGGAAAATCTAGTAAGAGGACTTTTTAGTCTATAGCAAGTTTCTACACATGGACTCTCCTCTGGTGAATGAAGAGATGGTAACAAAACAGCTTCACATGAGTTCAGAGGTTGTGGCTCTGTCAGATGGTCCTTTGGAGTATATAGAAGGAATCTTGTAAACAAGAATGCCTGATCCTGCTGAAGATCCATGAGGCATGAAGATCCGTGTGAAACAGTGAGGGGACTTAAATACAGGTCGCAGAAGGAGAAAGAAGGCAGCACTTGCCAACTCCAAGCAGGGCTCTATCGCAGGCATAATTTGGGAAGGAATATTGAAGGCGTAGCTTATGGAGTGCCCAGAGTGGAACAATACCCAGAACTTCCCAGATCATTGTGTGAAAAACAGTGATCTGGGAGGCATTTAAAAAAAAATTAATTTGTGGATAATCCAAAATGGAAAACAAAATACTTTTAATGACGGACTCAGGGTTAACATGAACTCTAGTGGGGATCAGTATAAGGTAAACAAAACAAAACAAAAACGGAACATCTCTGGAGTGGATGGAGTTGAGAAACACTAAGTTTTCTTTCCTGCAAAGTGTTCAAGCATATCCCAGATAACTTTTTCTGTGAGGGGAATTCACAAACTGGAAGGCAGAAGGCAAGGCCTAAGTGATTTTGACAGTGCTTTCAACCCTAAGCCTAAGACCATGTTCAGGTTGCCAGAGCCACCTGAACCTTGAGAATCTTTGCTCAACAGAGGAAGGGGGTTGGCCTGCAGGATAGGAAGTTGTTGTTTTCTTTATATTACCCTTAATTTTTTAATTTAGTTCCACCAGGATTTTTCCTTGGAAAGAGCTGGCTGTGATAGCACAACACATCAGATTTACTGTTTTTATTGTTTAATATTTAATCTATTGTTATTCAGCTAAATTGTAACGTCAGTAAGGCCAGCGTTTTATCTACTTTTTCAGGGTTGCTTCTATAACAGTGCCTGGTATATAGTAGGTTTTTGAAATGAATGTGTCTCCCTCAAACTCACGTGTTGAAATCCTAACCCTCAATATGAGTATGAGGAGGTGGAGCCCATGAAAGGTGATTAGGGCTCCACACTCATGAATGGGATTAGTGCCCTTGTGAAAGAGAACTCCCATGCTCTTTCTGCCAAGTGAAGACAGTAACAAGAAGTTGGCAGTCTGTCACCTGGAAGAGGGCTCTCACCAGAACTGGACCATGTTGGCACCCTGATCTCAGTCTTACATCTTCTAGAACTGTGAGAAATAAATTTCCAATGTGTTTATAAGCCACTCGGTCAATGGTAATTTGTTATAGCAGCCTCAGTGGACAGAGTCAGTCAGTGTTCAATAAATACATGTTGAATGACTGGCTAACTAAAAGCTATTCAATGCATATAAAGTTTCAGTTATGGAGGTGCCTGGGTGGCGTAGTCCGTTAAACATCCGACTCTTGGTTTCAGCTCAGGTCATGATATCAGCAGGGTCATGAGATTGAGCACCTCATCAGGCTCCACACTCAGTGCGGAGTCTGTTTGAGATTCTCTTTCCCTTTCCCTGTGCCTCCCACTTGTGCTCTCTCTCTAAAAGAAAGAAACAAATCTTTAAAAAAAAGTTTCAGTTAATCAAGATGAATATGTTCTAGAGACCTGCTGTACAACCCTGTGCCTACAGATAACAATACTGTATTTTGTGCACCTAAAATTTTCTTAGGAGGGTAAATGTTCTTATCACAACAGAATAAAAGAAAGCAAAATAATCATTCTTCTTTACGTCGGCATGCTTTTTCCATTATCCCCATCCAGTCCTGCGTGGCTCCGCTCAGCAGCCATTTTCACTTCTATGACACACCAGGATGCAGCTAAGGGAGAATTCAGTGTTCTGTAACTCGTCCTGACCTTAGCTCTAATCCACTTGCCTCGACCCATCCCTTGCCTGTCCTCCATCCTGACCTCCATCTTGTGGTCTCTGACTCACACCTCACTGTCTGGTTTTCAGCATTATTTCACTTGGCCTTGAGTCATTCCTTAACCACTTACTTTTCAAGTTCAGGCAAGTTTCCTAACTGCTCTATGCCTGAGGTTTCTCATCCATCCAGGATAATTTTAAATATGTGAAGAGAGGAGGAATAAAGGTGGAATGCTGGGAAATGCTAACATATAAAGGATAAGAAATAGCAACCTCTCATCTCATAGATTGAATGCATGTAATGTGCTTAGTTTCTCATGTGTACCACCTGGGCAGTAGATGTTAGCAATTATCTCTTTTGTTATTCTTGATACTTATAGTCCTTATTAAGTCATCCTTCAGATCTGACGCTTGTCAGCACCTTCTTCTTGATGATGACCTTGATTCCCTTCAGTCACAATGCTGTTTCTCCCCTAACTATGCTGTCTTGAGGAAACTCAGCCCCGAGGCTCCCTCTCTAGGTGCTGGTTCTCCCTGAGCAGCACCCACACCCTCTGGACCTACTTTCAGAGCAGAAGCAAAACTTGATCCCATCTTTCTGATTGGACATTGTACGCCTACTCGGCTTTCAGTCACCTCAAGCTGCTGGATGTGAGGATTAACCAGCAGCTCCTAAACGTCTAGGCAATGAACTAGCTTCACAGGCTTTAAACTGCTCTTGCTGTCAGCTTTCCAAACCCCCAAACAACCATTTGTGATTATCTGGGTTGCTGTCAAGATTAGCTTAGCTCTATCAAACATCCGCAGTTCCTCAGAATCTTTGCTGTTTATGTCAACTTCAGATAGTTCTTACAGCAGTGAAAAGCGTGTCAACCCTCTTTAAATGGGAAGAGCATTTCACTCTTGTTTCGAGAGGAAAGAAAAATTACTCCATTGTGCTTTTTCCAAGTATGATTCTATTGACAAATGAACCTGTGTCTCTCGGTGTATTTGTACCAAGGGATCTTTGGTAAGCATAATACCAATTTCAGAAGGCCTGATTAAGGAAAAAGGCAGTGACGGGATTTGACTTGTATTTTGGGGAATGATCTCTCAGGCAGCAACATGGGGCTGGGGTAGAGAAGAGTAAGACTAGAGCTCGGGAGGGAGAGCAGCTTGAAGGTTGAGGCCCCAAACTCAATAAAATGGTGCCAGGAGTGGGAGAGAGGGTGTGGGTTTGAGAGAACCAGTGGAGTCTCCAGGCCCAAATTTAAGCAACACCTCAGCTCCATTTTCCATAAGAAATCCAATTACACTTGGCATCTTGTGATGCTTAGGAATTTACTGACTGGGGATACTTTAGGTGAAAATCACACATCACCCCACAGCTTTCTCTTGTCTTCCAGCCTCTGACTCATATTCTCCAGCCTCCAAAGCCTAAGACCTTTCCTTGCTTGTTCAGAAAGGACATTTTGGTGTTCAACTTCTAAAAACTATCAGTAACCGAGGCCTGTGGTTTAATGAAGTTGGCCCGTACTATAACGTGAGCTCCAGAAGGGCGCAGGTCTTTGTCTTATTTTCTGATGTATCTAAAGGTGCTTATAACAGTGCTCAGTTTATAGTGATAAGTAAATGCTTATTGAAATGGAATAAGCAAATAAAGTGTTGTTCAATATGTTGAATGCTACAGAAAAAATTCAAGAAGAATGAGAATGTAGAGAATATCCCTGGTTAGGTTTATTAGGACAGGAGCTCAACTGCTGACCTTAGGGAGAGTAATTTCAATAGAGTGTGTTGTGGAAGTCAAAATAAAATGTTGCCATTGTCATTTTAAATTCACTTTTTGGAAAAGGCAGTGAAGGCTCATGGTTTTAGGAGGTAAGGATTAAAAGCTTCAGGTTTGGACTAGTCTTCTGTAAGATATTTTGTTCCTTTCTAATGTCTGGCTCATGGAAGTTAAAATATATTGGCCTATATTTGGTGAAGATGATGGCCTGAGGAAAAAAAAATATGCCTGGAAAAACAGCTAGTTCCATTCTGCTTAAGAGAATTGGAGATGGAGTATAGATAAGCAGGAAGGGATTTTCCATTTTCATTAGGTAAATACAAAACAAAGTATTTTGTTAATACATGTGGACATTTGGGGTCAGGTTTCTTCTAAGGATACGTTAGTGCTTGCTGACATAAAATTGCTCTCATCTTTGCTCCATACCTTGATAGAACTGTTCCTTTTTTTTTAATGATTTCATTTATTTATTTGACAGAGGGAGAGAGAGCACAAGCAGGGGGAGCAGCAGAGGGAGAGGGAGAAGCAGGCTTCCCGTTGAGCAGGGAGCATGCGGGACTCGATCCCAGGACCGTGGAATCATGACCTGAGCCGAAGGCAGACGCTTAACTGACTGAACTACCAGGTGTGCCCCTGATAGAGCTGTTCTATGTGTTCAGTATTGTTTGACATCATTATAAGGCATACTCTAACTCCTAGAAGCATGCACCTGTTCTAGAAGGAAGCACCTCTTCCAGAGGAATTTATAAACAGTGCTGATATCAATCTGCATCTCAACCTGCCATCATTTTTCTTTCTGAGGTATGGATGGAGGATTCTCTGAAGTCATCCTGACTGAGGCAGCAAATTGAGACTTAACTAACAAGCCATTCAGGTGTCCAGGCTTTACCACCCATGCCTACAGAAATTTAAATTTCCTTTTAAATATAAAATTGTAAGAGCTGGTACACCCTCCCCTTGGTTTGTGGGGCTAGGAACCGTCCTCTGGCCTGTCTGAGGGTCCCCAATACCATCTTGTGTGAAAGCAAAGAGTCCCTTGTGGTCTTCTGCCCCAACCTCCTTGTCACTCAGCTTCACTGCTGCCGGTGACCCTCTTGGAGTTGCCCTTCTGCTGGGCATGGCTATCTCCATGGGCACTGCTACCGCTACCTCTGCTTTGGCCTCAGGGGAGGGGACACTGTTCTGTCCTTTGCTATCGAGGCTCGAGAACAAACCTTTCCCTCAGGTTGTCACGGCTTAGAACACACCTTGCTGTAACTTTTAGCAAGTATTTACCTCAAGGAAAGTTCAAAATTGAGAACAATTTAACAACTCATCTGAGATGTGGCTACCCTTAGAGCTTAGAGGCTTAGAGCCATCGTGTCTCAGGCTGTGGTCCCCAGAAGCTGACTCAGAGGCACGGATATGGATGCAAGTGGTTCATTTAGCAGATGAGCTCAGGGAGCACTGGTAAAAGCCTGCAGAAGTCATTCGGGGAAGGGAAGGAAGAAGTCTAAGTAGGGTGCATCAATATGAAGATTTACCACCTTACCACCAGGCAACTGGGGCTCACTCACACTGGGAAACTTTGAGAGAGTATAGAACTGGCCTGGCCAGTATGAGAATCACTAGTTGCGTGTGCCTGCTGAGCATTTAAAATGTGTCTAATCAGAATTGAGATGTTCTCTAAATGTAAAGTACACATTGGATTTCTAACATACAAAAAAAAAAAGTACCAAAAAAGTAAGATATCTTGTTGATGATTTTTATATTGATTATATATGATCATGACATGATAACACTTTAGATATATGGGTTAAATATTTTATTAAAATTCATTTCCCCTGCCTCATATTATCTTTCTAGATGTGTCCACAAGGAAATGTAAAATGATTACATGAGGATTACAATGATTTACATTATATTTCTGTTGGACAGTAATGGTATAGACCATGCCTCAGAATTGTCCTGAGGATTGAAGAAATTGGGTACATTTATCCACTTGTTCCAAACCAGCCCTGACTGACACTTCCCTGGGGGTGTTAACTCCCAGGTACTTCTGGCTGCCATGTGCAGAGCGGAGCGTGTTTCCAAACTTCCGGGTAGGGGCCAGTAAGACGCGGTGGGTCCTGGGGCACCCTGTGGGGGTGCGCTCCCTCATTTTTCTACCTCCCATAGGAAAGGCCATCCAGACCAACAAATCCCACCTCCCCAGACAGGAGGGTTTCACTCATGCTCATCCTCAGAATTTAAGTCTGACTCACCCCAGGGAAAAGGAGAAGCTATTTGCTTATTGCTTATTTTCTCCCCTTCACTCAGCTCTAGGTGAGCTTACCCAAGAAAGGATTGAAAGGACACCCCTTTAAGGGAAAAAACATACCTTCATTGCTGGCCGTGAGGTCTGGTGTTATAGTCTTAAAAAAAAAAACCCAAAAGGAAGTAAAGTCTAATATCATACGTTTCTCGAGATCTGCTTCCTTAGTCAACTCTGCGGCAGGACATCCACGGTTCGGTCTGGTGCCGCACCAAGTCACATCCAGCCCACTTTCCTGCTTTCCCTTCTGGGTAAAGTCCCCTTGTCTGTTGTGTAGCCCTGCAGGAAACCACGTGAACAAGAACACAAAATTCATAGTAACAAGCATTATATTATGGGCACAATGCCTAATCCATATAGAATGGGATGATATTTTAAGGAATCATTTCTGTGTTCTTACCTATCCCTCAACACCCAAAATCCTTCCAACTCTGCACTCTGGTTTTCTTCACTTGCACCCTGAAGATCTTCCTCCCAGCCCAGAAAACTAGATATGAGTCATCCAGTGCTTCTAGGGGAAGGATGTTCCTCTTGAGGCAGAGAATAAAGGAGGTGAAATACTAATGTTTAAGTTCAGAAGTTACTGGTACAGGTGTGAGACAGAAAGAGCTGGATGCATCACTGCACAAGAACAAATAGAGCTCCGCCCCCAGATTAAAGATTCCACAGACTGGGGGAGGGGGTGTGGGGAGAGAGGAAGGACCTCAAGGACAGAAAGAGAGAGAGCTCTGCTGCACTGGAACATGGCCCATGGCCCAGTAGCCCACACCCGTGGAGACCTCCACCTGTCCTGAGGACCTAGATTAGGTATCCTAGTCACCTGTGGTGAGGAACGCTCATTGCCTGCAGCACAGTGATGATTACTAGGTCTGAAAGCAAGCACCTGTGCCCCAGGATTTCCTTCAGCTGCTCCCCTTCCAATAGTTCAGAACATTTAAAGTCTCCGGGATTGAAGTCTTGATCACCTAGAGGGTCTTCATGGAGTCGTACCTGGGCAAGCAGTACCATGGAACCCAACAGAACTGGCCCCAAACCTCTCCACAAGCCAGGACAGTGGTGGACACACACCTGCATTACATTTTCCTAGGGCAGGAATATTTCTCCAAAGGAGTCATCATCTTCGGAACTATGTCTCTCTCACAGTGATGACAGATCTTACATTCATGTGCCCAGCAGCTTCCCTGCTTCCAGCCACCTTGTTTTACCCTCCCCACCACCCCCTGTCTATGGAATAGACTTTCCACCACAAAGGAACACTTTGCTCAAAGGTAAATCAGTTGAAAAATACCAAGTTTTCAAAAAACCCAAGGTATGAGCTCACCTGGTGTCATCCTGTATCACATACACCTGGGTCACTAGCCAGCAAACAATTTGAATGAGTCAGAAGTGTCAGCGAGAGAGGCATAAGGCCGTGTGAGCTGGACTCATAACTACCCATGGAAAAATGTATTTTGGGTGCACTCAGGATACACTATCTTGCTCTGTTGAGGTGGTTGGACTCAGTGGGTACATTCCAGGAATTATTTTCTCAGGCGCCAGAATCAATGAAAGAGAAAGGTGGAAAGTTGCCCACAGGATTTCTGTCACATTTGGCTTCTTTAGGCTAACTTAGGGCGGTAAACATTTCTTTGTCATTGACTCATGATTGCGGCTTTAGATCCAAGAGCCCTGGAAACAAGTGTTTAATGCCCTAGTGACCCAGCAAACATTTCACAGGGGCAGCGTTTTCTACTTCATGCTCCCAGTGCTAGGTGATGGGGGGTTAATGACAGAGAAAACAAATGGAAAATATCTGGACATTTGAAAAGAAAGGACAATAAACTTTCTCAGATGTTATCAGTCTGGAGTACATACACCACCTGTTGACCAAGGTAAAGACGGTAAATGTCCTTTGGGGTGATTCTCAGCCACATACCCAGTTCCCGGATCCCTACTGGCTGCCACCCCCCGTACAAAGTGACCCCAACCCACAGCTGATGAGAAGGGGTGTGGACACTTGCCGCAAGCTGGTGCCATCAGATTCTCCCCCTTGGAACCGGGAAATGGGTCTGCGGGACTCCGGAGCAGCTGGATTTGGCTCCCGTGCAGAGGTCTGCAGGGAGAGACGGAAGCCAACGCACGCACCGAGCAAAGCGGAGATGACGATGTAGCTGGCGGAGCAGCAACGTTGCAGCCTCTGGCTCCTGGCTTTCCAGGGCTGACTCCGGGCCCTTCTGAGGCCTCACTGTGTGCCGTGATGTATCGAAACTGCCTGTGGGATTCTGTGCAAACCGTGTTCCCCATTTTCTGGAGCTCAGCCTGTACTTCACTGCACGTGGGCGGTGTGTCAGGAACTGTCTCCGGGACAGCTCCGTCTCTGGTCCGCCCCATTCCTTACAGCATTCTTCCTTTGCATCTTGAAGGATGCGCGGGCTTGAGACATTTCCCACTTCCCTCTCCTGTTCTCCCACCACAGATGTTTTCTGGAC
Source organism: Eumetopias jubatus (assembly GCF_037043125.1). Lineage (NCBI taxonomy): Eukaryota > Metazoa > Chordata > Mammalia > Carnivora > Otariidae > Eumetopias > Eumetopias jubatus. The sequence goes on along the minus strand of NW_028274810.1, from coordinate 36,031,109 downwards.
CCTGCTGTCTACACTGAAGAGACAGGGGGCAGGTCAGCAAAGGGCAGAACAGTTTCCTTTTTCTCCCTGGAGGTTCTCACTGCTCTACATTTAAAACAAGTTGATTGAATCCCTATTCAATCAATAGGGAGAGGAGACACTCCCTTCCTCCCCCCCCCCCTTTCTCCATTTATTCATCCCATTGAAACTCTTTAGGCATTACCGCATGCCAGGCACTATTTAAGATACTGCAGCTAAGGTACCTCCTGGAGCTTACATTATAATGGTTGGAGACAGACAATAACTAAACACACAACTAAAATAATTTCAGGTAGCGAAGAGTCAGAAATAGATAAATCAAGGAAGATAGAAGGTGACGGTGTGTGTGTGTGTGTGTGTGTGTGTGTGTGTGTGTATGTGTCCATGTGTGCCCATTTGGTGGTTCCTTTAGGAAGGATGCAGACACTCAGAGGGGTGACACTGAACGGACATGGGGGTGACAGACAGGAAGGAGCTGGGCACGAGAAAGTGTGGGGACAGCTTTCTGGAGAGGGGTACTAGCATACACATGGGTGCTGTGGGCCCTGGCCCCTCTTGAGCTCCTCACTTCTTTCTTTTCCTTTCCCTTTCCCTTTCCCTTTCCTCAAATAGTAACTGAGCCCCCACTAGGAGTCAGGAGCTAGGTGCAGGAGATCCAAAAAATAAGACAGAGTTTTGCCTTGGTGGATTCCCCGAGTAGGTAAAGAGAAAGACAGAGGAGCAAGTTATGAAAATACAGATGGTGTGTACATAGCCGAAGGAAGTATAAAGTGTTGTTGGGAAGATAACGGAAGCACAGGGGAGGATGCAACTACCTGCCAATTTCCCTTAGACACCTGCCCAGCTGCTGGGGCCCCAAGGGAGGAGGCTCTGAACTCAGAACGTTCAATTCCTTTCCAGTGTATTGCTCTTTACCTTAGATGCCTTTGAAACAGAGTGGGAAGCTTATTGGAACAATCCAGCAAAACATGCACACGGAACACTAACAGGGAAGCCCAGAACAAAATTGGAATTGATTCAGTTTGCTGAAAAAAACAGGAAAGGTGGCTTTTATTTGCAGCACTAGGACGCTGACATGAAAACACACACACACCATGCTCAGGGGACAGAGGAGAAAGGAGGAACTGGCAGTCGTCCCTGAAAATGTGTAATCCAAGAATGAAAGTTTTACAGAACAAGGAAAAAAACCATAACACAACACAGGGTCAGAGTGAACTCTTTGGTACTTGTGTAACTGATTAAGCGCTTAAAGGAAACTGTGTATTTACTTAATGGTATGACTCATTTGAATGGAACAGACTTAAACAAAAGAAACCCCACAATGATTAGGTTTTCCACTTATTGTTGTTGTGGGTTCATGTAACACTAATGGCACTGCAGTCCAAAAATATGGAAACCGCCAACAGAATGTGCCTATGTAAGGACAAAAGAGGGACAGGTTGTATCATTTAAACGGCTTAAGAGGAAACGCTAACTCGAGCCACTATGTCATGCGTGCCTTCAGATTACAGCTGGTGGTGAGTAGGTGTTGGGTGTTAGGTAAATGGAAGAAGTGACTGCAGTGGTGGGAGGTGTGAATGCCAGAACACAACTGGGGTTTGTGGTGAACACCAGAAAGAGCATGCGATGGAGGTGTGTTAATGACTATGTCAGAAGAGAATAGATCAGAGGGTAACCAGATGTCCCTCTTGAAGGAAATTGTCATTCTGTAAACACTTGTCTCAACGAGACTTTGCGAGCAAAGAATAGCCCTTGACTAGGATTAGTCTAGCGCAGAGTTCTTTCTCGGTGAACTTGGGAAGAAAACCAGGAGCTTGGCTCAGTGCCTCACTTTTTCCCGTTGGGAGCAGGCTCCTCTGCTGTGAACACATGCTCTGCTCAGCTCTTCCAGGTGGGTTCGGGCCCCGCTCCAGGGGGTGGGGCGGGGGTGGGAGGGGGAGGCTTGCTCTGGTCCAGCACTCCCTTAACAGGGTCCAGCCTAAAGCTGAGGTTCTACTTGCCAACAGATACGAATTAGATTTTCCAACCTAACCTGTATCAGCAAAACATGAGACATTCTGGTCTTTCTTGGGTCTTTTGCCTTACTTCTCAATGGTTCAGAACTCAGGCTGCGAAGCAAAGCATTGTTACTGAGCCCCCAACAGGGTCCTGCAGGGCACCACAAAGGGTCCTCTGGAGCTGCTGCATTTGACAATCAGAAGCTCGAGCACCTGCCAATTTGGAGAGAGACAAGTCTCATACGTTAGGGCAAAGGAAACTTATTGTGGTTTCTGATCCAATCCCCAAATCAAAAGTCACAAGGACAGACACTCAGAGAGCCAGGTGCGAGTTTGGAGTTGAGCCACTTCTCACCTGCGCAAGTCTATGTAGCAAGCTGCAGGGTGAGAATTCTTTCTCCAGAGAATCATGTCTCTATCTCAGCCACGCTGGGAGGCCAGCTGGGTTTTCAAAATGCCACTAAATTCCCTTATGAACTGGAATGTGCACAGAAACCAGAACTAAAAAACAAGAAAACAAAAAAGCCATAGACTCTAAAACTAAACAAACATCCCTCCCCCCACCCCAAATAAAACCAGCCCTTTTAACTGATGGTATGTGATGCATAGAGAGGAGTTCCTGTGCTGAAAAATAAAACAATGAAACATACTTTCTGTACAGCACCTTACAGTTAACAAAGCACTTTTAGACACATCTACTTTGATATACTTAACAACCTCATTGTATTAATATGATCTCCATTTACAGGAAAGGATGACAAGAGGAAGAATAGAAAAAATAAAGGGGCTGGAGAGAGGGAGGTAGCAGGTGAATTAGACCAAAGTCAGGGAGGGGAGATACCCGGGGACCACCCTCCCCCATCCTGCCCCGTGCAAGTGTGCTTGGCTATGTAACCCAAAGTCATGTTTGGTGGTCTCAGAGGTACCTGCCACATTGAAATATCATAGAGGTGTGAGATTATTGTCTTTTCTGTCTCCAACTGCATCAGATTCCAACAATCACTTCCACTGCTGAGTGAGGCAACACACTGCCTCGCAGCAGATCACATGACCCAGGGCTCAGGTCTTGGGCCTTGAAAGTCTTGCTGTGCTGGTGCCGAGGGGGCTTCTCCTTGAATCTGGGCTGGCACACCAGAGCTAGATTTTTTCCACGTTTGTCCTTTTGGGGTTTTCTGGGGCAGGCCTGACAAGGGTGGAAGAAAAGTCCCATTTATTGAGGACCTCCAATGTATTACAAATGCACAGAAGAGGATCATGCATGATATCCCCTAAAATTCTCCTAATGACCCACGTGGGAGGTGTAATGCAGTTTTATAACAGAAGTATTTGAGCCTTCAGGAAGCTGAATGACTTGTCCAATCCAACTCTAGTGTCAGATAATATCTGAAATCTCTGGGAGGAGCTGGGCAAACATTAGGATCAATGAGAGGAGTCAGCAAAATTAAAAGGAGACTACTTGCTGAAGACAGGGGTAAAATAGGTAGAAGTGCAGACTCATGGTGCGTGATGATTTCCTTTGAAATACCGGGAACAAAGTTATATGAAGTCTTGCCAATAATTAATTGAGTTTGCAGCACTTCAGTGAAGAGGAGCGTGTCTGAGAAGAAAGCTGCTCAAGAGGGAAGGGTCCCTGAGAAAAAGCCACTGAGAAGAGAGTGACATCCCAATTGGGAGCCCAAAGGCAGCCACCCCCCAGATATTGAGAATGGGATACACTTTGGCTCTTGACGTCATCGATGGCAAATCACAAGTTTTCACAGGGTGCAGAATGAAATTATAGTAATCTGGGAACCGGGTATTTTATGAGGCAGATTAACTGAGATAAACAAGTAACTTTTTAACTTTCACTCTGACCCTAAGAGGTGGGCATTATTATCTCTATCATACAACTTGAGAAACTGAGGCACATAGAGGAAAGGCCTGACTTTATACTGTTGTCATAAGGATTAAATAAAAAAAAAATCACATAAAAATTGCTTGCTCAGTGCCTGGAAAACAGAAAGTACTCAATAACTCTATCAATGTTTATTGTCTTAATAGAGGAGGAAACTGAGTCTTACTGAAAGCAAATGCCCTGCCAGGGTTAGCTCCAGAATTTAACTATAGGAGGGGCTTGGGGTAGTGAACTGGTTTGGAATGTTGTGGGGACTGATAGGGGGTTGGTCTTGAATCTGTGTTTGTATAAAAAGCACACCATGTTAACTTAGCTCATGTATAACAACCCCCCCCAGCATTTTCTAATGTGGTTATAGTCACAGAAGATTGAGAATATTTCAACTGTTCATTACAATGATGGTTATTGTCTTCGTTTGGAACAGCTTGAGGTCTGATGGAGATCATGGGTGGCTAGGCGACCTTTTGGTGTCACCACTGTAATGGCCCAAGCCAGCAGATGATAGAGCCTCCATCAGAGGGCAGTTCTGGTTCCGGAGCTCACGTCTTAACTACCACCCCATTGCACTTCTGTGAGTGGCCCGAAGTGGTGACTAACTGGCGGCTTGGTTTTCCTTGAGCCTGACCCCCTCCCTGAGGAGGGAGTATGTCAACCCATACTTTTGTGACTCTCTGGGATCACCGTCACTGTTTTCCACAAGCAAAACTAAGACACGGAAGTCCCAAAGGTAGATCTCTCTTCCTTGCTTTTCCTGAAGAGCAGAGACTTCCAGCAAGGAAGATGAACTTGGACTGGATCTCTTTACCCTTTTCCAAATTGTTCTGGAAACCTGTCTCATTGCGTTAAGGCAACTCTCCTGTAGCTCAGCAGGCTCCCAGGCTGTGACCGGCTCTATTTAATCAGGATTTTCCTTCTCCCCTGGAAGGGCCCATGGAACTTTTGCAGGCCACTTGCAGACAGCACTAATCGTACAACCTTCCTGGCTTTCCCCCATGGGGTCCAACGGCACTCTGACGGTTTCTCCTTGCTGTGGTGACAGCAGGCAAGGAGATTTTGCAAACAAAGCCTTCTGAAATCTGAAGCGAATGTAAAAGATACCAATGCATAAAAGCCTGTTCTCAGACTCGGATGAGAAGTGGGAGTAGTTTTTTGTCAGCTCCAAGGGAAACACAAGGCCAGCCCCATCTCTAAGAAGGGAATCACTCAATTGTCCCCAGGTCACCAAACATTTATTGAGCACATTCTGTGTGTCAAACACATTAAGCTCTGAGAACTGATGACATGCACAGCCCGGAACTCAGAGCTTACTGTCCTCTACTCTGTAATGAGACGAGTACTGTATATTCTTTATAGTGGGCCCAAATCTGTGAGTTGGTTCGTTTGTCTGTTTTTATACTTTCCAAACATCTTGAGCACTTACTCTGTCAGATGCTGGGGCTCTGGTGCTAGAAAAGGCTGTTTCTGCCCTTAGCTCTACTGTCTAGGGTGAGAACAATGCTGGAAAAGGCTGTTTCTGCCCTTAGCTCTACTGTCTAGGGTGAGAACAACCAAAACATGGTGTGCCACCAGGGGCTGTTGCCAAGTGGGATAGCTAACTTTATGTCTGAACTTGACTGCGCCAGAGGGTGCCCAGATATTTGGTTGAATATTATTTCAGGGTGTCTCTGTGAGCATGTTTCTGGATGAGGTTAACACTCGAATCCGTATAGTAAGTGAAGCAGATGGCCCTGCCCAGTGTGGGTGAACCTCGTCCCACCGAGGGCTTGAAAAGAATAAAAAGCCGACTAAGAGAGAATTCTCTCTCTCTCTGCCTCTTTGATCTGGGACACCAGTCTTCTCCCACCTTCAGACTTGGACTCAGACTGACACTTGCACCACCCAGGGTCCTGGTTCTTGGGCCCTCGGCCTTGAACTGGTACTATGTCACCGGCTGTGCTGAGTCTCCAGCTCACTGGTTGTGGATCATGAGTTCTTAGGCCCCCAAATCTCACGAGCCAATTCCTTACAGTAAATCTATCTACCTACCTACCTCTCTGACCTATTCATTCTGCTTCTCTGGAGAGCCCAGACTATACACGAAGCCACCACAATGGGAGCCCAGTGGGGGTCTTGTGTATTGAACACACTGCCTTTGCAGGTTCTTTCTGCTTCTGAAGCCTGGGGCAATGAGGACTGATTCAGACTGCAGGGGGGACTGGGCTACACCCCTCTCCCCCTCTCCTCTCTTCTTGGGCCCTTCCTGCCTTCCATTTCCCCCTCTCCTTCCTGCTTCTCTCCTCTCTTTGATTCCTCTTCCTTTCTCTAGTTCTTGCCTCCCCCACTACTCCTGGCTCTCATCATTCCTATGTTCTTCTATTTCCCTTGAAACACTTGTTATCAGGGATGGACCAGATGGACATATTTCATATGAAGATGTGAATAATTACTAAGAACTAAAGTGTTGCTGCTCTTTCCCCTACCCCAGGGTTGGTGATTTTTTTCCCAGCAAGGAAACAAAGCTTTAGCTAGAGCTGGTGCTCCATGGGAGGAGATGCAGGTGTGGGCCAAGGAGTGGGCGGCAGGAGGCACTTTCCTGGCCATGAAGTCTTCAGATTTCCTATGGTTCTGCATGGATCTTCAACACCTCTGTTGGGACTTTGACTGCACTTCTGGTTTCAGTCACGGTGGGAGAGTCCAGGCCTGGAATCAGTCCAGGTCCACAGCCAGGTCCTCGGGGGTCACACACGTATCACGAAGGCCACCAGGTCGGCCGCGGCAGCTTCTTCCCTTCTCACCTAAAGGCCACATGAGAAAATGCACATGACCACCTGGGAGCGCTGTTACTCCACACTTTCTCTATAAAAACTGCTGTCCGCCACCAAGGATGTCCAGGCTTCCTTTGTTTTTGAGGCTCAACCAAGGGATGCATGCCTCTGGGAGAGAGGAGCAGTACAGACTCCCAGATCCAGGTTAATGTGGAAAAGCAGAGGTAGGAAAACTTCACACGTTCTGAAAATGCCTTGATGTGTAACAATTTGGAGACTGTAAGAGGGCACTGGTTTTCAGGGCGCAGCACAGAGCAGTGATGAAGAGCATGGGCTCCACTGTTCAAACAGAGTCAGGGTTTGAGCCCTGGTGCCACATCCACCAGCTGTGTGACTTTGTCCAGTGACTAAGTCTCTCTGGACCTCGGTTTTACCATCTGTCTCATAAGGCATTCGTGAGGAGGCACATAACACCTCTTGGCACCATACCAGGTACATAGAGCTTTATAAAAAAAGCTCTTATCATTAGACACTATTGGCAAAATGTAAAAAAGAGATCAAGAGGGCATCGGCTGCTTGCAAGCCAAATGAAATGTGGCTGTGGTCCAAGGCTGTATAACTGGATGAAAAAGCTAGGGTTATTTAGACCGCTGATTGGCCAGGTCAGCCAAGTAAAGAGAATGCCACTGGAAAGGGTCACTTGATTTCTCCCTCCTTCTCCTGTCTAAAAATGGTGTGCTGGTGCTGCATTCATAGGCTCACCTGGCCAAAAGCCAGATTCTTTCAATATTGTTCTCAACCTCACCACTTTGAGCAAATATCTTTCTCATCTCCTTTTGCTTATTCAGATGGCTGTTCACCATGGCTCAGAAGAGCATAGCGATGGCCAAAATATAATGAGGGGTTTGGGAACTTGAGAGGAAAGGAACGATTACCAGTTAGCACATTATTATACACACCATGTGGACTTCATGGTTGATGCAGCAAGGAACTTGGTATGTGTGGTAATTATGCACACTTGAGCTGAATTTTAGAAAAACATATAAAAGAAACGTTATTTCCTCTTTTAAAAAGGCTGTGATGGTAAGAAGCATTCCACAAGCAACTATTATGCAAAGCTATTTCAAGGGCGAAATGAATGAATTTGTCAATGAATTTTAACTACCGAAGAAAAGGAAATCTAATTGGGGGCTAAGGTAGTTTTAGGAATGACAGCTTATGAGTTCTGCACTGACAGGTGCTGGTGGAAAAGCTGATTGGTCCCATTCAGGAATATAATAGGCTACATTTGTATAGCATGGCATAGGGTACCAAGTACTTTCACATAAATTCTTTCATTCAAAGTTCCCAACCACCCTTTGAGATCTGAAGAGGACAAAGAGTATTATTACGGTTATTTAAAAAACAGTTTTATTGAGATATCATTCATGTACCAAACAATTCGCCCATTTAAGGTGTACAATTCAAGGATTTTAAGCATATATGCAGTCACCACCACAACTGATTTTAGAACATTTTCATTCTGTCAAAAAGAAACCTTCTATTCCTAAGCTGTCACTCCCTCTATTTCTCCCCCTGAGCAACCAGTAATCTTCCTGTCTCCACCGGTTTGCCTATTCTGGAATTTCACATACATGGAATCATACAATAAGTGGTCTTTGGTGACTGGCTTCTTTCCCTTTGTATAATGTTTTCAAGGTTCTTTCATGTTGTAGCATGTATCAATACTCCATTCTTTTTTATGGCTCAATAATACTCCATCGTGTGGAGCTAACACATTTTGTTTATCCACTCATCATTTGTTGTACACTGGGGTTGTTCCTACCCTTTGGTTATTTTGAATAATGCTGCAACAAGCGTTCACGTACAGGTTTTTTCGTGGACATAGGCATTCATTTCTCTCAGGTATATACCTAGGAGGGAAACTGCTGGGTCATATGGTTAACTGAATGTTGACATGTTAAGGAACTGCTGGACTGTTTTCCAAAGTGGCTGCATTTTACATTCCCAGTAGCAGTGTATGAGGGTTCTGATTCTCCACATCCTTGCCAATATTTTTATTATCCGACTTTTTAGTCCTCCTCATTCTAATGGGTATGAAGTGGTATTTCCTGGTGATGTTGATTTGCATCAGAGATGTTGATCCCTGATAACTAATGATGTTTCATATGTTTATTGGTCATCAGTGTAACTTCTCTGGAGAAATGCTTCTTCAGATCCTTTCACCATGTTAAAATTGGGTTATTTGACTTTTTTTATTATTGCGTTATAAGAGTTCTTTATATATTCCAAATGTAATACCTTATCAGATACATGATTTGCATATATTTTCTCCCATTTGGTGAATTGTCTTTTAACTTTCTTGGATGGTATCCTTTGAAACACAAAGTTTTCAGTTTTGAGGAAGTCCGATTCATCTTTTTTTTTCTTTTGTTGCTTGTGCTTTTGGGGTCATATCTAAGAATCCATTGACAAATTCAAGGTCATGAAGATTTGCTCCTGTTTTCTTCCAAGAACTTTTATGTTTTTCCTCTTACATTTAGATATCTGACCCGTTTTGAGTTCACTTTTTAAGTTAATTGATTAATTTATTTTTAAAAGATTTTATTTATTTGAGAGAGAGCATGAGCTGGGGAAGTGGCAGAGGGAGAAAGAAGCAGGCTCCCCGCTGAGCAGCAGCCCAGATGTGGGGCTAAATCCCAGGACCCTGAGATCATGACCTGAGCCGAAGGCAGACGCTTAACCAACTTAACCACCCAGGTGCCCTTTGAGTTAATTTTTGTATATGGTGTGAGCGAAGAGTCTGACTTCATTCTTTTGAGGTGGATATCCAGTTGTCCCAGCAGCATTTGTTGAGAAGACTATCCTTTCCCCCCATTATATATTCTTTCACACCCTAGCTGAAAATCAGTTGATTATAAAAACATAGATTTATTTCTGGACTCTCAATTCTATCTATTGATCTGTATGTCTATCCTTATGCCAGTACCACACTATTTTAATTATTGTTGCTTTCGAAGTTTGTAATTGGAAAGTGTCAGTCTTCCAACTTTGTTTCTCTTTTTCAGTATTTTGGATACTGGGGGATCCTTGTAATTCCATACGAATTTTAGAATCAGGTCGTCAATTTCTACAAAGAGGTCAGCTGGGATTCTAATAGGTTTTGCATTGAATCTGTAGATCAATTTGGGACGTATCCCCATTTTAATACTATTAAGTCTGCTAATCAATGAACACAAGAGATTTTTCCATTTATTTAGCTCTTCTTTAATTTCTTTCAACGTTTTGTCATTTTCAGAGCATTAGCTTTGCACTTCTATTAAATTTATTCCTAAATGTTTTATTCTTTCTGATGTTATTGTAAGTGGAATTGTTTTTCTCAATTTCACTTTGATAGTTCATTGCAAGTATATAGAAATGTAATTGATTTTTTGATATTGGTCATGTATCCTAAAACCTTGTGAACTCTTTTTATTAGGTTTAATTATTTTTTAGCGGATTCCTCAGGATTTTATATATATAAGATCATGTTAGGTATCAACAGGGATAGTTTTACTTCTTCCTTTTTCAAACTGGTTGCCTAAAGTTTAGCCTAATCTACCAATCTCCTAATTGCTTTTCCTTACAACCTCCACTGTTTTTGAGAGCACCTTTAGACTTGAACTTCTTCACGCTCCAGTTGCAATGAAGTCAATTCTTTGGTAAGGAATTTGAAGCTCTTTGTTCTGTAGCCTGCTTCTCCCCTGCGGCAAAATCTGAGGCTTAGTTCTGTAGCTGGGTGCAGGGAAAATGGTGAGTTCCTCTCTAAAGTGATGTCTTCGCTTTAGCTGGTGAATGTTAGTTGAAGGGGAGACTGTAGCCTCAGGTCCTTTTGGCTTGCCTCTTCTGGCTAGAACTCCCATCCCATGAGCTAGGGGAAGGGTGTTCAGGGCCCCATATTCTTCTTGGTGCAGTGTTCAAAGTGTCTCAAAGAGCCTCTGTCCCATACAAGTGAGGCTGGGTGGAAGAGGGGAGCCCCACTTTTCAGACACACTTGCCCAGAATTTAGTCTCAGCAACAGGTGGCTGGGGGCAGGATGAACAATGGAGAGGTCTCTCCTCTCACCTGTGGGGGAGACAGGGCTCTGTGTTCTCAGCTCTCAGTCTGGAGTGGCGGTCTCACCGAGCTGGGAGGGAAGGAAGAAGGGTGCAAATACCATAGGTTCTCACTGATCTTAACAAGTTCAGAAGATTTTCTTGACTGTTTCTTCACTTGATGCATGCGCATACAACCATTTCCAGAGGCTTTAAATGTTTCTTTAAAAAAATAATCTTCTGTATCAACTGTACTTCGAAAAAAAAAATCGAGTGTACGGATTGGGAACTGTAGTTAATACTGTATTGTATACTTGATACTCGCTAAAAGAGCTAACTTTGAGTATTTCACTAAAAAATATTATCTATGTAAAAGTAATTGATGTGTTAACTTGATTGTGGGAATCATTTCATTATGTATATGTATATCCAATTACCACGCTGTACAATGCAAATACACTATAATTTTGGCACTTATACCTGGAATAAACCTGGAAAAAATGACTCATCAAAAAAAAAAACGTTCATCAGTGTTGCTGGGGAGTCAGTCCACAGATCTCTTCCTGTGATGCTAGAAGTGGAACTCTTATTATTGTTATTTACTAGATGAGAACAATGTTCATATAGAGCCTGGGGAGGTGGGGCCCAGAGTGGGAAGGAAATCCCCTGGGGAATCAGAACAGCACAAATACCTAATCATAGAATTGCAGGGTGGTAAAGGACATTAGATATTATCTAGATCAGATTTTACCCCCTAGAGCAATCTCTCCACAACCACTCTTGCTTGTGGTCCTTGAGTCTCTGAACACCTCCAGGAATGGAGAACTAACTGGATGAGTTTAGACTGAATATTATCCCCATGAACAACATAACCATGTAAAACCAAACACAGCTTGTGCCTAGCGGGATCAGCTGTGTGTACAAACAAAAGGGGAAACAGAAAATAGGTTCTGTGGAATCCTAAACAACTTTATGTCACCAGCAGGTCATGAGCATGCTGTAAAAAGGCACCTGTTTTTGAATACCAGGTGCCCCAGAGATTGCTCTAATTTTAGAATTAACATAGTGCTTACTAAAGAGGTCCAGGACTCATGGGTCTGGAATGTGATGTTCTCTTACCCTCCGGCACTGCAGACTCATGTCCTACTGTTGATTCTGCTCCAATCATTTTCTGATATTCAGAGAGGGAGAACCAGACAATGGAACTGGCATGTGCCTAAGGAGTTTGCCAAGAAATATGATTTAAAGGCCAACCTTGGGAGACAGAGTTGGCGATGGCCACTCCCCGGAGGGCTAAGAGCTCATTTTCATAGTGGCATTGTGCTGATTATCCTCTACCCTCTCCAGCTCCTTTCTCTGCCCTTCTCTGCCAGCTCCATGGCTCAGGAGGCTCCCCTCTGAAGAAGGCATTGCCTGGGCTCCCCCACTAGCCATCTGGCTGTTGTGTTCAGTCAGTGGGGAGCACCAGCTGATCAGAGAGTGGGAAGAGAGAGGCTGAGGTATGTTTCCCTGTTCTGGAACCTGGTCTTGGCCTGGAGCTGTGGTCCTTTCTCTGTCTCAGATGCAGTAGCATGATTTCCTGTCCTTGTCCTGCTGGGCCTAGGAGTGCTGCTGACAGCTAGTTTTTGAGTATCACCACCCTTATTTGTACCCTGAACATGCATATCTTTGACACAGACCATCATTAAAATCTCTATTTGATCTAAAGGGGGGGTTCTATAGGAATTCTATTTCCTATCAGATAAACTCCTTGTTACCATCCTTCCATGATAACAATGTTCCTTCAGTCTCTCCCAATTATAATCAAGCCTAGAAAGGAAGCAAGCCCCATGTTGCTGTCCTAGCATTAACTCTAGGGGACCTCATATGCTCACATGGGTCCCACGTAAACAAAACAGATGATTTTGTTCATATCCTGCCCTGGAATTTGAAGCCTCTGTTGGATCCATGAATCTGTTTATTCCACAAGCTCTTTCCAGAGGTAGAAGAGGTAACATTTCTACATAGCTTGGCTGTTGCTTAGAATCAGAACTTGTTTGGTTCCTGAACTTTTTCTGCCTCAATGAGAAATATGTAGTCTTTGTACCCTTGAGGGACAGTGGGGAATTTTCAACACATAGCACATGGTTTCCTAATTTAATTTGGAGCTGTTGTCCTCTGAGTTCTGTCCCAAAGTCTTTCCTAGCTAATCAATAAGTTTCCTTGTCCATGAGCAGGAACTTAAAAAATTATTTTTAAAGTTTAACCATAGGAAAAAGCAAGCTACCTTCTTAGGTCTGTGTTAAGTCACTCAAACTCTTTCTTTATATTCATAACCAGATGACTTAACTTTCTATTTATAAATAGAGGGGGCTTCCCAAGACCTAGAGACCAATCATTACTTGTAGGCATTCATGTCACAAGCCAGCCCAAGCTATATTTTACCAAGAGGTTAGCTGGCATACTGGTTTGAATCTTTTATTTATTTATAGTGACAGTAACATATTTGGCTCTTACACATTCTCCTAAAAACCTGATAACCCCAGTTATCTTGTGCTATAAGTGACCAGCTTTCACTGAGTTAAAAAAGAGTGTTTGGAGGGGGAAGGGAGTTGGGGAAAATTCCGTCTTACCAACAGCTCCCTAATGCAAGTATGGCTTCGAAACAGCTGTGTCAGCTACCAAGGAAACTTGTGAATTCGTCTTAGAAGCTGTCAGGCTAGCTTAGAGGCATCAATGATGAAAATCTTGAGTTATTTCTGGAATGGTGATTGATGTTTCAAATAGAAGATGACATTTTGATGGGATCCTGACTTGCTGTGATAGGAGTTAATGAGGATAATGATGATGATAATGGTATTTACATTATACCTTTCTTCCAAAGAAGTCTTCAGTCCTTTTATCTTATTTGTGTTCAAAAATGTCCCTTTGGAGTTGGGAGGGAAAGGTGTTATTAATTTTTCAGGAGAGAAAAAAATATATATATAGAGAGAGATAATTGCCCAGCTTTCAGGCTCCATTTTGGAGATGAGAAGAGATGTTTAAATGACAAATTAAACTAGGGGAAATTAAACTTAAGAGAAATGCCAGTCTCAGTTCCCAAAATCCTATACAATGCTGCCATATTAAGCTCCAGTAATATCACTCCCTGGCCCCAAAGTCTTCAGGAGATCCTCACAGACTGCCGAATTCAGTCCTAATATCCTATCTTAGCAGGCCAGACTGTTGACATCCCAACCTACGTGGTCTCGCTGTGCTCTTATATCTCCCCACGTGTCAGCCAAACAAACCCACTTGCTTGCCCCTGTCATCTGCTCTGAGCACCCCATTCTCCTTCCAAATGTTCACTGCACATGCCATAGCTTGTTTAATGTCTATCTTCCTCTGTGGATGTAAATTCCAGGAAAGCAGGTCCTGTCACCATTGTACCCCCGGAGTCTAGTAGTGTTAACTGATTCATGACGGACACTTCTGAAGTGTTCGCTATGCTCTACCACCTTCATGCCTGTGCTCACGCTGTTTCCTCCGCCTCAAAGGCCTGACCTCCTCTCTTGGCCTACTGAAGTCAGGGCTGTTCTTCCAAGGCCAGATCAAGCCCCGGTTCCTCCATCAGGTCTCCCCTTCTTGGGAACCACCACAGTGCTTTTCTTTTTAGTTCTTACCTTACCTTCTCTTGTGTTGTAATCATTTGTAATCTTGTGTAGTCTTCCTTCCAAGCCCCTCCCAGACTGCCAGCTCTGGAAAGACAGGAGCAGTACCCTAGAGCCTGTTAAACATGTGCTCACCTGTCTAAAACTATTGTTGACCAGCATTATTCATTCAGTAAAAGTCCCATTTCCAGAATTTGCGGTTTGTCACGAGAGGGGATTTTTCTCCTTCTTACCTTCCGCCATCCTTCTGGAAGGCTGGGAGAAAGATCAGTCAGGGAAACCCTGCCAACTCTTCCTTTAAAAAGTGTCTCCATTCTCTTCTGTGAGGAGTAAATACTCTGGCACTTAGGTGGAGGGTTCCATTGCCTACGGGGGCCCAGGGCAGGTGTGCAGGGGTGGTAGTTGGCTTTTTTTTTTCTTCTTCTGTGCCTCTTTCAATGCTGGCTTGAATAAGGGAGAACTAATCAATGTAACATCAACTGAGAAGGTATGACCACATCAACGACCTCTTTAAGGAATTTTAATACTAGTCTGTGCTTCTAGTGAGCATTTGCATGTACCATTCAGTTTCCATAAGAAGATACCAGATTGAACTAACTCTGGGTGTGTGTGAAGCCTCATAATCAGCACATTTTTGACAGCTTGAAGACCCCAGGCTACTAGCAACATGGGCATACTGAACATCTGTGATATAACACTCCATATAAATTAGAAAGAGCTGCTTCGACAACCATATCATGGAATATTCAGGGCTGTTAAAATTGATGATGTAGATCTCTATTTATTGACATGGAGAGATGCCTGCAATCTATTGCTAAGTAAAGGAAGCAAGCTATAGAACAGCGTGATGATGTAAAATTATTCCACATTTATATCTCTATCTACTCATAGATGGGTGGATAGTTTTCAAAATGTTAACAATGGCATCTCTTTGTGATGAAATTTTGGGTAATTTTTTCTTTACTTTTGTTTTTATAGTTTCTTCTGTATTATTTGAATTTTAGTTTTACAGTGAACAATTATTTTTACAATCAGAAAAGGAAAACAATAAAGCTGCTTTCAGCTAGAAAAAAAATGGTTGGAAATAAAAAATGACTCATTAAAAAAATCTTCAAATGTCCTAACAGATGCTTACTGTAAAACAAACAAACAAAAACCACAATGAAACTCTTGCATGAATGAGGGAAAACCTGTTCCACGGCTTCCACGACTGAGCCATATAATGTGCTGACCACAGTTAGGAACAAAAGGAAAAAAAGAAGCCTCCAAGGAGGAGCACAGGTGAAATCAAGACCTCTTGACCTCGCATGGGTGTCATGCATGCTTTTTAAGTGCTTGCAGTATGAAGCATCACTTCAGGTATCATTTTAATCCAAGCTTTTGATGGCAATTGGTTTACAGGCACAGTATTTCTAAGTATGGGACAACAGAGAAAACTTCCCATCTCTGACAGCAAAGCAATGGTGACTGCATTTCCTACAGCAGTTTCTGTTGCAAAAAAAGAGACACGTGCTGTTGGTCACAGTACAATTCACACTTTATTCCATCGTGATTGGTATACTTGTAGCATCAGGACAGCAAGAGACTAAAATCAGTGCAGAACTTCTCTGGATTAGAGGGCCGTGAAAGGCAAGACTGGTTTTGGCACACAGAGTGGATAACCATACATTGGCTGGAATGTGATGGTCAGTAAAACAAAATGCACAAGTCTAACACCATGTTGAGACCAAGTCTGAGTTCTGTAGAATGTTAGAGAGTAAATAATTATGAAGACTAACATGCAACTCTATATAAGTCACATTATTCATCTACAGACTATTTCCCCTTTAGAGATGAAGAGATAGCCTTAGTAATCTGTTCAGAGTAGCTTAAAGAGCAATCAATACACATTATAGATCTGCCGCTGATTTCTATAGCAATCCATTATAGTTGAAGAGATAATGCTAAATAATGTACTTTCTCTATATTGCCCCTGTTAGATTGAATCTTACTAACCAAGTAATTCGGACTCAACTTCTCCTTACTTTAATACAATTCCTAATGTCTTTACAATGTCAAAGAGCAGCTTGTGTTAGTTTATTTATCCTTATAAATCATAATGGACTCGAGGGGAACCTATGTAACAGGTCATCTTTCCTCTGCAAAGATAACGTTATGCTGATGAGAACATCAAAAAATACTACTCTATGCTGCAGATATTTTGGCTTTTCACACCATCATATCACATAGGGAGTACAAAGAAGACAGTCTTAGTCAGTGACATAGCAGACAAAACAATTCTGTGGAAGAGGCATGTAGATTCTAAGTGATTTCTTGAGACAGAGGAGCAAAAAGGGAAAGAAGCAAAGGAAAGAAAAAGTGAAAAAGAGCCTTCTATAGGACAAACTGTTCAAAAGAAAAATCGATTCACTTGCAATTGACTAAATATAATACAGTTCTTCAATTTGGGATGATAGAAGTAAATATATTGAAAATTATATGCCACTTAGCTTTAATAGTAATCCTAAGGTGGCTGACTGGGTTAACTTTCCCGAGGTTGTTTTTGAGATGCTGGACTCTCCCAGGGAGAAGTTCTGCTTTTGCCAGCACAGGGCCAGATTTAACCCAAAAGGGCAACCATAATCGTAGAGGACAATTTTTCCTTATTGACTAGACCATGTGGGTAACAAATCATTTTCTTTCTGGTAAAAACACACTCTTTACCCATGATGAGACACTTCGAAATAAGACAGTGACCAAGATATGGTTCATTCATAGGATGCTGTAACTAAGATATCTGCATGGAAATGAATTTAAAGTTAAGCAAATAGGAGGAGCAGGAATTTCTTCAAATTCTGGCATAAAATCATCAAATAAATGAAAAAGATAGGTGGTGGTTAAGGATGTCTTCTCAGAGGTTTATCACTTCCATTTGCTAAGGGGGAGATATGAATGGAGGGAATTCTATCTTGGTCACCAAACATAAGAAATGTTTGGTTAGAAATACATAGGTAAGGGGCGCCTGGATGGCTCAGTCAGTTAAGCGTCTGACTCTTAATTTCGGCTCAGGTCATGATCTCAGGGTCGTGACATCAAGCCCCAGGTCAGACTCCACACTCAGCGGGGAGTCTGCTTGAGATTCTCTCTACCCCTCCCCCACCCAACCCATGCACCCTCTCTCAAATAAATAAACCTTCAAAAAAAAAAAGAAACACATAGGTAAGCAGAGCAAGCCTCGAAGTCATATTTCTTAATCTCCCTGATTGTTAATCTTGAACAACAAGCTACAGGCAATACAGGAAATGTGGAGATGACTAGGAAGTTTGATAACATGCCTGGATCAGTCACCATTCCTTGGAAAGTACCATTTCCCTGGCCTGCTAAAAGGCTGATTCTTTCAGGTTTAAATAAAAGACAATGATCTCTCCCTTCACTGTGGCATTGTTCTTTGTAAGAGACCAGCATCATTGTCAGGTTGTGTAATTTAAAAGCTAGAGAGGAAAGAAGTTTTAATTGAATTCCACAGTATATATTCATAGATATTTCAAAGTGGAATTGTCCATTGTCTGTGGTTTCAAGCACTAAGCTGATCACTTCCTGAATATGCTTCATCTGGCTCTTGCTAGACCATCAATAATCATTTGTAGATGCAATGTCTCTTTTGAAAGAAGTGATTTGCTAGACCAGGATAAATGCAGGGGGTAGAAGGCTGGAAGTAGGGTGAGTCACGATGAGTGGGGGTGGGAAGAGAAATGAGCTGAAGGAAAAAATAAGACTATTCCCCAAGGTCTATAAATGGTCAGTAATAAAGCAAAAATTCATGGAATGTGACTTAAAGACTTTCTGAGATGTACCCATTGGGTGTTTCCAGGCTTCTTGATCTATGATCTCTAGTAACCCTCTGGAGTTGAATTTACCTTCCTAGGTGTGGTACCCTACTTCTTCTGGAATTTAGATCTCTGGGACAAACCCCATCAGGATATGTCTCTGCCTGGTTAACTCTTCCCCAAATAGCCGTTCTGATTTTGGTCACAGTTCTGTTGAGGGACCCGTTTGCCCTTCCTGGCGAGAGTGAGGGTGGTGGCTGAAGATGCAGCCATGGGCCAGAGGAGGCTAATGTGGCAGACAGGAGGGACCTGCAGGAAGGTATCCAGAAGGCAAGACTGTGGATTTTACCCAAGGTAATAGAAGTGAGAAAGGCAAAAGAAAGTAACTGGCAACAAAATTTCCAGAGTTCAGATGAGAAAAAGGAAGGAAAAGGAGAGAAGCCAGGGACCAGGGAATTTCACAGGAACCAAAGATGATTAACAATACAGAGAGAAAAACAAAACAAAACAACCCTGGCCTATCTGACTGATAAAGAAGACATTCTTTAGCATATATTGGCAACTAAACAGCATATATATATTCACACTGATAATACAAACACTGAAATGAGTGTTTCTTTACTATTATTAATCACAGTTCAATAATTCATTAGCTCTATATTTTCTAGATTGTTTAATTCATTTAGCAAAACCCACAGTTTAGGTACCACGGCAAGGGGAGGAAGGGGAGGGTGCAGAGCGAAGCAAACTTAGGAGACTTTTTGTAAACCAGGGTTAATAGCACAGTGGCAAAGTAGATTGTCAATGAACACGGCAGGAGTGGGACAGTCATTGGCCTTGTGAGTGCGGTATTGCCGGCTACGGGGTGGGGGGTGGGGGGGACTTCGACTCAGGAGTCTACCTTCTTGTTAATTAAAATCGAGCTGCATGTGAGCAGCCCGTCCACCTTTTCCAGTTCAGAATGGCTCACAGGAATCAGCATGTGGTCTTTCAGCTTTTCATAAACCTGCAGAAGGAATCAAGGAAAGGTAAAGCAGAAGGATTATGTTTCCGCCTCTGTCTTACCCCTACGCCCCGCCCCCCACCTCCTCCCCTAGTGCAAGAATGCATTTGGCTTTTGAGTTTAGGCTTCTCAGCTGTTGAACCCCAAGACGTGCATGCAGTCTAGACCACACGTGCCCCCAGCCATACCAACGAAGCGGGCGGCACTGGTTAACCACGAGCCCTATGCTTTAACCTCAAAGCCAGAGATGTGTCAAAAATGTGGTTGTCACAAGAGATGACTTCACTCTGCCGTTGTCACAGGAACGTTGAGTGATACGGAAGAGCTAGTGGTGGTGTTTTCAGTCTGAAAATCCTTCCTTGCCACACTTTAAAACCCCCTCAACTGTACTGTAAGGTCTCTTTCCTTCCAACACCACTGGAAGAACTTGACAAAATAGACTTTAAGTGAAGCATTTCAGGTCAAACCGCTTTTAAATTACAGGTGTGAATTTTATAGCATCTTTTGACACTAACAGAAAGCATGTGTCCAAACTTCGAATTAACAGGCTACAGATGTTTCTCTGATGATCAAATAAAGCACATTTTTTTAAAAATACAAAATCACTTGAAAGACACTGTCTAAAAAAACAATCTACCATGCTTCTTTAGGAAGCACTTTGTTCCTTAAAATTCACTACAGTGGCTAATTAAGAGTGCTGGAGCCAGAGTTGGGCTCCAAACCTAGTTCTGTCAACTCACCACCTAAAATGTGACTTCAGCCAAGTGCCAGATGCCCTCTTAGCCTTGGATTACTATTCGGTAAAATTAGAGTTAAGAAGAGCGCCCCCACAGGGCTGCTGTGGGGTATAACCAAGATAATGCACACTGGGCTTGGCCCAGTGCCTGGCGCAGGGGAAGTCTCAGTGAACGTGGATGTTATCATCGTTACTGTGGATAGACACAGGGCTGAATCCAAAGCAGCTAATCATCATCTGGTCGTCAGATGATCAATGTGACTGGAGAAGGATGAACGGTCCAGAGCTGTGTTTCTCCAAGTGAGTTCTGTGACCCGGGTGCTTGTTGAAATTGCAGATTCTAGGGTGGGGTCTAGGAACCTGCATTTTTAACAATCCTAATGCACAATAATGTATGAGACCCTCTATTCATCTGAGAGCTGGTTAAGCCCCATTCTGGGGTCAGGGGTCCTCTATTTTCCTCAGGTTCACAGTTTCAGCCATGGAAACAGAGAAATCATCTATGTATCTCCCCACCCCTTTCTTTTTATCTGCTAAGAAGATGACTGATTCAGAAGATAAGCATAGTGATTACATAATATCACATATCTGAAAGGTGGCCAAAATATTTTCTAAAATTTTTAAAGCTAAAAATTTTTAAGATACATAAACAAAAAAAATCAGTGGCTATTAAAGTCTCTTCTGTAATGGTGAGTGTAAGCAAATGATTCCTCTGGGCAGAGATGAAGATGCTGAAATGTCTAAAACAGATATGGACCCTTGGAGGGTCTATGGATGAGCGCTGCTATATCTGCATGTGCAGAAGAGACTGGCAGATGCCCGGAAGGACAAGGAACGACTTCTTAGACCAGGAAAGAGTTCCATATCTGGGGACAATTCCTGTGTTGGGGCACAAATGCAGAAGCTCTTAGAGGGACAGGTGCCTGATGGTAAGTATATCATCTTTTTGCTCTTTCTGATGCTTTGCTAACTGGGATGCACAGCCAAAAGCCCCCTTTTTGCAGCCCTGACAATAAGCACCCACCTCTTTGGGTCATTCACACTTCTCTGTCGTTAAAAAACAAATGCCCTTCTCATGAAGTGCAGCTCAGATTTGTCAGAAAACAATGACACAGTTGACCATCTAATTGTAGGTCTCTATGCCTAGTGCGTATCTAAGTGTGGGGAGATACGTGTAATCAGAACTGCAGCATAGGCTTGGGAGATCTAAGTACTTATTTGAAAAGTTTTGAATACCAGGCATGATCACCTCAATTACTGTGCATGCATTTGTGATCAGTGACATGAATGAGAAGAGTGAGTTAAATTAATTTTCCTTGTGCCCTAAAATTATAGTATCCTCTCTGCTTTCATAATGATTTGACCTGTATAGAGGAAAAGGAAGTCCCTGTTATTTGTCACTCCATCATGAAAAAAATCCCCAGGCAGGAAGACTGTCACAGAGAGGACTACTCAGCTGTAGTGGCCAGGAAGGATGTTTTTTTACCTTTGCACTTTCTGGATATTCTTCTGGGGTGCGGTGTAGCAAGACATGGCCTTTGCTGGGGATATTTAGGTATATACAGTTGGCGGCCACGTCATCAGGCACAGTAAGTTTGTCATAGCGGTGGTCACTCATCTGTTGCATGATCTATAAAGAGAAACAAAGCAGGCTTATGCAGAGCATTTCCCCACACTTTCAAACAGAAGGAAGGCAGCGTGTGGTTATAAGCTTGCAACGGATGCCTAAGAATGTTCCTGTGAAGTTCCTGCCTATTTCCTCTAGTCATTTAGACTCCCAAGAGGAAAACTCCATGAAGCTAGGATTCTTTAGAAGAACTGTAAGTGTTCTTGTTTTTTTTTTTTTTTTGAAAGTGTGTGTTTGTCTGTAAATTTATTTTTATTTTTTATTTTTTAAAGATTTTATTTATTTTTTGACAGAGAGAGACACAGCGAGAGAGGGAACACAAGCAGGGGGAGTGGGAGAGGGAGAAGCAGGCTTCCTGTGGAGCAGGGAGCCCGATGTGGGGCTTGATCCCAGGACCCTGGGATCGTGACCTGAGCTGAAGGCAGAAGCTTAACAGCCACCCAGGCGCCCTGTCTGTAAATTTAAAAAGGTTTTAAAACTGTCCATAATTTTTCTAGTTTTTGTTCATAAGACCTATCAGTGAGACGTGAAATGGACATATACAAAAGGCCCAGCTGGGTTTTTTTTTTTTTAAAGATTTTATTTATTTATTTGAGAGAGAGAGAATGAGAGACAGAGAGTACGAGAGGGAAGAGGGTCAGAGGGAGAAGCAGACTCCCTGCTGAATGGGGAGCCCGATGTGGGACTCGATCCCAGGACTCCAGGTTCATGACCTGAGCCGAAGGCAGTCGCTTAACCAACTGAGCCACCCAGGTGCCCCCAGCTGGGGTTTTGATGACATCCTTGGCTGAGTAAGCAGGGCTGTCCTGGTCTACAGGAAAAAGGGACTATAGTGGTAATCATTCTGGTCAATAATCTGATTTAGCAATAACCACACACACACACACACACACACACACACACACACACACACACAAACACACACACAATTTCCTCTTGTAGATACACTTAAATTGAATTAGCCTGTCTGTTGGCAGGTGATGCCCTTAATATAATAAGCATAAAAATCACTTGAGGAGAATGTTAAACTCATATTCCTAGGCCTCACCCCCAGGGATTCTGATCAGGCAGATCTGAAGTGAGGCATAGAAATTTCTATTCTAAAGCTCTCCAGGTATTTCTGAGGCAGATGGTCCCAGACCACACTTCGTTTAAAAAAAAAAAAATGGGGGCGCCTGGGTGACTCAGTTATTAAGCATCTGCCTTCAGCTTGGGTCATGATCCCAGGGTCCTGGGATCGAGCCCCGCATCAGGCTCCCTGCTCAGCGGGAAGCCTGCTTCTCCCTCACCCACTCTCCCTGCTTGTGTTCCCTCTCTCGCTGTCTCTCTCTAGTTCTGTCAAATAAATAAAAATTAAAAAAAACCCCACCTAATTTAACAGGTCTATTCATCAAATGATGGGTTTATTAATGCCTTCATATATAATAACTTTTAAAAAAACCCAAAGGTGAACTCTGTACAAAATTTTAAAAGATTGACACCTTATCCTCATCTCCTCAACACAATCAAAACAAAACCCCCAAAATCAACCACCCATCCCTCACTACAAAAATATCCAAACACCAAAAACAGATAGACAAACAAACAAAAGCCCAAATACATTTTGGGCTTAGTTATGTAGACTCTTTCCATTCTTTATCAATAACCATACATTTTAAGGAATTTGCTGAAATGCCATGCCATAAAGTTATAACAAGATCTTTTCCATAATCTGGTTTGAATCTATCTTTCCAACCAGGTCTCCCTATACTCTTCAATATCTGTATGGAAATGTGCTTTATATTACTAGACCTCAGAAGTAGGTAGGCTTGCCCACTCAGTGGTGGCAGCATTGGGCAGTAAGATTCCCAGTATGGAAGAGTGCAAGAGACTGCATGCTCCTGTAGAAAACTCATTCCAAAGAGAACATGGAGAGTGACATAGAGTAGGCTCTTCCTGACTCACCAGTCAAGTAATCCATTCACTTCTCCTCATGTAGACTATGTCAAAAGCCCGGAGAGGGCAGGAGTAATCTGATAATGGTATACCCTTTGCACAGAAAGAAACATCAGGCATGGGGATGAGCTTAAGCACTGTACCAAAGGCTGAGAGACACAAAGATGAGCGGGACACAGATCCAGTTTTTGAGGAGGTTACAGCCTAATGGAGGAGACTGGCAAACAATTATACAATAAGAAGAAACAGGGCACCATGGGAAACATTTAAAAATTATTATCTAATCTCAAAATTCCCATTTTATAGATCTCTGAGAGAGATCAAATAACTTACTTGCTCAAAGTCATATGGGTAGATTTAAAACCATATCTGGACAACTCAAAACCTTCTTTATTAATCGTCTCACTTTGCCCTCTTTCTTGACCCCCAGAGCTGCAGCAGATCTTGCTCTCCTATAAACTACTATAACATCTACTTTTTTGCACTCATTTGGTACTTATAATTTATTCTCTTGTGGTATCATTCACTCTTCTTTCATATGTAATCCTATCACGACATGCTACATTTTGGTGTAGCTACAGGACTTGGCTGGACATCTGTCTTGCACTTCTTAAACTGTTCCCTAAAGGGTTAGGCCCATAGAGGGTATCACCTGCAGTGGTTATTATTCTTTAGAGCCCTGATGGAGAAACCTTAGATCTACTTGAATATGTGGACATTTAAGAAGTGAAAGACATTCCTAAAGAGTAGCTGTTCTAAGAAAATTAAAAACATATTCAACTTAGCCCTCTTTATAAAATGGATATGCCCAGAAATACTATGGAGAGGCTTATGAGAAAAAAAAATCCATATCCAAGTAGCTTTCTTCTATTATGAATTGCTATATAAATACATCTTATGCAGACTTTCTTTTTGGCTGCTTTTAAAACATATTAATAGTAGCTTCCATTGTGTGGAAGGGGGCACATTAGGCAATTAACTCTGGAGTAAGACCTGGGTTTGAGTCACAGCTCTAGCCTTTATTAGTTATGTAAATTTAAGCTTTTTTTTTTTTTTTTTTTGACTTCTTGGTTTTCTCACTATAAAACTGGGATAATAATAGTCTTTCATATATTTATTGTGAAAGTTAAATGAAGATAATGTATATAATAAGACACAGAAATACGCCCTTAATAAGCTATTAGTATTTTATGGCAGCATGACCAGACAAATAAGGGTCAAGTTTCTATCTGCAATCAGAAAGAGCTAGGTCTGAAACCTTGCTCTGCTAAACACTGTGTGACCTTGAGCAAGCTCTCCAAGCCTCAATTTCCTCAGCTATAAAATGGGATGACAGTGTCATACCTATTTCTCATAGAGTAACTCTGAAGAATATTTTATTTTATTTTTTAAAGTAGGCTCCATGCCCAGCACGGAGCCCAAAGTGGGGCTTGAACTCACGACCCTGAGATCAAGACCTGAGCTGAATTCAAGAGTCAGACATTTAACACCAGGTGCCCGTGAAGATTATTTTAAAAAACAAAGCAAAACAGATTATGTCTGTGCAGTGCTTAGCACAAGTTCCTAGTACTTATTAAATATGTAATAAATGTGCACCCTTCCCTCTTTGCTTCTTGCAAGTCATTTGGCATCTAGCAGGTATTTAAAATATGCTTGCAACTAATTGATTCATTTCTTCACTCCTTTCTTCTTTTTTTAAAAGATTTTATTTATTTGAGAGAAAGAGCATGAGCAGGGGGAGGCACAAAGGGAGAGGGAGAAGCAGACTGTGTGCTGAGCAGGGAGCCCGATGCGGGGCTCCATCCCAGGAAACTTGGATCATGACCAGAGCCGAAAGCAGACGCTTAACTGACTGAGCCACCCAGGCACCCCTTCTTCACTCCTTTCAAAGGATATAGCAAACATCAAGAGTACACTGAGACGTTCACAATTTATATATGTGAACAATTGCATATATAAAAACAAGGTATGGTCTTCGTCCAGAAAAAGAAATACAATTCATTAATTAATGTGAATGGGGCTAAATCAGTGAGGCCAATGTTTGGCTTTTTCCTTATGCTGTACAATAGGACACTACACTCTGTGGTTCTCACCCAAATGATTTTGGATGTAACATAATAGGGAGTGGTGGACCTGGGGCAAACTAGACAGTTTGTAGCACCTGAAAGCATTAAAACAAAGAAAGAAAAGAAAAAACTTTGTGTATATCGAACTGAACATACATATGTCTCTGTCAGTTTGTGACCTGTGATTTAGTAAAATGGTCCAAAAGCCCAATGAGCAGATGGATTTCCTCAAGATATAAGTGGAACTGTCTCTAAATGCAACATGCAAGTTAGGATTTATGAAACTTTTCAGCAATCACTCTTGGTCAGTCTGGCCAGCATGTTTCTTTCTGGGTGCATGGAATAGGATTCTAGTATGTCTGAATCTCTACTTATTATGTGTTATTGAAGGTGGGCCAAGATGGCTAGTCTGCTCATTTACAGTTAGAACTGACTGTCATCCTTTATGTGGATTCGATCGAGTTTACCCGAGAAATTCAAGATTTCTTCCAGACCACCAGGAGACAGTTCCCTGGGCCAGGGGCTTACTAAGTAGGACCTCAGTAGGCTTACTAAGTAGGACAAAGATCCTTAAAACATGGTATGTACAGCCATTGTTACCTGGTCAAGCTTAGACACAAAGAAAACAAAACCCAGAAAACTGAATTTTTCCATTGACCTAATTTTCTAAGCCACTGGGAGAATTGTGGGCAGCATATTTTGGTCCATCACATTCAGACTAGTTGCTCCCACTAATTCATGGTCTACAGGGTGATTCACTACATTCTTTATCCAAAGGCAAAGAAATCACCTATCACTCCTAGTGTAAGATGAGTTGAAAGAGAAAGAAGCATGGCAAGATCACATCTATGGGCCTGACTATACCTTCAATGGTCCCATGAGCAGCCTGGCAATTTCCCCACCTCTCAGTCTGACTCATGCATGTCCGGTAGTGACTAAGGAGCAGAAACATGGAATGTTGTACATTCCAGAGGAAGTATTATCAAGGAGCGTTATCAGTGCTGACTTCTTGTTTATTAGTGAGGGAACAAATTAAAATCTCCAAGGTTGTCCTACTTCAGCAAGTGCCCAGTTCTTCTGAGTAATGGAGACTGTATATTTCCGTTCTTGGGGTGCTTTATTTACTTGGGCTCCATCCCTTCCATCCCCCACCCTCAGCTCCTTCAGTGAACAATCCTGCCCGTTTGGTTCCTCTGTGTTTTCCCTGTTCTTCAGTTAATGAGATTTATTTGAAATTGTAACCATTGCTTTTCCTCACTCATTGGTATTTCTCTCTTTTCCGGATCTGATATTTATAATTTATAGCTTCTGGTGAGAGTATTCTTAAAATTACTAACAACAGAGCTAGTACCAACCTAGCACTGTTTGAGGATACTTACATTTTTTTTCATTGTTATCAGTAAAGGAATTATCATACCCTTGGCGGGGAAATAATTTAACATTGGGACATGATAAAGTAATTCACTGATGAATTCTACTGAGAGTTATTCTTAAAATAAATGTCTTAACAAAGCCACCTTAGGAGACGTTTTTCAATCAATTTATTAAGGTCCCATGGTTATCATTTTAAGACAGGTTAAAAAATGTGCCCAGAGAAATGACTTTTAATAATAGAACGGGCCCCATTTGGAGCAGTGAGGGGTTCTGTTTAACTGTGGAAAGGAGAAAATACAAAAGCTATGTCAGGCGTAGTCTTTCTAAATGAAAAGGATTTAGGAAGTGGTAACTATAAGTAATAAACAAAAAATATATTGTTTTTTCTTGAAAAAGCCAAAGGTGCTTATTCTAAACACAAAGAGTTTCTGTGTTCTCCAACAAAGAATAGGTTTCTCTTTTTCTGTGAGAGTGATCATTTTCCTTTCTTGTATATGTTACTATTGTCTAAATAAGACAGCTTGCCATTTACTTATAGCTGGGTTCAGGAAATACACAGATATCCACAAGGCAGGGTGCTCACCATTCGGAGAAGAACACATAGAAAAAATTCGGAAGACTGTATCTCTAACATCTTTCCTCTGTTGTTGGAACCGGCGATGTGAGGATGTGCTCATGGGCCTGCCTGGCAGGGCATTGCCTCAAAGAGCTGAGGCTCCTGAGGACGAAGATGCAGCCATAGTGCGGGGAGGAGCAGGTTTTGTTTGCTCTTTGTGGATGCACAGAAGCCTTTGTTAAAAGATGAGCATCATTTCAAGTATCTTGAGAATGTGGCTGTTGGCTGTTCAGTTCTATGTGCCAGCATTTTTTCCTAAAAAAGGGTGGAGGTGGTGTATTGCTCCAGAGCTCTGTGTAAAGTGTTCTTTTAACCCCAGGGGATCAAATTCCTGCTTCTCACTGTGCCCCAAGTCTGAATGGAAAGGAGAAAGCTCTCTATGGACACTCTAAATTCCTGAGAGGCCCTAGACTCCGGATAATACGCATGAGTTCAACACAGCTTTAGAGAAAGATCTGAGAAGTCAAGTCCTTGCTTTAAATGCCATTTCTGACTTGTGCTGTTTCCCAAAGGAATTATTCCACTTTATGTAAAACAAAGTATTATTGGGATTGGACACGACTAGTGTTTGGTTCAATCCAACAGTTCTCTATGGAGGGCCCCCCTGGGGCTAGGCACGATGACAGCGACAGGTGGGAAAGAGAAAGAAACCCAAAGATAATTTAGTTGCAAGCTCTTCCTTCAGGAGATGACAATCTATAATTTAAGACAGGACAGGCACACAAAGGGGATGCTAGCAGTAAAAAGAAAGTCAACCTCACTTCCGTTACAGGCACCCCCTTAATAAAGAAGGCACACAGCAAAGTGGAAATGGCTCTGAGAACCATGTTGGCCGAATCATCGTGGTCTGTTACACAGCTGCTGGTTTGGAGGAATCTGCCTTGCTCCCCAGAGTGGAGCTGTCACAAAATAGAGTGGGAAACGTCTGGCTTTCAGCCCAAGAGAATTTGCATGGCTAGTTGCATTAACAACCAGGCATTTCCGGCAGTTCCCAGCATTTCTGGGAATTTTCTCATTCAAAGGGCTGGAAGGCAGCTACATTCTCCCACTTGTTACTCATGGTTTCTTTGTATTACATCAATTATTAAAAAACAAAAATTCTTGGGCTATGTTGTTTCACAGAACAGTTTAGGACTTTAATGGGTCAAATAATGAAAGGTGCATAGAAGGTATTTAGGTAGTATTTATTAGATTTTTGTGTATTTAGAGATGGTTAGGAAATATTCAGAGCATGTTTGGCTCTCTCATAATTGATCACTTATGAAATATACATATGTACCCATGTCAACATATCAAAACAGGCAATATTAAAAGGGACAGATTATAGATTCTATTGAGATATATGATGTGATTCTCAAGCATACTTTTTGTTGCTACTGTATATCTAAAATTACTCATTCATTTATTTATCTGTCCATCAAGAGTTTATTGAGAGCTGACAATTAACCAGGCATTAAACCCAGACAGTCCTTTTAAGGCTGAGTCAATACAGCTATGGATAATATTCTAGAACTACTGTGTTTTCATTTTTTATGGATCTTTCAATGGATCAGCTCAAAATGAACAGAACCTGAGAGAGGCTGTCTGTTAAACATCCTCTCTGAATTGATGGGCTATACAGATCCTAAGAATGAAGTAACATGGTTCCTTTGAGTCAAATCTGGGCCAACTTTCAATGCCAAATATTCCCATCGAAGCTAACTGCCATTTCCTCCACAAATTCTCTCATATTTGGAGTTGCTGCTTTTGTTCCGATCATAAGGCCCACCTGAATATGGGGACGAAAGACTTCTGTCCTTCAAACTACAACCACAAAGCACATGAAGCATTTCTGGAAGGGATCCTCAAAAAAAAAAAAAAAAAAGGTTTCTGTGGAAGGCTGGGAAAAACTCTCATCTTCTCACTGGAGGACCACTCTGAGCTCTGTGGAGGGCTGGGGAGCAGGGCATAGACAGGAGGAACAAGGGAGATTCTCTGGGTGAGTCACAGTCTTCATTTTCTAATTTCAGGGGCGTAGAGGAAAGAAATTCAGACCAAAGCACCCCTTCCAAAATGCAAAATCTGGGATCCTACCTCCCTTCTAACTCCTGCCCATGCATTCTCTAAGACTAGCTCTGTGGCAGAAACAGATCTCCCACAGTCTTGTTTATATATTTTATATGCAAGATATATATCTAGTTGCCTACTTAGATATTGAAGTCACGCCCTGGCTATGCTTCCCCAGATACCTGTACCCTAATCCCACCTTCAAAAATTAATTCCCCTGAGGACGCCTGGGTGGCTCGGTTGGTTAAGCGACTGCCTTCGGCTCAGGTCATGATCCTGGAGTCCCGGGATCGAGTCCCACATCGGGCTCCCTGCTTAGCAGGGAGTCTGCTTCTCCCTCTGACCCTCCCCCCTCTCATGTGCTCTCTCTCTCTCTCATTCTCGCTCTCTCAAATAAATAAATAAAATCTTAAAAAAAAATTAATTCCCCTGGGTACTGGGGGCTTGGGGATCTTCTAGGTTCTCTGTGTCATTTGATAGCAAGAAACAACTGGAACATTTATTGAGCTATCTTCTATTTATTGGTGGTTCATCTATTCTTCATTCATTTCTCACACTTATTCATTTCTACAAATGAGAAAACCAAAGTTCAGAGAAATTCAGTAATTTGTCCAAGGTCACGTGTTAAGTAAACCCAGGATTCAAGTTCAGGTACATCAACCTCCAAATGCTTACTTTTTTCCTATCACACCAACTACCACCTCTGCAATATCCCTTGAAGGACTAGACTCTGAGCTCACTAACTTGCAGCCTTTGCACTGATTTTTCCTATAGATACAAGTTATTTGACATGCATATATATTTATTTTTTTAAAGATTTTATTTATTTATTCGAGAGAGAGAGGGCATGAGCAGGGGGAGAGGTGTAGAGGGAGGGGGAGAAGCAGACTCCCTGCTTAGCAGGGAGCCCGATGTGGGGCTCGATCCCAGGACCCTGGGATCACGACCTGAGCTGAAGGCAGACGCTTAACAGACTGAGCCACCCAGGTGCCCGACATGCATATATTTTGAAAAGTTTGCCTTTAAATGCTTTTAGATGGAGAAGAAGAGGAGCAGGCTCCAGAGTGAGAGAGGAGAAATGGCCAAACACACACACTTTACAATGATGTCCAGGATCAGTCCTGTTCAGTCTGACCCTACCATTGGTGGATTAGTGCTTATTTTCTGTATGAGCAAATATTCCTTGGCTATCTCATCAGTAGGGCATATATTTATATTTTCTTTTACGATAACTGTGATTGCTTTGCTTTAGACTCATTCAAAATCTTCTGCCTGGCCTACTTGGCCATTGTGAAAGGGTTGCCTTGGGGTTAGAGAAGAATCTGTTCTCATGAAAGAGAACACTTCCCCCTGCCCTCTGAAACGAGGTGAAGAAAATCATCACTGGGACCTCCAATTACATCTAAGCCTAGGTGTTAAAAAAAAAAAAATCTTTAGTGTATGTTCAGTACTCTGAGATTTTTAGCTCCAGGCAGTAGTGTGCTGGTAAATGTAGGGGAAAATATATGCATAATATACGCACATAAATTTATTACAAATTTTACCTATATGAAGGATGGGTAGCACACAGTTTATAAATAATAATAAAATGTTCAATACTCTTGAATGTAAATTTCATATTGCCAATTGATTCTCACAACAGAATGCTTCTGTGGATTTTTGTTGAGCAGGAAGCCTGACATGGGGCTTGATCCCAGGACCCTAGGGTCATGACCTGAGCTGAAGGCAGTCAATATAGCTATTGACTGAGCCACCCAGGCACCCCAAAATACCTGGAAATTTAACAATCAGCTCTCGTAAGCTGGTAGGAGCTGACTCTAGCAAACCACAGCCCTACACAGGAGACTTCATGATTTTATAAGACTTAGTTCCTAGATGTTAGGGCAAGTTGGCTCTTCATAAAAAGTTACTTTAGCCCTACAGCCTCTTAGTTAATGCCATGGATAACTTTAGCTTTAAAATTTGGCTCATATAACTTTTGTGTCCTCATGGGCAAATAATAACTGGGGATTAACCTTCAGTGGTTTTATGAAACCCACGTACTCTTGGAAGGAAGGGTGGCAAACTGGGTTTGCTAAGTAGGAGCTTAAATTCACTGAAGCTCTCAAACACGCAAAAGAAGGTGGAAAGGGTTTCCCTTTTCACACTGACTAACTGGAAGCTTAAACTCTGTTCTATGTGTAAAGAATGAAATGAGAATCCATGGTCTGCATTCTTAAACTTGGCTCCAATTAATCTTTTTTTCTTTTTTTTTAATCATGGGGCTTGAACTCATGACCTTGAGATCAAGACCTGAGTTGAGATCAAGAGTCGGATGCTTAACTGACTAAGCCACCCCGGGACTCCTTGGCTTCAAGTTAAAGCATTGTTTTCCTTTTAAATCATCTTACCCTTTTATTTCTGGTTATTTTGATATCCTTCATGCAACTTTGTAAGCAGCTTTTACAAAATGGTGTGAGGTAGGAGTATATAATTTCAGACAAATCTTCTAAAACATGTTTCTAATTATAAACAAAAAAACTAATTATAAACAAAATTATGAAACATAAGCTTCTTATGAGATTCAACTATGAAAAGTTAAAGTTCTATTGGACTTCAAACAACCATATACCATTGTCAAAACTCATTGAATTGTACATCTAGAGTGTGAATTGTATGGAAATAAAGTGTTATTATATGGAAATTATATTTCAATAAAGCTGATTTAAAAAAGTTGAAGTCTTCTTTCTCCCCTCTCTGCCCCACCTTATTCTTCTCTCTTCCCTCTTTCCCTATGGTAACCACTATTAAAAGTTTGATATGAGTTCTTCAGATTTTTTTAAAATATACACACTCAAAACAAAATCTGTTTACCCCCACTGAATTTGTCAGTAAAGGAGACTGCATAGAGGCCCCAACTCCACTTCCCTCAAAGGCTGGTAATAAAAGGCAATTACATACGGCCTTGTTACTCAATTTCTGTGATTTATTTCATTTTTGTCCATGTATACTAAGTAGTTCCAATACCTGAAAATAATGTTACACAAAAATCTAATAAACATTGGGACTGTATACAGCTATTTAATTCCTGGCTCCTGAAAACACATGCTGGTGTGGTTACTTGACGTTCAGGAGTCACTGCTGTCTCTAATCAGGGGTCACCTTAATTGTGATAGGCTCAGAAATTAAAATTTCTGTGAAACAGGGCTGACAAATCTCATTCATGTTTTAGGACTGGGTTTCTTAACCTCGGCACTATTGATATTTTGGGCTAGATCATTCTTTGTTATGGGGGCTGTCCTGTGCATTGTAGGATGTTTAGCAGCATCGCTGTCTCTATGTACTACATGCCAGGAGCATCTACTCTCCCACCCACCATGTTGTAACAAAAACATCTCCAGACATTACCAAATGTCCCCTGGGGGGCAAAG
The DNA here is from genome assembly GCF_037043125.1 of Eumetopias jubatus. Taxonomy (NCBI): domain Eukaryota; kingdom Metazoa; phylum Chordata; class Mammalia; order Carnivora; family Otariidae; genus Eumetopias; species Eumetopias jubatus. The sequence continues at coordinate 35,998,135 of NW_028274810.1, read as the reverse complement.
TTGCCTCTGGTTGAAAACCACTGTTTTTAGGAGAAAGTCATCAAATTTATTTATATTTTAGGAGAAGAGCTGATATTCATGGGAAGGAGAAGGAAAAACAACCATAAAAAGAAAGAAAGCAAATTTCCAAATAAGTATTCTATTTACTCTTTTGCCCTGAAAAGAAAGGGATAAGTGTTTAAAAAAACAGCTGTTGTCCCCATATATCTTTTCCCAGAAACCAGGGTACAGAAATACCCTGTAAATGACTACAACCAAACCATGGCTAATGAAGAAAACAGCCATCCCCACCTTGCCTACTCTTGTGTGGGGTTACCTTTGGGTTGGGGAGAAACCTTGGTTTCCTTCTGGATGTGGTTTTTGCTAGTGTCAGACAGTGAATGTTAATAAGGTACTCTGAGAAGCTAAGGAAGTGATGTCATATTCTTAGTATTCTATAACTAAGAATCCTAAGTTTGAGAACTAGGCACGAATTTGGAAATTATCAAGTCCACTTCTCTTTTACAGAGATTCACAGATGAAAAATTAATTGACTTAGCTAAAATCACACAAAGTTAGTAAACTGCAAAGTGAGGACTAGATCCTAGCTCTCCTCAGTCCAGGCTTTTCTACTGGTTTTAGTTTGGTGGAGAGAATTTAAGGGGGACAAGAAGGCACCATGTCAACTCCTCCCTCATCCCTTCCTCCACCTCCACTTTAAGGGGTCTCTCTTCTCTTCAAGATCTAAATAAGAATGTCTTGTACCTCTATTCTTTGATTTGTGTAATATACTAGGCCAGTGGTTCTCCACCATGGCTACAGACTAAAATCATCTGGGGAGATTTTTAAAAAGTACAGATTTCTGGGTCCCAACCATACAGATTTTTTATTTATTTGGTCTGGAGTAAGACAAAACATCAGAATTTCGTTTTTAAACATTCCCCCCCCCCCCCCAGGTGACTCTAATATGTAGACAGGATTGAGAACCACTATTCTGTGCCCTCTCGATAATTTCTACCTATCTTGGGGGTAAAGGGTGGGAGGGGGGAAGGAGGGAGCTTATATTCTCATGTTATCTCTGGTCCCAGTTTCCAGAGAATTAGATCCATTCAGAGATAGTTATTTTACAGGTGCTATCCTTTTCAACCATGTCAACATAGGCAGGGACTCCAGTCTTTCTTTGATTCCCTCAAAAAACCCTATTCACATAGTGTAATAGGTTTTCCTCAGGTTTGGCAGGTTGGAGTATTGCAGTAATATGAACACTTAAAATCGAATACCGAATGCTGGTGTTCTTCAAAGACTTGACAACCCTGTCTTGTGGCTGAGGCCTCTTCTCACTCCCTTTTCTCTTCTCTTTCCCTGTCTCCCTGTTCCTAGTGCCTCTAACAAAGGACATTTTTGCATTCTCTTTTGCTGTATTGTCTACTGACCTCAAGCCTTCAAGGATTGCACCTTTCACCCCAAAGGACCTGTTGTATTTTCCTAAACAAAGAAAATTCCCTCCCTAAGAGCAAGTCAGGGTTTAGCTCTTCTGAGGGTCTGGTGAACATTGTGGTTGCTTCCCCCACATCTATTCTCTGTTTTCTTAGTAACTACCCCCACTTTTCATTTGTATATCTACACTGTCCCGTGTAGCCCACATAATCGGGGGAAGTTAACCCTACCCAACTCTGGGCCAAAGGTTCCTTTCTTGGTTCACAGAACCGTGGTGTCTCAGTAATATTTTCATGGTGCCTTGAGGCCAACCAAACCAAACCAAAACCAAAATACAACTCTCCTCCTCCCCCCCGCCAAAAAACCCCTAACACTTTTGTTTATTAAGTATATAGATCCAAGCAACCTAACAGTAAAATTGTGTGTGTTATCTGACAGGTATATCTGCGCTATTTTTGAAATGTTAAAATAGGCCATGGTGCTCCTGAGAGTTTGCTGCGGTGCCCCAGCATGTCTCCATGCAATCAGGAAAGGGTAGCTCCAGTGTAAGTCAGCCCTTGCTTATAGTCAGTGTTTCAAAGATGGGCAGATGACCAATTCAGAATAATAAGAATAGACAAGATCCAAAAGAAGTTTCCTTACTTTACTGAGAAGATGAATGTCCCCCTCCCTGAATATAGGTGTGCAAGCATGTAGTCAGAAGCGCTGGCAGTCACTGTGCTGCCCTGGATAGGGGCCTGCTTTATGATGAAGTACATGTGTGTTAGGTGGAGAAGAGACACAAGAGATTCTGGTTCTTGGATGGCATCATCGAGCAGATCAATCAAACCCACTGTAAAGTCTGCATTACTTTAGAACTACATGGACCAATAAATTTCCCTTGTTTTGGCAGCTTGAATTGAGTTTTCTCTTAATGTCTAGGGCAGACAAACAGCCTTTATCTCAATTTGGCTAAAATAGACTAAATTTGGCTATAATAGAAACGACCTGCCCCCCAAATGACTTTAAAAAAAGTTTATTTCTCTCTCTTTGAGGTCATAGTGTAGCATAGTCACCTGAGAGTCATCACGAGTTCAGGGTCCTTCTAGCTTTTTGCTCTTCCAGACCTAGGGTAGAGCATACCCCTGTCCTCATGGTATAAAATGGTATAAAATAGCTCTGGTGCTCCAACCATCACATCCTTTTTTTTTCAAGCAGCAAATTCAGGAAGGGGAAAAAGATACAACTCCTTCCTTTCAGTCCAGGGCCTGGATTTCATACCCAGCACTTCTACTTTTCTCTCATTGGCAATACTTAGTCTCACTGTTATACCTAACACAAAGGAAGCTGAGAAATGTGGACTTTCTTCCAAGTGGCAATGTGCTCATTTAAAACTCAAGGTTCAATTAATAAAAAGAAAGGGTGGAATAAGAAGTTGTGAAAGGCAACTAGCTGACAGTCATCAACTGAATCAGAAAGTAATATATTTTTACATCACCATTATATATATTTTGATCCCTTCGGTGATTGACATACTGTTTGAATCCAATTAAGTCAAGGTATCCAAGTCATCCCAGAAGGACAGATTATTTAAAAGCTTCCAGGGAGGCACAGTTACACCACTGACCCCTTCTGCAGGGCTTTGCAGCAGTGCTTGGTGCATGGTAGATGCTCAATACATGTTTGTTGAATGTTGAGTGAATGAATCATTTTTAGCACTGCATTTCAGCATTTCAATAACTCTTAAATTTTCCTAACGCAATTTCCTATAAGACACAATCAGAGCTCAACCTTTACTGAACAGCAAAGAGGAGTTGCCCATTAACATTTGTGCCCTACCCTTCTGTGTAATCAACTCTGGTCACCAAATCTCAGACTTTAACCAGCTTTGGTTGCTCTCCAGAGGCCCTTCTCAGATTCTCCCTAACAAGCTCAAGGATGGCACCAGACAAACTTCTTACCTAAATAGATATCTGGGTTTCCCTCCTCCTTCCTCTATTCCTACTTGAAGAATTAATTAATTCATTAAGATTTTATTTATTTATTTGAGAGAGAGAATGTGTGCCTATCAATGGGTGGGGGAGAAGCAGACTGCCCGCTGTGATGTGGGGCTTGATCCCAGAACCCCGAGATCATGACCTGAGCTGAAGGCAGATGCTTAACTGACTGAGCCACCCAGGTGCCCTGTCCTACTTGATGAATTTAGTATCATATTTATTTTCAAGCCACAGGACTTCAGAGCTCAGAAGAAATGTAGACTTTTCTATTCATATCTGATGGCCTATGTGCCTAATGAGAACTAGAGCAATAGCTCACTTCAAATACATTGTTTTTAACATGCAAGTGTTATCAACAGAGAGAGATAGAACACATGGTATGTATCATTTACTCTGTAAGCATTTCCCCCTAAACAGACACAGGATTTTAGAGAAGAGTGAGCTCTTCCTAAGCAGTTGTATTTCAATAATCTAGTGGAGTTCTGCATTGTTTTCTTTCAATGAGAGCTATTTCTCTGAAGTGCCAGTTATTTTACTCAGTATGATATTATTCTGAATGAGAGCTGGTAGCATTTTCTGTTCAAGGACATAGCAATTTACTTTTAGAATGAATTTCTTCCCCCTGCTTTCATATGCCAATGTAGAAACTGATATCTGGTGAATTCCAGATAGAGCCAACGTTTCTCACAGTGTGATCTATGGATTACCTACATCCAAATCATGCAGTGGTTTCTGGGCTCCATCCCAGGTTTGTCGAATCAGAATTTCTCCTGGTCAATCTGACGAATGTGATGTGCGTTTCAAGTGTGCACTTTATGTGATTCTTGAGTACACTAAAACTTGAAAACCACTGACTTAGACTTCTCAAATTAAATTAACATGATTTTTATATCTAAAAGGTATTGTTACTGCTACTGATATTACAACTATTAGTAGTTGCATATTGAGCAATACTGAGCTCTTATCACTTGCCAGAGTGCGGATGCAAAAACAAATGAGGCAAACAATGAATCATGGAACACTACATCAAAAACTAATGATGTAACGTATGCTGATTAACATAACATAATAAAATAAAATTAAAAAAAAAGACAAGCAAATGAGTGATGAGAAAATGTGCACAAAATGCAATAGATTCAACACCTTTCATTTAGCTTCCAATTGGCTTTTTTTTTTTGGTTGAAACTATATGATGAGTCACCTCTGGATATGTGGTCACAGCTTTGAACTTAATCCCACTTCAGAAAGAGATTAAAAGGGAATGGCTGTTGTAACATATCTGCAAAGCTTCCTTTTTTTCTAATCTGTAGACAGGTAGTGTTTGAGTAACAGTGGGCCCCAACCACAGCATCCAGTGACCATCTATGAAAAGTAGACTTAGAAGTATTCTTAAAGATTGCTGGACTAATATGACATTTTGAAAGATAAAAATAAGGAAAGATACTGATTATTTTTTTTAAAGATTTATTTGTTTGAGAGAGAGAGAGAGTGAGTGAGTGGGGGAAGGAGCAGACAGAGAGAATATCCAAGCAGACTCCCGCTGAGCACGGAGCCCGACGTAGGGCTCGATCTCACAAGCCAGGAGATCAGGACCTGAGCCAAATCCAAATGTCAGATGCTTAACCAATCGAGCCACCCAGACGCCCCAGTCAGTGATTATTAATAGCAGGGTAATAATACTAGTGGAATGGTTTTGCAGGAAGGTGGTGGCAAATTGAATTTCTTTTGTATGTCATTATTTCTAAGGACGGTCCAAATTCTGGTATTATATGAGGTAGTATGGATGGTTTCCCTAGAGGCTGGAGAATAATTCATGGTTGAAATGTCACTTCTAATTTAGTGTCTATGTTTTACCAAATGCTTTATTAACCTTCAGCCAAGCAATAGGATACTCATCAACACCTAAGGCATTTAATACATGTGATTTCCAGAGAAACAGTAACCCAAAACTCAACCATCCTCCCTCTAGCTCAACTGATACATTCCCTAATCCCTTCAACATCAAGGGTATGGGTGTTGGCATGGCTGAGAGTGCCACATAGGTCATGCTATGATGCACAATTTCAGCCCACGACACAATAATCATCCTGGGTTTTTTTGCGGGGGGGGGCAGTTTTTGCCAACTCAATTCAGCCAAAGAAAAATAGGACACTGCTGGAGATGGAGGGCATGTAAATGTTTAAGTGATTTTTTTGGTATGCCTTCAGGGTGAGTAAAGATAAAAAATAAACGGAAAAGAGTAAAAGACAGAGACTCCAAATCTGGATGAGCCACTGACTGCTGCCAATGGAAACTGAAATGAGAGCCAACCCTGTTAGTGTCTTACAAGCTTAGACATGGGATGTCTACCCAAGCCACTGTCAGTTGAATATGTCTGAGCATAGTTCAGTTCCCAAAACGTGAAGCTAGGTCAGTGAAATCCCACAACATACTTTTGCCCACTGATTTTCTATGGTTTGTTCCTATGTAGATGGGGAGGACTGAGTTCATGGTGACAGGGAGAGTTGGAACTCTTTTCCAAAAATTCCACCAAAGTCACCCCATCTGGTAGTCATTTCTGAAATCATTTTGTTCCTCATTGTCCCCTAGGACCTAGTACAAGGCCTGGTACAACACAGGAGTTCTATAAATATCTGTCAAAGCGCTGATCTGCTCCTTTTTATTCCTGTGCCCCTTATATCCCTCAGTCATAGTGTTCTGTTACTTCTCTAAATGGAACTCAGCTTCTGCACGGCCCTGTCTATTTTCACAGCTACTTCTCTAGTCCAGACTCTCCTCTTCTTTATTTCTGGACTATGTGATGGCACCTAATTTTATTTCTCCTAATCTTTACGCCTGTTAAATCATTATAAGCAGGGGCGCCTGGGTGGCTCAGTCGTTAAGCGTCTGCCTTCGGCTCAGGTCATGGTCCCTGGTCCTGGGATCGAGCCCTGCATCGGGCTCCCCACTCAGCGGGAAGCCTGCTTCTCCCTCCCCCTCCCCCACTGCTTGTGTTCCCTCTCTCGCTGTGTCTCTCTCTGTCAACTAAATAAATAAAATCTTTGAAAAAAAATCATTACAGGCATATTGCCAGGTAGATTTTTTTTTTTCTAAAATACCACCTTCAGCTTTTACACCTCTGCTAAAAAATTTTGAGCGCCTCCCCACAGCCTGCAGACAAGAAAACCCTCATTTCTTGGCTTTTGGGTCAGGCCCAGCTTATATCTAGAAACTGAACTTTTTTTTTTTCCTGCTCCTAGCCCTTGCTCCAGCCATTGTCTGTTGATTATAAAATAGATATTCCCCCAGCTATCCTGTTTGCAATCATCACTCCTCCTCTATGACAGGCTTGCTGTTCATTCTGGTCCACTTGGACTTTGACTCCCACCTCCTGTGATCACACCTTCCTTAGAACTCCTATCCCTTCCAGGAGAACCCCACACCTCCTAGTCATTTATCTTGTGTTATAATGTGACAGTATTTATCTTTTAATGGCCTGTCCTGTTTCTTCAATTAAAGCCAGAGGGGCCTTGAGGGGGAGACTGTTTCTCACTCATCTCAGTGTCCTCTGTGTTTGGGATAGAATCTTTGTTGCTGCTCAATAAGAGTATTGCTGGATGGTGCTCAGGAAGCTCAAGCTTCAAGCTCGTCTGTGACTCTTTTCAATTGCCCACTGCTTTATTTTTTTCTACTGCCTTTTAAAGTCTTTCTGCAAAAGGAACAGTAATGAAAGGTTTTAGCAGCTTCGCCCCCCCCCTTTTTTTAGAGGAGAGAGAGAGAGAGAGCGAGAGCAAGCATGTGGGGAGGGGGAGGAGCAGAGGGAGAGGGAGAGGGAGAGAGAATCTTAAGCTGGGCAAGGAGCCAGAGGCAGGTCTCAATCTCAAGACCCGGAGATCATGACCTGAACTGAAATCAAGAGTCAGATGCTTAACTGACTGAGCCACACAGATGCCCCGAAGCATCACCTTTTTTTCTTATTAGATTTTTATGTATAAATTAGAAAATGATATTGTTTGTTAGATATCCAATTTGATAGTTATGTTCAACTGGTGCCTCCTCAATGAAAAATGGAATTAGGTTGGAGTCTTCTGTGGTTTTCTATCCTCAAACAGGCATGAAGATATTCAGCTAAGCACAAGTCTCCCATCACCTACAGCCACTGAAAGAACAAGTGGCTGTAGACTCTTCACAGTGGTGAAGAGTCTATAGTCAACCCACTTTGGAACTATCCCTATGGCTGGTGCTCTAAAATTAAGTGGTTGCTAATTTTTGCCAGGTGTTTGCACATCCACATGTTCAAGACACAGTCCTTCACCTTAACTGCCCATCCTGAAGCTTCTGATGGGAAGGAATGAAGCTCTCATTCCCTAGGGAGGCTGATTCAACTTTGTTTGTTCAGGATGAGACTGAGTACAGGAGACAGGGGTCACACAGGGAGAAACGGTGCCAGAACCAGAAGGACAACCCACGAACTGGGATTTTAAGTTACCTGCTTAGCCCTTGTTGCCATTTTGGCTCTTTAGACAACTATGCTTCTTTACTAATCAACATGATTATTTTTAAAGGTAAGTTCTTCTTTAATATCAGTAATGGTGTGAAGTTTAACCTTTTTGTCTCTTTGGCACAAATCTTCACACCTGGAGATCAGGTCCTGTTAGATTTTTCTGTGTGTGTGTCTGTGTGTGTGTGTGTGTATGTGTTGGGGGAGGGGGTATGGAAACATGAGTCAAAGGCAAATATCCTGTCCTCAGAAAATGATAACAGCAATTTTTTGGTGATTTGGAATATTTTAATAAGGAATTTTAGCATGCCAAATGGAGTAGATGATGGCATTCAAGTTATTATCCAGTTAGGTATTATATTTTAAGTTATATAACGTTGAAATCTAGGCAGCAAAAAGGTAAGGAGTTTCTAGCTTTTGATAGCTTTAATCATGACACTTTCTCTACTTTTATTGCAACTTGGAATACATACTTTTGTACCTATGATGCATAGTGGTTGGCTTCTTCAGGTGTGTATTATTCAGGATTCTAAGTAGGTGCTTTTGGAAGTTGCAGAAATCCTTGAAGGCAGTGGCTCTCAATTAATCTGTGTTCCAGAATCACCTGTGGAGCTTTTTAAAAATGCAGATGTGATCCAGACCCAGAACATTAGGATTTTCTGAGGCAGGTCCAGGGCAGTGTGTCTTCAGAAAGTTCCTCAGGTGGTTTTAAGCCACATCTCTCATTAAAAACCACTAATTTAAGGTCACTTAGGCTTTTTCTCTTTTAAGTAAGAGTCTTGGACTCAAAGGCCACCCAACAGAGGCTTGAATTCCCCCTGTAACATCCCACAAAGTCTGCTGAATATTTATCAATGTCCCATCATATAATGGACAGAATAAGCAGCACTTTAAATGTAATTTCTTCCTCTTTTTTCTCTCTGAAATTTTTCTTGAAAGCTCAAGAGAATAAAAGCCTTATTATTATTCCCTTTCTCCTACTTGGCCAATTTTGCCTTCTTCCTGCCTTGGAACTGGTGCTGAAATTCAGCATGGCTGTTTTGGTCTCACAGCTTCAGATTATTTATGGCCCTACCATGCCAAGTATTTTATTTTGGCCACCCCAGCCTTGTTGGCATACAGCTCTGGGAATATCGTCAGATAAGACAACTGTAGCCAGGAAAAGAAGCATCAACAGTTGTTACAAACTCAGAGGCTATTTGGTTTTCTGTTAATTTCTTAATTCAGGCATGGTAGATTTTTATTTTTAATTATTGTTTTGTGGATCTGGTGAATACAACTGGAATAGACAACCAAATAATAAGACTAAATTAAACCCACAATGGGATCGTCAGCATGCGTTTCACAGTAAAGACCCAAAGTGGGAAATCTTGTGTCTACACACTGTAATTCCCTGTGACAACAACAACTTGAAATGCAGAGTCTTTATTTTTCCATTTCAACCACCCCGTTGATACTAGTTAGCTCTCATTCTGTCTTTTGGTTTTTGCTATTTGTTGTTCTAATTGTCATCAAAGGAAATTCCAGGCAATAAAAAAACATACAAAATCCAAACACATTAAGGGTTTTTCCATCTTCTTTCTTTATATGACCATCTATAAAATAACATGGACATTTTTGGACATAAAATCAATGCTGAAGCTGAGTCAAAAATGAGAGGAAATAGTGTCTGAGTGACCTCTATTATATAGTTAGTCATTCAAAAGAAAAAACATGCTTTGTGCTATGGAATTTAAATTAGCTGCAAAGCAGCCCATGTGCTCATTCAAGGAATCTTACAAATGCAGCTAGTTATTTCAGGAAGTAGATAAGAAACCCAAAGACATTTCCATCAAGATACATTATGAGCATCATAATTTAAAATTACAAGTCTCCTGGAATTCCACTTACTAGATTTCAGCTCCATTTACGTGACAAAGACAAAAAAAAGGAGTGGTGATCTCATAATTCTTTTCTTACCACATCCTTTCAGTACTTCTATCGAAAGCATTTTAAAATAATAATTCTTCGTGATACAAAAGAATAGAATTATTAATCTAAGAAAAGGCCAATAAACAAAATTGCAGATGCCAAAAGAGGAAAAGAACTGGTTTCTGCAAGGGGTTAGGAAGGTGAGGGTGCTCTCCTTGCTGCCTGGCCGGCAGATGGCACAGCCCCCCAGCTTGTCAGCACCGCGGCCCCTCCAGCTTGGAGCTGCCTCCTCTGATTAGTTTGGGGAAAGTTTTAGCTAAATGTCACTCCTCCATCTCTTCCCACCTTCTCTGTCTCTCTCTCTTTGTCCACCTTCCTTCCTTTCTTTTTTTCCCCCCTAACTGACTGGAGGACTGAATGCTACCAAGGAGATTGAGTTAAAAATCAATACAGTGAGTCCCTCCACAGGGCAGGAATTACAGTCTGTCTTCTTATGACAGAGAGCATGTAATTAATCCACGTTCCTGGAAAGGAAGTCGATTTTGGAATGGATCTAGGAAAAAATGGATAGGATGTGGTGCAAATCTACTACTCTTTGCCGTGCCTTTGCCTTCCCAACTTTACTGAGGTATAACTGACAATTAAAACTTGTATATATTTAAGGTACAAGGGCTAGCGGGGAGGGAAAATGGGGAGATGTTGCTCAAGGGGTACAAAGTTTGTCTTTTTTTTTCTTAGTTAATAAAATAAAAAACAGCCTAGTCTGTAGTAAAGGCAGGAATCATGTAGAAGGTAAAGCAGGGGTTTTAGAGTTAGACCCTGTTACTGGAAAATTATTTATGTAAGTTAATCTTGGCCCACTTCCAATAATACATTATATACATATTTTTGTAAACTTTAAGAATTAAACATACAAAGCAGCCCCCTGGACCATGACTCCCTCACTCCTTAAAGTACCACTATTCTGACTGCTGATAGCATAGTTTTGTCTCCTGTTTAAATGAATGAAATAATAGAATATGTATTTCTATTTTTTTTACCTTTAAAATTTTTTTTAAAAAGATTTTATTTATTTATTTGAGAGAGAGAGAAATCGAGAGACAGAGCAGGAGTGGAGGGGGCGGGGCAGAGGGAGAGGGAGAAGCAGACTCCCCACTGAGCAGGGAGCCCGATGAGATGAGGGGGTGGGGATGGATCCCAGGACCCTGGGATCATGACCTGAGCTGAAGGCAGATGCTTAACTGACTAAGCCACCCAGGCGCCCAAGAATATGTATTTCTTCGTGATTGACTTCTTTTGCTCAAATTATGTTTGTGACCAGCAGTTGCAGATGTGCAGCAACTGGAGTTCTTATCTTTGAGAAGGCAAACAATCCTTTTGCAAGAGTACTAGTAGGTCTATTGCCTGTGTAAGAATTAATTAATCTTACACTATTTTCTTTAATAGCTAGAAGGGCAGGATGAAGGTATGCTTAGAGTCATGCGCAGAATGATGGAAAGTGTGGGGGGAAAACTATAGAATGGACAGATTGCTCTGAAGATGGATTTTGCTTAGATAATAGTATTTCTAGGATAAGACTTGATGTTAAATGTCTTTAGGTATTTGTTCAAATCAACCTAACCTCCAGTACCTTGGCCATTATCAACAGTAAAATGCAGTAATAATATGTCCTCTTTTCTTCCTTCCCTTCATTAAATATACTCTGTATTAAATGTGTGTTAAATGTGCCCTGTATTAAATGTGTTCTGGGCTTTTCAGCAGAGAGTTGCTAAAGTCTTCCTAGATTGATGATTTCATTTAAATATACAATGCACACACTATTAAATCTACTAAACCTAGACAGGTATGATGACTATCTCCATAACATCCCACTTCATTAACCAAGAATCGATTGCAACCCATTACAAAGTGTTTCAAATGCAATAAGACTATCCAGAAACCCTTGGGCTCTCAGCTTTGCATGAATATATAAGAAGTAGCTTTCTGGCTCTGAAGGAGGCAAATATTCAGCAAGTAGTGACAGATGTGGGAAGTATTCAAGCTCTCAGGGTGTGGCACAGGAAGGCACAATTCACCTCCATTTAAATGCTATGCCCTTCAAAAAGATGCCCAAGTGGCCACAGGCTTCTCTACAGAAACATCAAGATTTGCAAGGGAAAAACAGGCATCTGGGACAAACTCACATCTTTCCTCACAGGTCAGATCCTGGACACCATAGCAAAAAATGGGAAGAGGTGGTGGATAGTCAGAGAAAGGGGAGGAAAAAGAGGAAGCTCAGATGAAACAAATGTATAGCAAAATAATTGGGAAAATCTTTCCAATTGAAAAAGAATGAGAATGGAGTGGGGTGGGCAATTGGGGAGAGGAAAATTAAGGACCAGGATGTCTGATTCCAGAAGATCGTATTCAAAACGTTTTGTTTCATCAGATCTCAGTATTTTCATCTATAAAATGGAAAAAATAAAACCAATATATGCTCACTATGTGCAAGTGATCTGTCTCTATCCATTTGTCTTCCTGCCTACCTATATCAGTTTTATTATCTCCAAATTAGTAGTAGGACTTACCACACTACGAATTTTTATTGACTTTTCTAATACAAGAGCCAAAACTGTTCTCAAATAAACAGTTCAGCTCACTAAATGTGAATTTCAGCAAACCACCTAGTTCTGACCTGAGAACATGCTGCATGGAGATCTCATTATTCTTCCATTCAGTTTATTCCTCGGCTTTCACTACAAAGTAAGAGAACTTTTTGATGCTAGAAACATGGTAGGTGGGCATTTGCCAACTCTACGGGCCCATAGTTTAGGAAGCACATTTGCTGATGGAAAATATGACCTCCAAAGAGTGAATACTGTTCCAGTAAGTGAAGATTATTTATAGCTTCTGACACAGAAGGTTTCAAGTATAGAGTGAACATCATTAACTAACCTAACTCAAATAAACTCTACAGGAAGGAGGACTATAAAGTCCACACCGGATGCCCTTAAACGATGTGATCTTAGAGGACTAGACTTGATGATGAGATGGGAAAGATGAATAGAGAAATGTTAGTGAGTCCAAGGCGTACAATGGGACTTGGGGCTTTGCTTTTATTCCCTAGGTTATCAGTGGTCCTCTTCTGATTGCAGCACCTTCCCCCTTATTTCTTTCTTTCTTTTTTTCAAAAGGAATGGTGGTCCAACATTTCTAAAGCAATACAGACCTCTGTTCAGAAGCCCAGACTCCTGCTTCATGGAGACAAACTCATCTTCTTCCTCACTTTTAAGTTGACACCTCTTCGGACTTCACCTGCTCCATCCCTCCATCCAGCCATATCTCCAGGAGCCCATAGGAAAACTCTTTATTGGTTGGGCTAGTTTGCTCAAATCTCATGTATTATCTGGTTCAGTCTTTGTCTATACTGTGTTCCCACCTGGAACCCGGTCTCACGGAATCCCGCCTTGCCAAACCCTTTAAGACCCATGTCTAGCGCCATTTTTGTCCATGAGGCTCTCTCTGAATATCTAGCCCTCAAGGAGCTCCACTCTATCCTGTGAATAGCAGTCAGGGCTACTTCACATAATGTTTTGCTAGTTAACCATATTGTATTATCTCTTAGTTTGCTACATGTTCGTTTCTCCAGACTATTTAAGTTAGGGACCTATCTGAATTAGGGACCAAGCTCTTTGAGTTAGGGATCTAGTCTACTCAGAATGGCAGATGGAGCTACTTTTTGTAATTTGTCTACCCAGAGGATGTTCCATCTGCTAATTAACACAAGAGCAAAGCATAGGCCAGCTTCAGCCCTTTCCTTCCCTTAAACTCAATTTCAGACATGTGCTGACCAACCCAGCTAACACGGATAGACACCACAGTTAGTCCCCGAGGAGAAAAATAATCCTTCTAGATCCTGTGAGTGATACCATCCATCAAATGTTTTCTTTCAAGACACCACCTTTCCTATATGTGGAAAGTGACACAGCCTTCCAGATGAAGCAGAACAAAAGACATTCCCTAAAGGAAACATAGAAAAAAACCACCAATTTCAAATTCTGAGGCAGCCTGTTCAGCAACAATTGTTAAAAGTCCTAGAAATACAATCAAAGATACAGTAGGAGGAAAGGAAGATGGAAAGGCCAGGAGAGCTGGGTGAAGAAGTTGCAGGCGGGGTGGGGGAACTCAGCAATTGGCAGGCAATGATTTCTTCTGAGACAAAATGCACCAAGTCGAGCACTGAGGTAGACGAGTAAAGACCTAAAAGGGCAAAAAAATTAATTGTGCACCCCGGAGCACACAGATTTCCTCTTTTTGCCTGAGAGGAGCTTCTGTCTTTGGTCACAATGGTGTTGATCTGAGAAGGCTCGAGTACCAGCCTGTTCTCATCCTGCCACTCCTGCTTGCTGCCCATCCAGTAGACAGAATTAGAAAAACCACATGGCAGGCATTGCCTGCTGCATTTCGAAGGAGCATAGTTTTGTATCTACCTTTAGGGCCTTCTGCGCAGATTCGCTGGATCCAATTGCGATTAGATTAGGCCCAGCCATGCTGCAGAAACTCTTCAAATGCAAAGCATCAACCACCGGGACTGTGGAGACCGCATAGTCCTATGTGTATAATAGAAACAAGCAGTTTGGCATTGCAGAATAATTCTAAAACTGATTTAAACCTGCCTGAAACATGGCTATTTCTAGGGAGGCTCCCAGGGATCCTGAATATCTGGAAGAAAAACTGGGACCTATAGGTTTTGGTATTGCCAGTTAAATAAAGACTACTTTTTTTTTTTTTTTTTTTTTTAAGAGAGAGTGAGCACTGCATAGGGTGGAGAGGGAGGGGTAGAGGGAGAGAATCTTAAGTAGGCTCCCTGCCCAGCTCCATCTCAGGACCTTGAGATCATGACCTGAGCCAAAATCAAGAGTTGGACACTTAACTGACTGAGCTACCCAGGCAACCCCAATAAAGACTACTTTTAAGAAGAAAGTGTAGAGAGCCTCCTTCCAGATGTGTGATTGTGTCAACGGCTAGCTTTGCTGGTTGATCCATGGAGTAGGCTACTCTGGAAGGCCATGTCTGAATATCCTGTGCAAAATAGAGCCTCATGTCCTCAACGGGAAAAGAGCTTCCTAAGCAGTCTGGTGAGTCAATTGATTAATAATCAGTGGAGTAAAGGGACCTTGAGAGGATGTATGTGCAATATCTAGCCCAGTTTCCAGCACATAGTAGGTACTAAGTACAAGTGATCCTTGATTCCATTGTGAAAAATCCATGTTTCATGTTTGAGTCAGTTGGGTCTCCAGATTTTTTTGGAAGTCATTTATTTTGCAGGAAATCTGCCAGGTGGCTATATGATTATACACTGGGAGAAAACAGAAGATGTCTATAACCTTGTCTTTTGCGGCTATGGTCGCCCAATGCAGCCTATTTATTGAGAAATTTAAATATGATAGCTCTTAAAACTTCTAGCAAATGTACAAATATTAGGAATTATTTTGCACAGCTGGTGACATATAGATACCATTATTCATGACATGCTGATTTAATGTGTTTATGAATATTTATTAATTACTCTATGCCAGACATCAATGATCTAACTTTACGTACCTTAAAAGTATCGGCCAAGATTTCAGCACCTCGTTGATTTGTCCTTTTGGAAAGGCCCACAAAAAATTCTCTGCCTATAATAAATGTCATGGAACACAGTGAGTACATGGTACTAGTGACGGCACACTGTTTCTTTATATTATATAATGAACTTAAAGCACCACACAGTACTTTCTTACCACATAAGGCAGCTCTGCTTGTACTCTGACCTCTGCTCTCTTTACACAGATCTCATTTCAAACTATTGTCCTTAGAAATAAACTTGTTCAAATGCACAGAGGCAGAAAGTAGAATAGTGGTGACCAGGGTCTGAGGGGAGGAGGAACTGGGAAGTCAGTGTAGTGGGTATGAAGTTTCAGCATGTGAAGGGGAAAACATGCTGGACATGGATGGTGGTGATGGTTGCACACTGAAATATACACTTAAAAATAGTTAAATGGTAAGTTTTATGTTATACAGATTTTAGCACAATAAAAGAAAAAATGTTCCACTTAGGAAATAACGGATTTAAACACCTTCTTGTGTAATAAAAAATTAAGTAATAGCAATGACAGGTTAGTAATTCTTCCTTTTTTTCCCCTAAAAGAATAATACTAGACATTCATGATAAAGTCAGATTCCTTTTCTTATAACAATGATGTGAGGGCTGAAGAAACTATCTGCATAAAGGGAGTTAAGGGCTGATTGGTCTTCAGGCCTGACCTCTAAAGAG
Source organism: Eumetopias jubatus (assembly GCF_037043125.1). Taxonomy (NCBI): domain Eukaryota; kingdom Metazoa; phylum Chordata; class Mammalia; order Carnivora; family Otariidae; genus Eumetopias; species Eumetopias jubatus. The sequence continues at coordinate 35,982,057 of NW_028274810.1, read as the reverse complement.
ATATCCTTAAAACTCTTACTTGTTGTGTCAAGTCGAAACATCAGAGATGCCTATTTGCAAAGTACTAAAGTTTAGGAGGATAGAAATTTCTAGTCATTTGGCTTTTCTGAAATTCCATAAATTTTCTTCTCGGAAGGCAAAACACCAAATAAAAATGGTCCCCCAGTGAGAGGCAAACATTTATAATAGATAGTATTAAGCAATATATAACTGTGAAGATTCTTAACTTCCCTTGATTCTTTGAAGAAGAATTCTACATGAAATGTGAAAAAAATATTCAAAGAGAAATCAGTATATATTTTGATCCAGAACATTAGGGTAAAGTATAAGAAGAAAAACCAGGTAGAAAGAATTGCTTGATAGACTTTACAAATGTTACAAACTCAATCCTCATAATGTCCTTAAAAAAGGGGTAAATGACCTAGGTCAAATGATGTTCTGGTAACTTCCAGTGGCTTATGCTCTTGGCAGGCAGAGGACTCTGGTGGCACACTGACAGGTTTTTTTGTTTTTGTTTTTATTTTTGTTTGGTAATGGTATGTCTCTGTTGTCACTTGAGAAAACTCACTACATACAAATCAAAACTTAACTAAGAGGAAAGATCTTTTATTTGGCAAAATTATTACTTTACTAAAAAAGCTGAAATTAAAAAAAATTTTCCTTAATTCTTCTAAGATAAAAATAGATTTATAAATTAGATTTATACATAATTTCTAGGAAAAAATATTTAATGGATTAAGCAATTTAAACAAATTTATAATGGGGTATGCACACTATTTCTATTTTAAAAGACTAAGGTAGCAAAGCACAAAGATAAGCAAACTGCTTATCTCTTTAAAAAGTCAGTTGGACTTTTGTTTCTGGCAATATGGGGGACTGGATCCCCTAAATGGTCTTTATTTTTTTTTTTAAGATTTTACTTATTTATTTGACGGAGAGAGAGAGAGCACAAGCAGGGGGAGAGGGAAAGGGAGAAGCAGGCTCCCTGCTGAGGGAGCCCAATGCGGGGCTCAGTCCCAAGGTCCTGGTATCATGACCTGAGCTGAAGGCAGACGTTAACCAACTGAGCCACCCAGGCACCCTGAAATTCCTAAATGGTCTTTCTGATGAAAATAACTGAACTTCTGGAACTGAAATATTAAAAAACATGTTTGTTGTTGTTATGTCTCTTATGTCATCTTTTTCTGTTATCAATCCACCCTTTCATCTCATTCATTTATAGGAGAAGCCAGGTCATTTATCCTGCTGATGATCCTACGTTCTGGATTTGACTGGTTGTTTCCCTGTGTATTATCTAACATGAAATTGTTCCTTTACCCTCTGTATTTTCAGTAAACTGATAGTTTCATGTAGATATTTAACTAGATTCTTGTTAAAAAATTTTTTTTTGATAGAACTACTTCAGAGGTGGGGCTATACTACCATATCACATTATTAGGCACATGACTGAGAGCCACATTGTCAGTGATACTAGAATAATCTGTGTCTTCAAGTGGTATCAGCCTGATCCCTCTGTTATAAAGTTCCCCATCAAGCTTTCACATAAATGTTTTAACAGCCTTGGATGATCATTACACAGATCCATTATTTTATTAGAAATCTAAATTTATTGGCTAGACTTCTTTAAAAAAAAACTTTCTCAATCAAGCATTTGGTTTACTTGAAATAGAATGCATAAAGGAAAGATAGCTAAATGCCTGAATCTTTCCTTCACTTATTAACTATCAGAGTAGTAAGATGGTGTCCCCAGCAACTTACAATAATGACCAATATGTTTTTTAAATAATATTATTATCCACGAATGAATCAAAGAATAAATCATAATGGAAATCAGAAAACATTTAAAACTAATGATAACAAATATATATCAAAACACAAAGGATTCAGCTAAAGCAGTACTTGAAGGGAAAGTTATACAGCTTTAACTGCTTGCCTTAAGATGAGAAAAGGTTCAACATTAAATAGACAAAGTTCCAACTTGAAATGTAAGAAAAAAAGAACAGAATAAAAACAAAGAAATTTGAGGGAAAGAATTAGATAGAAACAGGAAAAGGAAAGGAAATATAAAAAAGAAAGAGAATTCAACAAAGCCCAAAATTGGTTCTTTGAAAAGATGAATAAAATTGACAGATCTCTGGCACAAAAGAAAAAAGAGAAGGCACAAATAAACATTAGGAAAGATAAAGGGACATAGCTATAATGCTATGAAGCTTAAAACAGATATTAAGAAGATATGAAGTAGTTTATACCCAACATTTCGAAAACTTAGATAAAATATTAGAAAACAGAACTCACAAAAACTGACTCAGAAAACACTCAATAGTCATGCAACCATTAAAGAATTGAATCAGTTTAAAATCTCCCCACAGAGAAAGTACCTGGCCTGCAGAGCCTGTTTACAGGTAAGTTCTACCAAAGTTCAAGGAATGCACAATTCAAATAGTACTGATTCTAGAGAATAGAAACATAGGAAATATTCCCTAATATATGTTATGAGGTTACCATAATTCTTTTATCAAAGCCAGAGAAGGAAAGCAAGCAAGAAAAATTACTGGCCACAAAAACAAAAGTCTTAAGAAAAAAATTAACAAACTAAATCTAGCACTCTAGTAAAAAGAAAGTATATCAAAATGGAGTTGGACTTCATCCCAGGGATGCAAGACTGATCAAATATCAGAAAGATCAATTAGTGCAATTAACCACATCAATAGATTCAAGAAGAAAATCATATACATTTCACTGGAGCAAAAAGAGTTTATCACCTGAAACTCCATTTCTAGCTGTTTACTTTAGAGAAACTCCTATGCACATTCCCAGGAGACACAAGAATGTCCACAGCAGCACTGAAGATAATTGAAAAAAATTGGAAAACACTCAACTATCCAACAGCAGTAGAATGAATAAATGCATTGTGGTAATTCTTAACCATGGAATACCACACAGCAGTGAAGACAAAAAACTATAGCTACACTCACCAAGTTAGATCAAAAGCAGACAAATCACAGAATAGTTCATATAGTATGATCCTAATCATATAAAGTTATAAGACAAGCAAAACTAAACAACTTTTTTGTTATTTTTTTTTTTAGGAATTTATAGTTTAGGAATGCATAGATTGAGGTAAAACTCAAAGAAAGACAAGGCAGTGATTAACACAAAATGCAGGACAGTGGTTACCTCAGGCTGCGAGGACAGAGAGGTTGGGAGTGGGGCTCCTATGGTCCTGGCAGTATTTCTATTTCTTAAAGCCAGGTGGCAGACACCAGGTGCTCATTTTATCCTTGGTCTTTAAACTGTACATAGACATTGATAACTCTTTTATTATTTGTTCCATAGTTCACAAAAATAAAAAAAATGAAAGTAGAGGTATGCTGATGCCTATTTGGATTGAAATAATTTCTGCCAGGAGCTGCTTGCCTGACTCACAAGATTCCCAGGGGAACTGGAGTTGGATAGCTGCTTTCCTTCTGCCCATTTCCCGATCAACTGCTAATGAAGCAGCTGAAAAGCACTACAAAAGCTGTGGAAAGTGCTACAGATTTTGTTTCTTCCCCAACTCTGCTGAATCAAAAAATTGAGTGGTGTTGGTGGCACAATACGCTGAATGTGGTTAGTGCCACTTGAACTATATACTTGAAAAAGGTTAAGATGGCAAATTTCATGTTATATATATTTTACCAGAATTTAAAAAAAAAGAAAGAAATTGAGAAGTAGGAAATAGAAGGCAGGACCAGGCATCAGGCATGGATGAGGTGCCAAGCAGATATCCTAACACAATCTCAGTTTTGAATAAAATAACTTTCAAGATATTAATTTAAGGATGGAATAGTACCAAAATAAGCTTGCAGATAGTGTCAACGGCAAGCCTCAGTACTTAGGTACCTAATAAGGAGTTGGGGCAAGAACATCAGGATTGAAATGCTATGCAAAGATCTCTGACCAAAGGAAGAGGTTCCTATAGTTTCTATAGTGAAAGCTGCGCCATAACATGTGAAGATTTTAGGGAACCTGTTCAGCTCAACTGTTAAGATAGCTAAAGGGCTGTGAACACAGCTTGTTTTAAACCATACTTCGGGGCACCTGGGTGGCTCAGTCGTTAAGTGTCTGCCTCCGGCTTGGGCCATGATCCCAGGGTCCTGGGATCGAGCCCCGCATCAGGGAGTCTGCTTCTCCCTCTCCCACTCCCCCTGCTTATGTTCCCTCTCTCATTGTGTCTCTCTGTCAAATAAGTAAATAAAATCTTAAAAAAAAATAAACCCTACTTCAAATATTATCAGTACCTGCTTACAAGAAGTTATTTATTATATAGCTGTGTTCGGTAAAAAAGAGTTTTATTGTAAGGAAGCATGATTTACACATCTAGCTTTTCACAAAAGCCTATTTTCTAAGAGAAACAGGCTGTTGTTCTGTGCTGCCCAAAAGAATGAAGTGCCATCATTGGGAGACACAGAGAATATTCTAAGGGGAACTTATTAGGCAGATTTGAAAGAATGCCTGAGTCTGCGTGGACACGGCCAGAGCTGAGAATGCAGCGTAGGCCTCCTTGACTCCTTGTTCTGTGTTCTTAGGGCTCAATGGGTGTGCACCCTGTAGCCCAGGTTGTGCAGTGCACAACCCCAGGGGGTACTATTCATGAGCTTGTGATAAGAATGGCGCTGCCTAGAGCACAGCAACACAGTGGCCCCACCCATAGATATGTGACACTGAGCCAGGAGCTACTCAAATGTCACAGGATAAACAACTTTCCTCCTCCAAGAACATTAATGATAGCAAGATGTAAGTAATACAGAGCATTATGTTTATATTAAAATGAAGATGGCTTATATTTTCTCTATATACAAGGGATTCAATCTAAAATTCACATCAGCTAAAATATTAGACTTCTAAGAAGTTTCATGTTTTCAGGGGACCGTGGGCTACATTCCCAAATCCCTGGTAACCAGCCCTGGCTGGTAGGGCTACATCTATGAAACAGGTATTTTTTCTCTGACATTGAGGGAAAATAAACTCTCACTATAAATTAAAAATTGTTATCAATTTTCTTGCTTATCAGTACAACTAGAATGAATCTGGGGATCCAAATTTTGGCACATGACTTTTGCAAAACAATAATACGATCATAAAGAGCTGGAAAGGTTAAATGCTACAGTTATTGTTTCTTTAGCAGCAATATTATGCCCACTATAAAAACTGATTCTAGTTAGATCCATAATATCAGCTTTTTGTATTTGGTTGAGTTCTGATATTACTCATCTGGCATTGAAGCCAAATCAATTTGCATTGAAAATTATTTAAACTCATCTTGCTGTCTGGGCAAGAAAATTATTTGTAAATGACATCTCTTGAATTAAGAGTCTTTCAAATACAAACCAGATACAATAACATACAATGCAAAACTATACAACCCACAAGCTCACATTGTAGAATATAGCAGATGCAACCTATAAAATGATAGGTACACGCTGATAAGATTTTTGTAAAAAATACACAAATATGGCATGCATACAAAATTACTAAAAGGACATACACCCAAATGTTGAAATGATTATCTTGGAATGAAAGGTCATTTTCATTTTATTCTCTTTTGTGCTTTCCAGTATTTTCCAAATTCCCTGCAATTAGCATTTTTACTTTGGTAATTAAAAAACAACAACAACAACAACAAAAAAACCCCTACAGTTAAGCGAATAGAAGCCAGGTATTAGAAATAGTTTTGGATAGGAGAAAGTGAGGATGAAGATACCTGTGAATAAGACGTCTCCACCATCTAAAGTTGCGTTTTCATCTTTCATCTCTACTAGATTGAGCTGAAGTTTTTCTAATGCTTCTTTCATCATGTCAACCTGTTGAAAATAAAATTATTCAGATTAACACGCCACCATTTTCTAACAACAAAACTAATCATCTAAAACTTCTGAACACTGATTCATGCTATGTACACTAGTGCATGCGCGCGCGCACACACACACACACACACACACACACACACACACACACCCTTGTGACTATATGAATATATGTAGTGTAGTTTGGACTTGCAATGACCATTTGTAAGAGAATAAATTATCTATTAGAAATTGTCCATTATGTCTCTGTCTAGTCTATGCTAAAGTCAGTATTATAGTCCCTTTTTCTGTTGGAGGCTGACTGGTTAGGACACTGTTGGAGGCTGACTAGTTAGGACACTGTTGGAAGACTGGCTAGTTAGTGCATATGGGTCAAGAAAGGTGAAAGGCAGAACAAATCTTCCTATTCTTGCCAGAAAGTACAAGATTTAATTTTAAACCTTAAGTCAGTCAGTAAGTCAGTCATAATTGACTCATACTCAATGTATGCATTACTCATGCATACATTGAGTAATATATGGAAGAAATATCAATGACAATAACCATTTACTTGAAATCTCAGCTCACAGGACATTGTTTTCTGTTCAAATATTTTCTAAGATGTCAGAACATCTAAGGCTCCTCTGTAAGTCTGAACTGCTAATTAAATTTAACCTAGTCCCCTAGGGGTGATTAACACAATTAATTGCAATCACACCAAAGAATACTTGAAAAATGAATTTCAGGGGCTTTCTAGGATTGCAGGGTATAGTCTAAAACACAGAGATATTCTGGGCTGAATTAGGGAATACTTCTAGTGAGGTTTATTTTTGATGCAAGAAAAAGATTTAAGGCATAACAAATGCCCTTTGAAGTTCAGTTTAATTCAAATCTTTCCAGCAGCTCAACAATTTAAATATTTCTGAAGGTCTGTATAACCTCTGACATGGTGAAGACATACACTGAGCAAACATGAATAGGGGCGAAAGGAAAACAAGAGATCACATGATCCTGAGAAAAGGAGGTAGTTCTGCCAAACTACAGCATGCCCAGGACACATACAGAATTGTTGATGAAGAGTTTAGGAGACACAACTACAACAGAGTAACTTCTAAAGTAATAAAAATATGGAAATATTCTGACAACAAGCCTGACATTCATGCAGTCAAGAAAAAAAAGAGGATACAAATTAAAGTAAATATATCATCTCATCCTTGTCCTGGAACATGTAAAAATTCCACAAACCAGAGTGACTCAGAACAATAAAAAATTATTTCCATGGACAAAATGGTCTTCATGTTGTAATAAATATATCTAGTGTTCTCTCCTAACAGCATAATAGGTTTTTCTATGTAACAGGAAGGAGAATCATTACTGTAGCATAAAAAAAGAAACAAAATAACATTCATCATGGCTTGTTGGGCTATAGTGAACCCAAGAAAACACAACTGTTTCCTTCTGGCATCTGCCTCTGGGTCTATGGGAAATTCTCTGAGCTTGGAGAGAGATCTTTAGAATGCAGCTACTGTACCTTTTGTCTCTCTTATGATGCTACTGCTTCTATTGTAACTTAACATTTCAAAGATTACCAGGAATACAGCAGTAACATGTATTTTGGTCTGACGAATGTATATGTAACTTTGATTCTTAAGAGTTTCAAGAGGAACTTTATTCGATTCTTAGGAGTTCAAAGAGAACAGAAGTAGGGAGGCTAATATATACCAGTTTCAGAAACACTGTATTTCTTTAAAAGTCCTGTGTCTTTCAAATTAAAGTTTTAGAGGATAAAATGCTTGTGGTTTCTTAAAAGTTAAAACAGCTGCACCAATATGAAAAAACTGGCTTTTGCACAAGGCCTGTAATTATTTTTCTCCTTAAATATTCAGTCACATCTATATAAACAAAGTCATCAGGATAGGTCCATAACACAAACACTTATGATACCATATTACTTTCAAGTTTAAAAGTTTGTTAAATGTCAAGTAAATAGTTCTGAGAATTGTAGAACCATATGGTATCAAATCGGCAATGTTAACTCCAGGGAAATTTCTGGAGAAGAAACAAGAGAGGCTGAACCCGGAGGCTGTCCACTGAGAACCACAAACTCTTGGCATAGTGGTTCCACGAAGCAGACAAACTCAGCTGCACACAAGGCCCAATATTGCCCTGACACACGGACCCAGAGCAAGTCAGTTATCTTGGCAGTTAGAATACTATATATAACTACAGAAGTGGGAATTTCTGCAGGAAAAGATCCAAACCATGAGCCCTCAAAGAAACTGCCCATTCTGTGGTTACATAGCCATGGTTAATGTTGACTTAATTAACTTTCAAGAGGAAAAAAAAAAAAAAAAAAGACCAAACAACACACCCCACCTTTCACTGAGACACTAGTGTTGCAGAGTGGAACTTAGCATTACTCAGGGTGGGGAGAAACTGCCAGACAAACAGCATTAGTTCTAAAGGTTGAGTTGAATAGTTCACTTTAGCCCATGAAATTAGAAATAAAAGGGTAAATTAGAGAAACAACCTTAATTAACTTAAAACCTACTGATATTATTTTCACACTCTAAAGATTGGCAAGGCCTTTCTTCCTCCCCTTTTCACTCTGCATACACTGTCTCATTCCTTTACTTTGTACTCCCATTTCTCTTTGCCTCCTCTTTGCTCGTCCCACCCTTTGCTAAAGATTCCTTCCCTGACCACAGTGGGTTCAGACCACCTCTGCGGCTTCCAACCATCCAACCCACACGTCTTTCTCAAGAGCTGGTACTAGTTTTGAAGTCATTATCTTTTCCTTTTCCTCTTCCTTCCCTCCCCATCTCCTTTTCCTTCTTTCTTTTTTTTTTCCCCCCCCTGGAGTACTATTGTCAAAAACTGTAGAGCTCTTGGTGCTACACAGGCAGAGGCACTGCCCTGGGAATATCTGCATAGTGTACTGTTGTCCTCAAGGGCCTGGAATTTAAATCCGGCTCGGCTACTTATTAGCCAGTGACAGCTTGTTTAACTTTCTGGGCCTCAGTGTTCTCACCTTTAAAATGGGTGGTTAGTTATAATAGTACCAACTTCCTTGGCTCCTCCTGATGATGAAATACACATAAAACACTTAGCACATTATTATTATTCTCAATAAATATTACATAGGACTTCTATCATTTTGATGAATATCAGCTTATGTGGACCCAATGATAAATACTTGTGCTATGAAACTGATCCACAAAAGAAAGCTGTTGCTTTTTCTTACATTTGGACAAGTTTCTTTTGTTTTACCCCTATGACAGATCCCATCTACTTTCCAGTGAGTTAAAATTACAGTCTTTTCTGCAAAGCCCATGTAAAGTCAGAACACATACACTGAAGACACATTGAAATTTAAACCATGCCCATTTGATTTCCTGCCAGCTCCTGGAATCTGTCAGGCTATGGGGTAGATTCCTTGTGTAATCTCTGCTTTAAAACAGACCCCTGGACGTACTACGTAAGGTGAGAAGTGGGTCTGTCTGGTAAGATGTCCCACAGGACTCAAAGGAGTGTCAGCTAAGATGATACAGAATGATTACAGTTCCTGAAGATAGGACCACTCTAAAGGACTCAATCTAAAGAATTCCCTCTCTTTTTCAATGCCTGGTCCCTTTTCCTACATTTTCTGTTCCTCTCTCTTCTCACCTTCTTTCATGGCCCTCATTTCTATTCCCTCATTTGTCCTTCAGTTTACATCATCACCCTGTCTTCTCATTTCACTCCTTTTGGGTTCTCATGGTGAATGGAAAGAATTGAGGATTTGAACTATTAGGTATGTTACTTGGGATGAGTTGTACTTTCTGAGCCTCGGTTTCCTAATCCACAAATGGGATAGTGTTTTCTCTCTAACAGGGATTATGTAACAAATAAGCTAAAACATAGTGCCTGGAACATTGTACTCAAAACCAGTGGTTGCTGATGTTATTGTTTTGCCCTAAATTAACTCAGTGCTTGGTTTGGATTCTGGCTACCTTTCAAAAAGAAATAAAAGACAAAAATAGACCATTTGATTCCAACTCTTCTTTTCTTCTTGCAAAATTTCCCCCAAACACAAAATACTAGAACAAGTATAAAACCTTACACATTTTTATTGGGAAGTTATATTCCCGGTAGCTTGCAAGAGCACTGAGTAATTAGTTCAATATTCTTTACTTAGATGCCGACATTTTCCAGTTGACCCTGTCCAAAGTTGCCTTTGCTGCCTACTTTCAACTACGTCCACTTTGAATGTTTCACATCTTCACTATGGATGTCGTGAATGTGCTCACGAGGGCTGATGAACAGTTTTGTGGTGCGGTTCCATTAAGAGTCTGCACCAACTTGTTTGCCAAGCTGCTTTCCTTTAGCTGCTTCTGCTCAATGGGTGCCAGATGTTATGACTACAGATGAGGACCTTGGCATCGGGTTGTCTGTGGCCGATATGTCTCTGTCCCCCACAGACCTGCCATGCATTGGGAGCTGTGCTATCAACACTATCGCCACTAGGTTTTCAAAGCCCATTTCAATGTTCCAAGTCCCTTTATTACTCATCATATTATAAGAGCTTTGAAATTATACTGTCATCCTATTCATACTCCATCTAGCTCTTAAAAGCTGAATAGCAGCAACATGGCTTTGTTGGTCGTCAAATAGATTCATTTTCTCAATTTGTTGATTTTATTTTGCCTTTTAATGTTAATTATCTTGTAGATAATGCTGAGGAAGCCACTCAAGAAGCTGATGTAATGTTTCTATCATGTCAAGGCACAGCTGGCTTGAAACTTGTGGGTACATCAAAGTTATGCTGGGTTGTCTCTGGTCACACTCAAAAGTCCACATTTCATTGGTACCACTTCAATGTTCTCTGTTAATCAGCACATCTTTGATCCTGTGGTCACTTGGAATAGTGTACGTTTAGCTGATTTTATAACAATAGTTAATGTCTCTATCATGCTTTTATATATCTTTTCTCCTTTAATCAACATTTCAGTTCAACAAACATTTAGTAGATGCCAATTTTTAAAAAAAAAATCAGGCTACAAATATTTAGAAAAACACAAAAGCACAGTCTCTGTGCCTGGGAAGATAGCAAGTCAGTGGGGCAGATATACTTTATGGATATATAGTGATAATAAAATGAAATACTTGTGATGGTAGTAAGGGTAGGCACTAGTACACCCATTTTACATATGAGTAAACTGAGGCTAGAGGAGGTTGACTGATTTGCTGAGTCAAGCCTCCTGAGCCCATGCTCATGCTCGGGTTCCTATTTATTGCACTGTGTGATTATGATTTTCCTGAAGTCTCATCACAAAGCAAAGCCCACATCAGAATTGAAGCTCATGCCTTCTGTTTTCCAACTCTGTACATTTAAGTCCACTTGATATTACAAGATCCTTTTCCAGGTGACTCCAGATTCCATGATCTCTTCATTTCAGAGATGAGTGACATTTTTATATACTATAGTATATAGTATAGTATATACTATACTAAGGTATAGTATAATTAAAATGCTAAGTAATATGAACAGAACATATAAACCACATCAGGAATGCTCACCAATGACAGCCTGCATATGAATTACCCTCCTTCAACTTTGGGATGCCTGAGGTTTGTTCAGTGGTTTATTCCTTAACTTTTCCGCATGTGCTAATTAAATTACTAAAACTAACCAGATCTACCAAAAAAAAAAAAAATCGAAGAGAGGCTTGACTTACTAAATGACACAGTCTTAAAAATTCCTAAGTAAAAGCATATTGGAATCCTTTTCTATTGGAAGGACAAAACTCTGGAGGAATTTAATTAGCAATGATAACAGCAAACATTTATGTACTCTTCCTACGTGCCAGACACTCTCTTAAGAACTCATATTTAACTAATCTAACCCCTCATAATCCAATGAAACAAGTACAAGCATTATTTCTGTTTTAGAGATGAGGAAGCCAAGGCACAGTATGTGATTCGCGCAAGGTCTTACAGCAGCAGAGCTCAGATTTGAACTCAGATAACTTTACTCTGCAGTTTGTGTTCTTTCCTGTACAACTTGTCACTAACAACAAGATAATTTATATGTCTATTATGTCGTCAAATGAAAATAAGTATTAGAAAAGATTGTAAGCGTCTATAATACTCTTAAAAACAGATTATGTTCACTTTATTTATTTGAACAAAAATGTATATTCAGACATTCTGGAGGAATGGGAGTTGGCAGGGGGGAGAGGCTATAAACTGCAGCAATGTGAACTTACATTTGGTTTCTTTTTTTTTTTAAGATTTATTTATTTATTTTGAGAGAGTGAGAATGAGAGAGAGAGAGAGAGAGTACATGAGAGGGGGGGAGTGTTAAGGGAGAAGCAGGCTCCTCGCTGAGCAAGGAGCCCGATGCAGGACTCGATCCCGGGACTCCAGGATCATGACCTGAGCCGAAGGCAGTCACTTAACTGACTGAGCCACCCAGGCGCCCCTTACATTTGGTTTCTAAAGGTCCTAAATTTTGTTTTCCTAAGCATATACAAACTAATGAATTTTGGGAGCCACTACTTTATCCTTCCAATTTCTAGATCAGATTATGAGAAGGAGTTATTTGCAGAGAAATCTTCAGACAGTCAACAAATGTATCTTAATTACGGTAAGATTATAAAAGCACATGGACATAAAGACACACACCAAACCATGTCACCATACACCAATTCAATCAATTGGGAAAGATTCTGAGAATCTACCACATTGGGAAGTATGGAGGAAGAATTCTAAGATGCCCAAGACTGCCACCACCTGATGCATACCCCATGGACAAATCTCTCCCTTTGGGTGTCAAAAGAACATATAAATATGATGAGATATCACTCCTGTGATTAGGCATGTTTTATGCCACAAGTAAAGATATTTTGCAGATGCAGTTAAGTCTCTAATCAGTTGACTTGAGTTAATCAAAAGGGAGATTATCTTGGGTGGGCCTGACCTAATCAAGTGAGCCCTTAAAAAGAGATAGAAGAAGTCAGAGAGATATTGTCCTATTAGTCTGGAAAAAAGCAAACAGCCATGGTGGGAACTGCCTATAGAGGGATGCCTACAGAGCATCCTCTAGGAACTGAGAGCAACTCCTAGTCAATAGCCAGCAAAAAGACAGGGACCTAATCCTACAACCACAAGGAACTGAATTCAGCCTATGACCTGAATGAGCTTGGAAGAAGATCTAAGCTCCAGATGAGAACAGAGCCCAGCCAACAACCAGGCATGCCATGTCCAGACTTCCAATCTGCGAAAGTTGTGAGATAATAAGTAGGTGTTCTTTTAAGTTCTACGTTATGGTAAGCAGTTACACAGCAATAGAAAACTAATACAGAAAGCCCCAAATTTAAACATATTTTATTTTACAAATTTACTTATAAAGGCCTTTGCTCAGAAGCAAAATGTTGAGCTAAATGCTTATTTCCAAGTTGTTTGTTCAGAATATAGTGCAAAAGTTCTTAAGATGTTCCTAAGAAATTCCCAAGAAAACAATGTTTTACGAGTTTTTTTTTAAGATTTTATTTATTTATTTTAGAGAGAGAGAATGAGAGATAGAGAGCACGAGAGGGAAGAGGGTCAAAGGGAGAAGCAGACTCGCCGCTGAGCAGGGAGCCCGATGTGGGACTCGATCCCGGGACTCCAGGATCATGACCTGAGCCGAAGGCAGTCACTTAACCAACTGAGCCACCCAGGTGCCCCTGTTTTACGAGTTTAAAGTCCCAGATCCACTAACTTCCTTAATCCATTATTTACTGAAATGTTGTACAGTTATATTTTAAAATACGGAAAACAAGTTGCAATACTGTTTTTTTTAAGTTACAAATCTAATACACTGTTCATAGAAGTGAAAATGATAAAAGTATATAGTTTTATATACTTGAGCCACCTCAATCCTATTTTCAGTTTCATTCCTTCAGTAAATATCAAGTGTCTGTTCTGAGCTCTTACCATGATAGACAGTGATCAGTGGTCATCAAAAAATAGACATGACCCCTGCTATATAGTGCCTTTAGAGTAACATATTAAAGATTCACCCAAGTCAACATATAGTTATACATTATGATAAGGACTATGCAAGAAAACAACAATGTGCTTTGAAAACTAAGAAGGGTGCATGATTCAGGGGGTCAAGGAAGGTCACTTTGAGGAAGTAATATTTAAATTAAGAAATAAAAATGTTAACAATGGTTATCTATTCCTGCTAGTGGGTCATCTGGAAGTCCTCCTTAGAAATAAAATAGGTTTCTAGATGATTCTCAGATCATAAACAGCTCCCCTTAACATACAAAAAATCAATTAAGGGCTTACTGTGTTAGGAAAATGGTCAATAGAACTGGAAATTATTTATTATATTAAAATCTTCAAAAGTTATCAGAGTCAAGTAAATGTCATTAATTCTGTGGTTATTCTGGGAACTCATGATATTCACGATGGCCAACATGTATGAAAGTTTTATAACTACCTCATTCATTTTCCTTTTATTGAGCTTTAATAACTGTTGCCTGAATAAGATCTCTGAAACATTTCCCACACACTGTTAAATATCCATTGCATTTCCCCATTGATTTCTTAGATTTCTAAACTTATTAGTTTATCTCTAGTGATACGGATTTCTAAATGTATTGGTTTATCTCTAGTGACAAGTTCTAAAAATTAACCAGGATATTTAGCATCTTGGTTTCCATATTTGTAACATGAGGGGGCAGAACTTAAAAAGGAAGTCATTTCCAGCTCTAGATTTCAAAGAGTTGTAGTTTCAAAATGGTTTTTGGCATTCATAAATGTGACTCTAACTGTAATTCTATTTCCCTCCAAGAGAGTTTACTGAAAACATCCCAGATGGTTATTCATGCGTAAAGTATTCTGATGTTTAATGAAGTTCAGTCAGAAGCAAGAAGCTGAATATATGGATGGGGGGGGGAAGAGATGACAAACCCAAAAGTAATTAAAAAATCCGAGTAGGATTAACCCTCAGAAACCAACATAAGGATTCTGTTGTAGTAGGAGAAACTGTACCTAGAAAACAAGGTGTGTGAGTGTCAACACTAACTTATACTTTGTGTGTGTGTGTGTGTGTGTGTGTGTGTGTGTGTGTGTGCGTGTGTGTTTTAGTGCTGCTAATTACCTGCGAACAGTGATAATATTACACTATGTAGAACATCAATAATTTTCTTATGAGAAAACAGCTATCAGGCCCTGCTTAGCTGCTAACCTCTGCATACTTTCTCATATCCACATGTAGTAGAGGAGACTTCATCAACTTTGGGTTCATCTCTCCCCAGTTCCCAGGATCAATCACCATCTGAAAAAGGAGGATCTAACAAGCTGCATGCCAATCCTCCTGAGACTCAGCATTAAGTCATTCTTTATGCTTTGTTCCACTTTAGACCATATACCTAGGTGTTACGTTGGTTCCTTTTCCTGGGAGTCCTGTTCTAGTAGCTTATCCCAATCTCTTCCTATGAGTAGGGACCCTCTCTGTGCTCTCTCTAAAGATTTGAGCCTTTATCCTACAACCCTGCACTTTAAGATGGGCTTTCCAGGTGCACCTACTACATGCAAGTGGGGCTTGTCATCTGTCTCCATCTTCTCAACATAGAATCAGTAACCCCCAGGGCTGAGGAATCTCCCTCTAAATACTCATAACTCTGGCCCTCTTTTACTATATTAATACTACAGACTTAACGTATCATCATTAATAACATGTAAAATTTATTAAGCTCTTCTACATGCTCAGCATTGTGCTAAGTGATTTTACATGGGTTACCTCATTTAATAATACCATATCCCTTCAGGTACCTCCTAGTCTGAATCAGTCATGGCAGTTCCATCCCTCTCGCCAGGGATTGGCACAAATAACCTAATTTTGGCCACTGAAGGGAAGTCCATTGAGAGGTTCCTGGAGGTATAGAAAGAAATGTAATCCCACCTCTTCTTTTGAGCATTGTCCTGTCTGGATATGGTAGCTGGAACTGATTCTGGTCTGAGAACACAACCATCATCAAGGATGATGGGGCAGAAAGATGGAAAGAACTGGGTCCTTGATGACACTGTTGAGCTGATGAATCAATTCTGGAATCCTGAAGTTCTTGGCATACGAGATTTTTCATTTCCGTAACCAATCTGAATTGAGTTTCTGTGAGTTGCAGCTAAAAGCAACTCATTTACTTATATAACAAAACTGAGAAGCAGTATCCCAAGAGTCCATATCAATAGACCACATTACTAAAACTCATTAAGTTCCGATGTAGAAACAACTATTAAATGGAGGCTCTTCTTTCTCTAGAAATATACCATGATTTGCCATTCAACAAATTAACACAATATGTAAGGTGTTATTTTAACTGATAATACCTGATATCATGGCTGATAAGAATGTTGATCAAATGCCCCTGGTGATACTAAAACCATCCTGTCTATAGAAAACAGCAGATTGTAAATAATAATTTGTAAAGCCAAAAGGAAGTATTATATGTCTCAATTCTGTAGATAAAGCACAATTGTTACAGCTCCGTATGTCAGAGTTGGAAGTTAATGTTCCAATATTCTCATCTCTGAACTAGTACTCAGATTTGGAGGGCATGTCAATAGAAACATTTGACAGAAATTCAGAAGGAAAACCAATGGGGCCAAAGTACCCAGGAGAGATAAAAACAGCTCTGAAGAAAACTGGGAAAGATCCCTCTCATTATCTAGAAATTTCTAGATATTCAAAGGTCCCTCCAGGAAACTGGACAGCTGCATGTAAACGAATGAAACTAGACTACTTTCTAACACCATACACAAAAATAAACTCAAAATGGATTAAAGACCTAAACATGAGACCTGAAAGCATAAAAATCCTAGAAGAGAACATAGCCAGTAATTTCTTTGACATCAGTCATAGTAACATTTCTCGAGATACGTCTCCTAAGGCAAGGGAAACAAAAGCAAAAACTATTGGTACTACACCAAAATAAAAAGCTTTGGTACATCAAAGGAAACCATTAATAAAACAAAAAGATAACCTACTGAATGGGAGAAGATATTTGCAAATGATATATCTCATAAGGGGTTAATATCCAAAATATATAAATAACTTATACAACTTAACACCAAAAAAACCAACAATTCAATTAAAAAATGGGCAAAGGAAACTGGTGCCACCACTCTGGAAAACAGTATGGAGGTTCCTCAAAAAGTTAAAAATAGAACTCTATGATCCAGCAAGCACACTACTAGGTATTTACACAAAGAATGCAAAAATACTAATTCAAAGGGATCCATGCAGCATTTTCTACAATAGCCAAATTATGGAAACAGCAAGTATCCATCGATTGATGAATGAATAAAGAAGATGTGGTGTGTGTGTGTGTGTGTGTGTGTGTGTGTGTGTGTATATATAATAAAATATTACTTAGCCATAAAAAAGAATGAAATCTTGCCATTTGCAATGACATGATGGAGCTAGAGAGTATAATGTTAAGCAAAATAAGTCATTCAGAGAAAGACAAATTCCATACAATTTCACTCATATATGGAATTTAAGAAACAAAATAAATTAACAAAGGGGAAAAAAAGAGAGAGAGAGGCCAACCAAGAAACATACTCTTAACTATAGAGAACAAACTGATGGTTACCAGAGGGAAGGTGAGTTAAATAGGTGATGGGGATTAAGGAGTGCACTTGTGAGGGGCACTGGGTGATGTATTTCTAGGGCCTACATTAGTGCCAGGTATGTTATAGTGTTGAATCACTATATATATATAGTACACTTGAAACTAATATTACACTGTATGTTAACTAACTAGAATTTAAGTAAAAACTTAAATTAAAAAAATAAATAAAAAATGGGCAGAGGACCTGAATAGATATTTTTCCAAAGAAGACATACAGATGGCTAACAGATGCATTAAAAGGTGTTCAACATCATTCATCATGAGGGAAATGCAAGTCAAAACCACAATGAGATATCACCTCACACTTGTTAGAATGGTTAAAATCAAGAAGACAAGAAATAACAAGTGTTGGTGAGGATGTGGAGAAAAAGGGACCCTGTGCACTGTTGGTGGGAATGCAAACTGATGCAGTCACTGTGGAAAATAAGATAGATGTTCCTCAAAAAACTAAAAATAGAACTACCATATGATCCAATAATTTCACTATTGGGTATTTACCCAGGGAAAATTAAAACTTAACTCAAAAAGATATATGCACCCCTACGTTTACTGTAGGATTATTTATAATAGCCAAGGCATGGAAGCAGCCTAAGTGTCCATCAATAGACTAATGGATAAGGAAAATGTGGTAAACACACACACACACACACACACACACACACACTGGAATATTACATGCCATAAAAAAGGATGAGATTGTGCTATCTGAGACAACATGGATGGAGCCAGAGAGAATTGTGTTAAGTGAAATAAGACTGAAAAAGACAAATACCTATGATTCCACTCATAAATGGAATCTAAAAATATGAACTGAAAAAAAAAGCAGAATCAGAACTATAAATGCAGAGAACAAACTGATGGTTGCAGAGCAGAGGGGAATAGGGAATTGGGCAAAATGGGTGAAAGGAAGAGGGAAATACAGGCCTCCAGTTATGGAACAAGTAAATCACAGGAATAAAAAGCAGAGCATAAGGAGTACGGTCAATGATACTGTAACAGTGAGGTAATGGGACAGAGGGTAACTATACTAGTGGTGAACATAGTATAATGTATAAACTTGTCAAATCAGTAAGTTGTACACATGAAACCAATGCAACATTGTGTGTCAACTATACTTAAAAAACAAAAAAACAAACATAAAACAGACAAAAATCCAGAGGCCCCTCCATAAAGATGCCACAACAAGACAGTTTCCTGGAAGAAGACTGAAAGTAACATTTAGCTTTTTAAATGAAAAACAAGGCAGGAGGCTCTGCTGGTCTTGTCACTCTCCTAACAGATAATGTACTAATTCAAGTGGCCCATTTCCTTGTTGACAATAATGACACAATACATGTACTGAGTGTCTAAGAGCCACTGACATTCTGCCTGCAGAGAAGAAGTAGAAATATGCTTTGTCACCAAATACCAAATAAAAATAAGTGTCAGCTGCTAAATTTGCAAAATTTAGTATGTTAAAAACTAGGGAACTGACAAGGTTCTAAAATTTTAAAGTAATTTCCCCAAAAGTCAAGAAGCATAAAAATTTGCTGCACACACCACCCAAAATAAGCACCAGACATAGAACTTGAAGTGCTCATAATTTTCTGTAAATTCAGAGAAGCTGTATGCTGCCATTTATAAAGGCAAACAGGTGTAAAGTATGACAAATATTTTGTATGTCCAGTACACAATTAATACCTTGTAGACATTAAGCTGCCTTAAAAGCCTTCCAAGAGACCCCTGGGCCCATCCCAACTGCAGGCTCTGGCTGGGTGAGATATGCCTTCTGTGCACTCCCGTGTTTCCCAGGGCATTCTACTAACAAAAGATCTGGCCACAACAGACTCTCCATATGTTTACTGAATGAATAGCTGAAAAATTCTGCACGTTACACATAATTTCTAGAAATGTTATAATAAACTTATGCCTCACTTACAAATTTCCCTCACCAAGGCATAGTCACAAGGTCGGGTGACCTCTTCTAGATAGCTCTTACAGCATTTCAATGGTAAGCAGATTCATCTTTACTTCTAAAGACCTTCAAGTGAGAAAACTATCCTTGGTCTATTTGTCACAATAATCATTAACTGCCAGTCTTCTCTTTACCATCCTTAATAATTTCATTCATTTATCCAGTTATTCAATAAATATCTATTCAACATTCTTTTTTTAATTTAATTTTATTATGTTATATTAATCACCATATATTACATCATTAGTTTTTGATGTAGTGTTCCATGATTCATTGTTTGCATATAACACCCAGTGCTCCATTCAATATGTGCCCTCTTTAATACCCATCACCAGGATAACCCATTCCCCCACCGCCTCCCCTCTAGAACCCTCAGTTTGTTTCTCAGAGTCCATAGTCTCTCATGGTTTGTCTATTCAACATTCTGAACACACCTGGCACTACTGTGGGCCCTAGAAATACATCAGTGAAGAGAGAAGATCCTTGTGTATATTCTTGTGGGGAAATGAAGAGATAGACAGTAAATAATAGAAAAATATTAGGTAGTAGTAGGTACAATAGAGAGACTTAATTCAGGGGATGTGACATACAGGCATACCTCATTTTATGGTACTTTATTGCGCTTTGCATCTACTCCATTTTTTTTTAAATAAATTGAAGGCTCGTGTCAACTCTGCATTGAGCAAAGTTATTAATGCCATTTTACCAATAGCATGTGATCATTTTGTGTCTCAGGGTCACATTTTTGTAATTCCTGCAATACTTCAAACTTTTTCATTCTTTGTTATGGTGATCTGTGATCATCACAGTGATCTTTGATGTCACTACTCTAATTGTTTTGGGGAGCCACGAACTACACTACATAAGATGACAAACTTAATCGATAAATGCTGTATGTATTCTGACTGTTCCACTGACCAGCTGTTTCCCCATCTTTCCCCCTCTCCTCAGGCATCCCTACTCTCTGAGACACAATATTGAAATTAGACCAATTAATAACCCTACAAGGGCCTCTAAGTGTTCAAGTGAAAGGCAGAGTCTGACTTTAAATCAAAAGCTAGAAATGATTAAGCTCAGTGAAGAAGGCATGTCAAAAGCCAGGTTAGACAGAAAGCTAGGCATTTTGCACCAAACAGCTAAGTTGTGAACACAAAGAAAAAGTTCTTGAAGGAAATTAAAAGTGTTACTCCAGTGAACACACAAATGAAAAGAAAGCAGAACAGCCTTATTGCTGATATGGAGAAAGTGTGAGTGGCCTGGAAAAAAGACCAAACCAGCCACTACATTCCCTTAAGCCAAAGCCTAATTCAGAGGCCCTAGCTCTCTTCAATTCTATGAAGGCTAAGAGGGGTAAGGAAGCTGCAGAAGAAAATTTTGAAGCAGCAGATGTTGGTTCATGAAGTTTAAGGAAAGAAGCCATCTCTAAAACATAGAAGTGCAAGGTGAAGCAGCAAGTGCTGATGGAGAAGCTGCAGCAAGTTCTCCAGAAGACCTAGCTATGAGAATTAATGAAGGTGGCTACACTAAACAACAGATTTTTCAGTGTAGATGCAACAGCCTTCTACTGGAAGAAGATGCTATCTAGGACTTTCTTAGCTAGAGAGGAGAAGTCAATGCCTGGCTTCAAAGCCTCAAAGGACAGTCTGACTCTGTTGTTAGGGGCTAATGCAGTCCCCCACCTTAAAATCATCATTTTAAGTCAAAGCCAATGCTTATGCACCATTCTGAAAATCCTAGGGTTCTTAAGAATTATGATAAATCTATTAATGCTTTATTAATGGAACAATAAAGCCTAGATGAGGGCATATCTGTTTAACACAAGGTTTACTGAATATTTTAAGCCCACTATTGAGACCTACAGCTCAGAAAAAAAGATTCCTTTAAAAATTTTTACTTATGGACAATGCACCTGGTCATCCAAGAGCTCTGATGGAGGAGATGGACAATGAGATTAATATTGTTTACATGCCTGCTAATACAACATCCACTCTGTAGCCCATGGATCTACACGTAACTTTGACTTTCAGGTCTTATTATTTAAGAAATACATTTTGTAAGGCTATATGTGCCAAAGATAGTGATCCCTCTGATGGATCTGGGCAAAGTATATTGAAAACCTTTGGGAAAAGATTCATTATTTTAAATGTCATTAAGAACATTTGTGATTCATGGAAAGAGGTTAAAATATCAACATAAATAAGAATTTGGAAAATGATGGTTCTAACTCTCATGGATTGACTTTGAGAGGTTCAAGACACCA
Organism: Eumetopias jubatus; assembly: GCF_037043125.1. Lineage (NCBI taxonomy): Eukaryota > Metazoa > Chordata > Mammalia > Carnivora > Otariidae > Eumetopias > Eumetopias jubatus. The sequence goes on along the minus strand of NW_028274810.1, from coordinate 35,960,349 downwards.
GTAAAGGAAGTAACCACAGATGTGGTGGAAACAGCAAGTGAACTAGAATTAGAAGTGAAGCCTGAACATGTGACTGAATGGCTGAAATTTCATGATAAAACTTGTATGGATGAGGAACTGCTTCTTAAGAGAGAGCAAAGAAAGTGGTTTCTTGAGATGAAATCTACTCCTGGTGTAGGTGTTCTGAAGATTGTTGAAATGACAACAAAGGATATACAATGTTACATAAACTTAATTGGTAAAGCAGTGTCAGGGTTTGAGAGAACTGACTCCAATTTTGAATGAAGTTCTGTCGGTAAAAGGCTATTAAACAGTATGACATGCTACAGAGAAATTGTTGATGAAAGGAAGAGCCAATCAATGTGGAAAACGTCATTGTTGTCTTATTTTAAGAAATTACCACAGCCACCTCAACCTTCAGCAACCACCACCCTCATCAGTCAGCAGCCATCAACATTGAGGCAAGACCTCCCAGCAAAAGGACTCACTGAACGTTCAGAAGATGGTTAGCATTATTTTCTTAGCAATACTGTATTTTTCAATTACAGTATACATATTGTTTTTTACACATAATGCTATTGTGCACTTAATAGACTACACTATAGTATAAAATAACTTTTATATGTTCTGGGAACCAAAAAATTCACTTGGCTTACTTCATTGTTGTAATGTGGAACTGAACATGCCAAACCATATCTCTGAGGTGTGCCTTGAAAATGAGGGCTCGAATGGGAGGTCAGGAATAGCCTTTCGGAACACGTGACATATGTATGAGTCGACTGAAAGAACCAACCGTGTTGCCATCAGCGAGAAGAATGTTCCAACAACAGCCAGTGCAAATGTCTTAAGGTGGGAACAAGATTAATTTGTTCAAGGAACAGAAAGATAGCCAGTGTGGGACTAAATGAACAGGGCAAGTGTTATGAGATGAACTGTCTCCCCTCCAAATTCATATGTTGAAGGCCTAACCCCCAGTATTTTGGAATGTGATTGAATTTGGATATAAGGCCTTTAAAGAGGTAACTAAGTTAAAATGAGGCCATTAGCATGGGTCCTAATCCAATATGACTGGCATCCTTATGAAAAGAGATTAGGACAGAGACAGGCACTAAGGGAAGACCATGCAAAAACATAAGGGGAAGGTGGCCATCTGCAAACCAGAGGGAGGCTTCAGGAGAAACAACCATCTCAGGTGTCTGGGCTCCAGAATTATAAGAAAATAAATCTCTATTGTTCAAGCCACCCAGTGTGTGGTACTTTGCTATGGCAGCTCTAGAAAATGAATACAGCAAGGTACTAGATAAAGCTGGGGATATAGGCAGAGGACAGACCAGAAAAGACTTAGTAAACTAGCATCAGGGGTTCGGGTTGTAAGTGTTATCAGAAGTCACTGGGAATTTGAAGGAGGAGAGTGACATAATCTAATTTACAAAGATAATTTTGGCTAGCTGCTTTGTGGAAAATGGACTGGAAGGCAAGAATGGAAGCAGAGAATTTAGCTAAGAGGCATTTGCAGTAGTCCAAGCAAAAGATAATGGTGGCTTAGACAAAGGTGATGATAGTGGAGACAAAGAAAAGAAACCTGGCAGAATTTGGGGTGTGTTTTGAAGGAGAGTTGGCAGGACTTGGTGGTGGATTAGATGTGGGAGTGAAGGAAAGAAAACAATCAAGAATGACTTAGATTTTTGACTTGAGCAATTGGGTGGATTGATAGCACTAATTCCTGATACAGAAAAGGCAGAGGAAAGGAACAAGTCTAGGGAGAAAATTCAAAAGTTCTGTTTTAGCCAAACAATGTGAAATGCCTTCTAGATATTCTCGATATGGAGAGATCACATTTGAATATATTAACCTAGCCTTCTGGGGGTGTAGTCAGAACTGGAAGTAAGACATAAAACCAAGGGAAATTAGAACTATTTCAAACTGTGTTTTGCAGGAAGTGATGTGAGAAATCTGGCCTTGACAATTCCTCTTAACAACTGTATTCCAAGAAATAGATTCCTGGAGATATTTTTGAGGCATTCCTGTTGCATAGTATGGTGGCTGGTTTCAACAATGGAAGGAATAATCCCCCTTTGGCAGGAAAAGACTACTTAATGCACATGCATTATGATTGCACAGACACCACCAGGATAAAAGGTCTGGAAAAAAATAAATGGATTGTAATGAACTTTCTGGATGTAATAGGTACGTTAAGGCTTTAAGCGCTACTTACTGTCAAATGCCTCTGTGTTTTCTTGTTAGATTCAGTTTTGTGGAAGCTATAAAACATAGTAGTATAAGATTTCATTCTTTCATAAACCATACATTTTGAAATTATGATCACTTTGAACAGGAGACAGGGTGAAGTTCATTAAGCAGAGTTAGCCAGGCTATAGGAAGAACAACTTTCAAACGCATTTTAGATAAATTAGTCCAAAATAATTTGTACCAAAGCACCATAGGACTAAATGGATGCTTGCTGTGCTAATTAAAACATTCTTACTCATTTATTCAAGTAGGTTTGCTAAGATCTCAATTTAGAAACCCTTCATTAGTATATCCTGAATGACTGTTGTGTGTGCTAAAAATGAATAAGGTTGCATATCTTTTAAAAATATTATACTTACTAATTTTTTACCAATTGAGACTTTCTTCACAACCGGTACAAGATGGTACTTTTTTAACTGGACCACATCGCCCAGTGTTTGAACACAATATTTAGGATGGTTTTTGAAATGCTGGGATTATTTTTTGGGGGGAATACTGCCTTTTTTTTCTCTCTCTCTCTCTCTAGTCCTAGACTTTTTTGTGTGTGTGATTGCAGCCTTCATTAGAGATGGTTGTGACAGGCTGTGGTCACTGTTATTAGAGGATATAGTATTTCATTCTGAGAAGCTGCCTTCTGATTCCAGGCTGCAGTATAGCAAGTGATTTTGTAAATATTCACCCTTTGTCATGTGTTCAAGCCTTTGCTTCTCCTAGAGCTTATTTAATATATGGTAGTGAAAAACCACCAGCTGAATATTTGTATGCTTATAAATATTAAATACAGGCTCATTTCCAACCACAGCTGTATAAAATGGCTAGTTTCAAGAAATTGTTCTTGTTTTTGACAGCTGTCCAAATTCTAACATAGTGGTAACAAAAATAGTGAGTAATTTCTCTTCTCTGTTATCGAATCTGGGTATCCTCAGGTGGACAGAGACTGGAACAGTTCGATAATATTTTCCTAATAGAAACATTCCAGTCAACGTTTTACCAAGGAAAACTAATTATTGTCTAGCTGGTGTGTTTTGCCTTTCCCAAATTGTTTTAGAAAAATATGGTAACATTCTTGTCCTTACAGTTTTCTCTCTCTCTCTCTCTTTTTAAAAGTTTATTTCTGTTTCCAATTTATCACTAAGTATTAACTAACTTTCAACTAAAACATTTATCTGAGGAAGCAACCAGTCCCTTCTACAATGTGGAAGACACTTTGTAGCTGGCTTTGAGTAATTCTCAAAGTACAATAACCTTAATGTCATCTAGATTCTCTTCTTATGAGGCAGTGCATGATGAAATTAGATTCTCCTAAATGTTATTGCCCCTATTTATTGTCTTTTTCCTTGAACCAGGACTGGGCTGGCTAAGTTCCATTGTCTCTCAACCAGATTTACTATGGATCAGACGCATTCCATTTCACAACAGGAATGTGCTTATTATAAAATGCACAAAGCTTATAGTCTAACAAAGCACACAATCTGTTGGCAAAAACCACTTCATTTAACAGTGGGTATAGTTTGTAAAATTTCTGAATGTATCTGAACTAAATTTAGTATCATATAAGTTAACACTCAAATCTTGAAATAAATACGAAGTGAACACAGTAATGTTTATGCTAAACACAGAGCTGAATGCATTTTAGTATTACACAAATATACTTCCTAAGTATTTCCTATTAACATATAGTTAGCCAGATTTTCTTTGCTTCAGTTTCTCTTGGATAGTACCTCAGGAACTTTGAAAAGTAGATCAACTCAGGTCTTCAGAGCACAATTTAACATACTGTCTCTTTAGTGATTAATGTCATTTAGTTTTTGTGCAGTGAAATGAAGTGTATCCTTATAAATACCCAGGGAGAAACTAAGAGGTATCTCTAAGAATAAGAAGAATATGGATAAATTTAGCTGTTAAAAAACTAGATTGCAACATTTTTTAAAAAGTATGACTGTTAACAAAGATTCAAAGGAAATGTGCACAAATAAAAAGAGCTATGGTTGGTCAGTGGATAATAACTGTTGTGTCACTGATGGAAAAAGTTGAGAAATAATTGAACGTTTAAAACTTCATCTACTACCTACAACTATAGTAACCACTCCCAAGGCAGATCTATGCACAGAAGACATGGCTTGTTAATGCATGCTTTCTACTATTCTAAACATTCAAATACTGATATGTCTCTGGGTAAGGAAGAATGGACCACTTGTAGCCACATTGTAAGAGTCTTTTTCACTTCCGTTACCAGCCTCTGGTTCACCTGTGTTCATTCCATTCAGGCTTTCACTGTGGGGATCCCCTTACTTCTGTGGGCTATACCCTTGGACTGGACTTGAAAAAGCCCCAGCCCAGCTTTTGCTCCTGCATTTCTAGTCCATGCAAACACTTCCACAAACTCTGGCAGTGTGTCTGTCCCCAACAAAGTGGCACTCTTCTGGCTCTGTATCTAAGCCATTAGTCACCCAGTTTCTTGCTCTTCAGATCTCCTAGACTAGTGCCCAGGGCATTTCCCATCTGCAGGGAATATTTATCAACTCTCTGAGAGGTCTCTGTAAAACCTACTCTCCCTAGACTTGAGATGAAAAAGGCAGCACATCCCATTCCATACATTCAATGCAGAAAAATTAGAAAGTACAGATCAGTAAAAATAAAACCATTAAAAACTTTGTAATCCCAATACCATTTATAGACCACTACTAATAATCTGTCACATAAACTTCCAGAATTTCCTACTGTGTTTATGGAAATGTTTTTCTGCTCACGCTGTTATTACTTTACACTGTAAGTACCCACACTCTGTATTTAAATAAAAGATGGGGCACTGTTATAAGGTAATTTAAGAATGAATTCACACTTTAAATGGAGATTGCTTTACAATGGACTTCTTGAAAAATTATCTTCTGCAAACAGTCTTTTGTTGTAAGACAGTGCCAGATATAATTAGTAAAGCTCCTTGTATTGAATTTCAGAATACTTCAATAATTTTATCCCCAAAGATTCAGATTTTTATAGTGGTAACACAGCTTTATAAAACATTTAAATATTGAAAGAAATACTTCAGGACTGATCAGATATGTGTTAAAATTTGAGGATACAAATCTATGTCACAACTCATAGAGGTTTTTTTTTTTCTCTAAATGTATATGAATCAGATAGGAGAAAGGAAAAAAAAGGAAATATTTAGCTGCCAAAAAATAATCTGTTCTGAGACATTAGTGAAGATTTTCTTCTGCGATGCTATGAACTTTAAGTCTTGAACCAATTGCTGGGAAAGTAACTGTACTACTGCAAAATAATTATTAAATTTTAGACCAGAAAGAGGTCCTCTGTTCTTTGTGGATATGCAGAGCAGACCCAGAATGCACCTAGTGAATCCAGGTCCTCAGTATGTTGAAGACACCTGATATCCCATAACACCCAGCGAGGCTGCCAACTCCTTGTCCACACGGACTACATGCCATGGAACCCATTTTATGTCTCAAAAGGATTTAAAATTCATGAAGCTTTTGAAAGCTCAACTGTCACATTCAACTCATTCCAAAGTGTATGGGAAAAAGAGCAGAGCAGACATTTCAACTGAAGCTATTATTGTGCTTGAATAACCATATTCCATTAAATTGCTAATAAACCTACTAGAAGATGTTGATCACATCAACCATACAGTCGCATTCCTTTCCTTTATACCAACTTGCTCAATTTCGTTTTATGCAGTATTACTCTTTCTGTGCCCTTTATTCCAAGGTTGCCCAGGATTCAAAGCACTTATTCAGTAAGTTTGTAATCCAGTTTAGTGTGCTATTAACAGAATTCTTTAGAGAAGATCATGGAAAAAGAAAAACTTATTTTTGGGTCAGTGACCAATTTTAAAGGAAACACATACTAAACCAGTTTAAAGGAAAAGGTCAGGATCTATGAGGTATTAAGGAAAGAAGAAAAAGAAAAAACATTCATTTCCACAATTTTCCGACATTCCTTAAAAATAAAAACAAGCCTAAGTATGGAATGGCAAGACCTGGTTCCCCGTACTGTGGTGAACAATACTGCCATTCATAGGAAGTTAGAAAGCAGGGGTTTTTCCTCAACACTAGGGAAGTTTTGGCTTCCCTTCCCTTTATTTATTCCAAGGTCCAAAATTGAACGCTATAAATCTTGAGTTAGTCTCTAAGAACAAATAATAATATAAAATATATTAGATGCTTTCAAGTTTGCTTCTTACTAGCATAACTAATTAACTCTCTCTCCATTACAAATGGCATATTAGGCCACTGTGGTGTTAGTATTAAATACTGAAAATAGACAAAGCTGAATGTAGATCCTTTAGAATTAGGCATTTTTAAAGAACTAATACAACGATCTCAGTAAGTCTATCTGATGGCTGAGTTAAATAGTTTAGTCTTCACTTAAAGATTAATTGAAAATATATGATGGAAAAAAATCAAAGTTAAGGGAACAAATGTTGTAATTTTAAAATTCTTTTATTAAACAGGAAACAATTTGTTTCCTGTAATTTTTTTTCTATTCAGTATATATATCTAGGAGCCTTAGAAGAAAGGATATGTATCCCCAAGCACAGGGTACCTAATATTTGTCTCTAACTAGTTATCCAATGGATAGAGTTGGGGTATCATTTCTTTCCATAAGGCAACTGGTCAGTATCAGAAGGTTTGAGCTTTTTTCACTAGTAAAGTCAAGCTGAATAAAAGTAAACTTTATTTTCTGGATTATTTTATGATTATGAAAATATTTGTATCTATCTTTTTACTTTTTTTTTTTAAAGATTTATTTATTTGAGAGAGAGAGAGTGCTTGCAAGAGCGGGGGCAGGCAGAGGGAGAGAGAGAATCTTGAAGCAGACTCCCATTGAGTGCAGAGCCCAGACATGTCGAGGGGCTCTCAGGGCTGGATCCCAGGACCCAGAGATCATGACCTAAGCTGAAATCAAGAGTCGGCCACTTAACCTACTGAGCCACCCTCTATCTTTTTAGAGTGACCAAGATTAGGTGTAGTGAAAGAGTTTTCCTGCAGATTCCTCTCTCAAACACCTTAGTGAGAACACATAAAAACCAATTCTACATTATACACAAAGCTGTGGTATAGGAATTAAATGTTAAAGCGGCAATATCACTCAACAGAAATAAAGATGAGTATAAAGCTGTGAAATTACAGTAATTTCACAACCCATCAGAAACAGCAAAACACACCGTTACTTTAACAAATATTTATTGATCACCTAATAGATGTCAAAGCTAGATGCAGATATATGTGTGATAAATTTCTGAACTGGAGAATTAAATGAAAAGAAACTAGCACATGATATAACTCATGGAATCATGGAATATTAAAATCAGAAGAGATCGGGACTCCTGGGTGGCTCAGTCGATTAGGTGTCTGCCTTCCACTCAAGTCATGATCCCAGAGTCCTGGGATCAAGTCCCACATCAGGCTCCTTGCTTGGCAGGGAGCCTGCTTCTCCTTCTGTCTGCCGCTCCCCCTGCTGTGCTCTGTCCCTTTCTCTAAGTAAATAAATAAAATCTTAAAAAAAAAAATCAGAAGAGATCTTAGCAGCCATAGCGATCAGGGAACCAAGTCCCATTAGCTTTATGTAACTTTGCTCAGTCACAGGGGCTAAAGCAGGACTTAGAACCCAAGGCCCATATTTACACTATAACAAGATTCCTGACTCAGTAAAAATATATATTTTTTACAGATTTTATTTATTTATTTGCCAGAGAGAAAGAGAGAGCACAAGCAGGGGGAGCGGCAGGCAGAGGGAGAGGCAGACTCCCTGCTGAGCAGGGAGCCTGATGTGGGACTCTATCCCAGGACCCTGGGATCATGACCCGAGCTGAAGGCAGACACTTAACTGACTGAGCCACCCAGGCGTCCCAGTCAAAATGTTTTTAAGACAAAAAACCAATGTTAAGACTACTAATATAAAATTATTTCTACTTAAAACAGCTTTAAAATAATATATAATTATATATACATAAAAACTTAAATTACCTTCTTGGACTCAAGTACAAATTACCAGATTTCATTTATAAAGTTTTCATATTAACTGGAATTTCACTTTTCATAGCATGAAATGAGGAAGCATCTGCCATCTGATGAAACCAAAGGTCACAGAATAGATGTGGCTTGGCACTGGAAGACAAGAGTGAAGACCATGGCCCTCTGTGACATTACCCAGGCAGGCACATTTTTGGACGTTTCCACACAATGCACAGTTAGTAGCCCAGGTGTCTTTCAACTGTTTTTCAACTGATAAGAAAAAATTTTAAATCAAAGCTATTCACAATGTTTGCCAGATTTTCCCTAAATGGTTCCTTTGCAAGGCACAACATAATTCCCTCTCCGCCAATATACACACACACAATACATACCCACCCATGTACAATAAGGCTTTTGAGTAATCTGAGAATTGAAGATTTGGCTTCCTAAATAAGTTGAAAACCTCACTTCTTCTTCATTAATATCTGAAGCCCTATCCACATGAAAAATTGGAAAATATATGGTATAAACCACGACACAGTTTTTTATTTGATTCCTCATCTGATAGCTGAACACTTTGAAAATATATCTAAAGTGAATAGTAAACATGTGTCATATGAAGAAAGTTTTTGACATGAATATGAGATAATAAAGTAATTTGGGCTGATTTTTACAGGTGACTTATTGGAATCCATTCTATTATTTCAGCCATATTCCACATATTGCATTTTACAAAGGACATAAATGAAAAACGATTTTGTTCAATACATATGGGTGGGTGTCAAATTTTGCAAAGCAGAAAGGGATAGAAGAAGTTAACTAGGGTGAAGAAAATCTCCCCTATTAAAGGCAAGATTATAGAGGAGATATAAGGTATTAAGAGGGAGTCCTTTGGTATCTTCTCCTTAAAGCTCCTCCTTCATAAGCTTTCCCCCAAATGTGCCGCATGCAAATCTTAGCTTTGTTTAGGTGCTTAGCATGTCTCTATTAATAAAAATTTCTAGTAACCTAATGGGAAGAGGATTGCATTCTCCTCTAGAAGGCTTATCAAAAAACAGCAAATTAACACCCTGCCTACGGAGATTGGGCTTCTTTTTAACAAGTGAAAATCCTGGCAAATGAAATACCCTATTCTTACAGATGAAGTAAGCATCCAGACAACTGTTTTGTGACATCATTAAGCCCAGCATAACAGGAGAAGGCTCCATACATTTGCCAGAAACCTTGCAGAAAATTTATGGTGACAAGTAAATAGAAAAGACACTAGAATAATGCACAGTTGAAATTCTAAATTAAAAAAAAAAAACAAACTTCCAGGGGCGCCTGGGTCACTCAGTCGTTAAGCGTCTGCCTTCGGCTCAGGTCATGATCCCAGAGTCCTGGGATTGAGCCCTGCATCGGGCTCCCTGTTCAGTGGGGAGCCTGCTTCTCCCTCTCCCTCCGCCTGCTGCTCCCCCTGCTTATGGTCTCTCTCTGTCTAATAAATAAAATCTTAAAAAAAAATCTCCAGAGGCAAATTCCAAAAAGCTTTTTACCTTTACCATGTCTACATTTCTAATGTGCTTTAAATGCAAAAATATGTCTTAGGGACACACAGGTACTTAAAAATGTGATGAACATCATTGATTGCTCCATTATCTGTGAATAAATTATTTCCCTTATGGTTTTATCCGTGACAAATCTTACTTTTAGTCTCAACACAATCATTCAATGGTAAGAGCTATAAGGGGCCTTATAGAGAATTACCTAATAATCCCTTGTTTTCACAGATGAAAAACTGAGGTCCGGCTGAATCTCTTGTTCAAAGTTACCGGCCGGCTAAGTGTTCAGAGCTATATCTCCTGTCACCCAGACCAATGGGCAGTGCTCCCTCCTCACGTCCTTGGTACCATCCTCCCACCAATAATGGTCACAATAGCTATAGTCAAAGACGGTGCCATTCTAATGTTCCTCCTGGATGACTTCATATTCAAGCTTCCTAACAAATCCATGACGTATGTACTATTTTCACCACCATTCTCCACAAAAGTAAACTGAGGCACTGAGAGCTTAAGTAACTTTTGCAAGAGTCTGCCTCCAGAGCCACACCACACCCTCATTCTTAACCATTACATTACTGTTGACTTATCTCGTTGGAGGGCATTTTTGTACTCTATATTCAACGTGCTTTAAATTGAACTCATCTTTCTCTAAAACCTGCTCAAATCCTTACTTTTGAACTCTGTTAAAGTCATCCTTGCCTCTTAGTCATTAAGCCTGAAACCTTGGAGTATCCTTTGACTCCTCCCTAATTCCTCCCCCTTCTCCACATTTCTACCATTGGAAAGGCTCTTGAACCCACATACATGGCAATTTCCTAAAGGTGGCCTCATTCCCTGCTGTCTGAACAATTACAAAGCCTCCTTACTGGTCTCTTAATGGTCTTTTCTTCTTCAAGTCATCATACACACTGTAGCCAGAGCAATTCTCCTAAAACAACAGAAATCATATTGATTTAAAAACTGAAGCTTAGTGGGGCCTGGTTAGCTCAGTTGGTGGAGCATGTGACTCCTGATCTCAGGGTCATGAGTTTGGGCCCTATGTTGGGCATAGAACTTACATGAAAACAACAACAACAATAAAACTTCCCCAAGAAAACCTAAGCTTACCTAACATTCATATTAGAAATTTTCTTCTAAATGTATAAAGTTTTTGTTTTTCACAAATTACTCCTTGAAACCTTATTCAGTTGTGTGAAGGTGATATTATTTTCCGTATTTCAAAGATGATGAACCAGGCCCCACGACATTAAGTAATATGCAGTAGACAATTTTTAAAACTACAAATTGTTATATATAAATTATTTTATTTTCCTATAACTGAACATACTTTCTAGAGACAGAAAACAATCCAGATAAATGTAGTTAAATCTAGTAATTTCTCAATCGTTTAAAAGTTAAACTAAGTTAAATTCAGGTCCTTCCTTTTCTTCTCCACCTCTTTCTTTCTGGGTGACATTCACACTGTGCATTTACAGAGAATTCTGTGCTGGAATATTCCAGGATATACAATCATCTCATCATGGTCCTAGATTCTTGGTAACTGGCACTGTCATAGCTGATATGGTCATACTCTCACTGGTCACTGATGACAGTGTTCATGTTGACTTCTCTAGCCATATATTCTGGTTCTGACTGTAAGATCCCTATGCACTATTGACTCTCTCCTTTGTCTGCCTAGCTCGTGCACGTGCACACACACACACATATTTTGAGATCTCTCCATTCTGGCTGGTAGGAATACGAACCATTCCCATCTATTTTAAGGTCCAAGATTTTTTTGGCCTATTTTCTACTGGTCCTCTCTCCAGACTTAATTAGTTGCTTTTATGCATGCACAGACAAATAAATTTATAGCCAAAGTCTGAAGGAACAATTCTGTAGATGTCTAGGATGCTCTCTTCATGAAGTACCCTCACCTCCTGTATTCTATCCTGAAATTCTTGACCTCCCCAAACTCATTTTTGTCCTCTGAACTCAGCAAGACCACTGAGCTCTGTTCTGTTCCCCTTCTCTCCTATGTGAAAGAAACGGAGAGCCTGGAAACAGACTCCAGACAGTGAGTTGGGGCAAGTGTAGATCACACTTCATTTGTGTCCTTTCCCTCAGGGATCACAGTCCCATACTTCCTCTTCTACACTGTCTGAAAACCAAGGTTTCACATAATTGGTCCAGTTTTCTAACTGTTCACAACAAAAGGGAAATTCTTGTAGGCTTTCATGGCTAGAAGTAAAAGGGTCAAGTCCATACACTCAAACGTTGTGACTTTATTTCCCTAACGACCTCTGTGACAACATTCTACAATTTCTACTAATTCAAGTGATTGTTTTTTTCTCATTAAAACAGTGAGGGCCAACATACTTCCCCTTTAACAAATAAATGGATGGTCTAGAAAACACTTCTGTAAGAACAAGTATGATTCTTGATGATTTTGGTGACAATGGTATGAAAGGGAGCAGACAGTGTGTTAAAAACTCCTTGAGGATTTAAATTATTAAATTAATTAAATTATTTAAATGTTATTTAAAATGCTATGCCCTGATATAGCTATTAACTCTAATAGAGCTTGGAAGCTAATTAAGAAGGCCATTTGTAACTATACAACACTGTGCTTCTGGACTGTGTTTAGGAGATAAACCTGTAGCAAAGAGATTAATAAGAAAATTTAGCCATTATATTAAAATTAACAGAGACCCAGAAGCACAATTCATAATTGCTGCTGTTTCTTCTCCTCTGCAATATGTATTTAAGCCCTGTCTGTATAAGAGAGCCTCGGCAGACCGGAGTGCCTTTGCTGAAAGAGTCAAAACCATCGGCATAGAGCAGGGCAGCTGAAAACACTGATCCACAGCTATACCCAGGGAGCTTTCCTAACTTGAAGCAAAAACAAATTCAGAATGGTTTGGGAAAAAATACTGAATTTTAGGCCTGGTGAAGAAAACCAGGAACATATTAGAAGAAAATAAATAATAAATAGATATTAAATATAATTTTAATGACGGTTATTCTTTAATAATTTGCTTTTAGGAGCACTATCTCATTTTAAAACACACTTAAAAAAAGATTTTATTTATTTATTTTATAGCGAGATAGAGAGAGCACGAACAGGGGGAGGGGCAGAGGAGATGGAGAGAGAGAATCTCCAGCAGACTCCCAGCTGAGCACAGAGCCTGGCATGGAGCTCGATCTCTGGACCCTGAGATCATGACCTGAGCTGAAATCAAGAGTCAGACACTTAATCTACTGAGCCACCCAGATGCCCCTTAAGACACACTTTAAAAGAATATTATCAAGTTGGAAAATGTGCCATTTTCTTCTTCAAATCATTTTACCCTGGGAAACTCGTATGTTTGGATTGCAAGGCCTTACCTGATACAGTTTAGCCAGCAGTCAGGCCAGCGTCTCAAGGAGGTGGGCCAGGAGAGTCATTGAGTTCATAGACACTGGAATCTGCCAGACTTCATTTTGAGCATAAAATCAGCCATTTAATAGGTGTGTGACCCTGAGATAATCCTCAACCTCTCCAAATGTTGGTCCCTTAACTTAACCTGTCCAACTTTTAGATCTTTTTTTAAGTGGAGATTATAATAGTAACTATCTCCTAGGGTTCAAGGGATGATCAAATGAAATAATGCATGTAAAAGCTTTAGGACAAAGCCTAGAACACAGCAAACAATTTTAGCTATTGTTACTGTTGCTACTATTGTTAAGAAAAAAAACCCAAACTGCCTCTTGAACACTAGCTTTGTAAATACAAGTTATATAAAGAGTAAATGTCATAAACTATGAGGCTATAGAAATAATCTGAATGGTTGAATGAAAAGTAATTATCTAATTTTACCCCATCTTTACTGCTTTCCCTAAGAAATGAAACTGGAAGGATGGTGGAAGGGAACAACATATTTAATTTGTCTCACTTTACCCCTCCCTGCCCCCCCATTTCTAAATGTGTTGTCCAGAATCATTTGGTCCCTTAGTAAACTATAAAATTACATTTTATATTAAAACTCATGAAAATCTCACTCTAATAATCCGTAGGCATCTCCTCTTTAACTTAGCTGGATGTGGCATTCAGGAAGGTCCTGCTTAGACATACTACCACTCTAGGACAATCAATAGCTCTCTGACAAAAATGACAAAAAACAAGAAAGTGTCACCTTTGCTGTGCTCCTGATGAAGCTATTTTTTATCTGCTTTCAATGTGGAATATTTGGTCTCCTGACTGACAGATGGCTTCTCTGTTAAGGTCCCAGGATTCACTAAAAAGAGTTGAGAAACCCCTGAAAGGTTGTACAGAAAAATGCTTAAGTTCACAAGCTTTGGAATTGAACAACTCCATTCAAATCCTTGTTCTGAGAGTTGCTGATTGATTGGTCAGGTTACTTATACTCTGAGCCTTGGTTTGTTACTTATACCCTGAGCCTCGTTTTCCACATTTATAAAATGGACATTAGAAATGGCTTTTACCTGACAGGGTTGTTGTGAAGAATAAAATGGTATATGGAAAGCACTTAGCATGGTGCCCTACTCACAGTACACGTTCACTGAATATTATTTACTTACTATCTGTTAAATTTTAGCCTGGGAATCCAGATAATCCACACAAAAACTCAGGACACGGACTATGTGCCACTTCCCTCACTACCGATTAATTCATCCACTGAACAGATGTGTGCTGAGTAGCTGATGCTGTGAGGCCCTGCGTTCAATGCTTTCCTTCATTGAAATCCTTTGTCATGAGGGGCTTTCCCGGAGACTGTGAGGGCAGCATCTCTGCTCTCGTACTAATGGCTACATCACCGTGGGACCTGGCGCAAGACCTACCACATAGGAGATGCTAACAAGTTAGGTTGTTTTTTCTTTTTGAATGAATATATAAGTAAGGGATGAGTGAATGAATGACATGATACAAGGATGATTAAAATGAACTCTTTGATCTCAGAGAACTTGTGTTCTAGCTAAAGTTGGAATTAGCCCTCCAAAAGGAAAATGAAAGCAGGGAGAACTTAAGGAGGGTACTTCAGGTAGTAGGATCACCATGAGTAAAATACTGAAAATTTCTTTCTTTATAAGATTTTTATTAACTTATTTGAGAGAGAGAGAGCACAAGCAGGGGCAGGGGGAGCAGAGGGAAAAGCAGAGGGAGAGGGAGAAGCAGACCCTCTGCTGAGCAGAGAGCCCAACATGGGGCTTGATCCCGTCAGACCCTGAGATCATGACCTGAGCCTCAGGCAGATGCTTAACCAACTGAGACACCTAGGTGCCCCCCCTTTTTTTAAATACTGAAAATTTCTATTATAGGTACGCTAGTATAGTCCAGCAATAATGGCAAAAGAATGTGTAATCAAACTTGACATTTCTAAAAGACCTTTTAACTTTCAACAAAAAAACCCCACAGAAATATATTTATTACTTATCATAGAAAAAAGAAACTCTAGTCAATTTTATATCCGAAGTCAAAGGAGAAAAGAGAATATACCATCACATACTGTTCTATGTCCAGTCAAGCCTAATCCTGTCTCAGTGTCCTTGCCTTATTTGCCAGTGGTTAGGAGTACCAATTACTACCCACTCCTCTTCTCCATCCTATGGCTAATTAGGAAGAGACAAAGGAAGAATGGGGATCAGATAGCAGCTTTATCCAGGGTCCCCTGGTAAGGATCTAATTGGAGAACTGGCAAGGTTTCCTACCTACCTTCCAGTCAGAACTGAACACAACCTGATCCATGAGCTGGGCTGATGTCATTTTAAAACCCAATCACACCATTCTTCACCCCACCCACCTGTCTCAAGACATTCCACAAGGAAATAGGAAACACAGGGGAATGCTTGGCTGAGCAAAGAGATAAAGGGGGAACCCACTTCCTACTTTAAGCAAAATGACCTGTGAATCTACTAAACTATGTGGCTGACCAACATGACTAGCAACTTACTGCCATGGATCAGAGGACCAGAATGTTTCAGTGCAATGGATTCCTTTAAGAAAACATGAGGAAAAGAAAGAGTCCCTGCATCCCCTACTCCACGTGCAACTTTTTATTTGGGAGAGAGAGGATGTTATACCATATTTGGATGAAATAGATTCTTGTTCTTCTGCTATAGATAGCAGAAAGCCAAGCTTCCTGATTTGGTTTATTTTATCGCTAACTAAGAATGGCCTGATATGACAAACTTACAGCCTATAATAACCAAAAAAGCAAAAAACCAAACCAAACCAAAACAAAAACCAAAACAAAAAACTCCAGAAACAAAACCAAAACCAAAACAAAGTACTGTAACTCAAATATCCTAAAACCAAACTGATTCCATTGTTTATATATCTTATAAGTATAATCTATATAGGGTAGGGTATATAAAATACAAGGCAGAATCAATCAAAAGTACTATAACTCAAATATCCTAAAACCAAACTGATTCCATTGTTTATATATCTTATAAATATAATCTATATAGGGTAGGGTATATAAAATAAAAGGCAGAATCAATCAAAATATGGAGAAAGGACGAAAATAAGAATAAGGGAGGAATTAAATCATTTAGTTGCCTGAGTGTGCAGTTTTCATCTTGGAGACAATGCAAGAAAACAGTATTACCCAACTTCAATACATGTTTAATCCATGTTTTTTTAAGATGTCATAAGGAGTGCAGATATAGGACCTCGAATTTTTTTAAGATTGTATCTATGTCAGCCCTGTTAAAGGAACAAAACTGTGGAGTTGTGAAGGTCCACTTTTGTTTGTTATTTTTATTGTTGTTGTTGTTGTTTGGTCCATGTACCTGAGTAGACCCGCAAATTTTTGCTTAGGAAAATCTTAGCTTTGTTTTGCTATGTCTGCTACTTTTTCATAACAAAATTTGAGCTAATTGGCACAATTTGTTAAAAACAATCAGGGAGGACTGCCTGAAGAACATACAGTCTACTCTTCCAGAAATTCTAAAATGTACACTTCAATTAAAAGAGTTCATCTACTGTAATACTGAATTCAATGAGTTGCACCTAGTATAGAAATGTGATAGATGATGGTATTTATGTCATCACACTACAGCCACATGGGGCCCCAAGAAGAACTTCTGAGCTTAGTGGTAAGAATATTGTTACTTCTTAGTAACTGATTTGCCTGTATCTTTGGGTCGTCACAGACTGACACCTACCAGGTCCACCTCTTACTGTTGGCAGTAGAAAGCTTAGAGTGGAATTTGTGACCCATCTGTAACAGTGGCTAGATCATGCCTATCATTAACCACATTCCTGGCTCTTCCTGATGGTAATTATTATTTTCTTCCTTTCTCCATATTTTGATTGATTCTGCCTTGTATTTTATATACCCTACTAAGCTGTCTTTTCTCCCTTCTGCAGCATGATGATGCATAAATGGAAAACATATAAAAATGTAAGCAGAGATATCATCCACACTCACAATGTGATTACACTCTTCAAAGACCTGGTAAGCAAATATCTGAGATTTCTAAAGCTTTATCTATACAATTCTAGAACAATGGGCTGAAAAGTGAACACTTGTAAGTACACTAGCTTGACACTCTTTCATCAGTAAATTCTGATGCTGTGTAGAAACTGCCTTTGAATATTAAGAGTAGCTATGATAATATACCGTGTTGATACAGTTTAACAATAAAATGACAGAAATGTTCCCTTTTTCCACAAGCCTAGAGCTCCTAAGAGAAGGGAGACTACTGTGAAAACTTGAAATTCATTAAAAGTGAAATCTTCCATTACTGACAACTTCTTTTTATTTGGATTTATTCACTTTCCAGGGGGCAGAAAAGAACAACTAAATATAACCAAAATATTAAAGACAGTTTTAACAGCATATACAGAAGAGCATGGTTCATATTTACCTTAAAGAAAAAGGTTGCAATAAGGCTGAAATATAATTTTATTTTGAATTTTAAGAAAAGCAGATTTGAGCTATTTTAAAATTCCTTTCATTTAAGCATAGAATCAGATATTATTACATATAAAATTTTAAAAGAAGCACTATTACTATCTTATTTGAAAGAAAACATTTTTTATAAACTGTTTTGCACCTAGTTCTTTTTTAATGTGCTCTGAAATTGTGGTTTTTAAAAAATTCACCTCCTGTTTCTCTTTTCCAGCCAGGGTTCAAGAGTGAATATTTTTTTCTCCTCAATTAGTCTTACACCTAATAACAAATGAGACTGCTTTCCAAGTTTTTTAGTAACAAAATATTTTAAAAAGACAGTATATATATGAATTTTCCCTGCACCGTTTTAGACTCAAATTTGTTATTTTCTTCTGAAATCTGTAATTTGTTACAATTACCAAGATATAAAAAAAGTGCTCTTCTGGATTTTCTGGTAAATACAGCTGACCTAAAGTTTCATTTCTAGAAAACACAATTAACCAATTAAAAATCTTAGAATTTTTGTTTTTGCTCCAAAAATATTAGTTTAACCTCAATAGATATCTGTTCTCTTAAAGACATCGGTGTGTGCGCCCATAGAGGAGTATCTGTTCCAAGAGATAAGAAGGGAATCTGTGTGTGTTGGCAGTGGGCTGGGACCCTCCCTAGGGCCTGCTAGGGTTTGATCTGGAGAGGAATGATAGCAAGTTTGAGGAAATTTTTCCCTTGGACATGGAAACTCCTGGGTTTACCAAATAGAATTACAGAAAAGAAGCAAAACAAAATGAAACAGTTATATCCAAGAAAAATCTGAGAAGAACCATTCAAAACGTGCAAGACACACTGTACTTAAAATGTACTTGAAGGTTCATTTCTTTAAGGGCCGCCTAAACATCCCCAAGCTCTACTATTCAGGAATCTTATTTCCAGGCACAGTGTCCTGGAGCATTTGCAATTTTTCAGTTGGAACTCTCAGCACTTTAAAAATAGTCTAAAGTCAGAAATTGAAATACTGATCTATTTTTCAACCCCCAAGTCGCTCCTTAGTCAATATAACACTGAACGTTTCTGAACAAAGAGATTCTTAAGGCTGGCTGTGGTTCAGGCATGTCCTAAACTTATTAAGGGGAAAATAAGTTATACACAAAAGAAAAAAAAATTATGTCTAACCTCGGTTGGAAAAAGATCTATTTTCCCCCTAATGCTGAATTATGTATTCAATCAGTTCAAATTTTATTTTGGACCATTAATCTGTAATTTAACAGAGCTGTTAAATGGATGTCTTGGTCTATTTTATGTCAGGTTGTTTACTAGAAAAATAATTCAATGGGCTGAACACATAAAATATAGTTTCCCTTGTGTGACTTCTTACAAGTGGATACATATACCCTTGGAAAAATTTACATGTTACATTTTAACAATGTAACTGCTGACAGTAAAACACTTCAGGTAATACAAGACAATTTCTGTATCTTAAATCATGACTATATTCCTCCTGCGACGTTTAATAGGATAAGAAATCTTTCTATAACTAGTTTTTAACAGTAAATTTCTAGAATAGTTTCAAGCCCACACAAAAGGTTTATGTAATTTTCCTTTAAGAATTGCATATTATATTTCGCAAATAAAGCTAGTCAGAGAAATGCAGAACAACATTACAATTCACAAATATTAAGAGAATTCAATGACCTCCATTTCTAGGATCCACTCCTTAGAGAACGCCACCTGGTCCTAAAGATCCATTTTACATGAAACTTCTGCCTAAGGACTGCAGGTGACAAACCTTGCAAGACCACATTCTAGAAGGTACTACTAGGCTTCATTTGTCCTTACCATAGCTGACTGCCATCAAACTGCCATCCAAAACTGCTTTAGGGAAGCAGTTCCTCCGCAATCTTTTCAACAGATTCCCTGTTTTAACATCCACCTGTGTTACTGCAGAACAGTCTGACCCGGATTGTGCCATGGAGCAAATAATAACACTAACTGCAACTCCAGACAGAAAAAAATAGAAGTTAATTTTCCAGACTCTTGTGGGAATACAGAGCATGTCTGCTGAAACTGAATCCAAGAGTTCAATGATATTGTAGACTCAAGTATTTCTTTATATTCCACGAAATGGCTTTTCCGTTCTTGGTGTTTTATAACACACCACTGAGCCATGATTTAGAAAGTGAGGGAAATTCTCCCTCCCCCACCCTCCCTCTCTCTCTCTCAAGTTGAATTGTATGAAAATTATAATTGCAAAGTGAAACTCTAACAGAAAAGCCACAAGAGTTGTTCCATGTAGTGCTTACTGAATGCCACTGCTGTGGATTTAAGTTAGTTTATGCTGATTTTCTTTATTTTCGGGGAACATCATTTTCTTTATGCATTAAACCTAAACTTCTCTCCTCTGGGTTTTGTTTTGCTTCATTTTTGCCAGGGAATAACCAACTCTACAATCTGCCCTTAGGACAGCCTGAGCATTATATCCTCACTCTGTCATTTACCTCTGTATTATCTTCTCCCGGCAAGGATGGACATGTTGTTTGGCTGATACTACTGTTAAGCTACGTTAGGCTTTCTCTTTTTATGCAGGGGCTACCAGATTCTCTATTAGTTCTATACAGCTGCCACTTTATATTATTCTGAGAGCAGAGATGCTAGCAATTCTCTTCAGTATAACTGAACGATAAGCCAAATGGGTTCATTTCCATTTGGTCTACAATCAAGCGTAATAACAAAGATTACCTAAAAGAAATAGAGTTAAAACTGTATCTAAGACTACAGAGGGAAACACTCAAACACTGAGGAAAAGATACTGTTTTTCCCGGACATTAAAAAACTTACTGTAAAAATAATGTACTTGGTTCTATAAAGGGCGTACGTCATCAAATTGTTAGTACAGACATTGAGTGATTTCCTCTAAACAAACACAGGTGTCAGGAAGCTTAAGCATATAAATAGGGTCAGTCTTTATTTTTCTGTAAACTTGCTTTAAAGTCTTAAAAAGTAATGTTCTGGATCAACAGAACAGGGCTGGTACCAAGGTGCAGTTCATTCCCTGCTCCGCATTTGGCTGGGGAAATACTTGGTCCATGGCTGAAACTAAAGTGCCCTTAATGAAGTCCTGCTTTATAGCAGTGAATAGTAAACTGGAGGTGGCATGTTGGAAAGGAAGTCTTGAAAGAAGGTGGGGTCCATAACAAGAGGACCTCACAGAGAGAAGGGAGGCAAGAAGCCACGAATCACAAATGTTTTGTTTCTTTGCAAGAAAGAAGGCCAAGGTGTTAAGACTCTTCATGTGCTCTTATCCCAAGCTCCCCAACATGAGATGTTCTTATCCACTCATCCGAATACATCTCTGTTGAAATTAGAAGTAAAACAAATAGTAATGTTGCCAGCTGAAAACAAACAAGGTTTGGTTGTGAGCATTTAAGAGCATATTGGAATTAGCCTCCCACAGTTTTAGAGAAGCTGAGAACTGAGGACCCACTACATGACAGGGCTATGATATTTCCTTGTTTGAGTCCCATAACCACCTGGTGTGGTGTACATTGTTATGTTATTTTACAGGTGTGGAAGTGGGGGCCCAAAGAAGGCAACTTGCTCAAAGTCACACTACCTAGAACATCAAGCAGCCAGGATCATAACTCAGGCCTGTCCAACTTCAAAACCCACGTACTTAAGTCAAAAGCCTCATCTTTATGAGAGATTTATGCAATAGAATTTTATCCTGGGAAACTAAAGAATAGACTCAAATCCAATAAAATATCTTGCTTTTAAGTTTAGATTTGTTATGCCCTTTCTCTTTTTAGATCTGTAGCCCAAACATCCTTTTCCTCTCATCAAATGAATCATTAACTTCTATGATAAATTATGGGATTCTCAATATATGTGAAATTATCACCAAGTCCAAAAAGAACATAAATAAAACAACTATTATATATTTTAAAACTTGAAATATCAGTAAGGATACATATAAAACATAATAAACTTAACACAGTCATAAGTAGTAAGCTGAAAAAAACTATATTCTGAGAGCACAAGCTGCGGTGGTTGGGGGGGTAGGCAGAGGGAGAGGGAGAAGCAGACTCTCCACTGAGCAGGGAGCCTGACGCAGGACCCTGAGGACATGAGCCAAGGCGAACGCAGATGCTCAACCGACTGAGCCACCCAGGTGCCCCACTATATTCCATTTTTATGGCATTTTTAAAAATTTCTATATTAAAAATATTATATCAAAGCTTTATAATTACATGCTAAATTACAAAGTAATGTATGACTCAGAGAAATGAGGGAAATTAAAGTATATTTAATAAAAATGAAAGAAAATCATTTGAAACATAATAACACATGCACATTATTTTTCATTAAAAGAGTTTAGACCTTCTTAGTTGAGTGTTTGTTTTTGGTGTCTGCATCCATTTTTTAAATATTTCCATTTCCTCCACACACATAGCTCTGAAGAATTATGAACAGGAAGTTTTCTCCTGTATTTTCCCTAGTAGAAAGTTCTCCGGCTGCATACTGACTTACCCATTGCCCCAAATGTTAAAGTCCAGGACAAAGTTTTAATTACTGATTTAGGAAAGATGAGACATTTACAAATTTAATACATTTTGTCCTTTTTTCAGACCATGTAGAATGAAGCCTCAGTATGCTTGAAAAATCTCTTAGCAACTGAGAGCAGGGCCGGCCAACAATGGATGATTCATTGATTTAGCTTGAGTGTGCAGGAATGTCTGCCAAAAGGTCTGCACAGACTCACATTGCTAGACACTATGGTAAAACGTACTCTGACCTCTTTTAAAACTCTATCAGAGCGGAAAGCTAAACTTGCAGCTTTCCAGCAATTCACTGGCATCTGGAAATATGCTTGAATTACAATATCTTGCTTTGAAAACAATCAATAGACTTTCTTAGATTATAATTTTCACCTAATTTAGACAATAGTTACCACTAATTAGGGATTTCCAAGGGGACGCCACTGTGTTTTTAAGCACTAAAAATAATGGTTGCCCATTCAATTTAAATCTGAAAGGAGGCTTTTTGAAATCTGAAACTGAAAGAACTGATTGTTAGCTTTTTGTAATATTGACCCGAGGATTATGCAAGATTACCTTAAACAATAACTTGCACATTTAAAATCGGTAAACAGTATACCCAGTTTCTGTCAGTATATGTATATAGGCAGAGATTATACCGAAGAGATTTTACCGAAGCATCCTATTTATGCTTACATAAAATTCAAAAGACCTAAATTCTTTTGCTTACATCTGTCATTTCTCTCCTCCAACATCCTTTTTAGGGGTAAGTATTATTTCTCCTCTTTAGAGTTGGAAGATGAAGCATATGGAATTTAAATTGTTTGCTTGAGTTCATAGCTATTCAAAGGCAGGTCCCGGTTTACAATATGGATTTTTATAGTTTAAAATTCAGTATTAGATTCACCGTACTACTTCAGCCATCACAACTTCAGCAGCAATAATAAAAATCATTCATCCATGGGCGCCAGGGTGGCTCAGTCAGTTAGGCGTCTGACTCTGTTTTGGCTCAGGTCATGATCTCAGAGTCGTGAGATGGAGCCCCACGTGGGGCTCTGGGCTGGGCGTGGAGTCTGCTTGAGGATTCTCTCTCTCTCCCTCTGCCCCCTCCACCTTCTCTAAATAATAATAATAATAACAATAATAATAATAATTCATGAAATCAAATTCTTTTTTCCCCAGTGTTGGACAAAGACCTACTTTCTAGTTTCTTTTGCTCTTGACAAACATAAGCACAGAACAAGGAATTTTCTGCCTTGAAAGACTTCCGCTTTTGGCTACCTTACTTCATCCTCCCCCTTCTTCTTTTCCCCCCCTTTCTCTCCTGCTCCCTCTCTTTTCCTTGCATTTCTTTTTTTTGCAGGGGTGTGTGTGGTAAAATATTCAGACAATAAAGATTAACTGAAAGATTCCACCCACCCTTCCTTCTGGTCCCTCCCTCAGAAGTAACCACCGTTATCAATTTGGAGTATTTTTTTTCATACTGTTGTCTGGGTATCTGCATAATTACACAATGCATATAAAATAAGACATATAATTTTGATTTGCGGATTATCTTCTCTGTTTAATATCACATTGTTCAATAAATTACTTTTTTTCAAAGCACTTCTTAGAAATGTTTCCATATTTATGCATCTACTTCATTTTATTTATTTTTATTTTCTTTTATTTAAATATTTTATTTATTTGACACAGAGACAGAGAGAGAGCACAAGTAGGCAGAGTGGCAGGCAGAGGGAGAGGGAGAAGCAGGCTCTTGCTGAGCAGGGAGCCTGACGCGGGGCTCGATCCAGGACCCGGGGATCATGACCTGAGCCGAAGGCAGATGCTTAACTGACTGAGCCACCCAGGCGCCCCCATCTACTTCATTTTATTTTATTTTATTTTTTTTATTTTTATTTTTTTTATTTTTTTTAAAGATTTTATTTATTTATTCATGAGAGACAGAGAGACAGAGAGAGAGAGAAGCAGAGGGAGAAGCAGGCTCCCAAGGAGCTGGGAGCCCAATGCGGGACTCGATCCCAGGACCCTGGGATCATGACCTGAGCCGAAGGCAGACGCTTAACCATCTGAGCCACCCAGGCGCCCCATCTACTTCATTTTAAAAATTGCTAAAAAGTATCTCATAATATATACCTTCCTTTCTGAATGGGGTGAATTACACACCTCCACTAAAAATGTAGTTGTTCTTCCAGCATAAGCTAGATGGACAAACAGAATGAAAGAAAAATATATGAAAAAGTACAAACAAGTAAGGATATTTAATTTTTTACTTAATTCACTGATGACAATTCTATACATCTGACAGCAGCAGAAGCAATGAATGGGCTTACTACACTGAACAGTTTGGACTAACCAGTAAAAACTGAGTAGTAAAGTGGAAAGGATGGGGGATCTTGCAAGAAAGGGGCCATGTCAACTTGGGGATCACACAACAGGTGTAGAGAGCTTTATGGGGCAAACTTCAATAAAATAAGCATGGTCCCTGCCCTCCCAGGGCTAATAACCTAACTTTTATTACTTTCCAACTTTATCTCCTGTTCTGCATTCCCATAGTCACTGTGAGTCCAGACTCTCAACATGTCCAGCACCAACTACTATAGGAGCCCTAAGAGGTTTCCCTGAATCCGGTGTTTTGAAAGTCTAATCTACACAGAGATACCGCCAAACAGCAAGATCTGATCACATCACTGCCCCAATGAGACTCCTTCATTATTCGCCACTGAACTACAATATAGGATGAAGCATGACATCTCAGCTTGGTATCCATAGTGTTAAGTTCTCAGTGTTTCTCCTGCCACTTAAAGTTCTAGTCATGTCAAACATCCTACTGGTGTATAGAGATCCTCTGTCATACCTTTATGCTTTTTCACATACTGCCTAAACTACCCTCTACCTTTCCCCGTCTGGAACGCTGACTCATCATTCTAGACTCACCTCAAACATCGTTATCTTTTGTGAAGGGCTACTGAACTCCACAGCAGGTATTTAGTTCTGTGCTCCCAGAGCAGTCTGCATTCACCTCTACAATGGCATTTCATGCTGTAATAGCATTATTGGAATGCACGGATGAGCCTTCAACCCTCTTTATAGGAAATGCTACTTATTGGTTAAAACAAATTTTGAGGATCCTATGCTAAAGTTTTTACCAAAACTCAAGCTATCAGTCATAACTCATTGCTTCACTAGTCTTCATTCCCTACTTGAATTGTTGTGCTAAAAGTTAACGAGGGAGGTTCAATGCCTATTTAATCATAATGATTCTCCTTACATATATACCAGCAGAGACTATGAAAAGATAGATCTGAAAAAAATTCCTTAAAATTAATGTTTATCTCCTTTTGAGAAAAGGGAAAGTGAGATTTATATTGAATATTTTTAGTTTAGGTACTAAATATGATTTAGTTTAGAATGCATAAGTTGAATATATTTTAAAAGATAACTTTGCAGTGATAGCCATGGCTTATTCCCAAGAATATTTTGATTCTCAATTTTACTTACCTTTATCTCACAAATAATTAAGTCTTTGCTTCTCTGATGGAACACCAAAGCAAGTAAAGCAATGAGAAATATCCCCCTGCTTCGGGTGTAACAACCTTGGGGAATATGGACCAAAGCAAGGAGCAGACATTCTGATGAGTGAGGGAGATATTATAATAGTGTAGAGTCACCATCAAAGTGGGGTTAGGCTGTTGTAGACATCACCTGTGGGGCTGAGATGATATCTTGAGATCCAACTCTATCCAACTATGTTTTTCATAGGTCCTCTGACTGAGTGTCTGGCCAGGACCAGGGCCAGTCCAGTCTTGGTCCAGCCCACAAGTTATTATAACATCACAAAAACCACTGCATTGCTTGGGAAAATATTCAGCCACCGCCATCCATGAAACAGAACAATAGCAGTTTGACAGAGAGACAGAAGTCTAAGAAAGAGCAATAAATTGTTATAAATTAACTGAATTAAATTTTCACACAAGTACTTTTAGAATAGAATTATTGCTTAAAGAAAGGTACGCTTGTAGGCTTCAGTTTTTGTTGTTATTTTGGCGTGGCTTTAAAAATAGTTAACTTTCACAAAGAAGAGGAGCTAAAACAAAGAATCATGAATTAAACATCTGGCACGATTGCAATAAGTAGCCGAGAATAAGATTTTTAAAAACAAACTACAAGTATTGAGGTCAAATAGGACAAAGAAAAGACTTGACATCACTGGAAAAGCAATTAGAAAGATAATGGACCTGCCTTAAGTAAAATGCTTCTTTGCCTGACAAAGTAAATGTGGACCCCAAAAGGGAGGGATTGGTGTGGTGCTGATTATCACATCATGCTATCACTGATCTTTCATTTCTGGATCCCAGCCTTTAGCAAAATGGCTGCTCGCTGTACATCTGTCTAGATCCAGATGCCAAGACAACAGACAATTCTATTGGGCCCTAAACATAAAGAGTATAAAAGAGACATCTGCAGTTCTTGATATCTGCCATGATGACAACTGCTGAGCCATCTGAGGGTAAACGCTCTGTTTCACTCATTTTGAGGCTCCCCATGGAGATGGCTGCTGAGGATTTCTTAGAAGTCTAATTCTGGTCATGCTGGCTTCTGCTCTGAAAGGGAGGAATCTTAAGAAATCAGAGAAAGATCAGCTGACACCTCTGTCCTCAGCACTGTAGAAGCCAATCAATAACTGGAAAAGGAATTAGAAAGGGATGAAAGCAGAAGTTCTACCCCACCCAGGCCTGGAGGAATGTTCTGCCCTGATACCATCAGGGCTTCCTTCTAAATTATCAGGCCAATGTAGAACATACTTGTGGGAGAGAAAGAGGCATTGGACTGATTTTTTAATTCCTACATGTACCAAATTCTAGGCATAGTGCCAGTGGTAGGAAATAGAATATATATATTTTAAAAAAGCAATTTAAAACATTTCGTTTTAGGCCTAGATAGACTCTCATTTATTATAGACTGTCTTTATAATTCAACTTTATCTGATGACAATAATTTACTGAGTGTGGTATCTACTATACCATGCTAGATACTCTAATGCTATTTGTTAAATGATACAAAAGAACACAAAGGTCATCCATCTGCTGTTGGAACACAATTATGAGATGTAGCTCAACATCCCCCTTTGGTTTTCTCCCAAACTCCCTCTCCCACCTTTGTCATGTTTAGGCATCTACTGATGATCCCTCTGCCATCAGCTGGAGGGAGAGGAGGTAAATGGGGAGGACTTTCTCTCCATTCTTGGATTGGTTTCCTAGGGAATGATGAAACAAGCCTCTTAAGAAGAACACAAATAGTGAATATGTATAAAACAATTTGAGGAAAGGTGACATAAATGTATTCTGGAATATACAGCTGGAGTAAGATGTAAAATAAGTTCATCACTGTGAATGCTTTGGTAGAAAAATAAAATTAAAGATTTTTTTTAAAAAACTATAATATTACATAATGGAATCCATATATCACCTTGCTGAATGATTATTACCACTACTGAGCTACAGTTATTTTTTAAAGGATCAAGGAAATGTAGTGCCTTTTAAACAACTGACCCGAATCTCTGATAACCAGGAAGTAAAGGAAATTCACTTATAGTTTTACCATATAAGGACATCGGACCTCAGGCCTATGAACCTGTGCCTTTGCACATATTTTTTTGCAGCTGCTGATACACTTCAGAGCCAAAGCTGAGCTTTGAAAGTTTGGATTCCTGTGTGTTGTGATAATCAGCTGGGGTTTGGAAATGCCTTCAAAAATCTAATGCTCTGGCACTTTAACAAGGCTTCTGAAAAAACAATTTAACATCTGGAATCAAGTATTTTGTGGAAGTCCAAGACCAACAGAGCAAAGAACATTTCTTTTAGTAACAGTTAAAATGTGGTACTTTCCTCTCCTTCATCAAATAAATGGGTTTATTTTATAAAGATTCTGGGGTGGTTTATAATAAGTCAAATATGGAATAGAAACAAAGTGCAGAAAATTGGATGCTCTAGATATGTATCACTGGAAGTCTTTCCTGAATGTGCATCTATGTAGTTTCATATCATTTCCTCTTCCAAAACTCAATTCTGAAAAAGAAACAAACTATAAAGTAAAGCCTCCTTCATTTAGCCTTACCTAAGAGACTCTGAGTGAGGATCAGTGGAGAATCTAGAGAATTCATCTTTCACCTTTTCCTACGTGCTTCAGAAGAAGGCAAAGACAATGACTGAGCATGTGTATTTCTTAAAAGTCTCTGGACAGCCAGGTAACTCAGATCGAATGCAAAAAGGATTAGTTATTTCTACTGAATGTTCACTAAATTTCTACAGAGTTTCAGATATTGTTTAAAACACAATTAAAATGTGCCCCCCCAAAATGTGTTCCCTATGAAAATAATAATAGATGACAACTATTGAGTGCTTCACATGTGACAGTGGACCCTTGAATAACATGGGAGTTAGGTGCGCTGACCCACTCAGTGCAGTTGAAAACCTGCACACAATTTTTGACTCCCCCAAAACTTAACTACTATTAGCTTACTGTTAACCAGAAGCCTTACTGATAATATAAACCGTTGGTTGATTAACACATATTTTGTATGTTGTAGTATATACTGTATTCCGACGATAAAGTAAGCTAGAGAAAAGAAAATGTTATTAAGAAAATCCTAAGGAAGATGAAAATATTTACAGTGCTGTACTGTAAATAATCCATGTACAAGTGGGCAAGCACAGTTCAAACCCATGTTGTTCAAGGATCAACTGTATTATCCTTTTCTTTTCATGATGAGTAATGAATACAGTGATACAGTGGAACTGGCATAGAGAAGAACAAATAGAACAATGAAATGGAAGGGTGCACCTAGGAAAAGACCCACACATATACATAAGGACAAGACTCATGACAAAGAGGACATTATAAAATTAGTAGGTAAAGGAGAAACCACTCATTAATAATGTCACAATGACTTAGTTCTCCATATGGGGGAAAAAATAGAAAGAAATTGGATCACTTCCTCATATTACATACAAGAATACATCTTAAATGGAAGTAAGGTCTTAAATTTGAAAGGCAAAACTCAAACGCTTTTAAAAACAATGTAAGAAAAAGGATCTGACTACATTAAAATTGAGAGCTTCTGTTCATCAAAAAATACCATAGAGTAAAAAGGCAAGACATAAACTTAGAGGCAATATTTGCAAAACATGTATCCAACAAAGGATGTTTCTAGAGCATATAAAGAATTCTTTTGAAAAAGGAAAACAACCCAATGGAAAAAATGGGCAATCAATAAGTATAGCAATTTCAAAGACGTGGAAGAGAGACCCTAACAGTGCCTGGCATATGGGAGGTACTCAAACAGTATTTGTTGAATGCATGAAAACACAATTAGCTCATAAACATATGAAAAGATATCCAACCTCATTGGTGATCAGGGAAATAAAAATGAAAATGACAATGGGATACCATTTCATACTCACTATACTAGAAAAAATTAAAATAAAATAATATCAAGTGTTGGAGGACATGTGATGAATGCAATAACACTTTATCCATTGCTCATGGGAACATAAATAGGAGCAATCACTTCGGGAAACATTTTGGCATTACTTAATATAGCTGAAAATACATGTACCTTACAATCCACATCTACCTGATAGGTAGGATCAGGTAGGATCCTGATCCTAGCCTAGGAGACATGTTTAAGACTAACTACAGGATTATTCATAATAACAGCAAGAAACTAGAAACAACTCAAATGTAAATCAGCAGTAAAAATGGATAAATTTGATATATTCATATACTAGAATAGAGTACGTAGTAATGTTAAGCAAAAGAAATCACCCCAAAAATACAAAGTTGTGATTCTATTTATGTAAAGTTCAAAAAACAAAGACAAAAGTAAACACTCTATTATTTTGAAGGAAAATACATAGGTGATTATAAAGAAAAACAAGGGAATAGGTTAACATAAAATTCAGATGAGTAGTTACCTTTGTGGGGAAGATTATGATTGAGGAGGGGTACCCAGGGGCCATCTAAGGTTGGTTTCTTAATCTGTATAATAAATATATAAGTGTTCATTTCCTTGTTTTTCTTTAAGCTGTTCAGTTATAACACCCTTCTGAATGTATAATGTAGTTTTCAATAATTTAAAAAAATCGTATGTGAGCTGCATTAAAAAAAATTTTTTTTGAGCTTCATATTTAAATAAATCAAATTCTACCTGAATCTTACCATAGGAATTACCTACTTAGATAAATTATAACATGAAAGACTTAGTAGAGAAAAGAAAATAATTCCTCAATGTCTCTATGTTGATGTTCATACTTTTGAATTTTGAGTTTACTTATATTAGGACACATTTGTATAAAATTTACCTCAAGGTATGAAGAAACAATAGATATTTTCTGAATTTTTTATTTTAAGAAAGTTACTCATTTTATCACGGTCTTTGTATGACCATGACTTTGTTTTCCTTCTACAAATAGTATCTGGTTAGCTTGATTATCTGCAGGGAAATGCTCATGAAGTTAGTAACATATTTCCACATGATATTTATTTTAAAAACTGGTATTTCTCATTTCTGCAAAAGAAATTCAAGTTTAGAATGGCATGGTCAGATCTGGATGGATCAGACAAATAAACTGATGTTTTTAAATTTTTCTTTTTTAAGTAATTTTTCTACACCCAGCATGGAGCTCGAACTCATAACCCTGAGATCAAGAGTCACATGCTCTACTGACAGAGCCAGCCAGGCGCCCCTAAACTACTGTTTTAAACCAAGGTTCTCTTAGAAACTTTCACTGGGTAGTGTTCCTACATGTAAGACCACGCAGGATAACACTGGATTTTATTTTATTTTCTAGAAGACAATTTTTGTGGATGAAATCTACCGAGAAATGATCAAATTACCAGGTGAGAAAATCTGATTTTAATGTACGAACTGTCTGCACTTGGGGATGAAATCGGAGGCCTCTCTAGCCAAGCTGGCTGGGTTGGAAGGCTGAGTGGAGCACAGCGTGCAGCCAAGAGCTGGCTCTAGCCAAGGACAACTGCCTTCTGGCAGGGATGGGTCAGTCCTCTGCTGGGTGAGTTGGGAGGGGAGGCAAGGGGAGCCAGGCCTGTGGTCAAGAGCCCCATTCACAGAGAGGCAAGTGGGCTCAACATGCTTGCGTTCTAGGAATTTTAGTCCCCATCCCTACATCATGCCAGTCTGATTCCCAACATCACCACCTCAGACACTCCAAATGTTGACAGGCCCCCTCCTGAACACTTTTACAATTTAGGTGACTGACGAGTACAATCGTATTTTCTGAGAGTTTAAGCCAACAGGGTCCTTTGAAGAAAACCAAGGTTAGACTGTGAATCCCATCTCATTCTAGAGCTCTTACAGCCTTAAAACTGTTCCTCTTTATCAACATAACTCTTCTTGTAACCGACAGCATCTTCCGGCAGAATTATCCAGCACAAAAAGAGTGAAACAATCCATCATCTCTCTTCCCAAATGGCATCTATTTAACTTATTTGCACTATAAAAACCATAACTCTCATGAACTGAAGAACAACTTTAGGAGACCAACTGCAACGTGTACAAAATAATTGCAAAATACTCCAATTTGAAAACTAAAAACAAAACAAAAAAAATTCATGCCAAGCTGAGATTCTTCCAGAGATGGTCTCAAACAATAGTCTTAGAAATTTAACTATTAAGTGTATTTACAGACCACATGCCATTCTACTAATGATCGCATATAATGGTTGCTTTGCGGAAAGACTGTAGGAAATGGTGGCTGAAGATAAGCTTTCAAAGAGTTTGATTAGAATGAGCATAATGACCAAATCTACAGAACTCTTTGAAAACACTGGTGGAAGAGGCTGAAACAGCGGCTTCACCTCTTTGAACCTCATTTGTTATGAAGCTTGCTGCTGCTGCAGGCAGATAAGATCCAAGACCAAACACAAAAACATAGTTGATTCAGCAAGAGGCTTATCTCAGCAACTGGACCTACTCTGTAAAAAAAAAATTGGCCCAAAAAAAAAAAAAAAAATTGGCCCAAGTAAAGTATTTTCCCTTTTTTGCCCAAACAGTTCAAGGTCTCCCTTCAGTGTACAAAAAAGGGAAAACATGAAAGGTTAATTTTTCTTCTGTCCCTTAAAAAAGGACCAATAAACCTCAGTAAAACAAGAAATTTATGTTCTTTAAAAAACAAATTTCTTTTTAGATCGTTTTCATTACACAATGTGACACATCTGGGGTTTATAATTTACAGAAACAGAAAGTGAAAGACCATTAGCTTGGTCTAGAATGGGGGAACTTGATGCTGTAAAAGCTGGTGGAACACAACTTATGAACTAAATACCAGGGGAAGCCCTCACATTTCATAGGGATTGAATATCTCATTTACATATTTCAGTTAAATCCCTGAGTTTTCCGAGGAGTCAACAAAAATTTTTATCTTTCAGGTTCTTACTCAGGGAGGCTGGAAAATGTAGCTTTTATTTGGATGTTGGAAAAGCCCTTCTCGGTTCAGAAATGTTTCTGCTGCCACTTTCAACACAATTCCTACATTTCCTCGGCTTTCCTGGCCCATTTGGGGTGCTTCCTGGTTCAGGAAGTCAGAAGCACCAGCATTGATATATCACGCTGTGCTTCCTACCCCATAACCAAGGTCAGAGGTGGGTAAAAGTGTAGAGTATACATCATAGGCCAGGATAGGAGAAGCCAATAAGATCTCCCCAACTTGGCTACGTCTTCCCTGACTGCTCACATGTAGCTGGGTCAATGCCTGCTTAAACAAGAGGGAAAGTGGCTTTGCTACCTCTGTCTGAAATAGGCTGGTCACTGATCCAGCCCAACCTTCCCCTCCGGAGGAAACCAGTAAGGCAGGATCTATAATCAACTGATGGAAAATTTTACTTGGAAGACATAAATTGACACATGGCAAACATGATACATTTTCTTAGGAAAAAGCCATTAAAGTTTGCAGCCTACCACAACTCCAGGGAACACCATTCACACTGAATTTTATATGAATGGTGTTTCCTGGAGTTATGCAACGTAGTGACCCTTTGGACAGCAGCAAGCAAGAAAGTCTGGGAAACATTTAAAAAAAACAAATTTTGTTTTTAGGTCGATTTTAGACTTACAGAAAAAAAAATTGTGAAGCGAATACAGACATTTCACATGTATCCCTGCAACCAGTTTCCCCTATAATTAATATTTTACATTAGTGTGGTACATTTGTTACCATAGATTGGTACATTGCTAAGGAATCAGTACTGAGAGTTTTATTTACTAAAGTTTGTACTTTATTCTGATGATCTTAGTTTTAGCCTAAAACCTTTTTTCTGTTTCAGCATCCCATCCAGGATACCACACTGCAATCGGTCACCATGTCTTCCTTGGTAACTCTTGGCCGTGATAGTTTTTTAGACTTTCCTTTTTAAAGAGTGCTGGTCAGGTATTTTGTAGAATGTCCCTCAACTTGGATTTGTCTGATGCTTTTTTCATGATTAGACTGGGTTTATGGTTCTGGGGGAGGAAGACTGCTGAGGGAAAGTGCTACATTATATCAAGAGTACACACTATCAACATGACTTATCACTGCTACATTATATCAAGAGTACACACTATCAACATGACTTATCACTGTTGGTGTTGACCTTCATCACCTGGCTCAGGGTTTGTCAGGCCTCTCCCCTGTTAGAGTTACTTTTTTCTCCCCTATTGCAGATTGTACCTTTGGAAGAAAGTCAGTTTGTGCACTTAACACTTAAAGTACGGGGAGTTTTGCTCTATCTCCTGGAGGGCAGAGTATCTACATAAATTATTCCGAATTCTTCTGCCTGGAAGATTTGTCTTTTCTCCCACAAGTATTTATTCAATCACTTATTTACTTCAGTATGGACTCAAGGATATTTATTTTATACTTTGGGTTATAATCCCACAGTGCTTTATTTTGTTGCTCAAATTGTTCCATCTTTAGCCATTGGAGCTCTTTCAACTGCCTAGTGTGTCCCTTTGACATACTCTAACATCATGTGCATTTTTAAAAGTAATTCCTTACTTTCTGGCACTAAGAGACGCTCCAGATTCATCTTGTATGTTTTCTGATCTAGTGCTAAAATCAGATCTTTCTCCAAGAAGTCCTGGTTCCTTTTATTGGAGAATAGCATAAGAAACGAAGATCTGGGCACTAAGTATGCTTGTTACTGCTGGGGTGTTGTTATTTCCTGGCCTTCTCAGCTAAAGAGCAAAAAATGTATTTGCATATATTAACCCCTGTACATACACACATCTATAAATATTTCTACGTGCAACCATCTGTATTTCTATTAAGCTAAACATGAATTCAAACTGACGTCTCCAACTCTAATCTACTGCCACAGGGATCATTCTAGCTTTTGCTTACCAATAAACTCTCACTCCAACAATGAGAAACCCAGCTTCTACCATCTGCCATCCATTTACTTAATTGCTCAATTCCAGTACAGAAATATCAGAATTGTTAACCCGCGTCTCCAAGGGAAACAATATTGTCTGCTATATTTTGGTGTCTATGTACTATTTCTTTTGCTTTTAATCTTACAGGTTCCAATCACTTCCAAAGTTATGTAGGTCAGCAGCAGCTCTCCCCCACCCCCTTCAGTGAGGTTGTTTCATACCTTGTAATTGCTATATATATATATTTAAATCATGTTCTGTTTTCCAACCTGGGACTCCCAATCTCCTAAATGATTTTTTTAAAAGTCTGCACACATTAAAGTTTACTTTTTGTGTTGCAATATTCTAAGGGTTTTGACAAATGCATAGTGTATGTGTCCATAATTACAGTGTCATACAGAATGGTTTCACTGCCCCACAAAATCCCCCTGCGCATCATGGATTCAACCCTCCCCCTTTCTCCCTGAACCCCTGGCAACCACAGCTTTTCACTGTCATGGCTTTACCTTTTCCAGAA
The DNA here is from genome assembly GCF_037043125.1 of Eumetopias jubatus. NCBI lineage: Eukaryota > Metazoa > Chordata > Mammalia > Carnivora > Otariidae > Eumetopias > Eumetopias jubatus. The sequence continues at coordinate 35,925,224 of NW_028274810.1, read as the reverse complement.
TGTCATATAATTGGAACCATACAGTAGTATTATGTAGCCCTTTCAGACTGGCTTTTTTCACTTACCAATATAGCCTGAAGATTCATCCAAGTCTTTTCATGGCTTGATAGCTCATGTCTTCTTACTGTGGATTTACATTCCTTTATATGAATCCATCATATAAAGGTCCTAATAAGGACAAATCGGTTGCTTTGACTTTGGGGTGATTATGAATAAAGCTGTGATGAACATTTACAAATGCAGGTTGTTGTGTGGACATACGTGTTTTCAAGTCAGTTGAGTAAATATGTAGGAATATGACTGCTGGATTATATGGTAAAATTATGTTTAGATTTGAAAGAAACTGCCAAAGTGGCTGTGCTATTTTACAATCTTATTAGCAATACATAAATGTTTCTGTTGTTCTATATTCTTGGCAGCAATTGGTATTGTCAGGTTTTTGGACTTTAGCATTCTAATAGGTGGGTAGTGGTATCTCATTTTAATTTATAATTCCTAATGACAAATGACATTGAACATCTTTTCATGTTTATTTGCCATCTGTTAATCTTCTTTAGTATGGAGTCTTTTCAGACCTTTTGCCCACTTTTTAGCCAGGTTGTTTGTTTTCTTATTGTTGAGTTTTAAGAGTTCTTTGTATATTTTGGACAGAAGTCCTTTATCATATATGTTTTGCAAATATTTTCTCCCACGTGTGGCTTATCTTTCATTTTCTTAATAGTTTCCTTCACAAAGCAAGTTTTTAATTTTAATAAAGTGTATTTATCACATTTTTCTTTCATGAATCACGCTTGCGGTGTCATATTTAAAAACTTGTCGCCACTTATATTTTCTCCTATATTTTCCTCAAGAAGTTTTAGAGTTTTACATTTTATAGTTTGAGTTAATATTTCTGAAAAATGTAAGGCCTATGTCTAGGTTCATTTTTTTTGCTTGTGGATGTCCTACTGTTCCTATACCATTTATTGAAAAAATTATCCTTTCTCCATTAAATAGTGCTATGTACTGAATTGTATCTCCCCAAAATTCATACACTGAAGCTCTAACCCCCAATGTGGTAGTATCCGGAGGTGGGGTTTTTGAGAGATACTTAGTTGTAAGTGAGATTATGGGAGTTAGGGCCCTCATGTTGGGAATTATTGCCCTCATCAGAAGAGATACCAGAGACCTCACATTCTCTCTCTCTCCACACATGCACTCCAACAAAAGGCCATGTGAGCACAGTGAGAAGGTGGCCATCTGCAAGCCAGAAAGAGAGCCCTCACCAGAACTACCCAAGTTGGCACCCTGATCTCAGACTTACAGTTCTAGAACTGTAAGAAAATAGATGTCTGTTGTTTAAGCCACCTAATCTATGGTATTTTGTCATGGCCCACTAAGACAAATTAAGACAAATAACTTTTGCTCTTTTGTCAAAGATCAGTGGACCACATTTGTGTGGACTTATTTCTAGGCTTCCTACTTGGTTCTATTGATCTATGTGTCTTTTCTTTCATGAATACCATGCTGTACTGATTACTATAGCCTTATAATAAGTCTGGAAATCAGGTATTGTGAGTCCTCCAACTTTGTTCTTCTTATTCAGTATTCTGTTGGTTATTCTAGGTTTCTTGCCTTTCCATTCATTCTTTAGAATCAGTTTGTTGATACCTATAAAATAGTTTGCTGGGATTTTGATTGGGAATGCATCAAGTATTTAGGGCAAGTAGGGAATAATTAATATCTTAACAATTTGGGTCTTCCAATCCATGAACATGAAATCTCTCATTTAGGTCTTCTTTCATTTCTTTCACCAGAATTTTGTAGTTTTCTACATATAGATCCTATACATATTTTGTCAGATTTATATGTAGGTTTATCTTCCTTCCTTTCATTGTTTTCTTTCTTTTTTTGGTTATTATAAATTTTTTTTTTAAATTTCAAACTGTTCATTACTGGTATTTGGGCAAGCAATTAACTTCTGTACTTTAACATTATGACCAAGATTTTGCTATACTTTATAAGTTCCAGGAGTTTTAATTTTTGTTTCAGTCAATTCTTTGGGATTTTCCTATGTAGATAATTATAATTGTATCATCTGCAAATAAAAACAGTGTTATTTCTTCCTTCTCAATCTGTGTATTTTTTATCTCCTCTTCTTGTCTTATTGAACTTACTAGGACTTTTGGTACAATGATGAATAGCAGTGGTGAGAGAGAACATCTTTGCCTTATTCCTGATCTTAGGGGAAAACAGTGTTACCATTAAGTATATGTTAGCAGTAGAATTCATTTTGTTTTGTAGATGTTCTTTATTAAGTTGAGAAAGTTCCTCTCTATTCCTAGTTTTTGTTCAGAGCTGTCATCATGAATGAGTATTGGATTCTGTCAAATGCATTTTCTGCATATATTGATATGATCATATGATTTTCCTTCTTTAACTTGTTCATGTGGTAGATTATACTGAGTGATTTCCAAATGCTGAATCGGCACTGCATACCTGAAATAAATGCCACTTGATCATGCTGTATAATTCTTTTTCTACATTGTTGGATTCAATTTGCTAAAATTTTGTTGAGAATTTTTATATCTTTGTTCATGAGAGATATTGGCCTGTAGAGTTCCCTCCTCATAACGGTTTTACTTGGTTTTGGTCTTAAGGTAATACTGGCCTCATAAAGTGTTTCCTCTGCTTCTATCTTCTGGAAGAGACTATGGAGAATTGGTGTCATTTTTTCCTTAAATGTTGAGTAGAATTCACCAATTAAACTAACTGGGCCTGGTGTTTTACTTTGTTTTTAAAGGTTAATAATTACACTGAGATCAAGATGGAAAAGAGACTGTGAAACTAATGAGATTAGGGTACAGTACGGATGATGCAAACTGATATTCTCCACACATATGATATCTGTCAACACATTATACAGATATAAATATAGAAAAGAAGATCTTTATAGATGAAGATATAGTCTAGTGAGCATAATTTAAAAAAAATCCATTTCTTTTTCTTTCTGTCCTTAGCCAGCATCTCCTTTTTCTCAAATATAAAAATGAGTACCATTATCTCTCTCCTAAGTTCACATGGGTGTATAATTAGAAAATGCCAATTTTTTTGAGTTCCTAAAGGACTTAATATAGACATAAATACCACCTCCTAAAAGGAAATTTCTAAACTCTGATATTAAAGCATTTAAATATTTCTATACTTTCCAAATTTTCTCCAATGAATATGAATTAATTAGTTTTATAATTAGAAAAAAATTATAAGATAAACAGAAATCCACCATTGGCTATCATTTCTAGTTTATCGATGTAAAACAAGAAGCAAGTGTAAATACACAAGAAAGAGGTAAGAACTGCATTAGTTATACAAACAATAATGAAAATTATCACATTCAGCCTACGGTCACAGGCAATTTGAAACATTTACTTATGCTCTGCTAAAAAGTTTTTAATATTTCAATTATGGAGATCATACAATATAATTTTTAACTTAAGCATTTCTTTACAGTTCATTTCCAGGTGAGCTGTCAAGTCACATTAAGTACTGGGTGAAGTTAGGCATTACATTTCGCACTGCAATTCTTTCACTGTGAAGCCAAAATCTCACAATGGGATTATATGTTTTAAATTTGTTCTTTTCAAAGGTAATGCATCATTTCTTTCCTTGTCTTATTTTTCTTTATAGATTTGCATTGGTTCATCTTTGCAAGCTGGCAACCTTCTAATAATTCAGTTTTTCCTAAGTATTTTATTCTGACTAACCTGAATTTGCAATCCTGCCTACCACCCCATCCCCAACCAACAACCTCCCACTTTAAGCTTCTGTGGCTAGCCACACCATCTCTCAGACATTTATATTTCTTTGATGGATAAACCAGAGCTAGACTTTCCTAGTTTGTAATGAGTGCCTCGGCCAACACAAACAAAACATCACACATTTAATTAGAGAGTGCATTTTCAAGCAGTAGTATCAGAATACTCAGTTAAACAGCTGTTTTCCAAGCCTGATCACCATCAAAAAATACATAACAGTTCTATATCAAATCTAGGATTTTACATCAATTAAATGCTTCTTTGCAAGAACCTAAATCCAAGGATAAGAAAAGTTATTATGATTTTCCAAGTTTAAAACCTCCCCCCTAAAGCACATACACTTAATATAGTTGGTGGGTTGTTTCAATACAAGGATAGCTTGTGGTCTTAAAGAACTCTGGATAAAGCTAAATTCAAATCTTGCATCCACCTTGTTTTAGCTGAGTGATCTTAGTCAAGAACAATTACCCAATTATCCCAGTTTCTCTACTGGAAAAACAGAGATTCATTCATTCTAAACATTCAGAAACTTTCATTCATTCAAAAAATATTTATGGAGTGTCCATTTCGCGTTAGGCACTATTCTAACTGCTGGAGATATAACAGTGAACAAAACAGATTAAGAGAAATCTTTGCCCTAGTTGATTTTACATTATATTTATCACTAGTAGGAATAATTTCAGTACCTCTATCATAGGATTGCTGTGAGAATTAAATTAGTTATTACAGATATAACAGTGTCTGGCACACAGCAAGAGCTCATTAAATGTTAACTGCCATCATCATCATCATCAACATCATCAGAGGATACTTATTTTTTACCCATCCCTTGTCTCCTCAGAACCCAGGAATAATAAATTGAAATTAGGATTCCATGGGATATCAGTGAGCCTCAGTTTCCTCATCTGTAAAATGGTGATAATACTTGCCCTCTCTGCTCCACAGTGTTGGTATAAAAATCAAATGAGACAATTCATATGAAAGGGCTTCATAAACTATCAAGTGCTATGCCAATTAAAGATGTCATTATATAGCTCCTGGAATAAGTCCATGCAATCTGAAGTCCCTGAATATACGTTTACTGAATTAAATGTCAATTTATTGCCTAAGCAATTGCACAGCCACTGTTCAAGCAATCGCCAAAATGCTTGAGACCCAAGATAATAAACACTTACAAGTTGGTAACTAGCTACTGGTTTACTCAAACAACTTCTGCTAAGTTAATACTGGCTATCAATAAGTTACCTGATATCTCAAAGGTGCTGAAGAACATTACATTTTCTTTGCACACCCACTCAGGCTAAAATTTCTAAACCTTCCTATTAGCTTATGGATGATCTTAGTTCAAGTTCCTTATCTTACAGCTGAGGCAAATAAGGCTCAGAGAAGTTAAATAACTTTCTCAGGATCATAGCTAGTTAGTGTGGGCACCAGTTTCCATTTCACACTTAACCAAAGACAAGTACATCCTAGGTGTGTTCACAAATAAAACAGAATACAGGCCTCCGATTCTTATTTAAACCCTACACAGTTCTGTAGTGTGTAAAGAGTTCATCATTCTTGTGGTTTTGTTTTTCTTCTTTAAAGTGGAAGGGACAATGGGAAGCAAGTTAGGAAAGAGGGTATTCTGTGTTATGGCATGTTAGAAAATCTGATCATTTTCTGAAATTTTTTATCTGAAGCTTCAGATTTCTAGCTATCAAGGAGTCTGCTCAGAAGAAAGAAGCTAGTTGTGGAACTTTGTTTGGGGTTTTTATTCCAATTGGTTCTTATGGTAACTTGGATTCAAAGATGACTTTTATAGCTGTGAGACCTCTCTATAGAAATGGCATGTGTAAAATGTTTGTCTTGCCAGCCCCTGCAGGGCCAGTTCAAAGAGACAGACAGGAATAGTCATCTATTTCCTTACATGATTGGTAAACTGGGCGTGCCTACATGACTGTCTGTTGTCAACTGCTCTTGGAAAACAAACAAACACGGTGAAATATCTTGTTTCTCTCTAAGGATGTTATGGAAGCAAGAGTGAGAAAAAGTGGAAGGGATAAAAAAGGTCATAACAGGGGTGGGTCCCTGATATTTGAGCATATTTTTTTTCTCTTTTTGCACCCTTCCCATCTCATAAACATTTATGTATTTCCTAACGAACTGTCCTCCCAAATATCCTAGGCGAGGGAGGGGGTTGGAAAGGCTCTCCTTCAGGTGTCATATGTCTCCCCCAACACTGAGATCTGAACATGAGTCCAAGAAGTATAATCTGAGGTACCGAGGCCCAACCCTTACAACATTTCTTGGCACCAACCCATATATCAGTCTCATTTGTTATGGAAGGTTATAGACTACTTGGCAGTCAGGTGTTAAACAGCTGAGTCCCGTATTGTCTACCCATATTAAGAACCCAAGTCGTTTGTGTCACCCAAGACTCTTCAAGGTATCCATGTGCCTTTCCAGACTTTTGAGAATCAAAGCTCAGGAGAGGGATACTATTGCCTGTGCAGATGTTTGCTCGGAGACAAACACTATTCAAGAAGGGTAAGGTTGTTGCCAGGTCAGTGAACGGATATCTGAGAAGGCAGTGAGAATGGTCTGTTCCCCACCAGCTTCCTGCAGCAAACTCAAGACAAGTAACCCCAGACAACACAAACAGACGGCAGCTTGCCTGTTTACTCCTGCTTGCCTGGATAGCAAAGAAAATGGTGCTTTATTCAGGATGCTGGAGCAGAGGCTCAAGATAGCCAGACTGAGTACCACCAAACAGGGAACTCCTCGATGGCATGACCTCTCCTCCATCTCCCATTTTCTTTTCCCTAGGGGCTAACACAGTGCAGCATATAAAGCAGACCCTCAGCTAACTTATACTAAACTAGTGAGAAGACTCCCCAGTATCCCTCCCAAAGCTAGGATTCTGAGATGTCTAAGAAACACTAGAACACAGAGATAATGTAAATTCTGTTGGTATAGTGGCTTCTAAATATAGTCAAATCTATTTTATTTTTGCATGGATTACTCATGGGCCGATTTTTATTGCCAGTGGATTCTACCCTGACTGGAATGATAAAAGAACACCATATCCCTTTATGGCACAATTGAATTATATTCAGGAAATGTGGTTATTTTAATATTATTGTAAACCAAACATAATTAAGAATGTGAATCTTCCCTGGAAAGTATCACATGATGCACTCCAGAAGCAAATACAAATGAATTTTAGTTTACTTGATGATTTGGCTTACCTCTTCCACCTTCTATTAGTTAATTCAAATGGTTAGTATTAAAGGCATCTATAAAACCAACAGAATTTTTCAGTTTTCATTCTGGTATTTTAGCATCTTGAAGGCACAGTGTGGTGAAAGCAAATTAGGGCCATGAACTCATCAAGACTTGGGCTGATTCCCACAAACCCAAACCAGCAAAACAAACAATACTTCAGACCTTATAATTCCCCATTCAGTTTTGGCTTAAACTTACTGGTTCAGAGAAGATGACTGCAAACCATGGAATCCACTCTGTGACACTGATATTTACACTGTGTGATACAAATCCGTGTAAAAAAAACCCAGTTTGGGGCCAGGCTTCCAGGCTGTGTGTGTTTGTATATGTACAGGATTCAATTTAGTTTTTGTTTTTAAGTTCCAATATGTGCCACTTAGTGATTTTCATGGAATGGCTGAGGTACCAAGAAGAGTTTCAATTAGGAGGTAAAACATCGAAGACCTGGCAGGGGACCTGAGCTAACAGAGGAGCAATGTGGGTTTGAGCTTGGCTGAGGGGATGAGAGAGGGCTTTCTTCTTTACCTCTGCATATGAAACTACCTCCCCTCAATGACTTCTGAAAAACACATTAGGTATTTGGTTGACATTTGTAGAGATTCCTGTCCTTAATGCTAAACAACAATGATAACTGCAACAATATATATCTAGCATTCAGACTGTGAACATAATTAGAATTTTAATTAACTAATTAATTAATACACAGAATTATAAGGAGTTTCACAGGTATTATCGATTCAACAACTAGGAAAGCACATAATATGCATAAAACTTGTACTAAAATCTTAAGCTAAAAAAATTAAGCAAATTTTTAAAAATCTCATTCTATATTTTATACCATTCTTTCATAAAAATACCATTAAAATCACCCATGTTCTCGCATTAAAACAAGAAAGAAGGGAAGAAAGAAAGAAAAGAAAGAAAGAAAGAAAGAAAGAAAGAAAAGAGAAGAGAAGAAAATGAAGAAAGGAGGAAGGCAGGGAGGAAAGAAAGAAAAGCATATCGTTTAGAGAGGAAGAAGTAAAACTGTTTTTTCAGATGACATGATCACGTACATAGAAAGTCCACAAAAAAATCCTAATAAGTGAATTTAGCAAGGTTGCAGATATAAGATGTAAGACTGCAGAATGCAATTAATCAACTGTATTTCTATATACAGCAGTCCCCCTTAATCCATGGGGGATATGTTCCAAGACCCCCAGTGGATGTCTGAAACCTTGGATATATTGAACCCTACATATGTTATGTTTTTTCCTATACACACATACCTATAATAAAGTTTAACTTATAAATTAGGCACAGTAAAAGTAACAAATAATAAAACAATTATAGCAATATACTGTAATAAAAGTTATGTGAATATGGTCTCTGCCTCTTCAAAATCTCAAAATTTCCCTCTTTCTCTCTCAAAATATCTTATGCTGTGCTTATTCTTCTTCTTGTGATGATGTGAGATGATAAAATGCTTATATGATGAGATGAAGTGAGGTGAATGATGCAGGCAGTGTGATATAGCATTAGGTTACTACTGACCTGATGATGATATGTCAGAAGGAGGATCATCTGCTTCTGAACCATGGTTGACTGTGGGTAACTGAAACCATGCAAAGCAAAACCATGGATAAAGAGGTGACTACTGTACTGGCAATAAACAAATGGAAAATAAATTTTAAAAAACAATACCACTTATAATAGCACTAAAAAAAATCAACTAGTTAAGGAGACTATAAAACTACAAAATATTGCAGAAAGGCATTAAATAAGATCTAAATATACATTTGGGTCTTCTTTGTATGATTTAATATTGTTAAGATGTCATTTCTCCCAAAATTGATTTACAGTTTCAATATCATAAACACATTGTGTAAAAGGTAAATGAAAAAAAAAATTGTGAAATTTTTTCAAGGGTACTCAAGCATACTATGAATATAATGGAATATTACTCAGAAATAAAAATGAACGACCTACTAATACTGGCACCAACATTAAGGAATTTCTAAAGGTTATGTTGAGCAAAATAAGCCCATACAAAACCTCCTACCCGGCAGTAATTAAGCAGTGCCCTCATCCTTCCCTTGCCAGAGTAATGTCAGAGGAAGTCAGCTAAAATAGAAGATTTAACAAAATCCAGAGTCTCATAACATAATACCTAAAAGGTTCAGGTTTCAATTCAAAATCACCCATCATCCCCAGGATAAGGAAAAGCACAATTTGAATTATGTTCAACAGATACCAACAATCAAAAGATACCAACATTGAGATGACAGAGATCTTAGAATTATATGGCAAAGATTTTAAAGTAGTCATCACAAAATACTTCAATGAGAAATTACAAACATGCTGGAAACAAATGAAAAAATTGAAAGTTGCAGCAAAGAGCAGAAGATACAAAGAACCAACTGAACCTGTGGGACTATAAAAAAAGTTGTAATATTCATGTCATCACAATCCCAGATGGAGAGAAGGAAGAAAGTAAGGTTAAAAAAGCACTCAAAGAAATAATGGCTGAAAACTTCCCAAAGGTGGCAAAAGTATAAACCTACAGATATAAAAAGCTGAATGAATTCCAAACAAGATAAACTAAAAAAAAAAAAAAAAAAAAAAAAATCCACACCAAGACACATCACAGTCAAGCTTCTGAAAACTACAGAGAAATGACAAGTTATCTATAGAGGGAAAACAATTTGAAAGACAGTGGATTTTTTATCGGAAACTATGGAGACTGGAAGAAAATGGCACATTTTTCAACTGCTGAATAAAAAATTGTCAATCCAGAGCCCAAATTTGATGAATTTTCCATGAAAATGTCCCTCAGGAATGGAGAGAAAATAAAACATTCTCAGATAAATGAAAAATAAGAGTATTTGTCACCAGCAGACCTACCCTAAAAAATAGTTAAACCAAGTTCTCTAAGTAAAAAGGAAATAATAAAAGAAGGAATCTTGAAACATTAGGAAAGAAGAAAGAGCAACAGATAATACAAATATGAGTAAATTCAATACCATTCTTTTCTCGAGTATTCTAAATAATGTTTGACATTTGAAGCAAAACTTATAATGTGATTTGATGTGATTCTAAATGTATGTGGAGGAAGTATTTAAGACAATTATAAATGCAGGAAGGTAAAAGGAAGTAAAGGATGATAAAGTTTCTATATCTCCCTCAAACTGATAAAATGTAAAAACCAATAGACTGTGATAAGTTATGTATATGTAATATACTACCTAGAGCACTCACTGTAAAAGCTATACAGAGACATACTCAAAAACACTAAACATAAATTAAAAACTCTAATAACTATTTGAGTAATCCACAGGAAGGCAGGAAAAAGAACACAGAGAAATGAAAAACAGAAGAAACAGAAAACAAAAAATAAAATGGCTGACACATCTCTAAAATATCAATAATTACATTGACCACAACTGGTCTAAATAAACCAATTAAAAGTCAAAGATTGGCAAAGTGGATTAAAAATGTAACACAACTATATGCTGTCCACTAAAAGCTCACTTCAAACATAATGGTATAGGTAGGTTCAAAATGAAAGGGAGGAAAAAGATATATCATGCAAACCTTAGTCAAAAGAAAACAGGAGTAGCTATATTAATGTCAGATAAAGTAGACTTCAGACCAAAGGAAACTACCAGAGACAGAAAGAGATACTAAAAAATGGTAGAAAGGTCCATCCAGAAGACATGGCAATCTAAATGGCCATGCATCAAACCATAGAGCAGCAAAACATGTGAAACAAAAACTGATAGAACTGAAAAGGGAAACTGACAAATCAACAGTTATAGTTGGAAACTCAGCATCTCCCTCTCAGGAATTGATAGAACAACTAGACATAAAATAGCAAGGATATAGAAGAACACACCACCATCAACCAACAGCATCTAATTGACATTTATAGAATACCCAACAATGGCAGAATATCCATTCTTCTCAAGTGCCCACAGAACCTATACTAAGACATGTTTAACTTAGTATACTGTGGGCAAAAAAGTAAACCTCATCAAATTTGAAAGAACTGAAAATATATAGTGTGTTCTCTGACCACAATGGACTCAAACCTAAAACTAACAACAGAAAGATAACAGGAAAAGTCTCAAACCCTTGGAAATGAAACGACACACTTCTAAACAGTCAATGGGTCAAAGAGGAAGTCTCAGGAGAAAGTGAAAAATACACTGAAATAGAACAAAAATGAAAATACAAAATATCAAAAGTTGTAGGATAGAGCTAAAGCAGTGCTAAAGAATGCTTTTCTTTCTTAGATCAGGAACAAAGCAAGGATATTCACTGTCACAACTCACTCTTATTTAACACAGTACTATAGAAGTTTTTAAAGTTTTCATTTATCTAGAATAAATGCATACAAACATACACAACACAGACACACACCCCTAAAAGTAATAAAATTATCTTAAAAAGCAAATAAATGTTCATCTTGTCTCAGATGTCAACACTTCTGGTAAGTCTTCCTGGATCCACCTATTTTAGACAGTATTTCTCTTAGTCATAATTCTTATCACTGTTACATTTGTCTGTTTATTTTTTTCCTACCCTTAGTCCCAGTACACTATGGTGGAGTGTCTAGCACACTGACCTCATGTAGGTCCTTTATCATAAGAGTTGGCTGGATAACACAAGCTAAAGTCAAAAGAGAATTGTCATCAGAACCTCAATTACCATGAACTTTTTGGAGAAAATCCATCTCACTGCCACTGATTTGAGAGTCAGTGGATAAACTTTGAATCTTGATTTTCACTGTTTCTACCTGGGTACCAATCTGGGAATCTCTGCTCTCTCCTTTCTTTCTTTGATAGCTTTTGTGTGAGGTGGTAGCAGTGCCCTTCACCCTCCAGGTTCCTAATTTTTAAATGCATTTCTTGCTTAATGTTATGAGAGAGAGTTGGTCATGACAGTTGGTCTTTCCGTTTCTCATAGTTTATCATCTCATTGAGTTCTACACAAGCCCCTACTGCTCCCCCCCACCCCCACAAAAGGCTTGCTCATAAAATAGACTGTTGAACACAAGAAAATGGGAGGCAGTCTGGTTCCTTCCTCCTGCTCCACAGTCTCAATTCAGGGCTGGCCATCAATTCCAATGCTTCCCGTGAGTTCAATTCAATTATAAAAAGATATTCATTATGTGGCAATACAATGTCACTGAGCCCTACGAGGCTTATTTGACCCAGATGCAAACCGAAACTCTACAAGCTCTCAGATGTCTATTTGGATTCTCTTCTTACCATATATGGTGCTTTGCTGTGCATGAAAGAAATGATTTATCTCTGCCATACCACTGGAAAGAAGCAGCATCCTCTGGTAATGGAGAGTTTTCTGAATTTTAATAAGGTAATGGGAGGGGATAAAAGAATGGCAAACAATGGTTGTAGTAAAGTATTAGGCTAAAAGCTAGAGCTGCAGGGTCAAAAAGCCCAGTTTAGGGGCCCAGGTGGCTCAGTCATGTCTGACTCTTGGTTTCAGCTCAGGTCATGATCTCAGGGTTGTGAGATCGAGCCCCACGTCGGGCTCTGCACTCAGCACAGTCTGCTTCAGATACTTTTTTTTTTTTTTAAGATTTTTATTTATTTATTTGACACAGAGAGAGAGAGAGTACAAGCAGGGGGAGCAGCAGGCTTCCTGATGAGCAAGGAGCCTGATGCAGGACTCCATCCCAGGACCCTGGGATCATGGCCCGAGCCGAAGGCAGACACCTAACCGACTGAGCCACCCAGGAGCCCCACTGCTTAAGAGTCTCTCCCTCTCCCTCCAGCTCTCTTTCTCTCTCTCTCAAATAAATAAAATCTTAAAAAAAAAAAAAACCAGTTTGGAATCAAGTTTTCACCATGTACTAGTGTGTAAACTCGGGCAAATTACTTAATCTCTTGAAGCATTGTTTTTGCTGCTTGTAAAATGTGAATGTTAACAACTGTCTCCAAGGATTGAGATAAGACCTCTCAAGTCACTGGCATACAGTAAACACTCCCTAGATGGCATTAGTGATTGTCAAAGTCAACTGTCTGAACTTTGCCTTATAACCTGGCATTGTAGTAATGTACCAGGATCCCTGGTGCTGGTTACAGCATCCTTCTGGAGAGCAGAGATTGGAGACACAGTTACTTATGGAAGTAAGATTAAGTACCATAAGACCCCGCTGCTCATGTATGATGAAGTAAACTCAAAATTAGGAATTAAGGGCCATGTCTATACTCCCCAAATCTAGTGCCATATTTTAAAATCAGAAAATGTACTAGGCTGGTGCCTTTATAGACCACTATGCAATATATAAGATGATTAGAAACAAGGTACAGAGTCTTTGGCCTTCCCACTGTAAATCCTGCAGATTATTTTAGCTTCAAGAACACAATGAAAATATGAGATTTGGGAAATAAGGCAGAGGACATTCCAGACAAAACCATAATAATTTATTTTACTAGCACATAAAATAATATTCCCTATTACCTCTCAAAGATGTAAGAGGCTTTTAGTATTTAAATTTTATTTTCTAAAAGTGCATTTTCATAAACTTGAGAAAAAGATACAAGATTTTTAAAAATACCAAGGTGCTATATTTTATTTTCTAGCACATGAAAATCACCAAGACAGCCAAAGGAGAAAAATCCTGCTTTGTCCTTACCACCACCGTACTCTTCCTAGGAAGGTGAACCTGCCTCTTTTCTATGCCATCAAACAGGTATTTGCCATACCAAAGCTAGTAACTTCTATTAATGCCTTTCATGTGGATTTAGTATTTCAGAGAACACAAGAGTGCAGTGTACTCAAGTGGATAATGAAGGTTTGGGCAGACACATTTTGGGAAAGCTGTGCTCTATCATTAATAGAAATGATGAGAAGGTGATCACGTATGGTTGGTGCTGGGAAAACAGGTGCCATGGCAACAATGGCACACTGTGAACCTTGGTGAGAGCTGGCTCAGGAACCAGCTGGCGCTGACACTGTAGGAGTTCTGCTGCCAGTGTTGGTAATGGTGCTGAGCGTCTCTCCAGGCTGCACTGTCTCAGGGGTGAACGGATCATCTAGATAAGTATTATGATGGAGATGAGGAGAGGTGTGGAGTGGGAGAACTGGAAAATTCTGGGTTTGGGAGAGCAAGCATGGAAGCTCTCCAGCCATACAGGGCTATTACTGGTAAGAAGAGAGGCTCTTGCCATTTGCAATGACGTGGATGGAACTGGAGGGTATTATGCTGAGTGAAATAAGTCAATCAGAGAAAGACATGTATCATATGACTTCACTGATATGAGGAATTCTTAATCTCAGGAAACAAACTGAGGGTTGCTGGAGTGGTGGGGGGTGGGAGGGACGGGGTGGCTGGGTGATAGACATTGGGGAGGGTATGTGCTATGGTGAGTGCTGTGAGTTGTGCAAGACTGTTGAATCACAGATCTGTACCTCTGAAACAAATAATACATTATATGTTAAAAACAAAAAAAGAGAAGATAGCAGGAGGGGAAGAATGAAGAGGGGGAAAGCGGAGGGGGAGACGAACCATGAGAGACTATGGACTCTGAGAAACAAACTGAGGGTTCTAGAGGGGAGGGGGGTGGGGGGATGGGTTAGCCTGGTGATGGGTATTAAAGAGGGCACGTACTGAATGGAGCACTGGGTGTTATACGCAAACAATGAATCATGGAACACTACATCAAAAACTAATGATGTAAAGTACGGTGATTAACATAACATAACAACAACAACAACAAAAAGAATGGGGGGGGGAAGAAGAAAGGCTCTGAAAAGGGATGAAGATCACAACTGTGGAGAGATGGATGTTGCTGACAGCTTGTACTTCTTGCACATGTGTGCCCAGGGCTAGCCCTATTGCCTGAAGCTGAGACAGGAGTGTACCTACTCCAAAGAGGCTCACGGTACCATGATAAACAAGTGCACAAATTCTTTGACATTCCTCCAGCCAAAGGTAAAACCCAATTCCCCTTCCCTTGACTATGGGCCAGACTTAGTGGCTTGCTTCTCATTAAAAAACGGTGGTATTGCATGATTTCTGAGACTTGATTAGAAAAGTCAATACAGCTTCCATCTGGCTTTCTCTCTCCTTTTCTCTCTCTCTGACTCTGTCTCTTAGGTGTCCTGAGCCAACATACAGGAACCCCAGCAACTTTGACGTCACCATACTAGAGGGACCACAAGCAAATTCACATAGAGATGGGGAGAGAGGCCTGTGGAGCCTCAGCTGTGGCAGTCTCCAGCTATTTGAGTCTTTCCAGTACCAACTGCCAGAATTGTAAATAATTATTTTTTGAGCCACACCAGCTGACACCAAGCAAAGCAGCGACAAGCTATCCCCACTAAGTTCTGCCCAAATTGCAGATTCATGAACAAATTAAATTCTGTCATTGCTTTAAGCCACTAAGTTTTGGAATAATTTTTTATGCAGCATGAAATAACCAGAACAAGGATTGGGATGATGGCAGAAGGTTTTCAAAAGGCCCTTAGCTTTTGAGGTATGACATATAATATCCAGAGAGCTCTGCTGAGCAGCCAAGGGTAGGCCAAAATATAACTTCTTATGAGAAACTAGTGGAGATGGTGAGTACCAAGTTCTAGAATAGGATGATAATGAAAAGGGTGGGGTTTTTGTTGTTGTTGTTGTTGTTTTAAGTAGGCTCCACGCCCAGCATGGAACCCAACTCGGGGCTTGAACTCACCACCCTGAGATCAAGACCTGAGCTGAGATAAAGAGTTGGGTGCTTAGCCAACTGTGCCACCCAGGCACCCCAAAAAGGATAGGTTTTGGATTCAAGACAGACCAAATCTGAATCTAAACAACTCCAATCTTCACTAATTTTGTGATCTTGGTCAAGTTACTTCACTTTAACTTGTCCATCTGGAAAACTATGAAAACAGAATCAAATTCATAGAGTTGTTAGAAGGATTAATTGAACTGACAGTAAGTACATAATGGTGACTGTTATCACCATTAATTAATGGTGACTATTATTATTATTATTATTTATGCAGTTTTCCAATCATTGCATTCAACCATAATTAGCAGTGGTGGAATATTAATGTTCTAGCTGATGCTGGTTATCAATGCATTCTAAACAGACAATTCCACCAATTAATTGAGAATTTTCCACTGTATCCTCTATAATATTCTCATCACTGTGCCAGAACCATGGAAACTGTAGAAGGTGTAGACTTTCACCCTGGGAAGCCAACAATCTAAACATCCCAGACTGGAGTTGCAAGTTTTCAACAAGTGACTTCAGTTTCCCAAGTGTCCGATGCAGTTATGACCTCCAAGCCTTCCTGCCAATGGGCTGCAATGTTGTGGAAAAGGCTTTTATCACAATCTCCAGCTGCTACAGAGATTTATTCATATTATATATATCATGAATATGTAGCAATCAATATATTACATATTATGCTCTTTTCTATTTTCTTATATCTAATATTTAATATCAAATATTAATATATAATTTCTGAAACTCTCTGCTCTTTAAAACAAATTTCAATTGCCTAATTACTATACACTAAAAAGTGCTTTCCATGTAAAATTTAGAAGCAATTCAATATACAGTTCAACTAATACTCATTGAGCAACTATTAGGACCTGGTATAATCTGGTGAAAATGATTAAACTGAAATTTAAATCTAGTGGAGTAATCTAGGATCTCTAAGAATAATAAGATAATTTTTTGTTAATGAATGAAGTTCAATAATTAATTTTCCTATGTTAAGTAATATTAACTTTTAAACAATGATCAAAAAGCAAATTCTAGTATTAATTCATAATACTAATAAGACTACAGCATTTTAAATTGTTCAGAGAGCAGCCGTTGATATGATGTCTCAAAGCTCTACATAGAGCAGTTTATATTTTACTAAAAAAAATGCACAGTTTTAATTAAAGAACTGGATAATTGGGGTACCTGAGTGGCTCAGTCAGTTTAGCATCTGCCTTTGGCTCAGGTCATGATCTCAGGGTCCTGGGATCGAGCCCCGCATCGGGCTCAGTGGGAAAACTGCTTCTCCCTCTCCCCCACTTGTGTTCCCTCTCTCGCTGTCTCTTTCTGTCAAATAAATAAATAAAATCTTAAAAAAAAAAAAAGAGCTGGATAATTATCCAGGTTGAAACAAAACAAAAGCTATCATGGGCTTTAAAAACCTTTAGTTTCACATAAATTTTGCCCAGCTTATTAAGATTTTTTCTTTCCATTACTTTTGACAGTATTGAATATTGATATCTGATGTTTATGAGCATTAAGTAACCTGAAAAGAAACAGAAAATATTGTGGATTTGAGGTATTTTAAATATCTAATAATTTTTTTCTAATCAAGAGCATGCTTTTTCTTTAAGGCAAAGTTTGATTTTTTTTTTTTTTTTTAATCCCTGAAAATCTGCAATTTTCTTTACAGGTCCAAACAACTCCATCCTCTTTGGCTATTAGCCTCTCTCTTCTTCAACTTTCCCATATCCCTCTAAAATTGATGTGCAATACCTAAATTGTACTGTGAGCTTATAAAGGGGTCCAACCAGTGGTGAGGAGCAGCGAAGGATCACTATACAGTCCTACGAATCGTCTTCTGGAACTTGGAAGTTTCTTTTTCATCTTTGGCCTTACAGAGTAATACTCTCAATAACTCTTGTCTTTGAAGGGGCTGAAGAATGTTATGTAAAACTATTCAAGCTTCAACTTTTCATAGGTCAGAAATACCCAGGGGCTTTGGTTTTTAATGTAACTTCCTTAGATAAAAACCAGTTTCCTTTTTCCAATCCGGGAAGTGGATGTCTGTAATACAACATAAATTACACAGTTTCTGATTTTACTGTCTAGACACCATCAACCCCGTTAACACTACCTTCTCTGTCAAAAGTCTGGGCAGGGCCCAAAAAAAACTGATGTTCAACTAAGCTCGGAAATATATTCCTTCCAACTAAAGCTGGCAGGACTCTGGTGAGCACACTTGAAGCCAACAAAAAAGTAGGGTTGGAAAATTAAGAATGGTTTAAAAAAAGAAAAAGAGGGCAAGTACAAAACCCCTTCACAAATTAACAAGGCTCAATGGCATCAAGTACTTGAAATGTTTCCATCTCCACCTCAACTTCCAAATAAAGTAGAATATCAGCTTTGCAGATAAATGCAGACATTTTTATAGTCTCCCCATTCTCAATAGAGGTTCTGCTATCTGACAAACAGATAATGAGAGAATTAAAGTGCCTGCTCAAGAGGATAGCTCTGCTCACCTGAATTTTTACAGTTCCTCTTCTCTGAGCTCAAAGTTATCCTACAGTACACACATGAATATTAGAGTTTGGAAAGAGAAGGCAAGAAATCAGATGCTTGTTCAGGGATAGAGAGTTACAGAACTGTATGAGGACTGAAAATTCATTACCCTTCTTGGATCACCCAACTACTTTCCTCTGAACCAGTTGAGGAAATGCTATATTATCCTAATAATAACAGGAGTGAAAAACAGTAATGGCAGCTATCATTCATTGAATAACTACTATGTGTTAGGCTCTATACCAGACGTTTCACATTTACTATCCTCACAATAACATAGCTTTCAACTCTATGACAATGTTTGCTACAGAACAGAAAGGAGGTCTGTCTTGAATCAAATATCCAGGAGGATTATTTTCTGAATTTTCAGAAGGTTGATTTTGATGATATGTTTATATATAGCACTTTAACAATAAAAAGATTTTTCACATTTTTAAAAATTTCATCTTCACAAAAGCTTTAAGCAGCAGGAATCATTATCCCTATTTTACATATGAGAAAACCAAAGTTCAGGGAGACTGTGACCAAAGTCACACATTCATAAAGAACAAGTCAAGGTTTAAACACAGGTGCCTTGATTCCAACTCCTATGTTCTTCCCACTCCACCCAAGCTGCCACCTATTATATGGCCCCACAGAATGGGTTCCAAGAATATTGCACATGTTAAGCTGTATAGAACACTGTATACTCAATGCAATGAACATTAGTTGAGCCCCTACAGTGTACCACTTACTGTGCTCAGGGCTGGAGGCTCAGAAGTGAAAAAAAAGAGAAAGTGGTGAAGTAGGAAAGAGTTCATAGTTTAGTGAGGGACAGCATCATGAGTGTATGTGCTAGCCAAAGTACAGGGGCCACAGAGTCTGCGAAAGCTTCAAGGAAGGAGGACATCTGAGCCAGCTTTAGTAGAATGAGTTCAGAAGTTCAGGAGGCACTCTTTTTTAATCATCAAGATAGAAAGGTAAGGGGCACCTGGGGGGCTCAGTTGGTTAAGCATCTGTCTGCCTTTGGCCCAGGTTGGGCTCCCTGCTCAGGGGGAGTCTGCTGCTCCTTCTCCCTCTCCCTCTGCCCTCTTCTGGCTCATGCTCACTCTCTCTCTCTCAAATAAATAAATAATCTTTAAAAAAAGAAAGAAAGGTAAAAGATTACTGATTCATGCAATGTAAGTGCTGTGCCCAAGACCAAATATTTAGGAAGCTTGATATATGTGGCTTTGCAGGCCAAACCACAGGACATCAAATTAGGAGAGATGGTTAATGTTAGAAGCAAGTGAAGATGCACAAAAGAATAAAGAGGGTTCTTCCCTCTTCCTTCCCTCCCTCCTTCCTGAAGGGTATATACTCAGTGAAAAGATCAGGTTACATTTTAAAGCCAAATAAATCATTCTGAACAGTTAAATGTCATCTGCAACTCTGACCATTTGTTACAATGGCAAACCAAAATATTACAGCCCAGTAAAGATGTCTGGAATGTCCAGATGCTTGTTGTCTGGTGCATTTCTAATTGGGGCTAGTTAGAAGTTGAGATACTCATGCTGAGCTCTATTGCCCCAGAGACTGCTTATGAACTTTCCTACTGGAGTGTTTTCAGACTTTTTTTTTAAAGATTTTATTTATTTATTTGAGAGAGAGAGAGAGAGAGAGAGAGAGAGAGAGAGAGAGAGAGAGAGAGAACGCATGAGAGAGCATGAGTGGGGGGAGGGGCAGAAGGAGAGGGAGAAACAGACTCCCCACTGAGCAGGGAGCCCAAAGTGGGGCTTGATCCCGGGACCCCGAAATCATGACCTGAGCTAGACACTTAATGGACTGAGCCACCGAGGTGCCCCCTTATTAAAGTGCTTTCAGAAAGAGGGAAAGCCTGAAAATCAGGCTTGTTCAGTGGTTCAACTCCATTTCGAGTCCACCTTTTGTCCTATTCTTTGACAATCTCACGTCAAAGACATCAAGGTGGAACTCCCACCTATGGGAGACCCCATCTCTCTCTCTCTACATCTCCTTCAAACCTCCCAACACCACCCCCAATCATCTGATTTATGGCCTAGCATCATGGAGATGTATTGTTTCTGGGTGCAAAGTGAAGATCTCATTTCTAGCCAGTTCTTCCCCCTTTTTCTTCCTTCTTCTCTCTTCCCATTTGCTCTTTTCCTTCTCAGTCACCACTCTCCTTGCAGCAATAGCTTTTTATGTCTTAGTTTTCACCTGGAGGTAGGAGAGAAGGGTTATAGGATAGGCCACCTTTCATCAGGAGAGAAAAGGAGGCCATCATCCCTGAATTTCAAAACTCGAAGGGAAAAAAGACCACACTGTGGTCTCCTCACCCAGAGCTTTTTTTTTTTTTTTTTCTTTCACTACAGTTCAGCATTCAGATTCACTTATAGCAGGAGGTAGCTAGTCAGATGTGAGACTCCAACCGCTGCCTGTCTCTCCATGCTGGAATCTGTCCTGTCTACAGACTCTGCAGCTCTGAGCAAACCTACACTGGTCTTTCTGAAACACAGCTGAATGAGCCATTACTGGGCGCCTGACACATATCCAGTCTATTCACAGGCTGGCCAACTACCTATGACTTGGTTGCCTGGCTCAAAAAATTAGAATGGGCCCATGAGACTCCCCGTTTGGGAGTTGGAAACAGGGAAAATGGAAGTCTGAGTCACATTGATATGGTAAGTTAAGGGGATATGAGGTAAATTCTAGACCACAAGGAAGCCGAAGTTATTCGGAAACGGAGTAAGATAAAGCAGATCCACAGAGAAAAGAGAGAGCATGAGGAAAAGAGAGATTCCATGTTCCAAACGGTTTTCTGGTTTCCATTTGAGTATATTCTTACAATTTCCTTTTTTTTCTTGCAGCAGACATGGATAGGTCTCTGTTGTTTTTCCACAATCTACAATAATCTGACTAGAATACAAAATCATTGACCCAGTAAGATGATTGCTAGTCTTAGCCTGGAGGTAGATCTGATAGCTCCCTATCTAGTTCCAAAGCTTGCCAAAGGTTCAAATTGAGTTACCAGGAATTGTAAGTTTAGTCAGTCTGAGTTACGCAAAATGTTAACCAAAAGTTACACTGGCCTTTGCTGTCTGAATTTTGACAGGCTAATCCTCAATGGAAACACTGGAAAGATTTCTCTTCTGCAAAACTACCCTCTTCCTTCACAGTCAATCATCAAAACAAGCCAGCTCTGCCCCTGTATTTATCATTTTCTCTAACCCAAGGAAGTCATGGAGACTTTGTGCAGTGCTGTGTTCGGCAGTAAATATCAACCAGTTATGATTGGGAGCCAGACTCTTCATCATCCTTTCTTGTGAGAACATCAAGATCTATTAGTTTGAAGTTGTTATCCTGGATCATCAATCAGAGTTCATGTTTTTAGCATTGCTAATCCTGCTTTTTAATTCTCTCCATCACCTCTTTTCTAAAAGATAAAGAATGTCAGGAATTATTAAGAGTGAGACATTCTGAGGATCTGGTTTATTTCAGAGTTCTACAAAGGATTCGCTTCCTCCTCACACCACCGCCTTTGTTTACAAGTGAATGTCTATCGCTCTCCTTCAGAGCCAATATTCACATGAAAAACATCTACATAAATGAGTGGTGTCATAATCTGAAGAAATGTGCTGTGCATCAACAGTGGCTCTAAGTTCCCACTATGGTTCAGGACACTCCAATGACTCAAATGACCTTTCTGCTAAAGGATTTGCATCACTTCCTTTGTTCTAGTTTTGCACTATATGGAATTACAATAATGTGAATAATTTTTCTTCTACAGAAATCAACAAAAAACACCGGAAATCTACAAAAACAGTTTGACAGTTGAGATAACCACACTTTAATCTGCTTAACTAAACACATTAAGATTACTTTTCTACCAGCAAATACCATTTTACTAAATCGTACTAAAGTCAGTTTAGTGAGAGTTCCGAGAACAGACTGATTTATTTAATTGAGACAGAAAAATAGCATTTAACTGATAGCTAATTACTATAGGAGGTGGGAAGGGAGAAGGAAAATTAAGGGTGTGCCCTAGTCAAGTCATTTTATTCCAAACTTCCTAATAGGTTGAACCTAACATACTTTAAAAACATAAGAGCATGTGTTGGATTTGAGGTTCAGTCAGCAGAATGGTCCACCAGGGCAAGGCCAGTGACCAGGGATGGTTCTAACTGTGGGCAGAAGGAAGATGAAGAGTCAGAACTGGCAGTGGCATCAGTGACTCCAGCAAAAGGGAACAGGCTGATGGGTCCATCCCAGCATAAGGCAGGCTAGTATTTGGCCTGACATTTACCAGGCAGATATATGAGAAGGCTGGCACAACATGGCACCAGAGAGTTTGGTGGTAAGCTTAAGGAAGTCTCCCATACATACAGGACTCTAGAGGTCAGTCTTGAGGTCTTCCACTGGGGATCCAGGCAGGTTATCAGCAAAGGAGATCAAGATATAAATGCAGTTAATGGAACCAGGGCACAACTTGAACATCTGAAATGAACAAGGGTCGTGTCAGAACAAGGCCAACAGCAGAAATGATGAGGCTGACCCACTACTGACTATTGACTATTGACGTATTCACTAAGGGGTCTTCTAAATTCCTCTGCTAATAGCCAGGCTGCTCCAAGAGCTTGGAACAGGATCAAGGCAGCTGATGAGAATGATGGATTTAAAGTGCTAACATACAATAAATACATGATAAACGATATTATGCTGTGGTTTGTTGTAGGGGACAGAATTAACCAGGAGAAGGTAGGTTGCCCTGGAAGGGGGTCTATAAACCTGAAAACTAGACCCAGGCACACAGAGACAGATAGGTAGAAATCCAAGCAGGTAGACAGAATGAATAGCCAGAAAGTGTGATGGCAGAAACAAGTGGGAGGTGAGGTTGAGGGTTAGGAAAGAGGTGTGGTGGTGGTGGAGAGATGAACACTGCAGGGTCCAGAAGTCAGAAGAGACCAGAGATAAGTCCCCATGGGGCTAGAGTACAGGGGCAGGACTCTAGTCCTCTACAGAAGGCAGAAAAAATATTCATAAGAACAAAATCAGAGCTGTCCAAAGAGGATCAACAGTGTGGGAAATGTATGCATTTTCTTGAATATGGATAACACTGGTCCCAAATACAAAACTAGAGAGAGAGGAAGGGTAAGGAGCCAATGGCATAACCAAGCCATCACAGAAGTTAAGTGTCTTAGTTATGTGGTTAAGGGACACTGGAACCTAAAGCCAGACATGTCGTCCTACCCTCCCTCCTCTAGGGTACAAAGACAGTGAGATCTAGGCATGCTTCTATGTGTGTCCGGCTCCCTCAACCAAAGCTCTGGTGTACAGGAATTAGACAGGTTTGCAGCTTGCTAGTATTACGGTTTGTATTATGGCTTGTATTATAGTTTATACTGTTGGCCTGGGGTCTGTGTTACCAAATGAGACACATACAGAGTTAGGGTAACATCTATGTTGAAAATAGTGACAATTTCTTTCTTTCATGTATTACTCACATAATTTTTCCTTTGATTTGGCTCCGGGAAGACTGAGCAAGAGTTAGTGTGGGTGTATGGATGGAATTAACCCTTGTTTTTTACTCCAGAGAGCCAGGGAAGTTTCCTTCCTTGAGCTGGAGCCATCCTAGGATTCCTGTTCGGACTCTTCCTCAGCATGCCCTTCTGTGTTTATAAGTTAAGGTCAAGGTTCTCCATGGGTTGCTTAACTAATTGGCAAGGAACCCTGCCAACAAATACCAAGCTCAGACTAAATGCATGGCTGGAGATGCTCGCCAGCTTCTCTGTGATTCTCCTTTTTATGGAAGGTTTTTGGGCTAACCTCAGGGATGAGGAGTAGAGAGATGGGTAGCTGCTGAGTTGAAACGATGTCTTCAGCAAGAGAAGACTTTGTCTTCTTCTCAATGTCCTCATTAATGGATTGGACAGCTGCTCTTTGGGGGCATCAAGCCTGTGACTTTGGTGTTTGCCTAACCCAAATTCTCTAATGGTTGGCATGGCTGTTTGTGCCTTTTCTGTGGTTTAGTGGCTAAATGCCCAGGTCTTGAAGTCAGAAAGACCAGGCTGTCCATCTCAGTTCTACTACTTAATAACTACTTAACCTTAAACAAGTCATGTAAACTCTCCTCAGTTTCCCCATTTGTAAAGTGGGGGGGGGGCTATGAGGCTAAGATGAAATAGGGTAAACAAAGCAGCAAACATAGTACAAAATAAGTGGTAGTCACATGTGCTCTTGAAGCATACCTAGCTCCCAAACTCTTTTATAGGGTGCATATTCTGATATAATTAGTCTCCTGGATCTAACTAAAGGGCTCTCCTCAGAAGTCCCATAAAATAGCTAATCCTTTAACATGTGGCAAAAAAGTTAGCCACACTCAGTGCCACTGCTATAGATCCTGCTATCAAAGGTCTGACAACCAACTGAGATAGGCCAGGGTACTGCAAGAGCTGGTTCTAAGACTTATATAGAGGACTGCAGGACTGGGGAATCCATCCCTAGGTATTGTGATGTTGTGGCAGGGAAGGCTGTGGTCCAATTCCTATAGGTGCTGAGTTTAGAGTTCACAGGTAGCCACTACATAATACCTACAACCCTGACTCACATTCATTTTTTTCATTTAAACCTCAACACAATAGAGGTTAACCAAGAGCAGCATTATCCCTAGTTTACAGATGGGAATCCTGAAGTCCACAGCAATCACCTGCCAGCCCTGAGCTACACTGCTTTTAAGTAAAGATTTTAGGACTTCCTAGTCCGGGTGCCCCTCAATGCCAACCTACCTCTTTACTGCCTGGGGGAAGCATCTCTGGTAACATCATATTAGACCAGTTATTTGTCATCTGATCAATGAACATTTACTGCCTACTTTTTTTTTTCTTGCCTTTTTGTTTTTATTTTTTTATGTTATGTTAGTCACCATACAGTACTACTTCCTACTTTTTAATAAGAGGTCTACCTAAGAACTGATACTCAGGGCCCTTTCTGGTGAAGGTCTCTTATTTTTACAACCTTATGAAGTAAATCAACTTTTTCCCTTGCAGCACTTACTATTTTTAAATATGCATATATTTGTAATTGTTTATTTTATGTTTGTCTCCCCAGTTAGATTCCATCAGGGCAGGCATCATATTTGTTTACTTTATCAGTTTTACACACAGCACTCAAGAATAATTACATGGATAAAAGTCATGCTATCTTTTCTTACAGAATGACAAAACTGTACCCAAAGTTTATTTGCCCAAGTTCACCTTGCTAATAAGTAGTAGATCTGGGTCTGTAGAGGTGACTGAAGCTTTAACAGCAACCTCTATCAGGTCTCCTCCCAAAGGGTCATGAGGGCTTAGTGGCCACAATGCAAGTGGCACTGGTCAGATCTTATCAGTCAAAGACATCTTCAAGAAAAGCCCATCATCTCTAGTCCATAAATAATAAAGTTGCTATTACCATTATGTATAATCCATCATTTACCATAACAATGTTACAGTGTAATCACATTTGTATAAGGCATCACAGTACCCAGAACACTTTGATCTTCATCCTTGGGAATCAGGAAGAAAGATATTTTACTGGAAACTAAACCTTGTGAATTGCCCACTATGATAGAACTGAAAAGTGAAACTAAGACTCAATTCCAGGTGTAATTTTACCTTGCAATGTAAGAAGAATTTTTTTAAAGTCAATTCTTAAGGAAAAAAAGAGAGGACTCAAATAAATAAAATAAAAACAGGAGAGAAGTAATAATTGACATCGCAGAAATACAAAAGATTATAAGAGACTATTACAAAAAATTATATGCCATTAAATGAGACAACTTAGCAGAAATGCATAAATCTCTAGAAACATACACTCCTCTAAAACTGAATCAGAAAGAAATAGAAAATTTGAACATATCAATTACTAGTAACACAATTAAATTGGTAATAAAAACCTCCCAACAAACAGAAGTCCAGGACCCGATGGATTCACAAGTGAATTTTACCAAACATCTAAAGAAGAGTTAATACCAGTTTTCCTCTAATTATTCCAAAAAATGGAAAAGGAAAGCTTCTAAATATATTCTATGACACCAGCATTACCCTGATACCAAAACCAGATGAAGATGCTACACAAAAAGAAAACTACAGGCCAATATCCCTAAAGAACATGGATGTAAAAATCCTCAAGAAAATATCAAGAAACCACACTCAACAATACATTAAAAAAATCATTCACCATGATCAAGTGGGTGTTATTCCAGGGATGCAAGGATGGTTTAATATTTGCAAGTCAATCAACATAGTACATCACATCCACAAAATGAGGAATAATGATCACATGATCATCTCAATAGATGTAAATAAAGCATTTGACAAAATTCAACATCCATTCATGATAAAAACTCTCAAAAAAAGTGGTGGATTTAGAGGAAACACACCTCAACATAATTAAGGCCATATACAAAAAACCCACAGATAACATCATGCTCAATGGTGAAAAACTGAGAGCTTTTCTTCCAAGATCAGGAACAAGACAAAGATGTCCACTCTCACCATAGTACTAGAAGTACTGGAAGTCCTAGCCTCAGTAATCAGACAAGAAAAAGAAATAAAAGGCTTATTGGTAAGGAAGAATTTAAACCATCACTATTTGCAGCTGACATGATAATACACATAGAAAACCCTAAAGACTCCATGAAAAAACTATCAGAAGTAATACATGAATTGAGTAAAGTTGCAGGAGACAAAATTAATACACAGAAATTTGTTGCATTTCTATACACTAACAACAAAGTAGCAGAAAGAGAAATTAAGAAAACAATTCCATTTACAATGGTATTGAAAAGAATAAAATATCTAGGAATAAACTTAACCAAGGAGGTGAAAGACCTGTACTCTGAAAACTATAAAACGCTGAGGGAAGAGATTGCAGATGACACAAATGGAAAGATATTCCATGCTCATGGATTGGAAGAATTAATACAGTTAAAATGGACATGCTACCCAGAGCAGTCTACTGACTCAATGAAATCCCTCTCAAAACACTAACAGCATTTTTAACAGAACTAGAATAAATAAACCTAAAATTTGCATGGACCACAGAAGTGGCCAAATAGCCAAGGAAATCTTGAGAAAGAAGAACAAAGCTGCAGGTATCACAATCCCAGATTTCAAGATCTAATACAAAGCTATAGTATTCAAAACACTGGCATAAAAATAGACATATACACAAAAGAACAGAATACAGAGCCCAGAAATAAACCTATGATTGTATGGTCAATTAATCTATGACAAAAGAGGAAAAAAAATTCAATGGTGAAAAGACAGTCTCTTCAACAAATGCTGCTGGAAAAACTGGACAGCTACATGCAAAATAATAAAACTGGACCACTTTCTTACACCATACACAAAACCAAATTCAATATGGATTAAAGACCTAAATGCAAGACCTGAAACATAAAACTCCTAGAAGAAAACATAGGCAGTAATTTCTTTAACATCAGTCTTAACAACGTTTTTATAGATATGTCTCCTGAGGTAAGGGGAAAAAAAGCAAAAATAAACTATTGCAGCTACACCAAAATAAAAGGTTTTGTATAACAAAGGAAACCATCAACAACAACAAAAAAGGAACCTACTGAATGGGAAAAGATATTTGCAAATGATATATCTGATAAGGAATTAATATCCAAAATATAAAGAACTTATACAAATCAACACCATAAAAACAAATAATCTGATTAAAAAAAAATGGGCAGAGGACCCAAACATTTTTCCAAAGAAGACACATAGATGGCCAACAGATCAATGAAAAGATGCTCAACATCACTAATCAGGGAAATGCATATCAAAACCACAATGAGATATTGCCTTATACTTGTCAGAATGGTAGTTGAAAAAAGGCCAAAAAATAACAAGTATCGACAGGGATGTGGAGAAAAAGGAACCCTTGTTGCATAGTTGGTAGGAATGTAAATTGGTGCAGCCACTGTGAAAAGTAGTACGGAGGTTCCTCAAAAATTAAAAATAGAATTACCATATTATCCAGTAATTCCACTACTGTCTATTTACCCAAAGAGAAGGAAAATGATAATTCAAACATATGCACTCCTATGTTTATTGCAGGTTTACAACAGCCAAGACATAAAAGCAACCCAAGTGTCCATCAATAGATGGATAAAAAAGATGTGGTGTGTGTGTGTATACATGTATATATGTACATACACATATGTACACATACACACACATATATAATGGAATATTAGTCTGCCATTTATGAGAACACAGATCGTCCTAGAGGGTATTATGCTAAGTGAAATAAGTCAGACAAAGATAAATACCACATTATTTCACTTATATGTGGCATCTAAAAAACCAAAACAAATAATAAAAAAAAAAAAACCCAAAGCAGAAAGAGACCATAAATACAGAGAACAAACTGATGGTTGCCAGAAGGCGGAGAGTAGAGAGATATACGCAAAATGGGTAAACGGGAGTGGGAGGTACAGGCTTCCACTCATGGAATGCATAAGTCATGGGGATAAAAGGTAGAGTATAGGGAATATAGTCAATAGAATCACAACACTATATGGTGACAGATGGGCGCTATACTTGTGGTGAGCATTGCATAACATATAGACTTATTGAATCACTATGTTTTATACCTGATGCTAATGTAACACTGTGTACAACTATACTAAAATAAAAATAATAACAATATTGCAATAATGCTGTATCATGACTACACTTATTGTGGTGAGCACTGTATAATGGAATTTGTTGATTCATTATGTTGTGTTACCTAAAACTAATATAATGTTGCATGTTAATTATACTTCAATAAAAAATGGTAATAATAAAGAAAAAATTAAATAAAATAAAAAATTTAAAGTTCTTAAAATCAGAAAACATATTAAATATATAAAGGTATCAGAAACATGAATTCAAATCTAAACAGCCATAAATGACAGGTTCAAGATCAAACAGTAAATTTAAAGGGAGGGATTCTCTAAGTATTCATTACTCAGAAGATCAGATAATGAAAAAGACTTATAGAAAGAATAGTATCTTTTGATTCATTTGAGGATGACTTACTCCTAAAAACGTGAGGTGGAGAAAGCCAGTGCCCCCACAAGACCGGCTTGTACAGTAACACACACAGGTGCTGGGGGACTGGCCCAGGTGCCCACTGAGGCTCAAGCAGATGTTCTAATGGTCTACCCAACCTCCTGGTATGGTTCAGGTAGAGCCAGCATAGGAGTGCAAAATACAAGAGCCACAGATCCCAATTCCTAGGCAAAGTTTTAATGTCTGGGCAGGCTATAGGCAGCAAGCCCGAAGCCGAAGGGCTGGAGATCTTTAGTTTCCAGCGTGAGAAGTAGCAAGAGAAAAGCAGGGCTTTTCTCTTTAGTTTCCAGGGTGAGAAGTAGCAAGAGAAAAAAAGGGCTTGAATGACTGCTCTCTAGAAATACAAAAAGCAGATAACAAGAGAACAGGAGGGATTGATCACTGACAGGAGAGCTACGCTGTGCCCACTACTACTAGGCACTTTAACATGTTAATACATCTAGAAACATAACAAAGTTATAGATGGTCAAAACCACCCCAGTTTTTAGAGACAATGAAACTGAAGCTCAACTTGCTCAAGACCACACAGCTAATAAGCAGTGGAAGCATAATTTGAATTCATAGCTGTCCTTTTCCACTCCTGAAGGCAATGGAAAGGAAGGGAAAGCCCAGCTCAAGGAATGTCACAGGAATCGGTCTGCCTTCTGAGGCCGTTTAAAAGTATGTGTCTCTAGGTACCAGACTTTGTGTGAGAGGTATGCGTGCTGGGAATGACAATGATTGAGGCACCTGAGATGATCTGGCACTTTAAGTGATGACAGATTTAGGGAGTGGGGCAAGCTAAAGATGCAGGTGGGCAGATGAGTGGGGAGCAGGGGAAAAGCAGAATCAGTGGAAATGAGGCTGGGGGTCAACAAAACATAAATATGTATCAGGATCTAATGTGGCCCTTTTAATAACAGGTGTGCATTCTGAATACCTGTCATCCTGGCCTATCATAACACATCATCATAATTTGGTTTACAAATGAAGATATCATGTCTAAGTGTATGGAAATACTCTACAGCATTTATGTGAGGGAGTCCTTGATATTTGAAAATGCCTACTTACTGAGAAGAACCCCAAACCTACCACCTACACTGCTTTTCTTCTCTTCCTTTCCATCTCCTGCATTTTGCTGCATTTAGACTAGTGGCTCTACCTTCCTACTAGATAATAAAATGAGACAAACTGTCTATTTGCTCAATGAAAGTCAGTGCCTTTGACACATGTCAAAATTCTATTGTTGCCGCAAACAGCAAAGAATATCAATAAAAGCTAATGTTAGTACTTAGTTTAAGTTTTATCTTGGTTTCCTAGGTAAGTAGATTTCAATGACAATGACCCACAGCAAGAAATACACCTTACATCACAATTCACAACACAGAAGGAACATGTATATGTGTGCATGGATATAAATGACCTGGCTATCTTATGGGTAATGCAGGTGCTCAGATATTTTCAATTCTACTTCATTTACAAGAAAGCAAACAAAAATTAGAGTGACCCACTAGGTGGACTTTATGATCTACTTATGAGTTGAAACTTGTAATCTGAAAATCACTATCCAGACCAGAATATGAGGAAGAATTCATGGTATTAAGGGAACTCTTCAGCAGGAGGAAAATAAAGAAGGGTAAGAAAGCTCCAGGAACTGTATATACTCTTTCTCCTCCATTGACAGCTCCAAAACAGGGTGAAATCAAGAGGAAGGAAGGGAGACATGGAGATGATTACAGGCTGAAAGAGCCCAGTGAAAAAGCAGAATTCATTAAAAAAATATTTCTCCTGGCTAGTGGTCCACCAAAATAATGTAATTCAAGAATCCCTCTAATTAGTTTTGATGATCTGCATTACTACCAAGCATTATTCACAAGGAAGACATTGTTAGAAAACTGATTTTATCCAAACTTGATGCTGAATGTATATAAACTGTGTGTGTGTGTTTAAAACAGTCCAAGGGACAGTAGCTGTTACATTTGCAGAATTTCCAGTCACTAGGCTGACCTCAGGGCAGGCGAGTGTTTCAGGGAGCGTGAATTGAATCATAATTGAGCCCTCAGCCATGTTGAGGCCAGTGGGCTATACCTTGTATGTTTTTCTGCACTTACTTTCAAAAAAATGTTCTAACCTAAATCCCTATTCCTTCTCCCCCTCACCAATAAGCTTCTCTCTGGGGACTAGTTTAGAAGCAATATTTGTCCTTAGTTTTCTTGCAAACCACTCAGAGGCTTCAGTTATCTGGCTCAGTGCTCACAAAGAAAAATGCTGTCATGGACATGACAAACGCATTACCCATTTTTTTCTCATGTAACATAGCTCCAAGATACACAATTCCAAGCCCCTTTCCTACAAACACACAATTTCTCCAGTCACAGCCACACTGTTTGCCTCTATTATTATTCCCTTACCAAAATCTTGAAAGCACTCCTTTAGAGGGGGACAAAAGAGCAGGTGTGAGAGTACACTCCACTCTTAGTACTAGGTTGCTCAGCTGTGCAAAGGGGGTTACCACTGAAAATCAGATGCTCTGTTTCCCTGTAATCAGAGACTAACTTGTTACTAACCAGTCAAATGCACTTTGTCAGAATGAACCCCAACCTACATGTTAGTTCAAATGACTCATACTTAGTGAGCACTAACACTAACAAATATTGCTGAAATGGGTTACTTGGGGAAGAAAATTAAATTTCCTTTGGGCATTCTTCTGTAAAGGCTGGAGTTACACCTATTTAGTGTTGCAGAGTGTGAAGAAAAAATGGGGAAACCAGTGATTTTCAAGGTCCCTTCTAGGCCTTTAGGCAGTGGTCTGAGAATGACATGAACATTATAATTATGTTTTAGGACATTCTGTGTTTTGACACATTCTGGGGTTCTATGAAGAAAAAAAAGTGTTCTGAGTTTCCATCCCCAAATGCAACGGAAATCCTAACATTGGACACTGAGTCTTCCTGGGGTCATTGCAGATCTCAGCTTCCGTCTGGAGGCTGCCGGTAGGAAAATGTAGGAGTCAACCCCTCTGGATGCAGTTTGTCAGTGGTTCATTTCTGTACTGCCACCACAGAATCTACTTGCAAAAAAATGAAAAAGATGCCAGTTCAAATGGAAACTATGCTTGCCTGTCTTAATCAATGTAACTTTCCCTCAACTGGTTTAGAATATCACCAAAGGAAGGGCAGAATCAGCTTCTAGCAAATGGTGGAGTTGACAGTCTTTCTCCTCCTCATGTTCCTCAATTAAGTTTCGCCCCCCGCCCCTGATGGACAGGGTTCCAAATAGCCAAAAGGTTCCAATTCCAACCTAGGCAAATGGAAATCAAGCATGACTTGATATACGTAGAGAAACAGTTAGGATTTTGGCCAGGATTCCCAGATCCCAACTGGACAACAGGCATGGTCCTCTAGAATTTTCATAAAGAAGCTGAGAGGTACAATCCAGTTGAAAGGAGATACAATGGGTTTTCACACTTTATTTTTTGGCAGTGACCTATAGTAAGAAACATATTTTTATATACATAATTAGTATACACAGAAACACAAATGTATATAAATGAAAAAAGTTTCATGACACTATATATTTCTTACCATGTTGCAGTACATTTTCTATTGATTCTGTTACATTAAAAATAAAAGGGCTGGTCACGACCCGCTAAATTGATTTCATGATTCCTCTCTGGTAGGTGGAGGGCAGCAGTTTAAAAACATGCACACACACAACTGTACAAAAGCCTTGTCTTTTTTTATTTTTTTTAAAGATTTTATTTATTTATTTGACAGATCGAGACACAGCAAGAGAGGGAACACAAGCAGAGGGAGTGGGAGAGGGAGAAGCAGGCTTTCTGTGGAGCAGGGAGCCTGATGCGGGACTCGATCCCAGGACCCCGGGATCATGACCTAAGCCGAAGGCAGACGCTTAACGACTGAGCCACCCAGGTGCCCCCAAAAAGCCTTGTCTTGAAGCTGTGCTATATTCATTGTTAAACTACTCACATATTTGGGGTGGCCTGGGATAGCCTGGAGACTAGTGGAGGCCTAAAGCTTCAGAGATGTTTAGTTTGAGAATAACATGAAAATGAAGAAATCACTACCCTTTGCGACTAGGGTCTCTCTGTCTCCTAACACTGTATTTTTTTGCAGAAAGGGGAGGTGGAAAACCTGGGCCCCTGATGAAGGACTAAGAGGGCCTGAAGAAAGTTAGAATACCAAAAGCAAGAGCAAAATGGTTTGAGTACCTCAAAATAAAGCACTAGATTTAAATTTCTCCATATAAAACTCTGGAATTGGAAAACATGTTTATATCAAAGTGACCTAAAATATGACCCAAAGCCAAACCGTAGTTATATTATTCTTTCTTTGTAAAATGATGGTTCCCTATGACCCAAAAAAAATAACAATTAAGAGAATAAAATGGATGTGTTTTTCTTTCATTATTATCTTTTAACTGTACCAAGAGCATTAAATTAGCTAATTTCAGCTCTTTGAATAATTTCAGACAAAAAATGTCTAGGTTTGCCACAAGCCTATTTCCAAACTTTAAAAATAATTACATCAATATCTTACTGTTAACAATCTTAAATTGTACATAGCTAACTACAGAAAGGCTACATTTAAGTGGGTATCCTTTTTTTTCTCTATTCAGAAAAATAACTATACAGTTTTGGAAGACAAAAGTCAAAATTTTGAAAACAAAACTCAAATTTTAGCACCAGGAATGGAAATCAACACATACGTACGGAGGGCTTATAAGAAAGAACTGCCATGGGCAAGTCAAGACTTTTAGTCCTAACAAAAAACACAACTTCCAGTATATACTTCACATTCACTTGCTCTCCATTTCTTCAAGCCACTGATTCACATTTACCACAGAGACATCGACTGGCAGACACTGATGAAAGTCATGTGATGATAGACAGTACGTGGGTCTAGGGATGTTATACTCTTCCAATGGATTTTATCTAAGTTTTCTAAAAAAAAAATTACTTAAATATGTTATAAATGGTTGAGTAAGCTGAGCTTTTGAAATCAAGTTGGGAAATTCATCTTTATCTCATAATGGATTATCATTAGCAAGGCATGAGCTCATATGATTGGTTACCTAAGTAGGACAAGCATAATGTTTCAAATTGAATAAAATCCAGTATTTTTTATTCATCAAGCCCTAATCCCATCTCACAAATGTAAGTTATCATCATTGCCCCATCATTTTTTCCACATCTCCTTACCCTTTTATCCCCCACCCTCCATGTCTCATCCCAACATGACCTGAGATCCAGAAAGCATAGCATCTCCAAGCTGGAAAGAATATTAGATACTCACATCACTGCAAAAAATCAAAACCAGTGTCCCCTGACCTCTAGAATAGTGTTATACCCCTACCATGTTGCTTTTCGCAGCATGTACAAAATTTAACCCATGAGTACAGATGTACGCTTACTTTAGGCTACACTTGATTTATATTAGTGTGAGATTCAGTAATGTCTACTGCCAAGATGGAAAGATTTGTGAATAAACACACATTTCAAGAGCAAAAAAGAAATCATTTTCTCTTACTTGCCATTGACATGGATAATGTTATATATAACTATATATTATATGATGCCAGGTTTACCTGATACATCCCAATGTGGCAAATTTGGGGTCAAAGAAGAAAAATTACTGCCCCTGCCAAATGGCATTCTAGCAACCTCAAGAAATAAGTCTCAGACTTAGAGTGGACAATTAGGAATAGGGTGTGCTAGGGAGTCAAATCACTTTAGGCCCCAAACAGGAAATACAGTTAAGGATGTAGTTCTCTTGGTGAACTCAGAACTAGGGAACCAAAATCTCAGAGCTCTGAGGGGGCATAGGCAGGCTTTTTTCAATTCTGCAGCCTTTTCAACCTTAATGAAATTACTTTTACTGGACTATCACCCTCATCCTATTTCATAGCGCTGTCTGTGGAAGGCTGCCTCTCTTCCTTTCCTGGTTACTTCTAGCTCAATATTCTCTTCTTCTGAGAAGTCCTGATGTGGGTCAGACACACCTCCTGGATCTTCCATAGCACTAGATAGAACCCTGTTGTGAAACCTGTCCCCTTTGTTTGCAAGCATCTGCCACCAGTCTGCCTTCCTAGTGAATTGTGAGATCCTGAGGGCAGCAGTGTTATCTAATTCAGCTACGTCTCCCTAGCACCAAACATTGGGTCTGGTATGTTGTAGACAGTTGCTGAATGCACAAACATATAGGAGTGATACAACCATTATTCCTTTATCTTCTAAAGAACAATCATCTTTAATGTAATCGTGGCACTCATAATTAGTACCATAAGCAAATTAGAAAACTTTAATGTTTCTTAAACAAAACAAGAACAAAGAAATCAAGGCAAAATATTTTTAATTAAGGCAAAGTTTCATTTACTTACACATATTCAAAGCAAGCAAAATGTTGATGTATTCATCTTCACAATAATGACAATTTAACCCTATAAGCCCATCCAGTTGCAAAAGCAGCTTAAAAGTTGTATTCTCTTTAATTTGCTAACATAAACTAAGTCAGGTTTGCTCACATTGATTTGTTGGGCAAAATTAAACCAACCCTGGAATAATGTGTACTTTCATCTTTGTACTCTGCTGTGCTGTTTTCTCTGATCACACTTGCTTGGATGACCTAAACATTTAGAAACAGGAGTCTAAAGTCTGGTTATTTATTCTCTCCATGTGATGTTACTGCTCCTTTAGCACTCAGCTTCAGGAAGACAATGTACATTATTAAATTGTTTGACAACGATGAAGGGAACTAGGATGGCATTACAGGCCACATTTTTAAATATTTGTTGTTTGAGATTACTCCTGCTTGTCCATTTGGATGAAAAGTGCCTGCTTATGAAATGAGCCTGAGGACACTAACAGATTTAATACCTAATATCAGTTTAGGGAAAGCAATACAAGCTAACTTCAAAGGTCAGAGGAGCATTTTGATGGAACATCGGGGATTTAGCTTTGGTAAATAAATATTTATTGACTATTTGGGATGAACAACACACTGTGTTCTGCATAAGATATGAATGAAACTTTTCTTTCATTAAAATTTCAGTTATTTTACCTTTAATTGTGATACCCCTTGAGAGGGGAATGAACTCTACAATGTGTCCAAGCCCCCAGTTAGAAAATGAGGCTTTCTCAAGTGGTTACAGATTTTAATACCAAATGCCCATAAAATAAGCAATAGCCAGCATCTCCAAATTCATACTGAGATTCATAAGAGGCCATGGATAATTTATATATAATTCAAAAACAATAGAAGGTAAATCTGTTTGTTCAAAAGTCTTAAGTAGACTTTTCTGTGTTGAGGTTTTATATTAATGGATGGATAACTACCATTACTATAATAAAACTAATTTTGAAGAAATCTGAGCTCAACAAGAATTTAAATACAAGCAAAAGCAATTTTCCAGCATATCTGAATTATAAGGGATCCATCTCTGCCTTCATAGTCTTATAATGATTCTCTAATGATCCTAGGAATCTCTGCAGAAAGCTCATTTTCAGCTAATAGTATCTAATAGAAGTCACTCCCTACTCATCATAATGTTCTTTATTTTCAAGTCTTTCAAGATCAACTGCATGGGAATAGATTGCATTATATAATAGATGCACTCCAGTTTCCAAGACACATCAATTTCCAAACATTTTTTGCCAAGGCCAAGTAGAGTGAAAAAGAAACATCCTGAAAGGGAGCAGTTGTTCTAACCAGTTGGAGGTGACGATTTATCAAGAGTCGTTAATCTGCTGCCATGTAAAGAGCCTCCAGCACACTTACTTTCCATCTTTGTGAGAGTAAGAGTAAGTTCTAATTATGGCTTAGGGCAGTTTTCTCACCTGATGTTAAAAAGAAGTTTGAGGAAATGTATGCATTTTAAAAAGCAATCATCCAGTCTGCTGGAAAAGAAGATACAATTCTGCACAAATTGTGCCTACGCAATTCTGGGGTTTCATATAAATGATCAGGTTATTATTATTTAACTAAAATGAAAACAATCTACTCTCATTTATGAGAGGAGGGAAGTAAAACATTCACTTTGTTAATATCCAACTGAGATTTGCATATCGTTAGCTGTATAAAAAAGGATTCGGGTAGTTATTTTGTATGGATTTAGTGTTCTGTTATGATTAACCCCGACTGGCTACAAGCACTTCAAGGAAAAATGACCTTCACATTTTCATGAAAACTTCAGTTCTGTCACTTATTAGCTGTGTGTCATTGGACAACTTAACTCTGGTTACCTGAGCTTCAGCTTCCTTCTTTTAAATAGAGCTGATAATGATACCACCTTTTGCAATTCACACACACACACACACACACACACACACACACACACAACTTGGCACATGTTAGCTAGTCATTAGACATGGTCTTTATGCTCACCTTGCCTCTGGGATCAACAGGGTTATGCTTTTAGCCTAACCAAAGAATAAACCCAGGGCCAAAATATGTAGGTTCAAATAGTTAAGTACCCTAATAAAAGGGGAATTTCTATCTAAATATGTATTGCTCATGCCTTCCATTTATGCCTCCATGTCCCTACCCAATGTCCAATTCCACTTTACAGATTTGTTACCTTGTGCTATGCATTGTCTTCTTCCTCAAGAGGTCCCTAAAAATACAAATGGTCCAGAAAAGGATAATTAAAGCCATTACCACCTTCTGAGAATGAGTATGTGTGTTTTTTCTCCCAGACAGAATATCCCATATACTAATCCTTGGTAGCTGGGAAAGGATAAAATGACTCTGAAAGAGGGGCAAAAGGACACAGGATATACTTTACAATTTTGCTTGAGTAACTTCTACCAGTTAATCATTTATTAGGTACTAAAAACCTTCTGGAAGGAAAATCAGGAAAATGGTTTTAGTAGTTGCCTCTTCACTACCTATCTATCCTCTTGTACCTTTTGAATATGGTACTGCAGAAATGTATAACCTATCCAAAAATTTTAATTTTTTTAAAACCCAATCCTCACACTCTGTCACTTGTCTTACTTTAGCTCTTAGATATTTGTTTACAGGATGTTGACATTTATAAGTTGACTTTTTTTTCTTCTAAAATTAAGCTGACTTCATTTAAAATATGACTGGTTCTCAAAGCTAATTTGTCTTTAAAGTATTAAACATTAAAATATTCATATTCGTGAAGACACAGAATTATGAGGCAACACTATTTGCTGGCTCTGTACACACAGTTTTCTTCACTAAAACTTAAGCTTCCTGTAGACAGCACCTGTGTTTTATTAATCTCGGGAGGCCCCATTGTGGCTTTCACAGAAGGGTTACTTTCTTGAGTTCAGTTCTCAGTCCTTTCTTCCAAGGAAGAAAAGTCATTAAATATAACATGATATTTTGATAAAGGAATTTTCAGGATTTTTATAAAAAGAAGCAAAATAACAAGAGACAAGTAAAAGGAGAGGAAGAGGAAAAACAAAACAGTTATAAATCACCTGCACTTGTAATGAAACTTTTGGGAATCTATTGAGAATGCCTGCAAAACACCAAATATGTCATAAGCAGGGAAAACTAAGGTTGATCTAAGGTCATGGACACATTTGTTCAACAAAACATTTGCTACATGATCCTTGTGTGCAAGGTCCTGGGAATAAAATGTTAAGAAATGCAGATGTGATCCTTGTCCTGACAGTTTTCATAATAGTGGGGGGATACAGAAAGGTAAAACAGGCCATTATCGTATGGTATGAAAGATACCATGGAAGGAAGTACAGAGAGTTACAAGTGCTCATAAAAGGAGGACCAATCCTGTGCTTGGTTGTTCAGTATCACAGTGATTGGGACTAGAGATGTAGAGTGCTACAAACCCGAGTTCAAGTCCTGGTCCCACTGGTTCTACTCTATAACCTCGGCCAAGGTATTTAATCTCTCTAAGCCTCAGTTCCATCAACTTTAAAATAAGAATAATGATAGTACTGAGCTTGAAGAGTTGGTGTGGGTATTCAATGAAATCCATGTCATAAATCTGACACTATGTTGTTGTTGTTGTTTTCAAAGATTTTATTTATTTATTTGACAGAGAGAGACACAGCAAGAGAAAGCAGGGGGAGTGGGAGAGGGAGAAGCGGACTTCCCGCTGAGCAGGGAGCCCAATGTGGAGCTCGATCCCAGGACCCTGGGATCATGACCTGAGCTTAAGGCAGACACTTAATGACTGAGCCACCCAGGCGCCCTCTGACACTATGTTTTGCAAATGGCAAGCACCCAATAGAGATTAGCTAATAATATTAATGATAACAGTAAGCTGGGAAATGATGCATGAATAGAACAGGTAGGTAAAATGGAGAAGAAAGAGGAAGAATGTCCCATACAAAGGAGAAATGTATGCCTAGAAAAGAATAGCACGGTGAGCTTTAGTGAAAGAACCTGGCTTGAGCCAAAGGGTTGGGAGGCACCCAGGGTAGAGTCAGAGATGCAACCGAAGCTGGAAAGGCAAGCAAAGTCCAGCTCAATGGGTTTACCAAGCTTAATGGAGGTTCTTCAAGAAGTTTCACAGGAGCAGGGACAGGATCAGATTTGAGTTTTAGAAAGACCAGCTTAGAGACTTGGACTCCACAGCATGGAGAATGGAATAGAGACTAAGGAGACAGAAGGCAAGGAGACCAGTGGCAATTATCTTAAGATAATGCCCTCGCTGTTGTGGAATTTCAGTTAGGGAGGCAGGTGTCACATGAAAAGTATATACAACAGTCCAAAGAGGACCTTTAAGTAATTATTATCAGCTTGTTAATATTAGCTAGTTAGCATTTCATTCATTCATCTATTCACTCAACAACTAAGCCGGTGAACTGGTGTTGTGAGAGATTTCAAAGAGTGTTAGTTACCCTGCTTAGCCCTGCTTTCTGGAAGTAACCCCATCCAACACAACTGCCCGTATTTCTCTCTCTGGCTGAAAGATCTGTTAACTCTGCTGATTCAGATCATGTGTAATGGCAAAGGCATTTTTGGGAGACAACATGCACCTGTAGGATACTCAAGCTGGGAGGAAGTGCTACATAGCAGATTAGGACGGATCCTAAGGTGTGAAGATGATTCTCCTTCACCGTGGGAAGGGGAAATTTCACTGTAACTACCTCAGTATATAGTAGACTTCTTACTGCTCAAAAAGAAGTAAGTCTTCCATGACCCACTGTTAAGTAAATAATAACAACCATCACTCATGAAATGGCTTACCCTATAAATTTCAGATAGATTAATAAATTTAGTACAACTTTATGAAATAGGTATTATGTCCACTTTTCAGGTGAGAAAGAGGAGGCAAGAGACACTCCCCAAGGTCACAGAATTAGATGCAGTCTGGTGTTCCTATACACTACACTATGTGGCCCTCCAGCAGAGAGCCACCAGATTGATATAAGAGTAAAGCCAAATTAAAATGTATGCCTCAAAAATCTGACAGGGAAATCACTGCCCACTTACAATCAGGCAGGCCAAAATTTGGAAGGTTTTATTATAGGAATAAAATGAAATGGATGATTAAACGTGTGACAGTCTCTTACAGGAAACTGAACTACCCTCATCAAAGGAGTACCATGTTGAAAGGGTTTTTGAAATCTCTTTTACACTTTAAAGCACAAACCTCGGTTGTGCCATATGGCCTAGGACACACTAGAAAGTCTTCAAATGGGGTTACACGCTTATCAGTTTAAAATAGAGTGGGCCATCTCAACAACTCAAAGGTGTGGCAAAGGAAATAAAAAGCAAAGAGAATGAGAACCTGTTACTCTTTTTGTTTTCTGCTGAGGTAGGGCGAACGAAAGCTGAATTAATTGTCTCAGTGAAAAATAAATGCAATATGCTTATTCTGCCCATGTATGGTTCTATCAACTAAGTAGTGGAGCATGTGTAGAATAAGCATATTTTAACTATAAGCTCTACGAGGCATTCCTGATGCCCACTGTATAAAGACAAAATAGGGGGGGAAATCCCTAACTGTCCAGATATGAAAGAAACCTCCGGCTTCTTGCAATGCCACTTGGTGCCAATAGAAATGGAGAGTCCTGAGCCTGGGCTTTTAGCCTGGTGATAAGGGGAACCAGGGCCAGATGGCATTTTAAAATCCATTCTCACTCTCTCCCCACTCACCTACCTTGGGTTTAAAGCCATCACACTCATTTTCACAAGCTGCAATATTTTAAAGTAATCACTTTCCCTTGAGAACACAAAAAGCTCTAATTGCTCTAAGTTTAAAAACAGAGAGAGTAAAAATCATGGAATTTGTGAAACACCCATTTTTAATTAAACGCACAGACACACACACCCAAACCCAACACCCTAGACCGAGGACAGCTTTTCACACCCAGCCTATTCATGAGCACGTAGTCACACAGCTCACCAACAAACCACTCCCCTGACAGTTGTCCCTTTCTGCCGGACTCACTCGCTACCACTAAAAAGTAACTCGGGACGCCCTAGATCTGTGGGCACCGACGCGCGGCTAATTCATCTGGCCGCGCTGCTCTGAGCCCTAGATAGGACTTGGGGGCTTCAATGCCACCAACCGGCGCTGCTCCCCCCCCCGCCCCCGCCCAGGAGGGGAAAACCCTCCCTGGCCCCGCTCCCGGGGAAACACTCAGAGTTGCATTGTCTTTACCACTGTTTAATCTTTACAAATAAAAATGCCTGTGAGATGGATTCCCCACCCCACCCACCTGCGGGAGTCCGCACAACCACACTCAGTCGGGTTGTCTAGGAGGCACCCAAGCTGCGCCGACAACCAGGAGGCGTGAACAATGAACTTCTCCCTTTCTCTCTGACTCTCTCTCTCTCACACACACCCTCTCCCCCAGTTGAGAAGTTTTGAACTAGCCGGGGGCCAATTCCGCGATTCCGCCCGCAACTCAGGCGCGGGCGGCGGGGGAGGGCCCGGTGCGCGTCCCCGGCCGCGCCCCTCGCGTCGCCTGGCCGGCAGTTACCTCCTTCCTCCGGCTCGGCGCCCCGGGTCGGGTGATGAGGGCCGTCTCCTCGCACACCACAGCCACGTCTTCCACGAACATGCAGTCGGGGAGGCTCTCGTCGGCTGGCAGCTTCACCACCTGCAGCCCCAGCTTACTGCCCAGCACGCCCACGTAGAGCTGATGCTGCCGCTCGGCACGGGCGAAATCCACCTCGTCGCCCTTGGCGCGCCTCAGTGCGTGCTGGCAGAGGGACTCCGGCAGCGCCCGCACCACGGCATGGGTGGCCCGGCCGAAGGCGGCGGGGTGGCCGAGCGCTGCCATGGCTCCGGGAGGCGGCGGGGAGGCGGCGGGGGCGCGACGGCCGGGTCCTCCCGCGGGCAGCGCGCGCCGAGCCTGCGAGCGCCCGGCGGCTCCCCTTGGCAGCAGATGAATGTGGTGCAGAAGGAGCCCGGCTCGCGCCCGGAGCCCTGCCCGAGCGACTGAGCATGCCCAGAGCTCCCGGCGCCGGCCCGCGCGCAACCCGCACGTCCACCCCGGCGCTTTCGGGTTTGCTGCGGCCGAGACGGGAGTTGTAGCGGCGAGCACCGCGCGAGGAGTGGGCCGAGGAAGCGAGGAGCGCCAGAGTTGTGCGCAGGTGGGGGACCTCGGTGGACCCGGACCTGAGGTTACCTGTATTCCGCGGCAGGTGCACGTGAAGAGCGTGCAATGGTTTGAGCAGAGTGACTGGAAGGCTTCTTGGTGGTCAAGAGGCAAAGGATGGGATGATTCCTTTGTGGATAAATACTTTGACCTCTCTCCCTCCTCTCTTGGTCCCAGGTTGCCCAGCACGTGGTACCACCCCCAGTTCCTAGCGTGAGAATCTGTTTTCCTACCCAGGTCTGCAAATGACCCCTCACCCCAGGTGAGACAAGAGATTATAAAAAGAACGTATTTCTTCCCGTCTGTGAGAAAGAGGAAGAGTCCAAAAACATACGTAGAGAGAAGAACAGAGGTATAGAAACACAGTATTTCAAAGACAATCAGTTGTAATGAACACTGTGATTCTGGTGTGTTTGTGTCCAGGGCCCGCAGATGTAGGGAGGTAAAGACCAAACGTGTTTTCCCCACTCTAGACAAGCGCTCACCTTGCGCAGTGTCAGACAAACATAGCATCACAACTTCTCCGCACTAGGAAAAAAGGTTTCCAACCTTCTCCCTGGCATTCTCTTCACGCCTGTACAGACTCGGTGCAATTCCCGTGGTATGTGTTGAATGTTTCTTTTTCCCATACACCTCAGGGAGTGCCTTTCCCTCCTTAATGGCACTATTTTTCTCCCCTCACATATCGCAGATTAAATAATCCATGGGTTCTGTTTCTTTTGAGAAGATCCACTTCAAAAACCAAACCATAACTCCAAAATAATCTCAGGCAATAATCTTTCCTCAGATTCTAGAGCACATTTCTAAGTTAAAGATTGATTAGATCATGAAACATTAGATTTGAATGAGACCTTAGAAATCCTCTAGCTTCCCATCCAAAGGTCCTGAATTCCAGCTAAAACAAATATGACAGTCATAAGATCTTTACCTGAACATTTTAAACCTCTCTTACTTAAAAATCATATTCTACTCTTGAAGAGCTATAATGGTTAAAATCTTCATTTTGGGCTTAAAACCCACTGGTCCAAATTCTGTCTTCCAGCATTACCTAACAAGCTCATATTCTTTCACAAGATTGCGTTCATGTTATCTGAAGACAGTTCTCATATCTAGGCTGCCTGACACCACCCTCCCACCCACCATCTTGACCCCTTCTAGGCCTTGAGCCTGAACCATCAAAAAGTAACTAGTGATTTGGTTTCCAACATTCTGATTATCTTCCTTTTGACATACACCAGTTTGCCTGTATCCCTTTAAATCACGGTATCCAGAATAGAAAGAATTCTTCCTGTGTGTTATGACCAGCACAGACCGACAGCAGGACCCTTGTTCCAGATGCTAGGCCTCTATTCACACCGCCTAAGACTGTATTCACTTTTTTGATGATCCAGTGCCAAGACCTAGGCCACAGGCTTCTTGCCAGAATTCTGATCCCAGTTTTTAGGAAATGTGGGTTTCTAGGAGCAGATCTATCTGAGGATCCTGGAATGATTGTCCCAACTGAGCCAGAGAAGATGTGATTTCCGTCCCACCCCCCCCCTCCGCCCCGCTGCCTCGGTCTCAAAGGTAACTTGAATGTCAATGCTGGATGACATGGCATTTCTCAGCTTCAA
Organism: Eumetopias jubatus; assembly: GCF_037043125.1. Taxonomy (NCBI): domain Eukaryota; kingdom Metazoa; phylum Chordata; class Mammalia; order Carnivora; family Otariidae; genus Eumetopias; species Eumetopias jubatus. The sequence continues at coordinate 35,880,644 of NW_028274810.1, read as the reverse complement.
AAGTGAGGGGTCTGACCCTGACACAGGAGAGTGGGGCCGAAATTAAAATAGCAAACCTTTAAGACCTACTTTGTTCTACTTCTGAGGAAAAACTCTCAGGGGACCCAGGCTGCCCTACCAGTACTAAGGTAGTGTCAGAAATCACTTAACGGTGGCCTCTGGCAGGGATTCCCACTAATGCTACAGCTGAAAGCCAACCCATGTGCTGAGCTTGACCTGGCTAAAATATGGGACTTTGTTTCCCCCCTTTACCCAACATTAAGGTTCCATCCACCTCCAATTGGCCTCTACCTAGCGACCTTAATTCATGCTGGTACCCTTTTAGAGTCTAAATATTTTGCCTGCCACTCAGTGTACTGAGCCTAACTTTGAGTGGGGTCCTGTACCACTCTGGGCTCATGTCAGCCCAGCAGCCAATTAAAACTTGAAAGTTTTTTCTTAAAATTTCCATACTGAAATTGGGCCGTTGGTTTTTAAAAATTTAATCTTGTAGTTAGCCTTATTAAATGCTATCTGCTTCATTCCCACTTGCCTAGTTTTGATTCTGTCGTCTTGTGCATTATTTATTACCTCTAGTTTTGTGTCATTTGAAATTTGATAAGCATACCGTCTGTCTCCTCTAAGCAGTTGTCAAAAAGCATTAGAATGTATAGGTCAGTGAAAAGAATAATAAGAACACCAACTCCAGTAAATTATAGTTTACATGGCTTCCTTGAGTTATCAAGGACTGTTTTTAGGAAAATAGATTTTATTGAGCCTAATACATTTATAAATTCATTTTTCCCACAAATATTTATTGAAAATTCCCAAGGCACAACACCGTATTACATACTTCAGAGACATACAAGAAGCATAAAAACCTTCAAGAGTTTACAACCTCCCTGGGAAAACAAGACATCCAAAATTGAAGCTATGACAAGGGCACATGAAAGGCATAGACAACAAAGTGCTATAGGAATTGAGGGAAAGAGATATCATTGTGGCTGATGGGTGTGGAAGAGAGCTGCTTGGAGGTGAATGGACTTGGTTTAGGCCTTGAATAATTTTTAGGATGTGAATAATTGGAAGGAGAGAATGAGAATTCTAAGGAAAAGTTTGTGCAAAAGCCAGACACGTGTTCCAGGGATAATAGACCAATTCAGTACACACATATATTGGTTGAGAAAACTCTAGCTGCTACCACAAACAACCCCAACAAATATAGTGGCATAAAATTGGTATAAGTTTATCTTTTGTTTGCTTAAAGTCTAACACAGATGGTCCTGATTGGTTCCTGACTCTTCTCCCAGAAATATGCAGGGATCCAGCCTTCTTCCATTTTGTGGCTCCAACACTTCAAAATATGGCACCCAAGCTCACCATGCTCACCTTCCTAAAGCTGAAAGAAAGGGAAAGAACATACAGCACCATGTGTGAGAGGCTTAATGGGCCAGGCCCAGAAGTGATGCATGTCATCCCTGCTCACATTCCTCTGGCTGGAACTCAGTCCCACAGCTACAATAATCACAGGGAAGAGTTGAGAAATACTGTCTTCTGTGGGCCCAGGAAGAAGAGGCAACAGGTCACAGAGACAGCCAACAGAGTTCTGCCCTAGAGTACAATGGGAAAAACAGGAAATAAAGGTAGAAAGGTAGGTTAAGCTTTCCTCACTTGAACAATGAAGACACAAATGGCGTGGAGACTGAGTGTAGCCTCTAGAGCCAAACTGTGGGTGGAAGCATGGCTCTGCTGTTTTCTTGTATGATCTTAGACCTGTTTCTTAAGAGCTCTTTGCCTCAGTTTCATCCTCATCTGTAAAATGGGAAACGATGAATCCATTATCATAGGGTTACTATGAAGGTTAAGTTAGTAATACAAGGTACTTAGAAAAGTGCCCAGAATAGTACCTAGCAACTAGTTCAATAAATATTATCCATTGACAGGATGTGAACAGAAGGCTCTGAATGTGATTTCCTACCAAAGGTCAAACCACATATCCACATTCACCAAATTATCAGACTCATACAGGTATCCTAATGCTTTCTAACAGAACCTATGGCTTTCCTAGACTGAGAGACCAAATCTCACCCACAGATGTAATCAAAGATTCAATACATATTTGTTAAACCCTTGCTACATGCTACGTACTATGCTAGGCACTGGGGATGCAATCATGAATGACAATGTAGGGTTTATTTATTTATTTATTTAGAGCACACATGCATTGGGGCGGGGGCAAAGAGAGAGGGAGAAGAATCCCAAGCAGGCTCCATGCTCAGCAGGGAGGCCAACGTAGGATCTCATGACCTAGAGATCATGACCTGAGCCAAAATCAAGAGTTGGATGCTTAACCAACTGAGCCACCCAGGTGCCCCAATAATGTAGGGTTTATTATGGTCAAATTGCTCTTTTGCTCTTCCACACATTTTAAGATCTTTACAACCAATTCCCTGTTTAAATTTCCTCCATTTGAAAGACCTAGAGCTGTTTCTATTCTCCTGGGTGGACACTGATACAAAGGCAACTTTTCTTTTCCATTGATAATATTGCTGGTACTTACATTTGGAGGCAGTTTTAGATAGCAATTATTTCAGGATTAAAATAGACATTCCTGCCTTAGTCCTTTCTTACTCTATTTTTAGAAGATTAACTATTTACTTTCATTGGGGAATGGGTGTTTGGGGGTGGGGGTGGGAATCCTAAAATGAATGAGGAGGTCAAGTCTGTCCTCATCCATCTCAGTGCTAGAAATACTGGATCAAGTAAGTACCATAGGTACGCATTCTGACAATAAGTCCTGAGTGTTTCCACATAACAATCATTAAATTTGATGCAAAAACAATTTATAGTGGAAGACACCCATTGTTACAGAGTTTCCTTGACATCCAAGGAGTAAATGATGTTTGGTTGAATGGGCAGGCAGTAGGTTTTAGACTAGAAGATGGTTTTGGGGTAGTCAGGGCTCTGGTTTCTAAAGTCAGGATGTGTAGCTTCCTAACTTCAGTTTCTTCAACTTTCATATGGGAATTCATTCACTAAACAAATATTTATCAAGAACCTACAATGTATATGGTAGAGGAATATATATATAAGCAGTAACTAAGGCATGATAAACCTGACTTTGGCTCCTGGCCTTCCTGCATTCTAGTTGTGTAACCTTGGTGTGCCCTAGACCCATGCTTCGCCATTTTCTGTCTTGCTTGAAGTCCAGGAGGACTGATCTTCATGGACTGCACCACCTGGGATCCCATTATTGTTGGCTTTGGCCAGTGGGAGGTAATTGCCAGAGACTGGAGGGCAAGAGGGGGTAAGAGGTCAACATATTTATTCCTCTCACTCCTTTCCCACTTTTTCATGGTTCTACAACATCCACACCCTTCTATAATCATAGCTTCTGTCTGGTGGCTCCTTTTGGGTGATTCCAGCTTCTGCCTGGGCTCTGATAACTACTTACATGGAAGTAATAAACAGCACACATTCCAAAACCCAGTTTTAAGTACATGACATTGAATATTTTTTAAAAGCAAGATGCCAAAGGGGTGCCTGGGTGGCTTAGTTGGTTACGCGACTGTCTTTGGCTCAGCATCGGGCCACTCCCCCTGCTTGTGTTCCCTCTCACGCTGTGTCTCTCTCTATCAAATAAATAAATAAAATCTTTAAAAAAAAGAGGCCAAAAAAAGGTCAATTCAGCATTTTCAGAAAGAGTGTTTGGCAATATTCAATGTATAAGGAGGCTGTGTTTAGGGCCATCCACTTTCTCTGGTTTCTCCAAGTGTTTCCTGGCATTGGAATGTTATCAGAGTAGCTGTAGAAGGTACTGGCAGATCCAACATAATAATCATCACAGGTGTGTTTAATGTAAAGATGTCAATGAAAGCAGCAAAGTTAGAATTCCTAACCCCCATGTTCTGGAAGGAAGCAGCTGATTTGCTGCAGGTCAGCTGAACTGCTTAATGGTATTCCTCAAATTATCTACATCTGGGGGTGGCAATGGCTTCCTGTTTTTGCTAGTCTCTGGGTACCTCCACATCCCTTGCTCATTGTCTTTACCCTGCCCATACCTCTAAAAACCTTCTCTTCAAAATTCGTAGTTGAGCATGCCATTTGTTTTTTCACCAGGGAGCTTACTTGGGTGACTCACTTAAATTTATATGTAAATGAGAGCTATATGTAAAGTGGGAGTTATAATACCTTAATCTCTAGGTTGTTTTGAGGCTGAAATGTGATAGCATGGACAAAGGTTCTTATCGTGCCTGGCACCATGAAGTCTTCCATTAATAACCCCTAATATTAATAGTGTTGTGCTCTTGTACCAGGCACTGTGATGAATACCAAAGTTTCCATCTGCCTTTGTGTAAAATACCCATTTCCACCATGTAACACACCCAAGTCCTTCAAATGAGGTAACATATAAAGTCTTACCTCAGTAACGGGGATGCCATAAGCGCTCAATAAGTGCTCTTGGTTCTTCAAAGCTCAGCTTTTTCTTCTCCCTACCCCCACCCATACAAGGACTATTTCCCCTTTCTAGACCTCTGTACCCCTTTCTGTTCCTCTCTTATGCTGCTTATTATTTTCTCCTAGCATTGTAATAACCCATTGATGACAGTGTCATCTACTTCATTACAACCACATTAGCAGCTAATGAGATAATCAAAGTATCCTGAACAGTACAGAATACGACATAAATGTATCGAGTTTGAACAAGTCGTGAAGTTCTATGATGACCTGCAAAGGTTACTGTGGCCCTGACATTTTAGAATTGTTTTTATTTTCAGTTTCTTAGAGCTTTTAACAACATTGTCTTTCCAGAACTATTTTGTATGGTTCTTTCTTACTTAAAGGTATGTTTGTGGGGCAGAAATAGATTGTGGGAAAAACCTTTTCAAATTTTAGGTAATCTAAATGTTGTAGAAAAGAAAAACCTTTCTCTGTAGTTGAAACTGGTGTGTGTGTGTGTGTGTGTGTGTGTGTGTGTGTGTACATGCTCCTGGGCTTTGATGAGCCCCCTTCATTTCTTTATGAAAAACAATGAACTGCCAGTGTTGTCATTCCAGGGAATTGTCATGTTTGCTCTTGTGGTAACAGTCCACACGGTTTTAGCATGGCGTCAGAGCACACATGCCCTAGGAATCCTCCTTCCTGCTTCCCCCTCTGCATCAGTGGTGCTGCTCTCCCCGGGCTGCTGCTTCTTCTTCTTCCCCTTCTCCTCCTCCTCCACTCCTCTTCCCCCTTCCCTTCCTCTACCCCACTGCTTTTATAGATTTTATTTATTTGCGAGAGAACGCGAGAGAGCGCATGATCGGGGGAGGGGGCAGTGGGAGAGGGAGAAGCAGGCTTCCCGCGGAGCAAGGAGCCTGACACGGAACTCCATCCCAGGACCCCGGGACCACGACCTGAGCCGAAGGCAGATGCTTAACCGACTGAGCCACCGGTTGAGGGGCCCCTTGTCCCACTGCTTTTAAAGAATTTTTTTTAAATTTATTTATTTGACAGAGAGATAGACAGCACAAGTAGGCAGAGTGGCAGGCAGAGGGAAAGGGAGAAGCAGGCTCTCCACTGAGCAGGGAGCCCGATGCGAGGCTCCATCCCAGGACCCTGGGATCCTGACCCGAGCCTAAGGCAGACGCTTAACCAACTGAGCCACCCAGGCGCCCTGTCCCACTGCTTTTAAAATGGTAGTGTTTCCCAGAGCTATCTAGCCTCGTTCTCTTTTCTTCCAACTTTACATGTTTCCTCCTGTGGTGAACTAATCTAGGCCCATGACTCAAATACCTTCTCAACGCCCACAATGCCCAGACTTTCATTTCTGGTCTGGCAATCTCCCCAGTGCATCAGAGCTGCCTAGAAGACACCCCTGTTTGGCTGTCCCACAGAAACTCCAAAGTCAACATGCCCACAGGAACACATCCTGTTCCTCCCAGGATCCTTTTCCCCTTCCATTCACTCCCAGGATCCTTCTCTCCTTCCATTCCATTGAGAGCTGCTCAAGCCAGTAATCTGAACATTATCTTTAGCTTAGCTTTCTCCTTTGCTTCCACATTTAATCAATCATCACGTCCTGACAGATAATCCTCCTACAATGGCTCAAATCCATCCATGTCTCTCCAACTACTCCGCCACTACCTGGTCCAGAATATAATTACTGGTCTCCTGGATTATTGCAACAGCCCTCCTATCCAGAGTGGTATTTCTAAACTGCAAATCTGACCATGACACTCTCTTGCTTAAATCCTCCAGTGGCTTCTCCCATGCTCAGAATGCAGTCCAAATGTCTTATCATGGCCTGCAAGACACCCCTTCACATCCTCATTCTGGTCACTTCCCCATCGTCTGTCTTACATGGACCTCTGCACTTGGTGTTCTATCACCTGGGATGTGCTTGATCCCATCCCTGCTTGGGTAACTCCTAGGACTCCTTTAAGACTCAGTGAAAGCATCACCCCTTCTAAGAAGACTTCCCCAAGTGCCCTAAGCTGGATGTGGTGCACCTGTATCCATTTTCACTCCCATCACAGTGCTGTATTACTTGCTAGTTGAGGAACTCTTGGCAGACAGACATATCTTTTTATTGCTGAATCGTCAATTCAGGTGTTTAGAGAATAATTTATTAAAGCAATGGATAGCATGCACCTTTCTGTACTCTCATCAGCCCACCTTCATAAGAATGGATTTCAGTTCTTATAAAATAAGAGGATTATAGTAGGCTGAGAGTCTATGTTTCTATTGCTCCAAATACCTGTTCATTGCCGTGCACTAGTAGAGTCAGGGTCTGGGTTTGAATCCTGACTCTGTCGCAGGTGTGTGATCTTGTACAATTTGCCTAATCTTTCCGACCCTAAGACCTTTGTATGCGAAACAGGAATAGTAATACCCACCTAAGATGGGCATTAAAAGGATTAAATAAAATTATCTTAAACAAATATGACACATGTGGGGCCTGTCCTCTCACTGGTTTAGTCAGTATTCAGACAGCCCTTCGGTCAAATCTTGGCTTCTATACAATCCTGATCATCAACTTAATACACAGAGCTTTGAGTTTTTCATTTGTAAAATGAAACACCTACCTTTATAACACCTACCTTATGGTGTTATAAAGACTGAGATGATCCATGTAAATAAAGTCTTATAGCATATAGTTAGAGTAAGCACTCAACAATGTTATCAGCTTCTGTGACGATGATGATGATGAAGAACAAGGAGGGGAAGTTGAAGGAGAAGAAGAAAATATGCAAACCCTGACAGTAACAGGCTTTCAATGAAAGTTACTCCCTTTTCTTTTTCTCATTCCCTTCATCATTGGGTAAAGCTTTACATACCCGTTCTGGGCCAAATCTCATTATAACAAAATTGTCGTCCAACTTCCCTGCCAAATGGGAACCTTCTTGTACTGAGTATTGGGTGAAAAATCTACTGCATCTTAAATAAATTAGGTTATTTATATTCCATATGCTTGACAATGTACAGGGACGACTCATAAATAAAGTCATGTAAAAAAATGGTGTCAGGTTCTTTCCCCACACTTTTTTTCTTGCCTGCACCATTATAAAATTATAGTGGATGGTCCTTTAAATTGGGACCAGCATTATGCATAAATGGGTAGCTTGCAAACTTCTAGTGGTTTTTATGGAGAAAGCCTCACCATCTCTATTACCTGAACTCTTACCTCTGAGGTGCTTGTCACCCTTTCTGTATTTTCTCCTCTGAATCATCTTTCCTCAGCTCCTCATCATGAATTTACTTTTCTTGCTCTTTATTCCAGTTATTTATTGCTGCATGACAAATTACCTCAAAACCTAATGGCTTAAAACAATAATTTTATTTTGCCAATTATTTGTAAATCAGGAATTTGAGAAGGATTTGTCTAGGTGGTTCATGTCTGATCCATGTGGAATTGGTTGAGGCAGTTGGAGCTGGAGGATGTACTTCCAAGATGGCTTCCTCACTCACATCTTTAGTGCTTCAGTGTTCCTTGGCCTCTCCCCCCACTGAGTCTCTTCCTCCAGGGCCTCTCCCTGTAGCCTGGGCTTCTCACAGAATGGTGGACTCAGAGTAGTCTCAATTCTTAATTGATGGTTGGTTTCCTAGAGGTGAGAAGTGGAGATTGCTGAGCCATTTAAGGGCTACACATGGAACCAGCATGGCCTCATTTCTGTCATCCTGTATTGGTCAAAGCTGTCACAGGCCTGTCCAGATCAAAGAGAGCAGAAATAGACACGACCTCTTCATGGAAGGAGTGCCCATCATTAATCAGCCATGCTTTTATTCTCCAAGCTCTGTTATTCCAGTGAAGTATTTATATAACTTTTTCAGAGAATTTGCCTTCAATTTCCTGAAGTTTTGTTAACTTCCTGAATTAAAATCAGGGTCTGTACATATAGATTTATTTACACAACTAGCACTGTTTACTGACTAGTGCTGGGCACTAGTATTGTCTGGCAGGGAAGGCAGCTATTAATCATATAATTAAATACTTATAAACTAAGTGCTATACAGGAAGAGGACTGGGTACCCTGAACTTATAATGATAGAAATCACATATGTCTGGGGGATCAAGGAAGACTTCCCTGAGAAGGTGACTTTTTTTTTTTTTAAAGATTGTATTTATTTATTTGACAGAGACACACAGCAAGAGAGGGAACACAAGCAGGGGGAGCAGGAGAGGGAGAAGCAGGCTTCCCAAAGAATGCTTCCTGCATAGCAGGGAGCCTGATACGGGGCTCCATCCCAGGACCCTGGGATCATGACCTGAGCTGAAGGCAGACGCTTAACAACTGAGCCACCCAGGTGCCCCTGAGGAGGTGACTTTTGAGCTGAGACTTGAAGGATGGGTAAGTACTAACTAAGATTGGAGAGAACATTCCAAACTAAGGGAGCATATTAGCAAAGACAAAAAGTGAGAGGGAGCTTAATGTGTTTGAGGAAAGGAAAGAAAAATCCATGTACTACAGCTGGAATGTGGGTGATATTGCTAACTCATTTTAAAAGTGAGGAAACTGAGTGTCAGTGCCCATCTGAGAGCCTCATACAAGGTAAGGGCTCCACCAAATGTGTTTCCCCCAATAATAGGGAGTTTGCAAATGATTTGCCGCCTGCCTGCAGGCCTCTTTTGTAGCTTTTTACAACTAGAAAAGCATCCCCTACAAACCGAATGATGTCCTACATTGAGAGTCACCTAGACTCAGAGAAATCAACATGAAAAACTACCTTAAGAAAACACTATCTGCGGAAAATATAATACTTCTTGGTGGTATCACAGATAGGAGTATAGTTTTAAATGTAAATCAAGACTAATTCATGCCAAGATTATCTAACTCTTTAAATGCGATTTATGATTCACATTAGTATCTCCATTATATATATATATATATATATATATTTCAACTTCTTTGTGAAAGCTAGAGAAAAATGGAAATTTGTGTTCATACAGGTCATATATGTCGCTACTTATTAAATTTTCCTGATAATTTTATTTAAACATCCCAGCAAATCAATATGCATCAGTATAAAATGCTGCACAGATTATCAATAATTTACTAGTCTAGGATATTTTATGCTTTTATATCCTAACATATGGACTTCAATTTTCCATTCAGTTTTTAAATTACTTTTAATGTATTTATTATAACTGAGAAAAAATTAATTAACTATGTCATCTGCCAACTCAAAAGCAGAAAAAATTAAAAAGGCCTTTAGAGAAAGATTTTCCTAAAAAATACAGAAAGAAAAACAAAAACAGGAAGATTACCTTGGAAAGCAATTTTTCCACCCTGTTGGCATTCTGTGATAGCTACATCATTTTAGGGGGAAAAGGGATAAGAATATTATGTAGAAAAACCAGAATCGTACTTTTATGCATTTTTAAGAAGAAAAGAAAGATGTTTCAACTCTAATTTACTTTTTGTGCCAAGAACTCTTTCTGACATCCTAATTAATTTTAGGGATTATCCTTTCAGTTATATCCTTCCTTTCAACTTAGTAATATTTTTTTTTCTTTTTAATAATAGCCACCCTAAAAGATGTGAGATGATAACTCATTGTGTTTTTTAAAAAAATTTTTATTGTTATGTTAATCACCATACATTACATCATTAGTTTTGGATGTAGTGTTCCATGATTCATTGTTTCGTATAACACCCAGTGCTCCACGCAGAACGTGCCCTCTTTAATACCCATCACCAGGCTAACCCATCCCCCCACCCCCCTCCCCCCTTGAACCCTCAGTTTGATTCTCAGAGTCCATCGTCTCTCATGGTTTGTCTCCCCCTCCGATTTCCCCCTTTCATTCTTCCCCTCCTGCTATCTTCTTCTTCTTTTTTTTTTTAACATGTATTATTTGTTTCAGAGGTACAGATCTGTGATTCAACAGTCTTGCGCAATTTTTTTGAGCTTTCCAATATTGTCTGCCTCATTGTAATATTCTGGTGATCATCAGAAATGGTCATTGACTGGTAAGAAGGAGATCAGAAGAGGTTGGGCATTGTCAGGAAACACTGATGAATGTTAACTGATGAAGAATGGGCTAACATTTTGGGGAATAGTCTTCAGGACTTATATCACTCTATAATATTGTATTATATTACTTTATAATATTTATTCTAAGAAATATGGTGAAAGTAATATACCCTTTAATTGGAATTATATTTCCACTGCCTTTTGAAAGTTTAAACATAATTTTTATTTTACTTTAAATTGTGTTTTGCTTTTAAAAGACTCCCGGTTTGCTATAGCCCAAGAGGTAGTAACTGAAAAGCTGAAAGAAGTTAATAACTGAGATTATTTTTCCTCCCTCTTGTTTTTCTTTTATAAAAAACACCAGAAGGAAATTAAATGCTTAATTAAATTAAACAAATATGCAGAACTCTAATATTACCGACTAGTGTTTGCACCATTAATTGCTTATTTGAGTATTATGACAATTTTCACAGAGTCTGAAAGTGGAATAGGTTTGGTCATAAATCAAAACAGGCAGTGTTAGTTCTACATGGTCTGGGAACAGGCATTCTGGAGGAGCCCATGTGAATATCATCAGAACACCAGACAATTAAATATTGCTAGTTCAGTTTGCTGGGCCTTGTCTTAATTCTGTTAGGGTGAAAATGGTACTTCCAGCTTACATCTGCTTGTCTCTGCTTGGGGGAGAGTTCTGTTGGGCTGGCCTAGTCACATTTCCTGGAAGAGTTCACATAGATCTGATTTTGGAATTTCCAGAAATGACTATACCCGTCCTAACACACACTGGAATCTAAGAATATGATATCTCCTCATCACATTAGTCTAAATCAGACATTCAAGTAAATTCAAAGAGCACATGTCTGCTCTCAAAGGAAGGGCTGCAAGCAATTAAAAAAGAAAACAGAATCACGTGACAAAACAGCTACTTCTTCAGAAGCATGGGAGAATGAAGCCATTGTCCTTGAAACACTTCCTTCAGTAAGTCAAACTGTGACATAGTCAAAATTCATCTTAGAAGTTCTTCAAAGCTCCCTCTCCCCACCCCACACACTTTTAGCAACTCCATCCCCACTGCCTCTCTCAGCCTACCTTAAACTGCCCCCTTCATAATCAAGATATATTCGCTCTGGAGTTCATTCTTTCAGATTCCTCCTAAGTGCCTAAGTAAACCTAGTAAACCTATTTGTGCTAGGACCTTAGTAGATGAAAATAACTTCAATCAATTCTATACTTTTTTATTGAGTGACCAAGTGCTAGGCATTGTGGCTAACAATCTGCTTAGGAAACTCTGTTCATTTAAAAAATTGGGAACAACTAGAAAGCTCTACAATAAAGCAGTAGTTAAATAAATCATGGCACTCCATACCTGTGGGATATCCTGTAGCCACTAGAAATAAAGCTTTTCAAAATAAGGCTTCCATCCATTGTGGACGTTAACTAAACATAGTGCGGTAATCACTTCATGATCTCTATGTACGACATTATGTCGTACAACTTAAAGCTATGCAGTGTTGTATATCAATTATATCAATGAAACTGGAGGAAAAAGGAAAATAATGCTTTAGCGTAATCCCAGTTTTGTTTTAAAAATGTGCATAGGAAAAAAACTTTTTTTGCATAGCAACTTTGGTTGTCTTTGATATGTAGAATTATATGTCATTTTTATTTTCTGCACATTTTTATGTACTTCCCAAATTTTCTTCCAGGAGCATGTACTTGTGTTATAATGAGAAAATCAACAATAAACTTTTTTTTGGGAAGGCAGTTTCTCTCTGGAAGAGTTGTCAGTCTAGTCCAGAAAATACCAGATTGAAAACAAACATTATGTTATGATAAGTGTTACAGTTTTGTATAAGGTGTTATGAGAACAACTAACCATCCATATACATAGGTGATGGAAGATTTAACAGCTACTGTCCACAATGATTCTGTGTTAAAGTCTTTAGCCCAAACAAATTCCTTATACAAATCTTTAGTGCCCGATGTATTTCAAAACTTAAGACTCTTTTGGTTATGGGGGTGGTTTTGAGAAAGGTAATATGGTAGGGGCACCTGGGTGGCTCAGTCGGTTAGGCGTCTGCCTTCGGCTCAAGTCATGATCCCAGGGTCCCGGGATCGAGTCCCGCATTGGGCCCCTGCTCAGCAGGGGGAGCCTGCTTCTCCCTCTCCCCCTGCTGCTCCCCCTGCTTGTGCTCTCTTTCTGACAAATAAATAAATAAAATCTTAAAAAAAAAAAGAAAGGTAATATGGTGAGTGTATGTATTTACAGAACACCCCCAGTAGGCCTGGGCCAGTGCCCCATAATCTAACATGTTAATCTTCCCATGTAGTGAGATGGAACTATTAAAATAAGGACTATAAAGCTTCCCATCAGTCTAGGCCACCAAATCTGTTACTAAAAAGTCCTGCGTTGCAGAGCCATTTGGATTTCTGCATTACAGGCTGTGACCTGGATGGGTAATGTGGGGACTCAGCCCTAAAGCCTGTGCAGGGTGGCGTTCATTATCTACTTCTCAGCTCCCGGTTCACTAAGCTCTAATTGCTCTAATTGTAGGAGTCATAAAACTGATTTTGATTCACATCAGAGCATGTGATCGTAGTTGATCATAGATATATGCGCTCCAGGAGTGAAAATGCTCTAAGTGTGTCTTGAAGACACACGTGCTTAAGGGGTCTGGGGCTGCTTGAAAGGTGAAAGAAATGTTATTGTAAGCACACTTTACAAACATGTAAAAAATGTGAAGAATTGTGATGTTCTAAGTAGAAGTAATATTAATAGAGCTGGCAAAAAGCATTTCTTGGTATTTTTTAAAGGTTGTCTCTAAGCCAAACATTTCCTAATCGCTCTTGGAAGAACACTGACGGCTAAGTGACAAAATGGCGTGGTTTCAGATCTTAACTCTAAAACTACTGAGTTTATTGATACATAGCCAGTTCAAGCGAAATTTTATTTATTTATTTAATACATTTAATATATATTATGTAAATAATGTGGGTTTTTTTTCCAACTTCTGTGGTATAATGAATTGCGTGCAATGTCTGAGCTAGTACTGCAAACCATTAAGGACAAGTAGCAATTTCTGTGAAGTGACAGATAAGCAGTTTTAGGGTGAAAAAATGCCAAGGATGATTCATTTGAAATCAACCTCAACAGTTTTCTTGCTGACAAAAGGGAGGACTAGAACAAAGGTTAAATTCTTCAGTTCTAGGAAACTGCTTTGTCTTTGGCTTGCTGCTCCAAGCTCTGCTAGTTCATCAAGATGTGCAGTTTGATTTTCTCCTGTGGATACAAGATCTTCCATAGTTAGACTTGCCATACAGAGCTCCTGATAGAAAAAGGAATTTCTCCATGTTTCTACCAACCATGCACTCAATGAATGTTGCTTTATTACTGCAAGTTGACCAGCAAGATCTAAATTCTACAATAATCCCTCAAAATAATGATTCAGCAATGGTTACCACCTTCTCTCTGGTAACCTTATTATCAGAAATGTCAATATTTAGAAAACTCATTTATTTGACCTCCTGTGTGCCTTCTCAGCTCTGGCTGGAGTCACAAAAATGGAAACATGGCCGTAGGGCAACTTAAGAGACATGTATCCTATGAATTATTGGGGGTTGGCTATTTTGAACATTTCATCACTGTTTTCAGCAGCTGATAGACTACTGTGCACTATAAATAGCACTAGAGCTTCACTAAATTTCTGTTTTCATGTTAAATTCACATTTTATCAGCCTGCTTTAGATTCCTGTCTTCATTGTCATCACACTAAAGATAATTATTACCTGTTTAATATCATATAGTGCTGTTTAGGCCCCACAGAAAATAAATTAAGGATAGTCAGGTCTTCTTTTCTGGGACCTTACAATTTTGAACAGATGATGACAACAGAGAAAGACACATGAGTTACAGAATAAACAATTGCATGAATTAGGTAGGTAAATGTTATATTGAGAACAAGTCAAACAGTTAACTTTGGCAGACCTTTAGCTGGTGAGTGTAGAGGCAATTATAAAAGCAACCCACAGGGAACTGCTGGTTTTTTAAAGGGCTTAATTAATTATTTAATTTAGACACTCTTTCCTGGAGGATGGAAAATCTGGAGATTTTGCAGATTTGGTGAGTGCAAAATAACTACAATTCTGGAGTGGTAGAAATATTCCAAGATTCCTGTCATTTTTATATTCAAACCTTGCAAGACATGGCATCAGAACTAAGGTCCGGCAAATTCTGTTGGATTTAAGTTTTGCCTTCAGCCACATGTCACTAAGAACAGATGTGCTATTTATACTGAGAAAAGTATAAGGATTGTGCTCAAATGTATATCGAACTCTGGCTTTGGTAGTGCTCATTACATAGAAAATGTTTTGGATTTTTTTAGGTGAAGACAAATTTATTTTTTATGAAAAAAATAACCATATGTACTGAGTGGCATTATTTTACATTTTTGCAAAATGGAGGACAGCTGGATTCTCATATCTTCTGCAATCTACTGCAAATCTTGTTTTTTTTTAAAAGAATAATGATTATATATATTTAAAGAGTACAACATGATGTTTGATACACATATACATAGTGAAATAATTATTACAGTCAAGCTGATTAACAACATATCCATCTCCAAACACATTTTCTTTTTTGTGTGTGTGGCAAGAATCTACTCTCTTAGCAAATTTCCAGTATACAATATAGTTTTATTAACTACACTCATTATGCTGTACATTAGGTCTCAAGATACTATAGAAAATAAACATTAGAGGGAGGCAAAATGGAAGAGTAGGGGACCCCGTTTCATCTGGTCCCTTGAATTTAGCTAGATATCTATCAAATCATTTTAAACATCTATGAATTCAACTTAAGATGTAAGAAAATAATTGGAATTCTACAAATAGAAAAATGACCACTTTTTGCAAAGTAGGGGGTGCAGAGAAGTGAATCTGAGGGGATATATAGGAAGATAAATGGCGGGGGGTGGAGGGAGCCTCTTTAAGCTGGCTACTGGAAAGTGATATAGCCCCGGAGTGCAAAATGAGAATTTTTAGAAGTCTGTTCCAGTGAGAGATGTCCCTGCCTGAAAGGTGCTCAGGTGGTGAAGCGGACAGAATCCTACGTGGGACAGTGTGGTTTCAGGATCCCTAGAATCACAGAAAGAACGGGGGTGTCTGGGCCGGCAGAGTTCCCATGCATTGGAGTGGGGAACCCGGTGAGGTTCAGTGAGCCTGGGAGTGGCTCTCTGCTCAGTTTGCCATAAACCGTGAACTGCAGCAGGATCTGGAGACTGCTCTCTGTGCAGGGGCCCTGCAAAGGGCAGAAACAGGGTGATCCTCCTCCTTTCCCTGTGAGGAGGGGTGTGGACAGCAGGACCCTGCAGAGTTTGGCTCACACAAAAGTGGAGACTGCTTTTCCCTGAGAGTTTACTGAAGAGAGGGGACTGGGATTTTTCAGCTCCAGGGCTGGAGATTGGGGCGCTGCTATTTTTATTTTCATCCTCTAAAGTGGTGGGGAAAGCCTTCAGGGAACAAAAGCCACATAGAGCAACCAGAAGCAGCTTACACTGAGCCCCGCCCCTGGGAAGGGGCAGTGCAACTTCATCCAGGCAAAGACACCTGAGAATCAGCACAGCAGGCTCCTCCCCCAGAAGACCAGCTGGAACATCAGGAAAATACCGAGTTTACTGAGCACACAGACCTGCAAAACTCCAGTGCTAGGAGAAAATGGTATGTAGAATTCAAGGTTTTTTTCTTGATTCATTTATCTTTCAGTTTAAAATTTCCCTTTTCTTTTTTTTCCTTTTCAACTAGTTTCTTATTTTATTAACTCTTGTTTTTAAGTCTTTTTTTAACTTTCATTTTTACATTTACATTTTATAGATGTATTCTTCATTTTTGGTTTCCTTTCACTGTATTCAATTTTATTTTTGTGTATATATATATATATATTTTGCTTTCTTTACAATTTTGGGATTTAGTGTCTTCTAACAAACAGACTAAAATACACCTAAGACCAAGTGGATTACCCTGTTTTGTCTACCTGGGAGATTATATTCTCTCCTTTTATCATTTTTTTTTCCTTTTCTTTTCTTTTTTGGTTTCTGACCTCTTCAGATTTGTCTAGTGTGTATTTCACTTGGGTTGTGATTGATGTTTTTGATTTTGTTCTCATTCATCCATTTATCTCTGGGCAAAATGACTAGAAGGAGAAATTCACAACAAAAGAAAGAACCAGAGGTAATACCCTGCCACAGATCTAATCGATATGGATATAAGTAAAGTATCAGAGGTGGAATTCAGGATAATGATTATAAAGTTACTAGCTGGGCTTGAAAAAAAGCATCAAAGACACTAGAGAATCTCTTAGTGCAGAAATAAAATCTAATCAGGCTGAAATAAAAAATGCTTTAACAGAGATGCAGTCAAAATGGATGCTCTAACAGCTAGGGTAAATGAGGCAGAAGAGAGAGTCAGTGTCATAGAAGACAAGATGATAGAAAGGAAGGAAGCTGAGGAAAAGAGAGAAAAACAACTAATGGACCATGAGGGGAAGCTTCAAGAAATCAGTGATACCATAAAGCAAAATAATATTAGAATTATTGGGGTCCCAGAGGAAGAAGAAAGAGAGGGACAGAAGGTATATTTGAGCAAATCATAGCTGAGAAATTCCCTAATCTGGGGAAGGAAACAGGCATTCAAGTCCAGCAGGGTAGAGAGAACCCCTC
The DNA here is from genome assembly GCF_037043125.1 of Eumetopias jubatus. NCBI lineage: Eukaryota > Metazoa > Chordata > Mammalia > Carnivora > Otariidae > Eumetopias > Eumetopias jubatus. The sequence continues at coordinate 35,863,494 of NW_028274810.1, read as the reverse complement.
TCAAAATCATTAAAAATAGATCAACACCCTGACATATAATAGTGAAGCTTGCAAATTTCAGAGATAAAGAGCAAATCCTGAAAGAAGCTCAAGACAAGAACTCCTTAAACTACAGGGATAGGAACATTAGACTGGCAGCAGACCTATCCACAGAGACCTGGCAGGCCAGAAAGGGCGGGCATGATATATTCAGGGTACTAAATGAGAAAAACATGTGGCCAAGAATACCATATCCAGTAAGGCTGTCAATCAGAATGGAAGGAGAGATACAGAGCTTCCAGGACAAAGAAAAACTAAAAGAATTTGTGATCACTAAACCAGCCCTGCAAGAAGTATTAAAGGGGATCTTGTAAGAGAAGAGAAAGCCCAAAAGCAACATAGACCAGAAAGAAACAGAGACAATCTACAGGAAGAGGGACTTTACAGGAAATACAATAGCACTAAATTCATATCTTTCAATAGTTACTCTGAATGTAAATTGGCTAAATGCTCCAATCAAAAGACACAGAGTATCAGACTGGATAAAAAAGCAAGACCCATCCACATGCTGTCTACAAGAGATTCATTTAGATCAGATTGAAAGTGAGGCAGTGGAGAACTATTTATCATGCTAATGGACATCAAAAGAAAGCTGGGGTAGCAATCCTCTTATCAGACAAATTAGATTTTAAACCAAAGACTGTAGTAAGGAATGAAGAGGAACACTATATCATACTTAAAGGGTCTGTCCAACAAGAAGATCTAACAATTGTAAATATTTATGCTACTAACTTGGGAGCAGCCAATTATATAAACCAATTAATAACCAAATTAAAGAAACACATTGATAATAATACAAAGATTGTAGGGGACTTCAACATCCCACTCACAGCAATGGACAAATAATCTAAGCAGAAGATCAACAAGGAAACAAGGGCTTTGAATGACACACAGGACCAGATAAACTTCACAGATATATACAGAGCATTCCATCCTAAAGCAACATAATACACATTCTTCTTGAGTGCACAAGGAACATTCTCCAGAACAGACCACATACTGGGTCACAATCAGGTTTCAACTGGTACCAAGAGATTGGGATTATTTCCTGCGTATTTTCAGAACTCAATCACAAGAGGAAATTTGGAAGGAACTCAAACACTTGGAGGTTAAAGAGCCAGCTTCTAAAGAATAAATGGGTCAACCAGGAAATTAAAGAAGAATTTAAAAAATTCATGGAAACAAATGAAAATGAAAACACAACTGTTCAAAATGTTTGGGATACAGCAAAGGTGGTCCTAAGAGGGAAGTACATAGCAATACCAGCCTTTCTCAAAAAATTAAAAAAGTCTCAAATACACAAGGTAAACTTACACCTAAAGGAGCTAGAGAGAGAACAGCAAATAAAGCCTAAACCAAGCAGGAGAAGAGAAATAATAAAGATTAGGGCAAAAATCAATGAAATAGAAACCAAAAATAACAAACAAACAAACAAAAAACCAGTAGAACAAATCAATGAAACTAGAAACTGGTTCTTTGAAAGAATCAGATTGATAAGCCCCTAGCCGGATTTATCAAAAAGAGAAAGGACCCAAATTAATAAAATCATGAATGAAAGAGAGACCACAACCAATACCGAAGAAATACAAATAATTAAAAGAACATATGATGAGCAACTATATGCTGACAAATTAGGCAATCTGGAAGAAATGGATGCATTCCTAGAGACACAGACTACCAAAACTAAACCAGGAAGAAATAGAAAACCTGAACAGACCCATAACCAGCAAGGAATTTGAAACGGTAATCAAAAACCTCCCAATAAATAAGAGTCCAGGGCAGATGGCTTCCCAGGGGAATTCTACCAAACATTTAAAGAAGAATTAATACCTATTCTTCTGAAGCTGTTTCAAAAAATCGAAATCTAAGGCAAACTTCCAAACTCTTTTTATGAGGCCAGCATTGCCTTGATCCCCAAACCAGACAAAGACCCCACCAGAAAGGAGAATTATAGACCAATAGCCCTGATGGACATGGATGTCAAAACTCTCACCAAAATATAGCCAATAGGATCCAACAGTACATTAAAAGGATTATTCACCACAACCAAGTGGGATTTATTCCTGGGCTACAAGGGTACTTCAACTTTTGCAAATCAATCAACATGATACATCACATTAATAAAAGAAAGGGCAAGAACCATATGATCCTCTCAATTGATGCAGAAAAAGCATTTGACAAAATTCAGCATCCTTTCTTGATTAAAACTCTCCACAGTGGGGGCGCCTGGGTGGCTCAGATGGTTAGGTGTCTGCCTTCGGCTCAGGTCATGATCCCAGGATTCTGGGATCAAGTCCCGCATCGGGCTCCCTGCTCAGTGGGGAAGTCTGCTTCTCCCTCTGCTTCTCCCTCTGCTTCTCTCTCTGTCTCTCATGAATAAATAAATAAAATCTTTAAAAAAAAAAACTCTCCACAGTGTAGGAATAGAGGGAGCATACTTCAATATCATCAAAGCCATATAGGAAAAGCCCACAGTGATTAATATTCTCAATGGGGAAAAACTGAGAGCTTTTCCCCTAAGGTCAGGAACATGGCAGGGATGCCCACTCACCACTGTTGTTAAACATAGGACTAGAAGTCCTAACCTCAGCAATCAGACAACAAAAAGAAATAAAGGCATTCAAATTGGCAAAGACGAAGTCAAACTCTCACTCTTCGCAGCTGACATGATACTTTATGTGGAAAACCCAAAAGACTCCATCCCCAAATTGCTAGAACTCATACAGGAATACAGCAATGTGGCAGGCTATAAAATCAATGCACAGGAATCAGTTGCATTTCTATACACTAACAATGAGATGAAAGAGAAATTAAGGAATCAATCCCACTTACAATTGCACCAAAAACTGTAAGATACCTAGGAATAAACCTAACCAAAGAGGTAAAGGATCTGTACTCTGAAAACTACAGAACACTTATGAAAGAAATTGAGGAAGACACAAAGAAATGGAAAAACATTCCATGCTCGTGGATTGGAAGAATAAATATTGTTAAAATGTCTATGCTACCCAGAGCACTCTACACATTCAGTGCAATCCCTATCAAAATACCATTGACATTTTTCACAGAGCTGGAACAAATAATCCTAGAATTTGTATGGAACCAGAAAAGACTCTGAATAGCCAGAGGAATGTTGAAAAAGAAAACCAAAGGTGGTGGCATCACAATACCAGACTTGAAGCTATGTTACAAATCTGTAATCATCAAGATAGTATGGTACTGGCACAAAAACAGACACAGATCAATGGAACAGAATAGAAAACCCAGAAATGGATCCTCAACTCTATGGTCAATTAATCTTCGACAAAGCAGGAAAGGATATCCAATGGAAAAGAGACAGTCTCTTCAACAAATGGTACTGGGAAAATGAAGCAGCCCATGTAGAAGAATGAAACTGGACCATTTTCTTATAGCATACACAAAGATAAACTCAAAAGAGACGAAAAACCTAAATGTGAGACAGGAATCCATCAAAATCCCAGAGGAGAACAGAGGCAGTAACCTCTTCCACCTCAGCCACAGCAACTTTTTGCTAGACGACACTTCTCCAAAGGCAAGGGAAACAAAAGCAAAAAGGAACCACTGGGACTTCATCAAGATAAAAAGCTTTTGCACAGCAAAGGAAACAGTTGACAAAACCAGAAGACAACCGATAGAATGGGAGAAGATATTTGCAAATGACATATCAGATAAAGGGCTAGTATCCAAAATCTATAAAGAACTTATCAAACTAAACACCCAAAAAATACATAATCCCGTCAAGAAATGGGTAGAAGACATGAACAGACATTTCTCTAAAGAAGATAAAACAATGGCCAACAGACACATGAAAAAATGCTCCACATCACTCGGCATCAGGGAAATACAAATCAAAACCACAATGAGATACCACCTCACACTGGTCAGAATGGCTAAAATTAACAAGTCAGGAAATAACACATGTTGGTGAGGATGCGGAGAAAGGGGAACCCTCTTACACTGTTGGTGGGAATGCAAGCTGGTACAGTCACTCTGGAAAACAGTATGGACGTTCCTCAAGAAGTTAAAAATAGAGCTACCCTATGACCCAGCAATTGCACTATTAGGTATTTACCCCAAAGATACAAATGTATTGATCTGAAGAGGCACCTGCAGCCCAATATTTATAGCAGCAATGTCCACAATAGCCAAACTGTGGAAAGAGCCTAGATGTCCATCGATGGATGAATGGATAAAGAAGATGTGGTTCATATATTCAATGGAATATTACTCAGCCATCAGAAAGGATGAATACTTACCATTTACATTGAGGTAGATGGAACTGGAGGGGATTATGCTAAGTGAAGTAAGTCAATCAGAGACAAACAATGATCATATGGTTTCACTCATATGTGGAATATAATAAACAGTGCAGAGGATCATAGGGGAAGGGAGGGAAAACTGAATGGGAAGTCATCAGAGATGGAGAAAAACCATGAGAGACTCTCAACTCTAGGAAACAAACTGAGGGTTGCTGGAGGGGAGGTGGGCGGGGTGATGGGGTAATTGGGTGACAGGCATTAAGGAGGGCATGTGATATGATAAGCACTGGGTGTTATACGCAACTGATGTATTATTGAACATTACATCTGAAACGAATGATACAAAATTTTAAAAAAGAAAAGAAATGCTAATACATTAGATATACAAATGGACACATTTTCACAGACAACATCACTAAGACAGTTAAAGTCAATGAACTTTGAAAACAAATTATATGAGGCCATGTTTATACAACCACGTCTGAAGAGCTGGAGTTCAAGCCTTTATTTTATCTACTTTGTTCAGGGTAAACTGAATTAATAAAAGATAATGGGCCTCATTCTAATATCTGTCTCACTAGTGCCTTATTGATGCAGCTGAAACCCTCCAAAAAGTGGCAAGTGAATTCTTTCAGCTAGAAAATATTAATGATTTGTTTTCTGCATATATCACAATATTTTAAAAGAACATCTTTGAGAAAGACATGTGAGAAAGGTAACTTCTACAGTGACAGAAATCACCCTGCTATCATTCTTGCTCTCTGGCAAGCCACTGCGGATCTGAGGTTCTAGCCAAAGGTTCACTTACACAGGGTGATTTCTATAGATATACAACTTACTTTACTACAAAGCATAAAAAATGTGGTTTTCTGGAGATAAGGATGAAAATCCACTGGATTGAGAGCTGTATCTATACTTTAAAATGTTAGAAATAAAATGCTCTTAAACTGAGGAGCTCCTCAAAGAGATGCCTTAGTAAGGGGATGCCCAGCAGAGTTTTCAAAACACACACAAAATATCTACAAAATTGAAAGCTTCCCCCCCAAATCAAAAGGCTCATGGAGAATTGTCCTGACAGAATTCAGCTCTTATAAGTCAATTAGGACTTGAATAACACAATTGCAATGCAGAGAGTTAGACTCCTCCTGTGAAGCATTTCCCTAAGCATTGGTTAGGATTTTATTATAGGCTACTACGATATTTTTGTCTTTAACATGTCAACCAGAGTGTACATTTATTCATTCATTCAACCATCAAGTGCCTACTGGATGCCAGCATTGGGGATGTAAAATGAAAATGCTATGTAGCCCCTGAACTTCTTGAATTGGACAAGAAGTAAAAAGCTCATTGAGAATATCAATGCTGTTCAAAAATTTAGAGTGATGTCAGGAAAGACACTCACCTCCCTTTGGGGGAGCTTCCTCAAAAGGAACAAATAGAAGGGTAGTCCAGGCAATGGAAATGACATTTATGATGGTGTGGGGACAGAAACAAAGGCAATTTGGGGTCATGGCAAAACAGCTCAAAATGAACTGATGGACGGAACGGGTGCCTGGCTGATTCAGTCGATACAGCATGTGACTCTTGACATCAGGGTCATGAGTTCAAGTCCCATGTTGGGCGTACAGCTTACTTAAAAAAAAAAAAGAGTCAATGGGGAGCTAGGCCAGGTGACCAATGGAGAAGAAATCTTTGATGGAAGTTAAAAGCAAGAAAATGATCAGAACTACATTTAAGGACAATGCTCTGGGGTAGTATGATATAATGTTGCTAAAACAATTGGACGTTTAATTGGCCAAGGTAAGTTGTGAGAGAAGTCACATCTTTGTCCACAGAAAAGACACTGACCTCTTTCAAATGAATGGGTTGGTCCTTTTCTCAGCAGTTGTTGTCTTTGAATATAGGACAACCAACTGAGGGGAGGTGAAGAAGCCTTTACTTTCAGAGAGCCCATCTGGACATTACTGAGAGAGTACTTGAGAACCCGTGGCCATCACCCTTCAGTCAAATGCATGTTACATGGGGCACTTCAAGCTCTGCTGTCAGTAACCAATGCAGATCCCAGGAAAGGGCAGTAGGCAATCAGAACTGTCCACATAATCACAGCAATCATGAAATAACTGACCCAGAGAGCAATTTAATATAACTGCTCATAGTCCTTCATCTTCAAATGTCAACTTCTCTCATAATTATTCTGCCAATCAGCAATTTTCTTTCAATATAATCAATATTTTCTTTATTTCAATATAATCTTGTTTTTCCAAATGGATTTATTATTTTTAATAAATTTTACTTATTTAATTTTTTGAAGTGGTGGCACATTCACATAGTTCAAGCATCAAGAAATATAGAAAGATATACAGCAATGTCTCCTTTCCACGCCTGCCCTCTATTTGCCAAGTTCCCATACCCCCAAAACAAGTAACCAACATTATTAGTTTCTCAGTTAGTCCCAGGAGTTTTAGAATGTATATACAAGCCAGTACAAGGATAGATTCTTTTCCTTTTTTTTTTTCTTTCACCCCAACAGGACACTGTTTTGGCACCCTTTGTTCCCTACCTAAAAATAAATCTTGGAGATTGTATTAATCAGCTTGGGCTGCCATACCAAAACCCCATAGATTAGGTGGCTTAAACAACAGAAATTTATTTTCTCACATTTCTGGACACTGGAAATCCGAGGTCAGGGTGCCAGCCATGGTTGGGTTCTGGTGAGAGCTCTCTTCCTGGCTTGCAGATGGCCCCTTCTCACTGTGTTCTTACTGGGCAGAAAGAGACAGCAAGTCTTCCAGTGTCTCTTATTATAAGAGCAGTGATCCCACCACCACGTGATCCCACCTTCATGACCTCATCTAACCCTAATCACTCGCCAGATACCATAACATTGGGGGTTAAGGCTTCAACATATGAATTTAGGTGGGGGGGGACACATTTAGTTTATAACAGAGATCTTTCCATATAAACATATAAAGAACTTCTCTAGTCTATTTTTTTTTTTTTATAGCTGCACAGTATGTTACTGTTACAACATACATCTTTAATATTGAAGCTGGGAAAAATAAAGCTGTCCTTAATCATTCTTTATTAATAGGATCTGCAGAAATACAGCAAGACGACATGAGTCCTAGAGATTGAGGTGAGGTTTCTGGTGAGTTTACACCTAAACTGGAATTATATGCTGATGATTGCTGGAAATGTATCAAAACTTCAGTAATATGTTTAATGCACATTTGTTAGCTCATCAAAACTTTAGCTTTCTAAATCAAATATGGTTGAAATGTTATCCTAAGATGAAGTTACTAACTTGAAGATGCGAATTATATTAACAAAACACATAGCCATGAAATGTATTTTTTCATGTCAATGCTTGTAGACAACAGTCAGCTTACACCTGACCATGACTTAACTAGATATGTTATATAGGCCATTCTAAACATCTTAGTGTATATTTAGGTTTTGAGAAAGGTATTTGTGTAGAAGAAGATTTAATGATCTTTATGAATAAAATTCGAATGGTTATTCAGTTCAGAAAAGGGAAAGAATCAAGAATGAGGAAGAGAAAAAAGTATGGCCACAAAATACTTCTGGACAACCTTACTGAAAGCAAGATAATAGACTGTGTGCTCTTCCAGCAGCCTGAACCATCACTGCCCGAATAAAGAGAAGGCAGAAGGGAGAGACAGAGTAGTGAACAGAAGGTAGGTGAACAGAACAATGTGTTCTTAAAATATAGCTTAAATTGGATTCAGGGATAAGAGAGCAAGGAATCAAAGAGAGAACCAAGGTTTCAAGCCTTGGTGACTGGGTAGAAAAGTAACACTGTTGGCTGAGAGAGGGTGAAAGATATTTAGGATGGAATGAGAGTTTATTTTATATACCTTATGTTTGGGGGTTAATGAGATATCATTATCAAAAGGCATTTAACATGCTGAAGGGAAGAGAGAGATCGGGGATTTGTTTCAAGAAGTATTTATGAGAATGAGAGAGGGGAGGGACAAGAAGGAGCCAGGATAGATGATGGAGACCACTCGCATTCAGAGGTAGAAAGAAACAGATGGGCATTAAAGGAGAGAGAAGAGTAGTCAGAGAGAGAGAAGGTGAATCAAGGTAGTGAGTTGCAGACACCAAAAGAGGAGGGCAAAGTCAAATGTGCCATGTGCTGGAAGAAGGGTCAACAAAGATATGGACCCCCTCCCCAAAATATGTTAGGAGACAGAGATTTTAAGACATTAAGTAATGAGCTGAATGCTGAGAAAGTAAACTCAAAAGATGCATTACATTGGTAATTTTTTGAGATGATTGTGAAGATAGGATAACAATCTTATTCCATATTTTTATTCCACTTCAAAATCATAGAGTCCTTCCACATATATTCTCTCTTTTGATGATATCTCAAGGGGATAGTCCTGTAGGTAGATGTGTAGAGAAAGATGCAGTGGAGAGGGTAATCGAAGATGTAAATAGAAGTTGGAGTATTGGGGGCACCTGGGTGGCTCAGTGGTTGGGCGTCTGCCTTCAGCTCAGGTTGTGGTCCCGGGGTCCTGGGATCGAGCCCCGCATCGGGCTCCTGCTTGGCTGGAAGCCTGCTTCTCCCTCTCCCGCTCCCCCTGCTTGTGTTCCCTCTCTCACTGTGTCTCTCTCTGTCAAATAAATAAATAAAATAAAATAAAATAAAATAAAATAAAAGAAGTTGGAGTATTGGATGGAGTTAGTTTCTTAGGGAGGTAAAAGAGGAAAAAATTTAGTGCTGGAGAAGAGTAGTGGGTAATGATGTGGGAAACAAAGGCAGAAGGAAATGTAGATAAAATTAAATGTTCATATAACCTGCAGCCCATTGACAAATACCTGAGGCAGGCAGAGTATAATGTCTGAATGTTAATGCCCTGCCAGAGGGAAAAACAACCTTAGTTTGACAATAGCATGGCCTCCTGTATCCTGTGTCTTCTTTAGCACATGAAAATCCTTTTGGCACTTCCTTTACCTTTAATTCCCCCAACCCCAAAGTATATAATTAGTTGCTCCTCATAATCCCGGGGCAGCAATGGGGAGCAGGGGGCAGTGGGGGCAGCAGCAGCTCCTTCTACCCACAGGTCCCGTTCTTGTGCTTTAATAAAACCACAATTTTGGGGCGCCTGGTTGGCTCAGTTGGTTAAGTGACTGCCTTCGGCTCAGGTCATGATCCTGGAGTCCTGGGATAGAGTCCCGCATCGGGCTCCCTGCTCAGCGGGGAGTCTGCTTCTCCCTCTGACCCGCTTCCCTCTCGTGCTCTCTCTCAAATAAATAAATAAAATCTTTAAAAAAAAAAAAAAAACAAACCACAATTTTGCACCAAAGACGTCTCAAGAATTCTTTCTTGGCCATGGGCTCCAGACCCCACCAAGCCTCACCTATTTATTCCGAAAACTACATCAGGTAAGAGACACCATTTTGAGGTAAAACTAGTTAAGAAAAATTCATGACTAAAAAGACCTGAAAGTAATCAAGGTAACCTTGATTTGAATTGACCTTGAATTGAGGGCCCAACTGACAGGAGAAATGTCAAACAAATGGGGAAATGCTGATGTTGGCGTAAAAAGTCAAAACCCTGGATCCGTACCCAGTCATGAGCTCTCCAGATCTCTAATGTAATACCATGTTCACCCACGAATGTAATGGTGAGTGGACACTGAAGTAATGGACCCAAGAGCAAACTGTTCAATGTCTTTTTTTCTTTTTTTAAGATGTATTTATTTATTTGAGGGAGAGAGGCGGCAGAGGGGCAGAGGGAGAGAATCTTCAAGCAGACTCCCTGCTGAGCATGGAGCCCAACGTGGGGCTCAATCCCAGGACCCTGAGATCATGACCTGAGCCAAAATCAAGAGTTGAACGCTTAAACGACTGAGTCACCCAGGCGCCCCAATAGTTCAATGTCTTAAATAACCCCAGCAGAGATTTTAAGAGAAGTTCCTCCACCACAGAAATCAATTTATAAGTCTGCTTTGAGTTCCCACCCCCAGGCCACTCTACAGGAAGCAAAAGCATTAAGCAAGCTGTTAGAATAGTGCATTCCCCCAGGACTTTTTCATACAACAGGATGTCTGTCTGTGTCAGCCTCCAATCACCCTCTTTAGAGAGTTCTGCTTTTTCTAAGACAGTACCCAAGTGTTTATAACTTTCTCCATTAAAAGGCATGCATGTTAAGAAATAAATTTAAGTTTGTACTCTATGAGCTAATACATTGGGATATTACCCCATCTTCCTGGCTTGGTGTTTGATTTGGGAAGGAGTATGCAACCTCCGTTGATCCAAAGCAAGTCATTCTTGCGATTGTTTACAGGCTGGAGCCAAAGGGGAAGAAGTCTTCTTTCTTTGCTGGTAAAAGGGCTGCTAGGATGAGATGAGAAACCAAAGCTACTAGGAGTCGTGCTTTTCATCGCACGGAGAAAGCTATCTGCAAAGAGAACCAGAAACACAAGTCAGAAATAGAGAGTATAAGCCCTAAAAGCATTCCTGACACTGAATCCAGCCATCTCCAGGACCAGTTCCCTACATCCTGTGTTTGGGTTACACCAACCCATAAATTCTACTTTTTGTGTGGGCAAGTTGGGAGTTTGCCATTTGCAACCCAAAGTACCCCAACTTGTGCACAGAATACCTTATACTTACAAGGTGCTCAATAAATAGATATTGATTATCTGGTTGCTTCAGTATTACTGATTTTTCTATACATTTTGCTTCTGTACTTTTTTTGTGTCCTATAACCTCTCTCTCAGTGAGGCTTGATCAAAGGTAAGGTTGCAATTTTCTGGTAATTACGGGGAATAACCCGAAGCTGGCCAAGGCCATTTAATATGTCTGTGTTTCAGTTTCCTAATCTGTAAAATATGGCAAATAATAATAGCAGCTACTTATTTAGCATCTACTATATTCCAAGTACTGGCCTAATGCTTAAGATGCATTATTCTAGTTCCTACAGCCACTTTGTAACACGTGCATAATGATCCTCATTTTATAGATGGGGAAGCTGAGATGCAATGAGCTTAAATGAATTGACCAAGCTCATACAGCTTGAGGGACAGAATTCTGATTCACATCGAGGTTTGCGTGAGCCTGTGCTCTTTCCAATGTCCTATGATGCCCTACTTATTCTAAAAGCTTTTGTGTGTGTAATAAGATAATGCAGGTACAATTGCTCTAAAAATAAAAAGCGATCAAAATTCATTCTCCAATTGACAATAAAAAATGTGGAAGTGGGCCCAAATATTAACAAGGAAGATTTAGGTTTAGGACATTCTGACTACCCCAATTATGGCATTAGAAACAGTAACTGAAAAATAAATGATGAATCTCATATGAACGAGAAATTTTATGAAAAGAGAAAGTACAGCCAAGATTCTGTTCCATTTCTGAAGCCTCAATAAAATTCCAAAAGACATAAGTAAGCCTTGCTAAGCTAGGGAGACATTTCTAATTTTCCTTATTGAACCATCAATATGGAGGCCCTGGCATTTCCTTTGTGGCCCTGTTAATGAAGTTCCTTGTAAAATATGAACATTTTCAGGTAAAGATCTGGATGGCAATATCAGTGGTATTTAAAATGAACAAACGTTTAGTCATGATGTCTACATACCATTAAAGTATATGCAAATCCTATTTTTGTAGAAGTTTAACTGAAAAAAGGAGAAGACCAAGTCTATATGTTAAATGACCTTTTGTAGTAAAACATTTGTGTTCCTCAAGCTATAACTATTTCAAACAAGGACCTTTTGTAGTAAAACACGTGTGTTCCTCAAGGTATAACTTTTTTATATATTATATAACTATTTCAAACAACTTCAAGGAAACCACATTGTGAACTCCCTGTTTTATGTCCATTTTCTTCATTAGACTGTGAATACTTTGGGCATAGAAGTTGTGTCTTACTCATCTTCTTATCTCTAGATTCTAGTGTAGTGAAATTTTGCATAGGTTGGTTGGCATAGGACCTTGGGGGGTTCTGGGAACTTTAGTAGCCTGCATGGACCTTTTCCTCCATAAAAAATATTATATTTTATGACCATGTTGGTAAAAAGATGAATATATTAGTATTATACATTTAAACATTTTCTTTGACCTAAAATTTTTTTTTTCCTTCTGACTTTAAAAGAAATTAAAACAGGGGAGCCTGGGTGGCTCAGTCAGTTAGGCATCTTTCTTTGTATTGGGTCATGATTCCAGGGTCCTGGGATCCAGCCCCACCATCTGGCTCCCTGCTCAGCTGGCAGTCTGTTTCTTCCTCTGCCCCTCCCCCAGCTCATGTTCTCTCTCTCAAATAAATAAATAAAATCTTTTAAAAAATAAAGTAAAAAAAAATTAAAACATTTTACACAGGCCCCTAAAAGTATTGTGGGCTCCAGGTACTACGCCTATCCTGCGTATGGATAAGTCAGTCCTATTATGTGTTACATTCAGTTTTGTTGAATGAATGAAATGAATAAATGATTTAAAATTAATATTTATCTGGTGGTAGTGATTCTTAAAGCTTCTATTTTGGAGTAATTTTCAGTTTAAAATATTTTCAAAAAGCAACTAATTAATAAAAATATCAAAAGATACTAATATTCATTTAATCTGATGCCAACTGTTGAAATGTACTACTGTAAAAAAAGTAAAAACCCAAAGCAGCATAGAAGCAAATCAAAGTAGAAAAATAAATATTCAAAAATAATATCAGACATTGTTATAATTTTGAACAAATGCAGCACACCTCTTAAATAATTTAAATATTTTCTTTTTTAAACTCTTAACATTCCAAGAACATCAGTTCATAAGGTAGATACTTAAAAAACGTGGAGGCGCATGATTATTGTCTATAATGATTGAGTTAAACACGTTCCCCAAATGCTAGTCCTGCTGCTGCCTTCCACAACATTGCTTTTGGAACTCAGCATTTCTTCACTGTTGTTTTCAGAGACATCTTTTTTAAATGGGAAATTGATTGATGAAATCTTAGCCATGAATAAGTGCTAATGCATACAATAAATTAAAATGCTGTCATTTTATAAGAAAGGTTTATTGGCTAACTGTGCTATTTCTTCTAGTAACTCAAAAGTCTAGTGTTTAATTTATAGAATGAAATGTGGAAATCAATTATTCAGTTCATAGAATAACAAAACTGCTTCTCAAAGTTACGTTTTGGGAGGCAACCAGACTGAGTCACTGACTTAAAACACAGTGTCATATCTGACAGTTTTTCCCACTTCAAAATGTATCGAACAATGTTCAAACTATGAGGAAGCACTTTTGCATTGTCTGGTCAGTGCTGTGTGCAAATTAGTATCTGTATAATAATTCAGACTTACCCTTCCAAAAAGGACATCATACATATAAAGTGGTGCTGGTATTTATGGGATGGACATTTACCAGAATTGCTCTTAAAGGCTACATGATAAAAGTGCATTAAAGCTGCCTAAATTAATTAACCATAGATACCGAAATGGATTCAGCTAATGGATTCTGCCTCTCCAGAGACTGCCTCTTTTAATAATAAAACAACAGCAAAAAACCATGCTTTTCCTCCCTGTTTTCATAACATGTAGCCAGCTATCTGACCAAGAGCAGGAGGGGGAGTGGGACTGCTCACACCATCCCTGAACCAGCAAGAGGGAGAGGTCATCTAGTGATCAGACACTCTTGCTTCTTCTCTCCAAGGGCAAATGGGCTGCCTCAGCAGCTGTCACATCCTGCTCCTCTTTGAAACAGGAAACCAGTCTAGAGTTTCACACTTACCTTCTGCCTTGCGTTACCAAACTGGCAGTCTTGCCAGATCCTTAAAAATGCCCATTATATATGAAGGTGCTGAGGGTTTGGGGGGACTGGTAAAGAGGAGGGCATTTATGTTTGGGACAGGGCACTACCTGGCTCAGCTATCTGCCATCGATTGGAAGGTTGCAAGAGAGAGAGAGGTGAAAGAAGCATAGAAGAGTGGAACACACAAGGTCATTTGGTCCATCTCATGCCAGTAGGCAGAATCACATCCCCAACGACCGCTGAACCAATAAAGGGTCTTGTAATGAGACTGCTAGTTAGTTACCCGACGGCAAATAACGAGGAGCTTCAAAGATCTAGGTTGTGAACTCACAAATCACGGTTATTCAACTTGCTTTTCAATCAGACAAGCCCCTATTTTCCCTGTTTCCCACACCATGTCCTTCCTCCTTTGGCCTCCTTATTGCTCATTAGCAGTTCCAGCAGAGGGCAGGCAGGGGAAAGGAGAAGAGACATATGTTAGAGCAAATGATCTAGAGTCTTCTGAACATGTTAAGGCAAATTTTCTCAATTACTAAGAGCAACAGTGGTCTTTTTGTCCAAATGTTGTTTTTGTTGTTGTTGCTTTCTGTCCTTCTGTCTATATAAGGTATTATTGTCAGTTTTCAGGTCTCCTCTCTCAAGGAATTTACAGTCTGGTTTGGGAAGGCAAAATGAAGACACATGAAATAGTGAGAAAGCCAGGCTCTAAAGCCACCCCACGCTATCTCATGTAATGTCATGGTTCCAAGAGAAGGAAGACAGGTCTTTGTGTGCTGAAGCTGGTGATAACATATATAGATTGAAAGTATAAACTGAAGTAAATAATTAGTGCAGAGAAGTGAGAATCAATGTCTATGCAAATGTAACTGTTGAAAATTCTCTGAACAGGCCTGGGTGACAGCCTCATGGAGAGGACTTTGCAAGCATCCTGTTAGAATTTGGTTTATGTGGGACAGGTCTCATCCGATCTCAGCACCAGGCTCTTTGCAGTGATCAGCCAAAGTGAGGGGACTGGTTGGCATGCAGGATCAGTTGGCATTCCTGGAGGAAAAATATTCAGTATCTTTCCAAATCACTCATTAAGGTCTGTGTGACAGTGTCATGAGCAACTTGCTGTGGGGAGGTCTTCATCAGATAAACAGGGCTGCAAAATTCATAGCCAAGGAATGCGGGCTGGAGAGGCACTCCCAGCTCCAGCTGCTACCTGAACACCCAGGACTGGCTGGGAACCAAGGAGACATGCTGAAACCAGGAGCCTCGGCGACGAATGGCAATGTTACAGCTGCTTAATCCTGAAATGAAAAGTAATTGCTTCTGGCTTAAAGAATAAAGGAAAAACAAGATCAGCCTTGGCTGAATTACGTTTTTTTCCAAAAACAACCATGCTGTAGACCAGGTTCTAAAACCTGCTTGGTATTTGAAAATGTGAGGAAATGGATGTTTTCTGTCAATATAATTTAAATCCATCCAGAAGTACTGATATATAAGAACACTTGAATGCAAATACATTTTGATTAACATGATTAAATCAAATGTGTTTACTTTCAGCTCTAAGGGATGACATCTAAAATTTAACTTACCTAAATATAATTTTAGAAAGTCGGCTTTCAAAATAGCTGCTTCTTTATTTTCTTTCTTTTCTCTTTTAAAGCATTTTCTACTGAAAGTCTCAGCAGAAGATAACAGAGCTCCTTTTTTTGTACAGATGAAACTGCAAATGGAGAAATATGGAAGCAGGGGGAGGGGAAAGACATTTCAAGACTTGTAATATATTCCCGTGATGCAATTGTCTTCTCTATAGAAAAAAGAATTCATAAAAATTCATAAAGGAACTGCTGCAAGTTTAAATTATTGTTAGAAGGATCGAAAGATGACTTTAACCCATGACTGAGTAAGTAATATTCTTATTTTTACTTGTTTACCTTTCAAGGGGCTACAGAATGACAAATGTCAGATTTTCTGTATATAGAATTTCCATTTCCTCAAGAGCAAGAAGGCAATGACAAAGAGTAAAAACACAGCAAGAGTGAGAACAAACGAATCTTGCCTTTCAAGTTTCAATTTTTAAATATATGTATTAATTTAAAATATTTGTGGCAGACGCACAATGATGTAGAGAAAACTAATTAAAATACTTCTTGTTTCCTAGAGCCATATAAAATTGCCTACATAAACAGCAATTTCACATGGTTTCACCTAATATCATAAGCCCCCACAGGATTATCATCAACCAATAATAACCAGCAAGGAAGAAAACCCAGTTTGTCTCCCTGCCATCATTCTGTACAAATACTAATATTATAAAACAAATATGACACATGCTATCTTCCTGCAGGTGCTAACATTGAGGACACTCCTCACAGAAAAACCAAGGCTATTCATGGTCATTATTCACAGCATGTATTTCTGCTTCATTAATTCAAAACAAACAAACAAACAAATCCTTATACCAGATGTTTTTGGGATATCACCGGTTTTTAAATTTTGATTAACCTGAATCATGACACTGACAACTGTGTCCACTTGCATGCGAGCTCAAGCTGGTGGACAGCGGCAAGCCCAGCCACAGACCCAATAACTTGACACACCGTCATCACAAACCTGAGGGCCTTTTTAAAATGAAAGGTGTCATACAGCTCATGAGGTAAAACAGCCATGAACAACACCAAGAATGCAAAGAATATCCACAGTCTATGAGGTGTGCTCTCTATGGGGATATGACACACAGCCAGTGACCCTGAAAGCCACAGTATTTCCAAAGATGAAAGACTAGGGTACTTAGGAACACTTTGAATATTAAAAAAAAAAAAAAGCAGTCCTTTTTATATCAATACTCTGTCATTTTATGCCAGCATTCTATGCCAGGAAAGGGTACTGAGTGTGAAGATGGCCCCAATTTTCTTTTTTATGCTCAGCGTGACTCAGATATTAACAGGGTTTCTATTCCCATCATAGAGAAGCCTCCGACAAGCTTTCTTGTCAAAGCTTTCATGTCAAACATGAGAATGTCCAAAGGAAATATAAGTTTAAAGTACAGTGCAAACATATATTTTAACGGGGACGTTGAGGGGATTAGGAAGTGTATGGAATGTTGTTCACAGCAATTTTAACCCAAAAATGTCACCAGCAGATTTAAGGCAGTTTCCGTATTCTATGTAAAAAAACTAAAATTACAAAAGTGCAATCTCTCATGTCAAATATTATTAAATCATCAATGACACATCTTCTTCAAACCTCCTTACTCCAATACCAGATGACCTTGGGAGGAAGCAAAGGTTTTTCTTTGCCTAGGGATTTCAATTACAGACTCGCTCTTTAGTATCTGCATTTTGCTTTCTGGAATTACTGACAATTCAAATATAATTTTCAACATCCCCCTGGGTGAACTAACCACCAAGTGCCTCACAACTTGCTTTCTAAAAAGAAATCTATCTCTTCAAATTATACTTCATAAAAAGTGAAGCTTAATGAGATTTTAAAATACGGACTTAAAGGGGTTTATCCTCCTCATGACCTGGCCAGTATTCACTCTCTCCTTGAAGCATCCTGCTCTCCTCTTTTTCTAGTGTGAATTTTGAAGAAATTCTGAGGAAATAGCCAGTGGGATGGCAAAGGTGACTTTCCCGAAGGATTGCTTCACCCAACCCAGCAGATGGGGCTGAAAAGGACTTCACATACTTCCCAGGTGACTCATATGATGCACACTAAATTTGAGACACAATGGGTAGATAGCCCTTGTGAGGTGTTTGGCAGTGCTAAAAGGAAACATTCATTAAATGCTTACCAAAAAGAGAAAAATATCAAGTATTAGAATTCTACTTGGCCCATGATCCAACCAAGGTAAGAGATTAAAAGCACTTATTAAAGTCACAGAAATGGACCAGGCCCCAGATTTCCTGATTCCCAGAAAACTGCAATGCCCACCAAGAACTTAACTCCATAATTAAGAGTGACACTCATTCAATAATAAGCAAGGAAAAACAAATTTCTATTGATCCACAGATCTACTATTTCCGTACTCTTCATTTCTCATGTTGATCTGAGTTTCCATCTGGTATCACTTCCTTCACCCCTGAAGACTTTAACATGTCTTATTCCCTTCATCTTTGAAGGATCTTTTCACCAGGTTTCTAATTGCAGGTTAACAGGTTTTATTTCTTTCAGCACTTTAAAGATGTTATTGCGTTGTCTTCTGGCTTGCAGAAAAGTCAGATGATTGCTCCCCTAAGGTCTTGCGCAGAATGAGGTTTTTCCCTCTGGCTGCTATTAAGATGTTTCTCTTCGGTCCTTGGTTTTTAGATATTTGACTATGATGTACCTGAAAGTGGTTTTCTTCATTTTTATCCTGCTTGTAGTTCGTTGAGCTTATAAAACTCAGGGGTTAACAATTTTAATCAAATTTGGATTTTTTTCCAGCTATTTTTCTTGGGAAAAAACCCATATATATATATACATATATATATATATATATATGTGTGTGTGTATGTATATGTATATGTATATATTTATTTATTTATCCCAGTCACCCTCTCCTCCTCTTCTGGAACTCCAGTTCACAAATGTCAGGCCACCTCATACTACCCTACAAGTCAATGAGACCCTGCTCATTTTTTTCTAGCCCTTTTTCTCTGTGTGTGTTTCAGTTTGCATAGTTTACGTTACCCTATCTTCAAGTTCACTATTTTTTTTCTTCTGTAGAATGCAATTTACTGTTAAGCCCATCTAGGGATTTTTTTTTTCTTCATTTCAGATATTTTATTTTTCAGTCTAGAATTTATTTTTTTTAAAGTATTTACATTTTTTTAAAGATTTTATTTATTTATTTGACAGAGAGAGACACAGCGAGAGGGGAAACACAAGCAGGGGGAGTGGGAGAGGGAGAAGCAGGCTTCCCACTGCGCGGGGAGCCCGACACGGGGCTCGATCCCAGGACCCTGGGATCATGACCTGAGCCGAAGGCAGACGCTTAACGACTGAGCCACCCAGGCGCCCCTTCAGTCTAGAATTTCTAATTGGGTTTCTTTCATTGTTTCCAGTTCTCTAGTGAGATCTCGCCTCTACTCATGAGAGCCTTTATTTTCTTGTAAATCCTCAAACACATTTATGAGAACTGTGTTAAAGTCCTTGCTTGTTATTTCCAATATCTCTGTCATCTCTGGTTATGTTGAATCCCTGAAGATGATACTGAAAGAGCAATAAATAAAACACAAATAACAACAAAACCACTAGTTCTGTCCAAGATCACACATGCTCAACTGCTGGAATCCCATGTCCCCGAATCCCTTCCTGTCACCTGGGAGAGAGTAAGGAGTCAAATGCCCTCTTCACTGCCACTTGCTTGTCACTGCACTCGTTCGTTGCCTCCTTCCTGATCCCTTATGGTTAGTCCCAGCGGGAGGCGGCTTTACACGTCGGTACCTCTCTGAGATGTTCTTTGGGTACCACCATTGCTCCCGCCGCCCCCACTGCCATCTTGTGTTCAGTGCTGCAGCCACTGGCCCAGCGCTGCTCTAGGCCAGGCAGCTTTTCACCACAGCCCAGGCTGGCAACATGTCTTGCTGCTTCTCCTCTGCGTGCTCCAAATGATGGCCCTGCCTCTCCTGCTTCCTACTGCCTCTCTCTGCAGAGCTGTGCAGAAGCCCCCAAGGAGCTGCCCCCTGCCTGCCCCTGTCCCCTGAGCTCAGGTCTGTTTCTCCTCCAGCCAGATTTTCTCACCATCTACAGCTACTGGTCAGAGGATGGATTTCCCCCTGGTGGTAGCTCTTGTTCAACAAAGATTCGCTAAATTGCTAAGTATTTGCTAAGAACTTGTTATGTGTACAGAATCCTATTGCTTGTCAAGCGATAAGCAAAAAGAACTAAACAAACACACAAATGAATGATTTAAAGCCAAATATTACGTTTTGATAAGAGTCCTCTGTTGTAAAAAGTTGAAATCTACTGAACTCTATAGATGTTCATTAGTCTGTCTGTAAATTTCATCAATCGATTTGACAAATATCTACCGAGAACATGAAATGTACGAGGTTCTGTTTCCAGTGCTAAGAATATAAGATAGACAAGATACCCGATCTCATGGAGTTTAGAATAAACAAATAATACCAGTTACTGGTAAATACAATATCAGATAGTGGAAGTAATCTGGAGAAAATAAAGCAGGGTAAATGGATAGAAACTAATGAGAGTTAAAAATATTGGATACGGAGGTGAAGGAAGGTCTCTGAGAAAGTGACATCTGGGCTGAATGACATGAAGATCTAGGGAAAAGACAGTCCAGGCAGGGGACAGCAAATCTATAGGAATGTAATGACTTACATAGTGAATGACAGGAAATGAGGTAAGACAGACAATCCAGCCCAGGTCAGGTAGCACTTTCAAAGCTATGGTAAGGAGTTTGTATTTTATTCTAAATGCAGTGGGAAATGCTGGGAAATTTCAAAAGGGAATGACATTCTGTGATCACATTGTGAAAAGATCATTTTGGTGCTGTGTGAGGACTGATTGGAAGGTAGCAGGAATAGAAGACCCCAAGACAAGCTAGGAGCTATCACAACCTAAGTAAGAAATGATGGTTCTATAATGCCGTGAAATAAATGTGTATTCTATTAGATAGTGCTCTCTGCTGATAGCCCATCGTGCAGGATACTGGATCTACTATGTGACAAAAGTAGATGACAAGGTCAATGGCCTCAAAGACCTTTCTATAATTTAATGGAGTTGACGGGTAAAATTAAAAGAGAACAAAGGATGAAACCTTGTTGGGGCAATAAAAAATTGGCAGAGGTTAGTAGGCTCTTGACAATAATCTCTGGCTAGAGTAAAATCTTCCGGGTCACCCTAACCTAAATCACCACAGTGTTACAGAAGAACCAAAGAAACCATCATCCAAACCTTGAATCATACTTACACAACCAAGCACATTACAAGCAAATATAACCATAATTGTCAACATTTACTGAGCACTTAGACTGTTCCAGGCACTGTGCTAATGTCTACATGAATCATTTGATTCCTCCAGAATAGGACTATAATAGTGATTATTATCCCCATTTTCTGGATTAAAAAAAACATGGTTATTGGACACAGTAACTTGCCTAATGTTACACAGAGCTACAAGAATTAGAGCCCTGCCTAAAATCCTAATCAGTCTGACCCCAAATCCAAGCTTATAAAGATGAGGCTAATGTTTCCCAAAGTTGCCTGATAACAGGAATTATCTGTGGCTGTTTTTACAGATACAAATAACCTGTACCCATCCCCCACTTCATGCCAGGCCCACCAAATGAGAATCTCCAGGGAGGAGTCTGGGAAGCTGTTACCTTTAACAATGGCCTTCAAATGACTCTTACTATCTTATTCTTAATAGTATAATTATTCTAATTATATAGCCTACACTGGAATAGGCCATACCCAACATAAAGAATAAATGGACTATATAAAATAAAGGAAGAATCAAGACCAGTGGCATTTATCAGCGACTCCTTGGAAGAAGTTTTTGGCTAGATTTTGAAAGGAATGCTAAATAAAAGCATTGCAGGAAAGAAAGGCATGAAACAGACAAAAAGGAGAGAATTGGGTGTGTAGGGCACTGATAAAAACTGATGTCCCAAGGAGAGGAGGTGACTTGATTCAGCACACACCCTGCCACTCAGTTCTGTTTATAAGAATTTAAGCAGGTTTAGATTATTTGTAGGTTACCAAAGCTGCCTAGATCATTGGCCTGATCTTGGCCATTGTTGCCCTAGAAAGGCAATCCTTGAAACAAAACCCAATTATCATTCTCTTGGGTTAAAAGGTCAGAAAGAATCCTGTTTTTCAGAATTATTTTTTAAAAACTAAACGTATTTACTTGACATCCTACAATAGCAAATGATCCCAGAAGACAACCTTACTTGGAATATAATAATAATTTTTCTTTTATTGATATCATAGACAGTCTCTTTTTTTAATATTTTATTTACTTATTTGACAGAGGGAGAGAGAGCACAAGCAGGGGGAGCGGCAGGCAGAGGAGAGGGAGAAGCAGGCTCCCCACTGAGCAGGAAGCCTGATGCAGGGCTTGATCCCAGGACCCAGAATCATGACCTGAGCTGAAGGCAGACTCTTGACTGACTGAGCCACCCAGGTGCCCCGATTCATAGACATTCTTAAGTACAATTCCAACGGGGTGCCATAGAAGCCATGTCCTCAATTCTTCTACAGCATTACTTTTAACAGGCTGCAACTCAATCAACAGATGCTCATCAAATGCTGAAATACATCAGACCCCATGAGCATCACTGGGGAGACAATAAGTAAAATGTGGCTCTTAATCGTGGGAGTTCAGAACCCAGTGGGAGAAGACAGACAACCAAATATGTAATTCCATTACAAGTCCGAGAATGGAGGTTTGTACAAATGGTCAGGCACTCTACAGGGGGAGCGCTGGCTCTGCATGGGGGAGTGAGGGAAGGTGAAGGGCCTTGCTTGCTGGGTTTTGGAGGATTCACAGGATTTTGAGAGAAAAGGATGGAGAAAGTTCTGGAATACTGGAAGAATGACACAAAGGTCAGTATGAAAAAGCAAGCATTCAGTCATGGAGGAGTCACACACTTCAGCCCACAATTTTTTTTTTCAGTCTGCAGAGTGTTTTTTAAAAAAATTACTTGTCAGTGTTTAAAATGGGGGAGAGTTTGTATACAAACCTTTACTTTTGACTTACTGGAAATGCAAAGATATAGGGGCATGTGGGTGGCTCATTTGGTTAAGGGTCTGCCTTCGGCTAACGTCATAATCTCAGGGTCCTGGGATTGAGTCCCGCATCGGGCTCCCTGCCCAGTAGAGAGTCTGCTTCTCTCTGCCGCTCTGTTACCCGCCCCCCCGCCCCCCCGCTCATTCTCTCTCTCTCAAATAAATAAAATCTTAAAAAAAAAAAAAGGAAATGCAAAGATTTAGCAACACTGGGCCCACATTCAACTGATCTTGAGTAATAGCTACACCCCTTTAGAGGGAGATCCTTCTCCCCAGCCCATCCAGACCCCACACCCTCTATTGTTTTATTCCCAGCCCTCCCCATGGGCATTTGTGGTTGTGAATCCTGGCAGAGAACAGGCGATGAGGTGACAGGAGAAAGCCTTGAATGAGAATGTGGTGTGACAAGTTTGGAGCCTTGCTTGCCAAGCGTTTTCAGATTTTACCATGTGGGTGAGGGGGAGGGTAAAGCAGGGTAGGAAAATGGTTAAGAGCTGATTTTTAGGAGGTGGTCTTTGGCAGACGGCTTGGGGGGCATTTAGACTGAATATGGAAACTACTTAGGAAGCCACCACAATAGTTCAGGGAAGAGATAAGGACTTGTAGTAGAAGAGTGGTGATGAGGATGGAGGCAAGGGGCAGAGGCATAAAAGGAGTAGAGGCATAAAAATGTTCCCAAATTGGTTTTGTTGGTTTTTCTCTAAGAGAGAGAAAGAGAGCACACATAAGTGTGTGTGGGGGGGGGGTGGTGCAGAGGAGGGCAGAGGGAGAGAGGGAGAGAGAGAGAATCCTAAGCAGGGTCCATGCTCAGCGCGGAGTCTGACAGAGGGCTTGATCTCACTACCCTGAGATCATGACCTGAGCTGAAAGCAAGAGTGAGACGCTTAACTGACTGAGCCACCCAGGCATCCCTCAGATTATTGAAATAAAAATGTTTAAACATCTACAAAAATTGAAAGAATAGTACAATAAATACCAACCTCTACCCAGATTCAACTTCAACTCAACAACTGTTATCATTTTGACACATGTGCTTTATTTTTATACATGCACACATATACATGTGTGTATTTTGAAAGAAAGTTGTAGATGTCGTGACACTTCACACCTAAATATTAACACTCAAATATGCATCTCCTAAAGGTAAGAACTTTCTTATATATCACCACAGTGTCATTATCACATCTAAGAAAATTAATATTAGTTTCTTAATACTAAATAATATGTCCTTTAACATATAGCTCATATGGAAATTTTCTCCAATTGTCCCCAAAATGTTTAGCTGTTTTTATCAAGCCAAGGGTGAATCAAGGTTCATATATTGTATTTGGTTGTTATGTCTCCTTAGTCTCTTTTAATCTAGAATAGTTCTCCCTACTCTTTTTCCCCTGATGATAATGACTTTTGGAAGAATCCAAAAAAGTTGTCTTATAGAATATCTCATGTTAGGGATTCCTCTGTGGGTTTCCTTGTAATTTGGTTGTTCTGTGATTCCCTGTAATTCCTAAATATTTGAGGTTAGGTCTAAAGGCTTAATTAGATTCAATTTAACACTTTTGGCAAGAATAGTTCATAAATGATTTTGTGAATTTCATCCACATCATGTCAGAAGGAACACAATTCAAGGTTATCCCATATAATTGGTAGAGTCAAAGTAGTGACTACCAGATTGTTCCTTTGCAACCAGTAAATCACCCGTGTGATGACACTTTGTCACTGTGTGAATATCCTGTTCTGCAATACTCTCTCACCAGTGGTGATCTTGCTTGAATCAATTATTTCATTGGGGGGTTGCAAAATAGTGACTTTCAAATATCATCACTTCTTCTTTGGCCTTGTTTTCTAAATATGAGTTTTCCCTCATCAACTAGGATGATATACTGATATACAGTTCTTCCTAAAAAGGTCAGGTAAATATTTAGTTCTTTCCCTTTTACTATCAGTTTCAGAGGAAGGATTTGTTACCTTTAATGATGCAAATGATTTTGTTTCTTCTTTCCATTACTTTTTTGGGTATCACCACAGACTCATAGATTTTTAAATCAATTTGCTTCAAGTTGTCCAAATCTGTCTAGCGGAAGCCCTTTAAAACTAGCTCTTGGGTCCTTTTAACATGCCCCTATAAATCACTGAGCCCTTCCTGGTTTTAGGCATAACAAGATAGCCTAAGATCCACCTTGTAGTTTCCCTGCTGAACAGTTAGAATCAGCTATTTCTCCAAACATCATTATTTTTTTTAGTATGTAATGATGAGTAGAAACCAAAATGTGGATTCTAGATGTGTTTATTGCTCAAGGGATGTCATTGCTTCTATATTCTTTTAGTAGACAGAGCTAGGATGGATAGATAGATACACATACATATGTATCTTGAATTCATAAGTCCATATTGATATTTTAAATTCAAATATTAAACTATATTTTTATAGTTTATAAAATATAAAATTTTAAATTCAAATTTAAACTATAATATTTAGTTTTTATTTTTTAAATTTATTAAATTTAAATTCAAATTTAAACTATAATATTACAAGCATTCTCCTATTAGATTCTTCAAGTTTTAAAGTACAAATTAACAGAAGTGGATAAGGAGTTGGATGTGTGAGGCAACAAAAAGAAACAAGAAGGACTCCCTAAGTTCTTAGACTAAGAATCTGAGTCTGGATGGATGGCACTGCTGCTGCCATATCATCAAGATAGGAAGTAAGAAAAAATAGAAAAATTCCTGGGGTGTGGGTGAGGGATGTGAAATCAGTTGTACATAGTTCAGTGTTTTATTATACTAGTTGTAAAATTAAATAATTTAAGAACTGACACACACAGGTAAGTCAGTGACAAGGATTTTACCTAGGTGTAGAAATGTAAGCTATATTCAAAGTATTGGTCAAGGGGCACCGGGGTGGCTCAGTCGGTTAAGCGTCTGACTCTTGGTTTCAGCTCAGGTCATGATCTCATGGGTTGTAGGATCAAGCCCCGTGTTGGGATCCACACTCAACGCAGAGTCTGGTTGGGATTCTCTCTCTCCTCTCCCTCTGCCTCTCCCCTACTTGAGTGCACCGTCTCTCAAATAAATTAATAAATCTTTAAAAAATAACCCCAAAACACAAAGTATCAGTCAATATTAATCTAACACTGGGTATTCTTCAAGCATCTGTGAAATGGATGAAGCTTGATACCCAAGTACAACTTATTAGGGCAAGAAAATCAAGATCACGCAGAAGAGAAAAGAAATGTAAATAAAGGTAAAGAAATTCTGAGACATAAAGGAGAAACCTTAAAACAACCCTAGATTTAAAATATGCTGTATTAGTTTGCTAGGGCTGCCATAACAAAATACCGGAGATTGAGATTGGGTGCTTAACCAACAGAAATTTATTTTCTCACAGTCTGGAGGCTACTAGTCCAAGATCAAGGTGTTAACAGGTTTGTTTTCTTCTGAGTCCTCTCTCCTTGGCTTGCTGATGGCCGCTTTCTCCCTGTACCCTCACATGGTTGCAGGGTTGTTCATTCTTTCATCTGTGTTTGTGTGTTCTAATCTCTTCTTATGACGATACTGGTCACATTGGAGTAGAGCCCATATGACCTCATTTTACCTTAATTACCTCTTTAAAGGCCCTATCTCCCCATATAGTCACATTCTGAGGTACTGGGGATTAGGACATCAAAATATTAATTTTAAGAGGACACAATTCAGTCTGGAACATATAGGACAGAAAAAAGCTATGTGATAGAATAAAGATATATGCTTGAGAAAGTTAGCAAGTCTTCTCTATGGCTAGGTCTCATGTCTGACTGGCCAAGGACAGTGTGGTAGCATTATTACTCCACAACAGCTTGAGCAAGTTTGAGATGATGATTACATGATGAACCACACATTCATCCACATTTCTATGGTCAACGATGAATATACAGAGAAAATTGGAGACAGAAGAATATATCCACCCTGTTTCCGCCAAGATTTTCTAGGCTTTGAACTTGAGTCATTATGCTTAGCTTCGCTCTCTGCCAGGGTGTGTGTGTGGGGGGGTGGCATTTAATCATTGCTTTTTCCTTCTTTTTCAGGACAAGTAGCTCTGTGCCAACTGACTCATCCGATACCAGCCTTAACTGTCACAAATGATATGGGAGCGGCAGGTTTCATCTAGCTTAGAAGAGGGAAAAGTAAAGAGGAAGTCAAGGTTCCCCTTTTTGTTTGTTTGTGTTTTAAGGATGCTGGAAGATTGGCACATTTACAGATGGGAAAAACAAAGGTGAAAGGAGGAGCTGGTGACTGACTTGATGACCTGCCGGGGGACCAGCTCGGCTAGTAAGGACACAGCCTTTTGACTCCTATCCCCGTGTTCTTTTTACTTCACCACAAAGTAAGTAGCTCTTTAGCTCTGGTTTATTTTTTTCTGTTTTAAAACATCCTTGGAAGTATTGCTTATGAATGATTTGAAATGCCAAAGAACATTCTGGATAGTGGTTAAGAATCCAGACTGGTCAAACAAGTCTGTGTTTGAACCTCAGCTTTATCATTCACTACTCTATAGCTTTGAGCAGGCTGTCTAACTGCTTAAAGCCTCAATTTCCTCAATAGTGGAATGGGGATAATAATAGCACCTACCTCACAGAATGGCCCTTGAGGACTTGAACCCATTTACCAAAAAATTGGTAGTGTTAGGCACATGGTAAGTGTTAATAAGAGATGCTATTATTCATTAGAATTCCCTAACATCTATCAGAATTCAAAATTTCCATTCTGGTTTCCTAGGCAAAAATGAAGCAAAAATAAATAAGTAAACAAACGAACATCATTGTTAGACATGTTTCCATTTCACAGCCAAGAGGATGTTTATTACAATGCCTTGGGATTAAGCAGTTGAGCACCAGGGCAAAAAACAAGCATCAACAATTGAGTCAAGTTTCACAACTTTGAAGATAAAAAATCACAGCCTAAGGAGAAGACCAAAATCTCCAAGGCAGCAGAGTTCTGAGACAAAAGAAAGAGCCTGGGAAAAAAAGAAAAGGTGCTATCTCCTCTGTAAGCTCAACAAAAGCATTGGTACAAGCCAAGAGTGACAGAGGCCACTTTCCAGATCAAAGAACGGAATTAAGATGCCCAAAGAAAGTAAAAGTCATCTTCAGCAAGAAAGACTTCTTGTTTTTCAGAGCCCAGGATCTCTTAATGTGAACAATGTGAAGAGCTTTGTTCTCATGCAGAGTCACACGAGGAACTGACCTTTAAATCCTGATGGGGCCTGCTGCGGTGACTCCCATAAAACACCATCTAGTCACAGAGCCCACACACTTGAACAGGTTGCTATGTTAATTTTCTTTAATCAGTAATTTTTTCCCAAAAGTTGGGTTCCAGGACCCTGCTGGGAAGCCTATCAGTCAAAAAGTAATGAAACGCTATTACTATTTTCAAGTACCTAATTATGCACAAGGGAAAAATCTAGTCTCAGTTGAAGTAATAGAGCATTTTAAAATAGATCAGTAGCCCAAGAGATACCTACTAAAAAGACTATTTATTTTTGTCAGTCTTTATTGCCTCAAAGGCCAAAGCAAGACCCAGAAATAAAAGCACAAAATGGATTTATCCACAATGCACATAAAGAAGAAAAAGCCAGAGGGACTCTTCTGGAAGAGATATCTATAGGTTCTCTGCTTAAAATGAAGGAGAAAGGCACTTTCAGTTATGTGGTCGCTTCAGTTCTTTGCTTTGCTTAAATGGTTACTGATGAGCCAGATCCTTCCGTATTTTTTGTTCACTCTTTTCCTGCTAATTTCAGTTCTTGTTTAAGAGCTGCACTGGGAACATTCTGCAAAGCAATTTGGCAGAATTTATAAAAATATTTAATATGATTATCTTTTGACCCAAAAATTTCACAATTAGGAAGTCTTCCTACAGAAATTCTAACTAAAGTGTTTGAAAACATAGATATGAGAAAATTGGGGTACCCAGCTGGCTCAGTCAGTAGAGCATATGACTTTTGATCTCAGGGTCATGAGTTCAAGTCCCACGTTAGGAGTACAGCTTACTTAGATATGAGGAAATCTATCCCATTGTCTAACATACCGTAAACTGAAAGCAATCTAAATGCCCATTAATATGGACTGGTTGAATTAATAATGGTTTGGCTATACGCACACCCTGGAGTCAGACCACCTGAGTTGAGTTCCCATTTCACTACAACTTATTAGTTGTGGCCTTTTGTATTTATCTTCTATTGCTGCCATAATAAATTGCCACAGTTTTAGAGGTGTAAAACAACACAAATTTATTATCTTATAGTTTGATAGGTCAGAATTCCAGTATGGGTCTCACTGGGCTAAAACCGATGTGTTGGTAGTGCTGATGTCCTTCTTGTAGAGTCTAGGAGGGAATCCCTCTCCTTGCTCATGCAGGTATTGGCAAAATTCAGTCCCACCCACGTGGTTGTAGGACTGAGGTCTCTGTTTCCTTGCGTGCTGTTAGCTGAGGCCTGCCCTTAGCTCCTAGAGTCTTTTTCCTGGTCTTTGCATGTAGATGCCTACATCTCAAAAACAGCAACAGACCATGGAATCTTCATGCTGCCATCTCTCTAACACCCCTCCTACTGTCATCACATCTCTCTCTAACTCAACTGAGAGAGGTTCCACTTTTAGGGACTCAAGGGATTTAACTGGGCCCACCCGACAGTCCAGATGAAACTCCCCATCTCAAGGTCTTACCCTTAATCACATTTGCGAAGTCCATTTTGCTGTGTAAGGTAACACATTCTCGGTTCCAGGGATTTAGACATCTTTGGGGGCCATTATTTTACCTATCACTTCTCTCTAAGCCCCAGATTCCTCATCTCCAAAATGGAGTTTCTTCCACCCATGCTTCTTGTAAACTACAGATGAGACAGACTCTTGGCACACAGAAATCACTCAGCAAATGTTAGCTATCACCACCACTGTTATGTAGCCACTAAAAAAATAGGAGACAGAACCATATTACTGATACAGAAAGATGTTCAAAAGATATATTTGAGAATAATCAGCTATAGAAAAGTGTGTACAATATAACGACTCTTTTAAAGAAGAAGAAAGGAAAAAAGATAAACAACTGTTAGTTGTACTTACAAAGGGGAAAAACGGATGGATACCAAAAGAAGTTTACAAAAGGGATACCAACTATATCTGTAATACTTTCTTTCTAACAAAAAGAAGACATCTGAGACATATATGTGACAGGATATTTGCCTTTTTTTTTTTTTTTAAGTAATCTCTATGCCCAGCGTGGTGTTTGAACTTACAACCTCAAGATCAAGAGTTGCACGCTCCACTGACTGAGCCAGCTAGGCACCCCAGGATATTTGCCTTTTAAGGTTCTGGCTTTTTACAGTCTGTACTTTTCTGTGTATATAAAATGTTTAAAAGTTTTTTAAAGAATGCATGGAGAAGTCAGAAAATAGGGATGCTGTGCTGATGGTACATATATTTTGGGTTCTAGAAAAAAAAATCTAAAGTTTTAGAGGTAAACATAAAATTAGGGCAGACAGATGAAAATGTATTTCCACTTTCTGTCCATCAGTTAAGGTTAACACCCATTGAACAGTGGAACAGTTAAGGATGATATGGTTTGAAAATGCCCAAAATATGTATGAAAATATTTAAGAAGACTTAAGCAAAAATATGTGTATAAATTTAATACAGTCCATAATGTTGTCAAGAAACAAAGAATTGGAATAGTGGTTACATTTTGTAGAGAAATTTAATTTTGAGACAGATTCTGAAGGAGAGGTTCAGAAATTTCTTTCTTTTTTTTTTGAGAGAGCATGCGCATGTGCACAAGAGTGGTGTGGGGGAGGGGCAAAGGGAGAGGGAGAGAGAGAGACTCTTAAGCAGGCTCTATGCCCAGGAAGGGCTGACGCAGGGCTTGATCTCACGACCCTGAGATCATGACCTGAGCCGAAACCAAGAGTCAGATACTTAACTGACCGAGGCACCCAGGCGCCCCCAGAAATTTCTAAGAAGAAACAATTCAAATAGGAAACTGGACTATGATGAGTCACAAAGGGGCCTTGTCAGCAGATTGCGGGAAGCAGTAGTAGATTAAGGTGGCTGGAGCAGAATTTCCTTCTCCAAATTCTGAAGAGTCATGAGAACAGATACCGGTATTTACATGAACATATGCACAGAAAAATGTCAAAGACAATTAAATAGAAGATTTAGGCTACCAGCAAAACCAACTCGACATCACAGATTTACATTGACTGTGACAATTACCGTCTTCCCTATATTCCCTATATTTGCTGGAGCCATGGTAAAAATGTAAAGTGTGAAGCTGATATTTGTGAACAGCTTTGAAAAAGAAAAGGGGAATGCTGATGGAGACCATGAGTTAGCCTCCCTTCATTCTCTGTTGGAAGTGTTAGAATTATCTCTCTAGGGTTAGATATAATTATTGAATAGATTAACATGGACAAATATCCTCCCCCCCAAAAGGACAATCTATTTTGAAAATATCCCATTTAATGCTATCAAAGTATTCTAATATTGGGCTAAATTCACCTTTCTGCCTTCAAATTAATTTGAGTGAAAGGCTCACCCTAATTTCTGTTGGGGGGTTGTAGATGGCTATGACCACTAACAGAAAATTTGAGTCAGTCCAGATTTGTGGCTTCCAGCGCAGAGGGCACCCTATGGCCCATCTGGTCAATCACCAGGTCCCCCTGCCCCTGCCTCATCATCACTGCTCACATCCTGATTCCCACCACTGTTGTTCCAGATGTAGCCTCACCTCAGTTTGCCCAA
The DNA here is from genome assembly GCF_037043125.1 of Eumetopias jubatus. NCBI lineage: Eukaryota > Metazoa > Chordata > Mammalia > Carnivora > Otariidae > Eumetopias > Eumetopias jubatus. The sequence goes on along the minus strand of NW_028274810.1, from coordinate 35,831,912 downwards.
ATACTGGGGCAGCTTCCCCAGAGTCTCCGCACCATACTGTGACCAGAGTGAATACTCTCTCTCTCTCTCTGACAACTTGAACAGATTTGTGCCATGCTTAAAGTTGGCCTCACAGTGGGGATGCCTCACTGTTATCTCTCTGAGTTGTGAGTTGGGTCACAGGCCATGTATTACTGATAGTAAAGCCCCAAAGATTCCAATGATGCAGTTGTCTTAGCCCTTGTCTAGAATGCTGTCCCCATCGCTCAGTCACTGGCTCTGTTGCCTGGCAGACTCCTGTTCCTGCAGGTCTCAGCTCAGATGCTTTCTCCTGCATGAATCCATAGTTTTGACTTCCCCAGCTGGCTCATATCCTTCTCCTAAAGCCTTGCTGGGCTTTGTGTAGATTTTCACATAAGACTTGTCTTGTTTGATTGCAATTATTTATTAAGCTCCTTGAAGACAGGGAACACGTCTTAGTGTTTTTTGTTTTTTTTTAAGATTTATTTATTTACTTGAGAGAGAGAACAAGAGCACAAGTGGGGGGTGGGGAGAGGGAGAGAAAGAATCTCAAGCAGACTCCCCATTGAGCACACAGCCTGACTTGGGGCCCAATCTCACCACCCTGAGATCATGACCTGAGCCAAAACCAAGAGTCAGATGCTCAACCAACTGAGCCACCCAGATGCCCGTAGTTTTTTTACATAGTCAGTAAATAGCAGCTTCTAGTATATTCATTATAGGCACACAGTGAACATTAATGGATGTTGAATGAAAAAATTAGTACTACCACTGATATGGGGAAAAGAGATTCCCCCAAATAATTAAATCAACATTTTTCCCCCATTCCTGCTATATGTGGCAGCAGGGGAAAAACCTTTCTTCCTAATTATGTCAAAAACACTGTCGCATGAAGTCTTTGCATTTTGAGAATAAAGGCTGAAAGAAATTTTTATCCGTTATAACATTAAAGGCCTTGATTATTGGCAAAGAGAGGACACCAGATTCATCAGAAGCAATTCTTTCTCTGTTCCTGTAACTAATTACAGATGAGTAATTTAAAAAAATTAGTATCCATAAAGATCGACCGCAAACCAATAAGGATGATGAGTTGAATCATAAGAATTCCATGCTATTTATATTTCCCCACACACACTCAGTGGATTTATTCTAAGTGGAAAAGTACAAATATTGGGATAAAAACATTTAAACTACAGAAACAAGAAATTCCAAATGCTAATCCTGCCTAAAGGGCAGAATTTAATTCTGTGCTAAACTACTGTATATAGGATTAAGAGGTGTGGTTAACCAAACATTTGAGAACAAGCAATTACCACTGAATCTATCACATATTTGTCTCACACATAATTTATACAATAAGCCCACAGTGGGGAAAAATAAAATGCTGTTTGCGACATTTTTTTTCCAGCCACAAATTTTTCAGGCATCTTTCTCCCCCCGCCCCATCAGAGATTATTTACTCCTATGGCCTTAGGTTGGATGACAGTGGGATATTTTTTCTCTCATATGTAGGGACAAAGAAATAATATCTCTAACTTGTTTTTCTTGGCTGTGTCCTTCCAGCCAATCTTGAGCACCTGAATGCGGAGATGCATGGTCCCCATAGTTGATTTATGGGATACTCGAGAGTGGAATGGACATGCATGGGAACACTTTCATTTACTCGTTTGTTTGTTCATTCAACAAACATTTGTCTGCCAACCTGTGTGCCCAGAATTGTGCTGGGCTCTCAGCATACAAGTGAACAAGATAGGGTCCCCACCCTTGATGAATTCACAGTGTCGCAGCAGACAATTAACCCCACAATTACAATATAGAATAAGAAGCCAGGCCGGGGCGGCGGTGGGCGGGGGGGGGGGGGGGGGGGGGGGGAGGGACTCAGAGTTACAGGGGCTCTGACTGGGACAGTCAGCAAGGGCTGGAAGTGCCATCTAAGCCGCATCTCAAATGACCTAAAGGGCCCAGACTGTTGAAGGAGGGCAGAGAGGTGGAAAATTCACAGCCTGGGGAAGAGCTGGGAGAGACGAGATCACAAGGGAATGTGGGAGAAGACGAGGCAGGACGGTGCTCATTGATAGGGCAGGGCAGGTATTTGCAAAGATATGGGATCTGAGACTCTAACTAAAAATGCTCTGTGCCAACAACGCAAGCAGCCGCTTCTGGGGTCCTCCTTCCCCTCCCCACCTGGGACACCTACCGGAAACAGGACAGCTGAGAGTTCAGATATATTTGAGAGAAGTTTTAAATGTGTGCAGTGGCATCTTGGCTGAACTGACTCTGGCCTTTGCACTTACTTTGACATTTTGCACAAAGTAGGGCAATAGGCGCCATCAAACCATAACTTTGTAACTGTGGCTCAGCTCTGGCTGTGAGTCCCTATTTGGCAAGAGCATGACCTGGGGCAAGGGATTTCACCCCATTGTGCCTCGGTGACTCGTCTTTACAAAAATTTGCAGCAGGACAAAAGTGAGTGTACGTAAAGTGCTCAGAACAGAGCTTGGTACAGAACAAACGCCCAGTAAGTATTAGCCATAATTATTCTACTCCACACATGGGAAGTGCCAATGAAGCCAGTTCGCTGGTTATTTTAATAACCAGCATGTCATTTATAGGACTGGGCTCAGAAGTAACGCTGCTGTTGTTTAATGTCTTTGGCACTAACGGAGATTAGAAAAGTTAACCCTGTGAACACAAGGACTGACCTTTGGCTGCCTTTCAAAAGTTGCAATGGAATTTTTTGTTTATCACCATTCATTGAACGTTCATTATCCCCCACACTTACTGAGTGTCCACTGAAATGTCAGGCCTGGGCCGAACAAGGATACCTGAGTAGGTCTGAAAATCTACTACTCATTCAGTATATGCTTAGCAAGTCTGCAGAAAGTGCAGATCACTGGTGATTAGGATAAAATGATGACCTGGGCCCTCCCGCAGAAGGTGATACATGCTAGAAAGAAGCAGAGGTTTTAATAACGAACACCTGTGCAAAGCCTTCTCTACACCAGGCTCTGTGCTCCATGCATTACCCCCGAGGGCCTGGGAGGTGAGAGGATGGAATCATGGTTCTGAGCTGAGGGGATCAGGAAAAACATCATGGAGGTGGAAGCCTTAGAACAGGATCTTGGAAAATACTTCTGGAGCATTATGCTTTACCCAGGTTTTATAATGGAACAGGTCCCATGGCTTTTTCTAAAGGTGCTTCTTGGTAGAAAGGCTATTTTATTATTTCTTTTTAAGATTTTATTTATTTATTTAATTGGCAGAGAGAGAGAGAGAGTCAGCGAGAGAGGGAACACAAGCAGGGGGAGTGGGAGAGGGAGAAGCAGGCTTCCCGCCGAGCAGGGAGCCCACACGGGGCTCAATCCCAGAACCCTAGGATCATGACCTGAGCCGAAGGCAGACGCTTAACTGACTGAGCCACCCAGGCGCCCCTAGAAAAGCTATTTTAAAGGAAATAGCCAACACAAGGGATAGTTTCTACTAAAATCTTTCATCTGGCTACAAGATAGAACTACTACCAACCTGAGCAAGGGTCCAGCTGTTTCTTCAAAAATTAACCACCTCCCATGACATTATCAAGCTCGATCGTCCTCTTGGCCTGTGGCACAATTCCAATCCCATTTCTCCCTGAATGCTCCTTCTTTCCCACAAACCACTGGGATTCATGTTTGCAGCACACTCTGAAATCCTGTTCCCAATTATTGGTTGTGTAATTTATTGATAAAGCAAAGCCAAATATGAGTAAGAAGGAAAGCCTAATTAGAAATGAAGCACTCAATGTCCCAACAAGGAAAATTCCAGGGCTTCAAAAATAGAAAATCAGTGATGCATAGTTTGAGGGCTTTGTCACCAAAGAAATAATCCCAGTGCTTAATAAACCAAAAAATGGTTTAAAGAGATGGGGCAAAGTTATCAGTGGCAGAGAATGGGCACCTACAGGGTAACAGAATGATTTAGAACCAAAATAACTCTGGCATACACGAAAGAATATCTATTTGGGTCCTGAAATGAACATTATAAAAAATCTGTATGAAAAGGAATATAAAATCAGCCATGAAGAGAGAACATAACAGGATATGGGCTGATATAGAAATGCTGGAGCTACTTTTTTATAAGATTGATTAACCAACTGAGTTAAATAGTTGATTTGTATGACTTTTTTTATTGAACTGACTTCTTAAGTGGATCAACCAAAACAGTAATTTTTAGTAGAGTGTGGATGCAGCTTTATTCTAACAAATTTGCCCTTAAACAGAAAACCTATTCTCACAACAGAAAAACCATCGCAACAGCACATGTCTGCATATTCTCTGCCTACATGTACCTGAACGTGTTTCTAATCAGCTGACCACCTACACGAAGGTAGCTCATAGGGCCTGTATTTTTCCTTGTAGGAGAAATGGCAAAGCCTCAGTATGTTTTAAAAGTCTTTGAAAATTATTGGATCGAAATTATAGACACCTAGTGTTGAATGTCCATGAATTGCTGGATGGTCCTTACCAGATCACTTAGCCTCCCTGTTTTCTTTTCTTTCTTTTTTTTAAGATTTAGTTATTTATTTATTTATTTGAGAGAGAGGGAGAGAGTACAAGTCAGCAGGGCAGGGAGGAGCAGAGCCTGGGCGGGGAGGAGCAGAGCGAGAGGGAGAAGCAGACTCCCCATTGAGCAGGGAGCCCAATGCGGGACTAGATCCCAGGACCCTGGGATCATGACCTGAGCCGAAGGTAGCCGCTTAACAGACTGAACCATCCAGGTGCCCCAGCCTCCATGTTTTCTAATTATTGTATTATACAACCAAAAGAATGATATTCTCTCTCTCTCTCTCTCTCACACACACACACACACACACACACACACACACACACACACACACCCTATACCCTTGAGCATTGAGAGACAACAGGCAGATCAGGAGGCTCTTCCATCTGCAAGAAACAGAGAACTGGAGGCAAGTGGAAAACACAGCTTCTGAGTGGTGGTGAAACAAGGTGCCATTAATGCCCCATCTTCCAACCACTGATGTGAACTAGGGGCCTTTCCCAGCCAGAGAATAATTTTAGGGAATGAGCTTCCTGGTGAGCTCACAGCTTAACACTGTTTGTATCACCATCTTGAGTCAGCAGTGGATAATGCTGTGCAGAATAAACTAATTTTAGTCATCTGTGGGATCCTTGTAAGCATTCCATAGTGACTTTAAAGAGTCAGTGTGAACTTGCTATCTCTGCTTCATTTCCTGCTCCCAATAACCCACTAAAGAGTATTTTTAGATGACAACATCTTACAGGATTTGTCTAGGTGCATTTCTCTGTCTGAGAACTGGCTGATGAAAATTCTGCCACGGGGCGCCTGGGTGGCTCAGTCGTTAAGCGTCTGCCTTCAGCTCAGGTCATGATCCCAGGGTTCTGGGATCGAGTCCCTCGTCAGGCTCCCTGCTCAGCGGGGAGTCTGCTTCTCCCTCTCCCTCTGCCTGCCACCGCCCCTGCTTGTGGTCTCTCTCTCTCTGTCAAATAAATAAAGTCTTAAGAAAAAGAAAATTCTGCCACAGATTCCAAAGTCTGGAGGCCTTTCTGGTTAAATGACCCAGGAAAGTGATTAACAAATACGGCAACAAAGGACATGGAAATGAAGTCTTCTACATGCTAGAGGGAAAAGAACTGCCCTCCTTACTCTCATCTTAGCAACATTTTCTGGGAGCCTCAGCCCACAGCTGCATGGAGGGAAGAGATGAAGAGAGAAAAATGCTTAGCCCGAGGCTAATACTATTTCCTCCAGCTATCATACTATACATTTGGAATGTGAAATGATCCCTCAGCTTCTTAATCACCCCGGTCTGTGCTGCACCTCTGGGCTCTGAGTCATTATCTCATTGGCAGTCAATTGCATGCTGAATATAGAGCACCTCTAATTTGTTCAGCATCTCATGGGTCACTGAGAGAGAATGGAGCCGGAGGGCAAACTCTGCTCAGATCACCCAGATCCAGGTGTGTGAGCCCAGACTACAATACTCAAGAACTCATATTTCATGGAGAGTTGTGTGTAAGAGGTTGCAGTAGGGTTTTGTGTTTCTGAGAAAGATGCTGGGTTTGGCTGTATTTATGAAGGAATGTGGAAACCCAGAGGGGCTGAGTTGGGACGAAGGGGGTAAGGAGAATTGAAGGCAAATGGAACCCACGATGTTGGTTGTGAAGAGCCCATCAGCCAGAAAGAATGTGAAGGGACCCTGTCATAGGTGAAAGATGTTTTTTGGTTTTTGTCTTTTCATTCTTAAAAAACCTTCAACCCTGGAACATTTGATATCATTTGTCCTGGTCTAAAAAGAGAATTAGCTTCCAGTGAAGTGTATGAGAAGCCTAAGGAGAAGAGGGGGAGGGAGGGCAGAGAGAGAGGCAGAGTTGGAAATTATTAATAGGGAAAAAGAGGGAAATGGTGTGTCCTGTAATTATTTGTGTAGGAAACGCAGCTAATAAGAGTTCCAGTGTAGAATTTCTGGTTCTTGAATTCATTAAAAGTAACTCTGAGACTCTTGGATTTGGGGGGCCAAGACTTTGCTATAGGAAACTTCATTTAAACTCCTCTTTCCAAAGAAAACACACTTCATACCAAGATATACAATCTATGTGTAGCTTCGTTGTGCTGCTAGAAACTTGGCCCCACTGACTGATTCTTCTTTACCGAGAATCCCAGTGTCCTCATTTACCCCTCCAAAGCCGAGTTTGATGGACTCCATTTGAGTAAAGCAAGTCTTTCAGAGCAGAGAGGCCGTTGCCCCGGGCTGGCCCATCTGCTCCTGAAAGGCTGTGCTGCCATCTTTGGGAACCATGAAGGCAGTCCTTCCCACAGGATCCTAAGACAACCTTTTGAGGAACGTTGTGTTAAGGAATGTCTGGAATGTTTCTGGTCCTGAGAGTTCCGATATGGTCCACGCTGAAGAATGGGCAGAGCAGTATTAACCACGTGCAGCAAGACCAATTCAGATCAGAGACAGATCGGGGAGGGGGGGATTCCTAAGAGGAAAGATAAGACTGCCTCTTCTCAACCATTAAATGCAGTTTCAGAATTTCTTTCTGGATTCCAACTGCATCACACAGACCACCCACTACCCTTCCAGGCTAATGAGAGGGTAGGTGCTAAATAGGCTATCAATTATCAGCGAAAAAAGTAGCAACTACCTGCAATTTTTTCATACTGGCCTTTGGCTTAGTATATGAATGAACGAACTTGTTAAAATATCAGCATAACTGCACCTTTGATTTTATGTTATTAACAACAGTTATTCACAAATCAGGAAGTTCTCTTTCTAAATAGATTGTAAAGGTTTTAAATATATTTAAAGGTTTAAAGATTCCATGTATAGGTAGGTGTCTGTATGCATGTATACACAGACACAGATATATGAAAATATATTTTGCCTGAATGCCTTTTTTGTTTATTAGAACTATAAACGTGCTAAGGCTGAAAGGAATTGCTTTAATAAAGATATTTAGCATTTAAAATCATATTTAGTTTCTAGGGTACCATGGCCATTTATTTTTTTACTTTTTATTTTGAATATTCTCCACAGGATTTCTCCTAAGCTTTCTGTCTGCATTGCACAGTCAGAAATATATTTAAAATTTTGATTCAGTACACTCACATGTATATGTCTATATGCTATTTATATATATATAAGCACGCATAAATGTACACACACACAACAGACCCCACCCCATAATTTCATGAAACAAAACCTGCCCTTACAAAGTATGATACATTTCTGGTATTTTCTGTTCTATTCTGTTTCTTCATTTGTACAAAATATCAGTCATGACTCATTTTATTAATTTTTCTACCCACTAGCGGGTCGTAACCTGGAGTTTGATTAACATTGTTCTACCTGGCCCTTCAAATAATTTCATAATTCTATTAAAGAAAATAAAATGTTATAATGCAATAATATGGGCATCTATTTGAAATGATTTAAGGAAACAAGTGAGTGCTAATAAAAGGGCTGTATCTTTAATTTAAGTTAATTATGATCATTATTATGTTATCTCATTTTAGAGAATATTACTTTCTTAAAAATGAGAATAATCACATAATCCCTTTCTTCTTTTTGAATAAGATTTTTTACAACCTTGCAAATTTAAAAATTAATCTATTGCCTTTCTTTAGGCTTCCCACCCCTCCCCATTCCGCCTCCTCTTTTTTAAAGAAAAGATAATGATATTTAAGAGAATACAAAATTAAGAGTAAAAGTCTAGGTTTTACCATAAAGAGTTCTACAAGCTCATTTTAGAATTATATATATGTATATGTATATATATTTTTATATGTATGTATATTTTTATAAATATATATATTTAAATATTTTATTTGTTTGGGAGAGAGAGAGCATGAGCTTGTGGAGGGGCAGAAGGGTACAGGGAGAAGGAGAAGCTGACTCCCCCCTGCTGAGCAGGGAGCAGGGACCCCATACAGGTCTTGATGCCAGAACCTTGAGATCATGACCTGAGCCAAAGGCAGACTCTTAACCAGCTGAGCCACCCAGCAGGTGCCCTCATTTTAGAATAATAAAAAGGCCATATGCAGCATGAGATAAATGTATAATCTGGCTCTGGGCACTTTATGATTCCTTAGAACTGAACTGTAAATTCAACTTTTGAAGATAAAATCAGACTTTAATTACCAAAAAAGGATAATTCTTAAAGAAATTTTGTGGTAACTCTACCTGTGAATATGGAGATTCACTCTGTAGTGTGAGTAATGACACAGAGATCCTCTACTTGTCAATAAAATTGTCATTAAAATTTGAAATAGACTGTATATTCCCCTTTAACATATCTGGGTTGTAAATTTAGATTTTTGCATAATGTGAGTTAAAATGGACCCTCCTTGTTCTTGTTCTTGTTGATGCCTATAGAGTTCACAAATTGGTGTTGAGAGAGAGGTATGTTAAAACCCCAAATACCACAATGTGATTCCCTGGACATCAAGACAGGCAGACTCTTTTTTTAAGAGTCACCCTTGGAGAATTGCCTTACTGACCCAGAACCCCTCGTTAGTGGCAGGTGGGGTGGAAACACCGTACAAACTTCTTCCCACCCAGAGCAGAGAATTTTGATTACAGAACTCTCAACGTGCCCTCCCGGCCCCCAGCCCCCATCTGGCTTTCTTCACAGGGCCTCCGCTGGCTTGCCCACCACACCCGATCATAAGTGCTATTGATTTCTGCTTCCCTCTAGACTCGTGTGCAGAAGGCGGACAGGGGTGTCATCCTATCCACTGTTGCATCTCTAAACTAGTACAATGAACCGGGCAGACTGGGCATTCCATAACAATGGAGTGAGATAAAGAACAGAGGAATAACCGAATTTTGAATTAATCATCCACTTTAACCTATAGCCCCTTCAAGAGTCAGCCTTCTCTATACACCCAGCCTCGTGTGAAGCAAGGGCCAAGCACTCTTCAGGGGAGTCCCCATCCCCAAGTCCAGCAGGCAGCTCACTTCCAGGGGGTGTCCAGCCCCCTCCAGGTAAAATAAGAGGGAGGAAGTTAACATTTTATAGAGCAGTTGCTAGGGATAGCACTGTCTAGGGCATATACTGTTGTTGACCCTTGAACAACATAGAGGTTAGGGGCAATGACCAACCGTACAGTTGAAAATCCACATATAATGTTTACTGCCCCCAAACCTTAACTACTAATAGTCTACTGTCAACTGTGGCCTTACAGATAACATAGATGAACACATTTTGTATGTTATATGTATCACATACTGTATTCTTACAATAAAGTAAGCTAGAGAAAAGAAAATGTTAAGGAAACTGTAAGAAAGAGAAAATACATTTACAGTCCTACATTGTATATATCAAAAAAAATCTGTGTATAAGTGGACCCGCACATTTCAAACCCATGTCGTTCAAGGGTCAGCTGTAAAAGGCTTTCTGTGAGGATTTATTCAGTGAAGGTACAAAGCAGAAGGATCCAGTCCCAAGACACTAATTACCCTCCTTCTGGTAGTGTTAGGAAGGGTTCCTGAGCCAGGTGGCCACAAATGGCATTTGCAGTCACTCTCCGATGAGTCTGCACCATATGAACCTGTCATTCCAGTGGGTCAAAGACAAGCAAATAGCATCATTGTATCGTTGGACCTACTACAGGTTTTAAAAGAGCCATGGCTAGAAACAAGTCAAGGCTGAATCCTGAGGCTAACAAGAAAGCCTGAATGGCATACCAGAGATCCATTTCAGCTTCTCGTGTTTCTGAGCAACGGGGAAAAGGCAGAGGCTCAGGATACTCCACACAGCAATACACAAGTTGCTTTCTGCTGATTTATGCAGGTCTCCAATGCCATCAACCCAGCGTTTATGTATTTTAGTGCATGATATTAATAGAGACTTAGGGAATAATAATACCTGCCATTTATGGTATTCCTACCATGTATTTTTTGCACTGTACTATACTTCACATTTTCAGTATCTCTTGTGTGTACAATTACCCTGCTCACAACGAGCTGAGGAAGTAGGTATTTTTGCTCCTTCATTTTACAGACACTACGTAGTGCCTCAAAGATGTTAAATTGTGTGGCCTAACATCCTCAGCTGGGACTTAATGACACCAAGTTCTCTGCTCCCTCCACCACAGTAATAAGACTCGACACTTATAGAGAGCCTACTATGAGCCAGGCACCGAGTGTTAACTCATTTCACCCATAATAAGCCAATGCAGGTGCTGTACAACTGGGCAAACTGGGCGAAGAAGTTAACCAACCTGCCTCAGTCACATAGAAAGCAAGAGACGGGGCTGGAACTCAGGCCAAGGCTGGTTCCATGTCTTGTTCTATAATAAAGAAAGCCATTTAACCACATTTGACCCAGTACTTTCCAAACTTGTTTGACTAGGGAACCATCTGTAAGTTGTACCTGTTATGACTGTTAACAACTTGGGAAAACACAGTTTGGGAATCACAGGTCCACCTTCCTCCGCTTGACCCAGGCCCTCTGGCCTCTCCCAATCCAGAGTCTGTGCCCTTCACCACTGTGCTCTGCCTGCCTCTTAAAGACCCCAGGGTCTCTCCATCTGCATACCTCACTAACCAAATCTCCTGGCTGTAGAGGCTAGATGTCAAAATCTGTCCATTTGCACTCTTGATTCTCTCTAAAAGCCTTGTAATGTGGCCAAAGCAATACAGCACGTTTGTAAAGGTTAATGTAAAATAAATTATTTTAGAATAGAAAGTGACTTTTACCGCCAATGTCCATACGGAGAAAAACAATCTTTTCTGCTTTGAGCAACTAAAAATACTAAAAACCCTCGAGGTCTCTAGAGCCGTGAAGCTATGAATTACAGTGTGAATATCAAATAATTCCATGAAGGTCGTGTAAAAGAACTGAGTTCAACACATCACTGTCAATTTCACCACTGTTGGGATGGATAAAATATAACGTTTATTGGGTATTTATTATGGGCCAGGCACTCTGCCATGCGCTTTCCATAGATTGTCTTATTTTGCAACAACTTTACGAGATAAATACTGACGTTATTCTCATCCTACAGAAGCAAAACCCAAGGTACAAGGAGTTTAAGCAGCTAGCCCAAGATCACACAATTATCTAGCAAGTGGTGGAGCCAGGATGTGAAATAGAGAACCTAGTGTTTAAATGTCCCGAGCCATTTTAGACATTAACTCGGGGGCGCACAGAGCAGAGCCAAATAGGAACCCCCAGGTTCTAACAAAGTGATCATTTGCTTTTTGCAAGCCCTACATTAAAAGGTACATAACATCTACTAAAACCCTGGGGGAACTTCAAAATCTGTCAACTGGAAATAGGATTCCAGTGGGGGAAACCCTAAAACCTTTCATTGCTCCAAGATGATATGTTGGTTTGGCAGATCTGGCTCATCTTAAAAGGAAGTTTTTTTGGAAGGTATAACTGAATAATATGGCATTAAAGAAACATGATTCGAGTTCTTATGCTTATAAAATCATAGTTGTCATTTCTAGGTTTGCTGAAGACTGTCTTGTTATCCCTTACTAAGTTAGAGGAAACCAATACTGTACAGACATTGATACATTCTGCACTTTTCTTCCCTTTCCAAAAGAAACTCACAGGGTTTTAAGTATTTTTAGTTACTCGGAGCAATCAAAACATTGAGTGTTTTCCTCTATATGGACATTAGAGGAAAAAGTCACTTTCTATTCGAAAATAATTTATTTTACATTAACCTTTACAAACGTGCCCCATTGATTTGGTTACTTTATAAGGCTTTCAGAGAGAATCAAGACTGCATGAAGCGTTGAAAATTCATCTAAAATAACTGGGAACTCACGCAGTTGATTGTTTTTAAAAAAACAACTGCAGAGGGATTTTCAAGCGGTAAAGAGACGAAACCAGAAGGTAGAAATGGTCATTCAGTGAGGCATGGAGGCAGCCTTGAGAATGTGCACTTAAGGAAAAATTGCTAAGTCAAAAAAATCACAGAATAAATAATCCTGGGAGGCAGTACAGCATGGGGTTAAGAAAAAGGCTCAGATTCCAACAGCCTAGGTTTCACTCATTAGGTATGTGACCTTGTGCAAGACAGCTCTCCTCCCTGGATTTAGTTCCTTCCTATTTAAATGAGGTTGTTAACGAGACCTATCTCATAAGGTTGCTTGCTGTGAAAATTAAGTAAGATAATTTATAAAATGCCCTTAGGACAATGTCTGGTAATTGCTCAAGAACTGTTAGCTATTAAAAGCAGAAAATGCCATTATTATTCCTGTGCCCATGAATGGGCGTGGAGAAGGTAAGGTAAGAAGTTAAAATAAAACATGGATAATCATAGGTCTACTGCTGTAAACCTAAATGAGAGAATCAACATATTGTAGGCGCTCACCAAATACTGAATGAACAAATCAATCAATCAATCAATCAATCAGTGAATGAATCAATGAATAGAGTCCCAGGAAGGAAAGCTTACTTTCGGAAAAGCGAAATTCTTTGCCTTCTGCAGGCCCCTTTACCCCCCTCTACTCTACCCATAAGAGAGTAATTCAGAGGAGTCTTCCTATTCCCCACGCAGCAGTTCAGTTTCAGTGCAGTAAATTTTCAACTTTTTCCAAAAATAGAGTAAAATATACACTGGGACACAATGAACTTAGAAACTCTTTAAAAAACCTCAGCCTCACGAGAGGAGAAAAAGAAGGTCAAAGGTGAGGTTATATTTAACGCACCCTTAATTTGTCTCAATAGGTGTGATCTGAAACAGAGTGAAAATATATCTATTTTAATTGTTGTTGTTTTTTGCAAAAGGATAGCTATAAAAGAAAAGGGAGTGTGCTGAGCGAGGGAGTGGGAAGGGAGGACCAGGATTTGGGTTATTTTCCTGTCACTAGGGGAGGCATCATTATTCTGTTTTCCTTCAATTCAGTTATGTACCTTTAGAAATTACTTTCGGCTTCTCTCCAATTCTGAACCAGGAGCAAAATCACAAACACATTCGACAATATGTTCCTCTTGCGTAAATGTCTCTTCTAAGCCACATACATAATTAAAATCCTGTTGACTCAGGAATAACGTCTCAGAACTGAATGTCCAAACTCTGTAACTTGCTTCCTTTGCTAACCAGACAGCACAGCTGCCAAGAGCTTCTGGGCCCTCTGCCTCTTTTCTCCATGTAAAATTATTATACATTATATAGCATATACGTGATTTGCCAAAGCCTGCCAGAAAAGTTTCCCGGGACTACTCATCTGAACCCTGTTGTGTATACATGTGACCGAAAACAAAGTATACCAAAGCAAAAGAAAAAAAGGAGGTGGGATGGGGAGCGGATGTGCAATGTTTTCTCTCCAGGGAAGGGAGATGAAAGTCATATATATATATATATATATGACACACATATATATCTGTAAAGCAAAATTTACTTAAGGTGGAAGAGTATTTTAAATGATGCTGGGGCGCCTGGGTGGCTTAGTCGGTTAAGTGTCTGCCTTTGGCTCAGGTCATGATCTCAGGATCCTGGGATCAAGTCCCGCATTGGGCTCCTTGCTCATTGGGAAGCCTGCTTCTCCCTCTCCCTCTGCCTCTGTCCTTCCCCCGACTCGTGCTCTCTCTCTCTCAAAATAAATAAAATGTTAAAAAAAAATTAACGATAAGCCATATTATAACACAAATCCTTAGTTTCCAATATTTGAAATGAGGAAATAGACTTTAAAATGTCTTCAAAATATATATGAGGCATAAAATAAAGCACTTTGACTTTCCTTCACCTTTGGGCAGCACCAGATTTAAACCAGACATGAAAATCTATCCTATTTTTAAAGACCTCTAGAGAAAGAGGTTGCACAATGTTTCTTAGGAAGTTGTTCCAATATTCCTCCCAGTCGTAAAACTTACATTCTAACCTAAATCCCTCACGTTCTGGTTTCAGTCCACTTCCTTTTGCTCTGCCTAAGTCGGGTTGGAGAACAGTCGCTCACTTACCAAACCAACATTATGAGAACATTCCCAGTGCTGTGTAATTTTTTTCAGCAATGGAAATTAAACACACAGCCTGCAGTTGGCTGGATCTCTTCTATTCCTTCAAAAATATTTAGATATGATATTGGCTCTTTTTCAGTTTTCTGAAAGTTCTCCATTCTTCCACAAATTTTCAGAAAAACCTGTCCCTCTTTTACAGGCTTTACTCAATTATTTTAGTGCATATCTATATAAGCTATAAGTAATTGCAGATTTTAGTATATGTAGCTAATTTAAATTTCTTTTTTACTAGATAGTTCCCTACTTATGCTCAGTTTTCTGTTAACTTATTCTAGAACTTATTTTAGAAAAACAGTGATCATCAAACTTTGGTGTGCTTTAGAAAATCTGGGAAGCTTTTTAAAAATAAGATGCCCCAGTCTTAGCCCAGACTCAGTAAATTATAATCTTTAGGGCCTGACATCTTTCAGTTGCTCTCATTCGAAAGTTTTAATTGGGTTGAGTCAACAGAACATTTTTTTTAAGTTATCAAGCTCATTATTAAAATAGGAAGAAACAAACAAAACAAAAAACCACAAAAAAAACTGTGTTCTCTTTCCTTTTGATAAAGCCAATTCTGCTTTTGCACTTAAAACTGATACATTAACAGAGTCAAATATTTGATGCTGCACTGAACATTGATATCACAATCCCCATTAGCCGGAAAATCAAAAACAAACCTAATTTATGCCTACAAGTTTCCGACACTAGAACTAAATGCACTGCCAACAGGCTGTTGATGTATATGATACTTTATCACATGAAAATGTGGTGGTTATGGCAAATACAGACTACCCCACTGTCTACAAGTATATAAGACATTCAGCATAAGATGGGGTAACTTGCTCAAAATTGCTCAATTTGAGCGGGGTTCTCTGGATATGTGCTCATTTAAAGGACACTGAATGGCAAGGTAAAGAAAGAACCGATTACTGTATATAAAATAACATGGAAATAGAATTATCAACATAATGGGAAGAGCTAAACGGAGTTGGTAGGTTCTGTGCAACAAGCGAGAGTATCTTTTCCAGAAAATTTTAAAGTGAATCAGGGTAGGTCTGTGCGTGGATCCTAAACCATATGGTATTATTATTATTATTATTATTATTATTATTATTTTATTAGGGTTGGCTTGCCATAAAAGAGGAACACTGGGGGCCTGCCTCCATGATTTGCCCAGGTGGGCTTAGTTTCATTTCTATGACATTCTTAAGCATCAGTATTGAATTACCCCATGAGGCTGCCTAAGATAGTCTGTGCTCTGCATTTTCCCATAAGCACATGGGCAAGAGGGGAAAAAAAATAATAAAACCCCTCAAAGCTACTAAAGTAACCACAGAAATGCAGGTCAAAATAAAAAGGGCTCAGAAATTGAAGCAAAAGGAAAGAAGTGAAAGCGGCAAAAAGATGACAGACAAATGCCAAGAAATACTCAAAGACAATTCAGGTGTTCAAAAGAGGCATCTCTTGTGATGAAAGCTCTTAATATATTTGTTTAGCAACTTTCAAATATACAATACAATATTATTATAGTTAACATGCTGTACATTATATATGCAAATGTCAGATCATTATGCTGTACAACACCTGGAACTAATGTTATATGTCAATTATATCTCAGTTACAAGGAAAAAGAAAAAAAAGAGGTATCCATTTGTACCAATTTATCTAGGAATGTGTGCTCATGCTTAACCCTGTTTCTCTTTGGATTCAGGATCATGGTCCTGTTCTAGTTCTTTTCCAAATGCTCAAATTCTTCTTTCTCTGGTTCCTGTTTTCTTTTCAATGACTTGTTTACTTGTTGTTTTTCTCTAGAGTCTCCATTCTTTAATTTT
This sequence comes from Eumetopias jubatus, assembly GCF_037043125.1. Classification (NCBI taxonomy): domain Eukaryota; kingdom Metazoa; phylum Chordata; class Mammalia; order Carnivora; family Otariidae; genus Eumetopias; species Eumetopias jubatus. The sequence goes on along the minus strand of NW_028274810.1, from coordinate 35,815,594 downwards.
CTTCTTTTCCCTCTATAGTCCCTTTGTTTAAAAATCTTATCTGCATGCCTGGATTCAAATGTCACCTGAATGAACGTGACTCTAAAAATGACATCTTTAGTCCCCTCTCGTTCCCAAAATGAAATCAAGAATTTCTAAATGCCTCCTAGACGTCTCCATCTGGAGCTGGGTTCAACGTGTCTCAAATCAAACATCTCAAATTAACTATCTACCCAGAGACAGCATCAGATTCCACAGGTTAAGTGCTCAGTCCTACAAGACTGCACTCCCTCCGTCCCCCACCACTTCGGAGGTGCGTTGCAAGTCCAGGTTACCTGTGCTTCTGACCAACCAGCTATGGATTGGAGGTTCCCTTGACCGCCCCACCTTGGACTTCAGATGACAATCGCAAGTCCAGATTGTTGTCTATATTTCCGACCAACTGGCTCTAAATCAGAGGTTCCCACAACCCCCCCTCCTTGGGTTCCATTAATTTGCTAGAGTGGCTCACAGAACTCAGAGAAACATTTCATTTACTAGATTATAGGTTTACTATACAAGAATACAGGAACAGCCAGATGGAAGAGATGGGGAGGGCAAGGTACGAGTAAAGGGTGAGGAGCTTCCACGCCCTCTCCTGGTGTGCACTCTTCTGGGTGCCCAAGTGTTCACCAATCCAGAAGCTCTCCAAACCCTCCCCTCTTTGGTTTTTTGTGGAGGCTTCATTACCTAGTCACAATTGATTAAATCACTGGCCATTGGTGACTCATTCGAGCTCTTGATTTCCCCCTCCCCAGAGGTTGGGGGTGGGACTGAAAGTTCCAAGCTTCTAATCACAAGGTTGATTCTCCTGGCAACCAGCCCCCCTCCTTAGATGACATCCAAAAGTCATTTCTTTTTTTCTTTTTTTTAAGATCTTTATCTGAGAGAGACAGAGAGACAGAGAGTGCATGAGCGGGAAGGGGGGGCGAGGGAGAGGCAGAGAATCTCCAGCACACTCCCAGCTAAGCGTGGAGCCCAAAGCAGGGCTTGATCTCATTACCCTGAGATCATGACCTGAGCTGAAACCAAGAATCAGATGCTTATGACTGAGCCACCCAGGTGCCCCCAAAAGTCATTTCATTAACATAACAAGAAACACCTCTGTCTCTCTCAACACAGGAAATCCCAAAGGTATGGAGAGCTGTGAGTCAGGAATCCTGCAGACCAACTACAGGAAAAAAGTACATATGTGGTCATTTAGATGAGCAAATTTAGCTTTTCTTACAAAGTACACTATCACCTCCCATGTCTTTTATTTCCGTTAATAGTACAATCCTCTCAGTCATGACTACTTCTCCTTTTGATGTACTCCAAGGGTTAGCAAGTCCTGTTGATAGCATCTCTCAGGTAGGACACGGGTCACATTCACTCTCACCTGTTCATGCCTAGATTGACCCTTCATTAACTCTTGTCTAGACTATTCGAATAGCGTCCCAAGTGGGTTCCATTCCTAACTGGTTTTGAAATTATTGGAAGATGAATCATGTTTTGATTCATCCTCTCTCTCCTTTTTGAAATCCTTATGGACTTCTCCATTGCCTATCAAACGTGGTTCAACTCTACTTTTATAAAAATAGTTTACTGAGCACACTGTGTGAGCAGTGCTTTGTGTCATTTTCTTATTTCTCTAGAAAGCTTATAAAGTGGGTGTTTGTGTATGAAATAGAGAATTACAATTATGGAATATTAAAATATTTCCATCAATTGTGAATATACCATTGATTCAATAACCTCTTTTAGGTGATAAAGAATATTACACTAAATGTACATATCAACTGTAAGGTTTTTCTTGATTTCGAAAACATTAAAATGACCAAAAAATGTGAATCTTTGAAAAAAAAAGGAAATATCATTCCAGTTTGTACCTAGCCAATGCTCTTTCCAGTATACTGTGGTCCCCTTTTCTTTGGCCCAGGCTTCAACATTTTAGTCTCATTTCCCTCCTTTCTCTTGATGTTCCTTAACATTTATCCATTCCTGTACCTTGACCTTCATTTCTCCTGTACCAGGGACTGCATTCCTCCTTACTTCATATGTCCAAGCATTCTGGCTCAAGCAATCTCTCCTTATTAACTCTTTCCTGATTCCCTAAATGAAAATGACCTCTTATTCTTCTGAACTATCATACATTTTTCACTCTCATATGAATCTACTCTTTGTACCTTGTGACTGAGCTGTGTGTCCTTGATCTCTCTGCTAGAATATAAAGTTTTTTTGAGATCCAGACTATAATTCATGTATCTTTAAACAATTACCCTCAGGGGCACCTGGGTGGCTCAGTCGGTAGAGCCTATGACTCTTGATTTCAGTTCAGAACACGACCTCAGGGTCTTGGGATTAAGCCCTGCACTGGGCTCTGTGCTCAGTGCAGAGTCTCTTTGTCCCTCTCTTCCCCCGGCCCCGCCCCGCTTGTGCTCTCTCTCTAATAAATAAAATCTTTAAAAATAAATAAATAAACAAACAAACATAAAATAAACAATTACTCTCAAAGCCATCCTCCTGTCCTCCCTATAACATTCAGTAATTTCTTGCATATAATAGGCTCTTAGAAGATATTTATCAATTGGATGTCTAATCAGAGCACATTTAGTGATTCTCCTTTATCATTCATTATGACCAAATGAAGACTGATGGTCCCCAAGAATTTTGCCACTGCTTAGCCAAGAATTGAGGTGTAGGGCTTCAAGAAGAGTTAATTCTCCTGCCATAATCAAGTCACAATCTGACAGGCCTACACAGCTGCCCTTTTCCTAAGTGATAGCCTTTTCATTTCTCCAAGATTAAAAAAATTTTTTTTGAAGGAGGCTCTTTAGAACTCAGGCTACACCCACCTTCCTTTTAAAATTATAAAATCTTCAGGGTGCCTGGGTGGCTCAGTCGATTAACTGGTTCAGGTCATGATCTCAGGGTCCTGGGATCAAGCCCCGCAACGGACTCCCGGCCCATCAGGGAGTCTGCTTCTCTCTCTCTCCCTCTGCCCGCCCCCGCTCGTTCTCTCTCTTTCTCTAATAAATAAATAAAATTTAAAAAAAATATATAAAATCTTCCGAAGGAAAAACAGAAGAAATTCCCTGTGTGCTGAAGTTGAAATTTTTGGTTATTTTGTTCTTGCCATTGCTTGGAGGGAAGGCTGTTGTGGGAACCCTAAATATTCCTTGCTCTTGGCCCTTGCTTTGGCATTTCACAGGGAAGTATTACAGGAAAAAAGAAAAAGAATTGCACAGGCATTTGTTTGCATTCCTCATTGTTATAGTCTCAGAAATGGGTAAATGATTTTGTAATAGATTTGTATTTGTTAATGTTTTATAGGATATAGCAGAATCCTATGACCATCTACTACTAAAACTCCTCATTTCAGTGGTAGAGCTTGCAAAAAATTTTAAACACACTTTCTTATTTAGTTCCCCAAACTCCTTGATGTAGGTATTTTTTTAAATTTTATTTATTTAGAGAGAGAGAGTGCTCGCATGCCTGCGCATGTCCCTGTGTGCATGTGCATGTGCATGGGGGTGGGGAGGGGCAGAGACAAAGAATCTCAAGGAGACGTGCTGGGCTCCACCCCATGACCCATGAGATCATGACCTGAGCCAAAACCAAGAGTCTGGCTTCCAACAGACTGTGCCACCCATGTACTCCTGAGGTAGGTCTTAATATACACATTTTAGGAATGGGTCAACTGAGGATCAGAATTGTTAAAGAATCCTTTCACCCAAGGTCATATAGCTAATAATGGCAGAGGTTAGGGTTGAATCCAGATCCCCTCACTCCAGGGCCTGCATATTGTTCATAATTCTACAAGGGAGCGCAGATGAGAAACTGGCATTTTATTTTTTTAGAGATTTTACTTATTTATTTTTTGACAGAGACAAAGAGAGCACGAACGGGGAGCGGCAGACAGAGGGAGAGGGAGAAGCAGACTCCCCACTGAGCAGGGAGCCTGATGTGGGGCTCCATCCCAGGACCCTGGGATCACGACCTGAACTGAAGGCAGACAACTGACTGAGCCACCCAGGCGCCCCGAAACTGGTGTTTTTAAACATGAGACCACTTATGGAAGCGTCTGACAAACTGCTGGTATGTCCTGACCTCTGAAAAGACACCAAGAGTGAATAATCCTAAAATTCTAAGTGCATACCTGCAGGAATCCATGTAATTTTAAAATGTTACCTCAGCCCAAATCTGCTTAGATTCTGAGGAAATCAGAATTCTCTACCCTCTCAAATCTCCTCTCCAAGTTCTCCTATTTCCAGCTATCTGGCTTAGAATTTCTGTCACAAGCAAACAGGCAGTTTGTGTCATGTCGTAGCTCAATTTCTGAAAATCTTTCAATATCACAAATCCAGATAAATGGTGATAAGCTGTGAGACAAGGGCTCAATCAATGGTTTTTCATTCTTTAAAGGAAACAGTTCTCCATCTAGCCATACCCTCAACCAACATGTTGACTTTTGAAAAGTCACCCACAAACAGGGAGAAAATGACGGCACCAATACTCAGGCCCACCTTGTCTACGGCCAAGTACACTTACATGACCCCCCGCCCCGGCCAGCTGTCTTCTATTCCCCTTTTACCATGATTAGTACTGTTACTTGGCTAATAATTGTGAAAGATGAAATGGGGAAACACAGGTTTTCAGACCACACCAAGAAAATCTTTGAAACAAACCGATGTTGGTTGACTAACACTGGATAATTTCACAAAAATTTATGAAATATGTTTAATCTTTATAATGACCTTGAGAGATGGGCATACCTTGAGGCTCAGCAACGTTACTCACGTAAGATCACACAGCTAGAAAGTGATGAAGTTGGGATCCAAACTCTTTCTTCCTTCACAGTCTATGCTGTTAATGATTCCACTACGCTGCTTCTCAGGTCTATTTTTATGTGATATTAAGATAGAGATGAAATCCAATATAATATTTCACCAGACTGTCTTCACAAGGAGCCAGTAAATATGGTAACAAAAGACATAGAACAATCCAGCCCCCCTCCCTCCAGCCCCCCGTTTCCATTTCCTCCCTCCTCTCTGGAATTACTCTTTTTGTTTCTTTAAAGATTTTATTTATTTGAGAGAGACAGTAAGAGAGAGCACAAGCCAGGGGAAGAGGCAGAGGGAGAGGGAGAAGCAGGCTCTCTGCTGAGCAGGGAGACCAACGTGGAGCTTGATCCCAGGACCCTGGGATCATGACCTGAGCCAAAGGTAGATGCTTAACTGACTGAGCCACCCAGGCACCCCCTCTCTGGAATTACTCTTAAATTCTTAGTCACCACAACGTATACACGTGCTTACACATTGAACCATAAAAACAAACAAACAAAAAAAAACACAACAGCTCAGACATTCTATTATTTTGAAGAAAACAACAATATCTGAAGGGCATTCTGAGAGCTAGCTGGGTGACGGGCTTCTCCCAGACTGATACGAGGCCGACTCACTCATTGTGCACACAGGGAACAAGCAACTGCCTGTAAACCTGTCTTCCATCAATTCCTGCGGTTCTGGACGATTCACCAATGCCAAAAAGTTGATCACTTCAAGAAAACTTACCCACAATAGCATGTGATCCTGTTTTCTAGTAATTCCCAGAATGGTTTAGGCAAGTTGAGAGGACACTAAAGAAAGGAGAAGCTTAGCACTTCGACTGGTCATGGTGAAACTGGATGATAGAGGGTACAGTTGTTCTGTTTGGGCACTGGGATGCCATCTTTGCCAAAGAGTACTTGTTTAAGTCATTATTTGAACATTTTGATGGGTTGTAACCACATACATCTGTAAAAGTGGGGCTGAAAATGGAAAGGTAAATATCGATACTGTCGATAAGAATTAAGTCTCATACACTTAACACGATTAAGATGAAGATGGTCAAACAGTGGCCAAGGCAAAAGCAGAGAAACCTTGGCCTCAATCGGATGATAGCTGGACTTGAGCCAGTACTCCAAGTGTCCAGTGGTGAAGGGAAAGAATTCAGGAGCACAAACCAAATTCTAGAAATACATGATGAAAGACTATTTCTAAAAACCAAGATGTATTTAGGGACCTTATGGCATTTTGAGCTCTTTGGTACTGGGATGCTGCTTACAATAGGCAAATCTATTATTTGAGCCTTGCAGATCTGTACCTATTTTCAGGAAGGCGTTATGTACAGAAGTACACAAGAGGACCACCTGTACCTCGTTGTTTTGTCTCCATGCCCATTCGTCTAAGCCAAACAAAAAAATTGGATGTCAGAGTGATGAAGACCGCAGAATACACAAACTAAAAAGAAGAGGACTTGAGATCCAGGAGCTGGGGCCAGCATCCCGATTTCCACCTGAGGAAGAGCCCGAGGTGAATGCATCTGCGGGCCAACCTCCAGCAGAGGCATGGGCGTGCACAGGCCGGACGGCTTGACAGATGGAAAGCCTTTGGGGTTGCTGCCTGCTTTCAGGTGGTGTGGGGCGAAGAAACTACATACATGAATTGCATTGAATTTTACATTCTAAAGAGCCGCTACATAAACAACCTCAGAGCACGATGTCCTCAGAGCACCAGGTCCTCTGACGGGTCCCAGGAATTTCTGGAGCTGGGATGAACAAGCCAGTGTGTGCCCCATTGTGTCCTCAGTTGGCAGTCACAACTCTTTCTTCAGTCACACACCCAGCAGCTTTCTGTTAGGTGTGGTTTTAGCGACCAGCCCTTCCTATCTTCATCAGACTGCCTTCCTTCGCCCTGAATAAAATGAAAAGGAAATGTCTACCCACCCACTCATCAGGGCCTGCAAGACTCAACTCACATCCTGCAAGCCTCAGGACGGAACAGGACTCCTTTTAACTACCTGGGCACAGTAGCCAACTATCAGGAAACTGCCTGTGGCCTCCACGCATTGCCACACTATTTACACAGCTGATGGAGGTTTGCCCTGTTGAAGAATTTGGCTCTAGAGGATGCCCCTTAGAACTCCCAAAGGGCCCATTCACCCAGGCACACCCGCACAGATGCCTGTGGAGATAGGAACAGTGGGGTTCATTTTCTAACTTCCTCTGTACACACTATAATTCTACACGTTTATTTAAAAGTGGGGGGTCGGAGCAGAGCTAGGGGAGCTACAAAACCCAACATTATATGAAATATTTTCAAAAAATATTTTAAGTAAAGTCAACAGCCCCCTTCCCCTGCCACTCAAACATTCCTCTGCTTCATTCCACAGCCCAGACGCTGTCCTTCACGTTCACAGGCCTGAAGTGGGGCTGGGACAGGACTCCCAGTGGAAAAGGAACCTTTCCAAGGCAGAGAGAGGAAGCTCAAAAAGTGAACCAACTCTCAGGGCAGAGAGGAGAGAAGCAGCAAAGCAGAGGCCTTAACATTCTTTTCCTTGAATAATTGAAAGTCTTGCTATTAGCAAGGGAAAAGAAAAAAATCAGACGTGTGATTTTAGCATGACAATAAGACAAAGCAGAGGTGATAAAGTAGAGGGGGTGATTTCCTGGAGCCCTTCTTGCTTTTCTAAAGGTAAGGGTCAATTTTCATTCTGTTGATTATTAAAACACCTTAGGAATGATGGTGAGCTCTTAATTTCTCCAACTCACTACTAACTGTGATCACAGTGACAGTCGAATCCTGCCAGCCATGGGGCCTGCTTTTCTGAGCTGTGAATGACCTCTTTCACTAGGAAAACTGGTCAGGAAAAACTCTCCTTTCGGGAAGGAAGCGTGTATGAGACATAAATGTATATCCACGATGTTCCCTCTCTTAATTTCCTTCCCTTGCTGCTAATTTTCTCCTAGCCTAAGTAATTAATCTTCCTACATCGCTCAAATAAACTCCATCTAAATCAGCTCAACCTAAAGAAGAAGAAAAGGTAACTGATCCTCCCCCATATGTCCCACGTCTTTCCTTTGGAGGAGACAAAAGTGTAGTCTCAAGTTTAAGGGCTTACGTTTGGGTGCCAAACTCTTGAGTCTGACTCTTGGCTCTGCTCAATGAATACGTGACTAGGACAAATTACTTTCATCTCAATTTTCTTATTTGTGAAATGGGAACAATTAGCAGTTCCTAACTTCTGGGGTTTGTGTGCAGATCAAATATAATACACCTTGAACAGTAGCTGAAACAAAGTAAGCACTCAGCAGAAGTTCAAGATTCCTATCACTCGCTCTTCCACCCCTACAAGGTCAGATTCAAGCAAAGACAAAAGCAAACAACGCTAATTAGAGATTGAAAAAGTCACAGAATTCTCAACTCTTAGTGGTGCAGAAGCAGATGAAAGTCAATGTTGTCATTCTTTTATTAAAAGTTCAAACGTGGGGTGCCTGGGTGGCTCAGTTGATTAAGTGCCCGACTCTTGATTTCGGCTCAGGGCTGTGAGATCAAGCCCCGCGGGAGCCCCACCTGAGCCTCACTTTGGGCTCCCAGCTCAGTGCAGAGTCTGCCTGAGATCCTCTCCCTCTGCCTCTCCCCCTGTTTGCATGCGTTCTCTCTCTCTCAAATAATAAATAAATAAATTTATTAAAATTCTGAACGCTATATTATACTTGTGATTATTTACAGGCTAATCATTTTTAAGAGGTGGGGAGCAAACGGTTTTTCTATATACATGATGATAGGAAGAGCTTTATTTAAGAAATTAAGAACTTAGAAAAAAGCAATTTAAAAATGGTGAATTCAGAAAAGAGAAAAAGAAAAGAATGCCTACAAAAGAAAAGGTTAATGAATAAGCAACAAACTAACTTCATGTTCAGCTAATCTCTATAATAATACTGGTGTTTGGGGATAGAAATAACCTCATGTTACAGGTTTTCTGGAGGAAGTTGTATTATAAATTACCACGTACTCTGGGGACTGAGTTGGACCCACAGTGAAACTCAATCTCTGCCCTCACCCATCTCAGAAGGTCCAGCTTAAACCCTTTCCCATCCCCTCAAAAAAGTTTGGCATTGTGATTAAGAAAAAAGCAGCCGGAGTACTGGAACCGGTTACTAGCTAAGCAGTTGTAGGTTACATAACCTTGCTAAGCCTCAGTGTCCTTATCTGAAAAATGGGACTACTAACAGTACCTATCTCAGGGTCTGTGTGAGCATTCAGTGTGAAAACGTGGACTGGGGATAAAGGTCTCCCACCATGAAGTGGCAGTAGGCAGAGCCCACTCCAGTCATTCATTTTACAGATAAGAAGATCTAGAGATGTTAAGATCTAGCCCTAGGTCACACAGTGAGTTCTTTCAAAGCCTGGGTTAGTGGGCACCTGGGTGGCTCAGTTGGTTAAGCATCTGCCTTCAGCTCAAGTCATGATCCCAGAGTCCCGGGATCGAGTCCCGCATCGGGCTTTTCCCTCTCCCTCTTGCTCCCCTGCTTGTGCTCTCTCTCTCTCTCTCTCTCTCTCTCACAAATAAATAAATAGATAGATAGAATCTTAAAAAAAAAAAAGCCTGGATTAGAGCCTAAATCCTGATTCCTAATTCAGCATTTTTGCACTAAACATGCTTCTGCTTCCATGGAGCTTTGCAAATATTCTCCCACATTGATTTTACCTTTTTCTGAACATCAACAGCATTTCCAATCAGTACTCTCAGGATAACACTTGAACACTCTCAGATGATAAATCTGTTCCCTCAACTACATCATAGGTTCTTTGACGTAACAGCAGAGGCTTCAGATGTCTTCTAACCGTCCAAAGGTGTCTGTGTAAGGGCCAGGCACATGATATCGTTAACCGATTGACAGTGGTTTTTTTAGGAAGAGGTTTTACTCTGAGTAAAATGTTACTGTGAGGAAGATGCTGACCAGGTGTTCAGGTCTGCAGAAGATTAGATCAGAGGAAATGGATTTTGAACATGCCCAAAGAGACACATAAAAATTGACTGCAAGGGAATTTAAACACAGGATAACGGAACAAAGGAGGCAGACAGTTCTCTCCTCATGTAAATGTTTTAAAAATAGACAGTCTATTTTTAGACAAAAATAGGTTAACACAGGCCATTGGTTCCTAATGTGTAAACCTCAAATGTTGTAGTTACTGCAAAGAATCTTCAGGGGCGCCTGGGTGGCTCAGTAGGTTAAGCATCTGACTTTGGCTCAGGTTGTCATCTTGGGGTCTTGGGATTGGACTCGGCGCTCAGTGGGAGTCTGCTTGTCCCTCTGTCCCTCTGCCTCCCCCTGCTTAGAGCTCTCCCTATAATAAATAAATAAAATCTTTAAAAAAAAGAATCTGCAAATTGATTTGCACATCAGACTTTGTAGAGTAAATAATGTCTTGTACCTCTATACAATATTTCCCCCCAAATGCATGTGCAGTCTATTTTGGTTTAATATAATACAAATTCTTTAAGAGCATTGTGGATTTGATTGTAACTTCTGTCCATTATATAAATTTTTAATCAATCAATGAAACAGTGACTAACGTTTATTGAGCATTTACAGTGTGGCAAGCAGAGTGCTAACCATGTAATAGAAATTATGTTGTTTGCCTCTTATTAGCACCCAGAAGGGAGGTACAATTGTTGTCACCATTTTACACAAGAAATAGATTTGTAGAGTTTAAGTAACTCATCCTTTGGTTTTACTATAAATAATGGAGCTGGAATTGGGCTCCAAAGCCTGTGGTTTTACCTATTGTTGGGTCACTATCTAATTGATGGGTGTAAAACATTATACTTATTTTCATCCATGTAGGAGGTGGGTGTCTATCCATGAAATCTGATGTTTTAAAAAAGATTCTCATATCTGCAAAGATTGGTAACAGCACAAAATGGAAGTTAAAAGTGCTCCAGAATAATTAGTTTCTGTGACTTTAGACAAGCCAGGTGCTTAGAATGAAGGGATTTGACTGGTTGATATCTCGATACAGCTCCAAGCAAGAAATTCTATCATTCTATAATTCAACTCAGCATTTCCCAAAATACATTCTCAACAACTCTGGTCCCAAGGGACATTCCACAGAAAAAGGTTTTTCACAGTCCAACAGTTTGAGAAACACCATAAACTAAAGAACCATCCATATACAAAAGAGAATATCTTCTTTTGGACACCCACAATTACACCTTCACATATTAAAAGCTCTGAGAAGTCCTGCAGAGCACTGGATTACACAAAATTAAACATGTTCTCCTCTTGTAGCACTTCTCAACAAGGAAACCTTTTTCATTCTGTGTAACCCAGAGTACCCTAAGAATATTTGGGCATCAATCTCCTCTGTACATAATAACTATTTCATGAAATTAGTTCCAAGACCATTCATAGGTTATAACCCAACTTTGGCAGTTAAAACATTTCTGAATTAATGAGGTAGGCTATAAAAGATGACCTTTTGAATCGTCCCAAAACCGTTATTCTGTAGTGGTGTTGGCTTCCAGAAAGCTATTTACTCTAAGCACCATACAGCTCAGTAATTTTTGTTTGTTTCTCTTCAAGCATGGAGCGAAATTTTTATAATGACACTCTGAAGATCATGTTCCTCTATTCTTCAAAATCTATTCTAGTCTAATGGTTCTCAAATTTACCATCATCAGAATCACCTGGAGAGTGTGTTAAAACAAGGATTGCTGAGTCCACCTCAGGGTTTCTCATTCAGTAGATCTGGAATGAGGCTGAAGAATTTACAGGACCAACAAGTTCCCAGGTGGGGCCAATGTTGCTGGTCTGGGGCCTATGTTACTTATCTAGACCTCTTCTATTAGATTTAGACCTTGAGGTAGAACATGAAAATGTGTGGTCTCTGCTTCCATCATCAAGACCTGTTATCTTTTCTCTTGCTTCTGTAAGTTTGACTCTTGAATATTTAGCCAAATATTGACAGCATTTTTGTTGTACTTCACATTGTCTACTTGCAAGTTTCAAAAGCTTCAGGAATCAAAGAAAGGAGTTAGGAAAATAGAGAATGTCTTTGAGCAAGCTTTAATAGAAGATATTAATATATTTAAGAGCTAAATCTCTTATTTCTCATTTAATTATATGGATTAAATTTCAGTAATGTGAACTTTTTCTCATCTCCTTGGAGGAAAGACTAAGTAGTGTTTTGTAAATATAGACAAGTTTTACATTACTGGCACTTGGGCTGGGGCTCCATTCACTGGAACCTGCGGACCTTTATTTCTAGACCTTTAATTTCTGTAATAGAAATTTTTATGATGCCAAAGAAGCTTTAGAATCAAGGGGCCCTTTAAAATAATGGTGATTATAAATGTAGCTACCGAATCACAAATTGGCACTGCCTGGTATAATATATGTGTTCCTCGAAAATTGCAAGTCAAATTACTGTCAGTTGGATCCTCTTTACATATTTACATATTCTAATTTTAGATGCGCCCAATTGACACCAGTTCCTAACTCTTCAGTGGGAAGTTTCTGATTCTTTTGCCCTCTCCAGCCCTACTGACCTGTCAAGGAAGAAAGGATAGACACCAATCTTACTGCATATCTTCTAAGGGCTACGTCATTTCATCTATTTCAAACGTCTGACGAAGAATCATTCCCAAGAAGAGCCGAGGCACCCCCAAGAAGGGACCAGTCACATGGATAAATGGCAGCATTAGGACACAGGCCAGTGAGAGCAAACCAGAGTCCCCTCTCCCTACACTGCACCTCCCCAACTTCACCTGCTTCAAATCCCAAGCGATCCCTTGATGGAATAGGGAGCTCCCTCTTTAAAGGACAACTGTAGGGGAGAATTAGTCTGTGTTGGGATGAATTACCCATAATCCATATGCTTTAAAAAGATCATTTTCACATAGGGGTCACCTTAGAGGTGAAAACACCTGAAAGTGAAATTAAGGGAGAGAGGCAGGGTGGGTGCTAACTAATGGATAAAAGGAAATCAAAACGTTGTACTCAGAAGGATACAAAACATTACAGCTTTACAGACTGTTGTTTAATAAGCCCAGCAAACACCCCAAGGGTGTAATAAAAAAGGTAGAATGTAAAAGTTCTCCATGAGTATGTTTACATTAATCTGAGACTTAAGAAGGCACATGCAGCACTGCTAGCTAGAGTGAAAACACCAGCACCACCACCACCTTGTGAGTGCTGCCTTGGTTATATAAAGCCCTTCATGGCAGGGTTCTTGGTGAAAGGGAAAACAGCCCATCTACCCTGGCTCGGAAGCTACCCAGGCTCTGAAACCCTGTGCAAACAAAATTCTCCCAAGTAAGCTGAGCTCTGCCCACAGCGCATTCTTTAGGGCTTAGTATATGTGTAAGCTGAGTTCCCCACTATTATCCTCACTATGTCAGGAAGGATTTTATGAATGTGTGACCTTAGGTTTTAAAAGGAGACCACAGAAGTTGACAATGACCTCAACTACCTGTGAATGTTAGCCTTTCATTGAAAAGAATGTTATTGATGAATCCAGGGCTGCTCCGAAGCTCTGAAACCATGCAAGACATTGCCAGTGTTAACAGTTACTGGGGCATGAAAGATACCGCAGTTGGGCTGCTCATGAGACCTCTGGGAAACACTTTGTTAGAAATTAACAAGGTTTGTGAATAGAGCTCTACTACTCCAGGATCTATCTCCTGGCTTTCTGTGGTTGATTTTCTAGATTACTTCAGTAACCTTATGCCAACAGAAACCTAGCTTCTTATGAGCAAACTTAAACACCCGCTGTTCTGCAAAGAATGGTACCAACTATTTGCTCATTCAGTGTCAGACTTTGAATTTCTAGATGGAAAACACAGACCAAAGTTTACAACATTTACATCAACAAGAGTCAAATGAAGTTCTCACTTTCCTTCCTTCCTTCATGTAATATTTATTGACTACCTAATCCTATGAGAGAGGCTACTGATACAAAGATAAGACACAGTCTTTGTTCCCTCAAAAGGCCTCGGTCTAATCTACAAAATATACATGAAATGCACATGACACTATAAAGGGACAAATGTTATAACAGAAGCCAGAGCATCGTGGAGACCAGAAGGTAGCAGCCTAGTGCATCATGCTTCACAGAGATGATGTTTCAGTTGGGTATGAACTGACGACTAGGAATTTGCCTGGTGGAGAAAGGGTGATAGAAAGAATTCTTTAGGCAGAGAGAAAATCATATGCAGAGATGTGGCAGTGAGATGGGCCACAGCATGCCAGGGAATGATAAGAATTTCTATGTGGTTGCAGCCAAGAGTTTGAGGGAATGAGGGGAGAAACAGCAGAAAAGTCTAGCTAGACCTTCTTAGCTCGGACAAAGGTGTGAGGTGATCCTGGGAAACTGAAGGCAGGTCTGCAGAGGCACAGCTTCACTGGGATGGTGTGGGGGGTGGCGTGAGTGGGATGAAATCCCAAGGGGATGACTAGTCTGACGAAGTATCCCATCCAAACACATCTAGACAAGCCTCTGCTGACAGAAGGTCCAAGCATAGTGATGGACTGTACCAGTTTTTAAGCCATCATTTCTGGTGAAAGAGTCACTATTACTGTTTCTCTCATAGATCAGGAGAGAAAGAAAGCTGTCTCCTTTCCTCATAAAAGGATACTATACACTGCAGGACACTATTCCGCACGCACTGGCCATCTTCCCCCCGCCCCCAACAAATCTCACCTCTGGTCACACTACTGCCAGAGTCGTCTTCCTAAAACACAGCTAAAAACCTGGCTTCTCGGGACGCCTGGGCGGCTCAGCCATTAAGTGTCTGCCTTCGGTTCGGGTCATGATCCCAGGGTCCTGGGATCGAGCTCCGCATCGGGCTCCCGCTCACTGGGAAGCCTGCTTCTCCTTCTCCCACTCCCCCGGCTTGTGTTCCTGCTCTCGCTAACTCTCTCTCTGTCAAATAAATAAATAAAGTCTTTAAAAACAAAAACAAAAACAAAAACCTGGCTTCTCAGTGGCTACAGAATCTGAAGCTCAAATTCTTTAGCAGTCTTAGCTTTTCCTCATAAACATTCCTTTCTACGCTTCTGTGCTTATGCTCAGGTGGGAATGACATGCCTTTCTCTACTGTCCTCAATCTGTCAAAATTCTATTTTCCTATCAAAGTGCAATATAATGGCCACCTCCTCAATGAAGCCTCCTTTAATTCTTCTCATCATGATTATTCCTTCCTCTTTGACCCATGTTATCTTGCTGGTTCCAACTAAGCACCTATTCACTCCGCCTTGTCTTTTAGGTAGTCTTTGGGAAGTTTCTTTGGAGTGGGCATCTTGTCTAGGGAGAGGGAAAACAAGGGAGGGAGGGAGGTTGGTTTCTGAGTAGATATAGTAACTGACTCCTAGACCAGTATCAGGTATTCAGAGGCAGTTGAGCAATAAATGAGACACAGAGGCTAAGGTGGAAGACTGCATTTTCCAAAGATGGTGGCAAAAATATTTCCCAAGCTCTCCTAAAATGTAACCTCTCATCAAAAAAGGGAGCCCATTTTTCTCCCCTTGAATCTGAGATGACCTTATGACCACTTGCAACCAATAGATTGCTGCAGAGGTAATGCTTCTGACGCTAGGTCAGGAAAGGCCATTCGGCTTCCTCCTGGTTCTATTGAGATGCTTGCTCAACCTCCGTAGAAGATGTCCAACCACCCTGAGACTGTGGTGCTAGAAACACCACGTGTATGTGCTCCAGTAGACAGTCCCAGCTGAGCCCATACTTCCAGCCATCCCCACCAAGGTGTTAGACATAAAATAATCTCTTGGTGACCCTCTCAAGCAGCCCATCTGCCAGCTAAGTACCAATGAATAGCTTCAGCCATCTCAGAAGGAGGAGAAAAATCTCCCAGCTAAGTCCTGTCCAAGTTCCTGACTCGCAGAATCTATAAGACATAATTTAATGGATACTGTTTTTTTGTTTGTTTTTAAGTTTTTATTTAAATTCTAGTTAGTTAACATGCAGTGTAATATTAGTTTTAGGTAATGGGAACTGTCTTAAGATACTAAGTTTTAGAGTCATTTGGTACACAGTAGTAAATACCAGAAAAGCCAGGGAATAAATCCTGACCCTTACTTTTATTCTGAAAGCTGATTAGTCTTCTGAAAGAGTGATAATCACTGGCCAATTCAAGATGAAAGATTCTAGAGTCTCCTGGAAACATTTAGGGTGCTTGGTGAGAACCAGTGAGTGACTTGGGTCCTAACTGTCAACATGAGGCCAGAAGCCATTGGGGGCCCAGAGGCTACCAGCAAAGGGCTGTGTTGCTGATCTGACCAGTAGAAGGCATCCCATCATAGGTCTGCAGAAGCTCACTGCACTTTATTGAAACACAAATTGGAGGGTGGTGGTATGAGAAGATTCTTTGTGCCTGGAAGATTGGTAGAGACTAGATGCTTGATAAATCCCCGTTGTATGAATTGACTGAATCTAGGTACTGGCAGTGATACTGGTAGGACTGTTTACTGAGGGGCAATGTGCAACTGAGGCATCACAGGTCTCCCTAATGATCTTAATTGGAAATATGATACTGAGCTGGGCTCTCTTTTTGAGGCATTTGAGTCAGAGGCTCACAGGTTGAAAAGTTGGGGCCAGCCTGCTGGACTCTCTGTGGAGGGACTTTCCAAGGATCCTGGCTGGGAGTTGTATGTCTTGTCCTCCTCATGAAACCCAGGCTTCTGTGCTTGCCAGGAGCATCTTCACTTGAAGGTTACACTTGTTGCTTACACAGTACTTCTATTTCTCTTCCCACCATTCTGTGGAACTCATTAGCTAAGTGTTAACACCCACAGATCCCCTTGTTCATAATACTTTTCAACCATTATTCTGAGCACTAAATGAAACATTCCTCTTTTCTGAGCTTACAATAGCTTCTTTTTCCTAAAGACCATATTTAAGATCTCTCACACTGATTTAAACCTATTAATGCCTGAAGGAGAGGCCTACTCCAGACCAGTGTACAGGCCCTTATAGTTATCCTGAAAAGGAAATGGTGAGATTTCTGATCTCTGAAGCAGCTTTCTTCTACTAGAAGAGATCAGAATGAAGTCCTATATTTTCAGAAGTCCTATAATCTTCTTATTCAAGGAATATTTTTGAAGTCATAATTCTGAATGTGAATGTGTAAGCTAGATTTTTACAAAAGTCAGATTTTGTGATGGTGTTCAGATAACTGGAAATTTTATTAGCCAAATATCTTATTTTCATTAAATCAACAACAAATTACTTAATTTTCAGATCATAACTGTGTATTTCCCTTGTACAAACATTAGGAATCCTCGTCTCCTGGAGAAATCTCAACTTTCTTTTTCTTTTTTCTTTTTTAGAATAAAGTCAGAGATTTGTTAACTGCAACTAAAATTTTAAACAAAAGGGCCTTTCACTCATGGATTCAGGCTAAGAAAGCCTCGAATCTAAACGAATGGAGAAACTGGCTTTAGGACCAGACAGAATCAATTGTTTTTGGGTCAATTTGGGTTTGGGAAGCCTACTGAAACTGATCTCTCAACAGGACCCAGGATTAGTGGGCTGTCAGTCATCATTAACCACTGCAGGAGCCCAAATTGCCTGTCTTGAGTCAAAACACTTTGTTTTCACCTGCATTTCTCAATATTCTTGACTAATGGCATACATGTTAATTAGTCTATTAGCAGACTAATGTATGTTGATTAACATGTACATTACTATTTAAATATTTAAGAGGGATTGCTAAATCACTTTTAAAATGTGATATAATGTTCAAATATGCAGTCATTTGAAGCTAAATTTTTAAAATCAAGCAGTGCATTTTTCAATGTGTTATCTGCTTCCTTGTACCCTAAGTTCCCTTGAGGGCAAGCTCTGGGTATGATTCATCTCTGAATGTGTCTTGGTGCCTGGCATGGTGCCTTTGCACACTAGAGTGAGGCAAATAGTTTTGAAATGAATAAAAAGAAGCCTCTTTGAATAGGAAAGGGTGGATTCCATCTGAATGCACAGACTGAGTCTCTGACAACTATGCAGTTTAAAAGGAGTATTTGTATAGCACTGTATAGTTTGCAAGCACCTCCACACATATATTGTCTCTAAACCAAGTGCCAATAAGCTCATTTTACTTTTGAAGAAATTGACCGTTAGAGAGATTATGGGACTCATCACAAATTTTCTGATTCTCTAGTTTATGAACTTAGAAAACAACTCCACCCCCCCCCCCACAAATACCATCATCTGTCAAAATTCATTCAAAGAGGGCTTTTTAACCTGTCTTAACCTACCCAACTCATTATTGTGAAATAATTGTATATATAAATATTGCATTATATATACAAGGGGAGGGCATTGGACAGCATATCTAAAATCAGTTTCTTCAGTTGCAGCCTGATACTCCCATACCCCATTCTCATTGAACACAAAGAGTGGCTGATGGAATCTGATGTGGCTGATCCTACCTACCCAATGCGTGGTGTGTGCACATAAAATTTGGTGCTTGGCTTTGAAAATAATTAATCATCAGGTACAAAGTAGGGAGACAATAAAAAATCTATGTTAAGTTGTAAAATCCAAAGATCTGGTCCAGAAGAAAGCTGAAATTCAGTCTTCTTGATCAGAATGCTTAGATTTTCCCTGCAATATTAGGAATATGGCAGTAACATAAAATTCTCCAAAATGTGACTTATTTTGACATGTTTTAAAGTATTATTTAAATACACTTTTCATCAAGATGATTTAAAGGCAGTCAGCTCCCAGGGGAGAAAAATATGCTCAGCATCCCCCCACCCCCTGCAGTTCTACAATTCGGGTGTGAGTGGCAGGTGGAGCAGAAGGCACGAGCAGTCCAGAGAGTATTGCCTCCTCCTTCGGTGACTCAAAGCCAAAAACAGTTCCTCACTGCTGCTGGTTCTTTGATCTCTTGCTCCCTATTTTTAGAACTCTTCTGTCCAATATCCTCTGCCCCACTGCCATGACCTTTCATGACACACTTCTCCTTGTGGTTATTTTGGGGATCATATTCCTTTCTCAAAGTATTACTACAGCTAGAATTAATGTATGAGGTAGATCAGCCCAAGTCCTTGCTTGAAAAAGCACCCAAAGCACATGTTCCCACAGAAGGGTGAGGAGCTGGTGTACAAAGGACAGATACATCATCCATATTTTTAGTCATCAAAGCATTCTAGAAGGACTGCTTAATGGAGTAGATGCCACAACCTCACAAGATAGCATTATCTAGGTATAGAATCTGGGCACGTGGGTTTAGAAAATGTGTCCAGCACAGCTAACAGGTTATAAGTGTGTGTGTGTGTGTGTGTGTGTGTGTGTGTTGTTTAAGGAGTAGAGAAAGAGGAGATAATCATAAATAAAATATAGGATTTATCAACACAGGTTTCTTTTTCAGACTTTACCTCTCCCTAAATCTATAAACCATATATAAGAGTCAGTGCCCACAATGAGGGAAGGACAGAGATCAAGTATGCTTTGACTGTTCATTATCCCTTAGAAAAGTCTTTCTACATAGAATTTTTAAAAGGAGAACAAAAGTTGCATCACCGGAAATAAGAATAACACATAGATCCAGAGGAAAATCTCCCCTCAGTGAAGAGAGTATTTTTTGTGTTCATCACTATATTTCTGTGTCAAATACAGTGTTAGACAGCTATATTAATTAGATAATTTGATATAACAACAGCTAACCTTTATTGAGCACTTAGTGTACAGCTTTGAGACAAACAAATCTGCATAAATTAAATCACTGAGTGCTACAATAAACCTATGAGGACATGCTGGCATTGTCCCCATTTGAGAGATGAGGATACTTAAGTGCAAAGAGGTTAGATATCTTGTCTCACATCAAATAGCTCTAAAGTGAGAGAGCCAGAATTCAACACTACGCACTTTGGGATCTAGAGCTTATGCTTGGAGAGCAAAGAAATGGGTCTTCTGCTTTTGCTACATCCATGAGGAGTTTGAAGAGCTAAACTTACTCAGTATTATGGGCTGAATTGTGTCCCCTCAAAATTCATATGCTGATGCCCCAAACCCCAGTACTCCTAGGGTGACTATATTTAGAAATATAAAGAGGTAATTAAAGAAGTAATTAATGTAAAATGAGGTCATTAGGGTAGGCCCTAATCCAATATGTCTGGTGTCCTTACAAGAAGAAATTTGGACACAGGCATGTACAAAGTAAAGACCATATGAAGGCACAGGGAGATGGTCTCTGCAAGCCAAGGGAAGATGTCTCAGAAGAAACAAACCCTGGCAGTATATGTTGATCTTGGACTTCAGCCTCCAGAATTGTAAGAGAATAAATTTCTGTTGTTTAAACCAACTAATCTGTGATCTTTTGTTATGGCAGTTCTAGCAAACTAATACATTCAGTGTTAAGGTATAAAATGGGAGACGAGGAAAATGCATTTAGACCAGATTAGTCAAAACAAATAAAACCAATCCAAAACAGAGAGTTGACCAATTACATAACTTTTGTAAATTCACAATTAGGTGGGAGGTGCTGTCAGGACATTCCTTTTGATAGCTCAGACAGACAGCTCCGTTATCAGAGGATTCCTGATGAATCCAGAGACTGAAAGATGTGACTCCAGTTATAGTTTGTTGGGGGCATATAGTTTCTACATGTGTCGACTTTCTTGCTCTCAAGTATTTCCATGTTCAGAGTAACCCATTTATCAGATACCTCACATTTTAAAGATTTTAGTATCAAGATTATACTAAAAAAAAGAGAATATAAAAATCTCTCATAACCCTATTATCTACAGATAAATGCTATTAACAAAAATATATATGATCTTTATTTAATAGTGAGAGTTTGATGTATATAAAATTTTTTATCCTATTTTTGTTCAATTGACATTGGTTTGAGAGTTCTTCCCCCAAGTCATTAGTTTCCAAAAAACATGATCCTAATGATTGCATAATATTCCTTCCAAGAGATCATACTATAATATATTAAACATAATACTCAATGCTGGCAAGGATATTGTGAGGCAAATGTGATAACCACTACACTATGGAAACACTTGGCAAGGATATTGTGAAGCAGGCATTCTCCTAAACTGTTGGTAAAAGTATAAAATGTTATGACCTACAAAGCAGTTTCATATTATATATCAATATTATCAGAATAATTCACATCCACTGCTCCAGCAATGAAAAGCAAAAGAATAGCATTTATGTGTAAACCATCACCTTTTCAGTGAAGCCATCCTGACCAGCTTCTTTTAAATTGCATCCTTGATGTTTAATTTTGACTAGTAGAGACCTCAGTGACTACTAGTCTAGAATCACCTCAGTGATTCTAGATCATTCAGTACAGACACAGTAGAGTCACATCTTAGTAGAAGGCTACTCTATATGTGCCTTAGAAAAGTATAAGGCCTTCCATGGGTCAAACTAATCTGCATGTAACTTAACCACTTGCCAAAACAAAGCCGCACTATCCAAAGAAAGAACAAATACAGAAACTCAACAACATAATATTTATAGTACTCAGCTTCCAAAAGCAAATTACTAGACATGGCAAGAAGCAGGAAAGTGTGATTCAGAATCAGGAGAAAAATTAATCAATAGAAACAGACCTAAAAATGACAGAGATTATGATCCTAGGTAATGTGTTTTAATCACATTAAAACAACTATTACAGCTATGTACAAGTATTTAAAGGAAAACATAAATATAATGAGAAGTGAAAGATATTTTTAAAAGAATCAAATAGAACTTCTAGGGATGAAGACTATACTATCTGAAATGAAAATTTCACAGATGAGGTTGATAACAAAGAAGACACCGCAGAAGAAAAAAAAATAGTGAATTTGAGGGTATAACAATTTAGAATGTATCCAAAAGTAAGCACCGAGGGAAAAAAAAAAGGCTTCAAAAAAGAAGAAAAAAACAAACAGAACTTTCATGACTTGTGGAATGATAGCAAACAGTCTGATAGCTGTGAAATTGAAGTCCCAGGAGAGGAGTAGGAAAACAGAAAAATATGTGAAGGCATTATATAGTGAGAAATTTCTCCAATTTGACAAAAACTATAAACCCACAGATCCAAGAAATTTTATAAATCTCAAACAGGCTAAAAACAAAAACAAACAACAAAAAAAAAACCAGCTCCAAGGCACATGAATACCAAACTGTTGAAAACCAATGATAAAGAGAAAAATTAAAACCAGCCAGAGGAAAAGACTGATTACCTAGAGGCAACAAAAAAATATGAATGACAGCTGACTTCTTTTCAGAAATATGCAGGCCAAAGGCCAATGGAATGAAATCTTCTAAATGCCAAAGGGGGATGGGGAAGCAAAAAAATTTTCAAAAATTAAGGCAAAATAAAAACTGTCTTATATAAACAAAAGCAGAGAGAACTTATCATCAGCATACCTGAGCTACAAAATTACGTTCAAGGAAGTTTCTCCAGCAAAAGGAAAATCATATCAGATGGAAATTTGGACGATACAAAGGAATAATGAGTATCAGAAATGATAAATATGTGAATAAATTTGAAGTACTTTTCTTCTCATTTTAAAATTTCCTTAAAAGATAGTTGACTGAAGCAAAAAGAATTACCAGGCATGTGGAGCTTAAAACATACATAGAAGTAAAATATATAATACAATAGCACAAGGATCAGAGAGGGAAATGGAATTATACTGTTGTAAGGTTCTTACATTATGCATGAAGCCACATAATAATATTTGAAGGAAGACTGTGATAAGTTTAACTATGTATATTGCAAACCCTAGAGCAATCAATTAAACAAAATGAATAGCACTAGAATGGCTTTCACTTTAGAACTATACAGAAAAGGTTAAAAAGAGTAAGTCTTAACTTCCTTGGAGAAACAAAGAATCAATTCTGGCTTTTTGGATATTGTTTATAAAAACCCTGTCAAACTACTACCTAAGGAATATCTTTAATTTACTTCTCAATAATTTTAGTTTACAAGCATTATTTTTACTACTGCTTCTGTATCTTTCAATGGAAAATAAAAAATAATGAGCATCTTAAACATAAAATCAACTGACATTTTAAAACATATATGTTCTTTGTGCAATAAAATTTGTATTATGCTATTTTGTATTGTTAAGTATTACTTTTCCTCACACAACTTTAACGAAAAGATAATGTGACTCTATTTCAGGGAATGTATCACAGTGGTTTTATACATAGACTCTAGTGTTTGACTACCTGGGTTCCAATCTCGGCTTTACCAATTACTAGACATGTGACCTTGAGCATATTACTTAACATCTCTGTATTTTAGTTTCCTGTAATGTAGGGAAAATAGTGCCTATCTTATAGGGTTGTTATAAAGATCAAGTGACTTAATATATTGAAAACACTTAGAAAAATACCAGGAAGACACTAAGTACTGTAAGAGTGCTATCTATTATTACTCACAAAAATTAGTAAAATGTAGATAAAGAATTAAGTTTTAAAGAGATAATAAATTTAGGAGATTTGGTAAAGAAAACTACTTGAAAACTGGGAAAGCAAGTTTTAGTTCTACCCTATCATTATCTGTGTAGCCATTGACATGATGCTAAACTTATTTGGGCCTTATTCATTCACTTGCTTGGTCCTTCCTTCCTCATTTCCTGTTGTCATCTCTTGTACAAATATTTACTGAAAACCTAGTACATTATACTGTGTTAAGTAAGTACCAAGGTATTTGTTGTCTCATGGTTTTCTGGGGGAGAAAGTCACATAAACAGACAATTAAAATAGTACACTATAAGTATGATGATGGAGATGTCAGAATTCCCTTCCATTTCAGAAAGCCTATGGGGGCACCTGGGTGGCTCAGTTGGTTAAGTGACTGCCTTCGGCTCAGGTCATGATTCTGGAGTCCTGGGATCGAGTCCCACACTGGGCTCCCTGCTCAGCAGGGAGTCTGCTTCTCCCTCTGACCCTCCTCCCTCTTGTGCTCTCTCCCTCTTTCTCTTATTCTTTCTCTCAAATAAATAAAATCTTTGAAAAGAAAAAAAAAAGAAAGCTTGTGGATCTGTGGGCACATGGATGATTAAACACTTATTATCACCCTAAGGGAAGACTCTTTAGAATGTAGACCTCTATGAGTCCTGTTCTAATTTTGACCATGGTTCTGTCATTGATATTAGCTTATGGAATTAAACTTTATTAGAGATTGGATGAGTATGTGAGTGATTCCTTTCTGGCTTTCCTTTAAAAAGAATTTGTAAATGAAACCAAGGGTCAGCCTATTTGGCAGCATTTCCTCTAATCCCTCCAAATAATGAAGATTTAATTGACTACATATTTTAATACTCAGGCAAGAAGCTACTCTTAAAATAACATCACAGCAGCTGATTCCTACAATTTCCAGTTTGAACCCCGTTAATCCCTAATAATCCCTTTGGTTCAGGGTGTAACGGAAGACCAAAAAATATATAATGGCTTTATTTTTTTAAAAAAGCCAATATGGTTTTAAAGCAATAATTTCATTGTATTAACAAATCATAATTAAGAAAAATATGGAATTGATTTAGAAACTATCATAAAATTATAGCTGATTATTCCCTCTATTTTCTGTATCAGCTGTAATGTGGTTTGTATCACTTTTATAATAAAGAAGATCTTATTAAAAAATAAAATAAAACTGATTTCCTTCTTAAAGGAAAAAAAAAGAAACTATCATAAATATTTGAGGATATCTAAAGATAAACTAATAATGCAGAATATTTTAACAGTGTCCCCAAAAGATCAGTCACCTTTGCTCATCACTAGAGCCGCTCAGGAAGAAGAATCATCAAGAGAGGAGCAGTCACCTTTGTTTTATTTAAAATATACTTTAATCAAGAAGCATAGGGTGGGGGATGGGAAAAATAAGTGACAGGGACTAAAGGTGATGAGCAATGAACAATGTAAAAATTGTTGAATCGCTATATTTATATACCTGAAACTAATATAACACTGTACGTTAATGCCACTGAAATTAAAATAAAAAAACTTAATAAAACATAAAAAAATGAAGAAAGGGATGCCTGGCTGGCTCAGTTGGTAGAACACACAACTCTTGATCTTGGGGTCATGAGTCAAGCTCCACATTGGGTGTACAGCTTACTTTAAAAAAAAGAGATATTAAAAAAAAAAAACAAAGAAGAATACATATTTCTATTACGAGTTAAACTGTGTCCCCCCCAAAGGATATGTTAAAATGCTAACTCCTGGTACCTGTGAATGTGACCTTATTTGATGTAGGGTGTTTGTAGATTGCTATGGACTGAATGTTTGAATGTTTATATCCCCCATCCCCACAAATTCATGTTGTAAATTGCCAGTGTGGGTGATATATGAAAATGGAGCCTCTGAGATATAATTAAGTCATGAGTGTGGAGTCCTTATGAATGGGATCAGTGTTCTTATAAGAAGAGACATGAGAGAGATGAATACCTTTCTGCTCTCTTTGCAGTGAGGACACAGTGAAGACAGTTACCTGCAAACCAGGAATAGTGGTCTCACCAGACACTGGGTCTCTTGGGACCTTGATCTTGGACTTGCCAGCCTCCAGAACTGTGAGAAATAAATGTTTGTTTTTTTAAGCTACCCAGTCTGTGATACTCTGTTACAGCACCCCAAACTAAGACACAGATGTAATCTGTTAAGAAGAGATTATACTGGATTGGGTTAAGAAGAGATTATACTGGATTGGGTTGCATTAGGGTCCACCAATGGACCAAAGGCACCACTAATCCAATGACTGGTGCCTTTATAAGAAGAGGAAATTTGGACACAGAGACATAGGCACACCAGGGAGAAGGCCATGTGAAGATGAAAGCAGAGAATGGAGTGATGCATCTACAGCCAAGGAATGCCGAGGGTTGCAGCCAACCACCAAAAGCTAAGAGAGGCAAGGAAGAGTCTTTGGAAGGAGCACGGCACTATTGACACCTTGAGTTTGGACTTAGAGCCTGTAGAACCGTGAGAGAATATACTTCTTTTGTTTTAAGTCATCCAGTTTGTGATACTTTGTTACAGCAGCCCTAGGGAGCCAATAAAGTTTCTTCAGCAAAATTCCAGTTGAAGGACTTCTATTATCTGCTAAAATGGAGAAACAATGACCGTATTTACTTTCCCACCTGCAACAAATAAAAAAGCCAGACAAAATATAGGAAACATTTCATAGACATAGGACATTAAAGAGTACAGTCTAGTGACTGCTTAGAGTGGGAAAATAAAAGAGATGAGACCTACAATTACCCCGGCTCATTGCCTGAAAAGAATATCCAGGCTCAGCACAGGCAGGGGGACCCTGTCAGAGTCCAGCAGTCTCCCTGAGTTGATCTGACAGAGATAGGTGTCTAGAGAAGCCAAAGTGTCTAGAGAAAATAGGGCAAAGTCCTGAACAGGGAAGAGCTGCACAGAAAAGATCTGAAAAGCACAGTCTTCGTGTCATCAACTAAGTACTGAATGAATGGTTCATCCAGGTAAGGAAATATCCAAGGCTGGGGAAAGAACTGTCTAAAAGGAGTGGAGGGAACAATTATTGGAACACACATAGAATTGGAAATAGTTTGTGTTTCTACCAGCCAGAGTGAAAAACTTCTTAAGTCAGGGGACAGCAGTTGAAGTACTCAGAAAGGTTTAGCCTCAGTAGTGGGGACAAATTCAGCCTAGACTAAATGCTCTCTGATCCATAATAAAGCTTAAAAACAAGACTTGAAAGGATTCAATTGTTTCCAAGTAACCTAACTATGTTCCAGAATAAAATCTAAGAATAATTTTAGGGATATAAATATATTTAGCACCCAAGAAGATAAAAGTCACAATATCTGACATCCAATCAAAAATTGCCAAGCTTTCAAATGAATAAGAAAATATGATCCATATTGAGGAGAAAAAGCATTCAGTAGAAACAGACCCAGGAATGACACATATGATAGAATTCTCAGAAAAGGACATTAAAAGAGTTATTATAACTACATACCATATACTCAACAAGGTCAGGTCATAAAAAGATTAACTGCTGTGTAGCTACATGGAGATATTTTCAAGACCCAAATCAAGCTTCTAGAGTTGAAAATAGAATGTCTGAGATGAAAAATATAATAAATGTAAAAAAAAATACAATAAATGTGATTAACAGCAGATTATATGTCTATCATAAAAGAAAAGATTAATGAACTTGAGATATAACATTAAAAATTATCCAGGATAAAACACATAGAGGAATAAAAAGACTAAAAGTAAAATAAAGAGTCCAGTGAGTTGGGAAAAACTTCAAGTGACCTAATATGGAGTCTCCTAAATGCAGAGAGGGAGTGTGATGTGAGACCAAAAAATATTTGAGGATAATAGCTGAAAAATTTTTACAAATTCGATGAAAATTATAAACCCATTGATCCTAGAATCCCAAGCTAAAGAAATATAGGAAAACTACACAAGGCACATCACAATCAAATTGCTTAAAACTGGTGATAAAGAGAAAATTCTTAAAAGAAGTCACAGAAATGATACATTACATAGGGAAGAATAAAGATAAGAATATCAGAAGACTTCTCATCAGAAACAACACAAGCCAGAGCAGTGAGACATCTTTTAATGGAAGAAAAGACTGGCAACATAGAAGTCCAATACCCAGTAAAAATAACTTTCAAATATGAAGGTAAAATGCACAAGTGAGTCATGAAACAACTGGTGAAAACTGAATAAGGTAAGTAGGCTAGTTAACAGTACTGTACTCACGTCAATTTCCCAGTTTTACTGTACTACAGTTATAAGATGCCACCATTAGAGAAAGGTCAGTAAAAGGTTCATGGGACTGACTCTAATACTTTTTTTTGCAACTTCCTGGAGTCTACATTATTTCAAAATAAAAAAGTTTTAAAAAGGAAAATGCGACAAATTCTTTTCTAAATACAGAAAACCCGAGAGAATTCATCACCAGCACACCTGCACAAGAAACATTAAAAGAAGTGCTTCAGGGAGAAGTACTGTTGTACTGTCGTAAGGTACTTACATTATGTGAAACAGTATAAAATCACTTGAAGGTAGTCTGTGATAGATTTAAAATGTATACTGTAAACCCTAAAGCAACCGCTGAAATTAACAAAGAGTTATAGCCCATAAGCCAATAAAAGGAGTAAAATAGAATTATTAAAAAAAAAAATACAGTCTGAGGGGTGCCTGAGTGGCTTGGTTGTTGAGCATCTGTCTTCGGCTCAGATCATGATCCCGGGGTCTTGGGATCGAACCCCTCATCGGGTTCCCTCCTCAGTGGGAAGCCTGCTTCTCCCTCTCCTACTCCCCCTGCTTGTGTTCCCTCTCTCGCTGTCTCTCTCTCTGTCAAATAAATAAATAAAATCCTTAAAAAAAATAAAAATAAAAAAATACAGTCTGAAAAAGAAAGAAAAATGTTAAAGAGGAATAAAGAATAGATGGGACAAGTAGAAAACAGCAAGATGATAGATTAATCCTAACTACATCAATAATCACATTAAGTGTGAATGGTCTAAACACCTCAATTAAAAGATAGAGACTGTTATATTGGATAAACAAGCAAAACAAGAAACCCACTTTATTTATTTTTAAAAAGATTTTATTTATTTATTTTACACACACACACACACACACACAGAGACAGAGACAGAGAGCGAGAGAGAGCACAAGCAGGGGGAGCTGCAGAGGGAGAGGGAGAAGCAGGTTCTCCATTGAGCAGGGAGCCAGATGTGGACTCGATCCCAGGATCCTGGGATCATGACCTGAGCCAAAGGCAGATACTTCACCACTGAGCCACCCAGGCACCCAAGAAACCCACTTTAAGTGTAAAGACACACATAGATTAAAAGTAAGAGATGAAAAAATATAACATGCTAACACTAACCAAAAGAAAACTGGAGTTGGGAGTAGATTTCAGAGCGAAGAATATCAGTAGGGATAAAGAGAATGTATTAGAGTTCTCCAGGGAAACAGAAGCAATAGGAAATATATATACATATAAATACATACATATATATAATATATATTATATGAATATAATATAAACAATCATATACATATAGAAGTTTAGGGGTGCCTGGGTGACTCAGTTGGTTAAGCGTCCAACTCTTGATTTTGGCTCAGGTCAGCATCTCAGGGTTGTGAGATCCCGCCAAGCCAAGCTGGGTGTGGAGCCTGCTTAAGATTTTCTCTTTCCCTCTCCCTTTGCCCCTCCCCCTTAAAAAAAAAAAGAAGTTTAGTATAAGAAATTGGCTCCTATGAGTATGGAAGCTGACAAAACCCAAGATCTCCAGCTGGCAAGCTGCAGATCGAGGAGAACTAAATGGTGTAGTTCCAGTCCCAAGGCCAGCAGGCTCAAGACCCAGGAAGAAGAGATGTTTCAGTTCAAGTCCAAAGACAGGAAAAACAGATGTTCCCAGCTCAAAGGCATTCAGGTAGGAGGAATTTCTTCTTACTCAGCCTTTGGTTCTATTTAGGCCTTCAGCTGATTGGATCAACAACCCCCCCACAATGGAGAGAGCAATCTACTTCTCAGTCTACCAATTCAAATGTTAATCTTATCCAAAAACACCCTCACAGACACACCCAGAATAAGGTTTGACCAAATATCTGGGTACTCCATGGCTTAGTCAAGTTGACACATAAAATTAAGTATCACAGAAGGTCATTTCATAATTATAGCGGGGTTAATTTTTCAAGAGAATTTAGCAAACTTACATGTTTATGCACCTAATAACAGATGTTTAAAATATATCAAGCAAAACCTGACAGAACTAAAAGGAAAAATAGATAAATCCATAACTGCAGTTAGAGGTTTCAATACTCCTCTTTTATTTATCCAAAGACTAGGTAGACAAAAATCAGTGGGAATACAGAACACTTGAACATCACTTTCACACAACTTAGCCTAATGGCCGTTTATAGAACACTCTACCCACACAGCACAGGTATTCTTTTCAAGATAGACCATATTCTGGGGCATAAAATAAGTCTCAATAAATGTAAAAGAATTCAAGTCATACACAGTTTATTTTCTGACCACAATTAAACTAAACTAGAAATAAATAACAGAATACTTGAAAACTATCCAAATCGTTCGATCCCAAATAACACACTTTTTAAAATAACTCGGAAGTGAAAAAGAAATCAAAAAGGAAATTAGAAAGTCCTTTGAACCAAATGAAAATAAAAGCAACATATCAAAATTTGTGGGATGCAGTTGAAGCCAGGGTTAGAGAAAAATCTATAGCACTAAAAGCTTATAACAGAAAGGAAAAAAATCTTAAATCAGTGACCTCAGCCTCCACATTAAGAAACTTGACAGATAAGAGAAAACTAAAGCCAAAGTAAATAGAAGAAAGGAAACAACACCAGATGGCACACCACAAACAATGGTGGAATTGAATTAAACAATTCTCTAAAATGCCACCAATGTAATAGAATCCTGGAGTACAATCCTCTTACTCAATATGCTCTCCCTCCTTGTCTACTCCCACTGTAGTCAACTGCCTAGGAAAAAAGCTCCAAATAACTGAGATCACCTTAAAAACTATAAAACAGCAATCTTGAGATTGATCATGCACCATTTCAGCTAAGGCCAAAAATATAATTCACATATCCCCTAGTTACCATTAGAACACCAGAAGATGTAAGTTTACCCAAAAGGTTCTAAATACCTGGATGGCTTATCAAAGGGAAGTAGAAAGGCATTTGAAACAAAAATATCCAACCCTTGTTAATGAGAGGTTGTCAGAGGACTCCCAAGGCTCATGTTGATACTATATCATAAGCAGAGTCAATTAAATTCAAGCAGAGAAAAACACTGCTTGTTCTTCCAAGTTTGCAGAGGAAGCAATGGAAGTTCCAAGAGCAACACTGTCCAGTGCAGTGATCCTCACCCTTAGTATGGGTCCATGTTCAGACAGGGGTCCAGAAAAGATTGTGCACACTGTACCTTTATGAAGGGATCTATTACACAGTATTTTCACACACATTATTTACGCATGCTCTCACCACTTCTAGCCTATGTGGTCCTCAAAGTCAGGGACTACATCTTTGTATTCTCAAAACCTAGCACAGTGACGGCGCCTGGGTGGCTCAGTTGGTTAAGCGACTGCCTTCGGCTCAGGTCATGATCCTGGAGTCCTGGGATCGAGTCCCGCATCGGGCTCCCTGCTCGGCGGGGAGCCTGCTTCTCCCTCTGACCCTCTCCCCTCTCATGCTGTTTCTCACTCTCTCTCACTCTCAAATAAATAAATAAAATCTTAAAAAAAAACCTTGCACAGTGCAATCATTTATTAAATGTCCTTTAAAAGGCAAGCACAAACTAAAGGATTATAACCCAGTGTGATACTCTAGAGACTTAGAAAAACAAAACAAGCCTTCAGATCCAAGTTGAAAGCAAAGAACAGAGGCTTATTATCATTTCTCTGAGTTCAATTAGATTTTAAAAACATTTAAAAAATGGATTTGTTTCAAATCTTCAGTGAGAGTTTGGGTGGGACTGGGTTTTATCTGAACCAGTCTGCCCATCCTTTTCCCACAGTGCTCTGGAAGAAAGCAGAGAGAGATGACTCACCAGTTGGCACAATTCTTAGTTCCTATGTACTGACACCAAATTGTGTTCCAAAAGAGAGGCGTTTACAAAGGATTAAAACCTGGATGCCCGGGCCCTGGAATGTGGTTCATGTTATAAGCTTTCCAACATGGTGCTAAATTAACTGCATTTGGTTCCAGATGGTTGACTCATAAGTGGAGAGGTGACTTCAAGTGGAAATTGTCTCAATTCTCAGTTTATGCCACTTCAGAAGCCTTCCCTGAGTTTGCTCCCATTCCCATCCTCACCCCTACCTCCTTCTGTGGCCCCAGCTTTTAGGGTTGCAAACTCCTGAAAATTGATGGCCCAGCTATGAAAGTAGGCCCTTTCTGGTTCCCTTTCCTGGACTGAGAGTAAAGGATTTCTCTACTCAAAATAGTTGAACGATGACCTAGAACGCGGTGAAAGCCCAGAGAAAAGAAAGATAAATGAAATCTAGATCAACCGTGGTAACAAGAAAAGAAAATGAATCCATTGGGACGTCATAATTCACTATGATCTTCTCATTCCAACCCTCCCATCCTCACCTTCCACAACACAGGAGCATATGAATGTGCGCATGTGCGCTCGCGCCTCAGTGCACCGGCCCAATACCCTCTTCGTATAGTCGGTCCCCCAGCTTCCTTCTGAGTTTCCACTCTCTTTGTACTTGCTCTTTTTCTGTTATCTTTTGCTGTTACCACCTTGCCTTTAGGGAGCCTGCACAGCCCTCGGTTACGGGCTTTGACTGCCCTGGCACTTCCCTTCTTTCAAACACAGAATCCCCAAATAACGCTTCCTTTGTTATTTCTCATTAAACTCCACATCCTCTGGAACTTGTCATCTGTCCCCCAGATAACAGAAATCACATCCATCTAAATCATTCTCCACAGTGCCCAGCAAGGAAGCAGGTGTAAGTGGAGATGCATGTCACCATGCCCGCTCTCTGATTATAACGATGTGGTGATGATGTGGACAAGATGGTAATGATCCCATTCGCTTCAGTCTGCACCTCCTTTTAGAAACTAGACTCGCCAGTGGCTCAAAGACGTCAACATCAATGAATCTGAAAGTGCTAAGAAAAAGGGAAAGGATAGCTCTATAAAGGTGAGGTGGTAACAATACAAGAAAGGGGAAAAAGAGGAAACACTCATAAAGGGAAACTCAGAGAGTCAGGACAGTGCCGCAGAAATGCAAAATTGGCATGGGTTTTGCAGTCTGACAGGACTGGGTTAGAATCCCTGTTTGGTCACATTCTAACTGCCTGGTCTTGGGCAAGTTGCTTAACTTCTCTGAATCCCCACTTTCTAAGCTTAGAAAGATGTTAAAATGTTCATCTTAGAGGATTTTCCTGAACATCCCATGAGATCACCTTTAAGGCATTTGGCTCGTGTCAGGTGTCCTATAAGTGTCAGTTCCCTCCCCTCTCCTCTCAGAAAGAAGGATCCATCGCGATAAGAATTTCCACTGGCACCCAAAGGGCTGCTCTTGTCTGTAATCAATGCATCTCTTAAGGTTCTCGCATTCAGGTGTTTCCTAATGTCTCGCGAAGATGGGCACGTCCTCTACAACTGCCACCTTCAGAGGGAATGTGTATGCAAGTGCCTGTGCAGAACTGCGCCTGACCCCTCCCGTCCACCAGAATTTACAAACTCAACGAGTCCTCTCATCTTTAAGGGGTGGGGCTCTAAATTAGATATCTCTTGGTTGCACTGCACCTAGAACATAGATCACTGTATTGTATTATCTGCATCAACATCTACATCTCCCCCCAGCTGCGAGAGACATTGATGGCAAAGTCTAGATACTATTCCTCTTTGGGTTGCCACCTAGCACAAAGCCTGGCACACATACCATATTGATAGGATTGACCTGAATCACCAATCTTCTGGATCTGCAATGCCTCAGTATATATTCTACACGTTATCATTCCCCAGCAGCCTTTCCCAGAGTCTCAGAAATTCAAGCACTGAACACATATTATCTTTGTCCATTAAGAATTGACTGTTTAGGTGATCAAAGGTACAAACTTCCAGTTATAAAATAAATCAGTCCTGGGGATGCCATGTACAGCATGGTGACTGTAGTTAATAATACTGTGTTGTATATTTCAAAGTTGCTAAGAGAGTAGATCTAAAAATTCACCTCACAAGAAAAAACACTGTAACTGTGTGTGGTGATGGGTGCTAACTAAACATATTGTGGTGAACATTTCCCAATATATACGAATATTGGACCATATGTTGTATACCTGAAACTAATGTTATATGTCAATGGTATCTCAGTTTTAAAAGAAAGAAAAAAAAAGTTAGAAACAACTACACACACACACACAGATTGGCTGTTTAAAAACACTTTTTTTCTTTGGAGAGCTAAAACCTACTCAAAGGAAAGGGGTACAAGATTTAAAAGAAATGCCTGGGACTAGCCCCAAAGTGCTCTTTGCTTTTTATTTATTGTCCTAACCTTGGGCACCCCACCACCACCCTCACATCCAAGGCTGAGAGACTCTTTTTTTTTTTAAAGATTTTTTATTTTTTTATTTATTTGACAGAGATAGAGAGAGAGCACAAGTAGGCAGAGAGGCAGGCAGAGGGAGAGGGAGAAGCAGGCTCTCCACCGAGCAGGGAGCCCGATGCGGGACTCGATCCTGGGACTCCAGGATCATGACCTGAGCCGAAGGCAGTCGCTTAACCAACTGAGCCACCCAGGCACCCAAGGCTGAGAGACTCTTGCATAAGTCTCAGAGACACAGGGTGTTCAAGGTGGGTGCCTGGAGGGCTCTGTGCTTAGTAACTGTTGCAAGGGTGACCGATGGTTGTGGGAGGTGGCGGCTCTGTCTGCCTCAAGTAACGAAGTTGATGGTGATGACTAAGTTACAGTAGAAGTCTCTCTCAATCTCTGAGTTCCTCCTTTGTTCTGACACATCTCTTTTTCTTCAGAGGAAATCGAAGCAAGCTTAGGCAAGGGTCCTTGTGCAGAGGGAACCCTCTTTTATGGTTTAACTCATTCATTACCAGACTCTTGTGAAGAAACTGGGGCCCACAATTACTGAAAACCAAATGAGTCCAAGAAACATTTAGAAATATATTTAAGTAACTTCCACAGTCAGTTATTAGGGGAAGTCAAGAAGTTTCTAAACTTTAACGCAGATTTCATGGAGGGTGAATCCCATGTTCTTTGTTTTTTTCTTAAAGATTTTATTTATTTGTCAGAGAGAGAGAGAGAGAGAGAGAGAGAGCACAAGCTAGGGAAGTGGCAGGCAGAGGAAGAAGCAGTCTCCCTACTGAACAAGGAGCCCAATATGAGACTCCATCAAGCCCAGGACCCTGGGATCATGACCAGAGCCGAAGGCAGACACTAAACCGACTGAGCCACCCAGGCGTCCCTCCCATGTTCTTTAAAAGAATAACCTTTAGAGACAGACCCTCTGCTCTCCCTCAACAGCTCTGTGCCTTTGCGCCAGTTACTGATGCGAGCTAGCTAAGCCTCAGCTTTCTAATCATTTAAATGGACATAAAATGGAATACTATAACCAACAGGGGTATAAACATTAGATAAAATCAATAACTCATCTATATATACTAACTCCCTAGTCTTTGGCAGGCAAAATCCGGGTCCCATAGATAGAACTGTCCCCACGGCTCCCGTATGCTGAGGCCAGGAGTTGGCTGTCAATAGTCCTCAGGCATGGTGTTTTGTACCTGGCTGGTTCCTGGGGCACTTGAGTGCATGACCCCTGAGCTGGGGCCACCCCATTATCTTTTACAGATGAGGAAACCAAGGCAAAATGTCACAGGGCTCACCTTTGCCTGCAGGCAAATTTGCAATTCCATGACAGGCAATGCTCAAGTGCTTTCTTAAATGGTCACTGGGACTCCAGTGCAAGCCAGAGAACTGGGCTGCATGGACTTTTTCAATCACTTCATCTATATACCGTTTATCAAATGTTTTTATAACTTGAGTTCATTTAGTGCAAAGAATGCAGAATATTCTCTAGAGGATAAGGCTAGCTCATTCTATGCTAATTGTAATAAAAGTGAAGATAATGATGGGGCTTAGCTGTAGCAGTAATTGGAATTTATTAGGCACTTACTATGTCCCAAGCATCCTGATGAGCATTAAACATGTCTTATGTCTTATTTCACATAATCAGCCCAACAGCCGAAATCGTCTTTTGTACTTCGTCCTCAGACCAGCAAAAATCTGCAGGAATAAATTGCTTCAATTTTTCTGTGGGATCTGGGTGCTCAAGTACTGTGCCCAAATCAAATCTTTTCTAAATTCTGAATGTGGTATGTGTGGTTTTAAGTAGGCAATTCAGAGACAGGTATCTCTGGAAATAAAACACAAGAGGAGAATTTTAATTCTTAATCGTTTGCATCTGGAGCCATTTGATAGTCACTGATAATTAATATATATCATATTGCTTAATCACGTTTAGAAGATGGATTGCCGGGTGGAGTGGGAGAGGTGCCTTCTAGTCTGTTCCAATGAAATGTTTCTGTGTTATCACCAAATAATAAGTTCTGTAAGGTGAGGGGGTTAGAAATGCCTGGCTTCCTGTGGACAAATGCCAGGTGGAGGAAATAAACAGATATAGTTCCCACTGGTTACAGATGCCCTAAAAAAAAAGTGTTTCCTATCATGCTGCCAAGACAATGCCAGCTGGTTATAACATAAATTCAGGGGGAGAAGAAAGAAGGAGACTCAGTAGTGTCTGGGAGTGAGTGAAGTAGAAAATAAGACTCATTCTAATTTTGTTTATAAAGTATAAACTCCTACAACTGAGTTAAGTGGCAGCCCTGATTCTTAAGTAAATGAAAGTCTCATCAACCTGACAATTAAATTAAAACCTGGAGCCCAGGGTGCTATTAGTTTGTGAGTGGTTGGGAGTAACAGAATGCTGGAGCAGGACAGGTTCTAGAGTCATGCAGGCCAGAGATCACGACTGGTAGCCCCCAGATGTTGCCCTCTTTGATTTTCCTAGAATTAACTTAGATGGCTTTTTAACATTGTTTTAATTAATTGTGAACATTTAAAAAATTAAAGGACTTCACAGAAAAATCCAGATCGCTGATATCCTCTAAAAAACGAGAAAACAGGCAAACACAGGACCTGCATTTTCACCTAATAACCCCTCAGACCCCCATGGTTGGTCCCCACTATCACCATGGTTCCCCAATGCTGTGGCCTAGTGTGAGCCACCATGAATCCTTGAAATGGCATTTTGTTACTTGCCTGACCCCTGTGAGCCCTTCAGTGCATGTACCCTGAGCTGGGGCAACCCCATTATCTTATAGATGAGGAAACCAAGGCAAAACCTCACATGGCTCATAAATACCAGAGTCCCAGTGTTATGACAGGTCAGGCCATTTGCAAACCATCCTAGTTAACATCTCTTGCCAGTTCCCCAAAGGAATCCTATGGTCCAGACACACTAGATGCACCCTCGTCATGCATGGTCAAGGCTCTGTTTCCCTCTGTCCCAAATGTCTTTCCCTGTATCAGATTCTTGCTCATCCTTTCAGACTCAGAGTATTTCCACCCTCACTCCCCAGGCAGAGAGGTGTCCACATAGCACTTTGTACCCACTTCCACAACAGACTGCAAAGTCCTCCAGGGGAAGGTCAATGTTAAGGCCCTCTTTCTGATGTCACTGGTGCCATGACACACTAGGAGTTCTGAATAAATCCGGGGTTCAAAGGGGATAATACAATTTGTCCTCAGATACACAGATAATTATATTCATAATGTCTAGCACAAAAAAACAGGTTAAAAACATATTCAACCCATAAGGCACACTCAGACTGATAAGCTATCAAGTGACCTTGAAAACTTTCTCTCTGTGACATATGCAATTTCTACCAGCTCAAGCCTTACTCCAGACATTGAGACTCCTTGATCAGTGTGGCCGGTGAGGTATCAGAGGGACCCCAAAGGTCCTAGATATCTTCCCCACCAGCCTGCCAAATTGTTTAAAAGTCCGCTATATAAACTTACTTGCATTAAGGCTTTTCCTGTTAAAATGCAACACTCTTTCTCCCATCCTCCCCAAGAGCCAGTACATTAGGCAATTCTCGGAGGTTAGCACAGCTTCAGTTATCAACTATTTTTCTATCTGATACATTTATCCTGGAATATCTGGGTAAGCTGTGATAGAGTTAGATAAAGTAAAGTTTTAGGAGAGAGGACAGGCCTGAATGTCCGAAGAGATGGGGAATAGGCAGTATGCACAATGTTTAAGTAGGAGGCTTGTTAGAACCAAGACGCCTGTGTCCAATTCCGCTACCTCCTAGCTGAGTGTCTTTTGCTTAGCCACTTAACCCTCTGTGCCTCCACTTCTTCACTTAGATAGAAAATGGTGTTAACAAGAGGCTCTGCCTCAATGGGGCATTGGAGAATTCAGTGAGTCAACATACAGCAGGCATTCAAAACGGTGTCTGACATAGAGTGGTGTAAGTGTTTGCTTCTCTTATTATTAGGAGAGAATGGAAAGAAACAGCCCTGCAAAGGGCCCCTCCTGCTCTACTACCTACTGGTCCCCTTTCCCAAAGGACAGGTGAAAGATACAAGGCCCAGAGTCGATGAACAGCTTACCGGAGCCTGCAGGCTAGTGGACAGCAGAGCTAGGGCTTCCCATCCAGGGGTCCGCGCCCCCGCCCCCCCCCCCTTGGAACTTGCTGATGAGTAAGAGAAGAAAGGGTTGTGGGAGACCCAGAGAAGCCGAGAGCGAATCTAGCCTCTCTCCCTTCTCGGGATAAAAGGACCCAGCCCTTTGGGACTTCTCC
Organism: Eumetopias jubatus; assembly: GCF_037043125.1. Taxonomy (NCBI): domain Eukaryota; kingdom Metazoa; phylum Chordata; class Mammalia; order Carnivora; family Otariidae; genus Eumetopias; species Eumetopias jubatus. Next base: position 35,777,441 of record NW_028274810.1, on the reverse strand, counting down.
CCAGAGTCAATTCCATGTCCTTGCTCTCGGGTGGGCTCGAAGTCGGAGCAAACGCCACCCTCTGACACACACACACCCACACCCCCGCGCCTGGGCGTACCCTCTAAGTCTGGCACAACGCGGCAACTCGCTGCCCCGCTGGGAGGACGAGTCAACAGTGGGGTGGACGGGAAAAGTGACATAATCCGGCCGCGGCGCCCTCCGCGCCAGCCTCCCACGCAGCGCGGGGTGGACCCGGGGCCCTCGCAGGGGTGCGGGCTGGGGCCGGGCCACTGCGGTCTCCCGCGCGCGCTCGGACCCGCCCGCCCGCAGCTCCTGAGGCCCCGCGGCCCGAGGCCCAGGGGCCGGCACTCCGCGGCAGCGCGGCGGCCGCGCGGTCTCAGGCCCTGCTCCGGGGGCCGCCGCCGCCCCCCGGAGCTGGATGACGGAGTCTTGAAAGACTTTCACCAAATATGGGCCGGGGCTGGAAGCGTCCTGCGGCGCGCGCCGCCGGAAACCTCGAGCCCTGCCCACCGCCGCGACTTCGGGCGCGCGGGCCGGGCGGCCGGCAGGGGGCGGCGGGCGGCGGGCGGCGGGCGGCGGGCGGCGGGCGGCGGGCGGCAAGCGGCAAGCGGCCCTGGCGCGCCGACCGCTCCAGCCCCCGGTCTCCCCGCCGCGGAGACCCTGCGCGCTGTTTCCGCAGGGGTCCCCAGGGCAGTCGAGGCCCTCCCCGCGCGCCGGCCACCCAGATCCCGCCGCCAGCCCGATGACCTCTGGCTCTCCCTACCATCACTCCACGGGGTGGGGTTGGGGGCCCCGAGCGGGGTGGAGGGAAAGGATGGCGCGGGGACGTCACCTTAAAGCTGACCTTTCGCCGTCACCATAAATTGTTCTGTTCATTAAAGTGGCTATAAAAACTGTAGTTGTGAGACTGGGTGTGCAGGCGAGGACCTGACCAAGAGGGCACATGCCCGCGCAAACACACCGCTGTAGAGGCGCTCCTATGGTCCAAGGCGGTGGTTCTCAGGGTGTGATTCCTCGGGCCAGCAGCTGCAGCATCACCTCGGGACGTGTTAGAAATGTAGCTAATAAGAAACGCTGGGGTAGGGCCCAGCAATCAGTCTCTTAATCAGCCCTCCAGGTGATTCTGAGACACGCCAAAGTTTGAGAACGACTGGTCTAGGGCTGGGAAACAGGAGTCGGCAGTTTTAGGGTGATTATTATTCTCAGTTGCCGCCAGTGAACCCTTCTTTTGGTGACCTAAAATTCCCTGGCAGCAGCGGGTGAGAAATGTCCCCATCACTCAGCTCAAAGCTTGGAGCTGCCGAAGGCAAGCAGCTCTTTCTCTGTGTCTTGCAGCCCAAGGAAACAACGCGGGCCCATCATTCCTTCACGGGGCGCCCGTACAGGGAGGGAGTGAGGAAAAAAAGCAAAAGAGCCATGCAGAATTAGCATCCGAAGACACTTACCCATAAACATTTGCACATTTCCCCTCTAATCTGTCAACGTGAACTGATCTGCAGCTCTCAGCGGAGGCAAGAAGGCGACCGGACATCTGGGGTTTCTGGACCATCCTTAAGCTGGACGTGAGGATCTGCAGTTCCTCTCGTCTAATGCTCTCGTTTACTAGCAGGCACACCAGGACATAGTATATGGAAAGGCTGTGCACATAGGTTCCTCCAGTCTCTCCCTCTCCCCACCTCCTGGCCCTGTTTGCTCCAGCCACCCCCCCCTCAACAACATACTCCCTGCCTTAAATGGGTAGCTGATGGTAAGGCTCTCTAAGTTTCTCCTTTAGGGCAAACTGATCCTCCAAGATGCCCCAAATGAAGCCCAGAAACAAACCCACACACCCTTGTTAGAAAACTTTAATCTGATTTTTAAAGGAATCTCTGGAATGGCCTGTGTTTCAAAGCTGTGCGGCAGACTGAATCTTTTTGCGTATCTCCCATCCCCCCTCAATAAAAGAGCACGGTATATCCACTGGCCAGTTGGATCATCCACTATAATTTTATTTTAAATCATGATAGACAGATTGCGTGAAAAACAAGGAATTCCAAAGAATTTCCTGCTCTGGGAACAGAAGTTAAGTCTATATTTAACAACATTTGAAGCTGTCAAGAATGCTTTGTGGTTGGATAACAGCGGCAGAAAAATGTTAAAAACGCAGGCTACTGCTATACCCAAATATGGAAATATTGTTACGTCTGGTGTCTGATTCACCATCTGGAAATACTTACAACCATGAAGTCAAATAGAAAAGACTCCACAACAGAAGCCAGGAACACTCCTCTCCATTCTCTCCCCACGACCTCCTCCCACCCTGTACTGCGCCTACTCACCCCCATCCCCAGTCACTTCACTAAGAGGGAAACAATAATGAAGGTTTAATGCAGGAAAAAAAATTTTCCAAATAATAATGGATGGACTGTCTTGAGTACGAAGTAGGGCCCAGATTTTCCTCACTTTATTTGCATAGCACCTGACAAGCCATAGTCTTGAAAAGTAAGCCCCGCACCCCAAACCCCCTCCAACAAAGCCTTAGAGATCCTCCTCCTAACTAGCAAAAGACTCTTAGACTTATGAAAGGGCACTTTTGAATGAATGAAACTTAACTCTTTCCTGCCACAGTTCTCTTTATTGGAGGATGTTTTCACTGCAATAGCTTCTCATTGTGATTACCAGAGTCATTCACAGAAAAGTTGGCACTTAAGGACTTCTTAAGCAAGACTGCTACATTGTGAAGACTGAGCAGCCCTACACTTTAAAAAGGCCGAAGAGTTCTAGAGCACATGTAAAAGAAAGATTAGCATAATTACTTGTGTATGTTTTTATTAAAATTGCACAAGAAGATAGTTTTTGAAATTTTGAGGGAAAATTTATCAATCACACTAATGATATTGATGATGTTAAAGCAAATTGCTTTGCAGGGGAGTCTTCTACTGAGTGTGTGGAAGACAGAATAGGATCTTATATTCTGCTAACAGTTTTACTCCAGAACATTATATTCTAATCTATTTCTTTGTACTTGACTAGAAAAGCATTGCAATCCATTTGAAATGGGAGGCTTCTAAGTGGTCCCAAGGAAATGTGTTAAAAACCCCACATAACTTTTAGCTTTAGATCCAGTGGGCACAATGGTGCTGGAATCTGGTTTGGCATTGCAGTATACACAGGTGATGATCTCAGGACAAATCACTGCAAGGTGGTCCCCCCCGGCTTTTGGCTGGCTGCTTAAGTTAGCATCGCCTCCCGCCCGCGGAGGGAGGCTGGAAGGGCTTACCCAGTCTCCCGCATCCGTGAGGAAGTAGAAGTCAGCCTCCCGGAGAATTCCCTGCGTTCGTTTCCTCTCGGACTTCCAACCCAGGCAGTGGGCTGGAACTAAAGTGGGAACCTCCAAAAACAAACAAGTACGACATACCAAAAAAGGGAGGGGGGCGGAAGGGGGAAGACCTCTGCCTGGGAATCTGCCAGACAGTGGGGGAAGTTGATTTTTTTTTCCTCTTCTCATTCATAAATGCCAGTGCGGGTATTAATTTGCAATACACTTAACTTGGCTAATAAACACCATGCCAAAGCTTTGGGACTTGATTCGAGCATGCCTGTATGAAATCTACAAATAGAGTCCTGGCTCACAGACGCAATCCCCCTCCCCGTTCACCTCTCAATAGATAACTTGACTCTCACCTTCTCTGTAAACAAGCAAACAGCTCGCTGCCTTCCCGGGTGAGGGCTTCCAAGGCTGCCCGGTCAACTCGGCATCACCAAACAAAACCACTTTTGTTCCTTCCTCCCAGGTCTTCCCACCCTCCCAGTGCAGGCAAAGTTCTGAACTCGTCCCCCTCGCCCCTTCCACCACTTTCACCACCAACACGCCAGAAAGAGCCCTCCCCAATAGAAGTAGTTATTTTAAAGTGGAAAAAACGGGAGATTGTTTTCTTGACGGGTCCAGGACCAAAAAAAAAAAAGAAAGAAAAGAAAAAAAAAGATGCAACGGAGCCAGGGGAGGCGCTTGGCAGCAGCCCGCGCCAACCAGCATTCCTGAGATGTTTGAGAATTCTGGAACTCGCAGACAGAGCCGACGTCACTGCAACACGCGGCGCCGCGGCCGGCCCGTATAAAAGGCGGGCTCTGGGCGCTGGGGCAGACCGCGAGCGAGAGCGCCCCCGAGCAGCACCCGCGCCCTTCGCGCCTCCTCGGAAAAATCTCAACAGAAGGACGCCTGCAGCCCGCTCGCCGCCGCGGCCCTCGCCCTCCTGCCACCGGGCCCACCGCCCCGCCGCCCCGCCGTCCGGACCGGAGCCCGTCCCGCCGCCCGGAGCCCGGGACCCGACCTCGTCCGCTGCGCACCAGTGTGTCGGCGTCTTTGCTTCCGCGCTCGTCCGGACTCCTGCGCGCCACAATGAGCTCCCGCACGGCCAGGACGCTCGCCTTCGCCGTCACCCTCCTCCACTTGGCCAGGCTGGTGAGTTCTTTTGCCTCCGCTTCCCCATCCGCTCTCCCAGGCCCTTCTCCTTTCCCCAGATTGCCCCCGGCAGAGAAAACTAAACTCAAAAGTTCGGGGGCTTTCTTTAGCGCCCCCCCCCACCCCCGGAGACGCGTCGGGGGCCTTGCTGGCAGACGCAGCCGCCCGGACCGGCCGGGCTGGACAGGATCAGAGACCCCGTGCGGACAGGGTCGGAGGAACTCCTCCACCCCCTCCCTTCCCTGGGCTCCTCTGCGAACCGCGCCGAGTCTCACGCGTGCCTTTTCTCCCCCTCTAGGCGCTCTCCACCTGCCCCGCCGCCTGCCACTGCCCCCAGGAGGCGCCCAAGTGCGCCCCAGGAGTCGGGCTGGTCCGGGACGACTGCGGCTGCTGTAAGGTCTGCGCCAAGCAGCTCAACGAGGACTGCAGCAAAATGCAGCCCTGCGACCACACCAAGGGGCTGGAATGCAATTTCGGCGCCAGTTCCACCGCTCTGAAGGGGATCTGCAGAGGTAAGATGCTTGTGGTTTGGCCCCCTTAAAAAAATAATAGTCCTCGTAGTCAAGAAGTTTAGTAATTTTGAGACCATGTATGGTGATGCTTTGTTGTTGGTAGCTTGGCAGAAAGGCACATGATTTCAGCAGTCTGGAATGCAATTCAGTGTGTCTGGGCCCAACGAAAAGCGCATACGGAAAAGTGATTCCTGACTAACTTATTGTTCTGGTCTGGAGTCCCCGAGGAATTTGTAGGGAACTTTACCATAAATTGAATTTAACAGCAGAAAATAGGTATGCGTTTCAGGCCATGGTTGGGAATCTTAGCTTTATTCTATTTTCCGTTTCTCTTTTGGTGCTCTTTGCAGCTCAGTCAGAGGGCAGACCCTGTGAATATAACTCCAGAATCTACCAGAATGGGGAAAGTTTCCAGCCCAACTGTAAACATCAGTGCACATGTATCGACGGCGCAGTAGGCTGCATCCCTCTGTGTCCCCAAGAACTCTCTCTCCCCAACTTGGGCTGTCCCAGCCCCCGGCTGGTCAAAGTTACCGGGCAGTGCTGTGAGGAGTGGGTCTGTGACGAGGATGGTGCCAAGGAGCCCATGGACGACAGGGATGGCCTCCTGGGCAAGGGGCTGGCCTTCGATGCCTCTGAGGTGGAGTTAACCAGAAACAATGAATTAATCGCTGTTGGAAAAGGTGGCTCCCTGAAGCGGCTCCCAGGTAAGCTGAGACTGAGCCCGAAAGATGTTGTACTGAAACACATTCCTAGTTTGGAGCTTTGTAGAAATGAGTACTTGAACGTGCTGGGGTCAGTGTGCCTCTGAGAAATTTGTCCTCTTGTCTGTCTCTAGTTTTTGGAACGGAACCTCGAATCCTATACAACCCTTCTTTACATGGCCAGAAATGTATCGTTCAAACAACTTCGTGGTCCCAGTGCTCAAAGACCTGCGGCACTGGGATCTCCACACGAGTCACCAATGACAACCTTGAATGTCGCCTGGTGAAGGAGACTCGGATTTGTGAAGTGCGGCCTTGTGGCCTGCCGATGTACAGCGGCCTGAAAGTAAGTTCGTGGGGGTGCTCAATAGCCCCGTCCCCGGCAGGCAGCTGGGCCGAGATGCGGGCCTCTCTTCCAGGAACGAGAAACCCCCGTTCATAACTTTCCTTCTCGCTCCTCTCTTACAGAAGGGCAAGAAATGCAGCAAGACCAAGAAATCCCCCGAACCTGTCAAGTTTACTTACGCTGGATGTTCAAGCGTGAAGAAGTACCGGCCCAAGTACTGCGGCTCGTGCGTGGACGGCCGGTGCTGCACGCCCCAGCAGAGCCGCACCGTGAAGATGCGCTTCCGCTGCGAAGACGGGGAGGCGTTTTCCAAGAACGTCATGATGATCCAGTCCTGCAAGTGCAACTACAACTGCCCGCATGCCAATGAGGCGGCCTTTCCCTTCTACAGGCTGTTCAATGACATTCACAAATTTAGGGACTAATTGCTACCCGGGTTTCCGGAATTGCTACCAGGGTGACCGGAACTGGGGAGAAGAGTGCCAGAATCACGGAGCTATGGGTGGGGGCGGTGGGGGTGAGGGACTCATTGTAGAAGGGATGCACTGCTCATTCGTGAGTAGTATTAAGGTATTTTGAAACTGCCAAGGGTGCTGGTGCAGATGGACACTTAATGCAGCCACAATTGGAGAATACTTCGCTTCATAATATTGGAGCACACATTACTGCTTCATTTTGGAGCTTGTGCTGTTGATGACGTTCTGTTTTCTGTTTGTAAATTATTTGGTAAGCATATTTTTCTCTAGGCTTTTTTTCCTTTCGGTTCTACAGTTGTTAAAAAAAAATTAGTTGATCAGTTAAAGCCTTCATCTTTTGACAGAAGTAAATGGGAGGGGGTTCCATCCCTTCCTGGAGGTGACACTCTGTGAGTGTCCGTGAGAGGCAGCTATCTGCACTCTAAACTGCAAACAGAAATCAGGTGTTCTAAGACTGAATGTTTTTATTTATCAAAAATGTAGCTTTTGGGGAGGGAAGGGAAATGTAATACTGGAATAATTTGTAAATGATTTTAATTTTATATTCAGTGAAAAGAATTTATTTATGGAATTAATCATTTAATAAAGAAATATTTACCTAATATCTGCGTGTGTGGCGTTCAGTATTTTTAGGGACTACCCAGAGTCATTGGGAACAGGCTAACTTATGCATTCTTTCAGTCATTCAAACAGAACTACTTGAGTGCCTGCTTTGTGCCAGGAACTGTTCTAGGAGCTTAGGATAAGAGCAGGGAACTAACCCTACAAAAATAAGACAATGATTGCTTTTATCTTCAGTTGAGAAAAATCTTTGCATTTAAAAGTAATCTTTTTAAAACATGTATTGAATATGAGGCATTGTAGGAAGCACAAGGAATCTGAAGCTAAATTTGTGATTTAAATAAATAATGCTTTTTTTCATAAGAATTCAAAGCCAAAGGGTCTCCATCACCCTATCACTGCATGGTGGGTATAGTAGAGTCATTTATCATTTTAATCACTAGGTTATTAGGCTTGTCACCTTGGTAGAGGAGAGAAACTTTAATGAATACAGTCCATAACCCAGGCTGCCCATATCTAAATCCATGGGCAAGATTAAGTAGGTTGGATAATGTGTTATAAAAGGTCACTTGTTTATAACTTTGTATTTTCCCAATATTGCTCCTAAAACGTAGGTGAACTACTTAAAAATCCACCCTTAGTTGGGATCAGAGAAAAAATCTTGGGGAGTCTATAGGAGTCAGTCTGTTTTCACTGAATGATCTTGAAGCAATGACTTGTGTTAATCCTAATAAGCCAGTGATTAGGTAAACATGCTGTTAAATGCAAAGGAATGCAAGGAATTTCAAGTACTTTTCCAATAGCGTGAGGACCAAGCTACCCCATCCCCCCTTTCCTTTTTATAATATATGTTATACTGATGGAGGAGGGAGCAGTTAGATAGAGTTGGCTATCCAGAAGGTCAAAGGCTAGATGCAGAGCATTCCTAAAAGAAAAGGACCTCAATCTTAGGTCTAGGAGAGGTTGAGAAGGCTGCGTCAATGTTTGTGAAAATGTTGGTAGCCTGTTTTAGAAGAATCCACCTCTTTAGAAAGCACTGACAATAAACCTTTTATAGAGGAGTTTTCCTTTCATCGACCCTCTTGGCTCTTGTTCAAATCCATAGTGAAATATTTCAGTCTGCACTTGGTTAAGAGAGTACTTGAATTTTTAGGCATCGAGAAAGTGCTTTGAAAGAGGAGGAGGGGGACAGCTCGTGGTGATTTTTCAAAACAGTTTAATACCCGATGCTTTAATGAAGACCTACAGAAATGCACTGCCTAAGCATCTATGTTAAAACCTTACTGAAATGCATAAAGGTTAATAGAAATGTGATGGTAAAAATCTATGGGCAAAGGCTCTTCTGATTTTGGCAATGTCTTGCCTGAAATATGACAACTTGTGCCTACTGAGTTGTCAGTTTTTCTTGCCTGAGGCATTCAAATTTTAAGGTATTTGGGAACTGAAACACCACCTGGTGCAGTCTTGGATGCAGTTAAACTTGTCAGTGCAATATTAACACGTGAAACAATAAAAGTGTGAGGTTTTTGTGGTGCAGTCTTGTTGAACAGACATCTAAATTTACAGGAAAGATTTTCACATTCCCAGGCAGCAATCCTGAGGTCTTTTCCTCTGACACTGAAGCCCAGCAAATCGCTTCTTACATAGAGATCAAAGAGTAGTATGTTATAGATCCTTTAAGTGCGTAGGGAGGTAATATGTATACAAAGAGGCTCAAATGCGAAATAAAACCAGACATGGGAAAATACTGGATCTTTGGGTCATTAATCGTACTGTAGTAAATATAGTAAGAGTGATGCATAAATGCTGATTCCATTTAAATAAGAGTGCTCAATTAATAAAGATGAATAGATGCAAATTATGTCCATTTTATTTGACTATAAAAAGTGAATAAATTCAAAGTAGTTGAGAATAAAATTATACAAAATAGAACATAAAACTTTTATCTAGGCCTGGCATGGAGTTCTGCCTACTTCAAGTACTGAGAAAACAAAATCAAACACCATGCACCTGCATATATGAAACAGAGGTTATTTAATATAAGCACTCAAAATATAGATATACCCCTCCACGCACAGCAAAGATTTGTGTTGTTCTGGCTTTCCAATCCAAAAGACCCTGGTGGTCTTGAGCTGTGTTTTGTTTTTGTTTTGGGTGACCTGAGAATCTTAGGAATTTAGTGAATTTTAAGAAGTATTCTATGGGACATTTAGCAGCACCGTAAGTGGTCTCACTGTGATGATTTTCACTTAAACATATGTGTTGTCCACTTCACAAAGAGAAGCAACTGAGTCAAAATTAGCAAAGTATATTTTAGAGTTATCTTTCCAGCAGAGACTAGATTTGCTTTGTTCACAGTCTTCTCCTGCCCTCTGGATACTCTTTGTAAGTCAGATGAGCAACAGCAAGGGTCCAGTAGGAACCACAGTAGAGAACTAAGCCATGTCCTGGGCAGGTGGCAGGTGATGCAAGGGAAAGAATCCCAGACTGGAATTGGGAGACATGTCTTTCAGCACCAGCTCTGGCATTAATTAAGTGGGTGACTCTGGGGAAGTTTCTGGATGGTTCTCTCCTGTTCTAAAATGGCACAATAGCTTCCAGCTATATTTGTCACCATAAATATTCTTTTTCATATGCTCTCTTTGGTGCATTGACTTCCATACCTGAAAAACGTTGTCTCTCGAGCAACTGAATACATGAGGTGAACACCACTCAGGTCTTTCTGTGGGCAAATGCGCTCACCCCTACGAAGCCTCTGAAAATGTAATGTTGTTAGGCCCTCTTTCCTCTCTAAAGTACTCTTGGTTACAGGATGTGGCAATCCCTGGATCTCAGTCTATAGGTCCATGCTTTCATCTCCCTGTATAGCCCCAATATCTGGGCCTCATTAAATCCCTGCCCTAAATAACTCATTCTTTAAAACAAAGCACACTGTGAAGCATGACAATGATGTATGTGTCCTATTGATAGAAGAGACTTATTTGTGACTTACTTTATTGGTGGTGGGCAACACTCATCCGTGTCATCTTATAAAGTGCAATTCAATTAAACAAGCACTCCGATGCATTTGTTAGTGCTTTACAATTCTCATATCTTCTGCTCACATATTCTGAATCTGCCCCTTTCACATGTCCAGTGCAAACATCCAAATCGAAGCCATCATCGTCTTTTCCTTTGAATTACTGAAATGGCCTCACTTGTGACATACTGTCTTTTCCAAAGGTGGCTGAAAGAATATCTTCCACCCCACATAATACCTTTGCCCTTCTGCAATGTGACCCTGTTGCGTAGATGGGGTTTATTTTTCCACCCTCTTGGATCTGGGTGGGCTTTTTGACTGCTTTAACCAACAAATACCCAGGAGGCAATGCACTTTGGTGCCAGTTCCAATTGTGGCAATGGCTAGAAGCTCCTACTTCATTTCTCTTAGAAATGAGCTTCCATATAAGAAGTATAACTACCCAAGCCCAGCAGGCTGTGAGAAGCCCATGCCACAGTGACAGGCCCCAGAGAGTACAATGCCATGTGGAGAAAGAGAAAGGCCGGGAAGTACCTTCATGGGAACTACATGTGCAGGAGGGAACCATCTTGGAAGCAGATTGTCCAAGCTGAAGTTTGTCTTGTGAATCAGAAATGGAACACCACTTGAGTCCTTCCCAGATTTCCTGACCCATAAAATACTGAGCAAACTAATGTGGTTATTTTCAGGCCCTAAGTTTTGGGTGTTGTTTGTTACACAGCAATACATAACCCAAACATCACTGGTTTCCTGCAAAAATCCATTTTCCTTATGGGAACCAGGGTGATTCTTTAAAAATGTGAAGCAGAGCATGTGAATCCTTGGCTTAAAGGCTCCATGGCTGCCCTTTACTCTTGGAACAACATTCAACTCCTTACTTAGCATACAAGTCCTGGGCCCTGCCTACTTCTCTTCCCAATCACCCTCACCATAATCTCGCTTGCCTGTTTCTCTCTGAAGTAAGCCATGTTAAGTTCTTCCTCAGGGCCTTTGCACTAGCTGTTCCTCTGCCTCAAATGCCCCTCTTGCCTCAGTGTCCTTTATGCTTCTTCTTGTCATGCAGGTCTCGGCATAAATGTTACCTTCTTAGACCTTCCCTTGCCACGCAGTCTAAAGTAGTTCATTCTATCAAGTAATTTTGTTTTCATCACTCCCTGATATTTTCTTGTGTATTTATTATGCCTCCCACTTCTAGAATAGACTCTATGAGAGGAGAGATTTTTGTGTTTTTCTCCACTGTCAAAGCACCACTTGATAGTGTGCCTGGCATAAAGTAGGTGCTCATTAATTTAGATTAATGTTGTCTTAAACTGAGGCTGAATTAGAAGGCATCCCTTCCCTGGCACAATGTGTTCTTCCTACTTCACCTTGGGCTTTCCCCTAGCTGTTAGTCATTCCTCTGTCCTTGCATTCATACATCCAGTCAGTAGACACTTGTTTGGCACCACTATATTCCGGGCACAGTGCTATGTAGTTGTCAACAGTAGTTGACAAAGAAGCAGGGTTCCTTCACTTTGTGGTATAGGAGACATGCACATAAGCAAAAATGAGTTAAGGATAGGTTCAGCTGCAAGTAACAGAAAACTAAATAAAAATGGCTTGAGGAACACAGAGGTTTATTTCCCTCTCATGTGAAAATCCAGGTAGGCAGTACAGGGCTGATGTGATGCCACAAGGTTTCAGGGACTGAAGCTCCTGCTATCTTGTTCACCATGTGCGGCCTCCATTCCTTAAATCACCTCATCTAGCTGCAAGGAAGGCTGGGAAATGTAGTTCATATGCTGGGCTGCCACGTCACTGGCTAAAAATCAGAGAGCCTGTTACTACAGAGGAGAGAACTAGTAGTCTATACCACATAGCCCAAAATATGTTGTAATAAGTATAATAGAGTACAGAGGATGGTTGAGGAGAAAGCTACAAACTCTTTGAAGCTGGGATGAAAGAGGGCTTCTTGGAGAAGTTGTCACTTCAGTAGTGTTTTCAAAGATATACAGGCTGGAAACTATTCAAAGGCCTTAATGCTTGAGGTGGAAATTTCTGAAATAATTCATGATATCTTCCTCATCTCAGCCATTAAGAGAAGTCAAAGACATCTGCACTACCTGGGTTTGGAGTCTTATAGACCGTTAGTATTTGAAGCTGCTTGTATTTTTTGCTTTGGGTTCAGAAGTATCATGAAGAGGGTACCCACGTTACAGTTCTCTAGAGAAAGAGAACCAATAGGAAATAGGATATATGTATGTGTACACACACACACACACACACACACACACACACACAAAGAGAAAAAGAGATATTTATTTTATGGAATTGGCTCATGGGATTATGGGGGTTGGCAAGCCCAGAATCCTTAGGGGAAGCCAGCAGGTTGGAAATTCAGGTAAAAGTTAAATCTTTTTTTTTTTTTTTTTTTTATTTGAGAGAGAGACTGAGAGCACATGAGAGGGGGGAGGGTCAAGGGAGAAGAAGACTCCCTGTTGAGCAGGGAGCCCGATACGGGACTCGATCCAGGGACTCCAGGATCATGACCTGAGCCGAAGGCAGTCGCTTAACCAACTGAGCCACCCAGGCACCCCAGGTAAAAGTTAAATCTATAGGTCAGGCCAGGAAGGCTGGAAACAAGGCAGGGTTCCTACTGTCCAGTCTTGAGGCCAGATTCCTTTTTCTTTGGGAAACCTCAGTCTTTTCTCTTAAGGCCTTCAACTCATTAGATGAGGCCCACCCACATAATGGAGGATAATCTGCTTTACTCAAAGTCAATCACGTCTTTAAAAAACCATCATGGCGGGACACCTGGGTGGCTCAGTCGGTTAAGCATCTGCCTTCGGCTCAGGACATGATCCCAGGGTCCTGGGATCAAGTCCCGCATTGGGCTCCTTGCTCAGCAGGAAGTCTGCTTCTCCCTCTGCCTGCCGATCCCCGTTTCTGCTTGCTCTCTCCCTCTCTCTCTATCTCTCTGACAAATAAATAAAATCTTTAAAAAAAATTAAAAATAAGATACCATTACGGCACATCTAGACTCATGTTTGACCAAACAAATAAATGGTCATATCATAGCCTAGTAAAGATGACACATAAAAGTAGCCATCATAATACCTATGTAGTAGAACCTTTTGGGGGCAAGAAACTCATGTCCACTCTCTAAAATGGAAGAAATTTGAGCAGAGTCAGAAAAAGCAAAAGCTTTGCTAGTTATACCCAAGATGCCCCCAGGCTGTCATTGTGCTTGTGCATGTGTGGGGAAGGGGGCCAGCATTTATTTTGCATCGACCAGATTCGCGGGCATCTCAAAAACGCTCTGGGCACACTGACCCCCAAGCTCCTTACAGAGCTGGCAGGATCTACTTTAGTCGAGATGGCTATGGGATAGGGGGAGCGGAGAGAGATCCTTATAAGAGCTGTAGAGAAAGGCTTTGCCTAAATCTGCACGGACACAGCAGGACTGAACCCATCACTTGCACACACCCCAAGACAGACAAATAGTACTCCTTCCTCTGGCCCTTTACGCAGATCCTCACCATAGCACTGACACCACTGTATTGCGACTGACTGTTTAAGCTTGAAGAGTTTTGTCAATGAGTGAGCACCAACTAAGAATAAATTGAAAGGGGTATCAGAACTATCTTCCAACATCTCCAGATCTTTATGGAGAAGAGAAAGCAAATGTGTTCTACAACGCCCCAGGGCAGAGTTCCCAGGCTGGGGGCTTGGGCAGGATTGGGCTAATACACATGTTTTGTTCAACTGGCACAGGGTTTATAAAAACTGAGATCTGTTGCCAAGATTTGAAAGCTGAGAAGTTTTCTGAGAAATCCAAATCTCTGGCTTCCTTTGAAAACTTCATAGATCTGGCAGCAGTGGACTGACGGTTGCTACGTGGTGGGAGCGGAGTTACAGCCTCCTCAGAGCGAGTGCTCTGCCGTTCCCCAGCACAGACTGAAGGAGAAGAGCCGTGTGTGTATGGCGGGTGGCTGGGGGGCTGAAGGGCAGGACGAGATGATCTCTAAAAATTCAGGTTCTTTCTTAAAATGGCACAACCTAGAGCACTACTTTTACTATGAGAGTGCTTAGAAAAATAATTTTTGGCATGGAAACACTGTTGTCATAAGCCCAGCAAAGAATAGAGACTGCTGCATTCATTTCAAATGCCTGTGGGGCTGTAAACATGGCCTCACTTCCCAGCTTCCTTGTACAATAACAGTCTGTGTATTTTTGAGTAGAAGTATACACCTATTCCATTTATAATATCATGTCACATTTTCCAACAGACACTGGATAAGCTGATCAAAGATAAACACTGCATCCTGAACCGCCACTGAATCTAACCACCTATTTTTGTAGTAACCAAAGAGCCTTCAGAGGGGCATCACAACAGATAGCCGGGAGTTTGCTCTAGAATTTTTTTTTTTAAATGATGCGAAGTCCTTCCTTCTTCCTTTTAAATGACGCGAAGTCAGCATTCCATAGCAAGGATGGCGCCCTTCTCCAGCAAACAGAGAATGATTCAGCGCGGTAAAAATTTGGATCTTCCATTAAGGAGATTTGCTCGCTAAAAAAAAAAAAAAAAGTTGCTCATTCATGGAGGGAGTTTAAATTCTGGGCTCATGAGCAAAACCTTCATAGAGGTCCTTCCTATATTCCAAATTAATTTGTTCTTGGAAAGGAGCCCACGTCTTTTAATTGACTTCATTCAGAATGATACTTAGCTATTTACAGTGTTCTCTTTAATGTCTGGGGGTTTTTCTTAACAAGAGGAAGGCATACTTATACAAGAACATTATAAGAAATACAGAATGTCAAAAATGAAGGTTCCTAGGAAACATTCCCCTTTAGTAAATGCATGTGCCTGTGCACACACGCTCATACACACAGCTACTTTTAAGCGCATTGTGCTCATTATTCACAGATATGGGGGAGTTCCTAACTTGCATGTATTAAAAAAAGATTAGGCCGTACATAGAGCTTTACATTTACTATACCTTGGAAGTCAATTAATGTTGCTTTATGCAGTTCTCCCTTAGTTGCTATAATGGTTTTATAGACGTTCATTATATTACTGATGTGCCATAATTTATTTAAATACTTGATGTGACAGACACTACTGGATGCCCATCCAACAGCCATTCCCCCGTTTCCTTGACTCCTTGCTACCAGAGCCCCAATTTTGTTCAGGTGTTCTCTCTCCCATTTGACAAAGGAAATCCTGTCTCCACTCTAACGCCAGGGTTTGCATCAGGCCTGGCTTCAGCCAGCTTGAGCCTTCTTCCCTTATCAGTGAGAGGCCCTAACAGGTGATTCACCAATCTTGTGGGGGTAGGGAAAGGTTCTGAGAAAGGGGTCCTTGATAATAAAAGGAGACTGGAAGAGGAAATACCTTTCCTCTTTGCTGGACATCACTCCTCTTGAGCCCAGGAAGGAGGCGTCATTGACACCCTGACGATGGCAAAGCAGAAAGGGGAAAAGCCCCCGAGTCTCTGAAGAGATCACTAAGCTGCTGAATCACCCAACCCTGGCCTCACCTGACAGCCAGATCTCTTGTTTGGTGTGATGATAAATCTCCTATTATTTAAGCCATTTTTGTTAAGCCAAATGTCCCTTATAGCTAAAATCATCCTAACTGATGTCTATGGGCTTTATAAATAGCATTGCAATAACCATTTCCAAAGGAGAAGAAAGTACTTTTAGATGTGAGTGAATAAACCGAGAAACAACTATTTGGCAGGAGTAAAACTTTCAGTTATTTATTTAACATTACTAAGTATATAGCACTTGATAGACCATGGGCCAGCAAGACATGGGGTGACAAACAAGGAAATAAAGAGACATGGCCTCTGGCCTTAAGGATGTCACATCTAGCAGAGATAGCAATATATACAAATAATTCTGGTGCATTGTAACCATGCCAAAAAACTCAGGACTATGAGAGTATAGAGGGTAGTTGGAGGAAGCTTCACAGAGGACAAAAGAACTGAGCAGAGTTCTGAAGGATGAATAGGAGTTTGCTCTTTGGAATTACGTCCCAAATTGAAAAACACCAAATCATTCGAAGCCTAGGAATACTATCAAAGTCAGCAAATTTATGGCCTCAGACAAGACCTGAGCAGTAAAAGCCATTTTGCATTTTCACTTTTGCACTTAATGGCTGATAAGAGGAAAAGCAGCCCTCGGCAGGGACCTGTCGGAGACACGCCCTGGTGATGGGGACAGGCCTGTTCCTTCCACGGGAGTTAGCTCTGGAAATCCCCCGCTGCCCCAGGAATCAGGGCTGCTGGCCTGCAGAGGGTGAATTAGCACTGACACCCCCAGATATGAGCTGGAAATGGTGGCATGCAGCCACTGCACCACACCAGCAGGAGATAACAGCCGTCTGCTTCTCCACATGGCAGCCTCAATATGACAGGATCACTGGTGGGTCACCCAAGGCTGCCCCAGTGCCGACTTGGACCCAGTGGCAAAGGCAAAAAGCCCAGAGAGAAGTGGCCTGGAAAACTTGGTTACTGCCACCTGACGCTCCTGTGTTTGTGCCACAGGTCAGATTCTTGTAGGAGGCCAGCCCCTTAATGGTTTCCGGTTCCTCCCAGGGCAATGCTCACACTTACTGCTAGCTGTGCACAGCTTTGTTGTACAGGAGTTTAAAGTCGACAACAGTGTGACATGGAAACAAAAGGCCACAGGGACAGCTCCATGCTGGCTCCATAACCTCATCTATTCCTGCAGACTCGAGCGAACTATCATAATGGCACTCACAATCAAAGTGAAAGTCAAGAAAAGGTATTAACTAGACAGCCAAGGGTCTTTGCATTCTGTATGGGTGAGTATTAATAAGCAATTCACAGTCTTATGTGCTACATCAATGATAGCTGAATTAGAGGATTTGGATGATTTCATTATGTCCAGGCATTTGGTCTACACCATTCTGGGTATCTGCATATGCTCCTAAGGACGTGTTTAAGCCCGCCCCCCACCAGTCACCCTCACGGTCACCTGCCTAACAGTTGTACATTCACTTTATGCCCCCAGACGCTGGAGACCAGATCTCTTGGCATGCTTATGGGAACCTAGCCATTGAAATAAATGGAACATGGCAATTGTTCAGCACCAACAACAGGATCCGCTGCTTTTTTGGGTGAGGAATGGTGAGGCCAAAAAAAGAAAGGGAAGAAATCCCCTGTAACATTAGACAGACTCTAAGAAGTTCTGAACTGGGGCCAAAAAGTCAAGATTAGTAGTCACATCAAATTTTTTCTGTAATGCATTTTTGGCCTAAGTAACAGATATTCATTCATTGATATATATATATCTGCACATACATTTAAATGTGTCTATTGTACAGTCACACACACACAGAGTTGCTGTTTATAATTCCTGTTCGTTATAGGCCAGGCACAGTGCTGGGCCATAGGGGCTACAGCTCAGTAAGGACTTGCTGTCTAGGAGTCACAGAATCAAAACCTAGGTCCTCATTCCTCAAGGGCTGCTACCCACAACTGTTCCTGCTACTTTGCTCCTCTGGTTTTCCCACGACCTTCATGGAAGGGAATCAGGGCTAGGTGGTTACACACTCCTCACTCCCAGAACGGAGGAAGGACAAAGCCACTCTAGCCCAGCTTCCCTGGATAACTATGGAAAAGGGACATTATTTTAAACTTATGATATACATTCTCTGCAAAGGGAAATCCACGTGGTGTATTCACATAGAGGCCCAAATTTATCCCTCAAATATCAAATCCCATTTGGAGTCCTATGGCATTAAACCATTACTTAGCACTTTCATATACCCTATATCATCTAAGACTTTGATGATTGTTAAGATACACCACCATTTTCCACACCACTAAGAAAAATCCATCCAAATATGGCCAACTATGTCATACCCCCTGCAGTAAAATGCACCTTGATTTCAGAGATGTTAAAGGGTAAAAATATGTCCTTTCTAGAACCAATGACATCCAAGGACTCATCTCTCAACTGGACCGAGTTCAGAGAGGACAGGAACGCATCTTACAGTCTTCTCTACTTTGCTGTGTCTAGCACGGTGTCATGCACATAGAAAGTACATCGTAAACACTCTTGAGTGAATGAATGAATGAATGAATGAGTAGCTGCTACAAATTCTATGCCCCCTTACAGGAAAGGGTGCTGAGCATTCTGTCAGTGCATTCAAGGAGAGGTAAGAAGGTCCAGATTGGGTCTGCTTCTTCCTATGGCACCTAACACTGCAAACAGCTGGACTCAGTGAGCAGACATGGAGGGAGCTCCTCTAGCACTCACAGCAGCTCAAGGCCTGCTCACCTCAAGGCCTGGTCAAGGAGCTGCTGGCCAGACACACTGCGACGCCAGGCTCCTCGGGGACCTATTTATGTTTCTCCTGAAAACCAGTGTGTAATATCAAACTTCTGAAAATAAAATCACAGTTTAAGTGGACTGTGGGAGCCGCATCTTTAGAGGAACCTGCTGGCAAGTTCTCTTGTAAAGTCAATAACCATCCCAGGTTTATCTATTGTATGACTTTGTATTTTGTGTATCGCGTTCCCGTAGAGCAAGGCACACACCCTTATATTGAGTTTTCCCACAGTAGAGTCTTTGTGCTGGGTCAGTGGCTTAAAGCGCTTTTGCTACAACCAGCCTCTCTTCCTTGAGGGTTCCTGGTCCGCTCAGGCGGTCCTAGTCAGACCAACCCCCTCCCCCAGGTGCCAGGGCTTCCCTGTCGTAGATGGAGCAAATGGAAACCACATTTTCCTTTGTTTTGTTTACTTTAGAATGAAGTTATTTCTGCCCAGAAAGTTGCATTCCAACTTCAGAGAGACGGGCCACAGCGATAACTCAAGCGCGTTCCCCGCACAGAACAGAGCACGTGTGAGCGCACGCATGACGCAGGCGCGTGCCCTGCGCAGAACACAGCAAGCGTCAGCGCACGCATGACGCAGGCGCGTGCCCTGCGCAGAACAGTGCATGCGTCAGCGCATGCATGACGCAGGCGCCTGCCCCGCTCAGAACAGAGCACGCGTGAGCACATGAATGACGCAGGCACATACGGGGCACAGAACAGAGCACGCGTGAACTCATGCGTGACGCAGGCACGTGCCCCGCACAGAACAGAGCATGTGTGAACGGACGCATGATGCAGGCACATAGCCGGCACAGAACAGAGCATGAGTGAACTCACGCATGACCCAGGCACATAGCCGGCACAGAACAGAGCCCGCGTGAGCACATGCATGACGCAGGCACGTGCCCCGCAAAGAACAGAGCCCGCGTGAATGCACGTATGATGCAGGCAAATAGCCGGCACAGAAGCGAGCACGTGTGAGTGCACACATGACGCAGGCTTCTACCCCGCACAGGACAGAGCCCATGTGAGCATGCCACCCGTGTGGGGAGGGAAAGGGAGGAGCTTCATACTTTTGACCCATGTGTACTGAGCATCTGAGACATTCTAGGTTCTGTGCCCCTTGTTTGAGAGAATAAAGAGATGAACAAGACTCAGCTTCTGGCCTCATAGTCTAGTTACAGAAACCTGTGCCAAATAATACAATGCAGGTGTGAGGCTACCTCAGCCTGAGAGAGTTGGAGAAGGTTTTACATGAGGTACAATCTGGAAGTCAGGCCTTGGTAGAAAAGGGGAAGGGAGAAAGGGCAAGGCAGACAGTGACAACAGCGCATACAAAGGCACAGGTGCGCAAGAGCGTGGAGACCCTGGAAATTTTTGGTCAGAGGACACTCTGCAAATCTCTCCCTTTCTTCCCACTCAGAGTTGGTGACAGTAAGTGAAAGACATCCCTAGACTGGGCCCATCATCTCAAGCCTCTAGGGAATCCTAAACTTGACCTCCCAGATCCTGTGTTTCCCACAGACCTAGGAACCTGTAGTTCTAGTCCTGGTGCTGTTGGTGCTACAGGACCCACCAACAGGAAATGGGACCCACATATGTGAAAAGATCTCCTCCCCTATAGTTTTGCTGTCTAAAGGGTGAGAGAAGCGGGAGTGAGCCAGTGAGGGTCTTTGGTGATGGTTCTGGCACGACACTGTAATACCCGATCAGAAATGCCAGATGGCTTACTTACACTTGCTTAGTTCTCTTCCCTTCTTCATCCTAAACTGCCACATGGCTTGCAAAATCCACAGGTTCATATTTGCTTGACCTGCTCCTCTGAGTCTGCCCCCCACGGTGTGATAAATAATCCCCGGAAAACACAAGTTCTCATGATCCCTTCAAAGTGGTGAGAGACATCAGAGGCAGCCGCTACGGGTTCCTGAGGCTTTAATTCTCATGTTCCTAATCTCTGGGCTCAGTCTCCTGTCATCATTGGTGGACAGTTCTCCCACTCACTACTGGTGGGCAGGTGTCATCTGTTTTATTTCTTAATACTATTCAGTCAGAATAAAAATAATAGAACTACAGAGGTGAACTGGGGGACCCTACACTTGGGAGAGACTTAGAGGTTCCTGGCTCCACCTACCCCCCCCAGAACCCTCTCCTCAGGTCCTTGGCAAGGAGTGACCTGAGCCTTTCTCACGGACAGAGATGGTATCTGCTCTGCCTCTTTCTGTAGTTCATGCTCCAGAAGTGTTAGCTGTTCTTCTGAATATTACCTTGAAATCCATATCCCTATAACTTTTAGTAACTGTTAATGGTTCTCCTCCTGGCAGTGCTCAGAATGAATTTAATCCTCTTCCACATATATTTAAGGTCCCTGAATTATATGCTTCATCCCCAGGCTGCACCCCCAGCCTTTCTTTTCTTTTCTTTTTTTTTTTTTTTTTTTTCCCCTTAAACATTTATTGTGGGTAAAATTATTCCTCACATGGTCTAGTCTTTAGGCCTTCGTTCCCTGGTTGCTTGCTTCCAGATACATTGGGAGTTTGTCAAGGCCCCTCTAAAAACAGGATATTGGTGGGTTCATTGGTGGGTTCACAGAACCCTCTAGATCTTCCCTGAGTGCCAATGCCAGGAAGCCTATCAGCTCCCTTAAGGAATCTAAGTGCACTTTTATTTACAAATCCACCTTCCCTACTAAACCATGAGCACTTACTCTCTTGTCTTCCCAACCTCCAACACAAGTACAGACTTAAATTTCAGAATCCAAGAGACAATATGGTACAGGAGGATTGGGTCTTAACTTTCTTAGTATCCCCAGACACCAGCACGAAGCCTGGTAACCAGCACGCCCTTAATAACTATGCGGTCAATTAACCAATTCATTTGTTTAACGAAAGCACATTCAGCTTGCCTTTAATTTCTTAGCAGTATGTCAATACTTACTAATATAACAATTATTAACTGAAATCTCATGGTCTATTTCATATGACCTCTATAAGGATGAGCTGCCACTTCTACTTGTATTATTGACTTTCCTTAATGTAAATTTAGGATCTGGCATTTGTGCAACAAACCCTTCCAAAATTTGGTGGCTTAAAACAACAAGGATTTATTATTTGTCACAATTTTGTTTGTCAACTGGGTGCAGCTGGGTGGTTATTCACGCAGTGACTCACTGAGCCAGGAACTTGGGCTGGGACTGAAATGTCCAAGATGGCCTCTCATCCCCTCGGTCTCTCTTCTTGCATCGTCTCATCATTCAGTAGTTTAGCCTGAGCTTCTTTATAGCCAAAATGCTGACTACTAAGAGGAGATGTTCCATGAGGACAGTCCCCGTGTGCAAGCACCTAGCACGCCCGTGAGTGCTTCACACTTACTAAGGCCTCATTGGCCAAAACAAGTCACATGGTCAAACCCGGAGTCAATGTGGGAGGGAACTGCACAAGGTCTTGGGTACCAGGATGTGTGATTCCTTGGGAGCTACCAGTCTTACAGTCTATTTATCCTTGTTAAATTTCACTGTTACACTTTTAAGAGGGAGTATTTTTTTTCTCATGACTTTACAGAATCCCAAATTTTTCTGGATATAGGCAAGCCTGATGAGGAGGAGGAGGAGGGTACATCATTTATTGTCTACTGTGTGCCAGGTGATTCTTTTCATATTTATGATTCATGAAAAATATCCCAAGGACAGAAGTATTAGTTTCATTTTAGAGATAAGTGAGGTTCAGAGAATCTCAGTAAGTTCCTTAAGGTTTCATGTGTAGTTGAAAGTAAGATTTCAACCTAGGTTTCTCATTCCAAAGCATGTGTTTTTTTTACCACTGTACCATGCTGTCTCTCAGAGTCTGTACTTTTGACTCAATGAAATATATAATTCCCTGCAAAAAAATGTTCTTTAAATTCTAATAAAGAACCCAAAAAGTCAGAAAATGCAAAATAACTTTTCTTTCTCTAGAGTTCCTTAAATGTTTATCTTGTTTTGTCCCAGGGTATTTTATTGGTGGTGGTGGTGTTTTTTGTTTGTTTGTTTGTTTGTTTGTTTGTTTTTTAAATATAGCTAATTCTCCTGTGAAGTGAAGGAGCCCTAAAGTGCTGCTCATCCAGCAGGGCTGGAGAGTTTAAGGATCTGAATGAGGGTTCTGATAAGACTTTACATACATAGTTATAAGGCAGGATTCCTATACAAAAAACCTGGGTTTGAACTTGAATTCAATCTTAACCCCATCTGTACTGTCTGAATTGCCAGCCTAATTGGCCTCCAAGTAGAGAACTATGCTTTTTTCTTTATCTACTCTAGTAAATTATTAAAGGGCTCTTCTGCCCAAGGGGAGATCATTAACCACCTGGGAGGCTGCAGAAGGCATCTGGCAGGTGCAGCAAGATGAACCAGGGCAGCTCCAGTTAGGATGGCAGAACTCAGCTTCCTCAGGCAGCTTCCACTGGTCAGGCAGAATGAGGAAGAGACCACCACCGGGCAGGGGGAGATGGGGAGGGGCCAGTGGGCAAGAATGGAGGCAAGAATGGGATGGGATGGGGGCACCTGGGTGGCTCAGTCGGTTAAGCGTCCAACTCTTGATTTCAGCTCAGGTCATGGTCTCAGGGTCGTGGGATGGAGCCCTGTGTCACACTCCTCCTTCAGTGGGGAGTCTGCTTGAAATTAACCCTCCCTCTCCCTCTGGCCCTCCCCACCCTGCTCTCTCTCTCAAATAAATCAATCTTAAAAAAAAAAAAATGGGATGGAGGAAGAGGGCCTCCCCTGTCTAGCCTGCAAATGGATTTTAAACTCATTAGGTAATAAAAATCCCATTTGCCCGATCGAATATGTGCCATATGTACCTGCATTTACCCACACTTTGTGGAATTCTGAGGTGACAGCCTTGTTCCATGTAAAAGTAGAGGTTGGGGCAAGTGCCAGATTGGTCACTGGAGGAATGTTTATGTAGGCGACATGGAAGAGCAGCAGAGTCATAGAACCTCAGCTTATTTCTTTACCAGTCCAACCTCCTCATGTCATAGTTGAGGTGACATGGGAGGTTATGTGACATGGCCAAGGCCACTGACTTTGTTAGTTCCAGAGATGGGACTAGAACACATATCTCCCAACTCTAGGTCAGGGCTTTCTCCTTGGCGTTGATGCTGTTGCCAATCTCCGTAGGTTTAATGAGTGTTTGGGGGTAAAAGTTGAAAGCAGTTTTCCCAAGGAGTCGGGGGACTAGAGCATCCAAATCACGGCCTTTAGGCCAATAATTCCCAGCCTGCTTAGTTTCATGCTCTCATTCCATCCTTCAATGATTGCTCCTTTTGGAATGTGCTGCAGCCATTAAGAGAATTCTCATTCCTGTGACTCTCCTCTCAGCTTTTCCATCCACGGAATGGGCCCCAAGTACAACCTTTTACTCCTTCCCTGCCCAAAGATCTTGGAAGGCTT
The DNA here is from genome assembly GCF_037043125.1 of Eumetopias jubatus. Lineage (NCBI taxonomy): Eukaryota > Metazoa > Chordata > Mammalia > Carnivora > Otariidae > Eumetopias > Eumetopias jubatus. The sequence goes on along the minus strand of NW_028274810.1, from coordinate 35,753,628 downwards.
CCTGAGGTACCACATGGTTCATCTTGAGTCATTTTCCAGGGTTCACCTGTGTGGTGTCAGAACCGATCTTCGTGCAGATTTTGGGTTGCTCTGTCCCCGAAATGTGCACACACAAAAAATCACCCATTTTTGATTTAGGGGATGATACTTCCCTTTGTGAATGGTTTGTACACCACGCCAACTAGGGGGCGAAACTTGGTAAGGAAAGGGATGGATGGAAGTATAAGCCGAAGAGAAAATTATGTCCATGATTACTGAAACATACTTGATAGACGTGTGCCTATTTCTCACTGAGAACAGTACCAGGGATTAAAGGTCCCTGTACTTTGGGAGGTCACTGTCTATGGGAGCGGCAGATCAAAACAAATCATTTTAATTCACGAGGAATGTGAGTGTGGGAGGTTAAATTGCATGGCCAAGGCCAGAGATGGGACTAGAACCCACATCTCCCACCTCCCAGGACAGGATTTTTTTCCCCAACCTTGGAGCTGTCACCAAGCTCAGCAGGTGTAACTATGTACAGGGCAGACATGTTGAAAGCCATTTTCTCTAGGGGCCAGGAGTTTGGGGGTTGAGAGAGGCATGCAACAAAGCCCTGCAGAGCCAGACTGCAGAGCCTCTGCTTCAGGGCAAGCTGACAAGGGCCTGGGGAAAGGCATTCCAGGCAGAGGGAACAGCCTGGGCAAAAGCAAGGACGTACTCTGGACAGTCTTGGGCTGCTGTGGCTCATGATCTTCAACCCCACACAGGAACCGGGTGCAGAGTGTCTGCCTTCACGTTCTTCCATGTGGGGGGCCTCCCAAGGATGTCCAGAGAGCTCGGCCTCAGGTTCTTATTGTCTGAGGTCACTGAGCCTCCTGAAAGTATTTCAGGAATGTGGAGGCCTGACTCACTCTCTTCCTTGAGTTCACAGTCTGAAGTTCATAAAATCGCTTTCTCCTTTAGTCATTCTTATTCAAACATCGGCCCACATGCTTCACAGATGGGGCTGGCAGGAGAAATCCGGGGACACATTTTTTGCTCGGGCTGTGAAAGGAGATCAAGGGGAGATTATTCATCAGGGGCCATCCACACACACAGGGAACAGGCCAGCTGGTGCAGGGAGCAGAGAGCCCTGGCAGAAAGGAAGCTGTGCAAGCTTTTATCTCTGTGCTTTGGTCTTCTCATCTGTAAACAGGGACAGTATTCACACCTGTTTCAGGGAGTCGTGATGATGGTTAAATGAGTTAATCCACATAAAGTAATAAGCACTTGAGAAATCCTAGTTTATTATTGATATTATTGCTCATACTTGGCAAAAGAGTGAGTTTTCTAAACACAACGTGATGGGGGACAGGAAGTGTTCCTGGAACAGGACTGCAGGAAGTCAACCTGGAAGGAAGACGTCCCCTGCAGCACACAGAGCTGTCTGGACGAGGATGACTTGGACCACAGCATACCCACAGTGGGAACGGCAGTGCCAAAGCTTGGATGAGAAGAAACTCAAGTGTCACATCTGGCCAGACGCCAAAGACAAAGTTTCAACTACAGTCTTCTTCCAGGATGGAAACGGGTATCAAAATGTGCAGAGAATAAACACAGGGGACAGGGAAGAGACAGTGGGAGTATGGGCTGGGCTTCCAAATAGCCCTGCGCAGAGTTCCAAATTGGTCATTCATCTTATTTTTCCTGCTGCGATGTAGGCAATGAAATTATCAGCAAGGCGGGCTAAGCACAGATCAGATGCTCTGTGTTCCTCCTTTCTGATTCCAGGTCATTTGAGAGGACTGAAAATGCCTGGAGACTTCTAGATCAAAACTGCCACCCACACTGCCCCCAAGCTGGTTTTGAGATCTCTCCCACAATACATCATTGGTTGTCTTGACTCAGAGTTGAGTCCAAGCGGTGTTTCCATTGTTGGAATTCTGTGTGGACAAGGTGAACCTCTCTCTGCCTTCCAGAACACTCCTCAGGGAAACTTTCACTCCTGCCCAACTTAGACAAAGCACCGGGCACAGAGTGAGCCCCAGAGAAGGTAAGCACCCAGGCCCGTGGGGCCTCGGGAACGTCTGGCCAGTACAGTGCTTGATTTCTTCCTTTTACTCCGGTCCCTCAGTCCGCATTGCCTCTCCTCTTCCCCTCAGCTGGAAAGGGCAGGCACCTGCCTCCTTGTGCTTCCGTCACTGTAGTGACCACAAGGTAAGAATCCCACATGAATTTGAAAGCCTTTTTTTTTTTCTTTACAAAAAGTAAAAATACTCCCAGTGGAAGAGAGGATTCAAGGGTTTCACTGAAAGGCATTGAAAAACACTATTGCCGGCTCAAAGAGAAAGATGGCTGAATAGATATGAGAAGAAGGCTACATCAGTCCTATTTTCAGACCAATGAGCAGATATAAATTACATTACTCTCTTGTTTCATGAAAAGAGACTAGAGAGTTGAGACGAGGTGATTCTTGAAAGAAGAAAAGGTTATTAGATTCCTTACTATTAATCATTAAAATTTCTCAATTTTTTATTAACTAGCTTTTTTAAAAAATAATAAAATACGTGCTTATGGCAAATAATTCAGGATAGAAAGAAATGAGGTGAAAAGTAAAATTCCTTTCCTCCACTCCACACCCTCCTTCCCACACCTTCCTGAGTCCCACTCCCCAGGGAGAAACCACTTTTAATAGTTTCTTCCCCATTTTTCTAGAACTTTCTATGTACATTCCAATCTCCTCTGATACTACTCTCCTCCTTATTCACCCACAAGAGGCCTTCAAACTTGGGATCTCATAATATTCTAATTCCTTTGTCAGAAAAGCACTTCTAGTCTTTGCAAGGCTGGCTCCATTATTCTGCTAATATCTACTTCAGAATTGTCACCTACCGGAGAGATTTTCTGTGACCTCTCTAAATAAAAAGGAATCCTATCAACACCACCATTCTCTACCCATCAGGGTATGCTCACCACTGTCTAGCCAACCCTTAACACAATGTCTAGCACACAGAAGGTATTTGATAAATATATGACGGACACACGCATGAGTACGTTAGGCGTGTGCATGCACGCACACGTACAGATGGTGTCACACAAAGAATTCTGCCCAAAATGGTAATAAAAATAATTAACATTCCTTAAGCATTTATGTTGCAAGGACTGTTCTAAGCTTTTTACGTGTATTCTTCCATTTGGTCTTTACAACAACCCCATAAGATAGGTACTAATACTATCTTAAAGAGGAAAGCGAGAGATGGAGCCACAGGGAGGTTAAGGAACTTCTTAAGGTCACATAGCCTGCAGATGACAGAGTCAGCACATATAAATTTACCTTCATTTAAAAATGACTATTTAGCCTTAATTAATATATTTTTGATTTTTAATATACACAACATGAGATTTACCATTTTAACCATTTTTAAGTGTAGTTTGGAGACATTTAGTAAATCCATATTCTTGTGCAACCACCACCACCATCCGACTCCAGAACTTTTCTCATCTTCCCAAACTGAAACTCTGCACCCATTAAACAAAAACTCCCCATCCCCTCCTTCCCCCAGCCTCTGGCAGACACCATGTTATTTTCTGTCTCTATGAACTTGACTACTCTAAATTCCCTCATATAAGTGAAATCATACAGTATTTGTCCTTCTGTGTCTTATTTCACTTAGTATAATATCTTCTTTAATTAATGTTTTAATGAATAATTTTATTAATAATTTTAATGTTCTGGGGCGCCTGGGTGCCTCAGTTGTTAAGCGTCTGCCTTTGGCTCAGGTCATGGTCCCAGGGTCCTGGGATTGAGCCCCACATTGGGCTCCCTCCTCCGTGGGAAGCGTGCTTCTCCCTCTCCCGCTCCCCCTGCTTGTGTTCCCTCTATAACTGTGTCTCTCTCTGTCAAATAAATAAATAAAATCTTTAAAAAAATTTTTTTAGTGTTCTACTCATACACACGATACAAAACTCAAAAGGCACAAAAAGACATAGAGTAAAAAGCAAGTTCTCCTCCTACCTCTGTCTCCAAGCACCACAGGGCAACCACTCTTCCAGTGGCCTTCCATATACAATTACATACCTACACAAATATTTTTTACACAATGAGTAGCATATTCTGCATATTGCTCTGTTATGTGCATTTCCCGCTTAACTATATACCTTAGAGACAGTTCCACATCACTGTACATAGACCTGCTTCTTAATTATTTTTATTGAAATATGATGTACATACAGAAAAGCACATATACTGTAAGTATGTTTACAGCTGGATAAATCTTCAAAAGCTGAACACACCTGTATAACCAGCACCCCCATCAAGAAACAGAACGTCACCAGTTCCCCGGGAGTCCCTTTCCGACACCGTTCCAGACATGATCCATTCCCTCACCAAGGGTAACCACTCTTCTGACTCCTGAACAGACTAGATTAGACTCATCTGTGTATGCAGGTTTTATGGAAAGCATCCTACTGCCCATACTCTTGTGTCTGGCTCCTTTCATTCACCATTATGCTGGGGAGATGCACCCACGTCACTGAATTTTGGGGGACACGTAACGATATCCTTGGATCAATGAAAGCCCTGTCCCCGCTGGCTGGAGGTCTTGCGTGTGGTATGCACAGTCTCTCCACCTCGCCCTCGAGACCCTTGAATTCCTCTCAGTGGCTCTGTGATGCCTTAAAGAGTCCACAGCTGGCCAGAATGCACCTCCAGCTGAAGAAGTGATGAAAACCAGCAGCCGTGGGTTGAGGTCTGTGCAGAAAGTACCATGGGAGCAAGGAGAGGGGAGAAAGGCACAGCAGCCCTGCCCTCGGATCAGCACCTCTGCAGCCGCGGCTCAGGAGGACATGCTGCTTGCGGCCTCCTTCACTCCGCCAAGAACTCTAATCTTGGATTCCCTGAACATGCGGATTCATGACAAAGCACTGGTTTGCGTTCCCTTTGCAAATGTTACTTTTAAAGTGGAGTCAAAACTACTTCCAAGTGAAGAGCTAAGCAGCTTTAACTAATATCAGCAAAGGGCCTAAAAAAAGAGATGTAGTTGATGCACTCCATCTGTTTGCTCTCTTCTGCCCTAAGACTCAGGACAAAATACCTTTTTGGGAAAGGAACTGTCACACACAGGGCAGGAACAACGTACCAACAGGCCAGAGTTGGACATGCTATCCAGCTTGGGCTGCCCACTTACGAATTCGAAATCCCTAACTGTCAAATCAGTCCCCAACCTCACCCCCGTCCATCCCTAGTCTAGCAATGACACGAGTATCTATTTCCAGATATGAGCAGTTAAGTGGCAGAACCCATCGGCACATTCGTGTGGCACATCACCGCCCTGAGTGGCTCAGGAGGCAACACACAGGACTGCATTCTTGTGGTTCGCCTTTCCAGAAAGGCCTTTCCAAAGCACCACATGCTGCCCGCACGGGGTCCAGCAGAAGAGGGGGAGGCAGAGGATGTGCCCTATGGCAGACTCTGCTTTACCAGAATAATACCATGCTCCTTGCTTTGGCCCATTGCATTCCTCTCCGCACAGAGGCCTTCTCCTGGAAGGCTGCACTGCATGGGCCTCCCCAGAAAAGCTCCTCTCTATTTACGAGACAACCTGTAACGAATTAAGTATAGTGGCTCCAGGGTATCCTGATCTCATTTGGGTAATTTAGCAGCAAAAATTTGCTGAAAACTCAAGATAATCCAGAAATCATCCCCTGGCTTTCACTTAGGATGTGGAAGGAGAGAGAGAGCGAGGAAAAAAAAAAAAAAAAAAAAAAAAAAAAGAATAAGCACAGGAACAGAAGAATAAAGAGCTTACGGGAGAAGTTGAAAACAAACCTTATCCCAAGTCCAGACAGAATATTCCATTTAAATGCTTTATAAAGATTTTCTCTGGTGAGTTACAGAGTACTGTTTAAGGCATGCTACTTTATGGTGACTTCTCAGTCTGGCAGTTGTTGAAAGGTGTTATATACCCACTGCAGGCAAAGGAAAAGACACAGGGGAGGACCACATACTCCCAAGGCCAGTTAAGGACAGAGGAGGGTCTGCCAAGGCCAGAGCCAACCTTTAGTCTATGTCACCAAAGGTTGCTGTTCCTCTGACCCAGGAACCTGTGGAGGCCACTCCTGGGTAACCATCTACCACCCTGTTTGGCTGTATTCCACATTCCTTCTTGGAAACTTCTCTAAAAAAAGAGAATGGAGATGAAAAATGCCCACAGGGAAAGTTTTCATAAGGGCCCACAAGCTCAACTGGCTGGAATCTGAAGAGGGCAAAATATGGAATGTTCACCCCGAATGACTGAATAGAAGATAAGCAAACATCAGGTGACAGAGCAAACACACAGGAAATATGATCTACCTACCCCAGGAAGGACTACAGTTCTTGAGTTCGTCTTTAAATGGGAGCAGGTTCTTATTGACTCTGGGGTTTTGAATCCAAGTCTGAGCAAAAGCTGCCCTCTTGATTCTAGGAAGAACAGGAGAGGGCAAGGGCCAAGGATTTTTAGAGCTGGTATAGACTGGAACCAGTAGACTGGAACCAGCCCCGTGGGAATAGAAGTTCCAAGAGTCAACAGTAGCTGGCAGCAGAGAGCCTCTCCAGGCTGGAGGATGGCGGGATCCTCGACTGTCCATGCCAGAATGTACCTTAGAGATGGCCCAACACGGAGTCCTTTGTTTTTCAGGTGAGGAACCCCAGGACCAGAAAGGGTAAAAGGCTTGTCCAGAGGCACACAGTTGGTGTGTGACACACAGCTGGGAGCAGAGCCGGTGAGCTGGCTTTCATTCCCCTGCCTCGGCCAATGTGTGACACAGGACCACAACAGTTGTGGGGCAGAAAGAAGGGGAGAAGTTATGAGCTTTGAGAGTCATTAGTAATCCTATCATTAGACACACAGTTAACATCATTAGCCAGCGAAACATGCTAATGTGTTTAATGTGAGAGGCAATACTTATTGCACTAATCAGGTGACTGGTGCCAGTGACCATTTATGGCAGACATTTTTTTTTCAAGTTTACGATTATAGCAATAATACATACATAAAAAGAGATTTACACATTTCCTGTCTAAACACACACCTTGACCATCCTATTATGTAGACTGAGTGAGTGAACATGTCCCTTAATTTTGTCAGAAAAAAAAAACACTTCAATTGAATTATAGACAGACTGAAGACAAAGTTATGTGGCATATAGTTTAAAAACAAAATTGGTTAGGTCCCCCTCCCCTTTTCTACTATTCATTAGTTTTAGAAAAGTGACTTCAGTCCTAATGAAGGTGTTAAGAAAGCAGACGCAAAGACAAAAGTCCATTCAATCAGCACTATGCACGTGCCGGGAGGGTGAGGAACAGTTTGCCCAACTGTGGAGTCCCCAGCTTGGGGCAAGGTCCCATGCCCATGAAAAGCATGCCTGTGAAAAGCATGGGTGAGTCAGTATATTTTAGATGCTTTTTTTTAAAGGCCCTTCAAGGAGCTGAGAGAAACTAGAGCACTCAGGTTGAGGGAGGATACAGACTTTTTTCTCATTGTTTCCTAATGTAGGTTAGATCATCAACAGTCTAGAATGCTGAAAGAGACCTCTTGTATTCTATTCAAGATAGATGAATGCCATACTGTCATAGCCACGTAGGTCTAGAAGGCCTTCAGAAATCACCTAATCCAGCATCTTCATTTTCCAGATCAGAAAACAGAGGCTCGGTTAGATCCAGTAACTTGATAAAGGTTAGCACAAGCTCTCTGTATACTCTGCCAACCTCCAGTGTGTATACTGGAGAAAGGGTTTGGGGGTAGGGTGGTGCAGACAACCTTTCAACAGGTCTGTGAATCTTTCAAAACGCAAGCCATACAAAAAAATGTATACAGAGTATTTTCCTGGAAGATTTCGATCTACATGAATTAAACTTGAAGATTTAAATGAAGGTTTTAAAACATTACAATTATAATTATCATCCAGCCCTCCAAAGTGTTCATTCAGAGTAGGAAGCAGGTGTGAGCACTTTGGAGATGGGCCTTCTGTTCTCTTGGAGGTGCTCAGGCCTGTGCTGACAGCTGCTGGTGACATGGAGTGGGGAGATCAGAGCCAAATGCTGAGAGGAACGCACTGGTCCAGCTGACAGTGTCACCAACTTGCTGAGACTCAGCATCCTCATTGTTTGCAGGGGGTGACCCTTGACAGCTGAAGTATACACTTTTCAGCAATTGTCCAGTCTGACGACAATTTTGTGACGACACAAAACCAAGTTTGGCCAGCACTGAACACCCCTGGCTCCTCCAAAGTGCTCCAAACCTCAAAGCCCAAAAGAGAGCTTGATGAATGAGCCCACATAATGGAACGTAAATGGGATGCTGTTACCACTCCAGAATGACCACTACCGTTTAATGAGCACTTACTATGTATGGTGCTCATGACCTCTTACCTCATTTTCGCTCAACAAGAGCGATGCACGGTAAGGGTAACTGCTCTCTGTTTCAGAGATAGGAAAAAAAGACCAGCCATGGCCCAGCAACTTGGCCAGACACCTGGCCAGTTAGTGGCAGATCGGATTAAACTCCACTGTCTGACCCTAACTCCCCTGCCTCCTCGGTTAGGACCCAGGCAGGTGGAGCTGCACTCATGCACCAGTATTCCAGATTTTAAGTTATTGTCGAGAGACCCCCTTAATTCCAGTGTTTGTTCGGAAGCCTGTTTTCTGAAACTTCGCGTTTGTTTTTCATGCATGCGTCTGACTTCCTTCAATTTCTCTGCAAATTTCCACCAAATAAAACCATATGCACTTCCATAGCAACACTGCAACACAAACATGGTGTAATCTTTGTCCACTGCAGTACACAGCTTGAAAGGTTTAAAAGAAAGAAAGAAAGAAAACCCAAAAAACCAAAAAACCCCCAAAAAACAAAAACGACATCTGTATACAGTTGAACCGAATCCCATGGTAACAAATACAAACATACACTTGGTTCTTTTCTTTAAATGTTTTCTCTTTCCTTTTTAATAGTTTTAGAACAGAACCTGGGTTGCAACACTTGTGACTAAGCAGGGCCCCCATCCGGTGACCGATGAGCCATCGGGGCGGCGCGGGCCTCCTGCGGGACAACGGCTACTGCCCTCCGCGCGAGCGCCAGTCCCCTCCCAGGAGCTCCCGCCGCTGGCGCTAGAGCACGCGGGGACCCCGGGGCCGCGCGCCTGGCCTCGTGGAACCCAGAGCGGCGCTGGCCACCACGCCGGGTCGGGTTCCCGCGGGAGGCCGGGCGCGACCCACCCCGCAGGACGGCGCGTGGCTGTGGGGAAGGGGGGGTGCTGCTGGCCCCTCCCCGCCCGCCCGCTGCCGCGCGGTCCGCCCGTCCCTGCCATCCCCGCGCGCTCCCTCCGCACGCCCAGGCGCAGTGCCCGCCGCGGCCCGTTTCATCCTCCGCACCAGCCTCCCGCGGCGGGATTAGCCACATTTTGTACCAACGAAGGCCTCCACCCTCCGGGAAGACAGCCACTGACCCAAGGTGACACGGCTGGAAAGGAAGAGTGGAGGGACTTGAATCCAGGACTTTTTTTTTCCTTTTACTCTACTTCGCGTGGCCCCTGGCGGCTAGGGTGCGGGGGAACCTATCTGTAGCCCCGTGCGACCTGTGCGGTGACTCCCCGGTTGCGCCTCCAGGGGACCGGCTGGGTTTGGAGGCATCGGCTGCCGTGATGCAGGTAAAGGCGGGTTTGTCTGTCTGCGGTCCCTGCTTTCCCCTCTGCTTCTCTCTCCTCCCCGGAGCCCAGGCTTTTTAAGCGCTTCCTCTGTCCTGACAAATGCAGATGCCTCAGAGATGAAGACATCTCAAGCAACTAGTCAGTTGGGGTTGTGCGGTGACCGGCTCCTGTTCCTATAGGAAGGTCCAGCACTCACTAGCTGAAGGGGGAAGGAATTCACCAGGTAAATGCCATTCTCCGGGCTGCACATTCGCGAACCCGAGAACCTTCTTATGACCAGGTGCTAAAACCTGAAGAAGATGTTCCTTGGCTGCTTCCTCACTGGGCTTGTGCTGAGGTACCCGATGATCTACTGAGGTGGCAGGTAGGAGGTTGAGGGACAGCCAAGTGGTGATAACAAGAAAGCCTGCCACTTCTGGAATACTTCGGAGGTGCCAGGCGCTCTGAGAAGCTCTTCAGAAGATTTCATCCTCACAAACCCAGGAGGCAGTATGATTCTTCTGCTTTAACCCATGAGAGATCCAAAGCTTTCAGAGGTATCTGTCCTGTCCAAGATCCTGCGGTGGCAGAGCCGGGTTCTGCCCAGGGCTGCAGATTCCAGAGCCTGTGACTTCCCCATAGAAGGGGATGGGGACCGCTCATCGGAGACACACAAATAAGAGTGCACAGGGAGACCACATTATTCCTCAGACTCAGGCGAATTTGAACCAGCTTTAAGATATGGGGTGGGGGCGGGGGGACGGAGACATCCCTGCTTCTTGGCCAAATCCAAAGAGGAGATCCAGGGTTTCAGTCAGGAAGGCTCTTTTTTTAATCAATTGTTTTTTGTTTTCAGAACTAAGGTGGAAATGACCCAGTGAGGAAGGAAAATGAGCAAGGCCTGCCCTGGTCACATAATTAAAACATATATGCTGGCCAAAGGTACATCACTCCCCTACCCCTCCCTCCAGTGAGAGAAAGGCCCTTTCTGAACCGGAGGCCTATTAAAGCATTCCACTGGAGAATTCTCTGACCCTTCTGAAGGGACACTGTGAGAACCTTGTTCCTTAGAATGCAGTCACACAAAGGGTTTTGTGCAAATACCGAGCCATGATTCTATAAATGCAAAGAAGCATTAGGGATGGTATGTGAACAAAAGCTGGACAGAGGATGCACGCCCAGATGCTGAAGTTGGCCAGGTTGCAATCTGAATGATCTAATGTTTTCTGGCTCCTTCTTGCTTTGCTTTTCCAATTTGGTTTGAATATTTGCATTACTGTATTATTTTCCCTGTACAATTGCTGTTGTCTGTACACAATTAGGTCATTTTCCTAGTTGGGTGAGGAGACGCTTCAGACGTGAGATGAGCTACAGCTGGTAGCTGGTTCTCTCCCGGGATGTGCGTTTAGATCCCCATCTTGTTGATCCCAAAGACTCTACCTGCACCCAAGATCTGAAAGTTTTAATGTAGGTCATTCAACCAAGTGGAAAGAACCACAGCATCCCTTTGTAATGGTGGGTAAGCACATCTTGTTTCTATAACTTTCGGGTTGATCTGCTGATCTAATTATGCTGTTCCTTGGGCCAAATCTAACCCTGTATCGTAATGCTCCAGACAAAAGGAAGGGCTGTTTCCTGGCGGCCTGTGGCTTCTTAGGTCGGTGGAAGTCTGCTAAAGTAGACCCTGAGCAAGGGAGAAGGAAAGGGAAGTACCACGGTGAAGAGGAAGGGCAAGCTGCCCCCAGACGCGAACCCAGAAATGCACGTAGATGTTCAAGCCAGTACAAGAGGTTGAACTTTGACCTAGGACTTTGAAGAGGGAGAGAAAGGGGGATCCCAGAGGAATGGAGGCTTATTTCGCAGATGAAAGCTGATTTGGGCCATGTTCACAAAGTGCTCTGCAATCCCTCACCGGTGTAAAATCTCACTGATACACATGCCTCTAATCCAGCTTTCTCACCTCTCTGGAATTTGTGGCCCTTTGGGCAAAGCCAGTGCTACCTTTTATGTGTGTGCTACCTTTAAAATAAGGTGGGGCCAAACAAATGGAAAGGACAGGCTGTGATTAAAGTCACCAGGGAAGCCCCCTGACTCTTAAAAGTGCTTTGTAATCAGACATGACCACACTTAGCTCATCGAGTGCTGCATTCTGGCAGGACCATCTTTCTGGCTCAACCTTCTCATGGTTCCTGCTTGCTTCCTCTCCCCATTCCTGAGATCTGAATCTATGACGCTGAACTTGTTTCTCCTCTCTCCTTTCCTTTTTATCCAAATAATTCATTCATCATTTGTTTACTAGATATTTGATCACCTATGTCACATCTGTTCTAGATGCTGGAGTTACAACCAGTAAATAAGGAGTCTCTGCTCTCACAGAGCTCAGTCTAAAGAGGAACACTGACCACAAAGTGTGATAGGCATCATGTGAAGGGAAGCCCACTTCAAGAATTTAGCAGTGACTGAATCAGGAGGCAGCCAAGACTCAAAGAGATGGTTCTCACAGATGGCTGATGGCAAGATTGGAGCTAGAGAGACCATTCAGGAATCGAAGCCTGGCCTCCTGCCACCACTTCCTTCCTAAGGCTATCTAGAGTGCCATAGTCAGTCTTTTTTGGTCTTTTTCATCCAGTTACACAGAGTTCACACAGCCTTCTCCCAAGACTATGCTATTCCCACCTCAGTAAAACTTTCATTTGTCACTAAAGCCAAATATGTGCCCTACCTCCGAGAACTGATGTGCTGATAAACTGAGCTGATAGATGTAAAAGTGCTTTGAGAACTGCACTGCAATACAATTCTAAGTACTAAAGCTACTATCAAAGTAACATTTAGTTTCATCGACAAATCAGCCAAGGGATTAACCACTAGTCAATACCAGGCTCTGTGGGAGTGAAGCTGTCGAAGCTGTCTTCATGGATATAGTATGGCTCCATCCCTAAAGGAATTTATGACAAGCTGATGGTACAAAGGGAAACAGAAAACAAAGTAGGCATTTATGGAGTGCTTGTCATGTTGGTTTCCTTACAGTATCTCAAATAATCCTCACAGTCGTCTAGGATATAGGCATTATTTTCTTCCAGGATGGAAGGCCCTCCCCCAATCCCTGTCTGTTCAAGCACAATACAGCATAGTAGCTAAAAGCCCTGGATCAGGACTCAAACTGCTTGAATTCATATCCAGGCACTGCCAATTGCTTTCTATATGATGGGGAACATTACTCAAATTCTCTATGCTTCAGCTGTAAAATTGAGATGCTAAGAATAGTACCTATCTTATGCTTTCTTGTAAGGATATTGTGACCATACATGTTAAGTACTTGCCACAGTGCTTGGTCCAGAGTAAGCATGAGACCAAAGGTAGGTATTATTATTATTATCCAGCTCCAACACCTTTTTATCTGCAAAACCTTCCCAGATCCCCCATTAGAATTGTTTACCCTTACATCCTAACATCACTGTGGGCATGTCTCTAAGCATATTTTTAAGTGTACCTGGTTATTAGTGTCTAATACAGAAAAACCAATAAAAATGTTGATGGTTGGATAAATGGATGTTTCTGTCTTCCAAAACTATATCACATGTTCATAGAAGGCAGAGTATTGTGTTTCTAGCTCTAAGACAGAACATCTGGATATCCTAGATAAAATATAACAAATATACTTTTAAATGCATAGTCAAACTCTCATGCAAATTAGGGAAATCCTCATCACACACGTGTGTATGCACATGGACTGGGATTCAAAATGGTAAATTGCCACTGAGCTCTGCTGCTTTGGGAAGCCTGTCTATCCCAGTGACTTTGAGGCTTGGTTTTAGGGGCATTATGGGAGACACGAGACCAGGCTTAGTGCCCTCAAAAGATGGAGAGTTGGAACAGAGAATTCTGCATAAAAGTGAGACTCACAAAAGGATACATACTAAATGAAAGAATAGACTAGAAAAAAAGCCTACCTATCTGCAATGAAGAGAAATGAGAAACTTTGTCTGTCTCAGCCTGGACTCATAAGATGTTAAAACACAATCTTTCCCTCACACAAGTGTAGGATTTGAAATTTATACTATCTACATTGTCTGGGAAACTTCAGCTGTAAATTAGTTTAAATTGGCCCTAGGTTGGTAGCATACCAGGGCACCTGGAAGAAGCAGCTCCTTTGTGGAAGGACATTCCACAAGCTTCATAGGAGTCTAACAGATAAAGTCCCAGTGAACATAAGATCACAATTAAAATGATAACCACGCTAGGAAACACACAAGCTACCCTGAGTGAAAACCAGTAGAAACCACAATGAACAGAATTAGACATTATATAACAGTTCTTGTATACCAAATATCAATTGTTTAAAATGTTTAAAGCAAAAGAAAGGGGAAACAAAAACATGAAAAAAGAATAAACAGAATCTAAAAAGACCAGGCAGAATTAAGAAAAAAGCCAAATACTACTTCTGAAAATAGTTAGGATAATTATTAAAATTAGAAACAGGAAGCAAGTACAATAGATACAGATAAAGAGAGAATTAGAGAACTGGAAGATAAATCTGAAGCCATTACTGAAGCAAAAAAGGGGAAGGCAAAGAAATGGGAAACAAGATATTAAAGAGGTCAGGAAGAAAAAAAATAGAAACGTGAGAAAGGCAGTATTTAGAGAAAAGGGGCTAAAATATTTCCAGAATTAAGGGAAAGAAGTAGGCTTGTTTAATCTTTGAATCTATTTTTTTTAAAGATTTATTTATTTATTTGAGAGAGTGAGAATGAGAGAGAGAGAGAGAGAGCACATGAGAGTGGGGAGGGTTAGAGGGAGAAGCAGGCCCCTCGCCGAGCAGGGAGCCCAATGTGGGACTCGATCCCAGGACTCCAGGATCATGACCTGAGCCGAAGGCATCTTTGAATCTAAAGCATCTGGCAAAGTGCCTGGTACATAGTTGATGCCCAATAAATGTTTGTTAAGTTGAACTGACACATGTGCTATAGCATTTGCTTGTCCATTACTTCATACACCTATTTATTTAAAAAATTCACCAGAGATACAGTTGTGAATGAAATAGACAAAATCCTTGTCTTTATTGACCTTGTGTTCTGGATGAAGAAGGCAAATAATAAACAAGTGAACAAACTAATACTCAAGATCCTTTTTGATTATAAGAAGTGATATGAAGAAGTAAAAGGGTTATTTAGTAGATATATCTGGACGAGGATTTCATTGAAGAAGTGAGACCTCAATGATAAAAAGTCAAGTGAAAGAACACATCCTAAGCAAAGAATATAGCAAGTACAAGGGCACTGAATGAGAAATAATGTGGCATTTTCAAGGAAGAGAAAGAAGCCAGTGTGTCTGGAGTTCCATGAGTGACATGGAGAGTGATATGAGATGTGATCTGAGAGGTGGGCAGGAGAAATGGGATTTTTTTTTTTTTTTTTCCTGAGAGCAGTAGGAAGTCATTGGAAGATTTTAAGTGTAGGAAGCAGTGTGCTCTGTTACCTTGGCCACTGTGTGGTGTGGGAATGGACTGTAGTGGGAAAAGAATGGAAGCAAGGAGCCTCATTGGTGATTTCAGTTGTCCAGGCATGAGATGACAGAAACTCAGACCAGGATGATTGCTGTGCATATGGAGAAAATTGTTTGGATTTAGCTATTTTTTGATGTAAAAGGTGAAGGAAAGAAAAGGAGGAATCATGCATAATTCCTATTTTTTGATTGAGCATTTAGGTGAAGGGTAGTGCCATTTTCCAAGATGGAGAAGAGTTCTACTCTTCTCTAACACTTGGGTGGGGGTGAGGTGGGAACATGAAGCAGGAGTTCTGTTTTGGGCATGTTAAGCTTGAGAAGCTTATCAGACATCTAAGTAAACAGCTGTATATAAGAATATGGAGGAGCTCAGGAAAATGAGCCCCAAGTGAAGGAACGGTCATATATTAAGATGTAGGTTTCCTTCAAGATCTTCTTAATAGTGTAGGCTTGGACAGGGGTACACATAGGAGACTGACCACTTCCAGCTGCAGACCCTGTGGGAATAGTCAATGTAGCTCCAGAGTTCAGAAGACTCTGCCTGCCCAGTGTCCAACCCAGAGGGGAGCCTGGAGTCTTCCAGCCCCATCTAAACTCATTGCTTTTGGTAGTGGCTGTAGTTTTAAGCCAGTGTGCAGTCTGAAAGATGCCAAAAGACTGAGTACAGAAACGGTGTGGTGACAATCCTAAGCGGCTCTGGTGTAAGCAAGGGTGGAGAAGTCATCAGATAATCTGGCTCCCACCCACTCCCACCCACCAGCTCAGAGCATTGTATCTAAGAGATCCAAGGGAGTAGAGTCAAGAATATGACGCATCAGGAGGTACAAAGAAAAAGGAGATCCCAGCATGAGGTAATGACTGTAAAGTGCCATAGCCCATTACACAAGCGAAAGTGAAACCTCTGAGGAACAAATAAACAAAGGGTATCATATTGATATAAAAATACAAGAAGCTCACTCTGTGGTTGCTGACACACATCACTGTGGAAACAAAACCATGTCCAAAGTGGCTATGGTTAAACTTGGAACCACATGACAGGAGGTTTAGGAAGTTCCAAAATAATCAAGAATAACTTGAACAAAGTAGCATTCTTCCCCAGGCTTATGGTTTTGAGAGAAGGGATGAGCATTCCTCTGGAGAGGAGGGGCAGAAATTCAAGGGGTCAAAGTGACTCAGGGTTCATTTGAAAGAAGGAAACTACTGCAGCCTTGGAAAAGGCCCATCAGTTGACTGACACTAGTCAGGATTCACTCTCAAGTCCATGAGACTATAGTAGAATGCTTTCCTTCTCAGCACTGCCCCCCCACATATGTATATGTGTATATCCATTCTTACTTAGAAATTTGTCTTTTTTTATTGCTCAGGAAAACCAAGACTATCACTTTAATTCTGTACCTGATCATGTCCACTTTACCTCGGCCACTAGGAAACTCAGAACCAAATGAAGTACATAAAACTTTAGGTAAGCATGTAGCCTGTGTGGCAACTTCATTGTTGCCTTAATCTTGTTTTTATATTCTTATTTTTCTCTCATTCACCATTTTCTGATTTAAAAACAAAAACAAAAACAGCGTTTTTGACCTACAATGTGTTTTGGAATAAAGTAGAATACAAATAAATAAACTTTCTGTCCAAACAAGGCAGCATGAAAAGCAGGCACCTGGTGGTAGTATGCCATCCCAGTGAGCCAAAGAGGTTCTAATTACTGTCTGTTAGACACTCACGTCAGAATCATTAAGTTCATTAGATAGACAGGAATCTTGCTTCAGCCATAAACAAGATGACAAATTAAACATTCATGAACAAAAGAAGGAGGTATTCAAAGTAAGAAGGGCAGAGCCAATAAAAACAATCAAATGCGCAATTCTAATTCCTGTAGGGGGTGATTTCCACCCAGCCCAGGGTAAAGCTTCCAGGAGGAGCTCCTCTGGCCTGCCTGGGTGGTTCTCTTACAGAAACTTGGCTGTGTCCTGGGTATAGCTGGTCCCTCAGCTTTCAACTACTAGGATTGACCACGCTTTTGTCTAGACAAGTGGGTCAAAACCTCTGGAAAGTTTACTTGGCCTGGTTTCTGATTATTTCTTTACATTTTAATAGTTTTTATTCATTTTTTGTTCTTTTTTAAATTACCAAAGTTATTCAACTTTTTTAAATTATAAAGGTAACACAAAGGTAATAAAAATTCAAGTAATATCAAAAAAGGAAAATAAAAAATCAAACTTCCCCTTCTTTACCTCCCATTCCATTGCTTCTCCCCATTCATCAAGAGTAACCAGCAATATCTGTTCAGTATGGATACTTCTGGATCTTGTCTATGCACATTCAGACATATTTACATATGTATACATATACTCATAAAGTTTATGTATAGTTTTGTGTTTTTTTAAAGAATTTTTTATTCACATTATTCTGTCATTTGTTTTTTGCACTCATTAAAATATTGTGGATTCTACTTCTATTACATACATATCAACCACATTTTTTATAATGGTTCCTGAATGAATCATGAATCAGGAAAACTATACCATACTATATTCAGTCTATTAAGGAACATTTACATTGTTTCTAATATTTTGATAGTACAAGTTAATGTCACAATGAACATTCTTATACTTGTTATCTTTTTGCTGTTTTCTTTCTAAGGAGAACTGCTGGATCAAGGGTATGCATGTGTTAAATTTTGATAGACACTGCCAAATTGCCTTCCAGGAAGATTGACCAATTTGCACTTCTACCAACTATGAAAGAGTACCCTTTGTTCACATTCTCATCAACAATGGAGAGTGCCAGTTTTTAAAATTTTGGCAGAACTGATTGACAAGAACACAGTACTTATTTTAATTTGTCTTTGGCCAGTAGTAAGGCTGATCATCATTTTTAGTCCTTTTTACTATGGCTACAATGAAAGACAAAGTTGAAGGTGTGGTTTTGGTTTCTTTTTGATACAGATGACCATCAAAACAGTGATATTTTGAACTATTGATCCCTACGAAGATCCACATGTGAATGTTACACATTTCCATGTCAGGAAAGTCAATCGTAATTGAACTCCTAAGGTCAAATTGTAACTGGTGTTTATTCTTGGATTCATTTAATGGCTTTGGTCCAAAGTATTAAAAGATGTCAGAACTGTATTCTGATAATGTTCTCTTGTACCACCATTATCACACTAACAGTTATATGTAACAGAAACAACTCTGATCAAATTATGGAAAAAGAAACATATTAGACAACTATTGGGATCCCACTATTGAGTTAATTAATGGATGACTGGGTCCCAGGAACACCATGGTGATCTCAGAGCAGGCATGGTATGGCTAGAAGGTCACCTCCAAACAGCAAATGTTTTAAGTTTCTAGATCTCTGTGCTCAAGCCTAATTCTCTTTTTTCTTTCTCCTTTCCTTTCCTTTTCTTTTTCTTTCTTTCTTTCCTTCTTTCTCTTTCTTTCTTTTCTTTTCTCTTTCTTTCTTTCTTTCTTTCTTTCTTTCTTTCTCTCTCTCTCTCTCTTTCTTTCTTTTTCTTTCATCTTTTTCTTTTCTTTTGTTTTTTTTCTTTCTTTCCCTCCCTTCCTCCCTTCCTGCCTTCCTTCCTTCCCTTTCGAGAGAGCGTGTGAGCAGGGGAAGGGGCAGAGGGAGAGAGAGAATCTCAAGCAGGGCTCTATGCTCAGCACGGAGCCTGATGTGGGGCTCGATCTTATGACCCCAAGATCATAATCTGAGCCAAAATCAAGAGTCAGATGCTTAACTGACTGAGCCACCCAGGCACCCTCCCCCAAGAGTCTAATTCTAGGAAGAAAACATTTTATTGGTTTAACTTGGGCCTCAAGGGAGGGCAGACTCTTAATTACAGTCCCCATGGATGACAGACTGAATCCAACAGGAAAGAGATCCTTCTTCAAAAGGAAATGAAGTACCCTTAGGAAGTGAAATGGATGCTCCTTAGCTAAAAAACAAACAAAACTATCCCCTACACTCAACTTTATAATCGCCACTTCTTCTCTTCCCCTCATAAACCTGCCCAGTCCCCACAGTCATACAGATAATCTGACAGACAGCATGCTCCTCACATCCAAAAGGGGAGCTTATGCGGCGGAAAAATGGAGACCATCCTATTCGTTACATTTTGTGCAATGCTTGTTCAAGAACCTTCCACTTTTCCAGCCCTGGGATTAAAATATTTAAGTCTTAGAATAAGAACAATAATCCTGAGGTGTTTTTTTTTTTTTTTTAAGATTTTATTTATTTATTTGTCAGAGAAAGAGAGAAAGAGCACAAGCAGGGGTAGTGGCAGGCAGAGGAAGAAGCAGGCTCCCTGCAGGGAACTCGATGCAGGGCTGGATCCCAGGACCCTGGGATCATGACCTGAGCTGAAGGCAGATGCTTAACCAAGCCACCCAGGCCTCCCCTGAGAGGTTTTAATATTGGTCTTCACTCATTCTCCCTTCTCCTTGGTTATCCTTAAATGCACAGAAATTGTTTATTCATTTATTCATCCATGCAACCACTATTTATAGAGAGCAACCTTCTGCTAGACATTGTTGTAGGTTCTGAGGGAACAGCAATGAAATAGAAAGACATGGTCTCTGTCTTGGTAATAGATAAGGCTGGAAAGAGTAAGCAAGGTTGGAATTTGGACTTTGGATTTTATCTGAAAAGCAACAGAAAGTTACTCAAAGGTTTTGGGCAGGCAAGAAACATGATCAGATTATACTTTAGATAACACCATTCTAAACGGACAGACAGACAGAGTGGACTCCAAGGGTCAAGAACAGAAGCCAAGAGACCAGACAGAGGATCAATGAGGTAGCTAGAAAAGATGGTAGCCTGGACTAGTTTGGTGGCCAAAGAATACAGAGATATGCACAGAATGAAGAGATATTTAGGAGGTAGAATGAACAGGATTAGATGATTAAAATGTTATAGGAAAGAGACAAATATAACTGGTATTTCTGGTATGAGCAACTGGATGACTGGTGATGACAATGGGTAGCCCAGGAGGAGCTGGTTAGAGGCAGGTGGAGAAAAGGATAAATTAGCTGTGGGTCACACTGAGTACATGTGATTCGCATTTCAAGTTAGGTGTCTGGTCTAAGTTCAGTAGAGATATTCAGAATATGGAGTTATCAAGGGACATGAAGCCAAGGAGTTGGAAGACTCTGCCCAAGGAGAAGGTGTAAATTGAACACAGAGGGTCACCAACATTGGACTCATAGTTTAAAGAAGAAACCCTAGAGTATTCTGCCTCAAGAATTATAACTTCTGTATCCTGTGGAAGTCCACATCAAGTCTTCTCCATCGCAGTTTATTCTATAGACTGTAACAACAGCCAGCTCCTTCATCTCAGATTAATGACTTAGGCAACAGTCCTGGTGGATCCGCCATTTGCTTCAGCTTGGAGAAAGATTCCCAACTAGTTCTGTTCTGTTCCATCTTGTTTGCAGAAAGAGGTGTTCCTCATCATGCCCATCTTCTCACACGAATTGTCCAGGCAGGTCCCCCACCTTTGGTTCAAGCCATTGGACCCCGGGCTATACAGGCTATGGATTGGTGGTGAGGTGAGCCCAGCCCTGACTGAGGCCCTGCCTTCTACTCTGTTCTTTTGTCCTCATGGCAGATTTGAGGATGGCATTTCCTCCACACAGTGTGGTCCCAGTTGCCCCTCTCCCTCACTTCAGTGCTAGGTTAGCCAGTCACTGGATATGGAAAAACTGTGCATTTGCTGGATCCTTTGGGTCTTTGTTTCTGTTTCTGTCTGAGGTCCCAAAAAGAGAGATGAAGAGAAAAGAAATACACAGGAAGCACATTAGTAGGCTGAGCTAGGACTGTGCTACACTTTCAGATGACAGCTTCCCTACAAACAGATGATTCAGGGATCAAGCTGGAGTTCTTAATACTGCCAGGAGAGACCCAGAAGGCTGGGAATAGGGCGAAAGATCAGACACCTAAGTTGTTGAAAACCACACAGAGTTTTGGTAAATATATGCACAATTTAAAAAACTTTTTTGCGGGGCGCCTGGGTGGCTCAGTCGTTGGGCGTCTGCCTTCGGCTCGGGTCATGATCCCGGGGTCCTGGGATCGAGCCCTGCATCAGGCTCCCTGCTCAGCGGGAAGCCTGCTTCCTCCTCTCCCGCCTCCCCTGCTCGTGTTCCCTCTCTCACTGTGTCTCTCTCTGTCAAATAAATAAATCTTTAAAACAAATTTTTTTTTTTGCAAAAATATAGGTGTCTCCAGTTTAGCCCTCCCTGCTAATCCAAGGAATTGCTTGAGCCTCGTGGCCTAGTCCATGATCCTGGCTCTGACTGAGGCTGCCCATGAAGGCCTCAGTGAATTCCTCTTGGAGCCTCCAGACTTCCTTGGCTGGTAACTTGTTCCTCTTGGGACAGTTTTGCCTGAGTTGAACGGCCTGGCCCCCAGCTGTGTGCCGGCCCTCTCTCCGGTAAGAGGAAACGCTTTCAGTTTAGTCCATTAACACAAACATTCAAAAGCAAACATTCAAAAGCCACAGCTCATGTTCATATAAATAAAACAGGATTGAGGAAAGCTGCACCCCAAGAAACCAAAGGGGCATTTAAAAAACTGCCCTTGCCTTCCAAGTAGGCAAGCCGGCAGCAAAGCCACAGCGATCCCAAAGGCTTGTGTGCCTGGTAGAGCTGGGTGGCGGAGGCCACAGACCTTTGAAGAGGAAATGCCATCCCCGGGACAGGCAGGCAGCCAGCCCCTGAGTCCTCAAAGTACCAGAGAGGAGCAGAAAGCAGTGAAGGAGAAGGGGGAGAGCAGTGAGGAAGTGAACAAGGGGAGGAGGGAACAGAGCAAATAAATGGGGAGACTCTTCCCGACTAGGGTCCCCACACCCAGACCAAAGAGTCACTAGACAGAGCAATTCACTGTGCCCCTGAGACCAAGCCTGGGCATCGAGAGTCCTGGGCGGCGGGCACAGCCCAGGGTGACTAAGGCTTTGAGGAGGGGAGTGTGTCGCAGCTGAGGGGTGGAGAGGGGTGGTGGTGTCTGGGCTGAGAGATGCCTTCTCTTTGAACGCTTCAGAGGAAATTAACTTTACAAGGTGCCTCCCTGTCTCCTAGAGTTATTAAAAGAAAGGAGGGAGCAAAGAAGAAATGGAAAAACGGTAATACCTCAGGAAGGGCTATGTGATCCTAAGAGAAGGAAATGAGAGGAAGATTAAGTGACAAATGTGCAACTTACCCTCAGGGAGGAAGAACTCTGAATGTGACTTTGTGCAAATGGAAAAGAAACACAACAACCAATGTGGCAAAGGGCAAAATGTGCCCATGCGTGCCCACGCACGCACGCGCACACACACACACACCTCCAGCTTTGAATATCTAGAGATAAATGACTAAATGCTGTAAGACTCCAAGAGTCTGTCAGTAATCCTGTCTCAAGAAGGCAGCACTGAATGCTAAAGGAATGGCAGCGAGTGGGGGAGTTGGTGTAAATCATGGGGTCACCAGAAGGTATAAATCTGGGAACCTTTGCAAGTCTTAACAGTGGGGCTAGTAGATGGATAAGCTAGGCACTGACTGCTCTTTTGTTGAAGAAAAAAAAAAAACACTACATCTAAAAACTCTTAAAAAAACCCCAAAAAACCAAGGAAGCCAACTGAAGCCATCTATTTCACAAGGTAGGAAGCCAGGTGTTTTCCTGCGTGTTAAAAAACCAGGATTTAAATTTTTAAAACCCTCCTGCCTGACAATAATCCTCAGATCAGATGAAGCTACCCTCGCCCAACTCTGGTAAGCCCTGCCAGTGTTTGAAAGCACAATCCTTAGAAGCCTGTGCCTGCCCAGACACATGCATCCAGTAACTTCTTAGATTCAAAACTGCGTTCAGGTAGAATGGCAAATCCCAGGTTGAAAAAAAAAAAAAATTGGGAGAGAAACAACCCATCTATCGCTTCTTCTCTGTCTCTGCACTCCTAAGTCCTTTAGTCCCTCAAAGTCACTTAGGATGGCAAGTCTAGAAGGACTTTGATGCCTCTAGAGGTGACACTCAGGGTGAGTGGCCTCCTCATGCAGGAGATACCCCTGGGCCTTCCAGATTGCACTGTGTTTAGCCCACTGGTGAAGGAAACAACTCTAGGTGGTTTCTGCTGGCTCCTTCATCAAAGCGGCTCCTTGAACCTCTCAAAGCTCCACTCCTTCCAACATGGAA
Source organism: Eumetopias jubatus (assembly GCF_037043125.1). Taxonomy (NCBI): domain Eukaryota; kingdom Metazoa; phylum Chordata; class Mammalia; order Carnivora; family Otariidae; genus Eumetopias; species Eumetopias jubatus. The sequence goes on along the minus strand of NW_028274810.1, from coordinate 35,730,333 downwards.
GCCCTAAGAGGGTTAGGAATTGTCTTCACCAAATTAACAGAGTATCCTGATTGATGTACTTTAGGACAGAAACTAACCAAAGCAAAGTATACAAGGTCATGATGGATAGCTCCATTCTTCATGGGCTAATTTTTATTTTCAATTTTTCTTATTATTTTGTGTATCAATAGATTTAGAAACAATTATAGCCAGGGTATACTGAATGTTTACCATGTGCCAGATGCTACATATATATCTTGTATAATTCTTATAAGCCTGAAATGGGTACCATATTGTTTCCTTGGTTAACTGAGGCTCAAAGAGGCTATATAGCTTGTGAGAGGTTATACAACTAGTAAATCATAGAGTCATAGTTTGAACTCAGTTCTATTTAATACCCCAACCAGTTCCTTTAATCACTATACTAGACTGGCTCCAGGGGCAAAGATAGTTTTATTTCTGTAGCAGGGAGAAACCAGTAAGAAATTCCATGGTGAGACCTTTGACTAGTATAACTCAATGTTCTGCCTCTGATATTGAACAGCAAGGACATTGGGTAGGCAAGGCTAGGATACTGTATTAAACAAGTCGAATAATCTAAATACCTTTTTATTGCTCATTAATCTATGTTAAATCCATTAATGTTTTCAGTCTACATAAATCTCTTGGATACTAAGTTCTATAACTTTATCATTTTATTCATTCACTATATTTTTGTCTCCTGAAACTACTTTTGTTAAGTTTCAAGGGAAGCCCTCATGCTCTAGTATTCCCAGATTTATTTAAAATATTTTATTTATTTGAGAGTGAGCGAGCGAGAGAGAGAGGTAGTGAGAGTGAGAGCGCACAAGCAAGGGTGAGGGGCAGAGGGAGAGGAAGAAGCAGACTCCCCACTGAGCAGGGAGCCTAACATGGGGCTCAGTCCTAGGACCCTGGGATCATGACCTGAGCCGAAGGCAGATGCTCAGTGGACTGAGCCACCCAGGCGCCCTAGTATTCCCAGATTTAATAAAATTGCTGATAGAATCAAGATAAAAAAAAAAAATCTCAAAAGACTGGAATGAAAAGGAGTAAGAAAAAATTATAAATCATGAACTGTGGTTCCATCAGTCAGCCTGTTGACTACGGAATGATGGTTAAAAAAGAAGATGGACACTGTCACTCAGTGGTCAGCCACAGGATGTGGTAATCTCAGGCTGCCTGAAGAGAAACATGAGGTCCAGGACAAAGGGTAGGATTACTCTGGTTTAGTCTTCACTGCATGTATAGTAAGTCATGTTCTAGACACAGGTTTAATAACAACAAAGACATCTGAGTGTTAAACAAGAATGATGAGAAAATGAGAGTGATTCAAAACCACATTCCATGAGTGTGAGTGTATGTACGTGTATTGGTCGTGTTGAGGAAGAAGTGGAGGGGGGCAGAGTAACTGACATGAACATTTGAAGGTGGGGAGTGGATTCAGAGGGAAGAACTGGAACCAAATGGAAAGAAATTGCAAAGGGATGATTTTGGTGCAGGGTAAGGGAGAATTTTCTAACTCTCAGAACTGCTAAAATAGAATGTGCCACCTCAAATGGTGATAAGCTTCCCATCTGTGGGGGTATTCAAATTGAGGCTGAATGACCATTTGTGAGAGATGCTGTTGAGGGAATTCTGACATTGGAGGTGGGTGAGGGTGCGGAAGTGACTCCATGATCTTCAGGATCCCTCCCAGTTACCAGATGCCACACTTAGTATCTCTCACCATCTGGGCAATCCCTAAAAAAGCTATTAATCTCTCAAAGCTTCAATTTCCCCTTTAGTAAAAGCATTACATAAAACCTGTGAAATCACAAGTTTGATGTGAAAGTGCTAGTTATATTTTACTAGGATTCATCACAATAATTATATTTATGAAAATAAAAAATATTCATGAATCACCTAAAAATCACCTTGCTTACCTCCTGAGGCACCTTGGAAGGCCCTGGACTAGCTGATCTCTATGATCCTTTTGGGTGTCAGATGCCAAGATTCTATGGTTCTGCAGACTTGACATGTTGGAGGTGATCAGAGAGGAGAGCTGTTTGGAAAAGATGACAAGACCACTAACAGGAGGTGCTCATTTAAACTTCCTCACATTCTCTCTATCATCACTTGGGCAATTGTTACTGCTGCAGTTGCAAACGAGAATAAAGGAAGCATGCCAGAAGGACTGCAGAATGACAGGAAAATGTTACTAGGATCACCTCTCAACTCCACTTCTAGTTTGATTCTCAGGCTCGCTTCCCCTATGTCACCATATATGGGTACGCATCCCCATGTAAGTTAGCCCAATGAGGAAGAGAGATGGAGTTCCAGCATTCTTAGTGAAAATCCAGAGGCTCACTCTGGTATGGATTGACATGCCCATTCCTGAACCAAATTACTTCGGCTGAGAGGGTGGAATGGGGAGAGGGGTATCAATCTCAGCCAAACCATACAGCTGAGAATGAGGAGAAGTAGCTCTCAAAGGAAATATGGAGTATTAGATAGGACTAAGCAATGTTGGATAGTCCAAGCTCTGGCCACCTAACATCATCCCACAGCTTCCAAACATACAGGCCACATTCCCTTCCCAAAGGGAGATAATATAAAAGCTCATCCAGTTACTAAAGCTAGATCCAAGTCCAATATTTAAGTCAATGTGCAAATCATGTCAAGTAACTCTTCATGGTTCAGTGATCTGTGGGTAAATAGTAAGTTTAACCACACCCTATATATAATAGGAAAGAGAAAACAGAACTGCAATAAAAATTTCAAATAGCAGAGGGGAGAATGTGAAACATCCGGTGGCCATCAGTCCTCACACATATTACAATCTTTTTGGGCAGAGATGGCAAAGACTCCCTATCTTGCAGTGAAGTGAAGGTCTGGGGTTGCCTCAAGTTCACTCTCCAAGAGGATCTCCCTTGTCCAACCTCTTTAGAGGACCATACAGCTTTAGCAGCCACTGCTGGTTGGTTTAACACTAGAGTGTATGAGTGGTGGGGGATGGGGCTCTGAGGACTGATTTAGGGGTTGGGCAATCATTTTGGTCATTGGGGATTTCTCTGTGATATAAATCCCTCATGACTTTTTTTTTTTAAGGATTTTATTTATTTGAGAGTGAGCGAGAGAGAGAGAGAGAGAGAGAGAAAGAGAGAACGAGTGGGGGAGGAGCAGAGGGAGCAGCCGATTCCCTGCAGAGCAGGGAGCCGGATGTGGGACTGGATCCCAGGCCCCTGGGATCGTGACCCGAGCCGAAGGCAGACGCTTAACTGACTGAGCCACCCAGGCAACCCCCTCATGACTTTAGTTGGCTCCCATCTGTGTGTTTTTGGTTGTGATGTTTATGTGTCAACTTGACTGGGCCAGGTAGTGCCCAGATATTTGGGCAAACATTATTCTAGATGTTTCTGTGATGATATTTTAGATGAGATTAACATTTAAATTAGAAGACTGAGGAAAGTAGATTGCTCTCCCAAATGTAGGTGGGTCGCAGCCAATCAAATGAAGGCCTGAAAAGAACAAAAAGGCTGACCCTTCCCAGAGTAAGAATTCCTCTTCCTGACCACCTTTGAACTAGGACATTCCTTCAGACTTGAACTGAAACATTAGCTCTCCTGGGTTCCTAGCTTGCTGTCTCACCTTGCAGATCTAGAATTGTCAGACTCTAAAATCACATGAGCCAATTCCATATAATAAATCTATTTCGAACTGGAGGGTATTATGCTGAGTGAAATAAGTCAATCAGAGAAAGACAATTATCATATGGTTTCCCTCATTTGTGGAACATAAGAAACAGGGCAGAGGACTGTAGGGAAGGGAGGGAAAACAGAATGGGAAGTCATCAGAGAGGGAGAAAACCCATGAGAGACTCTTAACTATGGAAACAAACTGAGGATTGCTCGAGGGGAAGTGGATGGGATGATGGGATAATTGGGTGATGGGCATGAAGGAGAGCACGTGATGTGATGACCAATGGGTGCTATATACAACTGATAAATTACTGAACACTACACCTGAAATTAATGATGTACCATAAGTTGGCTAACTGAATTTAAATAAAAATGAAAGAATTTTTAAAAAGACAAGAAAAAAATATTAAATTTCTCTTTCTGTATATAAACCCTTTTGGTTCTGGTTAGAGAACCCTGATTAATACACTGGTCAATTCCGTGGGTTAGTAATAAAAGTAGAGATCTAGTTGATTATAATAGCTTTTCATTTAGAGTACGGGTTTGGGATGGTTATAATTAAGGGCTTCTGCTTCCATATTGGCCTCCGTCTGGGGGCAATACAAAGCAATGACCTAGAGAGGGGAGGAAGAGCCCCTTTCCCAGAGGGCTGCACACCAGCTGCATCTTTTCAAAAGGCACGGATGTCCCTTTGGACAGGTTGGAAGGGTATAACAAGAGGATTCTAGAAGAGGCTTGGGAGATCCCACTTATTCCAGGTCCTAATCTTTCCCTTCTCCCTTATTTTGCTCAAACTAACAACTGTAGGAGGGAATCTGGCTTTTCCATTCAGTCGAAGATCCCAAACTACTGCCTCTACTTGGGACTACCCATCACAAGCAGAAAGCATTTCTTATAGCAAGGCTCTATTTTATGCTTTCTTGTTTTTTAGAGGCATTAGTTTCAAGGTAAATCTCTCTTACAAGATTTACAAAGGCTTCACCTTATAATCAATCCATCCTACAGCCTGAACTTTTGTCCAAGTCTCTTAATTTGGCACCCCAGGGAGACATATGAACTGAAGGTCCCAATATACATTAGACAATGGAAAAACCAACTATTCCAGTACCACAAAGCAAGAATTGCTAATGGTCAACTATAGTACTTGTCCTCCAACACCCATTTAATTCTCCTCCTCAGAGGAGGTCCACAAGTTTTAGTCAATCACATTGCCACCCAGTGTCAAAACTTTCTTTGGTTTCCTTGTAAGCAGGTGTGGCCACAAGGCCAAGTTCTATAAATGGGATGTCACAGAAGTGCTGTGTGCAACTGCCATAAAATGTCCTTAAAGGGAAAGTTAAGATTATTTTTCCTTTATGGACAAATGTTGTCCCTACCAACTAGACACTCTAGTCTAGGACAGAGGCTCTCCTCACGATCTTGATTCAGCCAATTCCATAATCAAGGGCCTATAACTTGCCACACTTCATTTCCTGGTTTCAAATTCTGATATAGTTGACAGAAAATCCAACCTACAAATACTTGAATAAGGAAAAAGAAAGGAATGTATTGGCCAGTGCAACTGAACACTCCACGGGGATATATGGCTTGGCTTCAGGCTGGCTCTCCTTACAGTAGCAAAACAGGCTAACCCACTTTCAGCCTTACATTTTTACAGCAGGGGAGAGTCCATGCCCTGCCTGTTTTGTAGTTCCCTCAGAATGCACCAGCTTAGGCCACCTGCACAGTTGGAACCAAACATGTGGTCAGAGGAGTGGGATACTCTGATCTGTTTAGGCTGATGAAAACCCACCCAGGAGCTAGGGTTGGGCTTAATCCCATCCAAACCAGATGGCTGAGAACAAAGAGGAGCTGGTAGTTTCCCAGAGGAACTCAAGGCATGGTTACCAGAAAGAAGGGGGATGCCTGTCAGGGAGCAAACAACAGATTTTTACTATACCTTTTAATATAATCCACACTTGTACCATCACTTGGCCTCAGCTTTCTAGATTCCTTACTACTCTTTGGAGAACGACAAAATGGGACTGTAGGAGATTTCAGATGATAATGAAGTACTTCTGGGTGGGCTACATTACAGAATTCCAAATCAAGTACTTTTTGATGTGTGATATAAGCTGAGAAATAACTTGCTTATCCTCTCACTGCTAAGGGGCACCCAAGTTTGGTAGGAAAGAGAATCTGATTGCTTAGAAAGAAAACCAAGCCAAATCTCACAACTGCTCCCCTTGCCACTTAGAAAGTGAGAAAAGAACCTCTGGATCATGTTCTCCCTTTGACTGTCCACACACAGGTCAGCCACAAACAGTGGCTTCCTTCTTACAGAGTCCCATGAATTCATTCCCGGGGAGACCGGATGCCGGCTCCCACTTGGCTCTCCTCAGCACCTCGTTTTCCATTTCTAATGCTTAGAAGTTTTGTTTGTGAGGGTCCAACTGTGGCAGAAACTATTTACAGGCTTCTAAGCTGCACTAGCGGCAGAGGCCAAAGACGTTGGCCGAACAACTGACCAACCTTTCCAGGGAGAGATCTGAAGCAGAGGGTGTGAAAAAACACCTTCCAATCTGTCAGGAACATGGAAAATGCTGTCTCTTCTGTGTTGGCGGGGGCCCAAAAGCACAGCATCCCAGCACCTGGTTAACCAGCCACCGAAACTTCAAAAGAGGTTGGACCCTACTGTTTTTCTTTAGGAACACAGAGCAGCGGTCAAGAGTAGGACCACAGGGCTTCTAGTTTTCTAGGAAAACTAAGAAGTTACTGGGCATTTGGGACTGTCTTTGCACCACGGATTTATACCATATGGACTTAAACTAGAATCAACTGTTCAAGGAGCCAAAAGGAATCATGATACCAAGAGGTGGTGTGTGACGGTCTCTTCTCACAGTAGAAATAACTGAGTGCTTAACAGAAACCTGGGAGAAGGGAGGTCTTTCTGAAGTTAAGAGCAAAACCACCATTCGAGAGTCCCTGCATGACATACCCCAGGGAGATAGAAAATTCCCCCTTTAAAAATCAAGTGGTTTAATGTACTTCTCTCCTTGGTTATATAGTTTCAAGCATGAGAAGTGGCTTGAGTTCTATGGAATTAAGAATGAAAACTCACATTTCCCTGTTTACAAGGCCTTTCATTTGTCTGCTCTGGTCTTTTCATGGGTTTCCTCCTACCATCCCATTTCCACTTCCGAAGCCATTCCCGATTCCCAACAGGTCCTGAAATGATACTTCCTCCCATGGGTTGTCCTAACTACACCCCAGCCTGACCCCCCCCCCCAAGCCTGTCCTGTCCAGAGGCAAAGCTTAATCGCTCTCAGCTGGAGTCCCCAGCATGCCTAGCACATGTCCCTTCTGCAACATGACAATCATTAACAGTTGTCTTTGCATCCTTATGTCCTTTCCCTGTGGGCCCTTTCCCCGTGGGCCGTATCCCAAGGAGTCCTGGAGAGCCATGTGCCCTGAGGTCTGTTGCAACTGCTTCGAGCAGTGCTCAAATTGGCAGTACACAATTCATAATGGCCAGCAAAACAGACTTGAGGCTAATACCCTGGAATCCACTGAAAGAAACTGGCATAAGCATTAACAGCTGCTTTCAAACCAACTGAAGTGACTGAAGTTTTTATGCCCAAACCAGCGAAATATGTGAGTACTATGGATGAAATGCCCAGAGAGGAACAAAACATATTAGGAGAAACTCAGCCTGCTGTCCATCATCGAAGAGAAAAAACTCCAAGCAAAGCAGTTTCACAAATTATGAAGAAACTGACCTTTTCCAAAAAACGACCAGACCAAGCTCACTCCGGAGGTTATATAGCCTAAAGGTTAACAACATGACCTCTGAAGCCCAACTGGCCTTGGTTTGAATCCAGGTTCACCTCTTTACTCTCCGTGTGACCGACCCGTGGCTCAGTTTCTCTGCCCATATCCTACAAAAGGGGGATGATGGTACTGCACTCAGGGGACTCTCGAGCCCACATTTTAACATCTCTGAAATCTTTAGTTGTGAAATAGCTTTTGGCCAGGCCACAGTCACGAGGTAGTTTTCACTGCTTGTACATACATGGACTCGGTGGCTGTTTCTGGTGGCACGAGTGGATAACTGCAGCCTTTCAGTATTTGGGTCCACAAATCACTGTCCTGATTGCTGGGAAGCTCTCAGAATGCCTTACCCAGTAATTTCACTTAGGTTTTTCTTTTTATATGAGCACAGAGTGATACAAAAACTTGTCTCAATACCCTATTACATCAGTTCTACACTATTATTTCATATTTTACCATCTCAAGTCAGGATGTGACACAATTAAGCTGTTTTTCGTTCCTGGAGGTATACAAAATAGTGTGTCTTACAAATCGACGGAGTGTTAGATTTGTTGAAATAAAATGACTAAAAGAGCTCTCTAAGTATAAACAGTCTAAATTGAGTTTTTAAAAAGCATTGTATCATTAGTGTAACTGGCAGCCATCTTTTCTTTCTTAGTGTTACATAAAATACACATCGTGTCATTAACGACATTTTAGGTTCAAAAAAACACAGCAGTACCTACCTCACAGGATTGTGAGGATTCAGTGACTGATAGTTATGTTTACAATGGTGCCTAGATCATGCTAAGTTCTAGGTTTTTAGCTATTAATATTATCCTATCAGTCAGGGATTTTGCCACAGATTGAAGGAGATCAATCTATAAAAATTAAAACTTTTTATAAAATCTTTTGATCTAGAGAGGTTTCCTACTCCTCCCACCTCATCTCAACACCCAACCTTCACTGAGGGCTTACGTCATGCCAGTAACTGTGCTTCCGTTCTCATGCAAGTATCAACCATAGATTTGGCCCTTTAAGACGAGAAGAATTTCACCAATAATTATATAGACAGGAAGAAAGATAATGCCAGGTACAAAGAGGAATCAAGAGAAGGAAAATATTCAAGCTCCATTATTTACCATTTAGCAATTTGGCCTAAGAATAAGCTTTAAGCTCTATGCTTGGGTTTTTCACCTGTAAAATGGATTTAAGGTAAATCCTGTCAGTGATGCTGCCGACATGACCATTTCCATTCCCCACCTAACCCCTGTTCACAAGTGGCAAGTGGGCTCAAATTCTTAACTCTTGGTGGAGCTGAGGAATACGAGAGGGGAGGTGAAGCTGGGGAAAGAAACGGCAGGCTGTCTCAGGAAGTGGGGAAGCAGGGGGTGGGTTAATTTCAGATAAGGATGATGAAACAGGCATCACCTACCCAGGAGATTGCTGGACTCACCCTGTTATCCTAGAAGTACAAGTCAGATATAGGACTGACTCAGATTTGTCCCATCGACATTTCAGCCTGAGTGACATCTGCCACCATGTGGTGCCAAACTACAGAATGGACTTGGGACTCTACGGTTAGATGCTCGGAATTCCTGGACAGTTAGTTGCACCAACGCAGCCTGTCCTATCTTTCAGCCTGCAACAATGCAAACCCATTTCACGTTACTGCATTTTTTTGTTTTGTACCCCACTTACTGCAGGGCTTTACTCTCACATCTACTTCACTAGACTGTTGTGAGAAATCTTAAATGTTGATCCAAGTACATAAAGTGCTTGGAATAATGCTTGGTATTTTGTAAGCTATTAATACATGTTAGCTATTACTCTTATTATTAGTATGATGTTAAACACATTTAATAACCGGTATGGCATTAGCATCAGACAATCAGGAGACACATCCAGGGTGAACATTAACTATTACTTCTATATGCGGGGATCACAACTATTACTGCTCAAGCCAGGTCTCAGAGAATAGGTAGAATACGTTCATGGAGAGACAATGCATCAGAAGAAAGGCACAGAAGGGCAAAAAAACCTGGAATGTCCATAAAACTTTTATGTTGTTTCGTGACTGAGGCAAAGGGTTGGAAAAAGAAAGAAAGGGGGGGAAGGGGGGGAGGGAGGAAGGGAAGGGAGAGAGACAGAGAGAGAGAGACACCGAGGGAGGAGGCTGTAAAACTAGGAGGTTGGGGCCAAGTCATAAAGGGTAAGGGTCTTGGTACTTTATTCAGCAAAAAAGAAAACTGGCAATAGATTTGTATAGTAGCTCATCAAAGGCTAAAGGATGCATTCAGTTATGAAGTTCAAAATGAGCGCAGTCACCACACTCCAATATGGGAAATGTTTACATTATAGGTCTTTTTAAAGAACATGCGCACACATACTTTAGATAGCTTTCACCGACCAAAGTTGAAAGAAAACACTTTGTAGTGAAGTAAGATCGCCCCAAATTTATTTAAGGGTCTATTTTTATTTAAGTAGTGTTCAGTTTTTAAAGTATTTTCCTCCAGTACAACTCTAATTTCAATATCAAAATTTCTCAAATGTTGATGAAACTGGAAGTTTCCAAATCTGTGATGGCAACAGATTGGCGCTGTGTGCATGTGATGAAACCAACAGCAACAAAATGTCAAACACAAATGGAAAGTATTTTTTTTAAAGTCTATAATGGCAACTCAAAGCAGCAATGGCATCAAGCAGGAATTAAAATCTCTAGTTAAAGCCAATGAAGGTTTACAGGTTAGTTTTGAATTTTATTCCTTATGTTATTTCAAATCGGAAGACTCTTGCTACTCAGACTCAAAGAGGGTACAACGAACATCTGTTAGTTTTGTATTCTCAGTAACCATCTTGCCTCTCCTGTTCCCTACCCTCTTCCTTTTTCTGATAATTTCTCCTTCCTCTGGGGTAGCTCCTCTCTGGATCAGCTCAGGGATGGAATATGATTGAATGTAGGCAAAATCAAAGTTCTTTCCCAAATTTTGTATAACGTGCTGCCATGCTTTGTTTATGACATAAGCTGACACCGTCAATGGCTGCCATCTACAATTCTCACCTCACTGCCTCCCTCCCCAAAGAGAAAGTTGGCCTGAAAGAGAAAAACAACCCAGGAAGGCACAAATCAGAGCTAAGTATGAGAGATGGAAAGATGCCTTCCTAGGGTGTTTGGACCAAGTCATGCCTGGGCTTCCCTGTATATGAGCCAGTAAGTTGCCATTCATGCTTATGCTAGCCTGCGTTGAGTTTCTGTGACTTGCAACTGAAGAACAATTGGTTAATACAGTATCTACTTGAAAATAAATTTTAACACAGTAGTGTATGATTAAATAAAAGCAGACGAGGTATCTTTACTTAAAACTTAATGACTAATATGAAATCAGGTATAACACACTGTATATGTCAACCAAATTAAACCAAATGTGTAAGAAAATTGTTGGCATTAGTTAGGCGTTTAACATTTCACTATACACTGTGAAACCTGAACCACACTACTTGCTACAGGGAAACAAATTGGCTCAACTACACTTTGGAATCTTAAATATCTATTATACTAACTCTCTTTAACTCCTATTTATAATATGAACAGGTGCAAACTTTGTTTACTGTAATTTATGGCTATCAATCCCATATATAATAATTAGCAATTATGAAAGGCCTACCTTGCCTTTGAAATCATTGTTTAAAAAATAAAGAAGGCCAGGTGAAGCTTTCCTCCTTTTAAAATGTGATTCATGAACAAAATGCAGGATGTTGAACTTAACATGGGTCAGGGAGTTTGTTTATTCCTCTGAATTAATCAAGAATCCAAATGGAGAGGGTCTCAAAAAAAAAAAAGAAAAAGAAAAAGAAATTAAGTCTTACTACTACGGACTTCTAGGGCTCTTGATGAATTATTCCCACTTCACCCCCTCCAAGTAGTTGTCACAGTTATTCGCTCAAACATGTTTATTGTAAATCCTGTGGGAATAAATATGTATATTAATCAAATGAGCTGATAGTTATATTTAAGGGAACTATGCTAAATTCTTTCCTAAGGAACAGTCTATAACTGAAAAATCTAATAGAATTCTAGACTATATAGGGATGGCAGAGACACATTGCATCACGCAGATGTTTTCCCCCTTTTGGGGGAAAGTATAGGGCAGGGGGGAAAGTATAGGATAAATCCTTTGGTTGTCCAGTTTTCAATTTAAATTCTAGAAGACATGGAACTCAATACTTTTCTTGGAATGAGACTGTGTCATAATAGATTTCATTATCAGGAACTGCTCTCCACCCTGATGCTCAGATCGTACGCTCCTGCTGTGTACTTTATCCCACTTTTCCCACTGACAATTCTGTGACACATTTGATTCAATTCATCCTATTTCTTGCCTGTTTCAAGAAAACAAATTTTACTTTTAGATTAAATATGAATCCTTTGAAATCCCATTTAGTTGTCTCCCCAGAAATACCGTGAAAAACCTAATTCTACACAAACCTTTCACGTATGAGGAAGATTCCTGAAGCTGCTTTAGGAAGTGTAGCTATTTCTCAAATTGCAACACCTTATTTTCTATGAATTACAGTTCCACTATTACTGATATACTAAGGGTCTTTGTGGCATTATTGTCTTTGGATTCGCTTCTCCAGTTTTGACCTCCAGGTTACACATAGTTGTGTTCTACAAGTTTCTCCTACGCTCATCTTCTCATTTCTATTTTTCCCAAGCCTCTTTAATTAATGCCTCTGGCTTCTTTTTGGTCTAAAACTTATTCCAATTATAAACTAAAAATGAATTCACCAATGTCCCATTTTATCATTGTTTTCTTAACCATTAAGTACACAGATGCAACACAGATGTAATAATCTTTTACTCTTTTATAGACATATTGCAATTTCATAACTGTGTAAATTCCAATAAAACTAGGAAACTTTAATTTCAATATGTGAGATCATAATGTATACAGAGCTGCCATAAGGTATAAATTAAGCCATGTACGTACATAAATGCACATATACATTCCAGTAACACTTTGAAGAGTTCCAAGTGTTTCTTTCTTTAGTTATTGCTGGATGTTTCTGCTCATCACAACACCCCTGTATGGTAATGAGGAGAGTGGAATGGGAACGGGATGAAAGGCACAGAATTCATAATAAGACACAGCTCACTGTGCAAACAAGGAGAGCCAAATTTGTGAGCACTGATGGTTCAAACAATGAGAGGCCATTGATTTTGTGAACTGAATATAAGAAGTAATAGTTAATAGTATTTATTTATCCTTTACATGTGACACTGAACTAGATGCTACCCAAGTAAAAAAGACCCACTCAGTCATCTCAAGAGGGTGAGTTACAAACAAACCCCAAAGACAAGAATGGGCAACGATGGGTCAGTCCTCCTGTGGCTAAATGGTGTGTCACACAGCCTTTATGTTTAGTGAGGTTCTACCAATGAAACTGCCAACTTTGTGGCTGACACAGGTGATTCTTGGGTTTGGGCTTGCATCAAACTAAACAAAAAAAGTTTTCAGCCTTGGAATTAAGCGTATTAAAACCCTGGGCCTAACTGAAATAAGCACTATGCTGGTCAGGTGCAAAAAAGGGATTATTACTAGGAATAAGGGCCTTACAAGTCAATCCAAGAGGCTAGGAAATACACCTTTTCGAAGAAACTTTTAGATTGTTTAATTACTCAGAGAAACAAAAAATTTCAACCACCCACTGACAACATCCCAGTCATCCAACAGCTAGTCAATGCATAGTCAGTCCTCTGCAATTGTCTGGGAATTTTCGCCTTCTTCCTCCAGAAGAAGTGCTCAATTTCCATTGCCAATGTTCTTGGGAGATTCACTTTTCACTGAAAAAAAAATAAGTAAACATACAGTCAAGTGTTTATACTGTTTCTGTTTAGCTTGTTGTTTTTCCTTCTTCTCTCCTCCCTTCTGATGCATACCAACAGCACTGCTCATGGGGACAGACAAACCATGTCATGTTCCAGGCGGCCAGGATATACAGCTCTGGCCACAATAAAGAAACGATGTCTGAGAGTGGCAATTACAGTTTGTGAGGCAACATCCTTCCTGACTCTGTGGAAGACTTGGGAATGGTCACTTCACAGTGTGGTTATGATCCCATATTCGTACCACTGGAAAGATCACTATTATCACATAGGCTGGCCAAGTGTGGTTGGAATAAATTTTTCCGTAATTTTTTTTTTTTAAACTTAAAATTGAGGGTCAGTGTATGTTGAGTGAATGTGCGCTGAGAGAAGACTAGCTAATCGCCATCTCCTTCCTTTCATAGGAAAGATAACTTAGAGCAGAAATGGAGCCCCTTTAAAGGAGCTGTCCTGACTGGAGCAAGCAAGACTATGATTCACTTACTAAACTGAGAGTTCCTTAAGGAGAGAGACTAGATCTTTCCTCCTTATAGCTAAGGAGGAAAGATCTAGTCTTATAGCTTACACTCCCAGTGTAACCTGTTTGCTGAATCAATATGAATGCAAGTCAACCAGAGTAACAGCTCTATTTCATTGCATAGTGAAGCTAAAAGGAAATAATATATTAAAACACTATGAAAATTAAGGTTAAAATACAGATTACTCTGCTTCAGGCTTATAGCCTTTTATTTCCATTGTGTAGATGAGGGAAATAAAGCTCAGAAGCAGAGTAAATGCTCAAGGGCCCACAGCTTAGTAAGAGCTGATGCTAGAATCATAAACCGAGATCTTGCCTCATATTCAACTGCCAAGTTCCTTGGGGTTTGTCAATGGTACCTAGATTTAAGATTGTCCCAGCAACCAAAATGTTTACTGAATCCTTTTTTATGAGTAAAGGATTGAAACAGGTTCAATCCAAGATACAGTCCTGATCCTTGTAGAATTTTATAAACTCTAGCACAGTCCTTCAAGTATTTCCATGATAATACAAGTCAGTTTTTCTCCTCTGGCTTTCTTTGCAATGTATACACATTTTATTATAGCACCTATTGTACTGTAAAGTTTACATGTGTGTTCTTGTGCCTGAGGTCCATTCCCATCTCCCCACCCCAATATGTCACACACAGTGAAAAAGAGGAAGAGAAAGGGGGGTAAGGAAGAATGAGGGGAGGAGAGAGGGAGAGAGAATGGATGAAAGGATATACTGGCCCAACATCAGACTGATGAATAAGTAGCTCCTATGTTATATATTTTCACTAATTGAAATCATCAGTTTTGGGTTGGATTCCTTTTCAAAAGGCAGAGGCATTTTCTATTGGAGTTACCTTAGAACAACAGAGAAATACATTTTGCTGATATTTTTAAATTAATGGAGCTTTGTACTACTGCAGTTTGGGGGAAACCCTTCTCTTTCTTTGCTTCCTAAACTGTCCTGTTTTCTTCTTTTATTGCACTCCATTTTTTTTCCCTTAAGATTGAAAAGCAGCAGCTCTTATTAAATCATCTAAATCTACTAGCTACCTTTGGCAAATAGGGACCTGTGAAGCAAGTAACACCACTCTGAGCACTTCCCACTGGACTGATACAAGATGGGTGATCAGCACTTCACATTTTCAATCTAGTGGGCTACCTTAATGGCTCAATCTTTTATAGTCAACCTTTTACATTGCTTAAAAAGCAAAAAGCAAACAAACAAAACTTGCCTATTGCCCATCAATACTGGCAGACGTTTGAAAAACTGTGGCAATCTACAACCATAGCAAACATTGTAACAATGATCAAGTGTGAAAACTACTGAATGCCAGCCCAGAAACATTATTTTTCCCAAACGAGAAGAGAGACACCTTGTGCTATGAACTCAAGATCAAAATCCAACATTTTTGCCTCCAGAGAGAGAAGGAATTTCAAGGCTTTCCAAAGAAAATGCCCTGTTCTTATATAACCCTCTTCCTGCATTAAGGGACCACCCTGCAGAATATCCAAAGCTATGAGAATATACAAAAAAACAGACACCTTGAAGTGCTCACACAAAGAAATGCATGTACAAAACACCTGGCATTATTTTTAAAGTGTATTTATGATGTGACAACACTGATATGGTCCTTAAGATCCTGTCAGACCCTCTAAGTTTTTTGCCACAGCAGCTGTAAAGGATCCTCTATCCTGAAAGCATGAGTCACTTGTCTTCCTGTAAATAAGTCAAATATCACATACCCACCAAAAAATAGCAAATTTTACTTAATCAGGTTCCAAGTACACTACAAAAGTAGCCTTTTCATTTTGCTTCATTACAGGAAGCCTTCCTTCAGTGTGCATTCCTAAACAAGGTGAAAGAGGAGCTGTGTGTGCTCTGTTTATTTACACAGACATGTTTGCCCTGGCTAGTACCCCACATTACTAAACAACTTTCCCTGAAACCAACATTTAGAGAGCTATGTGAATTATAATAAGGAAAAAGTAAGGTTTTACACAGCTAAAAAAAAAAAAGTGAAATTGGTCATTTATAACACACTTGTAATTTGAGAAAATCAGATATTCTCAAATTGTGAAAAATATAAAGTCAATAATTAATCTAAAGATTTAGAGGCCCATAACCAATTACTAGAAACTTCACGTTTGCTATCTAACATTCTAGATTCAAATTGTGACGCTGACAAAATTTTGACCACTTTGAAAAAAAAATTTCTCTTTTACTAAGAAAAAAACCTATTATACACATGTAAGAGAACACCTTAAAACAAAGGTTACTGCCTATTTCAGCCTATACTGCTGGTGTAACAATAAAACCTTAACCACCTGTTTCGAGTAATTTTATTTAAAAAATAGATTTCAATCCAATCCAAGGATTCACTGGCCATCTGGAGACTGTTAAAATGAAACTTGGCCTGTAATTATTATTCTTAGCTGAAAGAGGTATCTAATGGTTTTGAGTTGAGTCACCTCTCTCCCTTTTAAAAAAAGTAATTTCTGAATTTTATTCATCCTCTAGAATTTGCATTCAGAAACACAAGAAGCTTACTCTAATCAGCAGTTGCAAATATGGATGAGTCATTTTAGATACTAAACTTTTACATATACCATTTCCAGTTTTAATACTTCCAATTCCACTATGCACCAAAGAGGGACAAGTACCTTACTTTTAAAGAATCACTAAAATGACAAGGAATATAGCCAAAGAAACAAACATCAAGGAAAATAAAACCAGCGCATTTAAAAAAAGGAGATAAAGGTCAAGTCAATGTCACTAGCTTATTCTAAACACAGTCCAAATTTCAAACATGACGTTCTTTTAAACATTATCCCTTTCTATAAGGTAAGATACTAAAAATGTTTTATAATCCCTCATTTTAGGAATCTCTTTCAGAAAGAGTTTTAACTAGAGAGTAAATTTATCTGATATTGGACAGACTGTTACTTAAAGGTTATTAGCTTTAAAAAAGACAAAAACCTGTAGAACTCCAATAAGGCAAAGAATGTCGTTTTATAGCCAAACTTATTCATTTTGAATTGATATTATAAGCTATGTGCTCTCAAACACGACAGAATCAGTAGCTCATTCATTTGGTTCTTTACATTAACTATAGCTAGCTATAGAGCAAATTCAGTTAAGTGTGTAAATACAGTGAGAAAACAAATATATAAAGAAATAAACCCAGTTGTGTAATTGCTCAGGCTCACTAGAGTTATTCTAAGCATTACAGGAACAAATTTATATTTACCTTGGTGAAGAACTTCCATGTCATGACTGGATTCCTTTAATACCACATGTAATGTTGGATACTCAATGATCACTTTGTTCCTCAAATTGTCACGGAGACTTTTGTAAGGATCCAGTTCATAATACCTTACAATAAAAAAAGCAAAACAAAAATTAAAAACAGCCTTAATATTCAAAGTTACTAATAAGATATATCAGAGTCCCTTACATTAAAAAATTTTTAAATGTTAATGACATTAATTCAATACTTATTTCCTTATAATATAGTAAGTTTAGTGCCTCTAAAAAAAGTTAAAAGTGCTATTATTATACAGGTTCTAAAGCTAAATAAAGAGCATATCAAATAATTTGACATTAGAAAAGATTGAGAACAAGTCATTTTCAGATCAAGGAATAAAGACTAACTTTTATACAATATCTATGGTTTGATGTGTCGTGAATTCTTCTTGGATCAGGCAATGACTAGTTCAAAATTCAAATTCCTCAAATTTATTTAGTTTGAGCCTTAAAGAAAAACAAAAAACTATCCCATGATAATTTTCAGTAATATATGGTGTTAAAATAACTGGCTACCAATACTTTCGTAAAAAGTTAATTCTAATTATAAAAATAGTTTCCAGAAATTTACATTGCCATACAATTAAATTTGGCCTTCCTTTATTTTGAAATTAAAACAAAACAAAACAAAACAAAACAGTGAGTTTCTGGATGAGCCTAAAACACAAAATTTAAGGAATATGGAGTTTATCAGTCATGCTATCAGTCATGACATAGCTGTCAAATGTGTCACAGGTAATTAGATGCTAATGTTCCTTAAGGTATGAAACTCTCAAGTCATTACTTAAAAAAAAAAAACAACAAAACACTTTTTTTTTTTTTAGTTGATGAAAGATGCATTCCCCTAACATCCTCCCCCTTGCTTGCTTTCTGGAGTAGCAGAGAAAGAGGTGGAATTTCATCTAGCTCACTAGGAGTTGCATACGGGTATGTGTTGGCATGTGAATATCATGTCACATTAAAGACGAAAAAGTTGAGAACATGTCCACCAGTGTAGTCATAATTCTCCAACTTTTTTCTTCCATCTCCACCAATGACAGATGATATTCACATGCAACACACACATCCTAAGGGATACCCAGCCTGACAGCTGTAACTCCATCCTTTTCCCTCCTACTCAAGAAAGCATACTGGATCCAAGTGATCAAGAGTGAGGTTATCACTGGAATATATTTGAATCTGCTGTAATTTTGTTAAGAGTAAATCACTTACAAACTTCGGTATTTCCTAAATTAGTAAGAGATTATTTGTACAGTCACTCGCAGCTGAGTGAGGCATGCAGTGCACTTCTGAAGAACTCCTGGTGTAGTGACCTCTCTGTAAGTTTGTTCCATGGAATACTTTTCAAATAAGGGGAAAAAAAAGTGCTTAACAAAATGAAAAGACAAACCTGCTGTAGAAACTGATTTCTTTTTCAGAAGTAGGTGACAAGTGAGAGAATAACTGTACTTGACATGTTTGCCTGACTACATTCCCTACCCCTGGAATTCCATTCTTCATTTTAGAGTCAAAGAAAATTTTTTATGTTGAAAAAAACATGAAATGCAAAATACTCAGTTTTCCTAAACCAGCCACCCCAGTGCCCATAGGCCACGGAATGCATACATTCTTTTCCCTGTGTAATGTAACACAGATGTGCTTACAATACTTTAAAAGTGGTTCCAGCATTCAAGGATTAAATGCTTCACATCTTTTAAACATTATTTCCCTTTGAATTAAGCAGTGTCTTTTTTTTTTAAAGTTAGCAGTAATTACACATAAGAGAAAAATGAGATTGAATTAGATATTGAAGTATAAGATTAACTTTTAAAGTAAAATATAAAATGGATATAACCAAATTTTTCTTAGGAGAAAATAAGACTTGAATTCTCAAATGAGAAATTTTCAAGTAGTATCCTACAAATGCTTGCAGTAACTTATCTTCTGTGAATTTAAATGAATCACAAGACTTCTATTAAGAAACATTTCACAAATCAGGGAATGTTTACTTATTTCAGTCTTTCGTAATTTTCAGTGTAGACTTAACATTTTAGGTAATTTGTTTCTTTTCATAATATTCAATCTTCATTAGGTTTCTCTATATTTCCAAAGCTGAATTTAAAAAAAAAAATTCTTCAAAAGCCACATGGTAATTGGAAGCCTACACTCTTGCTGATACAGTATAAAATAGGTTCCCAGCAGAGGAACATCTAGAAATACTTAAGAATTACCATATAAGTTATATATTACTTCAACCTTAAAACTACAATGATTACTTGTTCAGTTAAAAAAAATTTTTGGTCCCTGTTTTATGTGTGTAGCAGGCCCCTTTTTTCTTTCTACTTTAACAAAGCACTTAGGATGCAAAAATTTGTAAGAGCTTATAATGAATTATTTTTAAAATACTATATTCAAATACAATGAAAATCTGGTATGTTGTATGGTTTTCATTAGAACCGCTGAATTTTATTTCGTGTTTACCCTAAAATGTTGCAAACTTCTAATCACAGCAATATTGGTACTGAGTGTCAGTAAGCTTCTAGGCTCCAGCTTTCAAGTCTGTTAAAGAGGTTGGACTTCACTAGATCATCTTTTAGTTGAAATCCTGAATTTCTTTCTTTTTCTACTACTAATGGTTACTCTTAGTCTACCGTTAAAATGTGCCCGTAAATTTAAAAAGAAAATTATGTAAACTGTTTATAAAGAAAAGCCATCAAACACATATGGGGTAACATTTTGTGACTTGCAGTTAAATAAAGCAGCAACTTTTAGTGGCTGCTTGGGTTTGGGGCCCAACACTGTGAGTTAAAGTCCATCACTTAACTGGTCTGTGATTCTGGACAAGTTACTTTACTTCTCTGATCCCTAGTTTCCACACATGAAACTGGAGAATGACAAGTGTCACTTCAGAGAGTTATTGTGGGGTTAAATGATAGAACAGAGAAACTGCTAGCTCAGTTACTGAAGCCATGAACAAAGTTCTCCATTTGCATAATTACCTAAAATAAAACACATTCTGATAGAAACTTTAGTTCAGGACAGTCATTGGACTTCTTCAGAGTAACAAAGAATGGCACTTATTATGTTAGCACGGAAACACATATTTGCCTTTTTATGCATTTTACATTTTAAATACAGAATTACAACTTTCAAACTATTATTTTAGATCACATTTCCTTCCAGGAGGCTAAAAGTACGTTGAATGTTTCTATTTCTATTATCTTTAGGCAAGTTGTAGAGTCCAGCTTGGCACTGCCTAAAACATTTAGACCTTAGCTCTTTTGCAAGCCATTAAGTTACTGAATCCTAAGGGACACCTTTATCTGTTTGAAATTTTCTCAGACTCTGGAGTTCCCATTAGTAGAATGGCTCTGCTACCCTAAGATAAACTACTTAGGTTTGGAAGAATTAAGACACCAACATTTGTCTTTTTTTTTAACCCTTAGGGACCCTCTCAGACATTTCCTCTTGTTATTTCACTTGCTCACCCTCACAGGCTTGCTAGCTGACCCTGCTCCAGGCAGCTTCACAGGGGCATTATAAGGGCAACATGGCTCAGTAGGCTAAACAGGTGTTACAGTGATTGACATTATATAAATAAAAGTTGTCTTGATGGTCAAGGGTATGTTTTTAATCTTGGCTCTGTTACTAACTTTCAAAGAAACTGCCCAAGTTCTCAACTTCTTCCTCTACTTTACTTGCAAATTAGGATTTTAAAAAAATTTCTCCTAACTCAAAAGAAGACAGACTTTTAAAAAGTCACAAACCACTTTATTTCCCATCACTGACACTCCTTAGATCATTTCCTTTCCCCTCCTAAAAAATATTGAAGCTAAATATGAATATTCTCCAAATTTAATAATCTAATTTTAGTCCCGAGGCCACAGAACTTTTCCCTAAAAAATAAAGTCACTGGATGAGGTGATCACTAAGCTGACTCCAACTTTAAAATTCTACAAGTTTTGATATATATTTTAAGGATCTTATTTGACAGAGAGAGCGAGCACGCAACAAGCAGGGGGAGCGGCAGGCGAGGCAGAGGGAGAAGCAGGCTCCCTGCCGAGCAGGGAGTCAGACGCATGGCTCGATCCCAGGACCCCGGGACCATGACCTGAGCCGAAGGCAGAACTCAACCGACTGAGCCCCTACAAGGCTTTTTTTTTTTTTTTTTAGATTTTATTTATTTATTTGAGAGAGAGAGAGAGAGCGTAAGAGCAGGGTAAGGGGCAGAGGGAGAAGCAGGCTCCCCGCTGAGCAGGGAGCCCAGTGTGTGGGGCCTGGTCTAGGGGCGCTGGGATCAGGACCTGGAAAGGCAGGCACTCAACTGACTGAGCCACCAAGGCGCCCCTCCTTACATGTTTTGAAATTTATGTGATATTTATAGCACTTATGTTCTTAACCGTTGCATTTATTTCTCAATCTAGATTTCAGAGTTAAAAGTGCAACTAACTGATTCCAAATGTACAAGGTTGAATCTCTGGCTATTAAGAAAGTTACTGTATATGCATGTATACTGTAAGCAAGCTCTACGCCCAGCATGGGGCTTGAACTCACGATCCGAGATGAAGAGTCGCATGCTCTACGGACTGAGCCAGCCAGGCGCCCCAAATTGACCTTAATATAAATCAGTTATCTGAGAGTTAACTGTTTTTAAGGTATGGCTCATCCTGGCATAACTGAATTATGGTTTTTGAATCAACTGCAAATTAATTGTTTTAGATTCACATTTATCAAATTCCTTGAAAATAATACAAACTTTAAAGTACTAAACTTTATGTAATAAAGTAGAAAGTGAATGGATTAGAGAAACAAACTAGTTTTCAAAATCCAAATGAAAAGGAAGAAAGAACCCAGATTGTTAAAGAAGACCCAGAGTAGGAGAAGAAAATACATAAACTGAAACATATAAAACCAAACTAAGTACAGGGGTCAGAGAGTTTGAATTCTTCTGTTTAAAAGAAAAAGGTACTATTTAAAATTTCTCCAGGGGCGCCTGGGTGGCTCAGTCGGTTAAGCCACTGCCTTCAGCTCAGGTCATGATCCTGGAGTCCCGGGATCGAGTCCCGCATCGGGCTCCCTGCTCGGCAGGGAGTCTGCTTCTCCCTCTGACCCTCCCCTCTCTCATGTTCTCTCTATCTCATTCTCTCTCTCAAATAAATAAAGAAAAATCTTTAAAAAAAAAAATAAAATAAAATTTCTCCAAATAATACTCCTTTGTCACAATTTCTGCAATTCATACAGTCCAAGTCATATTAGAAACGGATCTTGCCAAAGTTGAATATTTTTCTTACCTAATTTCTCTTAGTTTTCATATTAAAAAAAAAAAAGCCAACAGTAGTTGAATTAGTAATTTGCTGCACTTTGTTTTGGGACTTTAATATATCTACGTAACTGACGACCACAAGTGCTTGATAATGGGGCACCAGTCATGAGCTGGTAGTACTGTATATACATGCATATACAGTAACTTTCTTAATAGCCAGAGATTCAACCTTGTACATTTGGAATCAGTTAGTTGCACTTTTAACTCTGAAATCTAGATTGAGAAATAAATGCTTTCCTCTTTCAAAAGGAAAGCTCAACAGTCCATAACTGCAGTGGTAAATGATTCTAGTCTATCCATGGTATGAAAGCTATGGATGTGGTAAAACAGTGGCCAATTACATATTTTAAAACTTTAAGGAGGGGGCGCCTGGGTGGCTCAGTTGGTTAAGCGACTGCCTTCGGCTCAGGTCATGATCCTGGAGTCCCGGGATCGAGTCCCGCATCAGGCTCCCTGCTCAGCAGGGAGTCTGCTTCTCCCTCTGATCCTCCCCCCCTCTCATGTGCTCTCTCTCCCTCATTCTCTCTAATAAATAAAATCTTAAAAAAAAAAAAACTTTAAGGAGGGCCTTACAAGGCTCTTACTTGTTCTAGATGCCATTTGTTCAGTCTTTCCTGATCCTTACTGGAAGCTCAATTATTTTTAAATCCAGAGGCTTGGGTTCCAATCTTAAGATCATTAAGATCTGTGACTCCTCAAGGGTACTCCATTTTCTTCATCAGTATAATGATGGAAAAGTTATCTATTCAAGGGCTAGCTTGTAAAGATTAAATAAGTGAATTTAACAGACGAAAATGCTTCTAAAGTGGAACTTGTCCAACTAGTATCAGTAATAAGATTTTATACTCCAAAGATTTTTTCTAATAAAGCAGCTCTAGCAGGGAAATGACATACTAGTCAGGAATTATGTTCACGATGTATGATGAGACTAGTTAGTAGAAAAAGCATATCTTGTAGAGAGACCTAAGTCCAAATCCTGGCTTTGTAACTATAAATTGGTTTCTTTTGGGTAGGTCAATTTCTGAGCTTACTTTTCCTATCTTGTAGAGATATAGTATGTTACTTCATTACAATTAATGCATGTAGAAATGTAAACACTTATTCATTAATTCCTCAAATATTTATTTAGTATCTAACACATACAGGTGGTCTGCTAGGTAACAGAAGTTCACAGAAATAAATCCCAGTTTACTGAGGGTACTAGTCAAAGAAATAATTACCACATTTCATTGGGACAAGTGTTATGATAGAAATCTAAAGCTAAGTAGATACTCAAAAAAACATTCTTTCTTGTTCCTTACCCACCTGCAGATATTCTTTCAGGCTGCACAGTACACTCAATATCTAGGTACTTCACTTGCTAACCCTAGCTACCTCTCCCACTTCTTAACTGGTTCTTAAAATCCCTCCTCCTTCAAAGACTTTCTAATTAACATAGGGAATTTTAATTAGCCTTACTCTTTGTTAACAAAACATATTTCTTTTGGTACTAAATTGACTGTAAGAGTATGATTACAGACAATCTTCAAAAAATTTTTTTTAGGATTTACTTATTTATTTGACAGAGAGAGTGAGCACAAGCAGGGGGAGTGGCAGGCAGAGGGAGAAGCAGCTCTCCTCAGAGCAGGGAGCCTGATGCAGGGCTCTATCCCAGGACCCTGTGATCGTGACCTGAGCCGACTGAGCCACCCAGGCGCCCCTTAATCTTCAATTTTTATTAGAAAGTATCATTTTGCAAAATATGATCAGTCTCCTCAGAGAAACTTTTGCTTAAACGTTAAATAGTTCATGAATTAACTACACCACAGAATGATATCACTTTAGAAATGGCAAGTATTTAGTCTTTTTTTTTTTTTTTTTTTTTGTCTTCCAGCTGAGGGCAATGAAGCCCTGAGAAATTAAGTACCTTACCCAGGGTCATTCAAGGAGATGCAGGGTTGGGGCTACTGAAAGCAGATCTTGAATTCCTTCACTCTACTGTTTGCTTGTTCACTTATTCCTCACTCAATACATATTTACTGAGGGTCTACCTTGTACCAGACACTGTTCAAGGCTCTGAGAAAATAGTGGTGAGCTATTAGGTATTCAGTCAAGGATGAAGGCTTTTCAGGAAGAAAGTATATGTACAAGGTAGACAGAGTCAGGAGTAAGCTAGTGTCCACAGGACTAAATGGAAAGGAGACATGGGAATATACATAGAATTCATAGTTTGGGGGGGCGCCTGGGTGGCTCAGTTGGTTAAGCGACTGCCTTTGGCTCAGGTCATGATCCTGGAGTCCCGGGATCGAGTCCCACATCGGGCTCCCTGCTCAGCAGGGAGTCTGCTTCTCCCTCTGACCCTCTTCCCTCTTGTGCTATCTTTCTCTCTCTCAAATAAATAAATAAAATCTTAAAAAAAAAAAAGAATTCATAGTTTGGGTACTTCTAAAAAAATTAAAGAGAAAGGCCGGAGGAGGTTGAAGCTCTTTGGCTAAAATGAAATACCTGAAATCACTTAGAAATGTCAACTAATCGTGTCATTATTACCACTGAAGAGTATATAAAGTTGGTTACAAATTACCGTATAACTAGAATGTATAAATTTAGTACATTAACACTGAGAATTAAAATCTATTTCCCAGGACACCTGGGTGGCTCAGTTTGTTAAGTGTCTGCCTTCAGCTCAGGTCATGATCCCAGGATCCTGGGATCGAGTCCCGCATCGGGCTCCTTGCTCAGCGGGGAGCCTGCTTCTCCCTCTGCCTGACGCTCCCCCGTTCTCTCTCTCTGACAAATAAACAAATAAAATCTTTAAAAAAATAAAATCTATTTCCCAAGCTTTCAGAGAAAACTCTCACTTTACATTTCTCATAATTTCTGTAACTAGTAATGAATTTAGTATATATTTGAAATGAGATCATCAATATGGGAACTGTAGACTTACAATCTAGTAAGAATCTGACCATCATATCACTTTGGATCTTCAGTACAGCCTCTCAAATTAAAATTCTCAAGTTCACAACTACTAAGACTTTAATAGTTGTGCTTGCATCCGTCCTGTAAATACTAACCCAGCTTTGCCAACTGGCTGAGCTTCAGCTTCCCTACAGCTAAATTTACAGTTCTTATCATAAAACTGCTTTAAGCAGAATTCCCTGCATAAAACCCACTGGATATGTCTTCTCTGATAAAATATTTAGTACCTCACTCTACATATTTCCTTTATATGTATGGACGTTCTTCAGGTTGATTTTAACATTTTACAGTCTTCAAATGATCTCTTGCTTTCTTTATTCTAAGGTCTAGATCTGAAATGTGGTCAAAGGTTAATACCATTTTGAGCACATACTCATCTGATCATGTCTCTCACTCTGAAAAATAAGCACAATCCCAAAAAGCTGTAACAAAGAACTGGGGTTGGGTTTTACATAATCTAAGAACACGCATTATGTCCATTTACGGCATGTGCTCTATTGAAGAAAACATACTAATGCATTGGGAGACAGGCAGGCCTAGGTTTGGATCTAGGTACCACCATTTGGTGGTTACAAAGCTGCAGGCTGGGCTCTCTATGCAATTATAATGTGTAAAACTTATAATGCATGTATAATGTACCATAATCATAATGTATACAAATGCTTACCAAAGCACCTATAAAACAGTAGAGGCACTCAATAAGAGGTTGTTATTAATAGTTATTATGTTTCGTAAAGATACCTATTTGCCTCTAGATTTAACCTTGTTTTAAACTCACCCTTGCAGCAAACTTTTTTGTGTTTGGGAAAACTTATTCAGGATCTTCACACTTTTTTGGTTATATATAACTTAAAATAGTTTTGGAAAACAATGATACTTTTGTGTATATATATTTCTTAAAGATTTTATTTATTTGAGAGAGTGAGAGAAGAGTGAGTGGACACGCCAGTGAGGAGAGGAGTAGAGGAGGAGGGGGGAGGGAGGGGAAAGAATCTCAAGCAGACACCGCACTGAGCATGGAGGAGGAGCCCAATGTGGGGCTCAGTCTCACAATCCTGAGATCACGACCTGAGCTAAAACCAAGGTTGGACGCTTAATGGACTGAGCCACCCAGGTGCCCCACTTTTGTATATTTTTAAATAGATTATCTAAACTTTCATTTAAAATCTTTACTCACAAGTTTAAATAGATGCAAAGAACATAATTTATTGTGTAGTGTAAATACTGATTGAAAATGAAAATGTTACCTTACTCTTAAGTAAATTCACTCAAATCTAAATACCACAGCAATTTGATACCGATTATCATCCATTTAAAATGCTCTTCTCTTTTTTCCTTTTATTCCAAGCTCTTCCGTAACAGTTAGAAATCTTATATGGTTTCCTCTTCCTCTTGAACTTGTATTTCCACTCCAATTCTCCGAAGAATTTTACCCTGAGTAATGCATTTATGTTTGAAAATCTTTTATTGATTACCCATTTATACTTTTCTGTAACAAAAATGTGTATGTAAGCTAAAAAAATTAACTTTACTACCTATGACCTTAATACTTTAAATGTTAAAAATACTTTATTACTACAAAATTGATCAAAACACAAACATACTACATTTGAAGTAAAATTTTTACTGGAAATGCATCTCATGATGGGCAACCATGGGTGATGGCATCTTCTATTACAGGCAAGTTTGCTTACTATTGTAAGTACTCATTAATAGAATCAAATTCCAAAAGGAAAACAAGGAAATTTAAGTAATGCCATCTAGAGACATATTGCTGTCTTTACTAACCCTTCAGCAGTTACTTTCAAGGGATCTAATAAAAAGGCAACAATGGAGCCTGCAATTTTCATAAGACAAGACATCTGAAAGTAATTAATGCTGTTCTTAGACATTCTGGAATTCCTTTAATGTTGTCTGATAATATATTTAATTCTGTACCAATATTCTCAAAATAATAACTTCTAACACCTTGTTTTCTAATGGCAGGACATTTTTAAAAATCCTAACTTTTAACTGCATACTATAAATTTCTTACTTAGAATATCTTCAAAGTATATTTTTTAATTATTTTCTATAAGCCTGAAATAAGATAATTTAATCTTCCAGTTCCAGTTCAATTAGGCAAAGGGTACAGACTAATATCTTTAAAGATGTAAAAATCTGATTTCAAAAAATCCATCTTAATATCAAATTATATATTTCTCTATACATCTTCAACAATTCAACTGAATAAACATCTGCCAAATACTTATTATACAGAAAACATGTCAAACACTGTATGGGAACCAAAAATGTCCTCAAGGAGTTTACCACCCTGGCCAATATTTCTCAAAGTATGATCATAGGGATAACTTAGGAAGCAGAGACTGTAAAAAATGCAGGTTTCTGGGTCCTATATGAAACTGATAAACCAGAACCCCTGAGGGTAGGCTGGAAATCTATATTTCCAACAACTGTCCTAAATGATTATGATGGACACTGAAATATGAGAAGCACTTTGTGAGAAAAGAAGAAATACAGGTTAAATGTTCAGTTGGGGAGATGTTTAAGGTAAGGAGGAATAATTGGCCAGTAGGGATATGGGTTAGGTGAAAAGCAAGGAGGGGTGTGGCAGGGCTATGAGGAAAGGCAGGCAAGAGACCAGGCTCTTAGAATCAACTAAGGCTGAGAGGTGGTATCTTGCAGGCAGAGCTGAGTGTCAGGGAAATCAGAATCTGAGCAAGTTACATGAACTGGAGGTCAGCTCTGCTCTAAGGTAGAAAAGGTCTTTGCTTGCTGGGCGGGGAGGGGGAGTTAAGGGGGGGAGGGATTTGTGTTAGTGAAAGCCAAAAGGAGGTCAGATGGGTCTCACTAGAGGCCTTTACATAGGCAAAATCAGTTTCTCTAAAACAACATAGGAAAAAGTATCTTACCTCTTTAATTTCACTGTAAATGATTTTTTAAATATTTCATGTTACAGATCAAAAGAAAGTAAAGTAACTTTAGTTTTTATTTAAAAAACCTCTCAGCATGGAAATAAAACCTAAGAGAGAGAGCTCATATTTTTGCTCGTTTTTCTTTTTCAAAAAAAAAGAAAAAGAAAAAAAAAGTGCTCCAAAAATTATTAACTACAACCAGCACAGTAGGAAACAGCCAATAAAACCTGTGCAAGTACAGTAGGGTAGTATCCCCAAGAGTAATAATCTTCTGCGATGCTCATTAAGTCAAAGCCTAAATAATATTTTAACTTGACTTGGATTTAAAGTCTAAACTCTTAACTTTATATGCCAATCTTTGGAAGTAGAATGAAGGCAACCGGTGTGAGCTTCCATCAAAAAATGACAAGTCTCACATGTCTATGCAAAATGCTCACACCTTCCACTGGGCACTTGTTATGCCTTATATATATAAAATACATATCTATTGTAGCATTTACCCTATATCTACCTTCTCCCCTAGACTGTGAGCTCCTTGAAGGCTAGTCTTTTAGAAGCCTGTGTAACCCTAGTGCTTAACACTGAGCTGGCATAGGAAAGGGACTCCATGATACTTTAGGTCAAGTTCATTTATCAAAAAGCCTATCTTTTGAGCAGGAACTGCTTTTTCTGAAGTGACTTTTAATTATACTGGGCAGTTGTTACAATCTTTTTCTATTTTTCTCTCTCATTTTCCATATTGAGAATTGAAGCCCTCAACTGACTAAATGATATAGTGACAAATAACCAATAAAAAATGCTTTAGGGTTGCCTGAGTGGCTCAGCTGGTTAAGCGTCCAACTCTTGATCTCTGCTCAGGTCTTATCTCAGGGTTATGAGTTCAAGCCCCATGTTGGGCTCCATGCTGGGTGTAGAGCCTACTTAACAACAACAACAAAAAAAAGTCCTTCAGAGCAGAGATTGGTAAAGTACGGTCAGCAGGCCAAATCCAACCCACTGTCAGTTTTGTAAATAAAGTCTTACTGGAACATAAGTCATACCCATTCATTTATGTATTATCTATAGATGCTTATGTGCTATAATAGCAGAGTTGACAATTGTGACTGAATGGCCCACCATGCCAAAAACATTTACTCTCTGGCCATTTTAGAAAAAGTTGTCCCAGTCCTGCTTTTGGGTATTAAAGTGGTATCAACACCTAGCAAATAGCAAGCATACATACATTTAAGTGAATTAGTACACTACTTACTAAAAAAATTAAAAAGTCATTGACTTAGTACTGCAGGAAATATAAAGATGAAGATGCCTAATGTAGTCACTGTTTTCAAAAGGGAGTTTATCATCGAATAGGATAAATCTTGTTGGGAGAAAAATAAGACATGATTGCAGGAAACTATGAGAAGTACAACACATTTTTTAAGGCTCAAGGGATAAGGAAATCACATCCAGTTGGTGGGAAGGGATAGGCTCCACTGCAAATACTGATAAACAATAGTCACTCAGAAAAACGGAGAGGAGAGACTCATTACGGAGGCAACCATGTAAGCCAGGGTGGTAAGGGAGAAATGAAAGATGGCTCTAAGGTCTTATGTCTCACTATAAGAATGACAGTGCCAATAACAAGGAGTAAGTATCAACATTTGCTGACTGCTTACTAGATGCCAGGAACGTAACCCATTAATCTATATTTAAAACAAAACACACACACACACACAGGAAGAAACAGATGTGGTGATGCCAGGAACATAACCCATTAATCTATATTTCACACACACACACACACACACACACACACCAGGAAGAAACAGATGTGGTGTGATGAGATCTAAATGGTTTGAGTTTAAGATTTAATGAGATGTGTTAAGATAGCTACAAACCAGGATTTGGAGTTTGGGAGAAAGGCTGAAAATATCTACATCTGGGAGTCATTGTACAGAAATAGTACTTGATAACACCTTAAGTACACAAGCTCCTCAAACCTCAGATTCTCTTAATATCCAATTTATGCTAAAAGAAACAGAAACTAACATGATTGGGTATCTGCCCCCATGTGGTTAATGGTGAGCATGTTGAGAGTATAGCTAATATTGAACTTAGTTCCCACAAGCATAAGAAATACAAAATGGTTGAAACAAGTTGTTATTTAAAAAAAATGTAATGCATAATACAGTCCACTGCTGGCTACATGGAATTTTTTTGTTTTAAACAGATTTCCTCCTTTTTCTAAGGAAGTAATCTTTAGGATTAAAACAATAATAAAACCCTTATATTGAGTCAGTTCTGCAAGATGTTGACAATATCGCAACTCTCATTTTTTATAATTTTTTTAAAAAGATTTTATTTATTTGAGAAAGAGAGGGAGAGCAAGCACAAGCAGGCTCCCCGATGAGCAGAGAGCCCAGTGTTGGGCTTGATCCCAGGACCCTTAGATCATAACCTGAGTGAGCCAAAGGCAGATGCTTAACAAAATTGAGCCACCCTGGCACCCCTATGGCAACTCTTAATACATGAAGAGTATGTACTTACCAAGAGTGATTTGCTATGTGCCAGGCACTGTGCTAAGCAGCTAACATCACAAAGTAATCTTCACAACAATGCACTATTGCTTCTGTTTTGATCCCCACTTTCAGGTGGGAAAACAGGCTTAGTAACCTTCCAAGGTTTGAACCAAATTTGTAACATTATTTTGACTTCATAGAAAATCTACTTTGATGTAGGTTCTTGCATAAAAACAAAAAGGTTATTAAGTGGAACATCTCATAATTTGGGTTAGGTTTGCGAAGCAGTGATCTAATATAATAAGCTTAGTATTTACAACGGTGAGACTTTTGGTCTACAAAGTCTAGTCTGGAACCTCTCAAAGTAAAATCAGGTCTAGTCCACAAATTATGTATTCTGAAAGGATAATATTACTTACTGGAATATGATATAATTTCACTCTGAAGGAATCCTAATATCAAATGAGTAGTATAAAAAGGCCATTGTTTTTATTTATTTTTAAAGATTTTATTTATTTGACAGAGAGAGAGAGAGAGCGCGTGCGCACAAGCAGGGGGAGTGGCAGGCAGTGGGAGAGGGATAAGCGGGCTCCCTGCTGAGCAGAGAGCCCGATGTAGGACTTGATCCCAGGACCCTGGGATCACGACCTGAGCCGAAGGCAGATGCTTAACGACTGAGCTACCCAGGCGCCCAAAAGGCCATTGTTTTTAAAAATAATGTTCCAGAAAATGATGCCACTTCTACTGAAAACTCAATGTGCCCTAAGACTCTCCAGGTCCTACCTGCATCTCTCCAAAAACAGATCCATGCCAGGAACCTTAGTCAGTCACCTTTGCTTCCTGTTCGTTTTCCCCATTCATTCTTGTATAAACCCCAGTTTTTATTTCTATCCTTCAAAGATAAAATGTGCTTAATTAATGGTTTTTGAGTAAATTTGGCAAGAATTATCCCATAATAGCTTAAACCACATCTTTATCAAAAGTAGGACCTTATAGGGGCGTGTGGGTGATGCAGTCGGTTAAGCACCTGACTCTTGGTTTGGCTCAGGTCTTGGATCTTGAGGAGCTGTGGGACTGAGCCCCACATTGGGCTCCGTGCTCAGAGTGAAGTCTGCTTGGAATTCTCTTTCCCTCTGCCCCTCCCTCCCGATGTCTCGCTCTAATAAATAAATCTTAAAAAAGGAAAAAAACCCAAAAATAAAAAGGACCTTACATAAACATCAAAGCAGCAAAGTAAACATAAAGAATGAAAAATGTATCTCATCTTCCTTATGGGAAATAAATGGTTTCATTAGTAAATACAATACAGAAAACAGATTTGGAAAATTACAATTGAATGAACAGTACCAAACTTGGGAGTATTCTGAATTCTTCAGTCAGTAACAACTTAAGTGAGCAGCAATACAATGACTGCCTCTTATAGTACCTGGCATTACCGACATAGGTTTTTCTGTTTCAAAACCACTCATTTACTTTCTGAGAATAGAGAGCTGGTTAAGAAATGATGTGGCAAGAGATAAAGGGTGGCCTGCTAACACAAGCACCTTTCATGAATTCTCCTCCACTGAGAATGTAAGCTCCAAAGGGGCAGGAATGGTTCTCCTTACTGCCATCACCCTAACGTCTGGAATACCCACCTGGACCACAGTGGGTATCACTGTCTGAAAGTGAATGAATACATGAATTTACTTAAGAAGCCATATTAGCTCTTATAAGAAAACACAAATTCAAACTCTGTGTATTCTGGAAAGAAAACTCCCGAACAGATCAGCAGCAAATTCCTTAGGGTTAGACATGCATTCTATAATCGATCTAAAAATAAAAGTCATGTATGGCAAAGCTAAAAACTGGGAAACATTTAAGATTGCTCTAGCTGATCAGGTATATCATGAGACAACTATCATAAACCCTCCAAGAATGGAAAACACAACCAGTAGAAACTGGCAACATCAAGTATTTGGTAAACAGACTTTACTCTGGAGTCATCAGAATGCTGTAAATTGTAGGATACATTTAAAATCAACAGCTACAAGGAAACTACATGTTTCTGCCTTGTAAGTACTTTTAGGAAATAATAAAATCCTCCTATTTTAGCATGCTTATCTTATATTAGAAGCCTAACACTTTAAAACCTATAAAATCTTACTTAGACGTTCTCTGAATGTTTAATGATAATTAAAAGTGTAATTATACAATCAGACGTTAAGTGCTCATCTTATCCTATCTATGAATGCATTATCTGAAAAACACTGTGATATAAAAAATCAAATGAAAATCTATTTCTGAAAGTATTCTCATGTATCTAATTTCATTAGTCATGATTAGAAAATACTTGAAAACTGGGAAGTTTTATAGAAATTAGGATCACTGTATCATGAAGCTGACTTAACAATCAGAAATATCTGATGTACCTTATCCCACTTTAGAATAAAAACTCCTTCACTATAGAGTTTCCGAGGACCTAGGTTGTAACCTACCCTTTCTTCCTAATGTTTTCATAGATCACTGAGTTCAAATAAACAACTCAAATGGGGAAATTTGGATGGCAAGTTTTTTATATAAATAAGAGAAAAGCCAAAATACTTTGGCTCACGTTTAGTATCAAAACAGCCTATTCTAGGTATTCCTTGAACAACACTCACCTTTTACTTTATTAATCTATCATTCTTTTCCCCTTGGGGATTAAGGTTAACTCAAGACCCAACTTTGATCCTCTATCGGTTCCTAAAGAAGGTATAAAATAAGAGAAGATAAAGGACCTTAAAGGAAAATGAAACACAGAAAAACTGAGTGCCTAGAATTAGGTCATTCAGTGTACTTCTCTGACCTTATTTTAGGTTCTGGTTTACCCTCTCTGTTAAAATAAACTTTTCCAATCTGACTGGTATCTTCCTGTGCTCTGGTCTCTCTCTATCCTGATGTCTTTCTAATGCAATTGCGTGAAATGATTTTCCCAACTGCTCCCCTCTGGATCATGTCATGCTATAGGCATTTCTGCCAGCCACTCTCCTGGAAAACCCTGGTCTGCTAGGACATGCTGAGATCTCCACCTCGAAATCTCTATCCTCTTTGTTCTTCGAGCATTTATAGCACACATTTCCAAATTAAAAATGAATGCTATCTGTGCCCAAACAGCCTGTCCTGTATTATAAACTTTAAAATACTCAGTATCCACCTTTTTAACATGTACAATTTGAGTTTCCTTGAATTTTAGAAGAAGAGGATACTAATGCCAAAGAGTCAAGTTTGACTGGCTCAGTGAGCTGGCACATTTCTTTACTGGCCACTCCCCAGTTTGCCTTGACTTAAAATAAAAATAGAGTAAACCTTCTCTTTCTGGTAATGGAGGAAATAAAAATGGAAACAACAAAGAAACAAAACAAAAATCATAACTAACACAAAACAAAAAAGGAAAAAGAAAACCCCAACCTTTTGTTCTTAGCAGTTGTACCAAAATTATAATGGGTTGTTTTCCTTAGCTTTGGTAAAAAAATTTCATTATTTGCCAAACAGATGAGGTAAACAGGGTGACTGTGGTCAAGATGATGGCCAATCTCACCAAAATATTTTTATCAAGTCTAGAAAAGCAATATGGTATTTCAAACACATACTTATTAAGAAAACAAATAATTGCATTCATGGCCATTAAAATAGTAGCCAATGGCTGCTATCCGTAATTATTCAAAGTCTGATAAGTACAACAAAGGAAAATGATGACGCAATCAGTTGGATGGGTAGCACTTTTACTGTCTCCCTTCCAATCCTTCTGGAGCCATTTACATGTTATCCCCACACTGGCAGTCTAGCACCAGGAGCTGGTAAATGCTCAGAGTGGTACAGAAGTGTTAGAATGTTGGACACATCAGCAGGTTGTCATGAGAAGACTTGGGAGAGTATATATTAGTTCCATGGCCTAGAGAAGATGAGATGAGACAACTATCCAGAAAGCAATTTCATTTTTCATAAAAACCCTCACAGGTGTTCTTTTAACAGGCTTATGAGACTAAAGGCACAGTATACCCATCAAGAGTGCACCACATAAATGTGAGTAACATTTACAAGAATTAACTAAATAAGATATAGTAAATGTTAAGAAAGGAACTGAATTTGAATGAGATAACAGATAATAAAAGGAGGAGAAATTATTTAATGACTGACAGGAGGTAAATTCCAAGGGAATGTTGCAAATTGTTTTGTTTAATCATGAATTGCATGAAATTTAAGATTTTGCTAGGCAAAACTGAAAGAATGCACCTTTTACATCAGTATTTCTCACTAATTACATAAATGTTTGATTACCAATTTGAGAAATACTGATTTTGGTTAGCATGGATGTTACAACTGGATAAACTATCTTTGCAAAACCCACAAAACCTTCTATCCCTCTCTCATTTGAGATTCCGAATCTTTCAGGGGAAGGAGAGTTAAAGCATGAACTGCATGTAAATATACTGAATTAAGAAGTCTAGGGAAAAAACTATGTGATAGAAAACTTGAATTTTTTTTATCACTGAACCATGATCAGTGATATGAAGTTGAGAGTATTTGAGATATGTTGGTAAAAGGTGGTCAAGATTTGGTGTTTAAATCTATTCTTAGCTACAAGTGTTACAATCTTATGTGTAGACATTTTGTAAGAATCCATTTATCTGGAGTAGTTATAAAAAAAGCATGCACTTACCGTGTGCTGAATGAACTATCTTAATCTTTCACGACAACCTTTTTTTTTAAGATTTTATTTATTGATTTGAGAGAGAGAGAGACAGAGGGAGGGAGGGGGCGCGCACACAAGCAGGGGGAGCGGCAGAGGGAGAAGGAGAAGCAGGCTCCCCGCTGAGCAGGGGGCTCCGACTCAGAGCTCCATCCCAGGACCCTGGGATCATGACCTGAGCCGAAGGCAGACGCTAACCAACTGAGCCACCCAGGTACCCCTGGGATTTCAACCCAGCTCTGCTGGGTTTCACAGCTTGGACTCTAAAACCTCTACGCTATGCTAACAAGTCAAATCATAGGTGAGACTGACCAGATACAGTCTGAATTGATTCTAGTAGTTTTGTTAATTGAACAATGGAAGAGCATCAAAGGTCATAAAAGATCAGTGTTTTGTAATTCAGTACAACAACAACATAACTGGCACATAAGGAGACTTTGTAGAGACTCCCAGAGATTGTTTGGTGTAGTCTATTTTACCACTCCATTAATGAAGGAACAGAGCCTAGTAAAGTTAAGAACTTTCTCAAATAATATGGTTTGTGAGAACCCAGCTCTCTTTACATTTCTCTGCAGAGAAAGCAATACATGCAATCCTCAGTTATCACATGAATTTTTGCATTTCCAAAGGCAAAAACGTGAACACTCAAACTCTGTTGTAGAGAGTATTTCTTGAAGTAAGTTAAAATGGGAATTAGGAATCTTTTACTTGTACATAATGCCATTTTAAAATATCTTAACCAGAGTAATTTTTCAATTGAACTTATTCTATAAGTGTGATTATTTTAAAATTTTAATTTGAAAATCATAGTAGTATAATAATCAGCTACTTAAGCTAATCAAGCTACTTAATTATATTACAGAATTAGAAATTATATAAAGAAATGGGGAGGGAAGCAATTTTACCTTACTAAATTTTGCTGCATATATTCAACCTTCATTAAAATTTGGACCCCAGTTTGAGAGCGAATGTAGGCTTTCAACCTGAAATAAAAATGTCATATTGAAGGAAGCAAAACTGATTTTTAATATATTTCAAGATAGTATCTATGGAAGACCAAACATTTATGAGTAGCTAATAATACTTAAAATTCAACTATCCAAGCATAGAAAAGAGGTTAAAGATATTTTCTAACCAAGGATTTGAATTTTAAAAAATTACCTTTCTTCTCTCTGTAAAATATCTTGAATTAAAAAATATCTATTTCAGTTAAATTAAGTTAAACTTGATATTTTATTTATTTTAAATAAATGTATACAATTTAGTGACAGGTACTTTGTCTTACTGCCAAACACATGACCAATGATAACAACTGGATTATCAGTAATAAGAAGGAATAATAAGAAGGAACCACTATACGTGTGCCAAAGACACTACTTGATATGGGGCATGGATCTGGTTCAGTCTGGGCAACCTTTTTATTAGAAGTAGAAGATGAAATTTAACTAGAATTGGATCAGACATTTTAGAATCCACCCAGTCTAAAATTTAAACACCAGGTTACTCTGGAACCAAACCAAGCATTCATATCCCAAGCAGGTACCATCTGGAGAAAACAAAGTCAAAGGGGTTCCTGCTCAGGAAAACTAATTCACACTCTATTAGTTTCCCTTTTTGGGAAACTGCCTACTGTGTGCTAGGCCCTGTACTAGAAACTTTATATATGCTTTTTTTTTTTTTGAAGCTTCAAATAACCTTAGCTAGTGGATATTATCATTCTCATTTTACTGATGAAAAAATTAAGGTCCAGAAGTTAAGTAACTTACTCCTTGATCACACAGCTAAAAAGGGACAGAGTGAGCTATTCTAGCCCAGATATTCATAACTGAATCTTTCTACTACTCTAGGTTAACCATTTTTGTTAATGCTGTATTTCTGGACAGGAGGCAGAGTGTATCTTAATTAGTTTTATGAAGACTTGGCTGAAACAGAATTCCCTGTCTTTAACAGTTACTTGGAAACTCTTAATTTTCAATGTTTTTGATTCAACTTTAAAGAAGTTTTATTTGAGAGCTAACAGTGCAGACTCGGATTCCAGACTGCCTGGGTTTAAATCCCAGCTTCCCTGCTTATTTGCTATATGAATCATTTAGCCACTTTAAGGCTTAATTTCTCCATCTGCAAAATGGGTATAATAGCAATAATCTACCTTAAAGGGTTACTGTGAAGATTAAATTAATTAACACATATTTATTATCTCTTTCAATGAGGATCTGGAAAACAGTAAATACTAAGTATTACACACTGTTTTTATCGCTATCTAAAAGCATCACCCATGACTGACAAAGCTTTGGGGAAACACCAAGGAAATGGCACAGAAAGTAAACTGCACTCACATACCACATTCTAACAAAGTCATAGCTTTACATAATAAATAAACACATAACCAGTACCTCAACATTTTTAATAATGTCAGAAAATTACAAGATTTTTGAACCATACCTTTGACGAATTACAGGATCGGACTTTTCAGGATCAATGTAAGGTCTTAGGATTTCATTAATAGTTTTATCATCTGGTACTCTTCCCAACAACAACAACAACAACAAAAGACAAAACTTACATTATAAGTTTCTACTAATGGTGTTAACTTGAAATTACTAAATCTTGTGGCTTTTTTGTTTAAATGACTGAACACAGACCTTTTATTTTACTCTTGGCAAAATATAACATCCTTTTAAACAAAAATTACTTAGGAAAAAAGCTCAAAAAGACTTCTTGGACACACTTAAAAAGTCCTAAAAAGCAATATTTTGAGAAGCTCCCTATAAATCAATTATAAAAATATGAAGCCTCTTTTAACACACACCTGTGCTCACAGATGAGAAGAACTCAGAGTGAAATATATTTGAAAGTTGCAGAAATATAAAATCTGAAAAAGGTTGCAGATGATGCTAATTTCAGTGCATGTTCAAGTTTATTCATTCTAAATCATAAGACCAGGTTAAAAACTGATACTACTTTCCCCGGAAATAAAGGATTTCAGGTTTTTCAACTTTCCGGTAAATACGCACATTGTTTAGAACTATAAATCTGTAAAAACAAAATTAAGACACTGCTTTGAATGAGTAACTTTCCTCAATCAATTATGCATATTCATATATACTATTGTGCTATATATCCCTACCCATAAAATTTAAGTCCTTTCTGTGACTTTAGTCTGGTATACAACTTCAAAGATAACAACTTAGTTATCCATTCTACTCCTGACATACATTTAATGATATCACATTTAACAGTTTATTGTAAATACAAAAATACAATAAGAACAAAGAAGTTCTTAATAGTGGTAATACTATACCTTTTTTCTATGTACACAGCTTGACTCTGAGGAAACTGGAGCTTCACATGCCAACAAAACTGTTGTTTTCTAAATTAGAAGATAATCTTATAAGGATTAAGGTAGACAATGAAAGTTTGAGCATAGATCAAACCTCTTGAATTTTTGTTTTCAGATACTAATTCAAAAAGTATTCCTTGAATTTAATGATTTAATGTATCTTTTCTATTTTCTCTTTTCTAAGATTTCAGAGGCTGTGTTTTTTAAACAACATACCTGTAAGGATTTTTAAGAGGAAAACAAAATTAAGTGCAGCAGTTATGAATTACAAGGACTTTACATTCCTGAATTAGAAGGCAATTTCTCACAATTCAGGGGCTTTCGAGATCAGTGTGTTACTACTTGAAGTTTACAAACAAATCTGCTCATCTCTAAAAACAATGAGCTGATGTCTTTGCCTAACTAGTCTGGAAATTAGGTGAATGAAGTGTTGTCTGGTTGCGACCAGCTGGCTGCAGACACACTTCTGAGCCATGAGTACGTGCATTCAGTAGCAAAACAGTGGACAACAAGTTGGTTGCTAAGCAGAACACACTCTGAGCTAGAGTCCTTTTGCTTTCAGGTCTAAACTTTTTGATACAGGATCAACAGTAATAATTCACTAAATGTCTAATTTTAGCATAATGACCACATGTTCTATTTAACATACCTAAATTTGGTGACACTATATGCCATTCTTTCTTTAAAAAAAATTTAATGCTGAATTACTGAATCCAACAGAGAAATTTAGTATTTCCAATGCAAAATACTGAATCCAACAGAGAAATTTAAATGTTTTCACTATATGATGGTTTTACATGTTTTCCTTACTTAGAAGAAATTTCTAACAACCCACTGGCAAGTTAATGGACAACAGCATGTCCAAGCAAATGACCAGCATCACTAGAAATCTATCCCTTAGCAGCATGGCTCCAAAATCTCAAATAATTTTCTTTTAATACAATCTAAGTATCTCTCACTAAACATTTATATGATTTAGTCAACTTTTTGTCAGAAGATAATAACCATAAAAGCAAGTAAAAATCCTTCTGTTATGGCAAGTCTATCACAGATCTGCTTATGGAAGTTTTCTTTAATAACAAGACAGTTTTTGGCTTTAGCTAGAAAAAAATATGCTTGATTATGCTTATGTTGAAAGTGCCATTTACCATATAAGAAACAATCATGTTAAATTTAGTATTTGTTTTTTTGATAGAACAAAGGCATAAAGCACCCTTTACTAATTTAAAGACCAGATGTCTAAAATCTCAGAGGAAAAAACTCTAAAAAAAATCTAAATGCAAATATAACAGTTCCTGGTTTTAAATAAACAATTCTTCCAAAACAAAACACTCTGCAATGTTCGTAATCTGCCAAACAGGTATCACATCATATCACTATCAAGAGGCTCAGAGATTCCACATTTCTTTTTTTTCTAAAGATTTTATTTATTTATTTATTTATTCACTTGAGAGAGCGAGCGAGCGAGCACGAGTGCAAGCATGGCAGGGGGGAGGGAGGGAGAAAGAATCTCAAGCAGAT
This sequence comes from Eumetopias jubatus, assembly GCF_037043125.1. Lineage (NCBI taxonomy): Eukaryota > Metazoa > Chordata > Mammalia > Carnivora > Otariidae > Eumetopias > Eumetopias jubatus. Next base: position 35,689,924 of record NW_028274810.1, on the reverse strand, counting down.
TCTGTGCTGACTGGAGTATGGAGCCCATACTCCAGTCAGCACATACTCCATCTCACAACCCTGAGATCATGACCTGAGCCGAAACCAAGTCAGATACTCAACCAACTGAGCCACCTAGGCACCCAATTCCACATTTCTTAGTAAGAAATATAAACTGATTTTTTAATCTTAATGTATTATATGGTTTCTTTCTAAATATATTTGTTTTTTCCATGTTAAGTTATAGGGGAGAAAAAAGATTATGAATTCGTCATCTTATGGAATTGTAAATCATATTCAATTACTCCAATCATTGCTTGAGTAATTTCAAGAACCATTTATCTTTCTTAACATTCAGTAGACCCTAAATACCTTCAGAAAGTACTTAGCATTCCAAAAACAAAGGAAGAAAAGCCCTTGGAAATAATTTTATTTGCTATAGTTAACTAGTTGTGATTGTAAAGAACTCATTCACTACTGTTTTATTATATATACATTGCTAAATTAGGACTATTATAAAAATCTTTCCATATTTGGTCTCAGTTCAAACATGAACAAATTTGAAAAGTACGTTTACTTTTAAAAAATGTGACCTTGCAATTTTTCAAAAACAAAGAAAAAGAGTATAAAGAACACTCAATGTACCCATATTCAGGATTAAACCAACTTGCATATTGCCATATTTGTTTGAAATACTTTTTTCTTCTATGGAATAAAAAGTTATTTCTACTGTTCCTTGATCAAATTCCCTTCCCATCCGTCATCAGAGGTAGCTAATTTCCTGAGGCTGGGTGTGTATTCTTGCCATCCATGGTTTTTTATTTTATGTATATATACACACACACATACCTATAAACAATATAGTATTTTGTGTAATATTAACATTTACTTCAAAGTTATCATACTCTACCTAAATATCCTATGCCTTGCTTTTCATTTACATTATGCTTTAGATTTATAATACATACAGATTAGTTCATTAATTTAAACCGTTGTACAGTATTTCATTTTGTGAAAAATTCCAAAATCTATTTATCCATTCTCTACTGATTGACATTATGACCGCTTCCAATTTTCTATCATTTGTTCTTCCATATTAAATTACAGTATAGAAAAAAATAAAAGACACTCCCTAGGGATGGGTCTATGATTTCCCTCTACTGGTACACAAAATTAAGTTAGCTTCATTGAAAGACTGCCTGTACCTTTCAACTCTGTAGTAGTGTAAAAGCATTTGCAAACAGTAATTCAGAGCAGAGGATTGAAGTGAAAGAATGGACACAGAGAGGTTGAAGGGTACTGTATAAAGAATTCCTGAAATGGCTGAGTTAATTTATCTCTGAAGTAGTTGCCAATTATTTAGTGTTCCTGAAACTGATGTAGTCCTGCCGTGGGCAATCAAATCTCTTCTAAGTCTCAAAGAATTAGGTTTTTTTATTACGTAATTTTAACTCCAGTGTAGTTAACATACAGTGTCCCATCAGTGCTCCTCACGATAGGCACTAGCATCTATTTCACACCCCCGCCCCCACCTCCCCCCTCTGGTAACCAGCAATTTGTTCTTCAAAGAATTAAGTTCGTTCCCCACTTTTCATAATTATATATAGCAATATATGCCCCAATTACAAAAATACACATATACCAAAATCCCAATAACATTATTTGTGAGGGGGATTGTGAGTAATTTTATGTTTTTTGTATTAGTGAATTTTCTAAAAGAACATTGCAAAGGGAAAAGTAACACTTTGGCGAGTATCTTTATGCACACACACGTTTTTGTATTTTAGACTGTTTCGTAAAGACAGATTCCAAGGAGTAGAATCACTGGGCTAGAACAGGGTTTCATAACCTAGGCAGTGCTGACATTTTGGACCACATACTTCTTGGTTATGGCGGCGGGGTAGGGGGGAAAGGGGTGGTGGTGGTGGGAAGACAGGGGAGACAATTTCCCCTGCAGGATGTTTAACAGCATCCCTCGAGATGCCACTAGCAACACCCACTCTTCCAGCTGTGACAGCCAAAGATGCCCCCAATTACTGCAGATGTCCTCCGGGAGGCAGAATCACCACTTAATGAGAACCAACGGGATAGAGGTTAAAACATTTACTATTACTCCTACTACATTAAGACTACTATTCCCTAAATTCAACAAAATGCCTTCAACTATAGTAATGTCACTGTGTCCTTGCCATAATTACCAATGTTTTCACGAATGGAAATACTATACCCGAATATTCTAGGTAACTTAGGTACCTCAAGGCACTATGTCTAGAATTTGATAGCAGACTGGTTTAGAAAACGGTGGGAATTGTTAAACCTAATGTCCCCTTCTGGACCACCTGACAAAGTAAGAGAATGGTGACCTCTCTCTGAGTCCCATGAAACTAAAAAACTACTCATACATAGCAAAGCTTTTTCTCCTATCCCCTCAATCATGCATTCTTAATTGCGGGCAGCATCACCCCAAAGGGGGTAAAGTTTGTTCTTGAAAGGGCTAAAAAAAATCTTAAATACCATGGTGTGTGGGCTTCCAAAGGGCCACTGTACATAAACAAATAAGACAAATAAGTACACAGTGTATCTATGGTATCAAATATCATGGAGGAGCAATTAAAGGGAAAATGTCTAAAAGGGCTCCTTGGGAGGCAAAATAAATAATAATAAACAAGATTGAGAAACACTTATATGTATTAAAAGAGGAAAATAAATATTATTTTACACTTGGTTTTAATAAGGTAATACAAGGCACTTACCTAACAGCTAATGCTTATTAGAAACTGTTAAGGGTCATTCTCTCCCACAGTTTCAAGAAAATAGTATGTGTATGATGACACAAATTTATAGGGGATGGAAGTTCTAAACCCACGCCTGTAATTATTCTTCTGACTCCATGACTTAAAACTGCTAATTTTCATATCTGGAATCCTACCATAATTCCAAGGAAAAAGGGCAGAAAACAAAGGCATCAGATCCTTTTAAAGTGGCACTGATCTCTTGATACAATAATATTTTCAATCTCATTTATAACCAAAGAAATATAAATAGAAATATTTTTACCTGTCAGATTCATAAAGATGTTGTTAAAATTAGAAATACTAGAGAAGTATGGTGAAATGGACACTTTCCATTGTTGACAGGAACATAAATTGGTATAAGCTTCTGGCAGTTCAATTTCAAAAAAGCTATAAATAAATATTCATAATGAAAAAAATACACGTATTTTTGCCTCAAGAGTTTTATTCCCAGGAATTTATTCCAAGGAAATAATTGGACAAGTAATGACATATGCTCATGTCCAGTGTCACTCTAGAAAAAAATAAAAACAACCTGATTGGATATCATCAGAGAACTGATTAATAAATTATAGCAGATCTACATAATGAATGAAAAGATGAGGCAGAACTATATGTACTGAGGTAGAAAAATGTACGTGTTGAATGAGGGCATATATGCTTAAAATATATATTCATACATGTATTTACAAGTATGAAGGACATGCCCCAAACTTTTAACTATGGTTATTTCTTGCCATTACGGAAGGACTTAATCCTACTTTATATATCTCTATTAAATCACTGACATAATGATTTGCTAATTTTTATCAGCAAAGTAAAAAATGTTTCCATTGGACAGTACAGGATGGTAGTCCTAGAAAGGACAGGACTAATTTTATTTTATTAATTTTAAATTAATAAAATTATTAATTATTAATTTATTTTTACTAATTAAATTAACTTAAATTTAAAAAGAATTAATTTAATTCTTTTAAACCTAAAAATATTCCTTATTCGAAATTTCTTTTAAGAGGTCTCCTTTTTATCTCAGAAATTATTACCCAACCAGAACTAGGGTTACTTATCTAATCATTCTGACAGCTTCAAAGTTATCTTCCTCAAGAAATATGCCACAGCTAAGAGTTATATATGAAGGTTGAATTCTAAGAACTAAGATTTCTAATATAAAATTTAAATGAGCTTGAATATTTTTGTTCTTAAAAAAAAAATCACCAATTTTCATTCCACTCTCTCACTGACTAACCAGTATTTATTCAAAGCCTCCAAAGCGCTCCCTAGGCATTAAGGATGCGAACAAAGGGAATGAGGCCAAGGAAAGCTTCTGCTTGGGGCCTAAGCCAACCACCAATCCTGGGCACGGTGTTTCCCTTCCATATGGCTGAGAGAGGAGGAGTACAGAGTTTCCATATGAAAGCACCTTGTTCTTCATGGATGCTGTACAGAGGAAGAACACTCTACATGCTGTATGGACCAGAAGTAGGACAGGGCGAAAGTTAAGTGGACTCTGTGCTTGAATCCTGCTCTTAACAATTTATAAAACTTGATGTATTCTTGAGCAAGAGACAAAATCTGTGACTCAGGTTTCTCACAGTAAAATGGAGATAACAGTAGTATTTATATCATAGGATCAAATGAGTAAAAATATGTTGAGAGCTCAGAACATATAAAAAATGTTAGTTACTGTTATTGCCATTGTTGTAATTCTACATTCAATTCAGTGTTCTGAATTATGAAGCTTAGAACAGAAATATTCACAGGTCCTTTAACTGAGAATATTTTGCCACAAGTTCCTAACCAAATTCCACTTACACTGAATTTAGTGTTTAGTGGCTAGAGATGAAACTGAACATCTGGATTCGTCTTAGATTATTAAAAGCCCTGAATGTTCTGCTAAACACTATGGATTTTATTCTGTGGTTAATGCACCAACAACAAAGGTTTTTAAAGAATGAAATAAAGGGCTTAGAGAGAGACTCATCATCCTACTACTTAACTCCCCTAGTAAATATTTCTATAGTATATTCTACAGTAATACTGATTCAAGACATTAACTTTTCAGCCCTTGTTTGTAATTATTAAGGGAAACTTCTCTCACTAATTTTGAGAAGCACAATGACAGATCATGTCAGTTCAAATATGTCTAAAATTTTTACTTCCATTTTTAAATACAGGTGACACCATGGGAGTAACCTAAAGCTAGAATTTCCACATGTCTAATCTTCAGAATACTATACCACTAATAATTTAATTATTAATTATAATTATAATTAATTATTTACTAATTAATTTAGTAAATTAAAATTTACTAATTTAAGTAAAGTCTAAAGATTATCAAACCTACCAGCAGATCCTTTTATCAGAGAGCACTAGCAAGTAGCAATAGTAATAAAAATAGTTTATTAAGTGCTTTTAATATGTCAGACATTGTTCTAAATGTTTTACATGTTAGGCGAACGTGCTAACCACTACACTACGGAAACCCGCTACATGTTTTACATGTATTAATTCATTCAATTCTTATAACTCTGAGATGAATGCCATTATTTCATTCTACAAATGAGAACCCTAAGATAGAGAAAAGTCCCTCTTTCAAGGTCATTATTCAGCTGGAAAGTTGCAGAGGTAGGATTTGAACCCAGAAAGTACAGTAACTCCAGAGTCTATGCTCTAATCAGCTATACCATTATGAACTTACCAGAACTGCAAGTTCAATAACAAACCATGTATTTTTATGTACTGTTAATTCAAACGCAGCTCAGTTGTATTTTATATATTTGCCTTCGTATTTTGAAATCATTTATGAGTTATAGTTCAATTGCCTCCTTGGCAATCTCTTACCACTATCCTCCTTCCTAATCCATAACCATACTTTGATGAGTGGAACCCATTCCCTACCTCTAGGGACATGCACTTAACTAGCTGGCTTAAGAAAATCACTATCCTAGATTTTCCTTGATACAATGGCTCAGGCTCAGGACTGGGCAGCTGACCTAGGTGGTCCAATCATGAATTTCAGGCTTCCTGTTCAGTAATGCTGGGAGAAAAGCACTCCTAGATGTTTACTGCAACTCAAACTGTTACCAGGGGCACCCTATGACCTTGAGGATTCAGCTGACACCACTGAAGATACAATGGAGAATCAGCAATAAACTGGGTTGATGATGTAATTGAGTCATTTTATCTATTAACTCTGAAGTCCACCCTACCTCTGGACATTCAGTTATGATGGCCAATAATGTACCTTTTATAGCTCAAACCAGTTTGAATTGGGTATTTTATTTCAAGCAACATCAAGTATGTTGATATAAGGAATTAAAGTTTCTTCTTTCTAGGTTTCATCTTTCATTTTGAAGCAGTAGAGAGGGAAGATAGACTAATCTATAAATTGTCAACTCTTATGAAATTTGGAAGCAGCACATACTACCTGAAGGAATTTCAGGAAAAAACCATTTTGTCCCACATCAGTTATAAAACCTTATTTAAATTTAAAGGGGAAAGAAAATGTACCAAATTCTGAAACCCTTCAAGGAAAAAACAAATGTGTAAAATATCTACATAATCCTTCACTCACAGGCATTTTATCTTTTAAAATACATTTCAAGAGCAAATTTTAAAGTCTCAAGAATATAACTATTCCTCATAAAAATAATCCATCTATTTTATTAGGAATGGTACCATAATAAGTGTTTTTGGAAGAGTGAATAAAAAGGATCTGTGTAGTTACTTAGCATGGATTAAAATTACTGGAATTGGGGAGAATGAAAACCATAATTTTATATGTCTCACATCATTATGAAAATACTTTGAAAAGTTCCAGTTATATATTACATTTTGCTCTTTTAAAAATTAGTTTCACCACTACACAATAATAATAGGAAACAGGTTAAGTATGTGGTACTGGCTTTAGTAGACAGTATATTAAGAAAATGGATATAGCAGGTGAAGACTGAAATGAAAAAGTACATTTTGCTTCAAATAACTGATAAATACTTGAGCACTTAATAAAGCAGTTCTCAACTGGGAGCTGTACCAACCTGGGCGGTGGGGACATTTGGAAATGGCCAGGCATTTCTGACTGTTCCAAGACTGGGAAGCACTTTAGGCATTTTAGTGGGCAGAGACAAGAAATGTTAACCTTCCTGTAATGCATGGGAAAGTCCCACACAACAAAAAACTGTCCTGTTCAAAATGCCAACAGAGCCCCTACTAAGAAACACTAGAATGCAGAAGGGAGAGCAGATATATATGCATTAGCAAAAACCGAATGCCAGCACTAAATGCAGCATGTGTTTCATATTAACTATGGAGAAAATATGCATTATAGGAACTGCAGCAAAAAGAAATAATGGAGAAGATGAGCTATCATGTGTATTTTCACAGATGGCTAGAAAATAATGGATGAGGAAAACATTCTAAGATTAAGCATGGTGACCAGCCTGGGTACACTTGGTTGAATACATTAGGAAATTAGGTGGGGACAAACTATGAAAATTCATTATTTAGTTATGGGTCCCTCATACCAACAGAAACATTTTCTGCTCAAAGTATGACTGTCTAAACTCCCTGGCATGGCATATAAAGTCCTGTAAAGCCCAGCCCCAGTGGGGCTCTCTCCAACCTCATCCCCTACCACTTACAAACTCCCAACCTAGTTTCTAGACACACCAAACTACATACACTGTCTTAAATTTACTACTTTATCCTTTTGCATCTGATATCCTCACCACAAGACCATCCTTAAACCTACACTGAACTTCTTGATTTTGAACAGGTGATCATCACAATAAAAACACATTTTATAAAGATGTATCGGACAGCCGTGTATCGAGTGACTGAGGTAGGGAGGGTGCTTAGAAGTTCCTCAATAGTCCAGGGTGAGACAAGGTGGGCCTGCATGGGAGAATACAGTTGATAAATGTTACAGTGAAGTAAGTGGAAAGGGACAGATGCCCGAGGCATATCAAGAAGTAGTAGACCCGGGGACTGCGGAAGGAAGTCTCTAACTGAACCAGGATGGGGACCCCAAGATGACCAAGGGTGTTTTCCATTTCCATGAATGCTGGCTAATTGCTATTATGGAAAAGTACAACCTCTGTGATGCTCTGTCACAGAAACTTTCTCACCACTGCCTACTTGGCCCCCATAAGGAAATGCCTGTTTGGGGAACCAGTAAGTTTCTACTTTTTCACACTGTTTTTTCTAAATCCCTGTTGTTGCTCTGAAATCCTTCCACCAAACTAGATCACTGCAAAATCCACTTGTCCCCCCATGACCACAACTGTTATACCCGTCATTTCCTTTTCCTTTGCTCTTTTCTAAAGTCAGTTTGCAGTAAAGGACAAACCTATACTACTTATGGGTCATCACGTAAATAAAATACTGTGCTTTATGAAGTGTATCACCACATAACTGCTTAAAGGAAAAAAATGCTACTGACACTAATAAAGAAGTAGATGGGTATATTACTGCAATATAATTAGAATGCTGTAATTTTATCCGAAGGAAAAAAAGTAATATTGCAAAGCTGTAAAAGGTTATTTCTTTACAAGAGAGACATCTAGTGGCTAGCTTCTGAAACAGGACTGGAGCTCAATTATTAATTCACACTGTTGTTAAATAATGGGCACACTTCTACCATCTTCATACTCTAAGAAGAGACTTAGGCTCTCTTAGACATTCCGTATTAGTACATTCAGACCTATTCCATTCTTTTTCCATTGTAAAAACATGCCATAATTTAAGTAATCCACTACTGGCAAATAACTTAGTCACACCAGTCTTTTGCTATTACAAACAACACTGCACTCAATATCCTTGTACATATTCCATTTTCCATTTAAATGGTTGTATCTATCAAATAAATTTCTAGAAATGGAATTGCCAGGTGAACAAGTAATTATCATGTCTTCCTGATCCATCTCTTTTCCACTACTGACCTTACCTTTGTCCTGGGGCCAGTGTTTATTTTAAACAATTAGGACATTTTAGAAAAGATAATCTGAAAACCTTCTCGATAGCATACATTAAGAAATCCTGAAGAAATAAAATAAACAGATTGAGCTCATCAGCAAGTAAGAGCTATCTTCTGGAACCAGAAGGAAGCAGGAACTAAAGATCCTGGAGGGATGCTGAAGCAACACCTGCTCTGGAAACCTTTGCCAATTTTGATACCGAGAGGCTTGTCGACAACCACGGGGTGACAGGAGACAAGATCTTGGGCCCACATATGTTGGAGACCTCAAACTAGGATCACAACATAAAACTAGCGAAAGTGTAAACCAGAAACATCCTGCCCACTAGCAAAGGAAGACAACTAGGAAACGTGTGGACCTTAGCTCGGGCTCTAGGGAGAAAGGTAGAGAGGGTGGAGGGAAAGATCTCAAATGAGAATGCAAAACTGTAATTTCCTCAAATTGGTTGGGATTCCAATTATTCCTACTAATATAGTCTGAGAAACTTAAGACTGAGAAATTAAAGAGGATCCTGAATTGGCGCCATGGAGTATCTTGGCATAAGCAAATGCATGCCACCTTCTATGTCAACTTGCGTTCACAGCTACTTTTTAGAAGAAAAAAACAAGGAAACCAGCCACCATAATCAAAAGTCAGCAGGAACAGCACACAACAGTAACAGACTTCCAAGAACGTCTAATACTGGAATTATTTACACAGATAATAAATGTTCTAAATTAAACAAAGGGAAACTTAAACATGAGAAAAGAATACAGTTTGATCTAAAAGAGCAGATAGATTTGGGAAAGACACAGAAGTTCTAGAAATGAAAAACAAAACTGAAACAGAAAAACACTCAGTGCATGAGCTAAAGATTAATCAGACATAGCTGAGGAGATAGTGACTTGTATAACTGAATAAATTACCCCGAATGTAACAAAGACAAACAAGAGATTAAAATAATGCCTTAGAATTTCCAGAATTGTCATATTCAGAAAGCACAAATCCCAAGGAAGATAAATTAAAAAAAAAATCACATGAAGACCCATATCATACTGAAACTGTAGAACTCCAAAGACAAAAGTGAAGATCTGAAAAGCAAGTGAAAGAAAAAAAAAATACTATATAAAAAAGTTCTCAAAAGTGGCAAAAAATGTAAGACAAGGAAATAAATAACTGAATAGAAGTATTAAAATAAAATATCAAGATATTTCATATTCAGCTAAACTATCATTCAAAAGTGAGGGTAAGCTATATGATCCCATACATGGAATTTTAAATAAGGCAAAAACTCATCACCAGGACATCACAGGATGTCCCTGGCAAGGAGAGGAGCTAATAAGGAAAGACCTTTCTGGGGTGATGGTAATATTCTATATATTCATAGGGACTGTGTTAAATAGATACAGGCATACCCTGGAGATAATCCTGGGTTTAGTTTCAGACCACTGTAATGAAAGTAAATACTGCAACAAAGTCGGTGAAATGAATTCTTTGGTTTCCCAGTGATAAAAAGTTATTTTTACACTATACTACAGTCTGTTAAGTGTGCAGTATTATGTCTAAAAAAAGTACATACCTTAATTAAAAAATACTTTATTGCTAAAAAAAAAAAGGCTAACCACCATCTGAGATTTCTGTGAGTCATAATCTTTTTGCTGGGGGAGGGTCTTGCCTCAGTATTGATGGCTGCTGACTGATCAGGGTGGCAATTTTTTAAAAGACAACAATCAAGTTGGCTGCATCGACTGACTCTTCCTTTCACAAATGACTTCTCTGTAGCATGTGATGCCGTTTGATAGCACTTTACCCACAGAACTTCTCTCAAAACTGAGGTAACCCTCTCAAACCCTACCACTGCTTTATCAACTAAGTTTATGTAACATTCTTAATCCTTTGTTGTCAATTCAACAATCTTCAGAGCACCTACACCGGAGTAGATTCCATCTAAAGAAACCACTTTCTTCATCCGTAAGAAGCAACTCCTTATCTGTGAAAGTTGTACGGAGACAGCAGCCATTCAGTCACATTTTCCGGGTCCCCTTCTAGTTCTCCTGCTATGTCTACCACATCTGTAAGTTACTGCCTCCATTAAAGTCTTAAACTCCTCAACATCCTCCATGAGGGCTGATATCACTTCTAAACACACCTGTCAATGTTGCTATTTTGATTTTTTCCCATGAATCATGGCATCTAGAATGGTGAGACCCCTTCCAGAAGGTTTTCAATGGACTCTGCCCAGGTCCATTAGAGGAACCACTATCTATGGCAGCTATAGACTTATGAAATCTTTTTTTTTAAGATTTTAGTTATTTATTTGACAGAGAGAGACACAGCGAGAGAGGGAACACAAGCAGGGGGAGTGGGAGAGGGAGAAGCAGGCCTCCTGCTGAGCAGGGAGCCCGATGCGGGGCTCGATCCCAGGACCCTGAGATCATGACCTGAACCAAAGGCAGACGCTTAACGACTGACTGAGCCACCCAGGCGCCCCTGAAATATATTTCTTAAATAGTAAGACCTGAAGGTCTAAATGACTCCCTGACCCATGGGCTGCAGAATGGACGCTGTGTTAGCAGGAATGAAAACATTCATCTTATTGTCCAGCTCCATCAGAGCTCTTGGGTGACCAGATGCATTGTCAATGAGCAATATTTTGAAAGAAATCTTTTTTGTCTGAACAGTAGTTCTCAACAGTGGGCTTAAAATATTCAGTAAACCATGTTGTAAACAGATGTGCTGTTATCCAGGTTTTGTTGTTCCATTTATAGAGCATAAGCTGAGTAGATTTAGCATGCTAGGATTTTTGGACCAGTAAAAGAGCCTTGGCTTCAGCTTAAACTCCCCAGCTGCATTAGTCCCTAATAAGATAGTCAGCCTGGCCCTGAAGCTTTGAAGCCAGGCATTGACCTCCTCCCTAGCTAGGAAAAGTCTAGAGAGCATTTTCTTCCAATATAAGGCTGTTTTGTCTGCACTGAAAATCTGTTGTTTAGTGTAATCACCTCTAATTATATTGGCTAGATCTTCTGGATAACTTGCTGCAGCTTCTACATCAGCACTTGCTACTTTACCTTGCACTTTTATGTTGCAGGGAGGGCTTCTTTCCTTAAACCTCACACACCAACCTCTGCTAGCTTCAGACTTTTCTTCTGCAGTGTCCTCACTTCTCTCAGCCTTCATAGAACTGAAAAGATTTAGAGCCTTGATCTGGATTAGGCTTTGGCTTACAGAAATGTTGTCACTGGTTTATCTTCTATCCAGACCACTTAAGCTTTCTTCACATCAGCAATAGGCTGTTCTGCTTTCTTATCATTCCTGTGTTCACTAGAGTAGCCCTTCTAATTTCCTTCAAGAACTTTTCCTTTGCATTCAGAACTTGGCTAACTATTCAGCACACGAGGCCTAGCTTTAGGCCTATCTTGGCTGTGACATGCCTTCTTCATTAAGCTTAATCATTTCTAGCTTTTGCTTTAAAGTAAGAGACATGAGACTCTTTCTTACATCTGAACACTTAGGAGGTCACTATAGCATTATTAATTGGCCAATTTCAATACTGTTGTATTTCAGGGAAGGCCTGAAGAGAGGGAGAAAGATGGGTAATGGCCAGTCGGTGGAACAGTCAGAACCCACACAACATTTATCAATTAAGTTGACTGTCTCATATGAGTGCAGTTCATGGCACCCCAAAACAATTACAATAGTAACATCAGGGCGCCTGGATGGCTCAATTGGTTAAGCGACTGCCTTCGGCTCAGGTCATGATCCTGGAGTCCTGGGATCGAGTCCCACATCGGGCTCCCTGCTCAGCAGGGAGTCTGCTTCTCCCTCTGACCCTCTTCCCTCTCGTGCTCTCTATCTCTCATTCTCTCTCTCAAATAAGTAAATAAAATCTTTAAAAAAAAAATAGTAACATCAAAGATCACTGATCACTGATCACCGTGACAAATAATAACGAAAAAGTGTGAAATACTGTGACCATTACCATGTGACATAGAGGCACGAAACGCCCTGCTTGACGCAGGGTTGCCACAAAACTTCGACTTGTAAAAAACACAGTATCTCCAAAGCACAATAAAGTGAAGTGCAACAAAAAAAGGTATTATGCATTTGTCAAAACTCAACAAGTGTACACTTAAGATTTGTGCATTTCACTGCATGCAAATTTTATATCAATAGGAAAAGTGAGCTTCCTATCTTTCAGATAACTGTTTAAACTGTTTTCTCTTTCATTGAACATATCATAATGTCATTTCATGACAATTCTTCCACATCTAATTTGTTTTTGTTTCATGGCTACCTAGACTTCCACCTTGGGAACATACCATCAATTTACCTCAGTCCCATAGTAGTGACACTTGAGTTGTTGCCAGTTTTTACACTATTAAAATTAATGCTGGAATAGATATGTGTAATTCTGTAAACTGTACGAATACATTTGTGGGCTAAATTACTTGAGTATGCATATGTAATATTTTGAGAAATAATACCAAATTGCATTCTAAAATGACCACTAATGTATATTCTCAGTAACAATGGAAAAGCAAATTGGTCTGGCTAACCCAGACCTTCATTAGATATTATCAATATATACTTATAGGCCATGTATTTATATGTATATATCTTTCTATGATATATATATATATATAAAACTTTCCATGACCATCTATTCCTATCTTTTTCCTAATTAGGTACTAGTCTTTTTTCTTATTAGCGCATAAACACTGTCATATATGCTAAAGATTTTTTTTGTCTAATTAGTCTTTTGAGCTTACTACAGTCTTTTTTTACCATACCATTTTTAAAAATTTTATGTTTAGTTATTTTTTTTTCCTTTATGGCTTTGGATGAGGTATTTCCTCTCTTCAAGATTATAAAAATACACCCGTATTTCTTATTTCAAGTTTAGGATTTTGATCCACCTGAAATTCTAGTCAAAATTCCAGCTTTTCCCTGATAAACAGCAAGCTGACTCAACCCCATTTATTAATTATCTGTATTAATTTGAAGTGCTATCTTCGTCATATGCTAGAGTACCAAATAGCCTTCATCTACTTTCTATAATTTAAGCTACCTGTGGATTTCTATGTCAACACCAAAAAATTTTACTAGAATTTCATAAATTTTAATGAGTCCAGCCTCGTTACTCCTCTTTTTCAGGTTTTTCCTGGTGCTTCTTCCATGTTTATTCTTCAAAATGAACTTAGGTCATTTTGTCATAAACTCTTTCCTTCTTCTCAAAAAAGAAAAAAATTCTCAAAATCAAAACCAAACAAAATTAGTATTTTGATTAGGATCACATCATTAAGAAATGTTATTTCTATAATACTGAATCTCCTAAGCACAGGTACCTTTTTCCATTTGTTCTAATCTTTTAAGTTATTCAGTAGAGTTTAGGTTTTCTTTATACAGATCTTTCATATTTCCTCCATAGTTTTTGATTAGCATTGGGTGAAAGTGAACATAAGTTATACATCTCACAAAGAGATGAGGTAAAGGAGTTACCTCTGAAAGCATCACTATTTTAAGGAATAGTCTGGGATCTGCTCCAAAGTAAGTAGGGAAGCCTTCTACTGGACACATTTCCTTATCAGGGTCCTCTATTTTTTGAAAGAGAAGGTCAATATTGTTTTGGCTCAATTTATTCTTAATATAAGCATCCCTTAACTTTTCTTTGTTCATTAAAGTTACCCATTAGGACATTCCTACAAATTCACTAGTCCTCTAAAATTCATCACTATTAAATACATTTAAAAAATTTATTTTATTTTATTTTTATATATAGAGAAAGTGAGTGGGGGAGGGCGGGAGGGGAGTGAGAAAGAGAGAATCTTAAGCAGGCTCCAGCCCAGCATGGAGCCTGACTCCACGTGGAGCTCGATCTCATGACCTCGAGATCGTGACCTGAGCCAAAATCAAGAGTCAGGCGCTTAACTGAGCAAGCCACCCAGGTGGCCCCACTATTGAATACATTTTTGATCTCACAGATTGATTAGTGTTATACCCCACTTTGACTATAAAATGAAAATTACACTTCCTATTCTTATAAAAAGTCACGCATCACACAATTTTGCATGTGAGATTTAAGAGATTTACAGTCATACTGGTCAAAAACTCCTGCCATAAGGATGCCTGGATTTACAATGAACCTTCGCTTCTAAGGTACCCACTGCGCCTGCTATATAACCTACTGATAGGTCTACAGAGAATTCAGGCACAATGGGGCAGTAGTCACACTTCACATGTATTTATGTGTGGTAACACCCACAAAGAATTCTTCACTCTGTTCAAAAATTACCATTGGAACGTTTACTTCTAAACAAGTTCAATTTGAGTTTTTGACTATATTGTAACTCAAGCTGCTTAAACAAGCAAATGAACAATTTAATATTGAGGGAGTTACAGCAATCATCTTAGTACCCAGGACGAAAATCTCATATGAACAGTTACAGTAAAATCCCCAAATATCTGAAATTGAAAGTTTTCTCAGTAACTCCTCTGCTAGCAAAACCTGCCTGAGCCAGTTCACAATCATTATTTACCCATTATAATGTAAACATTTGTAGGTTTCACTGTAGACATAGTATCCTTTGATTATGTGATGCTGCTCCAGACCTCCTAGAGGTGAATATAACATAGTAAATTTACCACATCCCCAAGGATTTCAGATAAGAGAAAGCAGACTTGAATTGTCATTGTGTATTATTTACTAAGTGCCAGGTACTACTTTAGGTATAATTTCATTTAATCCTCTCAACACAGTAAATTCAATCTTGCCGAAGATCACCTAGTGTGTACTAAATGGTAGAGGCAATATATATATATATATTTTAAAGATTTTATTTATTTGACACAGAAAGAGACAGTGAGAGAGGGAACACAAGCAGGGGGAGTGGGAAAGGAAGAAGCAGGCCTCCCGCCGAGCAGGGAGCCCGATGTGGGGCTCGATCCCAGGACCCTGAGATCATGACCTGAGCCGAAGGCAGTCGCCCAACCAACTGAACCAACCAGGCGCCCTGGTAGAGGCAATATTCAAATTCAGGTTTATCTGAGTCAAAGCATTAATCACTTTTGAAAGTTGAAAAAAAGTACGGAAAATGAACCTCTTAAAAATAGAATATTGGGGCATGGGAAGTGAAAATAATCCTTTGAAAAGATTTAGTATCCCCCCTTCCCTCCTTCCAGCAATCATCTTAATACTAATAACACTCATCTAATAACACTAAATCATAAAGTAACACTAAATCATGAAGTAACACTTAAAATCATTAAAACCTAGTCATTTTCATATGAATGGCTAAGAAAACAAAGGTATCCTAAAGAAGGTACTTCTAAATTTTCTAAATTTTGTTCCATTTTTTTCTCCTACAAGTGAAGTTCAGGACTTTATATATTTATCTTGCTACTTATACACCACCTTTGAGCAATAGAAATTTTTTGCAATCCTGATTCTACTATACATTAAGTTCAAGAAGTAGGTCTTCTGTATTAATCTAAATCATTGGTTCTCAAGTAGGGGTAATTTTGTCTCTCCCCTTTGCCCCAACTCCAGGAAACATCTGGTAATCTCCGGGGACATTTCCTGTTGCCACAAGAAAGGTGGGTGGGTAGAGAGGGTGTGTGTGTGTGTGTGTGTGTGTGTGTGTGTGTGTGTGTGTGTGTGTGTGTGTGTGTGTGTGTGTGTGTTACCAACATCTAGTGGGTAGAGGCCAGGGATGCTACTAAACATCCTAAAATGCACAAAATAGCCCCCCGGGGGGGTAGAGAGGGGTGGGTGTGTGTGTGTGTGTGTGTGTGTGTGTGTGTGTGTGTTACCAACATCTAGTGGGTAGAGGCCAGGGATGCTACTAAACATCCTAAAATGCACAAAATAGCCCCCCGGGTGGGTAGAGAGGGGTGTGTGTGTGTGTGTGTGTGTGTGTGTGTGTGTGTGTGTGTGTGTTACCAACATCTAGTGGGTAGAGGCCAGGGATGCTACTAAACATCCTAAAATGCACAAAATAGCCCCCCACAACAAAGAATTCTCCAGCTCAAAATGTCAGCAGGGCCAAGATGAGAAATCACGATCTAAATCACTGATGGAAATGCTGAAGAAGAATAAACAAAATACTGGGACACACTAAAGAGATTTCCAAGCTGATTATCAATTAACTAACTAGCAATATTCTCAATATTCAGTATGGCTTTCATCTAACTGGGAACTCATCTTAATGCTTTATTCATCTAACATCTGAATACAGACATTTTAAATTCAGTTAGTAGCAAAACCATTTTCATTTAAAAATAATAATGGGCAATTTAACAACAAAACATATGGAAAATTTAGTTAGATTTTGGATTATTATTATTATTTATAATTTATTATTATTTTTTTTCACTGAACTGACCCCCAAAACGGTCCTATGAATGAAAGATCATCTTACCATAATGGATTGGATTAAGTCAAACTTTACACTCTGAAACATTTAAATATTCCATATCTCAGTAGAATTAAATAAAAAGCAAATTTAAAAAATGTCATTTCAACCTTTCAAATTAGCAACATTTTTTCTTTAAAGAGAAAACTCAGTGGTAGGGACGTTTAAACGGGTATTCTCATATACTACAAATGGAAATGAAAACTGGTTTAGTCCTAGTTTATTATTAAAAGTCACACTTCACAGATGAGGAAACTGAGGCAAAAAGAAGTTAGGTGGTTTAGCTTAGTATCACATAGCTAGGAGGAGGCTGGTTATAAATTTGAATATAGGCAGCCTGGCTCCAGTTTCTGCTCTTAACTACTCCATCTTACTATCTCTATGTTGTAGAGACTTTTTACAACTATTTAAAATGCATCAAAAATGATTGTAAGACCAAATTAAAGGATAAACAGACTGGTGAAAATATTCTCTATGTATGGAACAGAGTAAGATGAGCTATAAACAGGCCCATCTTAAAAAAAAAAAATTCAAGAGCTCACCCTTTCCAATAATTAGATGTAATCTCTGTATTCTCTGATCCAGTAAGTCTACTTTCTAGGGACTGATTGTACAGAAAAAGTCATGTAAACACACAAAACAATTTCTTCAAGAATTATTATTTAATGTAATGTTTATTATGGCATCATTTCTAATAATTAGAAACTAAAATAAGCTAAATGTTCATGAATATGGGAATAATTAAATAAATTAAAATACAGCAGCCATAGCTGGAATATACTACTTAGAAATAAGGCAGATTTGCATTAACAAGAAAAGAGCTCCTAGCTGCAGAAAAAAGTATTCTTTTATTTATAAAAATTTAGTAATGTTTAACTTAAAAAGAGTCATGTAACTTTGTATACTCCTATGTATTCAATATTGTTTTATTTTATTAATGGAAAAAAGAAGAAAACATGATTGAAGGAAACATGAAGCGTTATCAGTGGTCATCTCTACATAATGGAATTATAGGTGCTATTTTTCCTTTAAACTTTTTCATGATGAGGCTATATTATTTTTTACAGTTGCTACATACACTGATTCCTTCCTACACTCCAGTTAGTGATTAGGTAAATTAATACATTAAAGGTCACAACTCAGGGAGCTTGGGTGGCTCAGTCAGTTAAGCGTTTGCCTCTGGCTCAGGTCATGATCCCCAGGTCCTGGGACTGAGCCCCGCACTGGTCACCCTGCTCAGTGGGGAGTCTTCTTCTCCCTCTCCCATTGCCCCTCCCCGCGCCTGTGTGCTTTCTCTCCCGATCTCAAATAAATAGTCTTAAAAAAAAAAGGTCACAACTCTACATAATAACTATCATCAGCTCCATTTTACAGATGTGAAAACAGCAAAGAAATTGACTATAAAGCCTATTATGAACTATGCTGCTAATCTCCCATGTGAAAACACTAAAAAATTTTAAGAAAACCAACTCCAAATAACTATAAATTTATGAGCAAAAGGCATAATGTAAAAGGAGTCCAATTTGCTACTTCAGAGATCTGAGGTGTTCCAAAATAACCAACTATAAATTTGGGTTCTAAACCCAAGAAATATACTGAAAGTTAGGGGTGCCTGGGTGGCTCAGTCATTAAGCATCTGCCTTCGGCTCAGGTCATGATCCCAGGGTCCTGGGATCGAGCCCCACATTGGGCTCCCTGCTCAGTGGGGAGCCTGCTTCTCCCTCTCCCACTCCCCCTGCTTGTGTTCCCACTCTCGCTGTCTCTCTGTCAAAAAAATAAATAAATAAAACCTTAAAAAAAAAAAAAAGAAATATACTGAATGTTTATTTTTGGAAACAAAACAAAACAAAAACTTCCTACATACATTCATGTATCTAGAGACCCCAAAATTTTACATTTGAGGGTATATGCTTTTTAGTACTAAGAACTAAGCTCTGATGGTAATCTGAATGGTTTCCTTCATAACACAGGAATACATTTTATATTTGAGAAGACACAAACCAGTTACCTTAAATTTCAAATAAATTATGTCAATTTCTAAATATGTCGGTTTCAAAATGCACACTGGAATCATCTCATATTTGATAAATGAAAACACTACTTTATTTCTGAAAGCTACCCAAGAAAAAGGAAAACCACTTTTACAAATACTTGTCTTGAAACATATAAAATAAATGGATAACACTATCTTCTAATATAACTTCTTTTGAAAAGGTGGAAAGTTTATTGGAATAATGATTATTCTGATGGTTTTGCCTTTTCAGTTTATGAAGCAACAGAACTGGGAGGGAACCTTAGTTTACCTACTACAACCCCCACATCATACAGATGAGACCCAGAGAAAGTAATCTGCTGAAGGCCTTGCAGTTACTACGAGGCTGAAAAAGGTAAAACTCACTCAGGATTTTTTACTCTAAATCCAGAATCTTGACGTTTGAAAAGTATTACCTAATAATTTAGTGGGCTTACAGTATTTTGGGATCCCGTTCTCCTCTGTACTAATGGGACCTTTTAGACCTAGCACTGACAGAAAGCAGCAGACTAATCTCTACTGTATTATCCGTACTCACAGATTTACTATAGAATAAATGTTTTCCAAACCTCTCTTTTCCAACATTGGCTTTCAAGTGAATCTTACTGGAACCCCAAAGTGGAAGCGATATAAAAACCAAATTGCTCCAGTAAAAATTGTACAGGGGTCCTGCTTTAATTTACCATTTTGTCCTTGTAACCTCTGAAATACTTCCATGGTACCTTAGGTTTCAGATATACATATATACACACACATACCATAAGCCCAAATTTTTATTAGTCACATGACGTAAAATTGGTTTAAGTTTCTAAATGCTTTTCTTTTTTTTTTTTTAAAGATTTTATTTACTTATTTGAGAGAGAAAGAGTGAGAGAGAGTGCACAAGAGGGGGTAGAGTCAGAGGGAGAAGCAGACTCGAGCCCGAGTAGAGTCAGAGGGAGAAGCAGACTTGAGCCCGATGTGGGATTCCATCCCAGGACTCCAGGATCATGACCTGAGCCGAAGGCAGTTCCTTAACCAACTGAGCCACCCAGGTGCCCATAAGTGCTTATTTTCAAATTGTGCAATTATCTTGGCATAGACCAATAACAAAAAGCTTACAGACCACACTTTGAGTAACTATGCTCTATAGCAAACCAAACCTTAAAAGATGTTCCTGATCAAATCAGAATACCCAATATACTAAGAATGCAGTTAGAAACTTACTTCTTATCAAAAAATGTTGAATTTTCTTTTCTCTTGGTGAATCCATTGGGTAGAAGCTTTAAGTTAATACCTTGTCTTCTGGCACGATTTTTCATAAAGTACATCTAATAACCAAAAATAAATAAATAGACTAATTTTAAAATGCCTTAAGTTTCAGAAGTGAAAAAACAATGTTCAAAATATAACAGTTAAGATTTATTGGGTATTTATGTTTCACAGACTGCACTAAACAGCAATATCTCATTTAATCCTCACAATACTATCAGATAGGCACTATTACTACCCCCAATCCAGGAACGAAAGTTAATGAGATGCCAACATTATATAGCTATTTCCTGAGAGAGTGAGCCTGGGTATACTCAGGTATATCTAATTCTAGAGCCTGTGTTTTTAACCGTACATTCTATACGCCAAAAGAAGGATGTAATGGGATTTTTAAAAATATAGGTCATCTGGCAATTCACAGGGGCTACCTGTACCGTGCCTTTTCTTTTACTGAAGGGTTTATACCATACGTAGCTGTATACATGCCTGCTCTGATTATTAGACAGGTAGTTACACTCGGGAGGGGACCATGGCATTGCCTAGTACAAGGCCCAACTTAAAGAAGTCACTGCTGTAGAATATACAAAATGGGATATGTGAATAATCTGGCTCTGAAATGTGTTACTCCACTGACCATCTGCGTTGGCTGAGCTGAACTAGTCAACTCCAGAGAGTAGTGAAGGAAGTAGTATCATCAAGACTTCTTCCTTGATCTCTCAAATGGCAAAGTATAAATGCATGTTTTTGGTTAAGTGAATGGGAATCTAGAATTTGCAATGCAAAGAGTTAGACAATTAAATCATAAGCCAAGGGAAAGGAAGAGTCAGTTATCATTTATTAAGAAGGGAAATAATTTAAGAAATTACATGCAATTTTATAACTCATGGGACTTTGGTTTCAGTAATGGCAATGATTATAAGGACCAATCCTCCCAATGAAAACATCTAAGCATTACAGATAATGGAGGAAATAAATACATGAAATAAAATATATTTAAAAATCACCTTAAAAGCATTGAAGAGCTGAAAAAAAAAAAACCAGGAAAATACAAGCCATTATTTAGTGAAAAGCAAAAGCCACTTTTGCAAATTCTGGCAAATATAGGCTTTCCCTTTCAACAGCCTTCTCAGTAAGAGGGTTAGAGTTAAGATCCTGTAATCTTCTAGGAACTCCTCCTCAAATGAACCTCAGTAACAGAATATGCCTATTAGGCAATAAAGATAAGGATGAACCAGAAATAAACCCTGTCCCCAGAGCATGCGAGGAAATTTATATTGGAATGACTGGAACAGAGGGGAAAAAGGAAAAACAATTCATCAGAACCTGTGGCCATGGGCCAGCTCTTGCTAAGATTTGAAATGATTTGCCTTGCTTGTGTAGTCAAGGGAATCTTAAACTTTCAACTTGGTTTAAGATAGGTCCAGATTTGCAATATTCCCCAGTACCTGGCAGAATAAAAGAAGGTCTGCGTCCTACTCTTCAAAAAGTTCTCACAAATAATTTAAGAAAAAAAAGGAGTATTCAATAAAAAATAAAGAAGCATAAATAATGCAAGAAAACAAAGGTCAGTGGGCAAGAACCGAAAGAGAAAAAAGAGGTAACTGAGAATTCCCCATATATTCAGACACTAAAAGGATCATACACAGACTGTAGAACAGCTCTGCAAAATTTAAAAACATAACAGCTTGAAAATACGTGCAGTGAAGAGAAACTATAAAAACTGACTCAGGAGATTTTTTCAAAGAACTAAATAAAACTAGAACATTTCCAGAATATATTACAGAGACAAAAAAGATTTAAAAAATTAGAGACGTTAAAAGGTAGGTAAGATATGGGGAGAAGACTTAACTCACTTTCAATGGTAGTTTTAGAAGAGAAGGAATAAGGCAGAGGTAATCTTTTAATAGAAATGGGCTGAAAATATCCCAGAACCGATGGAAGATATGCCACAGATTCAAGAAATCTAACAATTCTCAAGTTAAGATGAAAAAAAGAAATTTGCATTTTCGTATTATAGCACAAATACAGAATACCAAAGAGAAAAAAATGCAGCCAGATTAAAAGATTTTAAAAGCAATTAAAGACCAAGTGGGACTTATTCCTGGGCTGCAAGGTTGGTTCAACATCCGTAAATCAATCAATGTGATACAATACATTAATAAAAGAAAGAACAAGAACCATATGATCCTCTCAATAGATGCAGAAAAAGCATTTGACAAAGTACAGCATCCTTTCTTGATTAAAACTCTTCAGAGTGTAGGGATAGAGGGTACATACTTCAGTATCGTAAAAGCCACCGATGAAAAACCCACAGCGAATATCATTCTCAATGGGGAAAAACTGAGAGCTTTCCCCCTAAGGTCAGGAACACAGCAGGGATGCCCACTATCACCACTGCTATTCAACAGAGTACTAAAAGACCTAGCCACAGCAATCAGACCAGAAAAAGAAATAAAAGGCATCCAAATAGGCAAAGAAGGGGTCAAACTCTCACTCTTTGCAGATGATATGATACTTCATGTGGAAAACCCAAAAGACTCCACACCAAAACTGCTAGAACTCATACAGGAATTCAGTAAAGTGGTAGGATATAAAATCAAAGCACAGAAATCAGTGGCATTTCTATACACCAACAAGACAGAAGAAAGAGAAATTAAGGCGTCGATCCCATTTACAATTGCACCCAAAACCATAAAATACCTAGGAATAAATCTAACCAAAGAGGCAAAGAATCTGTACGCAGAAAACTATAGAATACTCATGAAACAAATTGAGGAAGACACAAAGAAATGGAAAAACGTTCCATGCTCATGGATTGGAAGAACAAATATTGTGAAGATGTCATGGCTACCTCGAGCAATCTACACATTCAATGCAATCCCTATCAAAATACCATCAACTTTTTTCAAAGAAATGGAACAAATAATCCCAAAATTTGTATGGAATCAGAAAAGACCCCAAATAGCTAGAGGAATGTTGAAAAAGAAAAACAAAGCTGGTGGCATCACAATTCCAGACTTCAAGCTCTATTACAAAGCTGTCATCATCAAGACAGTATAGTATGGCACTGGCACAAAAACAGACACATAGATCAATGGAACAGAATAGAGAGCCCAGATATGGACCCTCAACTCTATGGTCAACTCATCTTCGACAAAGCAGGAAAGAATGTCCAATGGAAAAAAGACAGTCTCTTCAACAAATGGTGTTGGGAAAATTGGACAGCCACATGCAGAAGAATGAAACTGGACCATTTCCTTACAACACACACAAAAACAAACTCAAAATGGCTGAAAGACCTAAATGTGAGACAGGAGTCCATCAACATCCTAGAGGAGAACACAGGCAGCAACCTCTTCGACCTCAGCCGCAGCAACTTCTTCCTAGAAACATCGCCAAAGGCAAGGGAAGCAAGGGCAAAAATGAACTATTGGGACTTCAAGATAAAAAGCTTTTGCACAGCAAAGGAAACAGTCAACAAAACCAAAAGACAACCGACAGAATGGGAGAAGATATTTGCAAATGACATATCAGATAAAGGACTAGTATCCAAAATCTATAAAGAACTTATCAAACTCAACACCCAAAGAATAATCCAATCAAGAAATGGGTGGAAGACATGAACAGACATTTTTCCACAGAAGACATCCAAATGGCCAACAGACACATGAAAAAGTGCTCAACATCGCTCGGCATCAGGGAAATCCAAATCAAAACCTCAATGAGATACCACCTCACACCAGTCAGAATGGCTAAAATTAACAAGTTAGGAAACAAAGATGTTGGCGGGGATGTGGAGAAAGGGGAACCCTCCTACACTGTTGGTGGGAATGCAAGCTGGTGCAGCCACTCTGGAAGAGTACGGAGGTTCCTCACAAAGTTGAAAATAGAGCTACCCCACAACCCAGCAATTGCACTACTGGGTATTTACCCAAAAGATACAAATGTAGTGATCCAAAGGGGTACATGCACCCCAGTGTTTATAGCAGCAGTGTCCACAACAGCCAAACTATGGAAAGAGCCAAGATGTCCATCAACAGATGAATGGATAAAGAAGGTGTGGTGTGTATACACACACACACACACACACACACACACACACACACACACACAAATGGAATACTATGCAGCCATCAAAAAAACCCCAAAATCTTGCCATTTGCAACGACGTGGATGGAACTAGAGGGTATTACGCTAAGCGAAATAAGTCAATCAGAGAAAGACATGTATCATATGATCTCACTGATATGAGGAATTCTTAATCTCAGGAAACAAAATGAGGGTTGCTGAGTGGTGGGGGGTGGGAGGGATGGGGTGGCTGGGTGATAGACATTGGGGAGGGTATGTGCTAGGGTGAGCGCTGTGAATTGTGTAAGACTGATGAATCACTGACCTGTACCTCTAAAACAAATAATACATTGTATGTTAAAAAAAAAAAAAAAGAAGACAGTAGGAAGGGAAAAATGAAAGGGGGGAAATCGGAGGGGGAGACGAACCATAAGAGACTATGGACTCTGAGAAACAAATTGAGGGTTCTAGAGGGGAGGGGGTGGGGGATGGGCTAGCGTGGTGATGGGTATTAAAGAGGGCACGTATTGAATGGAGCACTGGGTGTTATACGCAAGCAATGAATCATGGAACACTATATCAAAAACTAATGATGTAATGTATGGTGATTAATATAAAATAAAACAAAATTTAAAAAAAAATAAATCTGAAAAAAAAATTTTTACCTAAATATATTCAAATATATACTGACTGAAAAAATATAAAAATGATCCTGATTGAATGAAAAAAAACCAACCCTTTTTATTATCAAAAAAAAAGGGGGGGCAGTTAAAATTCCAGGTGACTGCAACAATAACAATGGAAGCCGTTAAGGCACTGGAACACTAATTCTAAACCAGAATTCCATACAGAAAAATCATTTCAAAATGAAGAATGGCAAATAAATAGAAATTCAAAAAAACCCAACCAAACAAAAAAACCCAAAAACCCGACAGAGGAACCCAAGACATGGCAAAAGAGCAAACCCTCTCTAAAGGAAATTCTGAAGGATGTACTTGAAGCAGGAAAAAAGTGATCTTTCAGATATAAGATTTAAGATGATGACAGAAGGAATAAAGAGCAAAGAAAGTGGGCTATATAAAGATAAACTCAAGGGGCGCCTGGGTGGCTCAGTGGGTTGTCTGACTTGGGCTCAGGTCATGATCCAGCCTGGTGTCCGGCTCCACACTCAATGGGGACTCTGCTTCTCCCACTCCCTTTGTTCCTCCCCCTGGTTGTGCGCGCTCTCTCTCAAATAACGTTAAATGGAATTTAAGGTAACTGCTGGTAAACTGTTATTGCCTGCTACTTACCTTTATAAACAAATTATGTTGGAATGCAGCCCCACCCATTCATTTATATGTTGTTTATGACCATATGGCCTGGAAAAAAAATTGACTATTTGACCCTTTACAGAAAAAGTTTGCCAACTCCTGTTCTAAGGTCTTTTGCGTTGTTTAGGCACAGGGTTCGGGTACTACTTAACTTTAGATACTGGCAAATTAAGCATGCATGTTGTAATGTCTAGCTTAACCAATGGAAGGACAGAAAAAGGGTGTATAACTTCTAAACTGATAAAGAGAAAAAAATCAAATAACTAAAAATAAAAAAGTCCAAAAGATAAGAAGAAAAAAAAAACTGGTACAAATAGCAAAAATAATGCGACACATTTAAAGTCAAATATATAGGTAATTTTATTAAAATGTAAATAAACTTAATGATTTAGTTAAAAGTTACAGACTATCACATGGAAGAAATGGAAATATCAGAACATAAGGACACAGAAAGGCCTTAAGTAAGGAAAAAAGAGACCATGCAAATACCAAACAAAGACTGATAGAAGTAATACTTTATAAGTGTTGGTCAAAGCACACAAAAAGCTAGAGACAAAGAGGGTCACCTCATAATGCCAAAGGATAAATACACCAAGAAGATGTATTTCCTGAGGCAGGCATTTAATAATTTAGCCTTAAAACATATAAAGCAAAACAAACTGAACCACAAGGGGAAACAAATCAAACAGGTCTGTTTATCTACTGGGAAATGTTAACATACTTCTTTTTGAAAGTTACAGAAGAAACACATACACAAAAAAAGTCAGTAAATATAAACAATTTGAACATAATTAATAAACCTGACCTATAACAGGTATATAGAGTACTATATTAAGCAACTGCAGAATATTCTTTTTTTCAAGCAAACAGAGAACATTACAAAATCTGACCATATACTGGGCCACAAACACAAGTACTGATGTATTTTAAAGGAATGTTCTCTGACCGCAGTGCAATTAAGCTGAACATAAAAAAGAAAGATTAATAAAAGTTGCATTAAGAAAACAGAGAAAACACATAATAGCAACTGATCTAAGAAAAAAAGACATAAGTAACCAATATCACAAATGAAATTACTACAATTCCTATAGAGCTGTAAAGGAGAGGTTCATGAAGAACTTTATGTCAATAAACTTGAAAACTTAGGTCAAATGGACAAATTCTTAGAAAAATGTAATCTAGTAACATTAACTCAAGAAGACAGAGAAAACCTGCAGAATCCCACAAACAGTAAAGACTATACCTCAGTGGCCCAAACTCTAAGCCCATACTGGTTCCTTAATAATTTTACCAAACTCCCAAGGAAGAAGTAATTCCAATATTAGTGAATGCATCCAAGAATAAAATGGGAACATTCCCAAATAATTTTATGAAACTGGAATTATTTTGATATGGAAACCTGAAAATACCAAAAAGGAAAATTAAAGGTTAATCTCACTCATGAAGAGAAATACAAAATGAGAGCATGGATAAGGTGAACACACCCATATAATTCACATGAATTCTGCAGAGTATAAAAAGCATGATATGATAATAACACACCATGCAAATTTAGCTTAAAATAGAAAACGAATTAAAAGATTGCTCATATTAGAAAATTATAGATTAAAAGAACAAAAATGAAATAATCAAATACAGAAAAAGCACTTGATAAAATATAACCACCCTTCATAATAAAATCTGATAGCAAACTAGGACTAGAACCTCTATAATCTAGACATCACATTTAATCTAGAAAAAATTTAAGAGCAAACATCATGGTGCAATCTTGGAGGTTTTCCTTCTATAATCAGGACTTATAAAACAAAAATGTACAGAAGAGTTAACATAGCAGGCCTGAGACTGTTATCTTTAGGTGGTTTTGCTTGCAAGGCTGTCCCTTGGCCGGTGCCTGGAAATTTGAATGATTGTAAATGGTTCCCTACACTGACTTTTCCTAAAACAGTAAGTGTGGTTCACTGTGCCTGAATTGTTTGTATAAACAACATGGTTTTATTTGCTTTCCTTCTGGGAGTCTGGAATTTGGCACTTGCTAGGCAGAGGGAGGGTGCCTCTGTGACCAGCTCCAATAAAAACCTTGGGTAGTGCATTTCTAATGAGCTTGCCTAGTAGACAATACTTCACAAGTGTTATCACAACTCACTGACAGGAATTAACTGCATACTGTGTGACTCCAGATGGAGAGGATTCTTGGAAGCTTGCAACTGGATTCCTTCAGATTTTGCTCCTTTTCTTTTTGCTAATTTTGCTCTATATTCTTTCACTGTAACAATTTTTAGCCTTGAGTACAACTGTATATTGAATCATGTGAATCCATCTAGCAAATCAAACCTAGGGAGGACGTGGGACTTACAACATAAATATCTACTATCGTCATTAGTACTTGACAATGAATGGGAAGTCCTAGCTATTCCAATAAGAAAAAGAGAAGAATAAGGAGAGAAAGATAAAAACAAATTGGGATGAATCGTTTATAGAGAAAATCTCAAGGAATCGATAGATAAGGCACAAGTATAGATTTTATTTCTATAAAATGCAGATTATAATGCCATAAAATAAATAACAAAAATTACATTCTTCAATACCAGCAAAGAGATTAAAAATAAAAAAGAAATACTATTTTAAAAAGCATGAAAAAATAAAGTGCCTAGTAACAAATCTTTTAAAAAAAATTATTTATTTATTTATTTGAGAGAGACAGGGAAAGAGAGCAGGGGAGGAGCAGAGGGAGAGGGAGAAGCAGATTCCATGCTGAGCACAGAGCCTGATGTGGGGCTTGATCCCAGGACCCTGAGATCATGACCTAAGCCGAAATCAAGAGTCAGACACTTAACCGACTGAGCCACCCAAGTGCCTCTAAAGTGCCCAGGAATAAATCCAACAAAAAATATATCAGATCTTTACAGAGAAAATTATAGGTATTAAAAATATTAAATAAATGCAGAGATTTAAAAGATTTAATGCTGTGAAGAAGTCCAATCACCCAAGTTACTCCATAAAACAAATGCAACCCCAGTTAAATTTCCCAGGTGGGGAAAGGGGAATGTAGAATCAGTAGGCTGATTCATCATATTTGTAGAGAATTACAAGGAGCCATACCCGTAACTAGAGGATAGCCATACTCCAGAAAATGAACAAAGTCAGTGGAATTACTCTAGGAGGTAGTGAGTTGCAGTAAAAAATTAAAATTGAGACAGTGTAGTATTGGTGTGGATAGACAAGTAGGCCAACAGAATACAACAGATAGGCCAGAAACTGACCCAAGCAAACATGGATGCTTGATATATGACAAAGGCAGTCCTGCAGAGCAGTAGGGAGAGAATGAACTTTTCAATAAATGGTGCTAAGAAAGTGGGTTATCCACATGGAAAATTAAATGGGATCTCCACTTCACATGATACACAAAAATTAATCCCAGGTAGTTTACAGATATAAATGTGAGATGCAACACTATAAATAAAGCTTTTAGAAAATAACTATGGGAGAACCGCTTAAGTAAGAAAGAGTTTCTTTATAAACATATAAAACTACTAATTATAAAGGAAACATGATAAATTTGACTACATTAAGGTTAAGATCTGTTCATCAAAGATATTATAGAGAGTGAAAAGCCACAGAATGGAAAAAGGTATTTATAAATAACCAACAGACATCCAAGAAATACAAGGAATTCCTACAAACCAGTAAGAAAAAGAAAGTTGACCAATAAAAAGATGAGCAAGAGACCTGACCAGGCATTCTACAAAATGAAATCCAAATGGCCAATGAAATATTTGAAAGAATGCTCAATCTCATTAGAAATCAGAGAACTACAAATTAAAAACCCCGATAAAATTACAAAGCCATCAAATCGCAAAAATTTTAAAACTCTGATCAAATCAAATATTGGAGAGGATGTGACAACAGGTACACACAACACTGGGAGTCTAAACTGGTATAACCACTTCGGAAAATGTTTTGGTTACATCTAGTAAAACTGAAGATGTGCGCACCCACAACAGAGTAATTCCATTCCCAGGTATAAACCCTAGAAAAAAACAGGTACGTACATAAACCACAATTCATAAACAAAAGTGCTCAGCAACACTGTTACGGTTTTTTTTGTTGTTGTTGTTATTACAGAAAACCTGGAGTCCATGTTATAATAGAAAACTCGGAGTCCATGAACAGAATGGATAAATAAATGATGATATGGTCCTAAACTAGAAAACTATTCAGAAGAAAGAATGGATCAGGGAATGGCACAAGGGAGTGGCAGGGAATTTTTGAGAAGTTGGTAATGTTCTAATTCTGGACCTGGGTGGTAGTTACATGGATGTTCACTTTTTAGTTATTCATTAAACAGTGTATTTGTATTTTATGTTTTTTTAATATGCATGCAATTCTTTATGATAAAAACAAAAAATTTAAAAAGTAATTTATCTTTTAAGCAGAATTTTAGAAAAACATGATGCATAATTTTTCTTTCAGAAATATGAAATGTCAAGGCTGTACCAGTAATAACAATAAGGTGTTTTAAAAGTGCTAAAATGCTGCAACTCCAAAGCCAAAATGGTCTTTGAAAAAGGAACATAATTCTATGACATGATTTAATAACACTATTAAAATTTCTAGAATAGCAGTTGCAAATATTTCAAATACATAAGCTTTAATTTGCATGCTTAGCTTAAGGAATGCAAAAGGGATGAAAAAGTATGAAAATTAGGTGTAGTAGAAGAGAAAGCCGTTAGTTCTTCCTTCAAAATTAGAATCTGAACACTTCCCAATAATTTAACAGCATTATCCAAGCCACCATCATCTTTCACCTCAACAGCAACAGCTTTATAACTAGACTCCCTGCTTTCAATCTTCCATTCTTGCCTACTAAAGCTCATTTTTCAGACAGCAGCAAGAGTGATCCTTCAAAAAGCAAACATGCTCAAAACCCTCCCATGGCTTCTATTTTCACTTAGAATATATTAGGAGCCCTCACCAGTTTCTCTAAACTCATGTTCAACATTCTCCTTACTCACCTATGCTTCAGTCACCCCGTCCCCATTTTAATCCTCAAATACACCAACCTCATTCCTAACTCAGTCTTACTTACGCTTTTGTCACTACCTGGAATAGTCTTCCTCCAAAGGTTCACGCGGCTGCCTCTTTCTCATCATTCAGATCACTGCTTAAATGTCATCTCTCAGAGAAGCCACTCCTGACTACCGTATTAAAAATAGTCACGACCTCCTCCCAAAAAACACCATTTTCATTTCCTTTTATCTCCTGTGCTTTACTTTCTACATGCACTTAACTCTATCTGAAATTATATTTGTTCCTCTACTCATCTCCTGTCTTTCCCCACAAAATACAAGGTCCATGAGGGGAAGAACTTTGTTTTGGTCACTGATGTATCCCTGGTAATTGGAATAGGTCTGGATCACAATAGCCACTTACTACATTTATTAGGTGAAAAAAATGAATCTAACTGATTAAAAGAATTCTAACTGGAAGAGATGAAATACTTACATGTTTATTGCTTATTGGTCTTTTTAAGAAAGCATCTCTAGAAATGTGGTCTGCCGTTCTTGCCACATCTTCCAAAAACCGATAATCTAAAAATTTCAAAATAGAAAAATAAACTGACATATGCCAATGGCCAGGAAGCATCAATCTGCTATGCATAAGATGACTTACCACTTAGGAGATTCATTTCAGTAAACTGTTGTATGGAAACATATGCAGTCTTATCCCGGACTCCATTACAGGTCAGTTCTGCTTTGTGTTTCTTTACACAGGGCAAACTGAAGAGACAAATGAGGTGGTACTTTTATACTCTGAGGTAAGAAAGGTACAGACAGAGGTGGTAAGGTAGGAAATTACATACATACCTGCAGGAATATCGCATACAACGTGGACATTTGTACTTTGCTTCTTCTGTACCACAAGTTTCACACCTACAAAAGCCCACAAGAAACTTACTAAGTTATCAAATATTAATTCTACTTACTGACTTATAAATTTTTAATGCTGAGTCAATTACTCATCACAATTTATAGACATGTAGTCAGTGAATAAAGTACATGGAAGTTACTCTGATAAAATACTTGATAGCTGTCAAACATCCTTAGAACATTCTCCTCCAGGAAACTGTCTCCGTCTCCAAATGACAACTACATTTACAACGTTGTTAGTACTACATAATCTAAGCAAACATACATTAAATTAAAAAAAAAACTCACTTTTGACTTCTTTTTCTACTGCAATCAGAGAATGAGATTATTCATTAGTATTTTAACTTGTAATTCCTGGCAGTCTGCTAAAGATTGTGTGTGTGTGCACCTATACCCAGAAGTCCAATCCATGAGTTTACATACCTTAAAGCAAACATACCACAAAAAGAATATGAGACCAGGTCAAATTTACAGAGTATCAGCTGTATCTTTTCTCATCTCCACATCCAATTTAAAATTAGCATTAAAATAATCTTGAAATGCTATTACCCATCATCTATCTCCAATTACTCTTGTAGGATCTTGGGATACTGACAACCAAACTACAGTCATTTCTATTTGGCCCACTGTGTTCTAGACAGTAATAGTCCCAAGAATCTGATTACTCTTATATCCCACGCTGTCACATGATCATACACTATAAGGAAATTAAACATAAAGCAATAAATATGCATACTATCCATAAAGAAAGTAAACAGCTGGGTGAGTTCAAGTGCATTTTTGTCTAATTTTAACTTAATCCATGTTGTCATTGTTAGTTTTATTAGACTTTTCCTTATGTCTATCCTCTTTTTAAAGAATACTGAGTCAAGAGCATATTAGATCAAATCAGAATCTGGTCCAAGGGTTTTCTGGTCCCCAGAATTTTCACTTCCTTACTTGGCCATTGTCCACTGGCCACTAACAGCCTGACATATTTTCACTGAATTTGTTGTCCTTTGACAAAACCCTGCCTTCCCAATTACCCCCTCCCTCCACCACCAACACACACGCTCCAGGGACCCAAGTTTGCATTTATTTTTCCACCATCATTATGCCACACCCGGCTGCTAGATTTCCTTCAATCCAGACAACAGAGGACTCCACAGCTTTATTTCCCCGATGAATTGCTCCCTGTCCTACCTTGACATGGCCAGTTTCCGTTTGAAACCCACTGGTGGATTTATCTGAGGCTCTTCTTTCACCTTTGGATCATCCATCACTTCTTCCTTTGGGAAATACTTCTCTTCTTTTACACAAACGTCATCCATCATTTCCTCCTTTTTTATGTTCTGAGCAACAAACACCTCCTCTTTTATCTCCAAGTTATCTTTCTTCTCTTCCTTCACATCTAGCCAGTCCATCACCTCTTCCTTCACCTTCACTTTCTCTTCTTTTACCACAAAACTACTATTCATCTCCTGCTTCACCTCCAAAGTGCCTGGTTTCTCCTCTTTCACCTCAGGCCCATCCTTCACCTCCTGCTTTACCCACCGGCCATCCAGCATCCCGTCTTCCATTTCCGACCAGTCCATAATTTCTTGTTTCACAACCGTTAGGTCCACTCGCATCTCCTCTGCCGTTTGTCCACTTCCTTCTCTATCCTCTGTCTTCTCCATTCCTGCCTGTCCATCCCCCGCTTCTACACTGCCAGCGTCCGTCCCTGCTGTGCCCCGGACTCTCTCCCTACCGGACTCGAGCCTTAGCCGCGCCCCCTCAGCTCCACTCTGCAAACCTCCTCCCAACGTCCCTTCATTTTCAACAGCAGTATCCATCAGCTCACGACCTCTGGCCTTCGCTGCCACTCTGTCCTTCAGTGTGGCTTCTCCACGCCAAAAGGAACGATTTCTGGGTCGGAACACCGACAGCTGCCACGTGCGGGACCGAAAGCCGCAAGTAGCAAACACCCGCCTGCAGCTTTCGTCCAAATCGTCGTAAAGCAACACTTCCGCGCCTCGCCACTTCACGACTCGTAGAGCCCTTTACGGCTCTGCGGCAAGTCCGGGCCCAGAGACACGCGAGAATCGGCGTGAGGCCACGCCCTTGTGAGCTCACTTTTGGGGCGGGGCTTCGTCAAACCCTGCCCCGGGGGAGGCAGCCTCCCTCCGCTTTTCCCGCCCCCAATTCGTGCTTGGCCACACTCCTCGGTAAAGAGTGGACTTGCGGGGCGGAGCAGGGAGAGGCAAATCTCTGACCGTTTTGGAACGGTTAAGACCCACCCTGGTCTGTATTATCTTGTATGAAAATGGAAGAAACACTTGATGCCACGGCTCGGCAAGCTTCATTCTTCACCTATGCACTAGAGACGATGGTGTTGTTATTGTGAAGATTAAATGGAGTCATGCATGGAAATAAGCCAGTAGTTACTGAAATAAACTCAATAGATGGTGGCTGTTGTCACAGGGAATCCTGAGAGGTTTCAGATAGGAAAGAAGGAATTAATTTTTATTCTTTAAGTTCCGTCAGTAAGAGCCCACAACAGCTAGTTTCCCATTCCCAGCATCCTACAGGATTCTCTCTTTAAAACAAACCGAGCATTGCTGGAGTGGTGGGGGTGGGAGGGATGGGGTGGCTGGGTGATAGACATTGAGGAGGGTATGTGCTATGGTGAGCGCTGTGAATTGTGTAAGACTGATGAATCACAGACCTGTATCTCTGAAACAAATAATACATTATATGTTAAAAAAAAAAGATCATAGGAAGGAAAAAATGAAGGGGGGGGAGTTGGAGGGGGAGACGAACCATGGGAGACTATGGACTCTGAGAAACAGAT
The DNA here is from genome assembly GCF_037043125.1 of Eumetopias jubatus. Classification (NCBI taxonomy): domain Eukaryota; kingdom Metazoa; phylum Chordata; class Mammalia; order Carnivora; family Otariidae; genus Eumetopias; species Eumetopias jubatus. Next base: position 35,655,385 of record NW_028274810.1, on the reverse strand, counting down.
GGTTCTAGAGGGGAGGGGGGTGGGGGGATGGGTTAGCCTGGTGATGGGTATTAAAGAGGGCAGGTATTGAATGGAGCACTGGGTGTTATACGTAAACAATGACTCATGGAACACAACATCAAAGAAAAATAAATAAATAGGAAAAAAAAGAATGTGTGTGTGTGTGTGTGTGTGTGTGTGTGTATCCCTAAAGACTGGGCCAAAATTTCAATACCCAGGAATAGAAGATCTAAAAAATAATACAAAAATGCAAAAAACAAAAACCACACTTTTATCTATCTCAATTACTTTTTTTAAAAGATTTTATTTATTTATTTGACAAAGAGAGACAGCAAGAGAGGGAACACAAGCAGGGGGAGTGGGAGAGGGAGAAGCAGGCTTCCTGCCAAGCAGGAGCCCGATGCGGGGCTCAATCCCTGGACCCTGGGATCATGACGTGAGCCAAAGGCAGACGCTCAACCACTGAGCCACCCAGGCCCCCCTCTCAATTACTTTTCAAAATTATTATTATTACATATGGGGCATTAGGCACTTTCACCTAATCTTCACATCATGTCTGCGAGGTGAGGTATTTTTCTCACTGTGTAAGGAAACTTCACAGGAGATACATTTTTCTTGCTGTATAAAGGAGTCTTCAAAGACTTCAAAGCAGCTGTAGGGTGCTTTGTATTATCTCCTCAATGCAGGGCATTTAACTGTTATCACTCATTTGCAAGTTGGTCAAAGAATGGGAATTTTGAATGGGTGAGCAGAGCGAGGGAGGGAGAAAATTTTGAAACCCAGTTGGGGCACGAGGGATTAAGTAGTGCTGGAAGGAGCACAGAAGTAAATTGGGAGAGTTCAGTACAATCTTCTTATGGGTTGTGAGAAAGAAGCTTCCAGAGGAATCATATGGATAGTCTCTTTTGGAGATACTTAGAGATGCTAGCTGCCGTGGAGTCAAAGAAAGCCTGATTGGATTTTCAGGCCAGATCACATATTTACACGGGGGAAAGGGGCTAAATGGTAGAAAGAATCCATGTGGTTTTTGCTAAAGACAAGATTTGTGAGATGGGAGCAACAAGAGGGAGTGTTGATCCTCAAGAGAACAAAACCATCCAGATTTCCATTTAAGAAAGGGAAAAGTTCTGGAACTACAGATCAGGCACCAGAAGCATGAAGACTCTAAGATTTTAAAACTTTTGTCATTTGTTCTTGTAACCTGTGTTTTTTTAACAGTCACTGGAGGAAAAATCGTTAAACCAGTAAGGCTCATTGATGGCATCACAGCTCATCATTTACCTAAGTTAAACAATCCACACTGTGGGATGGTAGTTTTAATGGAGATACTGGAAGTTGTGGTGATATTGTTGAATGGTAGTTTTGAAGGAAAAGGGAGGCTTGAGTAGTCCTGAAAGAGGGAAATTTGGGGTGTTGGAGTATAGAGCACAGCATTGTATGCAAGAAAGGAGATAGCACAAGGACAAAGAAAGGGAGGCAGAAGTTATGTGGAGCTGTCGCTGAATTCCTATCCAGTTCCTCAAACTCCTTTCTCCCCCTTTTCCACCTCGGTGGAGTACAGGGACAAGCCCAGCTCTTTCACAATAGGATTGTGCTTATCATTTCTGTCTCCTGCCTCTGCCCTAGGCATCACCCTGCAGCTCTCCTAACCACTTTGAGAAGTGGCCCTTTGTCAAAGTCATAGTGGAGTTCATTTTAACAGCCAGAAACTTAGGAGTGCTTCCTAGGAAAGCATCTTAGCTGTGATTGAAATGTCATGAAAAAGTGTATCTTAGGGATGGTTAAATCATTTCAGCAGCTCAGTAGGCTCTTTGTGTAGTCAACTGTCTGCTTGACTATAGAATGAAGATTATAAGGGCCTTTCCTGACCCTTCAATAGGTAAGAAAACAAAGACCCAGAGAAATAAAATGATTTGTTCAAGATTAAATGGCTATTTAGTGGCAGCCCTGACACAGAAAATTAACATTCTGGTCAAAGCCCTTTGTTTGCACTTGAGCTAGTTTAAGATAAAGGCCAAGAGTTGGAATTTCAACTGTGTCCACACAAAAGCCAGGAACCAGAAAGCCTGGAAGTCTGAGTTTTATTGTGTATGTGTTGTGATGTGTTGCAGGTGGGGCTATTCAGAAACAGATACTGATAGGAGTTGTTAGGGATCGATACCTGTGAAGAGAAAGGGGAGGAAGCAGGATCGGCCAGAGAAAGCATTTAAATTGTGATGCAGGTCAGACCAGCCTTGGCCAACCTGACAGGTAGCTCAGAGAAAGCATTTGTCTTTAGAGTGTCCCACTTCAGGCAGAAATGCCTCATACTTTATATCTGGCCCCACTAGGTCATCTGACACAGGCTGTCCCAGAAACGGCTTGATCTTGGGCCAGAGGCTTCTCTGCAGCTGGAGCTGACAGCTGGACTGCACTCTTTGTGGCCAGGTAGCAAGTCCTTCTTTGGAGAAGATCTGGGCGGCACATCTCTGTGGCTACCACGGTATGAATGTGTGCCTCTAGCCACATGGCTTTTTGTCACTGAGTTGGCTTCATCCTACTTTCTTTGTAGGCAAGTTGTCTCTCTTCTCCATGTACCTTGTTAAAAAAAATACTGCCATTCCACAACTCCAAGGTTTATATATCCTCAGTGCTTGTATAATCATGGAGACTCACTATTGTCTAATTCCAAATGTTTGGGGAAAAGAATCTGATTGGATCAGCCAAGTAGGGGAGGTAGGGAAAAGCTCTCCTTTGCCAGTAGCTAGGTGACCACTCTGAGTCTCAGTCAATCTATCTGTAAAATGGAGATAGTTATACGTATTTCACAGATCTGTTTTGAGAATTAAATAAGACAATGTATGTGAAAGAGCTTTGTAAATAGTAAAGCATTCTACAAATATAAGTATTATTTTCCTTATCCTACCAGTAATTTTGAGAGTCCTGCTGATGATAGCTTGCTTAATTGTTTTCTCTTTCAGTTCATGGAGGACAAAGTTGAGATAATCACATTTCCTAGTTCTGGGCACATTCTTCTCATGTGCAACAACACTTTCCTTAATATTTTTGCTATTTGTACATCTCCACTATCATTACCCTCCCTTCGCTCTTATACATTTAATATGATTCCATATATATATATATATATGTCTTTGTGAAATACGTAGAATTGTTTTATTGTGTGCATCTTTTTAATAGCTTCATTGAGGTATAATTCACATAAAATAAAATATGTCTATAATAAATATACAATTCAATAATTTAAACTTGAAATTTTATACAGTTTTGCAACCATCACCGAAATCCAGGTTTAGAACATTTCCATCTACTCCCATCCAATACCCTTGTTCCCATCTGCAGTCAATCCCTGTTCCCATCCCCAGCCCCAGGCAACCATTGATCTAATTTCTATTCCTATAGATTTGCCCCTCCTGGAAATTTCATATGAAATAATATAATATGTGGTCTTTTGAGTCTGGCCTCTTTCATTAAGCTTAAAGTTTTTGAGGTTCATCCATGTTGTAGCATGTCTCAGTAGTTTATTCCTTTTTATTGCTGAATAATATTCCATTGTATGGATATATCACATTTTGCTCATTCATTAGCTGATGGGCATTTGGATTGTTTCCAGGTTTGGTGTTATGAAAAATTCTGCTTCCACATTCCCATACAAGTCTTTGTGTGTATATTCTCATTTCTCTTGAGTAGGTACCTAGGAGTGGAATTTCTAGACCATATCATAAGTTTAATTTTTAAGAAAGAGCCAAACTGTTTTCCAAAGTAGCTATACCATTTTACATTCCCACTGGCAGTGTATGAGGGTTCCAGTTTTTCTACATCCCTGCCAACAGTTGGTATTAATTGTCAGTCTTTTTGATTATGGATAGATAATGATATCTCACTATGAATTTAATTTGCATTTCTTTAATGATTAATAATGCTGAGCATTTTTTTCATGTGCTTACTGGCCAGTTCTCTATCTGGATTAGTGACATATTCAAATCTGCTTTTAAATTATTTGTTTTTTATTACCAAATTGTAGTAGTTCTTCACATGTTATGGATAAAAATCTTTTGTAGATAGCCATCAGGATGTTCCTTAATGATTCCCACCTCCTGCTATTCGTGCCAATGTATAAAACTTTCCCAAATTATCCAAGATTGGCCTGTGTTACTGATAGCATACAGCAGAAGTATATTGTGTTGCTCCTGAGATTAGGTTTGAAAAATGGCTGTGGTTTCTCTTTCAGGCAATTGCTCTCTCACTCCTCTCCCAGATCACTTACTCTGAGGGAAGCAAGCTGCCATGTTCTGAGTTGCCCTACCAGGAGGGCTCATGTAGCAGGGAGCTGAACTCTCTATTATAAGGCTGAACTGTGTCCCTCCAGAATTCATATGTTGAAATCCTAATCCCTAGGACCTCAAAATGTGGCTGTATTTGGAGATAGGGCCTTTAAAAGGTGATTAAGTTAAAATGAGGCCATTCAGGTGGACCCTAATTCAGTCTGTCTGGTGTACTTCTACAAGGGGAAATTTGGACACAAATAGAGATCAGGGATGTGTGCACACAGAGAAAAGACCACGTGAAGACATAGCAAGAAGGAGGTCATCTGCAAGCCAAAGAGAGAGGCCTCAGAAGAAATCAAACCTGCCAACACTTGATTTTGGAATTCTGGCCTGCAGAACTGTTAGAAAATAAGTTTCTGTTATTCAAGCCACACATTTGACCTATTTTCTTATAGCAGCCCTAGCAAACTAATACACTGGGCAACAACCAGCGAGGAGCTGAAGCCTGTCAACAGCCATGGGAGTGAGCTTGGAAGCAGATTCTCTAGTCCTCGTCAAGTCTTGACATGGCTGCAGCTCTGGCCAACAGTTGCTCCTCATATTAAAAAATTGGGTGACATAATAAATATTTGTTGTATTAAACTGCTAAGTTTCGGGGCAGTTGCTACACAGCAATAGATAATTAATACCAAGTCCTTGTATGGTTTGCAAATATATTCTCCCACTATGTGACTTGTTTTTAATTTTCCTAATTATGTCTTTTAAAGAGCACAAGTGTGATATTTCAGTGAAGTCCAGTTTATGAGTTTTTCAAATGAATTCTGCTTTTTGTGTCACACTAAAAAGTTTTTGGCTAGCCCAATGTACCAAAGATTATCTCCTATATATTCTAGAAGTTTTCTAGTTTAGCTCTTACATTTAGAGCTGTGATCCATGTTGAGTTTTTTATAGAGTAAATTAATGATTTATTTTTCACATATGGATCTCTTCTTATCCAAGAACCATTTGTTGAAAAGATCATCCTTCCCCCTTGAATTGCCTTGATATTTTGTAAAAAAATGAAGTCATCACAAATATAAGGGTTTATTTCTGGACTTTCTGTTTCATTGATTTATATGTCTATCTTTGCACCAACATCATACTCTCTCGACGATTGTAATTTTATAGTAAGTTTTCAAACTGGGTAATTAAGTCCTCCTCTACTGGTCCTTTTTCAAAATTGTGTTGGTCATCATAGCATAACAGATAGAGGTGTTGAATCACTATGTTGTACACCGGAATCTAATGTAACATTGTGTGTCAACTGTACTAAAAAATTTTTTAGAAATTGTGTTGGCTATTCTGGGTCTTTTGCATGTCCATATAGATATTAGGATCAGTTTATCAATTTATACATAAGAGGTTGCTGGGATTTTGACAGGGATAGGGTGGAATATATAGATCACTTGAAAGGAATTAGCATCTTAACAATAGTGTGTCTTACAATCTATGAAAATGGAATGTCACTCAGTTATTTAGATTGTCTTTAATTTCACTTAACAATGCTGTGTAGTTTTCAGTGTACAAGTTTTTGCATGTCTTTTGCTTAATGTATTCCTAAGTATTTTATTCTTTTTTTTTTTAATTAAGTAAGCTCTACACCCAATGTTGGGTTTGAACTCATGACCCTAAGATCAAGAGTCCCATGCTCTACCGCCTGAGCTAGCCAGTATTTTATTCTTTCTGATGTGATTTTGAAAGAAATTATTTAATTTCATTTTTGGATTTTCCATCACTAGCCTATAACAATGCAATGGTTTTTTTATATTGATTTTGTATATTACAATCTCACTATTCACTTTTTTATTATATATATTATATATAGCTGGATTCAATTAGCTAATATATTTTTTAGGAGATTTCATATATGTTTATGAAGGATGTTTGTCTATAGCTCTCTTTTCTTGTAATGTCGTCATGTTTTGTTATCAGGGTTCTGTATGCTTTTTAGGAGTGTTCCCTAACCAATTTCTACTTTGCTCATTTGTTATTTGATGGTATCCAATCTTAGCCAACACATCCACTAAGTTCATTTCAATCACTATATTTTTCATAATCAGTTTCTCCAGCTTCCTTTTGCTTCATATTACTAATATTCTCCCTTATCTCTTTGGAGATATTTCTTTTACTCATTTAACATTTCTCACTTTTTTTTAAAAGATTTTATTTATTTATTTGACAGAGAGAGAGAGAGACACAGCGAGAGAGGGAACACAAGCAGGGGGAGTGGGAGAGAGAGAAGCAGGCTTCCTGCCGAGCAGGGATCCCGATGTGGGACTCGATCCCAGGACCCTGGGATCATGACCTGAGCCGAAGGCAGCCGCTTAATGACTGAGCGACCCAGGCACCCCTAACGTTTCTCACTTTTTAAAAAATCTATTAATTTTGCTCCACTAGTACAAATTGTCCAGTTTTCTAAGAAAGTTCTTTTATGGAATTACACTCTTCAGATGCTGTAATATTTTCCCCTATGATCTCATATTCACTTGGGAGTATCAGCATCTTCAGCTGTAATTCATACTTGAAAGGGAGGATCAAAAGCCTGAGACTTGGATTGTGATTCTTCTGATTTTTTTTTTTCGGGGTGGCTGGTAAGAAAGAGAGTGGATGAGTCTTAGGGTAGAAAGCTCCTGATGTTATAGTCAGAGCTCCACTAGAACCACTCGGGTCTTTCATGAGGAAAACATGCCCCGTATGCCTGCATTTGCCATCCCTTTCAAGAACTACTATATTCTGTGGTTTCACCCAGGGTAGAAGGAAGAGAAAAGAATTGTTGCAAGCCAATCTGTATGTATAGTTATCAGCTTCCCTGATGTTACTCCACCTCCATGGGCAGGTGTTGGGCTGGCCCTGCTGTTGGCCCTTGAATTGGGGTGGGCTGTGATCCACCAAGGTTAATGTGGGTAGACAAGGGCAGAACCAGAGATACCACCCCTCCATTTTACCCCTTACCTCCATCAGTGTCCATCTATGACTCTAGGCCTTCCTTTCCCACCACAATGGGCCCCAACTCCCTTTCATCTTCTACAGGCTTTTCAGTATTTCTGAGGAGGCTCCAAGATCCATTACCACCCTCTCATCTATATGACATCTTCGGGATTAGACTTGGGGACTCCAGGAAGTATTGGCTTCTTTTTATAATTGGCTATCTTTTTCAGCAACTGGATTCTCCAGATTTATTTAAAAGATAGGGATGATAGTAACTTTCTGAAATAATTTCAGAGGTGTCCTAAACATCCTTCCTACTGGGTTTCCCATGATATTGCTCAAATTTTTCCAGGATGCAAAATGTTTTATTATATCCACAAAGGTTTCATTGTATTCGCAACTTTGAGGCAATGTAGCAATTCCCATATACTTGTCCATGGACTGTTTTATCAGCATCACCTTGTGTGTTTGATAAGATTTCTGGGTCTTTCTATAGAGGTACTTAATCAAAATAGAGCTACTGGAAAATCTTTTAACAAGCATCTCTGTGTGTACTTACGACGTATAGGCAGGTTTGCGAATCACTGGGTGAAGGCATTACAATTACACAGTCCAAGATGGTAGCCACAGTAGCTACTGAGCCCTTGGAATGTGGTTATCCAAACTGAGATGTACTGTAAATATAAAATGTACACTGACGGGCGCCTGGGTGGCTCAGTTGGTTAAGCGACTGCCTTCAGCTCAGGTCATGATCCTGGAGTCCTGGGATCGAGTCCCACATCGGGCTCCCTGCTCTGCAGGAAGCCTGCTTCTCCCTCGGCTTGTGTTCCCTCTCTTGCTGTCTCTCTCTCTCTCTGTCAAATAAATAAATAAAATCTAAAAAAAAATTTAAAAAAAAATAAATAAAATGTACACTGACTTTCAGAGATTCAGTACATAAAAAAAGAACGTAAAATATCTCATTAATAACATTTTTATATTGATCACATGTTGAAATGAAAATATTTTAGATATATTAGGTTATGTATAATACATTATTAAAATTAATTTCACTGGTTCTGTTTTGTTTTTACTTTTTTTAATGTGGCTACTAAAAAATCTTAAATTACATATGTGGCTTATATATTTCTATTGGGCAGTGTTGCACTAGAAGAGGTTATTAGAATTCAAACTCCAATTAGCTGAGATTTAGATAATAGAAATATTCAAGAATCGGCTAAGTGTAGTGGTTCATTTGTTAATTCAGTCAATAAATATTTGTCTCTTCATTCTTCAAATTGTAGCCTGAGCGTCTTTGCAAATCACAAGTCTGATAATGTCAGCCAACTCCTTAAAACCCTTTAAGGTCTAATTTTTGCTCTTAGGATAAAGAACCAAATCCTTATCATGGCCTTGCAAAGATCCCTCATAATCTGACCCATATCTTCTCTTCATCCTCATGTCTAATTACTCATCCTTCAGATGGAAGAAGGCCCTACTTCCCTAGGGAAGCATTCCTTAGGCACTCCTCCTCCCCTCTGCTCCAGCCTAGGTCAGAGTTCATGTGTATGTGTGTGTTTCTTTCAGAGCACTGGTTTCAAGTTGTGATGATATATTCATGAATACTATCATTTGCTTAACATGGTTTATCTCCTATATAGGAAGCTCATTGAACACAGGGACCTTGCTTTTTTTGCTCAATTTGAATTGCCAACTCAGAGCACAGTCTCTAGTTCACAATATGCAATAAAACATGAAGACATGGAGGACTTGAGCACCTATTTGCATCATACACTGTGCCATTCTATGTGATTATAAGCATTAAAATCTACACTTTGTCTTCAGGGAGGTCACAGTGTAGTGAAGGGAGACAGGCATGTGAAGAGCAGTAGCAACCCATTGAAGCAAGTGTAGAAGACAGAATGGGACCCAAAGAGGAAGCAGCATGCATTCCTTTGCGGGAGAAGTTAAGAAAGGTTTCCCAAGGAGCTAACTTAAAGAAAGAGTAGGAATTGGCCAGGAAAACAAGGCAGGAGAACTTTCCAGGCAAAGGAATGAAACATATAGTATGTTCAGAGAACGTGAGATAAGTTAGGTATGGCTGGAGTATACAGACTCTGATGAGAAAAAAAGGTGAGCAGGTTGATAAGTAGTCAGAGGCCCGGTCACCAAGGCCTTATAGGCCTTGCAGAAAAGCTTGCATTTCTTTATCCTATAGGTGATCAGGAGCCAGTTTCATTTCCTCAGCTTGGGTTCTGAGGTTGGGACACAGAGAAAAAAACCACAGATTTGTTCTGGGTATGATTATTCTTTAGCAGGGGAGCATGACATACTATGATTTGGATGGGCCTATTATTACAACACAAGTAACTTGTTTCCAAAGAATTGGCCAGATCCATTACTGGCAAAAGCATTATTTGGATCAAACAAACAAATCATGATTCAGGAGGTTCAATCATAATTGATGAGCCTTTAGAAGGATCCAACAATTGGGTCATTACTATTAGAGGAATCCAGGACCTAATACAGAAGGCCTAACTGTTTGCAGCAGAGGGGTACATGAAATAGATTTCTCAAAAGGTTTTAGAAAAAAATTTACTGAAAAATATCTAAAACATTTATTATCTTTTAACATCTGAACCCTGAAGTCAGCAATAACATTGGTTATAAAATCAAATAAATAAAGTCTGATTGCTTTAATTTCTCACTTCCAACTATTAAACCAAAAAATTGTTGGTATCTAGTAACTAATTTTTGTCCAAAGTTTTTTATTTTTCATTGTAGGAAGACTTGGAAAAACGTATAGTGTTTTTCTATGGCATACTGAATTATGTAGGAAATATTTGGGAAAAACTAAAAATTATTTTAACTGAATACTTCATATATTGTCTGCGCATTTGTTTTGGTAGTTAAATGGCTTAACCTCTTTTACAAATTGAAACACTCAACTGAGAAAAATTGAATGTAATATCAATAAAGTTCAATTAAAGTTTTTATATTCTAATAGTTGAGGGAGATCTTTAGCCCTTCATGAAGAATGTCTGTTTCATGAAACTGGATTTCCAGTGTCTGCTTCAAGAAATGAGAAGTTTTCAGGAAGGGGGTGGGAGGATGGGTTAGCCTCGTGATGGGTATTAAAGAGGGCATGTGTTGAATGGAGCACTGGGGGTTATACGGAAACAACGAATCATGGAACACTACATCAAACACTAATGATGTAATGTATGGTGACTAATATAATAAAATAAAATTAAAAAAAAAGAAATGAGAAGGTTTCTTGAATTTCAACTCTAAATTTGTCCTAAACTGGATACCTTGTAAAATCAAATTATTTTTAATGGATTGTTAGTGAGATTACTTTGCCCTTGTGTGCAGTCCTGAAATTTCACTGCTGGTATCGCCGAGATGATGCTCGGATTCCCCACCAGTTGCTCTTCTCTACAGAGGTGCCATTTTTCTAAATTAGCTTTGAATTATACCAGGACTCTGAATCCAAAGCACACAGATTGCATAATTGTGTACCTGGGCTGAGGTGATAACGACTTAATCATACCTTCAGAGCCAATTACTATGTAGGTCATGGTAGAAAAGTTGTGCTTGAAGAGGGCAGAGCACATTACATTGAGGGCTTAGCTTACACTTATTTCTGAAACTATGAAAGCTGCTAGGCTTGTGTGGGAGGACCAAACTTAACATTTTGGTCAGAAAATGAGGTCTGTCACAGTGCCTACTGCTGATCACCATGTTTCTACTGCTCAGGTCATTTCTGTGCCACTAGCAACATTCCCTCTTTTTGTTTATTGTAGTCATCAAACAAAAACTTGTTGTTTCCTATACAGAGAACAACATTTATGTTTCATTCCAGGTAAAAAGCAGGGATAGATCTAGGTTTTGTGAAGCCCAAGGCTCATACAACTTAGGGTCCTCTTTATGGAAAATAACTAAAAATTACTGTACTTTTGCAAACTTTACAAACATAAATGCCCACATGAAGACATTTTTGAATGCTACTTCAGGGTCCTGAAGCTTAAATTTATTAGTGTCAATGGTAACTTTGCCTCTATATAAAGCATATGTCATCTTCTCTTGCTTCTTTCAAGTTCACCTAAAATATGAAGGATGGAAGGAAGGAAAGAAAAGTACAGGAAAGTATAAATAGGTGGATAAAACCAAATAAATATTGTCAGTTTAAAACATTAGAAAATAATAATATACCAAATGATTCTAAATATGTGCAGAATTAAAATACCTGACAATAACATTCCAAAATGTCAGAGAGAGATAAGTAGAGTTAAAGTTTTGTAATATCCTTGAGTTGTCTGGAAAGTAGAAAAGTACTAATTTATGTGGCCTCTACAAAGTCAAGGATACTTATTATTGTCTTTAAAGTAGCCACTAAAAGAAAATAAAAATAATGTTTAACAAGCTAAAAGAGGGAAAATGGAATAAAAAATATTTTACCAATCCAAAGGGAGAAAAAAGAAACAGAGATGTGACAAATATAAAATAATAGTAAAATATTAGGTTTAAAAGAAAATATAACAGTAATTACATTAATTAAACAGACTAAATACTCTTAAGAGTCTAAAATTGTCAAAGTAGTTTAAAAATAAATAAATCTACAAGCATATGCTGAGTATAACAAATATGCCTAAACAGAAGGATGCAGAAAAGTTAAAAATAAAAAGAGGAACAAAGATGTACCATGTTGACACTAAGTTACAACACAGAATTGGTATGGTCCAAGCATTTACACCATGAAAACTGGCTAATGCTACAAGTAGGGATTGTTTCTCTTTTCACCCTGGAGGGCTAGTTATTAAACATTTACCAGGACACCTCTGAATAAAGCTGTGGTAAATTTGAATGCAACTAATTACAAGTATAAAGCAAAAATGTGAGATGTAAAAGGAGAAACAGGAGTGTCCATAATCACAGTTGGAGATTTTTAACACACCTCTCTCATATAACTAGAAGAAGCAGACTAAAAAAAAAAAAAAAAAAATTGCCCAGTATAGATGAAGAAACAGAGAATTAGTGATTTAACCAAGTACCCCAAACCGATGAGTGAGAGGGTTGGAACTGAATTCAAATTTTATGCATCTAAATCAAATATTCCTTCTGCTCCAGTTTTAAATCACAAAAAAGATTGGTGATATTTACTTATAACGACCACTGTAATTCCTACATTAACATACAAAAATGGGGAGAAAAGGGAGAAAAGGCACATTATATACTTATATACTGTTATAGTTGTACCTTATTTCTAGAAAGCCTTTATATATAATCTATGTTCTAAAAATATAAAATCTATTGTTACAAAACAAATTATGGGCATGACTGTAAAAACAGATGAGTAATTTTATTAAGGGATTCATCACCACCTCCTTGGTGATAACCAGCATGGAGCTTATCCACTAAATCTTCAATGATGTTGTTGCTTCAACAAGAGCAGCAGCTAAGGCTTACAGAGTGATTGATGGCTTTGTGCAAGGCAGTTTTATACTTTCCCATAATTTATTTAATCCATTCAATCAGAAAATGAGATAATGTGACAGTTAATTTTATGTGTTAATTTGACCAGTCATAGGTGTCCATGTTAAAAATTATTTCTGGGTTTTTCTGTGATAGTGTTTCTGGAGGAGATTAGTCTTTGAACCAGTGGACTCAGTAAAGTAAATTGTCTCTCTCCTACAATGTGCATGGGCATCATCCAATCCACTGAGGGCCTGAATCAAACAAAAGGCAGAGTAAGGAAGGATGTGCCCTTTTTGCTTTGTCCGCCTGCTTGAGGTGGGACCTGTCATCTTCACCGGCCCCCAGACTGGATTTTAATCCATTGGCTACCCTGGTTCTCAGGCCTTTGGATTTAACTGAATTACATCACTGGCCTTCCTGGGTCTCTAGTTTACAGGCTGCAAATTGTGGGACTTCTCGGCGTCCATAATTGTGTAAGCCAACTCATCATGTTTCCATATAAAAACATAAAATAAAAAATATTTTTATATATCATACATATATATAACAATATTATATGCATATTATATATAAAATCTGTATTTCTACTTATATCTATCTATATCTCCCACTGGTTCTGTTTCTCTAAGAACACTAACTCATAAAGATTTTTACTTTTATTATCCTCATTTTGCAGTGAAGAAACTGAGGCAATGAAGAATAATATACCCAAAGTCACACAGCTAATCCCCAGAGTACTCTTAACCACTACACATATTATACTGCCTATGATTATGTTGATTAAAATGTGCTTTAAATTTAATATTTCAAAAACATAACAAAACATAAGGTAAGATATTTCTATTTTATATATATTTCTTAAATTATATCTAGGAAAACCACTTATGTCTCTGAAATAAATTTTTTTGGGGGGGAACAAAAGGTATGGCACATAGACAGAAACTCTACTTTCTTTCATTTAGAATCAACCTCTGCTCCTTTTAAAAAACAATTCTATGGTCCTCAAGCAGGAAATCAGACATATTTGCCATCGCTCCATTTAAAAAAATCGTGGTAAAATGTACAACACAACATTGGTCATTTAAATCATTTTAAGTGTCGATTCAGTTGCACTGAGTACATTCACATGTTGTGCAACCATTATTACCATCCATCTCCAGAACTCTGTCATCATCCCAAACAGAAACTCTGTACTCATTAAAAAATAATTCCCCATTTTCACCTCCCCCAGCCTGTGATAACCTCAGTTGTATTTCCTGTCTTTGAATTTGTCTATTCTTGATACTTCAGATAATTTGCCCTTTCTCATCTGGCTTATTTCACATAGCATAATGCTTTCAAGGTAGTCAGTGTTGTAGCATATGTCAGAATTTCATTCCTATTTAAGACTGAATAATATTCCATTGTATGTTCATACCACATTCTGTTAATCAGTTCAACCGTGGATGCACATTCGGGTTGTTTCCATCTTTTGGCTATTCTGAATAATATCTCTATGAACACTTGTGTACAAATATCTGTTTGGGCCCCTTCTTTCAATTCTTTTGGGCATATACACAACTTAGAATTACTGGGTTATATTGTAATTCTATGTTTAACTTTTGAGAAACTGCCAAACTGTTTTCCACAATGGCTGCACCATTTTACATTCCAACCAGCAACATACAAAGGCTCCACTTTATCCACATCCTTACCAATGCTTGTTACTTCCCTTTTTTTTTTTTTTGGTTTGTGCTTTTTTTTTTTTTTTAGATTTTATTTATTTATTTGAGAGAGAGAGACACAGTGAGAGAGGGAACACAAGCAGGGGCAGTGGGAGAGGGAGAAGCAGGCTTCCTGTGGTGCAGGGAGCCCGATGTGGGGCTTGATCCCAGGACCCTAGGATCATGACCTGAGCCCAAGGCAGACGCTCAACGACTGAGCCAACCAGGCGCCCCTGTTTCGTAGTGAGTGTCAGGTGGTATCTACCTATGGCTTTGGTTTGCATTTTCCTAATAACTAGAGATGTTGAGCATCTTTTCATTTGTTGGTCATTTAATATATCTTCTTTGGAGGAATGTCTATTAAGTCCCTTGCCCATTTTTCAATTGGATTGCTTTTTATTTTGAGTTGTAGAAGTTTAAATTAATTGATTAATTAATTAAATTTTGGTGCAAAATGGTGGGCTTTTTAAAAAGATTTTATTTATTTATTTGACAGAGAGAGAGACAGCGAGAGAGGGAACACAAGCAGGGGGAGTGGGAGACGGAGAAGCAGGCTTCCCGCGGAGCGGGAGCCCGATGTGGGACTCGATCCCAGGACCCTTGGGATCATGACCTGAGCCGAAGGCAGACGCTTAATGACTGAGCCACCCAGGCGCCCCCCAAAATGGTGGTTTTATTAAAGCATGGGGACAGGATCTGTGGATAGAAAGAGCTGCCGAGCTGTAGGAGTTTAAAAAAAAAAAAACATTCTGGGGTATTAATTCCTTATCAGATATAAGATTTGCAAATTTTTTCTCCCATTTTGTGGGATGTCTTTGTACTCCCTTGATAGTGTCCTTTGATGTACAGAAGTTCTTAACTTTGAAGTAGTCCAATTTATCTTTTTCTTTTTTCGAACATGCTTTTGGTGTCATCTCCAAGAAATTATTGCTAAATTCAATGTCATGAAGACTTTCCCCTATGTTTTCTTCTAAGAGTTTTATAGGTTTAGCTCTTATATTTAGCACTTTGATCCATTTGAGTTGTTTTGTATATGATATCCAGATAAGGGTCCAACTTCATTCTTTTGCATGTGGATATCCAGTTTTCCCAGCACCATTTGTTGAAAAAACTGTCCTTTTCCCATTGAATTAGTCTTGGCACCTTTGTTGAAAGTCAGTTGACCATACATGAGAGAGTTTATTCTGTGCCATGACCTCATTTTGTACAAGTAGGAGATAAACCCTCTAATCCTCTTATAGGTATGTAACAGATATTTTGTAATGAGGCAAATGTACAGAGTACAGAAGGACCATGCCAGAGGGCTATTATACATAATAAAAGGATATGGTAACAAAAGAAGAAAAACGAATACCACCAAAAAAAGATTTAAAGCATATTTTTATTATAGATAGGTAAGTGTGGTTTGCTGTGGCTAAAGATATGTTTATAATGGATGTACAAGCTTTTCTATATACCGAAAGGTATATTTTTCTTTTAATACTGAACTAGCGGTTCTCTGACAAGGAAAGTCTGAATGGGCTGAGCCTATTTTAAACGGCTAAAGACTTTTTTTTTTTCCTGAATCTTGCTTTAAAGACTGGTGAATTGAATTCTTTTAGGTCCCAACACAGTAAATTTAACAATAGTGAAATAAAATCAATGAATACTACAAAACATGTAATTCCTATGAAGCAGAAATAATGCTTTTTATAATTTAAAAGCAGCAATTTCAAAAGATTTGCTGAATTAAAACTTTACAAAATATATATATACATAGTATCATTCCAGATGATCATGGATTTTTTTAAAATTAGTATATCACAACCCCAAACTCTAACCCAAACCTACTACTGGAAGTAGCTGGCCTGTAATATTTTTTACAACAATTTAAAAAATAAAAACAAAAGAAACCTCCCAATTCTCTTGTGCATGAGCACAGGTGACAGTGTGCTGGCTTTGATTCCATATCCACGAAGAGAATTTTAAAACAGAACAATGACTTCACATAAATAATGTTTTACTTGCTATTAAGTACGTAACCAAACAAATTAAAATAAGTACTAACAACCAAAACATATCTTGATGTAACCAGTACATACACTCTTAAAGAATGACAAAGACGAAAAAAGAAATAAAATAGTCTCTGAAAGCCACAAGCACCTTGATCTAGAAAGAGCACCGAGCAACACAAAAAAGCAACACGGAAGAGGTAGTGCACCACCGGCTAAGATGTATATGCCCGCTGGGGGCCTGAATACAGCTTAGTGTTTGGGAAAATAAGACATGTCAGACTGTGGCTTGTAATTTTTAGACAGAAGCATTGCACATTTGGAAGCATTAGCCAGTATTGCTCCACAGTGCTCTGCATCTCCAGCTGTCTAATGGGTACTTTGCTCTCAGTCAAAAAATAGAGGCTACCCTGAAGAATTCCATGTTTATAAATTTTCAGTTCTCGGGAATTCTCTAAGAAAGCTCAGATCAATATAATTTTTTAAAGAATTAAATACTTTATCAATTATAGTCCTTTAAAAATGCCTTTTCTCCTTCTTAGGAGGAAATCTTTTCTTCCTGAGATTCTTTAAGATTTAGCCAATGCTTTATTCCATGCATTGCACAATGATAGCATCTTTCTGTCTGAATTTTTCCCTCTGCAGCAATTACCTGGCCAACAGCACAAATTCTGAACTAATTCAGAAACCTTAAAGAAAGCATACAGAACTGCTTTCCATATAGTACTTCTTTGGGGTTTTGAGATGAGGAAGTTTTTGTACTTCAATTACTGGAAGCTGATTAGGGTCCTGGGTGTGAAAAAGGAATTTTGCCTTATGCCACCTGCCATCTTGAATCTGTAAAACAAGAACAAAATGCTTTGGTATGTAATTGTGTCATTAGCAGTCATTCTCAGCAGACGATGCCCTTCACTGTCAGACAATGAAGATTTACTTAAGGATTAGAGATAACGAATAGAAAGTGCCCAGAACAAAGTCAGTGCTCAATGGTAACAATCACTAGGGCTAATTGAAAACATGGGTTCATTCCTTTCTCTAAGTGGCACCAAGTGTTCTGATTTTTCAGTCTCAGGGACTAAGGCTAGGCTTCTGCTTCTCTTGTCTGTGGATCATTGGACCAGATATAAATTAAAAGGCTGTACTCTTCCTAATCTGAGGAACACCCATCTGTTGTGTGTTCCTTCATCTGGGGCTGATTCTTTAGGATGGGCATTCTTGGATGAAAGGCAATGAGCTATCTCACCCTCTCTGAACTTTAGGCAGGAAATAACCAGAACTGCTTCAGTCAGAAGTAAATTACAAATATGTTGAATCACCTTTTAGGTTTCTTTTTTTCCAGTCTGTGGTTACTGTTTATATAGTTTGTTTCCTCTCTTCTTTCTAGGCCTTTCTGTTTTTCTTATTACTGTATGCTCTTTTGTTTCTGACAAATTCTACTATGGAACAAAAACATCATAAACTCTCTTATGATTAAGATTCAACAAGACAAAATAGAGAAATACAATTGACTAGTTTTGTGATGCTTTTTAAGTTTATTCACTTACTCGTTTACAGAATTATCATGATATAAATTTTAAAATTTGAAGGATCCTTAGCGATTATTTAAGCTATAAGTTCCATTTACTAGTCATCAGCTTGGTATGTGTGTATAAGACACCATTAGATTAACTCATTAAGTCTTTCAAGCAATATTTATTGAATACTAAGTACAATTGGCACAGTTGAGTAAGATGTAGTCCTCTATTTTCTAACAGTGTTTGGGAAATATGAAGATGAATTAATTAGTTCTGGCTTTTTTTTTAAAGATTTTATTTATTTATTTGAGAGAGAGAATGAAAGAGAGAGCGAGAGAGAGCACATGAGAGGAGGGAGGGTCAGAGGGAGGAGCAGACTCCCTACTGAGCAGGGAGCCCGGATGCGGGACTCGATCCTGGGACTGCAGGATCATGACCTGAGCCGAAGGCAGTCGCTCAACCAACTGAGCCACCCAGGCGCACTAGTTCTGGCTTTTGGATACTAGCAGCTTATAAATCTAGTTGGAGAGGGGAAACACAAACACATAGACATTAACACAAGACAACACATAGTGAGCGCAGTATAAATAATGTAGACAGTGAGTGCTAAATCCCTCATTTCCAACTGAAGTACTCAGGGAAAGCTTCAATGAGCTCAGAATTCAGAATTTAAAATGGGCCTTCAAGTATGCCTAGTATTTCCACTTAGTTAGAGAGGTAGAGAAGGCATTTCAGAGAAAGATAATGACATGAGTAGAAACAAACATACAAACAAAAAACTGCTGGAAAAGTAGAAGATGGTTGCAAAAATAAGCCTAGAATGGGGATGAAGTGCAGATTTTGATAGAAATCCAGGTACCACCATTCTCTTTATATATAAAATTTGAAAAATAAAAACTTACCTCACACAGTTGTGAGGATTAAATGAGATTACAGTTAAAGTACCTAGCAGTATAGTGTGTCATGGGCTTTGGAGTTATACACACCTAGGGTTTATTTCTTACTCTCCACTAATTAGCTACATGACCTTGAGCAAGTTATTTAACCTCTCTGTGCCTTCACTTTCTTACCTATAAAATGAAACTTCTTTACAAAGCTGTTATAATTAAATAAAATAATGTATGTAATACAGGGTAACTGCTATATAATAAGGCCTCAATGACTAATAGTAGGAATTATTGTTGATTTTATTATTATTATTAACAGATCAGTTTGGCCATACTTTAGGGTTAACAGCCAATGAAAGCCCAAACTAGAAAGGTAGGTGGGACCTGACTGTTTTAGGTGCTAAATAAAGAGCTGGTAAGTTTAGATTGTGTCTCAGAGACAGTAGTGAGTCACTGAAAGTTTCCAGAAAAAATGATTAAAGTTAAATGAGTTTGTTGATAATATTGATCTCTTTGCTTATAGAGAATGAACCATATATTTCTAACAGTTTGCCTCTCATTTTTCAAATACTCAAGCACTATTTGTCTGAAAATAAAATGTGAAAAAGTAGAGTCCCCTGGAAATGATAAGAGATGTTAAATCACGGGCTTCATGGTACACACGAACAGGAAACCAAACTACTTAAAGTCATTAATGATATGTATGTAAAATGGATGCTCTTTATAACAGGGTTGGGAAATTCTTCTGTAAAGGGCTAGATAGTATATGTTTTGGATTTTGTGAGCCACAGTCTGTCACATTTATTTAACTCTGTCATCATAGTGTGACAACAGCCATAGATAATAAGTAAACGAATGAGTGTGGCTATGTTCCAATAACATTTATTTACAAAAACAAGTGGTGGGCTGGATTTGATCTGTGGACTGTAGTTTGCCGACACCTGCTTTATACCACAGTATTTTAAAATTATAGATTTTTCATGACATTTGTTATTTAATTTTAGTAAGAAAAATGAGCTATTATTCAAATATTGATTTTTAGGGCCAGTGAATCTGCAATTCTGCCCATATTTGGTATCAAGTATAGGGACTGACAAAATGAAATACAATGGACTTGCCTCTATAACCTGTATTCCAGACATAATGAGATGTAGAATTACAGTAGTGAAAATATAAGAAATCAATCTATTTATTTATATGCTCTTTCTATCCATGCAGGGGTAATATAAATATTTCATATGAGCAATAAAAATTAAATTTATGTATTAATGTCTGTTTTGCATATAAAAATCCATGGATAACCAGTGGGTGTGACAAAAGTTGACAAGATATGATATAAGCAAATGATTGATTCTGAAAAATGTAATGTTATTACAAATCAGGCACATTAAAACTTACTACCCTTCTGGATCTTCAGTTTGCAATTAAAGTCTTATCCCCGTTGTTTTGATTTTATGGCCTTATCAATTTTATGTTAGTTATACTGAACAATTCTAAAAGTGCCATCCCTTACCTTGCAGTCATCTGAAAGTACTTTAGGTTCAAGAAGAGTGTTTTCTTCAAAAATCTGGCCATTCCATCCCTTGAAGCCAATAGGCAATCCTGAGCCATTTGACTGAGCACTTGTCCACACTGGCATGTTTAGACAGTGAATGGTGATAATATGGGTGGCTTCTGAGCTCAGTAAGTGAAGGAAGTTCATCTGGACTTTTCCAACTCCAAACTCCAACTAATGTCATAGAAATAATATACAGGTTATAAGGTGGCAATTGAGAAACTTCTAATTTGGGGGAAATCTGAGGAAAGTCCTTGAAATGCAGCCTTGAGAAAGCCCCTTTCCTTGGCATTTAAGTGCCAGTCAACAGTGTGCTGATAAATGCTTAACCACTGGCTCTTGCAAGGGTGGAGTGGGGGTGGTAATCCCTGATTTACAGCATTTTCCAATTTCCGTGGTATAAACACTCCTACTCTGACTGACTTCCGGCAATCATGGTAGTATCACTGAACATGGGAGTTGGAAAGGGGTGTTAACAATAGGGTCTCCTGAGTCTGTATGAGCTGGCTTCAGCATACCTTTAGGCTACTAGACATGACAAAAAAATGTTATATAAATTATATATAATTTATATACTTTCCTTTGAAGATCTTTTTTTGAGTTTCCAAAGATAAGTTACAAGTTGCAGTAATACCTTGTTGAGTCGTTTTAACTATGAGAGCCTTTAAAGACAAGGATAGAATCTTATTCTTTGTGTTGCCAGCCCCTAATGCAGTTCCAGTCATAGAGTGGAGTCATCAATAAATGCTTATTGAAATGAATGAATGCATGAACAAGTATTAATAATAAAGTCAGCAATACAGGGCAAAATTGGAGCAAGGAGGTCTGTTGCAGGTTTCCCAGGCTTGGACAAGGAAGTAGATTTTTCTATAGCTTTTGACATTATTATTATTTTATTATTATTCAAGCAGGCATATTGTCATAACATAAGTGAACAAAAGTGGTTTCTACAAGGAATTTATATTAATTTCCAAACCTAAAATTAGAAAAATATCAGTTATGAGGTATCAGAGAAGGAAAAAAAAAAAAAAAAGACAACCACCAAAAAAGTTAAAGGAAAAGGGAAGAAAGGCAAAAAAAAGAAGGTCAATGAGGATGAAACCATGGAAGGATCATCATAAGGAACATTAGAGTTTAAGTAGATCAGGCTCCTTTATTTTATAGCTGAGAATCACAAACTTGTAAACTATTTAATCTTTCTGAGCCTTAGTGTCTTTGTTGGTAAAGTGGAGTATGACACTGACATGGCAGGATTGTTGTAAGGATTTAAGGTGCCAAATGTCACTTACCTAGCACAGTGCCTGGCACAGAGTAGGCTCTTTTGTGGCTCAGAGTATCATTTGCCAGGTTAGTAGAGGGACAGAGACTAGAACTCAGGTCCCTGGTTCCAAGTCTACCATTCTTTCCACTACCTGCCCAGTCTTTCTCAGGTTGAGTTTATGGATAGGAGAGATAGGAGAGTTGATTCAGCAAGGAAGGAATTAGAGTGCAGCAACTTCACTGTTCCTATCTCCTTTGTACACACTTCCCGATCCCCATCTGTCTTCTGTGATAAACCAAATAAAAATCCTGGGCCAAATCCAGGGGAATGAGGATGATCATGCAGATAATCTGGAATTAGGACTATCATGCTGATCTTCATCAGAGGAACATGGATTCCCTAGGAATGGAAGAATCTTTCCTGCCTCTGCTTTGAGAGTAATAATGGTGAATGCCTACCACGATGAACTGGTGAAACACCCTTAATGAAGAGGGATATTTTAGAAAAGGGCAGTGAAACAATAAGCAGCTACAGAGACTAACAGACTGCACATTTTAGCTGCTGCCTCTTTATGATGGACCAAACATACAAAGGGCAGGTGTATCAGTTATTTGTCAATGAGAAATAAGTCCTTGGTAATAATACCAAACTGGTTTAACCAGAAAAAGAAAGAAATGCAGTTTTGATTTCTTCAATATGTTATAGGTAGAACTAAGCTCTAGGTTTTATAAATGCTTGTTATAATCCCAGTATCATACCAAAATAACTTTCATTCATTTTATTATACTTGGAAGAAGTTTTAAAAAATATTCAATGGATGTTTAAGGGAGGTTCTTTGTGCCAAATCCTCAAAAATAGCAAGCTTTGTGGCAAAATTCCTTTTAATGATGTCATTTTCAGAAAACCTTTAGGTAACTGATTACTTACTAATTACAAACATTGCAGCTGTTCGGGGATTTTCTAATGTATGTATATGCAAAAGAACATATGTATCACTTTTTTTTTTTTTTTTTGAGAGAGAGAGCATGCATGGCAGGGGGAGGGGAGAGGGAGGCCAGGGAGGGGCAGAGGAAGAGGGAGAGAAAGAATCCCAAGCAGACTCCCTGCTGGGATCACAACCTGAGCCAAAACCAAGAGTCAGCTGCTCAACTGACTGAGGCACCCAGGTGTGTGCCCCCCAACATTTCTAAAAGGAAATTAAAAAGCATAATCAGTAGAATAAGCCATGACATGCCAATCATAAAATATACAATCAAAATATCAAGATTCTACTAGAATTGTTTTTTAAAAACAAAAAATTCTTTCTTATATATGGTAGAAAATGATCTTGCTTCCATTCATAAAAATCATAATTATTTAAAGTGACAGAATTTAAAAAATCATGTTCACTGATACTGGGCAAGTACCTGCATATATTCTACAATTCAATACATACCTTTGTTACAGAAATAGGAGATACACATGTCTGACCACCAGCACTGAAATTACAGAAAACCTCAATGGCATCTGAAGGGCATCCGAGATTTGGATCAATCCAGTATTTTCCTATTAATTCATTGTAAAATGTAAAAATACTTAAACTCCATACTAAAACATATTTGAACCATCATTGCAAATTATCACACTTTAAAAATATATTTTTATAGTCTTAATTGTAAAAAAACTTAGAAGATTATGAAGATATTTACATTTAGTCAATGAATGAAAGCGGTGAGCGTTATGTAAAACTGATACCCAAAATACTGGGTTTTTCATATACCTATCAATTTAAGGGCATTTTATAATTTTGACAAAAACTGATAGAATGGCTGAATTTACTGCTTCTTTCCACAGATGAGCTCATCAGCTTAAAGGGAACTGTCTAAAATTACATAGTTAATAGAAAAGTTGCAGTTGATGTGGTGTACTTATATACATCTGTTCTGTCATTACAGAGTTTAAAAATGAATATATATATATATATATATAAAACAGAAACAACTTCTATCTCCCTGAGCTAAAATATTATCTTTATAATAATCAGAATAAAAATAATAAAACATCCTTTGTTTTCACAGAAAGAAAATATACAATTAAATGATTATCATTTTTGTGCTTTCTTCATCAGATTTGTGAGAAAAACTGAAATCCCTACAGCCAGTGTAAGCCTGCCAACTTTTGTCTTCACTGAATGCCCAGCAGAATCAAATGGAGTCTTAAAGTCAGCCTATAGGAAATACTCAGGCTGAAAAAGTACTGATCTAGTATCTTAATTCCAGAGTAACAGGCTCAGAATATTGAAGTAGCGCCTTATTCTAACAGCAAAGACTAAGAATGTTTGAATGAGATAGCCCTGCTTTTTTTGCATTAAAAAGGCAAGACAGTCAAACAGTATTTGGCAAATGTCATTTCTACCGTAGGTAGAAATCCTTGTCCGTTCCATCCTTACCCTATTGCAAAGATTCCTCTACCTCATGCTGGGCTTCCTCTCTGGTCTGTTATTTTAGACTTCCAAAACATCCTCAACTCTTCTTTCCTTTACTATTCTAATCCTTCAAAGTGAATACTTGCTGAACTGGTGGATCCAAGAGTAGGGACTGTCCTCTACTGCAGCATTTTCAAATTTGGTGGCATTAGAACCACCTGTTAAAACTCAGATAGCTGGGCCTCATCCCGAGTTGCTGATTCATTAAGTCAGGGCTTGAGAATCTGCATTTCAAGAGAATCTCGTTCTGGTCCAGGGACATTTGAAGAACCACTGCTCTATTGCAATATGGAAGAAAGGGGCAAAAGAAATCCTACCCTCTGGTCCCTTTTTGTCCCCTTCCCTTAGAATTTTGGACATTTTGTCAAATTTATAGAAATGAGTGCTGGACTTTTTACCAGGGTCTAATGCAGGCTTCCAATCTTACCTAATGGGGTAAAAACATTATCTTCACTACTATCTCTTCTCTTCCGAGAAACAGTTTCCTTCTATTTTGTGAGCTAATAAATTCCTTATAAAAAGTTTTCCATCAAGCAAACTCTTGTTGTTATATACGGTAGAATTCTTTGAATTCAAGCATTATGTTGTATAATGGGGACCTGGTAGGGACTTCGTAATTTTTTTCCGGATATGCTGAGCTATTAACGAAGCACTATACCATAATATATCTTTTGTAGGCCTAAATGTTCTAACCCAAAACTGGCTCTCCCATGAGGACAGTGCTTCCCTTTCAGCCCTTTCAAGTTCTGCCACAGCCTCTATTAGCATTGTGCCTGGAGTAGGGAAGGTGTCTTTCTTGCTCTTCATTGCCACCTCCATTCTCGCTATTTTTTCCCTAAAACAACTCCATGGTAAAATTACTATCATTACATTATGTCATCCATTACCCCTTCCCATTGCAGTCATCCACTTTCTTGGAAGATTTTAGCATTGGATGGCTATCACTTTCAGAAAATATATTTATGACCCAAGCCGTGATGATTTTAAATTCACATGGGTAGCACTTCCAACACCCTGGCCTCTCAGTTCCTTGAACTCTTCTGCCAGTGCTCTCTATCCTTCCACTGCTCCCCCTACTACCCCATTCACTTTAACCATTAACTTCCCAGGCCATATTCTAGCCTTTGTTATTACCTACAACTAGAATTCTGCCATAATTTCACCTCTTCTCTTTTAAGCTCATTCACTTTGGTGTCCTGATTCTAATAAATTCTTCCATTCCTTCAGGACCTAATATCCATTGATACTACCACTTTTTTCATCTCTCATCATATGTGAATCATATGTTCAATTCTCTTCCTACCCAAGTAAACCCCTAGTCCTTTACTATAATTACTTCCTTGGAGACTTCCTTAACATCCCTGCCCTGCCTCACTTCAACGTACTTGTCTTATAAAGTCCCAGTCTTATAGAAATCCAGTTTTGTGCCTAATCTGTGCTTGAACTCACGCAGCTAAATATGGCTAAAGAAAAATACAACCATGCAGGGGCACCTGGATGGCTCAGATGGTTAAGTGTCTGCCTTCGGCTCAAGTCATGATCCCAGGGTCCTGGGATTGAGCCCCACATTGGGCTCCCTGCTCCGCGGGGAGTCTGCTTCTCTCTCTCCCTCTGCCTCTCCCCCTGCTCATGCTCTCTCTCTCTCTCTCTGTAGCTCTGTGTCTCAAATGAATAAGTAAAATCTTAAAAGAAAAGAAAAGAAAAATACAGCCATGCTGACTGGACTCACTTTAAAATTCAAATGTTTGTAAGGCTGCCAGATAACGACACTATGTTTCCCTCTGTCACTCACCTAGCCAACTAGCTGAAACCTTTTCTTCTTCCCTCAACTTTATTATACCTATTCCTTCATCCTTATTCTTGACTGATAAGCTTTCAATTTCACTAAGACAACCAAAGCAATCTGAAAGGAACTTCTATAAGCTCCCACTGCTACAACTATTTACCTATCTGTATGTGCGCACATATATTCTGTCTTCCTTGTTACTCTTGTGAATAAACTGTGTTCCCATATAAGGCTTACCTTGTCTATTATACCTTCAGTTTCAAATTCTTCCTCTCTTATTTTTCTTTTGAGTATAATTCTGTTTGCTATTTCTGCCAGTTCTCATTCGTGGTGTTTTACCAACCAGTACTCCTTATTACCATTGATTATGTGCTGGGCACTCTATTTGAGAAATGATTTGTGGAAATAATTTGAGCCCTAGGAGGATATATTTTATAGAAGACTTTAGTTTCTGTCAGAATGGGGTAGGGGGTACGAGCAATCTGGAACCATCTTAGTCCAAGTTCAAAGCTTAAGATTCTGAGCTATCTTCATGATGTGAAGCTAGGTTACAATCTGTATGAATGTCTCTTTTCTTCCAGTTTATGTCTCCTCTTAGAACGGAGCCCTTTGAAAGCCTAAATCCCCACGCTTGGTGGACCACAGATTCCAACTTTTGACTCCTAGCCCCATGAAGCCACCAAAAGCAGTACTTAGTTTGTGAACACACTCAGGACAAAAGCAGCTCTAAATGTGTTCTGTTCATCTCTCTGCAGTCTTCAAAATGTTGGCTTGAAATGTTCTCACTATTTTGTTAGCTATTTGATGCTTTTAACTTAAAAAAACATTTTAAAAAATTTAGCCAGGCAATTTGAATTACCTGCTTCATTATTGGAAATGGATACTCTCTGGCTCTACAGTTTTCTCTTAAAATTGGATAAAGTTTTAACCACTACCATTCCTCTAAACTGCTCCTGTGAAGGTCATCACAGAACCTCATACTGCTAAATCCAGTAGCCTCTCTCAGTCTTAAGTTTACCCGACAGGGATCCAGTTGATCCCTTCCTCCTCAGGCAAACATTTTCTTCACTCCACATGCATCTAGTTTTCTTCCTATCAGGTATAGCTTCTTCTTAGTTTTCTTTGCTGGTTCCTTCTCATTTCACTGATTTCTAAACATTGAAGAGCCCTGAGGCATAGTGTTTAGACCTCTTCGCTTTTCTTTCTCCACCTACTCTTTAAGGAGTCTTAAGCAGTCATAGGGCATTGGATGCTATTTATATGCAAGTGAATTCATAATTTTTACCCCTAGCCAGGACCCCTCTTTTTAACAGCCACCTACCTCCTGGACATTCTTACTGATCCTTGACAGACATCTCAAATGAAATGTATCTAAAACTGAACTCCTGATCTTTTCTCTAAAACTTGCTTCTCCATCTCTATTACAGCAACCCCACACTTCCATCTGTTAGTCAAAAACGTTGTTAGAGTCATCCTCTATCCTTCTATTTCTTTCTTAACCCACATCCAATTATCAAAAACTGCTGGCTCTACTTTAAAGCATAACCAAAGACTCGATCATTTCTTATCACTTCCTCTGCTACCAACTCTAGTTCAACCCATCATCATCTCTTACCCGGATTTTTTCAATGGCCTTTTCAGTGGCTTCTTTTACACTTGTCTTCATTATATTTGCAATACATTAGCCAGAGTAATATTTTAAAAATCTAAGTCAAATCATATCATTTCTTTGCTGAAATACTTTTAATGGCTTCCCACCTTATTCAGAATAAAAGCTGGAGTCTTGAGAGTAGTCTATGAGATCCTATATAGTCTGTTTTTTTTTTTATATCTTTCTGACTTCATTTTCTACTACTTTCTTCTTACGTATTCTCTTCTCGTCACACTGGCCTTCTTGCTAATCCTAGAACACACTGAGGACACTCACTGCCAGGGCCTTTGCAGGTGTTCTTTCTGCCTGGAAAGCTCTTTCCCTAGATTTCCTGTAGCTTGTACCCTTACCGCCTTCTGATATTTCCCAACTGCCATGTTCTCAGACATGCCTTATCTAACCACTATATTTAAAACTAACCCCACTCCACTTTCTATCATATCCGATCCCTTCCCTGCCGTTTTGTGTTTCCCTATAGCATTTACTGTCTCCTAGGGATGAAAATACTTTTGGGCATTAAAACCTTTCTGCTACCTTGCAATCCATACCACTTAGCTATTTTTCCTACAAGGAAGGCAGACCTCGAATTAGATTTTAGTCATTTGTATGCCTTAAAATGTCTTTTTTTCCTTTCAATTCTATAGAATTGCAGTTCTATGCCTTCAAATATGGGAAAGAATCAAACTTAGAATTACTATAGGCAGTTGTAACTATAAATATCAGTTTAGTTTTTGTGGTAATCTAGGGCAAGAAATATCTATAGAAGTTAAGCATTTTATCAATATAAATAAAATGAATATTTTCATTGTACTTCTATTGGAAGTATGTATTTTTGGACAAAAATGGGTGTGTGTGTGTGTGTGTGTGTGTGTGTGTGTGTGTGTGTGTGTTATGTGGCATATATGTATTTAAGTTAAATAAAATATGGACTACTATTCACCCTACAGAAGGACATAACATGTTTTTTTTTTTTCAAATCAGCATATGTGTCACTGTGTTGGAAATAGAATTTTTAGTAAAAAATGGTAACTACTAATATTGATTGTACCACTGACCACAGACCCAATAGAAATTAAAGTTAAATGATGTATTGCAGCAGACAGGGTTCCCCTACTTATCATTAGATAATATAACTGTTCTACTTGCTTTAAAACTTTTCCTTGATGCTTCTACTCTAAATTCATTTTTGCACCTCTGGTTAATGGATTTGGGGTATCCCTGTAGGGACAAAAAATTCCAAGAATTAAATGATGCATTTAATTTCCATTTTGTGTAAAAACCATAATGTTAGGAGGTATGGTGGTAGGGACTCTATCATGTTTTTTCATGTTGCCACCTCTGGTGGACCTGACAGGTACTCCTGTTAACCCAAAGGTCAGTCCTTTCTATTTTAATTTTTAACATGAATGTGATATGTTCCGGGCACAAAGTGTAAGCAAGTGATAGAGTTCAGGTGGAATAGGAAAAACTGGGGATCAATAAGGCTTGCAGAAGACATTGTTAATGTGAACCCTCAGAAAAGGATACTCTGACTTCAGAGTTATGTCTCCCTCTAAGAGTATTTGTTTTTTGAAAACACTAAAATGCCTTTTACAAGGGTTTTATCAAAATGATTACGATTTGAAATGAATACACTGTAAATCTCAAACACACTGAAATGATGAAATTGGACATCAGAGTTTGAAAAAAACCAAGAACTTACCGTCTGATACTTTGTGTTCACAGTTAAGCAAATCTTTACAGATTCGTGCTGGGTTATCTCGTGTGCCAAGAGGATTCTTGATACTGTGCAGTAAATTGCTAAGGTAGTTCAGGGTTTTGAATATCTCTGCACTGTAGTCAATTAAAGTTACTTCGGTATTCTGGTAGCTCTGCCAAGTCATCATAGGGATCATATTAGCAAAAAAGCATAGAGTAGCCATTACCAGTATGTAATCCTCACAATCAACAAGGACCAAGGCAGAAGAAAAATGTATTCTTGTTGTACACAATGAGTTGGGAGTGGGGTGTAAAAAACAGTTTATATTTAAATATAGGCTTATGTGTATGTTTTATTAATCTTGATCCTAAATAAGAGATTAAATTCACTCTAAAGGCCTAGTTTTCAAGCTAACACGAAACTTAACAATTATTATGGCTACTGTAGTATAATGTTTTAAAGAAAATCATACATTGAATAGAGTTTGAATAAGAAAAATGAGTAACAATGATAGATCCCATTTTAAGAAATGGCTGGGCTTCATTTAACTATTTTCTTCTACAGTATCTAATTCCTTATTTAAAAAATTCCTTAAATATATTACATTTTTGTTTTAAATGTTTTCCTTAAAAAACATTCTATGCATATATTTGTTTATTAAAAAATGCTTACTTTGTCCTTAAAAATAGTTTCATTATGTTCAATCTGTTTTAAGTACAATCTTTGAGATAAAGCCACATTTTGGACTCTGAAAAAACTTTCTGTTTAATTTGTATACTGAGACTGCCAATGTAAATAAAGCCAGATATATTACCTCCAACTGTAGGGCAGTATGTGATTCAATCAAGGCTTGAATAGCAGCATTGATATCCATTTGTTTCTGGGTAAAACAAAACCATTTGAGATTAGCAGTAACATCAACACTGAGTACTCTAAAGTAAAGGCTGTAAATTCTGAAAGCAGTGCTATTAAAGTATACTAGACTTATTACCTGAAGGGGGTTTGTAACTCTTACGGTTAGACAGATCTTGCAAATTTTGCCTGGATATCTGAAAGGACAATATGCTGCCTTCATCCAAATCTCGAAAGTCTCCTAATTAAAACAGGACCAAAGTCTAGAGCCCTCAAATGAAAAACTATTTGTCACTGCTACATAAAAACGCATGCAAAAGTTACTCAAATGGAAGAAGAATGAAATATGACCCCCTCAGTTAATAAATTGTAAAGTGAAGAATAAATAACTGTAGTAATTTATAACAGTTACATTCTTGGAAGGAAAATATAATAAAATACTACTGTCCTGAGGTAGTCACCACATTCGTTTAATCTGATACTTTTGCGGTCTTAAAAACAATTTCTGAAGTTGGAAAATGCACCATTAGTACCAAAAGAAATAATACAGCATGAATCCAATCTCCTCCTGTATTTAATAAAAGATATTTTTAGAGAAAGGCTCAGCATAACCATTAGTAAAAGTCTTTTTGTATTTTATTTTTTAAAAAGCTTGGAAACTAAGAAGTATGAGTGGGGAGAAAGTTCTGTGAAATGGCATCTGTGTCAACAAATCAAGCAATCTAATTTCTTTCAGAATGACTGTGCTGCTAAGATATCTTTTTACTTGGAGGGCCATACAATAAAAACTGTTTTCAACAGATCTCTCATAACTCATGGCTAGTAATTTGAAAAACTATTTAAAATGATGGGACAATCAATAAAATGCACTCTTCCTTGCCTAAACATGTGGTTTTCATATTGGAAAATAATTGAATCATTCTGTATATATATATATATATATATATATATATGTATATATATATATATATATATACTGCCAAATACTGTGATACATATTGAGGCCAAAACAGTATGCTAAAAAGAAAACTTCCCTTGTGAAGCTGAAGTTTAAGGGAGAGAAAGGCACTAACCAAATCTTAAAACTACATACTTACAAATTGTGATATGTGCTAATGAAAGAAAAAAATGTGCTTGGACCCATGAAGAGATTAGGGGGTTTCAGTGAAATCTAGAGGAGAAGAGCTTTGGAAGGAGTAGGTCAGGGAGGGTTTCTTTGAAACAATGACATTTGATTTGAGATCTGAAGACTAAATAAGAATTGGGGTGGGGGGGGAAGCTTTCCAGACAGAGTAATAGCCTTGCACAAAAGCTATCAGATAGAGAAGAGTGGTCTATTCACAAAGCAGGAAGGGATCAGCCTTTCTGGTTCTATGAAGAATAATTCTGACCATCATTCCTGTGTGGATGAGCAGATTTTGTGCATGGGTCCCATAAAAATATTGACACTAAACATGGGCAACTGAATTAAGTACTAAATAGTAGTCAGTCACCTTTATATTTTCCAGTTGGTTTGTGAATAGAGCTTTGATCTTAGAAAACCTAGCATAAGCAGTTCCCAGACTCTTCAGTTCAAGACTTTTTGCACTTTTAGATATTATTAAGGGCCTTAAAAGAACTTTTATTCATGTGAGTTACAGCTTTTGATATTTACCACAGTGGAAATTAAAACAAATTTTAAGACTATTTGTGCTAACTGCTTTAAAATAACCCATACGTTAATACAAATATTTTAATGAAAAATAACTGTATTTTCCAAAACAGAAAAGTGTGGTAAGAATGGCAGTGTTTTACACGTTTGTACATATCTTTAATGTCTGGATTGATAGAGGATAGTTAGATTGTCATATTTATTTCAGTATTCAATCTGTTATGTTATTTTAGTTGAAATATATGAAGAAAATCTGGCCTTACAGAGATATACAGTTGGAAAAGGATTCTTTTATTTTTTGAAAAGATTTTATTTTTTTATTAGAGAGAGCATGCCCTGGCAAATAGAGGGAGGGGCAGAGGAGGAGGGAGAGGGACTAGCAGATACCACCCTGAGCATGGAGCCCAAGGTGGGCACATCCCACCACCCTGAGAGGAAATAGGATTATTTTAGTAGCCTTTTCAGATAATTGTGGATATTCTTCTTTGATACAACAGCAAAACTTGACAAATGATAGTTTAAGGGTTAGTTGAAATGTGAAATCTGAAATCAAGTCTGTGAACTTTTTATGCTTTTTGTATTAAAAACTATTGCTCTATCTTAAACTGTGAAAGACTCTTTCATGTATCCACGATTTTGTTAACATCGTGCATTGCTTATTTAGAAAATACTGATTTATGGAATTAGGCAGATCTTCCAAATACTGACACATTTCATTATTAATATCACACAATTACATTTGTTAACATCATCACCAATCTCACCAGAAAAATATAACAGGGAAGCTATCAAGCACAGTGGTAAATACAAGTTTTCCCGAATTTTTATTTTTGCTTGGCATCAACTTCTGTCAGTTCTCTTGAAATGACAGGCTCACTTAAATCATGTTTAAGGAAATATCTGCCAAATACTCATGTCTGTATAACACTGTCAAGTAAATATGGTGTTCTATGAAAAGAGCAGCTAGTTCAGTTTGAGGCAAACATTATACTTCAGTATGCAGCAGAAGCGTTCTTCTATATGTTATTCTATTTCATCACACAGATTATTAAAAAGCTATATACTCAAGACCGGAGTATTTAGGAGACAGAAAAAACTGGAGTAATGACCTCTCAGAACTGCCTCTCCTATAAAAGCAATGAGAAAACTGGAAAAAATGTCAGAATGAAGATTTTCCAGGATTATAGAAATTAACAAAATGCTTGCAGCAATGTGGGGAGCATTTACTTAAGAAAAATAATCTCGTTAAGGGCAGTGAGCTTCATGTAACTTTAATTTGCCCCATTCCCATGTCTTCCTTCCTTTCTTTCTTTTTTCCCCCCATGTCCTCCTTTTCAGTTCTGTAGTAGCTAAAAAATAACACCACATAATTACAGTAAAAACAAGAAGCCTAAAAGCCATGAGGGGGGGCGTGCAGAATGGTGTTGGAGTTGCTTCCAAGAGTCATTTCCCGTGAATTATCATTATCTGACCTGTTTGGTGGTCCCCTGGAAGACACTACTAGCAAAGCTGTCTTTATTTTACTTGACTCATAGCTCATAGCTCACCCAATGCAAAACACCTTTTCTCTGGGAGCATTTTTCAAAAACATTTACAGGGAATTGTTTAACTCTGTGTCCACAAAGACTCTGAAAAGCTTTGACATATTTCTGGAAATCTAGAAGTCCATGTGCATATGTAAGGTTGTGCACATTCTTAGAAAATATCTGAGACGACCCTAAGTTCTCTCCTCTGGCTTCCAGTCTCTGTGAAATCAGGAAGTTAAAGCTAAGGTATAGTTTTCAGTTGGCTGGCTGAGCAATGAAGGGGTGCCGCAACATACACAGAGACATTTGGTAAAAACTGGATTTACTGGTTCTTCCATTTAAGGAAATCTCTTTCCAATTGTTAGCTGGCCATTAAGCTAATTGAATAGACTTTAGTGGTCACACATGTCAAAGAACACAGACTTTATAATATTCAGAAAAGTCACTAAACAAACAACAACAAATAGCAACAAAAATAAAGCCGGGGCCAGGGGGAGCAATTTTATTTCTAGAAATGCCACATTACATTATTTACAATGCACAGTTTTCAACAAAACAACAACAAAAGACATGCAAATAAACATTAAAGTATAGCCCATAAGCAAACAAAAATGTAGTCAATCGATAGAAACTGCTCCTGAGGGAGCCCAGATGCTGTATTTTGTAGACAAAGATATTTATTAGCATTTTAGATATGTTCAGAAAACTAAAGGAAACCATGTATATAGAACTAAAGGAAAATATGAAAAAGATATCTTATAAGTAAAGAATATTAATTGCAAAAAAAAAAAAAAAGAAATTATGGAAAAGAACCAAAGAGAAATTCTGCAGTTGGAAGGTACAAAAAAATGAAATGAAAATTTACTAGACAGGCTCAACAGTAGATTTCAGTAACAGAAGAATCAGTGAACCTGAAGACAGGTTTATTGAGATTTTCCAGTCAGAAGAGTATACAGATAAAAGAGTGAAAAAAATGAGCAGAGGCTCTGAAACTTATGGAACACCAACAAGAATAGTAACATATGCATAATGGGAGTCTCAGAAAGGGAGAAGAGAGAAAAAGGGGCAGAAAGAATATTTCAATAATGGCTGTAAGACAGTGATGAAAGAAATTAAACAAGAAGACACAAACAAAAGGAAAGATATCCCATGCTTGGATTAAAAGAATTAATATTGTTAAAACGTCCATACTACCCAAAGCAATCTACAGAGTCATGCAATCCCTTATCAAAATTCCAATGGCACTTTTCACAGAAATAGAACAAACAATTCTAAAATTTTTATGGAATCCCAAAAGACCTTGAATACCCAAAGCAATTTTGAGAAAGAAGAACAGAGCTGGAGGTAGCATGCTCCCTAATTTCAAACTAGATTAAAATCTATAGTAATCAAAACAGTATGGTATTGGCATTAAAGCTGACACCTAGACCAATGGAACAGAATAGAGAACCCAGAAATAAATCCATGCTTATGTGGCCAATTAATTTACAAGAAGGGAGCCAAAAATATACAATGGGGAAGAGGCAGTCTCTTCAATAAATGGTATTGGGAAAACAGGACAGCCACATGCGACAGGATGAAACTGGATCACTACCTTACCCATACACAAACATTAACTCAAAATGGATAAAGACTTGAAAAAAACACAGGTGGTAAGCTCCTCGATATCAGTTTTGGTGATAATTTTTTTTTGGATTTGACAACAAATGAAGCTGGTCCATTCCCTTACACCATACACAAAGATAAACTCAAAATGGATGAAAGACCTCAATGTGAGACAGGAATCCATCAAAATCCTAGAGGAGAACATAGGTAGTTACCTCTTCGACAACGGCCACAGTAATTTCTTTCAAGACATGTCTCCAAAGGCAAGGGAAACAAAAGCAAAAATGAACTTTTGACTTCATCAAGATAAAAACTTCTGCACAGCAAAGGAAACAGTCAACAAAACTAAGAGGCAGCCCACAGAATGGGAGAAGATATTTGCAAATGACATTACCAGATAAAGGGCTGATATCCAAGATCTATAAAGAACTTCTCAAACTCAACACTCAAAAAGCTAATAAGCCAGTCAAAAAATGGACAGAAGACATGAACAGACACTTTTCAAAAGAAGACATACAAATGGCTAACAGACACATGAGAAAATGCTCAACATCTCTAGCCATCAGGGAAATACAAATCAAAACCACAATGAGATACCACCTTACACCAGTTAGAATGGTAAAAATTAACAAAACAGGAAACAACAAATGTTGGCGAGGATGTGGAGAAAGGGGAACCCTCTTATACTGTTGGTGGAATGCAAGCTGGTACAGCCACTCTGGAAAACAGTATGGAGGTTCCTCAAGATGTTAAGAATAGAGCTACCCTGCAATCCAGCAATTGCACTACTGGGTATTTACCCCAAAGATACAGATGTAGTGAAAAGAAGGGGCAGGTTCACCCCAATATTCATAGCTGCAATGTCTGCAATAACCAAACTGTGGAAGGAGCCGAGATGCCCTCCAACAGATGAATGGATAAAGAAGATGTGGTACGTATACACAATGGAATATTATTCAGCCATCAGAAACGATGCATACCCACCATTTGCATCGACATGGATGGAACTGGAGGGGATTATGTTAAGTGAAGTAAGTCAAGCAGAGGAAGACAATTATCATATGGTTTCATTCATATGTGGAACATAAGCAATAACACGAGGACCATAGGGGAAAGAAGGGAAATCCAAAGGGGGGAAATCAGAGAGGGAGATGAACCATGAGAGACTATGGCCCCTGAAAAACAATCTGGGGGTTTCAGAGGGGAGGGGATTGGGGGGTAACAGGGTAATAGGTATTGAGGAGGGCACTTGCTGTGATGAACACTGCATGTTATACTTAACTAATGAATCACTGAACACTACATCAAAAATTAATTATGTGCTATACAGTGGTTAACTGAACATAATAAAAAAATAAAGTATAGTTGAAGTCCAAAAAAAAAATAAAGAGTACTGCTAAACATAGCTATAGAGGTAAATATAAAAGAGAATATAGATTCTAAATAGTCAAAATAATCCTGAAAAAGAATAAAAGAGTTGAAATCCTCACACTTCAATTTCAAAATTTACTACAAAGCTACAGTAATCAAAACAGTGGTACTATCATAAAGATAGACATAGACCAATTGACTAGAATAGAATCCAGGAGTAGACCTTCACACATACAGTCAAATGATTTTTGACCAAGGTGTCAATACCCTTCAATTGGGAAAGAACAGTCTTCAACAAATAGTGCTGGAAAAATTTGATATTCACATACAAGAGAATGAAGTTAGACCCTTACCTCACATCATATATAAAAATAAACTCAAAATAAATAAAAGACTTAAATAAAGGACTAAACCTATAAACCTCTTAGAAAAAATAGGGGAAAAACTTCATTACATTGGATTTGGCAATGGTTTCTTGGATATGACAGTAAAAGCAAGGCAAGAAAATACAGACAAATTGGACTACATCAGAATTAAAAACCGCAAAGGACACTATCAACAGAGTGAAAAGGCAACCCATGGAATGGAAGGAAATATTTGTGTCATATACTGGATAAGGAATTAATATCCACAATATATAAAGAACTCCTACAACCTAACAACAACAAAGAAGCAACCCAAGTCAAAAATGGGCAAAGGACTTGAATAGACATTTTCCAAAGAATACATATAACTCAATGAGCACATGAAAAGATGTTCAACCTCACTAATCATTAGGGAAATGCAAATCAAAACCACAAGTAGATACCACTTCACACCCATTAGGATGGGTGTTATAAAAAACAAACAAACAAACAAACTAGAATATATAAAGCGTTGGCAAGGATGTGGAGATATTCGAACCCTGTGCAATGCTGGTGGGAATGTGTTAGGGTGCAGCTGCTATAAAAAAACAGTAAAGCAGTACCTCAAAAAATTAAACACAGAATTACTATACGATCCAGCAATGCCACTTCTGGGTATGTACCAAAATGAATTGAAAGGAAAGACTCAAACAAATACCTGTACACCTATGTTCATAGCAGCATTATTCACAGTAATCTTTTAAAAGATGGAAGCAACTCAAATGTCCACCTGGATAAACCAGTTGTATATATACAGACAATGGAATATTATTCAGCCTGTAAAAGGAAAGAAATTCTGACACACGCTACAATGCAGATGAATCTTGAAGATATTATGCTAAGTGAAATAAGCCAGTCATAAAAGGTAAAATACTGTATGACTGTCACTTACATGATGTTCCTAGAGTAGTCAAATTAATAGAGACAGAAAGTAGAATGGTAGTTGCCAGATGCTGAGGAAGGAGGAATGGGGGAATTATTATTTAATGGGTACAGAGCTTCAGTTTTGAAAGAGCAAAAAAGTTCTGGCGATGGATAGTGGAGATGGTTGCACAACACGTGAAGGTACTTAATGCTACTGAACGGTACACTTAAAATGGTTAAAATGATAAATTTATGTTATGTATATTTTACCAAAATTAACAACAATAATAAATAAATAAATAAATATGCTCATTATCCCTTACACTTAACCATCCCACTGCTGGGAATTAGTCCTATGGATATTCTGCAAAATGATAAGCATAGGGGCTGGACAGTTGTACTGTTTGTATTAGTAAAAGATTAGAAACAACTTAAACATCCACCAACAGAGGACTTACATCACTATTCTTAAGTAAAATGACTATTTTTTTATTTTCTGTGAATGGGGGGCAGTGAAGAACACAATGGCTTTTAGTAGATTAATAGTGTAGAGTATGTTTCTTAATGCATAGTAAGGTACCAGCAATTTTAGATGTTAACTCAATGAAAAAGGCTTTTATTCCTCCCTCCCAATAGGCATTAGAAAGAAAAGAAATGTCGTAACGCTTAGTCACTCATAAATTTTCTTGGCAGTACACATATTTGTATAATTCCCAACGTAGTCCCAAAGCCTAGCTCATGCCTGGCACATAGTAGGCATTCAATTTGTTGAAATTATTAATGTTTTCCCAAGGATAGTCTTTAGTGAGGGCAGGCTCAGAGAGACTATTAAGAGGATTTGCTGGGGGAAGACGTTCAGTAAATCTAAGTGCCCATCTGAGTGTAAAACTCTCATTAGGTGCAGTGAAGGAATCCGAAAGCAGGAGCTCCCTCCATGTGCTCTTGTTAGAGAGAACACGTTCTCAAATGAAAATCACTTAAAGTTTATAAACATGAACATAAAATAGAATATAGGGAATAAGAAGTAATCAGATTGTTGGCACTAATGAGGGAAATTAGGATTCATTATACCTCGGGAGAATGAAATCTTCATAATTCTTCCCCAACTTATTTGAATAAAATGTAGATCTAGTCTAAGCACTCTAGTATTTTGAGGAACAGTGTTATTTTTAAGGTTTCTGAAGTCTTAAGATCACTGCATAGGGTAAACACTGATGGGATAAGAACTGATTTCAGGTCATACCCTTCTCCACAGTGGAAGTAACCGCTTGTCCTAAGGAACCAGGACTATACCAGCAGCTGCAACCTCTATATTCACCAATCCAGGTTTCACAGTTGACCCACTGATTGGAGTAAATCAGCTGAATACTCCTTATCTCATTTAATTATTTTTAATGATTACTGTTTCCACCCCCTACTCTTTAACACACATACTCATCTTGTTCTTCCCTGCTCCCCATCAATCATTTTTGGTTAACTTTGACAGCCTGTTGTAGATTTGTTAGTTTCTAAATATTTTACCATGTGCACTGAGGTCTGGCCATCACTGTGATAATATCCTCAAACCCAAAAGCACCATCAATATATATTCCTTTTCCTGAAACACTTTTTAGCTATTCTTCTTTAGGAACTTGGGCACAATACTTTACTTCCATAGGTCTTAAGAAAAGGGAGTTAAACTGGATTCAAGGTTTTCAAACTTATCTTGACCCATAGCAAGAAATATATTTTTACTTCATGATAAGGTTCACCTAAAAATACATACATTTAACTGAAAAGTTTTACAAAACCATATTTATTCTTGCTAGGGCTGATATACCGATTTTTTTTTTTGCTTTTTCTATTGAAATAAAACTCACATAACATAAAATCCACCATTTTAACCATTTTTTAAAGTGTACAATTCAGTTGCTTTTAGTAATTCACTATGTTGTGTAGCCATTACCACTACTTAATTTTGGAATATTTCCATCACCTCTAAAAGAAACCTTGTACCCATCAAGCAGTCACTCCCTGTATTTTTTTCTCTTTCATTTAATTTCATTTTGAAAGAATTTTGAATAAGACTCACTAAACTGTTCCAATCCATGAGCATGGAATGTTTTTCCATCTCTTTGTGTCTTCCTCAATTTCTTTCATAAGTGTTCTGTAGTTTCTAGAGCATAGATCCTTTACCTCTTTGGTTAGGTTTATTCCTATGTATCTTATGGTTTCTGGAGCTGTTGTAAATGGAATTGATACCTTAATTTCTCTTTCTTCAGTTACACTGTTAGTGTACAGAAATGCAACTGATTTCTGTCCATTGATTTTGTATCCTGCCACGTTGCTGAACTGCTGTATGAGTTCTAATAACTTGGGGGTGGAGTCTTTTGGGTTTTCCACATAAAGTATCATGTCATCTGTGAAGAGAGAGTTTGACTTCTTCTTTGCCAATGTGGACGCCTTTTATTTCTTTTTGTTGTCTAATTGCTGAGGCTAGGACTTCTAGTACTATGTTGAACAATGATGGTTAGAGTGGGCATCCTTGTCATGTTCCTGACTTTAAGAGAAAAGCTCTCAGTTCTCCCCCATTGAGAATGATATCCGTGTGGGCTTTTCATAGATGGCTTTTATGATGTCGAGGTATGTTCCCTCTATCCCTGTACTTCGAAGAGTTTTTTTTTTTCGAAGAGTTTTAATGAGGAAAGGATGTTGTATTATTTTGTCAAATGCTTTTTTAAGAAAAAAGAGTCACTAATGAGTCACAAGTCA
Source organism: Eumetopias jubatus (assembly GCF_037043125.1). Classification (NCBI taxonomy): domain Eukaryota; kingdom Metazoa; phylum Chordata; class Mammalia; order Carnivora; family Otariidae; genus Eumetopias; species Eumetopias jubatus. The sequence continues at coordinate 35,615,161 of NW_028274810.1, read as the reverse complement.
GTCTCAAATAATTGCTAAATAAATTACTAAGAGAACGTTTATCTCTAATTCTATGATCCTATTCCATTCTGGACATTATTTCCCTCCAAGTGAAATATTCTTTCTTGGAGGATTCCCACTGAAATTTTCCAAGAGATGCAACTTGCTTTTTGGACTCATTTATTCATTCATTCAACACTTATTAAAAGCTTGGATGGAAAAGAAATTAAAAAAATAGTTTCCACCTTTAGAGAGTTCACAATCTCATAATAGAAAGAGACTAGCATGAAAATGATTGAGTATCAATACGAAGGAGAAGTTCTACCTTGCAGTGTGATGAGAAGGAATTAGGAAGAATTTCAAAGAAGCTATGATCATAAGTTGACCTTAGAAAAAATATATAGGTATTTTCTCATTGACATTTAGACTCCTTCTCAGGGTTACACTGCTGCTTTCCTACCATGGCCTGTGCAAATCCCAGAAGGATAATATAAGGAAACTAGCTTTCATACTGACCAAGAGGAAGGAAGACAAAAAGGAAAGAGAGGAAGAAAAGAAGGAAATAAAGAAACTAAAATTTATCAAGTATCTACAATGTGACAAGCACACATATTTTCTTATTTAATTCTCCTAATAATTCCTCAAAGTATATACTCTTATCCACATTTTGTTCAGAGCAAAAATCTCTCATACTACTTCATTTTGGCTGTATAGGAACACATACAAACATTTTTCAAGTGAGACAGGGCTATGGTGCTACAAAGTTTGGTATTTCAATGTGAAAACTTCCACTAAACACCTCTAATTTGCCAGTGATCTTTTAGGACTTATATCAAAGTCATTATAAAATGCGAAGAAAACTGATGAAGGTATTTGTAACCCATGCTTTGTAGAGAGCTAGGGGGGAAGAGGACCAGAAGTAGAGAATACTTTAAGATTAAAGACAGGCATTCGTACTGATGCTCATGCCAGGGAAGGTTTCAATCTCCCAGTCAGATGGCCAGAAACGGGGAGTAATTTTTTAAAAGTCATGGAGAATGAACCTCGTGTTTCCAAGGATATAATCTTCCTGTGGCATCCTGCTTGAAAGTTATTCTTTGCCCTGATGAAAAGCTGAAAGGAATGAAGCATTTCTCGCCTGCTGAGAATAGACCACAGTGATCCACCAGCTAGAACTGTCAGAGATCCAAACGATACTAGAGCAGCATGTAGAAGTAAGTAAGGCCAGAAAGCATAGGACTAGGCCTTGTTTAGGATAATATAGACAATGGTGGATCTTTTTTAGGCAGGAAATCTGAACAGGGAACATTGTAGACCAGGCTGCTGTAAGAGTGGGTCAGGGGTGAAGGTTGGGGATGGAAGGAGACCTCTTGCAGGAAGAAGGAAGACAAATAGATTATTGAGTATGAGAGTGAATGCAAAGCATGTGGGGAACCAAACTGGGAACTTTAGAGTCCAGGAGATAACAGCTGAGAATGAGGCAACAGAAGCATTGCTTCAAAGATAAGGGTAGAAAAAAAATAAAAAAGATAAGGGTAGAGAGCTCTGGGTTGTCATAGATAACAAGCAAATACAGAAGTTGGAGGCCTTCTACAGCCACCAGCAACTGAGAAGGATTCATGTAAAGCCTAAGAAGTGGGTTACTGTTTGGCAGAAAAAGAACATTTAAAAAAGGAGAGCCAGAACTCAGAAGTAGGGAGAAATGGAAGGAGTTAGTATTTTTTTGAGCACCTATTATGTCAGGCATTGTGCTGTGTGTTTTACTTCTTATTTAAAACTCATGGGACACCTGCATGCTTCAGTTGGCTGAGCGTCCAACTCTTGATTTTAGCTCAGGTCATGATCCCAGGGTCATGGGATTGAGCCCCGGGTTGGGGTCCCCACCTCAGTGGGGAGTCTGCTTAAGATTCTCTGTCTCCTTCTGCCCCCCACCACTCTCTCTCTCTCAAATAAACAAATCTTAAAAAAGTAAAATAAAACTCAAATCCACCCAAGAAAGTAAGAGACCATTCCCATTTTATAGACAAAAAGTCTGGGGTTTAGATTTTGTTATTGTAGTTGGGAAGACACTATATCAGATTAGCAAAAAGAACAGAGGTAGGGAGAAGAAACACCTTTTAACAGGGAATTAGAAGAAGCTTTAAAAAGCTTTAATGTAATATGCTAAGATAAAGTAAACAAAACCAAGAAAACTTACCCTTGGGCCCGGTGCTCCAGGTGGACCCTATAACATAACAAATTTTAATTTTGCAGTAGAGATCTCAAACCAGGCAAGCATATAAGCATCAATGTAAACAGATATAAATGTAAATAAACTCACTGGAGGCCCTGGTTGACCTTTTGGCCCTTGGGGACCCTAGAAAAATGGAGACAAAGCACAATATGTATATCTTATGCTTTCAGTTTGGTATAAACAAGACAACTAAGATTCAACCTCTACCACTGCCTTTCCTGTGAGGCAGGTCATAAGATTCAAAGTTGTTTAACTATATTGAAGTTATATGGTCTTTTTACTCAACTTTCACACACATTCATGAACAAGCTGGATATTTACTTTCATGTTTTATTAATATTACTAGAAACTGAATTTATTCATTTTAATAAACAATTATAAATGTAACATTTAAAAAAGTTAATATTGCTTAAGTATGTTTTTCCTGTTATTTCTATCTACCATCCACCTTATCAGCAAAGATGGAAACTTTAGTGTTCTTAGACACCTCCTTTTCCATCAACATCCACCTATAATTTGGCTACCTACTACTATTGAATTGACCTCCAAATCTCTCCAAAATACTACTTCTCCGTCTTCACAGCAACTGTCTTAGTTTAGTGTTAATCATGTGCTATACACCGAACGTTTGTGTCCCCCACCCCCCGCCAGATTAACATATTAAAGGCTTAATCTCCAGTGTGATGGCATTTAGAGGTGGGGTTTGTGGGAGGTAATTAGATCACATGGAGCCCTTATAAATGGTAGAGACCTTCTAAGAAGAGGCACAAGAAAAATGATCTTTCTACCATATGAGGATACAGCAAGAAGGCAGCTGTCTGCAAACCAGGAAGAAGATCCTCACTTGACACTGAACCTACAGCACCTTGATCTTAGACTTCAGAGCCTCTAAACTAAGAGAAATAATGTTTGCTGCTTAAGCCATCCAGTCTATGGCAATTTGTCTATAACAAATTATAGCCCTAGCCAAGACATCACATTTTGCTTGGACTCCTAATCTGACGTCCTGACTTTATTCTCTCTACCATGCTAACTATATTTTACTTATAAAATGGAAATCTAATCAGGTCATTATTTAGTTAAGATTATTCAATGGCTCTTTATTGTCTAGAAGATAAGTTATAAACTTCCTAACAGTGGTAGCTACTATTTATTGAGAACTTACTACATACCAAGTCGTGTGCTCACTTTTTGAGAACTAACTATATGCCAAGCTGTGTGCTATATTTCAGTTAAGAGAATGGCAACCAGCAAATACCAGACAGAGCTAGGATTAAAATTGAAGTCAACTGAATAAAAATGTATATATTCTTAATCAATGTACACCACTGCCTCCTCTTCAAAATATGGGCCTCACCTCTACTTACTCTCCCCAACACACCTACACTCCATCCATAACCAACTACTTGTAGATCTCTGAATCTTCAAAGTTCTTTCACACATGCTTGCTTTTGCATGTGCTATTTCCTTGACCAGGAATGCTCTTCCTTACTTTCTTTATCTGTTTAACTCTAATTCCTCTTCCAGTATGTCTTTAAAACTCTATATTCACCTTGCTCACCCTTCCCTGGCCACCTTTCTCCTGTTCACCCAATCACTTCTGCATTCCCTAGTACATAACACAGTGGAAAATCCCTAGGAACCCTTAAGAGTGTCTTAGTCACCTTTTCATTTTCTGGAACAAGAATAGTGACTACTTTGTAGCAGGTATTTGAAAATTGTTATCGAATGAATGGATATTGTTAAAATTAACTAGTATTAATTTAGAAATTAGAATAATTAAAATGTGTATAGTAAAATGTGAAAAGTTATGTTGACATTTTTCAAAATGAAACAACAGTAATTGGGGCGCCTGGGTGACTCAGTCATTAAGCGTCTGCCTTTGGCTCAGGTCATGATCCCAGGGTCCTGGGATCCAGCCCCACATTGGACTCGCTGCTCAGTGGGAAGCCTGCTTCTCCCTCTCCCACCCCCCTGCTTGTGTTCCCTCTCTCGCTGTCTCTTTCTCTGTCAAAAAAATCTTAAAAAAAAAAAAAGAACAGTATTCACTGTTAAGAATGTCTGCTCAAACTATGGACTCTGAGAAACAAACTGAGGGTTCTAGAGGGGAGGGTGGTGGGGGATGGGTTAGCCTGGTGATGGGTATTAAAGAGGGCATGTACTGCATGGAGCACTGGGTGTTATACACAAACAATGAATCAGGGAACACTACATCAAAAACTAATGATGTAATGTATGGTGATTAACATACTATAATAATAAAAAAAATGTCTGCTCAAGGGGAGCCTGGGTGGCTCAGTCAGTTAAGCATCTGACTTTGGCTCAGGTCGTGGTCTCAGGGTAATGGGATCCAGCTCCACATCCAGGTCCCTGATCAGTGGGGAATCTGCTTGTCTTTCTCCCTCTGCCCCTCCCACTGCTTGTGCTCTCTCTCTCTCTCTCAAATAAATAAATAAAATCTTAAAAAAAAAAAGAATGTCTGCTCGGGGCGCCTGGGTGGCTCAGTCATTAAGTGTCTGCCTTCAGCTCGGGTCGTGATCTCAGGGTCCTGGGATCGAGCCCCGCATCTGGCTCCCTGCTCCGCGGAAAGTCTGCTTCTCCCTCTTCATCTGCCTGTCCCCCCAACTTGTGCTCTCTGTCTCTGAAATGAATAAATTAAATCTTAAAAAAAAAAAGAATGCTCAAACTTTCACTTATTTGATGGTCAACTGAATGTTAAGATAACATTGAGTTAAATTCAGATTATGGTTAAAAGATGACAAAACACAATTTATCTTCAATTGAGATTTGAATAATGTTGATGTTATGCTTGACTTATATTAAGTATTGCCAGAGCTGTTGATTCTAAATATCCTGTGACAGCTAGAGCCAACAATAGTAACTTAAAAAATGGTAGAGTACTCCAGTACCACGCTTGCTGGTCATTTCTTAGTTTGCATGGCTTATGATTACAATTTAAAGTAAAGAATGTACAAAACTTGTACCTCAGGAGCTGCATGATAAATTATGGAAATGTCATATCGGAGATAGCCTTTAAATATATAGAGGCTCAGAATGAGTTTGGCTGTGTAAGTTTCTCCATTCTGGAACAACATTGTAAAAATAAACAGTGTACATTTCACCCCACTTGGCATATTTCTGATATTTGCAAAAATCTCACTGGTGGTTCAGGACAAAACATATGTCTTATCTTTGACTTTGAAAGAGGAATTTATCATAAAAAGAAGAAACTATTTCTACTGCTGATTTTATTAATTTCTTTTCAGCTTGTTATCCAAAACAAGTCAGGTCATCGCAAATATGATCAAATGAAATACTTGCAACCAAACAAGACAGAGCAAGACAACCCTAAGAAAACAACTACATAGAACAAGGCAATTAGCCAAGTAAAACAAAATATTATTCAACAATATAGCATTTATTAGTTCTTTTCTATTCCTTTAGCTCACTCTCTCTAGATACTATAGAAAAAGTATCTAAAGCAGTTTATAAAAAAGCAGTTTAAAATGAAACTGATTGTCTATGTTAATTTCCTAAAGGGAAACCAAATTAATGTGAATGGTTAGGGTGATAATTTGGCCACAGTCAAAGCCCACTACTATTGGAAATAGACTCTCTATTTAATCCCAGAATTCACATTTGATCCTCCAAAGGTAACATATTTTTTCTTACTCTTTTAAAATACTGATAAGTGCATGTCCTTGAACCCGAGTATGTTAGAATTTGCCTTTATATAAATGCAATCTTGACTTAGTTTCATAACTTTAGGCTGGCTTAGGTACAGAGGGCTTCCTTATTCTCATTTATAAATTGAGAAGCTTACATTATAGAATGTTTAGTAGCATCCCTAGTCTCTACTCACTAGATGCAACTAGCAACTCTCCCTTTTCCCCAGTTGTGACAACCAAATATGTCTCTACATATTGCCAAATGTCTCCTGTGGTGTGTGTAGCTGGGGGGATGGCTCCTGGTTGAGAACCACTGATTTAGAGGGTTTAATTGGTAATTTAGTAATATTAAATAATATTTATTAGAAGTAATATGATTAGGATGGAATCAGTGAATTATATGGCACAGAAGATAACTACAATTAGGAATCTACGCATGTGGAATCTGCCATATAAATGGCTGAGCTATTCTTAATGTATCTATCTATCTATCTATACCATCTCCTTGCCCAAGTTGCTCCTAAAGCTTATTTTCTGAGACATACTATAATTAATAGAAAAGTACAATAGTGTGGGAATTGGGAGACCTGGGCTCTGGTCTTATCTCTGCACCTAATTAACTGTATGTCCTTGAGTGAGTTGCTTCACATTTGAATCTCAGATATCTCAACTGTAACAAGATTTGGTGAAGATAAATCGCTAAGATTCACTTTAAAATTGTGATTTTCAAACATTTTATCAATTTTCTTCTTCATATTTTATATTTGAAGAAAGAAGGTGACCACACACATACAAGTTGGGAATTTTAAATTTGAAGTTTGTATGAATATAAGGAAGTATGTACTTGAATTAAAAGAGTTTGATAATTTTTTATTTGAATGAATTATACTATCTATGAATTTTAAAAAGAATCATATACATATGTACTTTAAATTCTTAATTTGTTAATATTTAGGACATATTTTCCCATAACTTAGCTTTTCCTTATAAGGCATCTTCTTCACTTTCAAATTGGAGGCAAATAAGATAATTCTGCTAATCAAGAACTGTAAAGACACATGAACTTAGATATAATATGTGAGAAAATGTCAATTGTATTCTTCAACATTTTACTGATTTCCATTAAATAATATGCTATAAAAATGAGGCAGCTAAGCTAAAAATTTAAATGCTGAGATCATTCTCTATTTTTTTCTGCTTCTGTGGCTTTAAGCCACAAGTTGTGCCATTTTGTCAAAATCCTTTTCAGATGATTGACACCAGGATATTATTTTTGTTATGAGTTAAAATTTTATTTTTTTACTAATTGTATCTTTTATTTCTGGTGATCATTTTTGCATTACTTACTTCATAAATTAATCACATTCTAAAAGTGTTTGGTGCCTTATGGAAACCAGGAGATTTTTATAACTTTTTAAGATTAATTTACCAGTAACATAATAGTTTTGAAGCAGGGGAGAGGAGGGGGTTCTACGTGCTATATGCTAGGATGGCTTCTTAGGACATCGTAAAACTCTGGGTCAGTTTAGAGTGTATATATATATATGTATATATATATATAGGAGTGCAAGGACTTATTTTTAAAATAGTCCATAGGCAGGCAGATATGGAGCACATATAGGCAGATATGGAGCAAATACAGAATAGAAAGGAAAAAGTCACTCTTTAATATATGGCAATACAAAAACAACTTTCTTTGCGGTGGAGAGGACCTATTTGGGACCAACACTAGAGTTTATAATGTTAAATTGTAGAAGATATAAAGCTTCCCAGCCATGAAACCCAAATTTATTCTCAAGGGGATACATTCATGTATTGTATAATGAGCTGTAACCTTTTTTTTTTTTAATTTTAAGGCATTGAGTAATGATTTGATCTTGGTATAAAATGGCATAGCTTTATAAATTCTTATGCCAGCTTCACAGAAGATTTAAAAGATTTACAAATCCTGCCTGATAGATTCTTACGTTTCTGATCTTTGTATGAAGAGTGAAGTATCATATTTGTCTCAATACAATAGATCTTGGCTAATAAAAATTCATTCCAAAAATGCCTCATGTACTGGTATTATTTGAGGCTGACCGCCTTGAGGATATATTCGGAAACATAATAGGTACCTAGAAGTCTTTAAGCAGTCAGTTACTTAAACACAGAAATGGAAAATTCAGTTCAACAAACAATTTAAAATTTATCCTCGAGAGTCACTCATATTATACAGATTCTTCCTCTCAAATGTTTAAAGACAACTATCATGTCCCAACCCCTCAAATGTTTTCTAACTCATTCACCAGTAATTTACTAAATATTTACTGAACACGAACTATGAGGTAGGTACGATCTTAGGTGTTGCAGACACAGCTTTATAACAAACAACAGATAAAACTGTCTGTGTCATGGAGCCCACAATCTAGTGGGGCGAGATATAATAAAGCAAGAAACCCAAATAACTATGTAATATGTCAGGTTGTAAGGAAGCAGGTAAAGAAAAGATAGGGAATCTCAGGCAGATGGGGGCATTGCTATTTTACATAGGCTAGTGAGAAAAAGCCTCTCTGAGAAGAGGACATTTAAGTCAAGACTAAGGAACACTTCCCAGGCCTTGTACTATGTCCTACTAGTTCTTATGTCCACAGGTGGCGGTTGGGTTGAGGATAAAGTGTCAGCAAGGAAGTCCACCTTGAGCAAATTATCCCTAAATTACAACTTCATGAATAGGAACTACAGAGATAAAGAGCATATGGGCAAGAAAAAGCAGGTGCAAAACTCAGGAAGTGAAGAGAGAGCAGTGAGAACAAAGGAAAGGGATGCTCAGGTTGCAGAAGTCTGGCAAGGGCAAAACATTCCCGCTATTTCGACTGGTTTTTCAAGGACATGGCTCTGGGATACATCACTGATCTGAGAGAGCCCTTCTCTGAATGTGCTTTACTTTTGTCCATGTTCCCCTGTGGGGATGGCCTGACTGGTGCCACCACCTGCTTTATTCTGGATGCCATATGTCTATCAGCACCACCTAAAATTTCAGGCATAATCCGCTGAATTTGCAATCCATCAGAGCCACTGAATTTTCTTTCATACGATATACCTGTGACATTGTCATAGGGACTTGTGGTTTCCTAACCCTGAGGAAAGCTTATGTTCCAGCCACAGAACTTGGAGAGAACAGGTCGGGAAGGCAGTTGGAAACAGACAAGTCTGGAAAGTGGGCTAATTCCAAGCCTCTCTACTTTTCCTTTCCCCTTTCCACTCCTTCTGGGGGATATGACTTCACTGTGTGCAGTCATCCTTGCTTCCTGCTAGAGTAAGTCCCCTGAGGAAATATGCAGGCCAGGCTTCTGCAAATTAAAAACATCTATTTTGGGGCACCTGGCTGGCTCAGTCTGTAGAGCATGCATCTCTTGATATTTGGGGTTGTGAGTTCAAGGCTCATGTTGGGTGTAGAGAGTACTTAAAAATAAAATCTTAAAAAAGAAGAGGAAGAAGAAAAATATCTATTTTGATCCCTCTGGGGATTCTTAGGCTATCTAAAATCACTTAATTTCCCTTCTTCAGCTAATTAACATAACTGCAACGTACTTATTCTGAGCCCCAAGCATACCCTATGGTGAAAAGAGAAAATGTCAGCTGGGTCAATGTAATTTCATTACCTTTCAAGCAAGACTTTTCTGCAACCTTTAAGTTTATTCTTATTTGCCTTCTGTACTTGGTTTCACTCTCCCTCATTTTACTCCATGCCTGCGCTCTGTTTAAGCTCATGCTTTAGTAAGTTCAGCAGAATCTCTGCTGGGGAAGTGGCCTCTTTACAAAATATCTTCTTTAACCTGGAAGAACTGGCATCCCATAAAAGTAGGAAATAGTGCCAGCATAAGCCATATAGGGCCAGAATGTGCTATGTACCTTTTGTCCATCCTTTCACAATTGTTTCCAATTGGCTGCAATATATAGCTCATGATTTGCTTCTGCTTTGCCCCTCTTGGGCGCTGACTGGACACAGTGGGCATACCCCTAAGGCGACTTGGCGGCGCTCTTGCCCCAGCACTGGTGTAGAAGGCTCACAGAGCAAATGCCTGACGCCCGACAAGGCAACTTTGCCATTTCACACAGTGCCTGGGAAGTATTTGATTGGCGGGTTCTTAAACATGTTTAGGGGTTATGTTCAGGTCTCACTACAAGGTACCATATAGGTTAGTTCTACTTCCTGAAAACGGTAATTTTATTTTTATTCCACAAGTATTAGAGACATAATAATGAAAAAAATCAAACAAGGCCCTTGCTTTTATGGAACTTATGTAGCCTAGTGACAAGTGATAATATAACCACAAATTTAAACTTACAGTTTCACCTCTGATGCCTTTTTCACCTCTGGGTCCCTACAAGAAAACAAAAAATGTCGGTTTAGTGCTACTGAGTTATTTATCCAATGTAGTTGAGGCAATATACAGAAACATGATAACTTATGTTTTTGTTCTTTCTATCTAGCAAGAGCTTCTTTAGCAAATTTATATAAATTCTAGTTTCCTTTTCCTAAAGTAAGCAGAGCAAAACACAAACAAAAACAATTTATTGATTTATCATGTTGTGCACAAAGTGAGACAGGGATAACAAGCACTCAGTTAAGTCAAAACAGCTGATCTGACAATCAAATACAGAGCAATTTAGAAGGGAAGTTACCAGACTACATTCTTCTAATATTTGTTTACCTCAGCCTTTGAAAACCTTGTTTCTAGGGTGATGTCCTCCTTTTCTTTCATTTTCTCTTTCTATTCCTCCTTCTGAGCTACATCCCACAAACTTTGCTACGTTGCACACAAGAACATTCAGTTTGAAATATTTTCTAACTTTCCTTGAGACTTTCTCTTTGATCCATGGATAATTTAGAAGCACATGGTTTAATTTTCAAGTGTTTGGAGATTTTCTTATTATCTTTCCAGTTTACTGATTTTTACTTTAATTCCATTATGGCCATAGAACATACCTTGTATGACTTCAGTTCTCTTAAGTTTAGTAAAAAGTTTTTTAATGATTCAAAATACGGTCTATTTCAGTGATTTCCCATGTACAGTTGAAGACAAAGTATAGTCTGTTATGAGATGGATGTACTATTTAAAAAATTTCTGCTAATATTTTTGTTTTCATCCTTGTGGAAATTATATATGTATTTTTTATTTTAAAAATGAGATAATACTATTCATCTTTTCAAAACCTGAATTTATACTTTTACAATATGTTATGAATATTTTCCATACTAATCCACATTCTTCCAGATAATTATAATGCTTACTTGTGCTTAATAAACTATAATCTTTTTATTGAATTTCCTATTAGATTATTTCTAATTTTGGTCATGATAACACTGTGACAAATATCCTTGTACTCTGTAAAAATTGTCCTCCAGAAAGTTTGTTTGAGATTGCATGCACGCCTGCAATATAGGGGAGTATATGTCTTCTGATACACACCAGGTACTATCATTCTTTGTTCATCTTGCAGGCTAAAAATACGATCTCATTATTTCACCACTGATATCACTTCTTTTGTGTTTCCTGTCTTGTTCTGAACTCCTTTTAAACTGGGATATTAACTTTCAAAAACTAATTTTTAAGATACCTTTATAGAACTTGTTTTTATGCCCCCCTCCCTCCAGCCCAGTATTAACAAATTGGTATGTACGTTTTTTCATACCTTTTTTCCTAATCAATATTGACAAATATATTTATGTATGTATGGGGTGATTGGTTATATTTTATAATACTGATATCATATTATGTACTCTTGTATGCATCAGATTTTTCACACTTAACAATACATCATGAACAACCACAAGGCAGCTGAACTAGATATAACTGTTTTTAATATTCACGTAGTAGTCTATGAAATGGCTAGACCAAGGTTTACACAACCATTCTTTTACAGATGAACATGTGATTTCAAGTTTTGCTAATACAGCCATTACTGTGAAAAAAATCTTTGTAAACATTCCTTAGTGTACTGAGTGCTTAATTTCTATGGCACAAATTCCTCCAAGTGGAACTGATTGGTCATAAGGTATATGCACTTACATTTTAACAAATATCTTTCCATGGAGGCTATAATTCACATTTCGACTAGGGATAAACTGTTCTCCCTAATACCCTTCTGAGAAGTTAGATGTAATATCCTATTATTACTTTAATTTGCATTCTGTGACTGTAAGTTAGGAGAGCATCTTTCCAAATAATTATTGACCTTTGGATTTGTTCAATTTTCTATTGAGTTTTCTTTTTCATACCAACTTCTAAGAGCTCTTTATACATGAAGTCATTATATGTTTTTGCAATCACTTTTCCCCAGCTTATATTAATTTTGTTTGTGGAATCTTTTTCCATTCAAAATTTTAAAATTTTCAAGCAAATACATATTCTGTTCTTTTATATAGTTTTAAGACTTCCTTTCTTATATAAAAGGTCTTCTCAACCCTTAAGCTACACTTTAGCTTTCTAGATTTTTTTTTTTATACTTTAAAGTCTTAAAAAAAAAGATTAAAGAAGTTGGGTGAAATAGGGTTCCAATTTCTTACAGCAACAGTAGGACTAAAAATAATTCCATCTCCCTTCCCTATCACTGGTATAGGAATGCGCATGTGGCTGATCAGTGGACATGAGGAAAAATGCTATGGGAGACTTCTGGAAAAAAACTTCATTTTTTCTGAAGATAGGGCTGTTTTCACTTTGGATAATTACATCTGGATGTAATTGCTGAGAAATTGTAGTCATCTTGCTAGAAGCCTAATTATGAAGCTAACACTCAGGACGGCAGACTAAAGACATGGAAAGAACCTGGTCTTAGATAACATGATTGAGTCACTAAATTAACCAAACCTGAAGCCCTTCCTACCTCTGGGCTTCCCACATGTGATATAAATTTCCTTATTATTAAAACCAGTTTGATTCAGGGTTCCTATTAATTTATAGCCCCAATCATCCTGATATACCATTTTTGTTATAATTAAATTCCTATATATTCTGAGATCTAATTCTGGGCTCTAGCCTGTTTACACTCATCTATTTGTTTATTCCTTTGTACTACCATATAGTTTCATTTACAATGACTTAGAAGTAATGTTTCCTTATTTGGAAAAGCAAGTCTTTCGTCCCCCACTGTTATTTTTTTTTTTCCACGAAGTATTGGCCTTCTCAAGTGCTTATTCTTTCATAGTGAGCTTTTCTTAGAAGTTTCTTCGTAGAATGGAAAAGATGGAATATGGAAAATATTTGATGTGCATGTTGAATATCAGAAGGACCTTTAAGAACTATCTATAAACAAAAGATATTTTAATTGGGCCATTTCTTTATTATAGTTTCCTTGACCAATTAAATTTGCACATTTTTTGACAGAGGAGAACAATCATTCAGTAATCACAAATATGTGTTTCTTAGCTTGCTGAAGAACCACCCACCAAAATCTGAGAATTCTCCCACTTACAATATCCCACTTAGACTATATGGCTCTGAGTGGTAAATGCTGAAAATCTAGAGAAATGTTGAGTTATACTTTTTATTTTGTAAAGCCAAAAACTCAGCAATTTTGGTGGGAAATTCTTTCCTAATTTATCAAAGAGAATATACTTTATACTCAAAGCATTCCATTTTATATATTAAGACTGTGTGTCTCTCCATATAACACTTTCAAAGGATTCAAAATACTGATTCCCTAAAGGGAATACCTCTTTCCTCTCCAAATCTCAACTTGCCCCTACCTATTGGGTTCTTCCTCTTGTATGTTTACACTACTGTTAGTATTGTCAAACTCTCCCCTGACCACTCTGCCAACCATTGTCTTATTTTTCTGTTTTATTTCGTACTCAAATTTCTAAAGGCACTGGCCTCTACTAACTGTCTCAATTTCCTCTCCAGACACAGCTTGAATGGGGGCAGAAGGAGCACTGATCTTGAAGGAAGAAACATCACCTATGTAATTCACTAGCTGTACCACCTTGAATAACTAGGTGAACCTCTGTAAACTTAATCTGTTTCCCCATGTCTTAAATAGAAATAATAATACCTACTTCAAAAGTTTGTTGCAGGAATTTGAGAAAAGTTATTAAATATTGATATTTATTTCCTTCCTTACTGCAGTCTGTACTTTATCTTCTACTACAATTTATTTTCTTAAAGATCACTGTTAACCACTCCCTACTTGAAACTCATCTATCTGAACCTTGTGCTTTTCTGTTTTTCCTGGTATTCCCATGAACTATCTCTTTCCTTTACAGTAGGTCAGCACTTCCAAAGACTCAAATCTTGGCTGCCTGCAGTTCTTTTGCTAAGCTTTCTCCTTGAGAAAATGGATTCCTTTTATTGCTTTAGTGATCACCTCTATGCTAATGATGCTCAGCCCCTTCTCCCCTGCTCCAGTTCTATTTTCCTTTCTTAATTCAAGTTTTAAGTGTCTCCCTCACTATATACACCCCCTTCATTACACATAGGATCTCTAAGTTCTCAGGAACCACCTTCTAAATGAAAATGCACATCCATTTTTGCCCTTGGCTTCTCAAATACCCAGGGTGATCCTTTTTGGATTACTCTAGAAATAGGGTTAAAGGGGAAAAAACAAGAATATGAAAAAGAAAAGGAAGACCTATATTGTAACAAACTTACAGTTCTACCTGTTGGGCCTATTATACCTTCTTTGCCAAAGGGGCCAGTGTTTCCCTGTTGAGGTAAAAGGAAATCAGTCAGTCTCACCGCCAGTATAATGCAGAAAAATTCTAGAAAATTTCTTGTGCAACGGTAAAATAGTCCGTGTTCACGCAATTCCAGTTTTTAGTATAAAATCTTATAGTATCAGAAGAAATCATAGTACTTTTGATATGCAGAATGTGACACAATTCTATATATTATTACAGATTCCTATCAGGAGAGTTACATCTGTATAATTTCTAACAAACTGATAAATCAGTATTCCAACTTTTATGTGGTGATAACTTCAACGATGCCATTTTACATGTGGGTCGTTACATAACAAATGCAATTACTTTACATAAAAAAGACTACATAGAATGATGAACAAAATAAAAAAGAGGTGGTCCATATATGCAATGGACTATTACTCAGCCATCAGAAAGGATGAATACCCGCCATTTGCATCAACATGGATGGGCCTGGAGGGGATTATGCGAAGTGAAGTAAGTCAAGCAGAGAAAGAAAGTCAATTACCATAGGGTTTCACTTCTTTGTGGAACATACGGAATAGTGTGGAGGACATTAGGAGAAGGGAGGGAAAACTGAAGGGGAAGAAATCAGAGAGGGAGACGAACCATGAGAGACCCTGGACTCCGGGAACCAAATTGAGGGTTACAGAAGGGGGCGTTGGGGGGATGGGTAACCGGGTGGTGGATATTAAGGAGGGCACGTATGGTGATGAGCACTGGGTGTTATACACAACTAATGAATCGTTGAACACTACATCAGGAACTAATGATGTACTATATGCTGGCTAATTGAACATAATAAAAAAAAGAAAAAATTTTTGAATAACTTTCTTTATAGACGTTGAAGGAGATGTCTGAGTGACATGCAGTATAGAATTGAGAGAAGGTTTGGGAAAGAAACACAGAACATCATATAGGACCAACTTCAGTTTCTCCATCTGTTAAATAAGATTGCCTGTGTCATAGGGCCATTGTGAGAATTAAACGTGAAAAACGATTTTGAAACTGTAAGCTGTTATTGATTATGAAGATAACTTTGAATAAGCTCAATCTGGTCAACTCTTCCCTAACTATGTATGGAACCGATCTTTTTTTTTTTTTTTATTGAAGTATAACTCACATGCAATATCCTATTAGTTTCAGGTGTACATCACACTGACTCAATATTTGTATGCATTACAAAACGATCCCCACATTGTCTAGGTACTATCTAGTATACAAAGCTATTACAATATTACTGACTACATTTCCTATTCTGTAAATTACATCCTCATGACTTACTTATTTTATAACTGGAAGTTTGTACCTCTTAATTCCCCTCACCTATTTTGCCTGCCCCCAACCCCTCCCCTCCTCTAGTTACCAACAGTTTCCTTATATCTACGTATCTACTTCAGTTTTGTTTTGTTGGCTTGTTTTATTTTATTTTTTTATTTTTATTTTTCTTAAAGATTTTATTTATTTATTTGAGAGAGAGAGAATGAGAGAGAGAGAGAGAGAGAGAGAGCACATGAGAGGGGGCAGGGTCAGAGGGAGAAGCAGACTCCCTGTTGAGCAGGGAGCCCGATGCGGGACTCGATCCCAGGACTCCAGGATCATGACCAGAGCCGAAGGCAGTTGCTCAGGCAACTGAGCCACCCAGGCGCCCCGGCTTGTTTTATTTTTTAGATTCCACATACAAGTAAGATCATACTGTATTTTCCTTTCTCTGTCTGACTTACCACTTTTTTATGAATACAAAATACCTGTTGTATTATTTTCCCTCAACCTCCACTCCCACTCGCAGCAAATTTCAGTCTTTCTGGCTCACACTTAACCCGAATTCTTAAACGTAGTTATCTAATAGGCTTTCTTTTTGTCCAACGCCTGCCAAGGTACAGAAAATACTAGCAATTGAGATCATTATGTCATAAAGTCCATCCACAGAGAGCCTAGAATGAGATAAATTAGCTGGTACTATAAAAGTAAATCTAATGGAATCACTTTTAAATACAAAGACTGACTTTAAGTGATAATTTGTAAATACGGCACCCAAATCTCAAAGATCCACAATCAAATCCAGAGAGTTGATTTCTTAACCTAATCAAATTTAAGCCCTAGACTGGTTTATCACTGAAAAAAAGTCAACAAAGTTTTCATCTAATGAACTTGACCATGATCTGACTCTCTAAAATAATGATTTGTTAAAAGAATGGAGAGGTATACATGAACTCTAGAAAACAGTAGACCAAACAGCAAAAAATTGTCTATGTTTATCTAAATGTGTCTGAAACACGAGGTGTTATGATTTTATTATTTATTATTTATTTTATACTTTTAGAGAGGGAGAGAGAGGTGTTGGGGGAGAGGCAGAGGAAGAGGGAGAGAGAGAATCTCAAGCAGGCTCCACGCCAGCATGGAGCATGAGGCGGGGCTCCATTTCACAAGCCTGACATCATGACCTGAGCTGAAATTGAGAGTCAGACACTTAGTGGACTAAGTTACCCAGGCGCCTCTGAGGTGTTATGATTTTAATGGTTGGTACCAGCTAACTACATAAATACATCTTTGAGATGAAGAACAATTGATCCAAATTTCCTGCTTCAATTAATTTATTTAATCATCTAGTACTTATTGATTATTGAGCAAGAACTAGTTACTAGGCCACTTAATATCCATTCTATATTCTAATTATGCAATTAGCAGGCAACCTTATAACATATTATTTGATCAATCAGCTGTGGCTTCAAATTTTGGCTCTTCTACTTACTAGCCAGATAATGGCCTTGAGAAAATTACCTATCAGAGACTTAGTTTCCCCATCTAAAAAATGGGGATAATAGCATCTCACACAGGATTTTTATCAGGATTAAATGATATAAGGGTCACAACCTGAACACTGGTAAATAATAGTTTTTTGCTAAATATTAACCTATCGTGACTTTTCATTGTCTTTATAATGACTTAATAAGAGATCTCTGCTGTTATAAATTGGTATTTGTGAGCAGTTACCAGAACTTTACTGTTGGTGAACTGATAAAAGTTTCTGGAGCTGCAAAGCAGTATAGGCTCAGGCTCTGGCCTACGGAAACCCAGCACTTGGTAAGATTCTGCTTAGGACAGATGCTAGGCAGGGAGCCAACTTCTCTTTGACAATATCAAGAAAGGACTAGTTAATGGAGAAAACTTCATAAAACTAGAATGAAGGTATTTAATTAGTAGAGAACTTAATATATAAGAACTTAAAAGCGATATTTATTATAGAGAAGCCTGTCCACATATAACCCACCTGTGGATAATCAAGAATTGGGCCTTATATAAAAGCACCAACTTTCCATGGCTCTTCGGAAATCATAAAAATAACTAATAAATTTGCACCTGAAGAAATGTTGAGGCGGGTCTTTAAGCAAATATTTCTCATGACAACACTGACTTTTGTATTACCGAAAATAATTTATTGTGAGAGTTGGAGAAGGGGTGTAGGATTTCAAAAATTTGACTTCTCATTTAATATTTTGCACAAGATAGTGGTTTTCAGCTGTAAAGTCCTTCAAGATTCCTTTCTCCTGTTTCTGGACCTGTCTGCTTCTTCTCTCTGCTGTCTCCACCCTTGCCCCAGTAGCTGCTATTAGTTAAGGGGGTGCTACTGCTAAAGTCAAACCACTCTTTGGCATTTTATAGCTTTTTTTTTTCAGTTTTATAGATCATCTCATCAATTAGGAGACTGTGGTTAATGAAAACAAAAACAAAACAAAAAGCAAAACAAACAAACAAAACCCAGTAATTGCTGATGGCTTACCTAACGCTATTTCTATTTGCTACAGTCTGCAATTCTAGGCAGAATTCTAGGCAGCTAACTAGAGTTCTTCAGACACCAGCCTTTGCAATCTCTAAGCAGTTCCTCATCACTCTCCAGGGATAGCTACCCCTGAGCTGGGAAAACATAGCTATTGGGAAATATTTTTCAAAGTGTGGTGTGAGGAGCTCTGGTGGCAAGCCTCCTCCAAGTGGTGTGTGGGGGTGGTCTCTGGTTGTATTAATGCTTATAACATGAAACTGCTTTATGTTTTTGTTCCTAGTGTGAGTTAATAAATACATTATCCAGTATCAACATTAATTCTGATATATATTTTCTAAAGTAAGAACTGGGAAAAGGGGTGGTCTCTGGGGTCCTTTGCTCAAATTAATATATTAACTGAAAAAGGCTGAGAACCTTTGCATGCGATATACTGAGTTTCTATCTTAAAAGTCATTTTATTAAGTTATTAATTTGGAGTATATTAATTTTAGAGTTCTTAATGCTAATTCCCACAATAAGCAAAGAATCACAATTTCCCGGCAAGTAGAATGACTTTATACTTACTCTCTGTCCAGTAGGACCTTTAGGACCTGATACTCCAACAATGCCAACATCTCCCTCAGGACCCTAAAAATATAATTAAAATAAAAAGTCAAAATCTTTAATTCTCTATGAACATTTTACAAGTGAAATAATCTTGTAACAATCTATTGAGTCGGCTCTTAAAAAATGGAATGTTAATGTGAACGGATAGTTAATGATGTACATGCTGAAGTGCTACGGAGGAATTGTTCTGAAGTATGCAAGTTACTTTGAAGTACGCCAAAATGAATTCAGAGAGGGAGAGACAGACAGAGAGATTCATGATAGCAGGTAGAATAAAAAGCTGTGGTAGAATCTAGGTAATGGATATATGGGTTTTCATTCATTCTCTCAACTTTGCTGTATGTTTGAAAATTTTCAAAATAAAATGTTACATGCAAACAATGAATCATGGAACACTACAATGATGTAATGTATGGTGATTAACATAATAAAATAAGTTAAAAAAATGTTTGGGAAAATGGAATGTGAGGGGACAAAGGCGAGTTAGTCAATAAAATTGGTAGGAAAATACATAGCTACATAAATTTAAAATTAATACTTAATTTAATAGTCAAAATTCAAATATATAACTGTACCAATGGAAATTTTGCAGATTAAGAAATACAAAGGCTCAAGTCAGAGACTAAATATTGGTATTTCGACATCTTTCTGATGAACAGCAGAAAATGTGTAAACATACTCTGGGGCCTGGGAATCCTTGGAAACCTGTCAAACCTTGAACACCATGTTCTCCCTGCAATATGAATAGACAGGATAATCATTATTGCGCAATGGTGGCCTGGCCTGTAGAATAATAATACTTAGTGAATTTCTGAGTTGGCACATACAGGCTCGCCTTTCAGACCAGGCTCTCCACAGGGTCCTTGATCACCTTGTGCTCCTCGGTGACCTTTTTTACCTTGAATTCCAGGTTGACCAGGTAGCCCTTGTTCACCCTATGGACCGAAAAAAAAAAAAAAAAAAAAGAAAGGTGATCTTGACTTTAGAATCTACAAACATATCGGCTTTTAAATGAAACCCAAATACAGGTCCATCCTTAGGCATAAGTACAAGGCCCTGGGGAAATCAAATTCTGCATGGTCATTCTCCCTACCAATATTTTCACACAGTAATATTTGATTATAATAAGCAATAAGGGTAACAGTGGAGAAAGAAAATTCCAGGGATTGTGGTCGTAAGTGTGGAAAGAAGAGGGAAGGGGTGACCTCAAAACTATGAGCAGGATAGTGGGGCTAGAGAAGGGTGAGAGGTGGCATGTGTGAGGGGGTGTTTATACATAATAGAATTTGTATTGTATTTGAATTGGTATTATTTTGCTGCGTTTTCCTCACCATACAGAGATGATTCAGCTGATAACAGAAACAGAGCAGGGTCTCCTGAAGTGTGAGCCCTGGTTTTTGCCATGGTGATCTTTTCAATCCTATCATTAAGAAATTTCCATTACCTGTTTCCCAAGGTCCCCTTTCATTTCATATATACTCCCTTCGTCTCCTAAAATTCCACTTTAAAGATATACTGAATCACCACTGTTCTATTTGTAAAAGTTAAGTCTTTTCTAAATTTGTTTCATTTTTGAAATGAAAGTTGCAGTATCTTTCACACCACCTCTAAAAATGAGAATCAGGAGGATTTTAGAGATAGGTTCATGAAAAATGATGCTTGGTAGATTTTGATCAAAGATTCTTTAAGATTAGCAAATTATCCTTCACTGTCTGGAAACAAAGATACAGCTTTGGGATGTGACAAATATGGATCCTTTTTATTGCCAACTCATGCTTGAGAGACAGGAATTTTATTTCACTTCCTAGTTTTAGCATTGGCTCAGCTACACTGAATTTTAGTGGAAAGGGATGAGTCATTTCCAGTTTACCCATATGGGTCAGATACCTGAACATTCTTTAGAATAGGAACTATGAAAATCAAATTAAGAGGTAATAATGATGAGGGTGCCAACATCTTAACCCTTGTCTTTTATGAAATTGCTTTAGATACTGAACTAAAGTTGTATGGGTTGTATGGGTCAATTCTGCACTGAGATAGTTCTAAAACAGGTTTTATTTAGAAAGCCTTATTGAATATACAATACTCCATACAATGAATATTAATGCAAGATTTAATTATGATCACTTTGACTCTAAGAAAAAAGCTCTACTCTTATCAGATTTATTAATTGGTTGGTTAGATTCAGATTCAGAGGAATAGGAAGTGTTTCTAAGAAAGTATGTATCTGGAAGTAAATAAGATTTCTCTTTTTAGGAGAAGGTGGATGACAGGGAAGAAGAAACAGAACGAGTCAAAGAGCATTTTTTTAAAGCACCGCCAATACTGAGTTAATGAGTTGTTCTGGCAAATTACATGCACTGTGGCTATCACAGGAGATGAGTATGTCCAGGCCACACAGTTTCCTTTTCCTCCTAATGTGTATTTATTTTTGGTCAAATTTACTAAAAGCTATTAATCTTACCATCCTGTGATCTAGCCAATGAACTCAGGGACAATATGTTTGTCAATAGTGCTGCTCACCTATCAGAGAAAAATGTTAAAGTACCTTTGGGCCTGGGACCCCTGGGCTTCCCGGAAGGCCTGATGAGCCCTTGGCTCCTCGCGGACCTGGAGACCCCGCCAGTCCCGTTCTTCCTGGGCTGCCTCTGGTGCCCTAAGAAATAAGATATAAAAATTGGGGCATTTCCTAAAAATCCATCCAGAAGCTCAGTATATGTAGGAGGGGTTGGTCTTCTGAAAGGCTGCTGTTGACACACAGCCCAGGTTTGAGAGTTATCCTGGGCCTCTTTCCCAAATAAGTGAAATATTCAAGTAATGTTTTGACTCACCTAAAGTCTCTAATTATAGTTAATGTAATGGTCTGAGGTATTTAAAATGAAAATACTGAGGCAGTATAGTCTGTCAGTACCTTCGGACTTAAACAGCCTAGGTGTAAAGTATGTGTGTTGTATTTTAACATTCTGTATTATATTCTGAGGTATGCATGACAACTCTAATAACTGATTAATATTTCCTTAAGAAAAATATTCTATGGCTATTAACTAGACCTATTGTGATCATTTCTCAATATATACATATATTGAATCATTATGCTATATATCTGAAACTAATATAATATTTTATGTCCCTTATATAGATTTCAATTTAAAAAAAGACTAAGAAATTTTAAAATAAGTTTGAGTGGTTCATTTGTTAGCTCAGCATGGAAAATCACTTATTGATATGACTTAAATCATGTCCTCAAAGTAAACTTGCTTGAGATTATTGGCCTTGAGGCAAGAACAATGGCCTGAAATGTTAAAGACAGTGAAGCAGTATCAGTAGCCAATTAAAAAACAAGGCAAATGCTTTTGAGTGGTTTTCCTTTCCTCTTGATGAATCAATAGATGCTACCAATACTACTCAGTTGTTTCTTTGGGGGGTCAAGGCTGTCCTGAAGGGACTGAAGAACTAACTTATGTGAACAGTTTGTAGACTGACCATAGGTGAGAATATTTTCAAAGAATTTAAAACACGAAATCAGTACAACCTCAAGTGGAATCTGCTCAAGTGTGATAAAACCGATAGCAATGCAAAGGAAAAAGATTTATTGAACAAATTTACAAAACTTGTGAAAATGTAAGGTATTTAAAGCTATGGATATTCATTGTATTATTCACCACCAGGTACACTGAGGAAAACACTCAGACCTAGCATGTGTTTTTGAACCAGTAGTATCAACAGTGAATTCCATTGACTCTTGCAACCTTTATCTATTCTGTGATTTTTTTTGTGAAAATAGAGACTGAATATCCTAATTTTCTCTATCACACAGCAATCTGATGGCTTAGCAGGGATAAAGTTTTATTGATATATTTTGAGAATGAGATTGAAATGTTTTTGAACAGGAAGAACCACCCTCAACCTCTATTATTGAATAATGAATGGCTTTAGAAACTAGATTTTGCTGCAGACTCTATAATGCTTATCAATGAATTTAACTTAAAATTACAAGGCAAAACAATGTCTATATGTGAAACATATACTTTGGTAGTCATTTCTTTTTCTTTTTCTTTTTCTTTTCTTTTCTTTTTTTTTTTAAGGGTGAGGGCAAGGGCAGAGGCAGAGGGAGAGCGAAAATCTTAAGCAGGCTCCACGCCCAGCACAGAGCCCAATACAGAGCTTGATCTCACAACCCTGAGATGATGGCCTAAGCCAAATTCAAGAGTTGAATGCTTAACTGCCTGAGTCACCTGGGCATCCCAAGTAATTTCTTTTTTTTTTTAAGTCATTTTTTTTTTTTTTAAGTAATCTCTATACCCAACATGGAGCTTGAACTTACAACCCCAAGATAAAGAGTCACATGCTCTACTGACTGAGCCAGCCAGGCACACTGTGGTAAAGTCATTTTGATGACAATTAATGTTTGAATCACAAGTAACGTCAAGCAACTTTATACATTTCCTGTGGTGTCAAAAATTAAAACAATAAGTGAGATCTTCATTTCCCACACAAATTTGCAGTGGGTAGATTTTCTGAGCTCAACTTCTTTCGGTAGCATTTTTTAGCACTAGAGGGAAGAAATCTCTATACCTCAAAATCCATTCAACTCTGCAGCTGAGGAGTTCCCACCTAACAGTTCAACTAGAAATGCTAATATACAGTGTATAACGACATGCTAGAAGGCAAATAGTCAAGAGAAGAATCTAACAGAATTTTATAAATTCCTTCCAAGTAATGAATATGCACAATTAAAATCATATGTTCATGAATTTGGCAGTACCTATCTGTGTGAAAAGAATTTTCAAAGATAAAATATGGAAAACATGGAAAATCTCATTATAGGTCAGCATTAACAAATAAAAAGAAAATTTTGAGGATAGGAAACTGTAATAAGCTAAATATTATCTCTCCTCCCACAAATCATTCTATTTTTTCTCATTAGTAGACTTGTATTACAAAAAAATTGTACTTTTATTGTATTTTAAATTTCATAAAGAAAAATTTTGTGAAAAGTCTATTTTCTCTCGTTACATAAGTTCTTAAATAATACCCTTAAGTTTGCCTCTTGCTCTGCAAAGCCTAAAATAGTTACTAATATTTACGGAAAACATTTGCCGACCCATATTTTAGAAGATGACTGCTACTTTCTCAGTTGATTCCTGGGATACTAAACTGGGGTGTGCAATCATTCTTCTAGGCATTCAGCAAAGATTTGATTATTATATAGAATATCATTTATGTGAAAGGAAGGTACCATGGGAAGCCCTATGAGGAATACATATATAAATAAAATATGGTTTTTGTTTTCAAGAAGCTTAAAATTAAGTGAAAAAGATAAAATGTAATATATAAATAGTTATAATAAAGACAAATATTTTTAAAATTGCCAGATGAGAAGAGAGATACAAAGCAAATACTAGAAGGGTCTGCTTGGTGCTCATCAAAAAAGGAATTACTGAGAAAGTAGAGTAGAACAAGATCATAAGATAAAGATATTGCTGGGGCCCCTGGGGGGCTCAGTCAGTTAAGAATCTGACTCTTGATTTTGGCTCAGGTCATGATCTCAGGGTTGTGAGATCAAGCCCTGCATTAGAGCCCCATGTCCGGCTCGGCACTGAGCATGGAGCCTGCTTGGGATTCTCTTTCCTTCCCCCCCTACCCACGCCCCCCACTCGCATCTGCTCTCTCTCTCAAAAAAAATAAAAGATAAAGATATTGCCCTTAAAGTTACAAATGTGATAGGAGAGGTGATTTTATCTCTTACCATTTCTCTATATTAGTGGCTCTCAATATACATAAGGAACAATTATGAGGACAAAATCCTCATTGGGGGAAGGTAAAAGGGAGGGGAGAAGGAGAGACAGAAGGTCAGTAGGGGGGAGAGTGAGAAGAGGGAGGGAAAGAGAGAGAGAGACAGAGAGAGAGGGAGGAAACAGGGCAGGGTAGAAGAGAAAGAGAGAGAGAGGGAGATCGATCCACATTGTGGACTTAAGATTCAGGTGGTATGGTTCTCCACACGTTGCTTGCATCATTGACCTAAGTGCACTAATCTCTATTTCCTTCCCCTTGCGACATGAACTTGAGAACCCTGGATTCATGTAATCTATCCTATTTCTTTCCCCTTGCCACACAAACCCTGGATTCATGACATGGTGTCATCTTAGAAATCATCAATGCAAATGAAAGCAAATCCAGTCATAGTCATCTGAGACTTTGGGATATACAATTTCAAAAATGTTCAATGAAGACATAGCTGTTATACCAATGACCAGGTCTCTAATAGGAATATGACTTTACAGAAAAGGCAAGTCTCAAAAACAAAATTCTGATAAACAGTGTCCTCCTCACTAAAAACAAAAACAGGTGAGAAACCTAAAGAAACAACAGCTTGCAGAGAAGGAAGGGTATGTAAGCAAGGGAAAAAACAAAACAAAACATACAGACCTAGGTCAATATACAGACTTAGTTCCAGAGTTAAACTAGGTGGAAAGTAGATCAGTGTAAGGATTTTTAAAAATTTTTTTAATTTTCAATTTTTAAATTTTTTTAAATTTTATTTTTATTATGTTATGTTAGTCACCATACAGTACATCATTAGTTTTTGATGTAGTGTTCCATGGCTCATTGTTTTGTATAACACCCAGTGCTCCATGCAATAATGCCCTCCTTAATACCCATCACCGGGCTAACCCATCCCCCCACCCTCAGTGTAAGAATTAAAAAAAAAAAAAAAAAAAGGTGGGTTGTCTTGCAAGGCTGTGAACATCCTCTCCTTGAATGTATTACAGAGGTAATAGATGCCACAGGAGAGACTACCACAGGACAGATTACCCTAGACAGTTTTAGGATACCTCAACATTCCAGAATTCTAATATAGTAGCACTTCACTTGTAATTTTAGGCAATTTTTTAAGACCTTTATTCACCAACAGGAAAAAAATGTATCTTTTGGGTGATTCATGGACAACAGACATTCAGATACTGCTGAACACTCCTGAAGTCAATAGATATTTTTAGCTGAGAATAAAAGGACGCTCAGACTAGTCCTTAGGGTTAACTGAAAACTAGAAACTTTATTTGTAGTGCTATCACACATTTAACAGAGCACAACGAATATGTTCCAAGTCATTTACTGTTCATGTTGGTTTCTTAGAGAGAAATTTGAGGATAGTAGCAGAGTGTTCTGGACAAAGTTCCAAACAATGTTTCATACAAGTAGAGAACAAATATTTCTTATTATGAACACAAAGATGGGTGAGTAATTTTGCTCTCAAGAGAAACAGATGCTAATGCCTAGGCATTCTTTCCAGTATCTTCTAAATGATTTGTTTAAAACCCATCAGCAAAGAGTAAGTCATTCTGAGCAAATTTTTAAAAGTAAATAAAATCATATTTAATTTGTTCATAGATGCTGAAACCAATAAACAGTTTACCTGAGTCTTAAAAAAAGTTAATAGTATAATAATACATGATGTCTCATGGCTAGAGACTGCTATTATCTTCAGATAGGGGTCAGATTCCCTGGTGAGTAAGTTTTTTTTTTAATTAACATATAATTGACGTATAATATTATGTAAGTTTAAAGCCTACATATTGTTGTTTTGGTACTTTATGTATTACAATGTGGTTATTACAGTAGTGTTAGCTAATACCTTTATTATATCACATGTTTATAATTTCTTTTTTGTGCTGAGAACAGTTAAGATTTAGTCTGCTAGCAACTTTGAAATTTACAATATGGTATTGTTGACTATAATCACTATGTTGTGCATTAGATCTCCAGAACTTATTTATTTACTAGTTGTGACTCTGTACCCTTAAATTGGTTTTCAACTCTTCAGGAAGTGTCAATTTTGACTGGACTGAAACTGGTGACTGCTTGGGTCAGTCAGTAATCAACAATATCAGCCACAACAAGAGTTACTTTTTATTGAGTGTCTTCTGTGTATCAGAAACCATAATGGTAAAGAGAGAGAGAGAAAGAGAGAAAGAGAGAAAGAGAGAGAGAGAGAGAAAGAAAGAAAGAAAGAAAGAAAGAAAGAAAGAAAGAAAGAAAGAAAGAAAGAAAAAGAAAGAAGGAAAGAAAGAAAGAAAGAAAGAAAGAAAGAAAGAAAGAAAGAAAGAAAGAAAAAGAAAGAGAAGGAAAGAAAGAAAGAAAGAAAGAAAGAAAGAAAGAAAGAAAGAAAGAAAGAAAGAAAGAAAAGAAAGAAAGAAAGGAAGAAAGAAAGAAAGAAAGAAAAAAAAAAGAAAGAAAAAGAAAGACGAAGAGAGGGAGGGAGGGAGGAAGGATAAAGAAAGAAACTATAATGGCAATATGGTTGTATTATTTTATTTAATCTGTCAGTGAAGGAAAGAAGAGGGACATCCTTATCTTTCACTTTGACTTCCCTGTGGGGAAAGGAAAGAAGGGTATGTAAGCATATACATGTTTATGTATAGAATTGCCTTTTCTCTGGAACTGAATGTTAAGATCTGGGATGGAAAATGGACTTATCTGCATACATTTAGAGGACAGAAAGAGAAAGATTTTGGAACAATGATGACTAGTTTGTATATGACAGTGGAACATAACAAAATGAATGGCACTCTGTTACTTCCTAGGCCTCTTAATTCAGTTGTTTTAATTTCATTAGAATTGGAACAAATATAATAAGGAATAAGTAACAAAGAAATAAAATTTGTTAAAATACAGGCAACAGTAGAAATCCACATTTTAAAGTAGACTAACAAAGGAAAACCATCTTTAAAACTATGTTGAATGAAAAGTATTTTTGATGTTAATTTTATTGATTTCTCAACAGCAGAATGATAAATTTAAAATGACACTAAACTTCAAATTAGTTGTTTTTCTTTAAAGTAGCACCTTGAAAATTACTAGAAAGTTTTTCCCTTTCCCTATTTCCAAGCATCCTCTGTGCTCATAGCATTATGTTTATATAGTTATTTACTGTGTGAGAAAATAGCAATTAAAATTAATTTACTTTCTATAGTGCAAAAAAATATGTATGATGCCCTGAATTTTTTTGCATTATTAGGAAACGTAAGTACTGCATTTTTTGTTAAGCCAGCAAACCCATGAGTTATAAAAGTAACGCTTTGCTTCCTTTATTCCAAGCAACTAAAAACACTTCTGTTTAAATAAGGATTTCTCATTTTATTTGGTTTACTAAATATATCCCCCCTAGGAAAGAATTGGCTGTTTGAAAATGTGGGATAGTAATTATTAGGTGATTATATGCAAGGCTATATTATATAAAAATAATGTAGCATTCATAACATTTTCCTTCAGTGCCAGTCATAAGTAATGTGGCCAAATGCTGGAAATAAGATTTATGAACGAGCTGTGCACTAGAGTCAGGAGGTAACTTTAGTTTTGAATCTCTAAACATATTAAAGCTTATGGAACTTGGAGCAGGGTTGAGACAAGTCATAGAGTAGTGGAGACAAGTCAGGTCTGCTTGACTTAGGTCCTATTCCCAAGAGTATACAAAACTAACTCTTGTTCAGCCTTAATGAATACAGGCATTTCAACATTGTATTACCTCAAAGAAATTATTTCTACATTTCCATTAGAATAACTGGTGGTTTACCAGTCTTGCAAAATGGACAGTGCAAATGTCACTCTAATATTGGGCAAAATTAATGTATCTTTTGAAATCTCCTTTACTCAGGTCTTAATCTATAATCCAGGACTAACAGGGACTGGAAGAGGGTATTTCATTTATACTTTGGCTCCTAGACATGTCTAGGCTCACACTACTATGAAGAAATAAATGTCCATCTTTTATTTCAAAAATAACCGATCTATACCCATACTCTTATTTGATCCTCTGATAAACCTGTGAACATGCCAATTCTTTCCTAACTGCAGGTTTTTCCATTTTGGTTCCTTTACAAAATATGTTTTGTTCCTCATTCTTTATATGCCTAGCTCATTCTTACCCTCTCAAGGGAGATATAGATAACTATACCCAAGTATGACCTCCTCCATGAGGCCTCCACTGTCTACTCCATCTATAATCTGTCTCCACATGCTCTATCTCAAAACACTATTTATTTCTCTCATAGCACTTAGCACAATTTGGAATTAACTGATTTCTTTATATATGGACTACTAACCAATTACTGGGTTGATTCATATTATATTATGAATTCTTTTTCTTTTTTTCAGGTCAAAAATGGTCAGATGTCAGGATGCCTGGGTGGCTCAGTCAGTTAGGTATCTGCCTTCAGCTCAGGTCATGATCCCAGGGTCCTGGGATCAAGTCCCACATCAGGCTCCTTGCTCAGTGGGGAGTCTGCTTCTCCCTCTGCCTGCCGCTGTTCCTGCTTGTGCTCTGTCTCTCTCTCTCCGACAAATCAATAAACAAAATATTTTTAAAAATGGTCAAATGTCAGACATTTCTTGCTGTTCCATGTATGTTTCATGGAGGCAGTTCTTTGTCTATCTTGTTCAGTGCTATATTCTCTAACTCCTGGCTCATATTAAGCACTGAACAAATATGTTGAATGAATGAATGTTAGCTTAACCATGGATATCTATTATTACGGGAAGATGATAATAGCAATAAGGGCATGTAGTCTGCTAAACACTTCACATACAAACCATATGAAGTAGGTATTATTACATTCCTGTTATAGATGAGGCTTAAGATGTTAAGTAGCTGACACATCTTAATTTTATTCAGGACTCCAAAGTCACAGTTATTATGCAAAGACCATTCATTCTTCAAACATTTTTTGAGCTTCTTCTTCTTCTTCTTTTTTAAAGATTTTATTTATTTATTTATTTGAGAGAAAGAATGAGAAAGCGAGCATGAGTGGGGGGGCAGGGAGAGGGACAAGCAGACTCCCCACTGAGCAGGGAGACCGATGCAGGGCTCGATCCCAGGACCCTGGAATCGTGATCTGAGCCGAAGGCAGACGCTTAACCAACTGAGGCACCCAGGCACCCGTATTGAGCTTCTCCTATGGACCTGAGGCTGCTGAGTGTTAGGGCTGCAAAGATGAATAAAACACAGTCTTAATTCTACATGAGTTTGCCATCTTTTATTGCAGAAAGACATGAAGATATGTAATCAACAACCATATGATCTGTGCTCTGATGGAAGCAGTGTATACAAGTTCAGCGCAGGGATGCTTAACTCTGACTGGAGAGTGCAAGGAAGAGTGTCTGAAGGAGGTAACAGTTCAGTTAAGTCCCAAAAGAGCAAGAAATTGTTCATCCTAAAGTTAGAAAGATGGAAGAGCTTTCCAAGCAGAGGGCATAAATGACATGTACAAAGGCATGAAAGTAAGGAAAATATACAGAATTTGGGGGGAATACCTAATTAAGCATAGCTGAATAGGTATAGCATAGTGGTTAAGAACACAGGCTCTGAATCTAGATTGCCTGATTTTGAGGTCTGGCTCTATTATTTGTTGTCTATGTGGGCTCAGGCAGGTCCTAGTCTCTCTGAGTCTCATCTTCCTTTTCTGTAACCTAGAGATAATAACTATACCTACTTCATGGGGGGTTTTGTGAGGATTAAATAACTTCATACATATTCAGCACTTTGAATAGTGCCTGGCACATGGTAAGCCTTTAATAATTGTTAGCTGTCATTATGACTGAAATGCACAGCAAATGTGAGGTGAAAGGTAGAATATAAGACTGGAAATGTAAACAGAGGCCAGATCATGAAGATCAACATTCCCCAAAGAGTATGAACTTTATTGGACTGGGAGTCACTGAAGAATCAACTAGGAAAGTTACATCCTTTAGCAAATCTTTCATTTTTTTGCTAATAAGCAGCCAAACAGACTGTGTTTTGTCTGTTCTGGAAGCGTTCCTAATGAGCAGTAAATGGGCCAAAACAAGCAGCAGGGGAAGAGGGAGAAAGTAGCAATCAGGATAAGCCATAACTGGAAATCACCCTCTTAATAATCAAGAGTTGACAGGATCTGCTGAATGTAGATCTGGCAAATGCAAGTATGTTTCTTTCTCCAAACTACCGTGAAGAAAGAAATGAATCTTCTCAGAAACAGAAGTTTCTTTAGTATGATTAGCTCACAGGCTAGAGAGCACAACAGATGGGTGGCAGGGCTGCTGGTGTTCCTAACAGAGGCTTCCATGGTGGTCCTGCTACTCTGTGCTTGGACTATGAGTGGGCTGATGAAGTGTGTTTTCCCTTCTTATACTGGACACAATCCACAGTGGAAACCTCAAGACTTTCGATGTTCTTTTAGGACAAGCATCTCATTTTCTGCAACACTTAAGCCTGTGTTCACCTGACAAAGT
This sequence comes from Eumetopias jubatus, assembly GCF_037043125.1. Classification (NCBI taxonomy): domain Eukaryota; kingdom Metazoa; phylum Chordata; class Mammalia; order Carnivora; family Otariidae; genus Eumetopias; species Eumetopias jubatus. The sequence goes on along the minus strand of NW_028274810.1, from coordinate 35,583,947 downwards.
GCAAAGTCAAGATTGAAAGGCCTTCATTTGCCTTAAGTCAAGATGTTAGGTTTGTTTCTTTCCCTCTTTTCCAATAACCAATTTTATTAGTTGCAGCAATAAAAAATAAAAAGACTGGTAAGCCTTCGTTTCGATGACAAATAGATTTACGATCTTTGCAGGGAAAAGTTGTTTTCCTTTTTCATAAATGATTAAGGCACTACAGAAGTCCAACTCGATGAAAACAGCATGGTAGACTCATTTACTACAGATGTGCTAAGTTGACTAGTCTCAAAACACTCATTTATACAGAAGGAAATTCACACAGGCAACTGTGAGCCTCCCCAATACTGTCCTTCAGTTATAGTCACATGACTTTGAAAAAACACTGAAACTGTGGAGTGAATATGCCAAGAATTCTTTAACTCCTTGGCCACATCAAAAAAAGAAAGAACATTGTTTAGGAAAATCAGGCAGTTGCATAATGCTAGAAATCCCAGAATAAATATTTTTCTCAGTGGAAAAATCCAGCAGTCTTTAAAGGTAAGCCAAGAAACACCACGGTGCCATGATTAAAAAAAAAAAAAAAAAAGACCAATGGAAAGATGTCCTTATCCGTTGTTGAAAATATTCCAGGGAATATGCTAGTATTTAGAGACTGCGTTACTTTCTCTTAATTAGTTTTTCTATTGCCATAGTAAGTTTTAGAAATAAATAGAAATCATTTTACCTAGTGACCAGTTTAGCCATTGTTATCTAATGTCACTGACCAGACTAGTTCCTCATAAAGCATCACCATTCTAATTTCATATCATATATTCTACAGGAAACAGAACCATTTGTAGAAAGTATTTCTGTATTCATAAATACTAATAGCATGTGCAAACTTTGGGGTTAAAAAGGGGATTCCTCAAGGGAAAGTTATTTTGTTTTTTTTCTATTTTGATGGATACAAAACACTTCAATATTTATGACATCCTGATATTCAAAGTATGCATGTGAAATTTTTCTAACTTATTCTTTGAAAATGCTAAAAGTAGGAGATGATGAATTATGATCTGATACCTAATTTCTTACTAATGGCAATAGCAGATACCATTCAACTTCATGGCCCTAGGCAATATACTGCAGCAATATTCAACATTATTGTAATTCACATCAATTTCTTTCATCACAAAATTCCATGAGATTTTTATATTAGCCCTATATAAATGGACACGTAGCTCAGAATCTGTTTTTTAAAAATGACTGCCCAGTTAGAAGTAGAATAGTTTCAGAAGTGGAACTAGAATGTGCATGTTTTATGGTCTAATTTATACGCAGATTCTCCTTTCTCTTGATTATGTCTTCAGCCTCTCCATCTCTACTAGGTCCACCTATCATTTAAATGTGCTCAAGTTTCTCTCACTTCAAAATAACTTCTACTTTAATTTCAGTTTTGTCTCTAGTTATTGCCCTACTTTCTCTTTCAGAGCCGAATTTCTCCATTGAATTGTCTGAATATCTGATTTCCTCACTGTCCACTCTCCTCAAGCTCTGTAATCCTATTTCTGCCCCCACTAATCAAATCAAATGGCTACTTGCTGAAGTTACCGATGACCTCCATATTCTAAAAATATAATGGTTATAATTTTATCTTTTTTAGATTTTGGTACCAGACAGGGTCCTTATTTGCAAACATCAGAAACCAATTCTGCATAATTTAAACAGAAAATTTACTGAAAAGTCATTGAATAGCTTATAAAATCACAGGTAAATCCAGAAAGCCAGGTTTGGAAAATGCACAGAATTGAAGGAAGTTTAGGCAGCCAGAGTTTGGACACTGCAGTGTGCATCACTGTGGCTGCTGGACATGGTCTCTGGTCACCCCTGGAAACTGAGTACTACTGATGTTACTGCCACTGCCACTAGAAGAGAATCTCTATTATCTCTGCTTCTGCATATCACAAACTCCCCAGCCAAAGGTCTTGGTGGACACAACTGATTGGTTCGGCCTAAGTCATGGGCCTATATCCCTGTTTCAAGGAGGAACTGGAAGGTGAGAGTCTAGAATTCAACCTCTGTGGAAAGTGGCCTCTCACTGGGGTGCCTGGGTGGCTCAGTGGATTAAGCATCTGACTTGATTTTGGCTCAGGTCACGATCTCAGCATTGTGAGATAGAGCCCCGCATCGGGCTCCATGCTCAGCAGGGAGCCTGCTTGAAGATTCTCTCTCTCTCTCTCTCTCTCTCTCTCCCTCTGCCCCTCCCCCCACTCTCAGTCTCTCTCATTAAAATAAACTTTTAAAAAGAAAAAGGAAAAAAAGTGGCCTCCCCCAAGATCAAACAGAGAGCAAACACAAACATTTATAAACATAAAAATGAGGTTAAGATGCTGAGTAGCCAAAAAAACAAAAGCAAAATTAAAGAATACATGTCCAAAACAATCTCTCAGGATTATTAAACATAGTTGATAACTTCCTTCTTGAAATATTTTTTGCTAAGTTTCCATGACATGATATTCTTTTTCTCCTATTATGATCACTCCCTCTCAGTCTCCTTTGTAGTCCCCTCTTCTGCTTTTACCTTTTTTTTAAATATTTTATTTATTTATTTGACAGAGAGAGAGACAGCGAGAAAGGGAACACAAGCAGGGGGAGTGGGAGAGGGAGAAGCAGGCTTCCTGCCGAGCAGAGAGCCCGATGTGGGGCTCGATCCCAGGACCCTGGGATCATGACCTGAGCCGAAGGCAGACGCTTAACGACTGAGCCACCCAGGTGCCCCCTTTACCTGACTTCTAAATGATGGCACTCCTCACAGCTTGGTACTGGACTTTCTTTCCATTGTTTACTTAATATTCGTGTTTTTCTTCATCTGTTCCCCAAATCTATTCACTGCTTCTTCTCTATCTTGCTATTTGACCTGGGAATTTGACCTTCACGGACTGCATCACCTGAGGTCCCTTGTCCTCTCTTGACTTTCAGTGGAGGTTGGCCCATAGGCTACATATCACTAGGATATTAGAGGAGGGAGGAGTACTACATTTATTTCTCCCATTTCCTCCTGGCTTTGACATTCTGTCAGTGGCTGGGTTACTTTCAACTATAGCTCCTGTGAGGTGCTCCTTTTCCGACAGTTCCAGCTCTCAACTGGAGTCTCAACTTGACATTTTTTCTTTCCTTTAACCTTTCAGCTCTAAGGGCAGTAACCACTTTCTACTGTTGATAGTCTCTGGATTCCCCCAACATCCCTTATTGACTGTCTTAACCCTGTCAACATTTCTGTAAATATCCTCTTCAATATTCAAAAGTAGAGTATTTAATCTACTTTCTAACATGACCGATTAAGTACATTTTTGTACGCTGATGACTCTCACATTTCTATCTGACCTCCTCTCTGAACTCTAGGCTAGAATATTTAATTGCCTACTTAAAGTCTCCATCTGGATCTTATAACCTTGCCCATAAAACCTGCATAGAATGTTTCTTTCCGGCTTTCCTCACCCCCAATAATCATGCCTAATTTACCAACTCCTGCTTATTGTTCAGTGTCATCTCTCTCTCCCTACCCCCTCATTTCAAGCTACTTTACTGAGGTATAAATGACATAAAGTAAGTTGCAAAGTATATAATTTGATAAGTCAGCATAAAGGATTTCACACATCTGTGAAAACATCATCATAATCAAGATAACAGATCCGCCCTCTCCTCCAAAAGTCTTACCCTGTCCCTTTGTAAGCCCTCCTTCTCACACCTCCCTACATACACTCCATCTATAGGATACCCCTGATGTGCTTTCTGTCACTACAGATTAGTTTACAATTTCTTGAATTTTACATAAGTAGAATCATATAGTATGTGCCTTTTACGGGTGTGTGTATTTTTTTTTTCAAGTAGGCTCCGCACCCAGCATGGAGCCCAATGTGGGGCTTGAACTCATGACCCTGAGACCCCAAGACCTGAGGGGCTTGACTCAAGACCTGAGCTGAGACCAAGTCGGATGCTCAACCTACTGAGCCACCCAGGCACCCCTGTCTGCTTTTTTTCACTCAGCATATTTGAGATTCATTCATGTTGTAGCATGTATCAGTAGCTCATTCTTTTTATTGCAAACTAATATTTCATTGTACATATGTACCACAGTTTTTTTAGCCAGTCACCTTTTGACGAACATTTGGGTCATTTCCATTTTGGGGCTATTACAAAGATAAGTGCTATAAATATTCATGGACAAGTTTTTGTGTGGACATATGTTTTCATTTCTCTTGGCTAAGAGCAGAAAGGCTGAGTCCCATGATAGGTATATGTTTAGTGTTTTAAGAGGCTGCCAATGCCAAAATTAACATCTTAATAGTATTAATACCTAACACTTAAGTATTAAGTATTCTGACCTGTGAACATAGTATATATACCACTTGTTTAGATCTACTTTAATTTTTGTCAGAAATGCTTTATACTTTTCAGCATATAGGTTTGTACTTTTTTGGGGTCAAATTATCCCATTTTGGTACTATTGTAAGTACTGTTTTTTAAATGTCACTTTCTGAATGTTCATTGTTAGTATATAGAAATGCAATTCAAATTTGTATATTGTTCTTACATCCTCCAACTTTGCTAAATTTACTTAATTTTTTTGGTAGATTCTTAAAGATTTTCTACATAGATGATCATGTTGTATATGAATAAAGACAGTTCTATTTCTTCCATTTCAATCTGGGTGGGTTTTATTTCTTTTTATTACCCTGACTAGAACCTGATTGCATTGATTAGAACCTCCAGTACAGCGTTAATGTGTCATTTAAATGTAAGAGGGTAATACAGATATCTGTAGGCGTATGAGGCCTCAGAAGGTTTGTCTCACAAATACCTACATTGGAAATACTTTCTGGAGGAAGTCCTGAAATAACAAAAGAAACAAATTCAAGAGATTCTATAAAGGTTATTGAAAGTAATAGTGATAAAATAGCTTAATTAAGTTTACTACTCAAAAAAGAAGCAATGGAAATAAAAACAGAAAGTAAATGCGTAAAAACTTAAAGTCTGGGGCACCTGGATGGCACAGTCAGTTAATCGTCCAACTCCTGGTTTTGGCTCAGGTCATGATTTCAGGGTTGTGAGATCGAGCTCCATGTGGGGCTCTGTGCTCAGCATGGAGTCTGCTTGAGACTCTCTCTCCCTCTCCCTCTGCCCCTCCTCCTATGCTCACGCTCTCTCTCTTTCTCTCTCAAATAAATAAATCTTTTTTAAAAAACCCTAAAACTCAAAGTTCAAGGCAATATCAAAAAACGATGAAGGCAAAGAGTAGTTTATAGAAACAAAAGGAAATGAGAGCACACACAAGTTCTTATTTTGTTAGAGACAAGATACAGATAGTGATATATTTAACAAATCAATACAGTTAAATACATACACATTTGGTTTTAAGTTCAGTGCAACTGCTACAAGAACATCCAGAAAGGGCAATTGCAACAATTCTAAACAATGTCAGGGATAAAACAGTCTTTCCCATTAGTGCTGCTATCATCACACTTATTTAGTTGGGTTTGGCTAATGGAACATCCCGGCAGGGGATTGGAGGTCAGGGGAAGACTGAAATCTGCAGCAGATTCAGGATGTCATGTAAGTTACCTCGCTGTTTGCATCTTATGATTGAGCAATGATAATATCCAATAAGGACGATAATTGTATATATCTTATAAGATTATTAGCCTATCCAATGGGAATCAAGAAAGAAAGAAAAAAACAAAAACAAAAAAGATAGTCTTAGACAAGGAAAATACAGAATCAAGATGGAAAATATTCTTAGTGGAGAAATTTTAGATGCATCCTCTACAATCTACAGCAGAAGGATGTTCACTGTTGTTGCTACTGTTCAACATAGCATTGAAGGTCCCTGCCAACTTATGTGGAAGGAAAAAGAAGTGAGTGTAAGAAAAGAGATCAATCTGCCATTATTTGAAGATGATATTATCTACCTCAAAAACCCAATAGAGTCACAAAAGGAAATTATTTGAAATTTTTAAGAATCTAGTTGTATAGAATATATCCTGAATCAGTAACATTTACTTAAACTAGTAATAATGGGGGCGCCTGTGTGGCATAGTCAGTTAAGCATCTGATTCTTGGTTTTGGCTCAGTCGTGATCTCAGGGTCATGAGATTGAGCCCTATGACAGGCTCCAGGCTCAGCGTGGAGTCTGCTTAGATTCTCTCTCTCTCCCTCTGCCCCTCCCTACCATGCTCTCTCTCTCTCCCTCTAAAACAAATAATTAAATCTTAAAAAAAGAATTGTATAAATAAAAAAATAAAATAAACTAGTAATAACTAGAGAATAAAATAATACACAAGGCCTTTATTATGGGGCAATATTGCATATTGTTAAGAGCAAAGAATATGGAGTTAGGCTGCTTTTGTGGCAATGAGACAACGAAAGTGACAGTCTCTCAGTGCCTCAGTATGTATGTAGGTATGTATTTTTTTTTAAATTGGAGTAGAATTGACCTCAGTTTCTTCATGTATAAAATAAGGATCATTAATTGTATGTATCTTATAAGATTATAAAGATTAAGTGAGTCAATATAGTCAAACACTTATCATGGTACCTGGTACATACTTAGCATTATATGAATTTTTGCCATTATTGTTTTGGAGCTATTCTATTATAGCACAATAAAGATGATAAAAATAAATATTTCATCTCTTTTATTGGATAACTACAATGATAAGATATGAATTTTCTCCCAATATATCTATGAATTTAAGGCAAACCCAACGACAATTCAAGTTTTCGTTATGTTTTTAGAGAAACTCAGCAAATCTAAACTCAAATGTATGTGGTAGAAGAATAAAGAAGGGGGACTTGCTCTATTAAATATGAGGACACATTACAAAGCCATAGAATAAGAACAGTGTGATAATACAAACAGACCAGGGCAGGGGACAGCCAATTTTTTCTGTAAAACGGCCAGAGAGTAAATATTTTAGATTTTGTGAGGCCATTGGTCTTTGTTGCAACTACTCAACTGTGCTTTGTAGTGCAAAAAGCAGCTGTATGTAAACAAAACACTGTGGCTGTGTGCCAATAAAATTAATTTATGGATACTGAAATTTATGCTTCATGTAGTTTTCACACGTGACAAAACCTTCTTCTTCTGTTTATTTTTTTCTACCATTAAAAATGTAAAAACTGGCTTAGCTCATGGGCCATACAAATATAGATCCATCTGGTTCATCAGGTGTAGTTTGCTGATACCCAGAATGGAACACTGATATAGACCATGTATAAATGAGAACTTAAATAGAGTTGGTTGGATGTTTTCTGTTTGTTTTTGAGATCCAGTCTCTGCCCTTCTCCACCCCACTCTATGCTCCGGCAGGTTCTTTACCCTCTAGCTGTTGGTTAGTGACATACGAAGGGGAGGTAGATGGGAGAGAGCCCACTCTTGGTACAGGCAGAAAGGGAATATATTGTCATTAATAATTTTTTAAAACAATAACAGCTTTTTTCATCATCATATACTGGCAATTCTAAACAATGTCAGTGACAAAACAGTCCTCCCCATTAGTGCTGCTATTATCACCCTTATTTAGTTGGGTTTGGCTAATGGGACATCCCAGCAGGGGACTGGGGGTCAGGGGGAGACTAAAATCTGCAGCAGATTCAGGATGCTATGTATGTTACCTTGCTCTTTGCACCTTAAGATTGAGCTATGATAAGATCCAATAATAACAGAGGGGTCTGGGGCTGGTAGAGATACTGTATGGACCTTCTGAGAACCCCTCTGTAACAGAATCACAGCTTATATCCATAAGGTTTTGAAGACAAGCCACGCCTTCCTTTGTCACGTGTAATTTCCCATCTGGAATGCAGTTCTGCCCTTGCACTGCTTAAAACTGAATAACAGACCTTGAGACATCAAACGACTATGTGCCCTGAATTGCCCATTATGAGCTAGGTGATATCTGATCTGCTGATTCATAAAACTGGATGTGCAGCAGGAGCATTCTCCTCCTAAATGGAAATGGCCTATATTGAGACTGGGTGCTATCAGGTCCAGAAAGAGCAAACAAAATATGGAAGCAGCCAATTAAGAGTTCCATGATACCTGCTCAACTGCTTTACCTCTGCTCCTTCAGCCTAGAGAACTCCCTTTCCCAGTTAACGGAGGACGGAAAAGCTCAGATCTGATTTATGGATAGATCTACACTGAACATCACCATCAGCTAGAAGTGAAAGGCTGCTATGTTAAAGCCTCAAAGGTGTCATCAGTAAAGGGAGTTCTTCCCCAGTGGGCAAAACTTGGGCAATCCATATCTACGGGCAATCCATATATCCATGTTTGGTTATTTGCCACCAAACAGCCCTGGTTGATACTCTTAGAGTCCTAACTGCCTTTTGGAATAGCCCTGAGTGTGCAAATAGCCTCAGCATCTGGCTTTAAGCCCCCTTCATTCTTGTCTGTTCCATGTAGGACCAGTGACTTGATTTCATGCATAATCTTTCACCCACACAGTCAATAAAAACAGTGTGGCAGATTCTAGCAACAAGGCTTGGAGTGGCATCAAATGAAATCAGTATCTTATTTGTGTTGATTATTTTCTGTATTGGCTTTCTCTCAGCCATTAAATTACTGCCCTTTAAGCATGATGCCACTATTGAAGAAGGGTGTAGAGTTGTTAGAAAATGTCTATTTTCTTGCTAGAAACTAGCAGCAGGTAATAGTCACTTGCCACATTGCTGTTTTTATGCCTAGAAAACAATTCATATTTTGGTCATCTAAATCAATGTTTTCATTTCATGGAATTTTCAATCCTTTGTAGGGAGAACTTCAGGTATCACATATTGCCAGAAAAGAAGTTGTCTGTCACATGAACCATTGAGTAAACTGATATAAAACATAATTGATAACTTTGACCTGTCACTAATGTCTGACGATTGCCTAATATACTGAATTATCTGAAATTCTTATTAAACACATTTATGTAGGATCCTGGTTTCTATTATCCATATCTGGAATGAGTATCTGAATTAGTAGTATTAGCCAGACAAGAAATGATTCCCTCTTCCTAGTAATTAAATAAATCTGTTTGCTATTAGTAGTATTTACAACTCACTTTTAAAACCATCCATCCACATACATACCACCTCCATGATCAAGCTTGTGTTCAGCAGCAAGAAATATGATATGTTTTGAAATGTGGTTTTCTTTGTTTCAGTTCTCAAAATCTTATCTAAAGTAATAAGGTAAGATTCACTATAACATTTCCCCAGTAAAACTTAATCCACAAAAATACAGACTCTCAGAACAATTCAATATGTTTTGTTTTAAAATCCCCAACCTCATTTTTTAAAAAAGATTTTATTTATTTATTTGACAGAGAGAGAGAGAGAGAGCACAAGTAGGCAGAGAGCAGGCAGAGGGAGAGAAGCAGGCTCCCACTGAGCAGAGAGCTCAACTCGGGGCTGGATGACCTGAGCCGAAGGCAGACGCTTAACCGATTGAGCCACTCGGGTGCACCCCCCAACCTCATTTTAAGACTAGGACATGGTGAGTCTGGAGAGCAGCATGAGAATGAGGGTCCAGTGCATAAATGTCCTTAAAGACTGAGATCTCAAATGAAAGAAAATCCTCTTTCAACCAGACTGTTGTCGATGGCAGACAGAAGTCTATAAAATAACTATTTTAATTAAAAATATCAGACTGCTGTCAAAGTTTTCTAGGTCTTAACCTGTTGCTCTGATGTTCTGACATACTGCCTCCAAAACAAATAGAAGCCATGTTTAGACTCCTTAAAAATATTCATCTTTTCAGATAGAATCTGGCTGTATTACTTCTGAAATAACTGAATTGTCTAGCTCATAGTTTCTTTAATTAATTAATTAGTTAATTAACTATTTCAAATGAGATATCTCATCATAATGAAAGAAGAATATTAGTTTGGGTTTGGGCTTAGGTTTAGCACCATGCTATATTTAAATAAACAAGTAGGATTGATTTAGTATTTAAGAAAAGAAAAACAGGTCCACAGACAACCACATCCAAATAGCAGAAATGTAAAAGGGTAAATATACAGGGTTCCTGAAAGTACGTGGTTTATTATTCTAATATTTCAAGTGAAAACACAACATTAGATTAAAAAAACCTGGATTATGAGGATATTAGGGAAGGAAAGAGAAGAAATGGCTAAATGAAGACAAAATATGATTTTTAAGTTTCTGATCAAATAAATAAGATAAACATTTGCATAAAAATCAAAGAGAAGCTATATCATTGCATCACCACTAGATGAACACAGAGAAAATATTCACACAATTTTTATAAAATACTGAGGCTGTAAAAGTAAAGGGAAAATGAATTTTTGCAGAATTTCCATTGAGTTACTGTCAACCCTTAAATATTCCAAAGGTGGCTTAAGATATTTGATGAACTCAAGACATAGCCAGGTTGTGTAGTCCCTAAAATTTTGCTTCTTTATGGTTCTTATTTATAAGTTTTATATGTGCAAAAATGGCATGTATTATCTATCATATGAGTTGTTAGATATGAAATATCCAAGAGAATATACTCATTGACATTCCCTGAAGATCATAAACACAATTCCAAAACAACTATTAAAGCAGGGGTTGGCTAATCTGAGCCAATATCAAAACCGAGAAAGCCCAAATATATATGGTCTAGCAAACAGATGCTTATTAATAAGAAAGGAAAAGTAAAGAGAGATTCATTCTACTCACAGGAAGTCCCTGTTTTCCTGGTAGCCCAACTTTTCCAGAGTTTCCTGAAATGCCATCAGCTCCCTGGTATCCTTGCATGCCTTTTGGCCCAGGTAGGCCAGGAAAACCCTTGGTAGTCAAAAATTAAGTGGATTATAGAGAGATGCTGTACAAATGTTTAAATGACAAATACTTGTATATTTGGGTATATTTTTAATACCCCACCCCCGGATAAATTTTCCTGTTTCCTTAATTCTTTTTTGGGCTCAACAGATCAGGTAACTGTCTTTAAAAGTTCCTTAAATAGAAATGCCGAGCTAACTAAAATGTACTGTGTAAGCTTTTGAGCTTCAGTGCAATTCTCTCGTATTTTTCATTGTGCTGGCCTCTGCTCTACCCAGCTATGGAGAAAAGTCAGCTATATCTTCACCTGTCAGTTTACGACACAGCTATATTTTACCATCAGCAAAACCTCATGCTGTGTTATTTTCTCAAGAAACAAATTATGGTTCTTTTTGTTGCCACTCCGAACTAGATAATTATATGACTGCATAAAGGTCTGAACATTTTGTTTCTACTCTTGGGCAAGTAGATTTTATCTGTATGAATCTCTGATCTGAATGTGTTTATAATTTATGTTCATTTTCTTTTCTTTTTTTGAACCAACGCAGGACACCCAAAGTAGGCATCTAGCCCTTGGCTACGGAAGCCCAGCAGGAAGTAAGTCTTTGCTAATAAGCCAGTCAACACATATTTGCTTGGCTAGAGGAAACTGATGGCTAAGGTAAAATTAATCTTTGTTCTGCGATGAGATGATTTAAAACATTTTCTTCTAAGACTTTCTGTTCTACTTGCCAGGAAACTGAGAGGATATGTCCTTCAATTACAGTCCAGCTCATGCTTTTTGTTCATGCTTGAGGATCTCTGACCTTTGTCACCAATCATTTAGTCATATTTCAAGTTCCCTGTTTTCAGTCAGGATCAGAGAGTAGGATGAGTCCACAGAGAGAGCTCCATAACACTGGAAAATAGCATCCTTCAATTGCAGAGACTTATATTTAAACAGCAAGCTTGGTTTTGAGCTAATGGTCATATTTTGTTCCCTGTGTTCCAGCTCGAGCTTAATTTTTTTTTTTGAAGACAAGCTGATTTATCCAACACTTGTCACAATTGGCCCCAAACTTTTCTGCTTGCTGAAGCTGCCAATTCTATTTAGAAAAACAAGAAAGATGAAAAGGGCCTGCTACTTACAGGAATCCCAGGTTTCCCAGAAGGACCAGGAGCTCCTTTTCTCCCCCTAGGGCCCTAAAAATGTGAAGCACAGTTATCACTTAATTGTAATAAACTTAACTAAGCTGAAGGCATAGAAAAGAACCCTGAGACGGGGATGCTGCAGCCAGTCCTGCCTAGTCCTGGCTAGCTGTACATCACCGAGATTTCTGTTTAACTTCCCGGGAGCCATTTTCTTTATATGAAAATGGGAGAATTTGACCAGATAGTTTATGAATTTCCATCTAGCTCCAAATTCTAGGATTTGAGAATTTAAATCTTGGCTCTAAAAGGGAATCAAATATTAGTTAGTAAATGTCCATGTTTTCAGACAGGGCCTTTGTCTTCCTATTGAAAGTGGCTAAGTGCTTCACTAATTTCATAAACATTTATTGACTATTTTGTATGTGCTGGGGATGCAAAGTCAAAGTTACTGATCTCAAGGCACTCACAGTGTAGTAAGGGACATGAATCAATAGCCTAAAATGTGCTTATCTGGAAGCACGGAGAAGAACATACTTGTGAATCAAAGAAAAGATATTTATTTCCCACGGAACTCTTTGTTTTTCCATGTGTGAGATGTTTTAAATCATAATTGATTCAGCAGTAACTGGTCTGCCAGGATAGTTAGGAACTTTGCCCTTTGTGAATCATGCCATTATTCTGATGATATCTTAAAATTATTTTAAAAAGAAAAATGTGGGAAAGAGTGACCTAGTTCACAAATAAGAAAAGGAGGCCTATTGTCATTACCAGACACATTTCTCAGAAGTCATCGAAAGTTCTCACAAACAGAATAATTCCACCAAAATGGGATGTTATGTTATTCAAATTTGAAGACAAATTGTGCCAAAGATTCAAACTGACAACAATAACAAAGTAAATAAGTTCATAACATATTACATCCTCTGAAAATGATCTTAACATTTTAAGAAGGAATAGTATATGCAGTCATAGAAAAAAAGGGTATTTTCTGTAAGAGATAAAAATCCAACTTTGTTAGAATTTGATAGTGGGGAGGTATATGAACTAAGAGTTCTACCTCCAGCTTGGAAAACTATTTTACTCGCCTTAAAAAGTCACTAATGTAAGGTCCTTCTAAGGGTCAGGAAACCAGGAAATGAAACAGTAGATGATTTGACTTTAGTTGAAGAAGATGCAATTCCTGGAATAATATGATCTCTAAAATACAGTATATCTTTTAGAACAAAATAAGGAAGTAAAATAAACAAATAAGATTTTAAATATTGAAAAAACTGTGATTTCAGTTACCTCTAATATCACTAATTAAATAGTATATGAACTGTGATAATATTCAAATATGTTAACCAGAGTGTTTTTTTCCTTTAGAGTATTTGTTTTTATGCAAAGTGACAGATCTGTTCTAGATTTTAGATTTTCAAAACAGACTTTTCCTTAGCTTATGAATTTCAAAATAGTCCTCTGAAACTCATGGTGGAGTAATAACTTGAGAAGGATATAATATTTTGGGAAGAATATATTTTTAAATGCAAAAGCCTGGTTTTTAAATATTTAAAGCCTGTATTTGAGTATCAGAAACCAAGGTGACAAAGAATTCAAATCATGCATTTTGCCATAAAGAACAGATTTAGAATTATAATAGTATAAGAGAAAATTTTTCCTACTTAAGGGAATATAAAGATGTTCAAGTTGGAGAAAAGTAAGAAGAGAAGTAAAAGAGAAGCAAGACTGTTCAACCCTGACAGGGATCTCTGAGAAGGGCCCTTTACACCTCACTCTGCCCTCAAGTCCTAGCTTGGGTAGAAGTAATACCCTCAGATAAGTGTGGGGATTTGGGCACAGAGACAATGGCTAGGGAGACTAAAGTCTTCATTTAGAGGCCCACATAAACTACACTGAGTGTCAGCAATAGAGTAGAAATTTCTGTAGGAGATGTCTACGCCAGTGGGCTTGAGAAAGTCTGAGTCCCCCAAGCACCCAGCATGGTATAGGAATTAGAATGTATTTCCACGTGGCCAAGAACAGAAGCATATAGTGGTAAGGGCCTATATAAGGAGACTTTGTACATTTTCTATACTCAGAAAATAGCTGTACATGTCAGCAAGGTAGGGCCCTGGTAGATGTCAACATGGTGGGATCATAAGCAACTGGGGATAAACATGGATAATGTGCATTTCAGTGTATACTATTGTAAATAGATGACTAAAGACCAAATTCACCTTCCATTCCTCTTCCCCACCACGGCTACCCAGAATGTAACTGCAAACTTAACAAGAGAGTGAATAGGGAAAACTCTAAATCAAATGTAGGATATTTGTGTGGATGGAGTAAAAGGCACTCAACTGATTAGATTTCCACCAATTAGGTTTCTACCACCAGGAAGGATGGGCACTCAGGACAGATGTTAAGTTCCATTATAAAGAACACAAAAAACAAAGTCTTATTTTTAACATACTTGAGTTTATGTCTTATGGTTCAGACATACCACACATGTAAGTAAGGGTTTTACTCCAAATGTTCATATAACAAAATAAAAACAAAGAGATTCACATATCATCACAGATTGATTACATTTTGGGATGACCATTATGTTGGGGATTATTTCAGAAAAGTTAAATGTTGTGTAATGAAATCTACACGTATGGGTCTATTATCATGAAAATTAGAATGGTATTCAGACTTGGATGGGCATCAGGAAGCAGCTCCCAATAGAATAACATGAAAGGGAAAGTATGACTATGAAGTATTTTTTGCTACTTGTAATAGGACAATTGTGGCAAAATCTGTCTATTGAAGACAAAAAGTGTTTAGCAAGTAACTAAACTATAGTCTCTGCTGTTTTGAGATGTTCAATTCAGGAAAGATTTCTTTATTACAGTTATTATCATCATCATACTAAAAGGAAGTAGGCCCGCTAGGAAAAAAACATAGTCTTACAATTGAGATTTTAAAAGTATAACAAGATCAACAGGGGCGCCTCAGTCATTAAGCGTCTGCCTTCGGCTCAGGTCATGATCCCAGGGTTCTGGTATCAAGCCCCACATTGGGCTCCCTGCTCAGCAGGAAACCTGCTTCTCCCTCTCCTACTTCCCCTGCTTGTGTTCCCTCTCTCACTGTCAAATAATAAATAAATAAAAATCTTAAAAAAAAATAAAGATCAACAAAGTGTAGAACACTGATAGAAGGTAGTCTAATTCTGTTGATAATGGACATTTTAAAATGTGTCATTATAGTCCAAACCCTTGTTTGCTTTTTATTTAAATGAAACTGAAAGACAGTTACCTCAATACTTTGCTTGTTCTAACTTTGTTAGAGAGGATAGCTTTACAATATGAACATAGATTTAGAGTTAGGCAATAATTACTCTTTTTCTCTTCTTCTTTTTTTTTTAAACCAAGAAATTTCAATTCACTAAAATCTGGAATTTTGTTTTGGAAGAAAAATAAGATATTGGCTTGAGTCTTAGTCTTTGAAAGCCATTATAGGACAATTCACTACATCTGAATTAAAAAAGTCTTTGAAAATGTAGTGGTTGTGCAATCAGCTTTGATTTGCTCTTTTTCTCTACACATGCATGAGCATGCATGAGAGCCCAGTGAATAAGTTAGTTGGTTAAGTAAGATTAATCATATTTTACTTAATTTATAAAAGATCTCAAAGTAATAGAAGGCTTTTGTATAACATTGAGAGACAGGAAATTTCTAGTGTTGGTTCTGTTGTTAACTAATTCTGTGATCTTAGGTAACTCTCTCTGAGATTCAAATTTCTTCATCTGAAAAATGAGAGGGTGGTCCAGATGATTTTAAAGGGCCATTTGCAAACCTAAAAAACTTTGCAGCTTTGCAAAAACAAGATGACAACAATTGGACAAGATCCACCTGACCACTGAAGGTGTCCCTACTGAATAATACATGGTCAATGATTATTCTTGTAGCAATTATGACTATTTTAAATTCTAAGAGGGTTTTTAATGTAACCTTGAACTGTATGCCAGCATTGCCCAAAGCAGGATAGAACTAATTCCCTTGGATTACACAGAATTTAAACCATGGTTTCTCAGCATCTTTTGGCTCTAATACACAGGGAGAGTTGACCATGGCAGCTGGATATGTGGTTGTCTGGTGAGAATATTTGAATTTCATTGACATAATTTTAATAGATACTAATAAATACTTTAAAAATTTCTTCTTCCTGACATATGTCAAAAAAGAAAAAGAAAATACTGAGAATATGAAAGTACTAATTGTAAGAGATTAGAAATTTTAGGATCAAACCTTGGGAGCGCATTTGCATCCTTAGGCACTTAATGCAAATATAAGGAAGTAGTAGTGTTCTAGGATCATAGCTTTTTCCACTATTTTTTCCAATTTGGGTATTAAAAATTGTAAGTAAACGGGACAATTACTTGAGAAAAGGTTTTCTCTCTGCATTTTTTTCTTGTTAAGACTTGCCTTCAATGGGATACTTTTATTTTTTATTTATTAGTTCTTATTTATTAAGGAACCTGACAGGGATTTACTAGGTAGATGTCAAGACTATTCAAAATGGCTGTAGGTGAGTGAGCACCTATGTAATATCAGATTCAACCCAATTTTACTACTTATTCCCACAAGTAGGAAACACAAAGTATGGATGAAAACTTAACAAATTAGGAGAAATGTGGTCTCAAATTGATTACTTTTTATCCATTCTCACCTAATTTATTACTAAAATACGGTACGTTTTCTTAAGAATTTAATTTAAAATCAATAGCAGGTGAAATCAGAATGCTATGAAAAGCAAGGCAGCAATGAACTGATGGTACAAATTACAAAGCAAGTTATAAGTCAACAACCTTCCGTAAGGTTGAGGCAACATCAGTGCGCAGGGCAAGAGATGTCTAAATTCAGTGGCTAATACATTTGTAGTTTATTTGATAACAGATAATTGGCTTGTCTTATGGAAAAGAATATTTTAAACCAATTGTGAGTCTGTGTCACATAGTCAAACTATTTCTACCCGTATCCTTGCTGCAACAAAACAGGTTTAACTGATAGGTTTTCACTTTTCAGCACTGGTTTTAAGGCTTATTTGTATTTTTGCTTGAAACCCCAAGGAGAGACCATTCGTTTTGGACAACTTTGGGCAATTTTCACAAAGCCAGAAAAGGCTGCTGGTAAAGGGAAATTGGGATGGCAGTCAAAACACATGAAATAGTCAATGATCATGTTTTCGCACCATTATTGACAAACACTCTGATCAGGGGCCTGCAGTGATCCTTGCTCTGGAAGTGTGAATGATCATTTAAATGACAATGAACAGCAGCTCCCATGTTCCTGCCTTCTCAAACAAACCATAAGTACCAAATTGTCTTAAATAATTTCAACTTACTTCAGATTGTCTCTCTCCTTTTAGTCCTTGTTCACCTTGGTCACCTGGCTCACCCTTTAATAGGAAACCAAACAGAAATCACGTATGAAGCAGAGACTAAATAAGATATACAAACACTAATTTTTTCAATGCCAGAATTGCAAAGAGTGTTTTCAAAACATACTGGGGGCCCTTGTTGTCCAGCAGCACCTCTTGGTCCTGGTAAACCCACATGACCCTAGGAATAGAAAATATTGTATTATTAAAATAAATAGAGACATGTAACTTAGAGAATAGGGTAGTATCACTTAGAATGGTAGCAAAATGTTACAAAGTGCAATTTAAACATCAGGAATTATGATTCTCTCTCTGAAATGTTATAGAACATAATATCCATTGGATATTATGATAACTGAGAAAGAGTGTAAAGTTTTGCTTTATTTTGCACATAGGTTAATGTAGTGGGGTGAATGGTGGCCCACCAAAAGATGTCTATGTCTTAATCCCCAGAACCTGTGAATATGATTTCATCTGGAAAAATGGTCTTTGCAGATATCATTGAGTTAATGATTTTAAAAAGATATCATCCTGAATCGTCTATGACAAGTACCCTTAAAAGAGAGAGACACACACACAAACAACAAAGGAGAGGGCCATGTGAAGACAGAGGCAGACACTGGCGTGATGTAGTCACAAGGAGCACTGTCAGCCCCCAGAAGCCAGAAGAGTAAAGGGAGGATTCTCCTCTAGAGACTGTGGGAGGGAAGACGGTCTACTAACACCTCAATTTCAGATTTCTGGTATCTGGAACTATGAGAGAATAAATTTCTATTGTTCTTTTTGTTGTTGTTTTTATTTACTTATTTTTTTATTATGTTACGTTAATCATACATTACATCATTAATTTTTGATGTAGTGCTCCATGATTCATTGTTTGCATATAACACCCAGTGTTTTAAACCACCCAGTTTACAGTAATTTTGGTCAGGAAACGAGTACAGTAAATAACCATAGGAATAGAGAGTTTGAGAACAAATTTCTTTCTTCAACCTATTCCCACTGTGGAAGTGAACTATGGTCTCCATTTTTACACACTAAGTTCATACCATTTGGATAGATTTATTGAGTTGAAAACTGGAAGTTGTTACTCTATATAATGCCAAGGCACATCAAGTGACTTTGATATTCAGCAATCTGTCATTACCCTAGTCCTCCTAAGAAGGAATGCTGACCTACCACATTTCCCTTTTCAAGTGTGTAAACAGAAGCCAGCACAACCCAAGGGCATGTCAGGGTATGCATGAGGAATTCTGCATGTAATCTCTTTTATCCCCTTCCCTACTGTCCTCTTTGTTTTAGATTATTTCTTCCTACTCTCTGTGCACTACAGAAAGAATGCCATAGGCTCATCTGTTTTTCTGGGCTACGAGAAGCAAGGATTGCCTACATAGGCTAATGAATTTATCTCATAGAAAGATCAGTTGAAGCCTTCTTTGTTTGCATTCTTTGAGGCAAATGTTTATGGTTTTAAGATCCAACTTCCTGATTAAAAGAAAAAAAAAAAAGGAATCCTGTTTAAGAGAATGAACAGTGGCAAGAGGGAAAGGCTAGCTTGGAAAGCTTTCTATAGAACGTGGCCATAACTAAAGAGAATACCATGGCCTTACCTGACCAGAATCAGGTCAGTCAAGAGGAAGTTTGGTAAAGTAAATATGATTGATTATAGGTCATTTATTAAGCAGAACTCAGGAGAGAAGTGATTGGTGAAAAGCTGGAGTTACAAAGTGCAGTGAGATCGAGCATACGAGCACACTATAAAACTCAAAACCATGAATGGCCAATTGTGATTTTGCTACCATTTTTGTCTGTAGTTTACAGGGACTCTTTTCAGAATGATCATAGAATAGCCAATTGCTTCTCTTGGTTTTGTGAAGTCTGGATACAAATCTCATGAAAAACAAATATGCTTTCTAGGAGTTTCACTATAACTCCTCTGGTTCTTTCTATTACAATAAAAATCGACAAAGGCCATTTTTTCTGCAGTGTTAAAAATTAAATATGCTGTAGTAACTATTATTATAAAGTCAGGTAGGCAAGGTTATGGGAAATGACTGACTTTGCCTAATGATATTAGTGGTGGGATGAGCTAAATGGCCAAGGGGAGCTAGATGGTCAAGGATTTTATAAGGGAAGTGATGATAAGCTGAATCTCAAAGGATGAATGTTCCAGGCAGGAAAGTAAAAAGAAGACATTCTGGCAGAGGAGACAGCATGGGGGAATAAATGGAGATTCATCTGACAGAACATGTTAAGAGGAGAATGGATTTGAGAGGGCTATCACTGGGGATAGGGAGTCTACTTAGGAAGTTATTAAAGTAATTCAGACAAAAATGATGAAAACTAAACTAAAGTAGGGCAAAGTGGCTAGATAGCAGAGCTATCTGAGGTCGAAAGAAGTGGCCAAACAGATTTGAGAGATGAGAGGAGAGAGAAAGCAGTGAGAGGAGGGAAAGGATGAGAGAGACAAAGAGACAGAAAGAAACACAGGGAGAGCAATAGACACACAGAGAAAAACAGACACAGAGAGAGAGCAATAGAGAGAGACACAGACCTAGACAGACAGAGAGAGAGGGATGATTAATTTATTGGCTTGAACACCTTAATGTCTGATGGTAGCATTCACTGAATTGGGGACATAGAAAGAAGAGGATCAAATTTGGGGAGGATGATGGAACTGTTGTATAGGACATACTGAGGTAGAGAGGTGCCTGTGATGCTATCCAATAGCAATTTGGATATGCATGCCTGACGCTAAGGAGTGATGACAACTGAGGACTTAACATTGTTCTTTTATTGTGTGCAAAGATGTTATGGACTTTGCCAAACCAAAGTGGAATGGAGTTTGAGCTAGAACATAAGTTATTCAATGTATTTCTAGGACTTCATCTCACACAAGTGTAGTCTGACTTCATCTTGGGTATATGTATGTTTCTGCCCATAGCTTTAAAAAGCCAATGTTGACAGTATAATATGCTTATTCCCACTATGTACTCTGGCTTTCTCAAGCCTCAGATGAATTTATCTTGACCTATGGAATGTATAGCTTTCTGGATGACAGCTATAATTTACTATATCTGTTTTTATACTGATTAAATGTTCTTATTCTCTATGTCTTCTGCATATGATGTCCGCAGAGGTAAGGACTGTGCCCGGGGTGTCCAGTATTAAATTCATGGCACCTAGTTCTGCTCCTGGCCCATGGCAGACATTCAAAAATATGATGAGAGACCAGAGATGTTACTATGCATGATACATAAGATCTGTCATGTATAATAATGCCTAATGAGTATTTACTGATGACAATGAGCAAGACACATGACTTTTATAATTCTGTTTCTTCAAAAGGAAAAAAGAACAAAGGATGGTGAAAAAGATTTTAAAAAATTTCTAATTGTTCATGGCTAAATGGAAAGAAAACCTGCATTATCCATTCAATTTTTTAAAAAAGATTTATTTATTTATTTGAGAGAGAGAGAGGGAAAGAGAGTGTATGCCTGCACACGAGTGGGGAGAGGAGCAAGGGGAAAGAATCTTCAAGCAGACTCCCTGCTGAACACAGAGCCCAACGTGGGGCTCTATCTCATGACCCTGATATCATGACCTGAGCCGAACCAAGAGTGGGACACTTACCTGAGCCACCCAGGCACCCCCATTCCATTTTTTTAATCCAATAGGCTAACCTTGAGTTCACCACAATTGTAAGAATATTTGTGAATATAAAAAGGTTTTTAAAAAGGTTGGTGATTATTCAGTCATAAAAAGGCATGAAGTACTAATACATTCTACACTGATGAACTTTGAAAACATTATGTTGAAAGAAATGAAGCCAGACACAAAAAGTTATATATTGTATGATTCCATTTATATGAAATATCCAGGATAGATAAATCAATAGAGATATAAAGCAGAGTAATTGTTGCCAAAGGCTGGGAGAAATACAGAGTGACTGCTTAATGGGTATGGTGCTTCCTTTTGGGGCAATGAAAATGTTCTAAAACTATGTAGTGTGTGATAGTTTTCAATATTGAGAATGTACTAAAAATCTCTGAATTTACACTTTAAAATGGTTAAAATGGGGGTGCCTGGGTGGCTCAGTCTGTTAAGGATCTGCCTTCAGCTCAGGTCATGATCTCAGGGTCCTTGGGATTAAGCCCCACGTTGTCGGGCTCCCTGCTCAGCGGGGAGCCTGCTTCTCCCTCTCCCTCTGCCCCACCCCCCGCTTGTGCTCTCTCTCTCTCTCTCAAATAAGTAAATAAAATCTTAAAAAAATAAAATAAAATGGTTAAAATGGTATATTTTATATTATGTGTGTTTTTTTTAAAGATTTTATTTGAGAGAGAGAGAGAGAGAGCACAAGCAGGGAGAGCAGGCAGAGGGAGAAGCAGACTCCCCATTGAGCAGGGAGCCCGATGCAGGACTCGATCCCAGGACCCTGGGATCATGATTTGAGTCGAAGGCAGAGGCTTAACTGACTGAGCCACCCCGGCAAGCCTATTATGTGTATGTTAGCACAATAAAAAAGAGGGCTTGATGATAATGCTAACCCTCATTTTACTAGAGTGAAAGGATAGTATATACATTTTAAAATTACAGAAAAGCAAACATTTAAAAATTTCATCTGAGGCTACAGCAGAATAATCTAACTCTAAATAAAGCATGGTTCCCCTGCATGAATCAAACTTGTGCTTGGGAAAACTTGGCAGGGGACAAGTGCAGATATCTCATGGCTCTTAGACGTCTAAGCTATAAAATTATTGTGGCTGTCTGGTTCAAGATGGCTTGTTTAGAATAAAACCAGCAACAAATGAAAAAATGACCTCTAAAACCTATAGCTTAGACAAAGAATAGAATAAGACAGAAAGGAAGATGTGGATCAAACTAATTCATGAAATATCCACAAGTGAAAACTTCACCGAGAGTATTTGTGGAATGAGGAAGGAGAAATAGATTCTACAGTAGGCCTAGGAAGAAGTTCTCAGATGAAGGATTTCTGAATAAGGTGTGACTATCCAGAATAATGCAGGCAGGGTTTTTCTTCTGCTAGCCCGGTGAAGAGATTCTTTTTTTCTTCCAAAAAATAGTTACCTGTTTGTTTGGCAGTAAATTTGCTGGTTTAGCTACCAAATGTTTTGTAGTTGGTAAAGGCCAAAAGAAGATAGTGCAAGAACCTGATTTTCCTGAGAATGTGTGAAGTTATGCACAACAGAAATGAAGTTTTAGATGCTTCTCAAATTATTCTGGAAGCAGTGGGTTGGCTTCTCAACCCAAAGAAAACCTAATTTCAAGTAAATACACTGGCTTCCTTGGATTAAGAAACACTTATAGATACAAATTTTTATATAAATTTGAAATAGAATATATATATATATGACATCCTAAAAATGTTTCTCCAAAAATAGAAGAAATGCAAGATGACCATCAAAACAACTTCACAAACATTTACAGCTACCTTCAACATTTACTTCAAAGAGAATTTTAGGAAGTGAAAGTTGATTTTTCAGATTTCGGCCTTGAGAAAATCAATTTATTAATGATAAGTATCTACCTACCAGCTTGTTCATTCAATCTGGCTATGTAAATCTTCATTTCAGATATGATTACTGAAATTATATATGAGAGAGGTATATTGGATCAAATAATCCATCAATTCATTATTAAAAATGAATTATGTTTATATGCATATTATATACTATTATATTCAAAGCTCAGAACAAAACCCTGTAGAAGAAAGACAGAAGTCATATTCAAATTGGAGAGCTAAATATCTACACATTAAAAATAATTAGCAAAAATATCAGCAACAGAAGATGGTAAAATATTTCTGTAGAATGATTTTTAGAAATAATAAATATTATAGGACTACAGAATAGGGAAAGATTCCTGTTAGGGTGAGTTGGGAAAAAAGAAGTTTGAACTAAATTATAAAATATAGATAGGATTTGTGTAAATAAAGAGTAGATAATACTGTGAGTAAGCACAGAATACTGTGAGCAAAGGAAGGACATAGAAACTATAGGAAGAGAATTAGCAGATGACCATTTTGTTTCGCTATTGACACTGTAAACAGGAAGAGAAGAGAGATGAGGCAAGAATACTGAACATCCTAAACAGAAATATGCTAATAAAAAAATGACACAGAATACATTCTATACTTAGTCTAATATAATTTTGGCTGACGAAGTTGGTCTCTCAAAATACTTCTAAGAATAGAAGAGGACAAGAATTGACAGAAGGCTTGAAAGTAGGACATTCATCCACCCACTTGACAACTCTTTATTGAATTCCTACTACACACCAGGAACATTATGTTCTAGAAATTGGGGATATAATGATGAGAAAGACAGACAAGAGTCTTATTTTCATGGATCTTACTTTCTGGTAAGGAAAAATAGACAATAAACAAAAAAAACCCCACAAATGTATAAAAAAAGGTAAGATAATATAGATAGCATTAAATATGATATAAAGTGATGGATAGAAAGGGCAGTTAGGGAAAGTCTTTCAGAAAGTAACATTTCAGCTGAGATCTCAATGATGAGAAAAAAGCAGCAATGGGAGAAGACAAACATGATTCTAGAAAGAAGGAACAGAAAGTACAAAGAGCTAGGCTTGTTCCAGGATCAAAACCACACGACATTACTAATAACTCAGTGATGCTTCTTTTCTTTTTTTTTTTTTAAAGATTTTATTATTTATTTGAGAGAACAAGACAGAGAGAGAGAGAGAGAGAGAGACAGAGCATGAGAAGGGGAGGGGCAGAGGGAGAGGAAGGAAGCAGACTTTCTACTGAGCCAGAGCCTGACTAGGAGTTTGATCCCCTGACACTGAGATCCTGACCTGAGCCAAAGTCAGACACTTAAACGGCTGAGCCACCCAGGCGCCCCAGTGATGCTTATTTTCATTTGAAACTGAGAAAAATCACAGAGAACACTAATTCAGTGTAGAAGCAAGGTGTGAAATTTGCTGTATTTACCTTATAGCCCTCTGCTCCAAGCTCTCCTCTCTCTCCTTGTTCCCCGACTGGGCCCTGCAGAGACCACGTGCAAAAATAATCAGTTTCACAGTTGGATCTCAGTATTTGTGAATGAAGATAATACAGTTAGTGTGGAATATTTTTTTCCAAAAATATGAAACCAAATGTATAACAATTTGCTTAGTTCCACTAAATAATTTCAAAAGATTGAATTTCAATAAAAACAAGAACGTCATAAGCATGGAATTATTTAAAGAGAATCTCATAATGATTCTGCAAGAAAAAATATTGAAGAAATGAGGTCCACTTAAACAATATAAATTTTCAGATGGATAAAATATGTTAGGCATGTTGGCAAAATAACTTGCATTTTTACTTAATGTTAAAATGATAGAGAAAGATTTAATCTGAATCATTCATTAATTAGAAGATTATATTTAATAATCTTTTTATTGATTTATTTTTATTTTTTTGAAGTACAGTTGACATACAATATTATATTAGTTTTAGGCATACAACATAGTGATTCGACATTTATACACATTAGGAAATGATCACCAGAATAAGTCTGGTCACCATCTGTCACCATCTGTAGCTATTATAATATTATTGACTGTACTCACTATGCTATACTTTACATCCCCATGACTTATTTATTTTATAACTGGAAGTTTGTAACTCGTAATCCCCTTCACCTATTTCATCCATCTCCCTACACCGTCCTCTCTTGACAGTTTGTTCTGTGATTTATGAGTCTGTTTATGTTTTGTTTGCTTTGTTTTTTAGACTCCACATATAAGTAAAATCATACAGTATTTTTTTTCTTTAACTTATTTCACTTAGCATGATGCCCTGTAGGTGCACCTACGTCGTCACAAATGGCAAGATTTCACTCCTTTTTATGGCTGAGTAGTAATACGTGTGTGTGTGTGTGTGTGTGTGTGTGTGTGTGTGTGTGTGTGTGTGTACATACTACATCTTCTTTACGCATTCATCTATCAGTAAACACTTACGTTGTTTCCATATCTTGGCTCTTGTAAGTAATGCTACAATGAACATATGGGTGCATGTAACTTTTCAAATAATGTTTTTCATTTCCTTCAGATAAATACCCATGTCGAATAGCTGGATCATACAGTATTTCTATTTTTAATTTTTTGAGGACTCTCCATACCGTTTTAAATAGTGGCTACACCAATTTACATTCCCACCAACAGTTCATGAAGGTTGGAATTTTTTCCACATCCTTGCCAACATTTATTTCTTGTTTGTTTGTTTTTTTATACTAGTCGTTCTGACAGCTGTGAGATGAAATCTCATTGTGATTTTGATTTGTATTTCCCTGATTAGTGATGTTGAGCATCTTTTCATGTGTCAATTGGCCTTCTCTATGTCTTCTTTGGAAAAATACCTATTCAGATCCTCTACCCATTTTTAAAAAAATCAGACTGTTTTATTTGGGTTGAGTTGTAGGAGTTCTTTATATATTTTGGATAATAATCCCTTATTGGATATATCATTTGCAAATATACTTTCCAATTTAGAAGTTTGCCTTTTTGTTTTTTTGAAAAAACATTTTAGTTTGATGTAATCCCAATTGTTTATTTTTGTTTTGGTGCCTTTGCCTGAGGAGACAGATCCAAAAAAATATTACTAAGACTGATGTTCAAGAGTTTACACCTGTTTTCTTTTGGAAGTTTTATGATTTCTGGTCTTACATTTAGGCTTTTACTTCATTTTGAGTTTATTTTTGCATGTAGTGGGAAAAAAGTAGTCCAGTTTCATTCTTTTGCATGCAGCTGTCCAGTTTCTCCAACATTATTTATTGAAAAGACTATCCTTTCCCCACTGTATATTCTTGCCTCTTTTGTCATAGATCAATTGATCATAGAAGTGTGTGTTTATTTCTGAGCTCTCTATTCTGTTCCATTGATCTATGTATCTATTTTTGTGCCAGTACCATAGTGTTTGATAACCACAGCTTTATAGTACAGTTTGAATCAGGCAGCATGATACCTGCAGCTTTGTTCTTCTTTTTCAAGATTCTTTTGGCTATTTAGGGTCTTGTCATTCCATACGAGTTTTAAGATCACTTGTTCTAGTTCTATGAAAAACCCTATTGGAATTTTGCTAGGAGTTGTATTAAATCTATAGGCTGCTTTGGATAGTATGAACATCTTAACAATATTAATTCTTCCAACTCATGAACATGGTATATTTTCCATTTATTGTCATCTTCAGTTCTTTCATCAGTGTCTTATAGTTTTCAGAATACAAGTATTTCACCTCCTTGGTTAAAATTATTTCTAGAGATTTTATTATTTTCAATTCAATTGTAAATGGGATTGTTTTCTTAATTTCTCCTTCTGATAGTTTACTATTGTATAGAAATGCAACATTTCTACATATTAATTTTGTATCCTGAAACTTTACTCAATTAATTTAGTAGTTATAATAGCTTTTTGGTGAAATCTTTATTTTCCATTTATAGTATAATGTCATCTGCAAATATTGACAGTTTTATTTCTGTCTTACCAATGTGGATGCCTTTTCTATCTTTTTCTTCTCTGATTGCTATGGCTAGGATTTCTAGTACTATGCTGAATAAGAGTGGTGAGAGTAGGCATCTTTCTATTGTTCCTGATCTTAGAGGAAAAGCTTCAGCTTACACCATTAAGTATGATGTTAGTTGTAGGTTTGTCATATATGGCCTTCCTTATGGAGGTTTTTATGGAGAGTTTTCATCATAAGTGGATGTTGAATTTCGTCAAATGCTTTTTCTGCATCTATTGAGAGGATCATATGATTTTTATCTTTCATTTTGTTTTTGTTTTTTTTAAAGATTTTATTTGACAGAGAGAGAGAGAGCACAAGGATTGGGAGCAGCAGAGGGAGAAGGAGAAGCAGGCTCTCCGCTGAGCAGGGAGCCCAATGTGGGGCTTGATACCAGGACTCTGGGATCATGACCTGAGCCAAAGGCAGACGCTTAATCAACTAAGCCATCCAGGCATCCCATCCTTCATTTTGTTAATGTGTGTATCAAGTTGATTGATTTGAAATATTGAACCATCCTTGCATTCCTGGAATAAATCTTACTTGATCATGGTATATGATCCTTTTAATGTATCGCTGAATTCTGTTTGCTAATATTTTGTCAAGGATTTTTGCATCTATGTTCTTGCATGTATGTTCTATGTTCATCTATGATATTGGCCTGTGATTTTCTTTTCTTTTCTTTTTTTTTTTTTGTACTGCCTTTATCTGGTTTTGGTATCAGGATAATGCTAGCCTCATAGAATGAATCTGAAAGCATTCCTTCCTCTAATTATTTTTTGAGTAGTTTGAGAAGTATAGGTATTAATGCCTCTTTAAACATTTGGTAGAATTCACCTATGAAGCCCTCTGGTCCTGGACTTTGGTTTATTGGGAGTTTTTTGATTACTGATTCATTTTTATTACCACTAATCAGCCTGTTCAAATTTCTATTCCTTCCTGATTCAGTCTTGGAAGATTATACATGTTTAGGAATTTATCCATTTCTTCTAGGTTGTCCAATTTATTGGCATATAACTATTTGTAGTAGACTGGGAGATGCTGTTTTTATTTTCATTTGTCTTCAGGTATTTTTTGATTTCCTCTTTAATTCTTCATTGACCCCTTGTTTGGTTAGTAGCATGTTGATTAGCTTCCGTGTACTTGTGGGGTTTTTTCCAGTTTTTTTTTCTTGGTATTTATTTCTAGTTCTATACTATTATAATCAGAAAAGATGCTTGATATGATTTCAGCCTTCTTAAATTTATTAAGACTTGCTTTGTGGCCCAACATGTGATCTAATCTAGAGAATGTTCCATGTGCACTTAAGAAGAATGAGTGTTCTGCTGTTTTTGAATGTTCTCTGTATATCCATTAGGTCCCTCTGGTCTAATGTGTTGTTTAAGGCTACTATTTTCTTTCTGGATGAACCATCCATAGATGTAAGTGCCCTACTTTATTGCATTACTGTTGATTTCTCCCTTTATGTCTATTAATATTTGCTTTATAAATTTAGGTGCTCCTAAGTTGGTTGCATAGATATTTACAATTGTTATATCCTCTAGTTGAATTGATCCTTTTATCGTTACATAATGCCCTTCCTAATGTCTTGTTACAGTCTTTGTTTCAATGTCAATTTTATCTGATATGAGTATGCTACCCAGGTTTTTTTCATTTCCATTTGAATGGAATATTTTCTTTTCCAACCTTTCACTTTCAATCCATGTGTGTCTAGGTATGAAGTGAATCTCTTGTAGGCAGCACATAGATGGGTCTTGTTTTTCTTATCTACTCAGTCACCCTATGTCTTTTGATTGGAGCATTTAGCCCACTTACATTTAAAGTAATTATTGAAAGGTATGTACTTATTGCCATTTTGTTAATTGTTTCCTGGTTGTATATGTAGTTCTTTTCTGTTCTTCTCTTGCTCTTTTCCCTTGTGATTTGATGATTTTTTTAGTGGTATATTTGGATTCTTTTCTCTCTCACTCTTTTTTTTTGTGAATCTATCATAGGTTTTTGGTTTGCAGTTTACATGAGTTTCATATTTAACACCCAATGTACATAGCAGTCTATTTTAAGTTGATAGTTCCTTAAGTTCAAGCACATTCTAAAAGTCCTACATCTTTATTCTCCTTCCCCATATTTTGTGTATTTGTTGTCATAATTTACATTTTTTATTTTGTGTATCCCTTAGCTAATTACTGTAGATATAGTTGTTTTTACTAAATTTTGGGGGGGGGCAGAGGGAGATGGGGAGAGAGAGAGAATCTTAAGCAAGCTCCACACCTAACATGGAGCCCAACACAGATGGGGCTTTGCATTTAGATTATACAGCTACAAATAGTGCATGCCTACAAAATCATGTTATGAAACTAACAAAACAAAACTCCTTGAAAAGATGTGATTGGTGCTGTCAATCTATTATCTTCATTGCATTTTATCTTGAAACATCAAAATAATTTTAGAAAAAGACCTACTGGTTCACCTCGAGGCCCAGGTGGTCCTAGTACTGTGCTATCTTCTCCTGGATAACCCTGTAATGAAGATAATGATTTATAAACAAAACCAAATTAATAAAATAACCTTTGAAATATGCAGGCTATAATTGTCTAATATGTTATGAAATATACTATCTTTATCTAATTAAATGGAAAACTTTTACCTATAAAACTTAGCATAGGATATTTTATACAGGTGTGATTCCTATAGGTTCTAAGAAGTGTCAATCTGCTTTAATTACATAAAAAGCAGTTTAGGAATTTGCTCAGAGTTTCAAGTTTGCAATGATATTGTAAATCAACAGGAGTACTGTTGTAGTTATTCTTAATCCATAAAAAATTTTTACTACAAATGTACCAGTTATTTAATCTGTAGTCTCACAATTTCTTTGAATAAGTAATTAGTTTTACTTTTACAAAGCTTTACAGATTGCAAAGTGCTTTAACATATATTATTTCATGAATATCTTGAAACAGCCGATTGAAGACATCTCAATGACTTGTTTACATTTTTGTCTTTTATTATTTATCTTTTAGAATTTGCAGTACTTCCCAAGTTGAAAAGTGTTTCTTTTATTCTTTGAAAATATTGCATGCATATTTTCAGAAAGAACACAAAAATTTAATATTTAACTTTAGGATTAAAAAGTCAATATACACACATACCTTTTCTCCTTTAGGTCCTGGCAACCCAGAAAGTCCTGGTTGACCCTGATGGCCCTAACAAAAGGACAAGTAAGCAGACAGTCTCCATATAATTTGTGCATGTTCTACCTAATAACACCAAGGCCATCCTATTAGATATGGCAATATTCTGAATGAAAAATGAGATTTATTCTCTAGGGGGGTGAGGCCTAACTATACTAGAAAGCTTGTTATCAGTGAGATTTCATCTTAATTTGCATATCTGAGATGACATCTTTATATAACTATTTTCATGTAAATGCATTTTAATTTCCAATTAGAAATGATTACCCTATATCCTGGAATTCCTGGTTCTCCATCAGGTCCCATCAATCCTAAATGTCCCTAAAAAACAAAGTAAATATTAGAGAGAAAACAAACAACTGTTCAAACCATTAAACTTATACTCTTATTATTTATTTATTTAGTACTTTTATTACTTAAAATTTAGATTTTTTGAGGTATAATATTTTACTTAGTCTGAAATAGAAAACAAAAAATAACACTCTAACTTTTGTCTTATTTTTCTTCTGAACCACAAGAGTCCCACCAAAAACATGTCTCTGTAGTTTATTTCTGGTATGAATATTCTTAACCATATTAAGAAAAATATTTTCAGTTGTTAGAATCTGATAGGTTTCTAGTAAGTTCTGGGAAATGTAGTTTGCACCTGTCAAAGTTTATGGTAGACGTGCATCACTGAATATTAGAATATAGTCTGATAGTTTTCCATATTGTCACAATGGGATCAAGGAGAACATATGCATTGATAGTTTCAGATGCTTTGATGAACTAAGTTTCAGCTCTGGTCAAGCTTGTTAAAATAGAAATGATTGACAACTTATGTACAATAATCACCCTATTATTGCTTTTCTTATCAATATTTTGCAGATGAGGATACTATATAAATTAGGGGTCATTAATAAATGCCCCCAAAATACTGAAAATGTGACTCAGATAACTGAAAAGAGCAAAAATAATAATCCTAATAATGTCTTATCTTTCATACTATTAAAAAGTTTCCACATCAACTCTCCTATTTGAGTTTGAAACTAAACAGGAGATGAGAAAATTAAGGCATAGAGTAGGTATATGCTTAACCAAATATCAAACTAGAAATTCTAAATATGATTATTTACCCAAAGAACCCATGAGAACCACCTATCATTAAAGTGGATATAAAATAAAAATATTAAAGTAAATAGGTATGTTACACAGGATCAATAAGAAGATATAATGGGAAAAAGGACTGTATTATAAATCATAAAATCCATAAGAAACTAACAATAAACCTAACAAGATAGAGGTAAGAACAGAATGAAGGAAATAACAAAACTTTATTAAAAGGTATATAAGAAGATATAAGTAAATGGAAAGACATATAGTGCTTCTCTACTGAAAGATTCAATATTAAAGAACTTAAAGAGCTGATTTTAAAGTTCACATGGAAGAGAGAATTATAGTAAGAGCTGAACTTTTTAGAAAAATGAATTATGGAGTACTTGCCCTGACAGATCTCAAAAAATACTGTAATAGTAAAATAATTTAAGTAGAGTGGTATTGGACCTAAAAACAGACTAACAGAGTGACAGAAGAAAACAGAGAGAATGAAAAAAGCCAATAAATATTTGAAAGTTTAGTTTATGATAAGGGTAGTATTTCAGAAAAGTGGGAAATAGATTGACTATTAAATGATTTTGAGACAACTAAATATCAATTTGGAAAAGAGAAAATCAGTTCTTTACAACTTATTTCATAGCAAAGAAATAATTTTCATATAAGTTAGGGGTAAAAATAAAGCTATAAAAGTATTAGAAGGATATAGAAGAGTGTTTTCATATACTTTAGGTGGGAAAGGCATTTCTAATGAAGAAATAAAACCTAGAATTGTAAAGTAAAAAACTGACAAATTTGGCTATATAATTAACCTCCTGTCCAGCAAAAGATATCACAAACAATATTAAAAGATAAATGATAGAAAGGGAAATGTATTTGTAATATATTTTATAACATATTTAACAAAATATATTATCTAAAATATATAAGGCATTATTGCAAGTCAATAAGAAAAAAACAACCTAATACAAACGATGTAAAGTACACATGAAAAGGCAATTTCCAGAAAAAAAATACAAATTACTTAATTGCAATCAGGGAAATGTAAATGGAAAGAAAATGAGACACACTTATCAGATTGCAAAACATCAAAAGAGTTAATAGGAAGTATTGGTGGTGGGAGAGTGAATTTGATGAAACCTTTTGGGAAGGTTAAATATGTGTCAATATTTAAAAAGTGAATATTCTTTTTAAACAAATCCAAAGTAGGAGCCTACTTTGATGGCAAGACTGCAGATTAATTCTGATGTTCATTAAAAATTAATCATATTATATAAAGTACTTTAACATATAAGCCAAAAGCAGAGAAATATTAGTAATTTAAATAAAAGGAAGTAAGAAAGACCTGAAGTAGTAAGATGAATATGTAAAAGGAGCCTGAGACAAACTTTCCTCAGACAACAGATGGATTATGCAATGCTCTCAAGCAGGCGTTGGTAAAAAGTCTAGCATTTGTGACATTTAATGGA
Source organism: Eumetopias jubatus (assembly GCF_037043125.1). Lineage (NCBI taxonomy): Eukaryota > Metazoa > Chordata > Mammalia > Carnivora > Otariidae > Eumetopias > Eumetopias jubatus. Next base: position 35,551,344 of record NW_028274810.1, on the reverse strand, counting down.
GAGTAGGAAATATACATGCATTGTGTATGTAAGCTTATGAAACAGTGAAAACACTAAACACTAAATCACAAATGTTCTGCATCTCTTGTGCTAGGACTTTCTGAACAGGTCCAAATATATTAGCAATAAAATTTTGCTATTATAGGTTCAGAGGTATTATGTGACCCTTGCTTCCAACATCATAAAAAGTTCATGCAAAAGATTAAATATTAGATGTTATAGATATTGTTCACAGCTGGTTAAAAAAAATCTCCAGATAAGCATGTGGAGTCCAAGCTTATAAATAAAACCTTTAAATAAATCTAATTTTGGGGGCGCCTGAGCAGCTCAGTCAGTTAAGCGGCTGCCTTCGGCTCAGGTCATGATCCCAGGGTCCTGGGATCAAGCCCTGCATCGGGCTCCCTGCTTGGCGGAGAGCCTGCTTCTCCCTCTCCCTCTGTCTGCGGCTCTGCCTACTTGTGCTCTCTATCTCTGTTAAATAAATAAATAAAAATCTTTAAAAAAAAAATCCAATTTTCAAAGCAATTTGCCAATCCCGACAGTGTAGTTTTATACAGATATTAAATTCTGATTTTAAGTGCAAAGAATAATATAAACTTTGAAAACTCATTTTTAAATAAACCTAATTTTCAAAGCAATTTGCCAATCCCAACAGTGTAGTTTTATACAGATACTAAATTCTGACTTTAAGTGCAAAGAATATAAACTTTCTTACTTAGGAGTTATAATCTGATTTTTTTAAAACTTCATTTCGTATTTTATTTCCATTTTGAGTTTTTTTTTTCCCCTCTCCCTTTTCCATGTCCAGAAACCACTAAGCCATTTAAGTACTGTGGAATGCTTACAATTCTCCACAGCCCATGGAGGTAGATTATTTTCAATGGAACTATTGCTTTCTCTGTAAAATTAATCAAGGGATGAAACTTTAAGGACATGGATACATTTCTTTTCCATCCACAGTGAACTCAGGTCTGGAAACAAATCAAATACTAACCACAGCACCTCTAGTTCCTCTGGCACCCTTAGGACCACTTTCCCCAATTTGTCCAGGAGCACCTCTGCTTCCAATTTCTCCTGTGGGCCCTATTTGTCCTTTATCACCCTGTGGATTCATTGGTAAGAGAGAAAAGTGAGAAAAAAACAAGTTTTTACTTAGATGAATTAACTATATCATATACTTGGAATGACATCAGAGGATATTCTGTAAGCAAAATTCTGTAAATAGTAACTTTGCTTCAACTTAATAGTAGTGGAGACCATCACTGACAATAATAAACCATCACCACCTAGGTTAACTTAAAGATATAACTAAAAGTAATTTAGGAGAAAGAACAATTAAAAAATAATTTTGCCCTAATAAGCAGGGGAGATTTGGTGTTCTTGCTGAATTACAAAATAACCAAGTTTTTTATTTTGAAATTTTTATGTATGTATGTTTGCATGCATGCATGTTTTTCTTGTCATCATGAGAAAACACAGGCCCTATGAGAAGCCTGTTTCTATAAACAGCTTCAATGCCACAAAGATCTATTTAATGCAAAAAGTTTCCAGTGTATGGTACTGTATATTCAGAATCATCACTCACTTGTTTGGAGTCTGCCTTTAAAAATCCATAACATTTCTTTTAATCGATAATATTTTTATATCATTTTGTATCCTTTTAAAAACTAGTTAGTTGCCTTCTGTTTTCCATCAAGCCGACTGATCATTCTCTACCACCAAAATACAGCTTCTTGGAAGCAACTTGAAGTACTATAATTCGTTTTCTGAAAGTGGGAACCAACCTGTTCTATTATTGATATTCAAGTAGATACAAAGAAAAACTAGACTGTGATCACAGTCAGGAAGTTTTTGGTATTCATAATAATTCCCAGAGGTGCAGGTTATTGTAAGGACTTACACTGTCCCACTTCTAATGTTGATTTTAGATATAACATTATGTATGATGAAAAGAGGCTTCAATATTGGGGTTATTTTCATGGGCCAGAATAGCTACTAAATATTCAAGTGATGAATCACTGAATTCTACGCCTGCAACTAATATTATACTTTATCTTAACTAACTAGATTTAAATAAAAACTTGAAACATTAAGAAAAAAAAGAATGGCTACTAAAATTTACCTCATTAATTTTTCTTTACCTTTTATTCTCACTTATACTGTCCCTACATTATGACAAAGATGGAGTGGGTGTATATTAGTAGAAATGATAAATGATAAAATTAGACTTTGGGGGACTAGATATGGTATGCAAGCTCTAAATACAGTAATATATTCAGAATTGTTGTGGTAGAATTAAGAAAATCATTTCTGTCTCACCAATACTTGAATAAATTATTGACCCCATACAAAGGAGAAATTTTCATTATAACATTCTAGAATTTTATAAATATATCATTTTTTAGTAAAATATAAAAGAGACAAACCACATTCTTTATTTGTGATTCTTAGCCAATATATGGGAAAAATAAAATCAATCATTAACCTTTTCAATTTAGATAAACATAGTACAAATAAACCCAGAAAAACATAGTACAAATAAACCCAGAAACAATGCTAGTCATATTCCTTTCCCCTAACCATTGTACTAAAGTTGTTACCAAATACCACAAATGGCATAATGTTTTCCTTTTCTCTCCTTTCCTGCCCATAGTCTATTAAAGAATTTTTGGCAAGTAGGAAAAAGGAAAGGCAAAGATCTTTATACAACCTACAAAGTAGGAAATTTGCGTTTAAATAATTAAGGTGATGGGTACTCCTAAGTAGAGTTAAATATTAACTTATACAAAAATGCCTTTTAAGAACGATTTATAGTACTTTATTACTTTATATCCAGTGCAAATAAAAACATCACAACATCCTATGGAGCTTGGGCACATCAGAAGAAAGATGTGCCATAAAAAGATGTAAAAAACAAAAGATGTAAAAAAAAAAAAAAACCAACCATAAAAAGATGTTAAAAAAATTACCTTTTTCCCTGGACGACCTCTTTGTCCTGGAATGCCCACAATTCCTGCAGGTCCCTGGGCATCCAATACAAAAAAGAAAATAAACTGTTAAGGAAAGGACTAAACGGAGTGTTTAAATACTTACATCCCATAACCACTGAATTGAACACTATGTAAAAATGAGGGTTACTTTTCAACAATAAATATTGTGTTTGAATATTTATTTATTTTTAAAGATTTTATTTATCTTAGAGAGTGCGTGCACGAGTCGGGAGAGGGGAAGAGGGATAGGGAGAGAATCTCAAGCAGATTCTGCACCAAGCGACTAGCCCCACGTGGGCTCCCCTGAGATCATGACCTGAGCCAAAACCTAGAGTCCAACGCTCAACCAACTGAGCCACCCAGGCGCCCCTGTGTAATTGTTTAAAAAGACGTCACAATGATTTAGAGGTCTAGTTGTTATTAGTGAGTAAAATTTACATATAGAAACCAGCCAAGATAGATAAAATTAACCTGTTCTTTATTAGAGGAAAAACATTACTTGGTTTCAGTGTAACCCATTTTAATCGGTGAGAAAAGTAAACCCAGTGCATCCGTTTCAGCAGTTCTATGAGCTACTGTGGGTTCAACATCTTGTTGATGGTATAGGATTATAAAATATATCTAAAACATGGTCAAGAAGAATCTCAAAATCTTATTGGAGTAGATTAGGAGATTTTCTTTAGTCTGTGGAAAAAAGGAGAGAGGGAAATACATGGAGAAAAAGGAGGTAGTCATATTAAACTGTTTAAAACAATATTTTCATTTCAATCTGTATTTTGTTTAGACAGAAATTTTTAATATATATTTTTTAAAAGTAAACATTGGCTAAAATATTTCAGATGTCATGTGAATTTGCAGGTCAAACAATAATTAGGCTTAAATGCGATCCACAGTAAGCCAGAGGATGCAAGTTCTAAAATGGCTAAGAGTTAATCATAGCACTCCTTGCATTAGTTGGAAGTGAAAATGGAAATCTCAAATTTGTGTCCCAAAGCTTGGCAAACGGCAAAAATGACATAGACAAGAAATAAATTGCGGTTTACCACTGTGCTATGTGGGCTCTTGATAAATATTTGTTGAACGAATAAACAGATACCTAAGGAAGTGACTCATACCCTATGCTCCTGAGCAAATGCTCTTCTAGCCTCAGAAAGTCACTGAATTTAGAAGCCAAAATGGTTAAGTTCTATTGCTGTAGTTCTAGCTGCATCCAGAGGTTGAAATGATAGTTGCACTAACCCGAGATTTCTTTGTGGTTAATGTGGACTTTTAAAAAGAGACAGATTAATCTTCATCAGGGGTTAATAGTGTGAACTTTTTAAAAGTTAGACTGCTCTTTTCATATTCTGGCTCTGTACCTTACTGCAATAGGACCATAAATAGATTATTTAACTTCTAAAGGTCCCAGTTTCCCATTATATAAAAGAGGTAAAATAATACCTTTTCATAAGGTTACTAAGATTAAATGAGATAATGCATGAAATGCTTAGAAAGAACTGGACTTATACTGAAGAACTTAGTGTTAGTTCTCACTAACTATTGTTACCTTTTTAAGGTGTATTATGTAATATTTAAATATATATAAAAAGATACTAGAAGGTACAATAAATACCCACGTACCCACCACCTACTTGAAGAAAAAGAAGCAATATACATATGTACACACTTGAAGTCCCTTTACACATACCTTTCCAAACGCGTTACCCTCTCTCTTCACTCAGGTGCAACCATTGCCCTCAATTTGTTTATCATTCCCATGCATTTCTTTATACTTTTACTCCATTTGAAATATATGGTTATTCTGCATCTTTTCAAACTTTAAATAAGCGTACTTTATGTATTCTTTTGAAATTTTTTAAACACACATTTTGTTTTTGAAATTAATCAATGTCTTTAATCCATTCATTTTGTTTTTCATTCTACAGGATTCCATTTTCTTATCACAACTTATTTAAACATTTTCCTACTGATGAATTTTTAGTGTGGGTTTTTTTTTCTGTTATAGATTATGTGCTGCAATAAATACCTTGTGCATCCCTCTATGTGCCATGTCAGTTTTGTTTGTTTGTTTTGATTTTAGGGTATAGCCCCTGAAGTTAAATTGCAGAGTTATAAAATATATGCATCATCAAGTAGACAAGATATTGTTAAATTGTTCTCCGAAGTAGCTTTGTCAATTTACACTTCCACAGCGATGTTTGAGTCCAATTACTCCAAATCTTCTGTAATGCTTGGTACTATCAGACTTAAAATATATCCATCTCATTATGGAAAATGATATATTGTTGTGTTTTCAATTTGCATATTTCTGATTACTAAGGAGGAATGATTATCTATTCATATAGTTATCTGACATCTATATGTGAATCTCTAGCTTTTATCTTCTGTCCAGTATTCTCCGGAGCTATTCTTACTGAGTTATACATAAAAGGTTTTTTTTTTTAAATTATATTATGTTAATCACCATACATTACATCATTAGTTTTTGATGTAGTGTTCCATGATTCATTGTTTGCATATAATACCCAGTGCTCCATTCAGTACGTACCCTTAAAAGTTTTTATACATATTCCTGATACTTGTATTTTGCTCATTCTATATAATACAGATCTCTTCTCTCAGCCTGCAGCTTATTTTCTCACTTTATTTAACATAACTTTTGATTAATACAAGTTTGCAGTTTTAACGTAGTCATATTCATCAATATTTTCTTATTTCTTTCACTGTTTAGGAGATCCTTCTCCTCTCTCTCAGGTGTTCATGAATATTCTCATAAATGTTCTCATATTTAACATTTTGATTTTCACAGTTAGGTCTTCAACTGGAATTTCATTCTTCTGTGTGTGTGCACATTGGTGTGAAGGAGCTGTTTTATTTTGTTTTCCATTTGGATAACCAGTTGCACCAGTACCATTTATTGAATATTTCATCCTTTCCTTAATGATCTGAAATCTATAATCAATTTATTGAACTTCAAGTTTCAAAATATGCTGAGATCTGAGTCTAGGTTATCTTCTATTTCCACTGGTCTCTTCCTGTGAATGAGTATGACACTGACTAAATTACTCTAGCTTTAATAATAAGTTATGATATCAGGCAGGGCAAGTCCTCTCTTCCACACACCACTGTGCTCCCACCCTTTGCAACTTGTTCTTGAAAACTGTCTTGATATTGGCCCTTTGTTCTTCCACATTCCTTTTAAAATCACTTTTCATGAATCGTGTCCTATAAAAAATTCTTATGAGGATTTAGACTAAAATTGTACTGGATTTATAGACTAATTTAGGGGAGAGATGATAATTTTTTGATATTGAGTAGTCCTATCAATGAATATAAAATATCTCTCCATTTTTGTTAATAAACATATTTTTTTCAATAAAATTTTGCAAATCTCTTGTTAGATTTATTCCTAGGTGCTTAATTTTGTTGTTGATTTTATTGTCAATAGTATTTTTTTAAAGTTTTCTAAGTGCTTATTGCTGGGGAAGAAGAATGGAATCTTTACTTTTGCATATTCTTATATTTAGCATCTTGCTAAAATCTCATTAATTCTAATAATTTATCTGTAGATTATTTCTCTTGTTTTATTATACTGGCTGGGTCTCTGACTAAATGTTGAAGAGAAATAGTGAATAGTGGTGATCTTTGCTCATTTCTTTTAAGTTTTACCATTACGTATGACAGTCAATATGGATCTTAAATCTTTAGAAATACTTTTTGTTTCATCTATTGAGATTATACTTTTTCTTTAATTTGTAGTTATGTGACTTAAACCTAAAATCCTTAAAAATGTTAGACTTTTGTTGCAATATTTGTATGAGAGGGAGTTCATAAACCCTTTTCTCATATCAGCACTCCACAACTGCACTGAACTCAAATATTCAGGTGTCAGCTGACACTACTGTGTGGAAATGCTATCTGCCAACCAGTAATGCAGTTTAAGTATCATTGTGTTTATATATTTAAATATTAATAAAAATTTGTGCATAAAGTAAAAATGTGACAAATTTAAATCTCACAAACATGTATAATCGAGAAATTTGTTATTATTCTGCAAGATGGCTTGCACATTCTTCAAACTTCCATTCTCACCTCATTTTCAAGTTAATAACCTTCCCTCATAATGCACTGAGACCAGCAGTAGTCAAGCAAGAGCCATCTCTTCCCAACACTGAACGTACCAGCACACCTCCTTATGTACGCACATATTGTTTCCCTTCTCTGATGAAGGAAGAAGTTTTCCTGTTTCTTCCCTGAGGCCAGCTCCTCACTTGCATCTAAACCCCATGTCCTTTTCAAGGCCTTCTCCTACACTTGCACTATCAATTGTTTTCTCTTAAATGAATCACTTCCAACAGCAATTAAATATGCCAGATAGCACTCATTTGAGAAAAATCCTTCCTTGACCTCACGTCCCTCCCTCCCTTCCTATTCACTCATTCAATTTCTCATGTACTTTTCCAGTTCCATTTTTGCTTCCCATCATAGCAAAGCATTTTGAAAGATTTGTGTATGCTCATTGTCACTATTTCCTTACTTCTCATTCTGTCTTCATTTGGGCTTTTGTTCTTACCACAACTCTGAAATTGCTTCTTTTCGGACAACTGACCTTCAAATAACCTAATCCAATAATCCAATGGCTCATTTTATCTGAAACTGTTTTCCATTCTTGCAACTTCTTAAAACTTTTGTTTACATTGCAGCATGCTTCCCAAATTTTCTAAATTCTTAAAGCATCTCTTTATCTCCTTATAGCCTAATGATTCCTAAAGTTATGTTACCTGTCCTGACTGCACCAGTGACCTTCTGATTTTCCTACCTAGTGACATCTTTTTGAATTTCTAAGAGGCATCTCAAACTTTATGTTTCCCAAACTGAGCCTTGAATTCCCTCCTCAAACCCCTAAACCTTGTCTTCCCCATCTCTGCTGTAATGGGGCAATATTTTGGAAATCATTAAAATTGCTTTTCTATTTTGCCTTTTTGAATATATAGACTTTACCCTATTCACCTCGAGGGGTTTGTATGCCAAAGGGCTGAATGTATGGAGAAAATTTTTCTGTTTTCCTTGTTTCCAACTTTAAAATTCACAAGTTGAGCCTGGAGCACCCAGCACATGGGCTGTCCTATATTAGAGAAAAGACACACTTTCCATCTACCGCAATAGAACTCTAAGGCTTTTACTAGATTATAGAAGAATGAGGGTATGACAAAGGGGAAATATAGAGACAGCCAGGTTTGTTTGTTTTGTTTTGTTTTGTTTTGTTTTTTGATTCCAGGAGTATGCAGGAAGGCAAAGAGGGAGGGAGAGACATAGATGTTCAGATTTTCCTCTTTCTGAGTTTTGGCAGAATGAAACCTTTGTTCCCTACTACCTCTTCAGGATGCAGGAAAGTTACCTCTTTTTAGATATCACTTGGTTTATGGCCACATCAATTTGGATGCTCAGGAAAGTAAAAATGAGGAACATTTCTTAAATTTTCCTGAGCTACTCCTTGATTCCTATATGATGTAGATGGGAACTTAGAAAGCTCTGGGGAGCTTGTGTGTGTGTGGCGGTGGGGCGGGGGTGGTCATTACTCTAGAAAAATGGGGCTCTACCATAAGGGCTGAGAGCAGATTTCCTGGACTAGAACTGAATGAGAATCCAGAAGACCTGAGAGGGATCTGCAGATTAGTGGAAGCTGACAGGGAACACCACCCGCGCCCCCAACCAAAGAAATGAAAACTACTAGCTACAGACATCATCATCACAGACCAGCAGGGTAGGCAGTAAGCAAATTGACACGGAATGTTTCTATGTCCCTATCATTATGAGTAACACCGGTATCTAGAACCAACGCCTTTTCATCCTTGCCATTAGCAGACATTCAGACTCTTTAATGGAAAGGAGTAAAAGAGGGAGGTCGAGAACTGATCAGTCTGACAACCACATCGTAAGCGTCTGAGTCTTATCTAAAGAGACTACTAATTTATAGAAATAAATTGTTTAAGCTTTCAGCTGAGTTGGATTTAAAAATTTCTTCTCCCGGGGCACCTGGGTGGCTCAGTTGGTTAAGTGTCTGCCTTTGGTTCAGGTCATGATCCCACGGGGTCCTGGGATGGAGCCCTGTATCAAGCTCCCTGCTCAGCAGGGGAGTCTGCTTCTCTCTCTCCCTTTGCCCCTACCCCGCTAATGCTCTCTCTCTTGCTTACTCTCAAATAAATAAATAAAATCTTTAAAAAATAAAAAAATAAAAAAAATAAAAATTTCTTTTCCCCCCAGACCCCAACAACTCCTCACTAATCAGTAAGTTAGAGCTTGTGAGGAAACCCAGATGAACCAAAAATAATGAAATCACATATTTGCACATATATAAGTACCAATTTGTAGCCCCATACTACATTTAATAGTATGACTACCAATTCAATTACTCCAGCTAAAACCCAGGATTTATTCCTTATAAATTTTTCCCTCTTTCTCAACATCCAAACAGCAAATCCAGTCAGCTATATCTCCAAACTATGTCTTGAATTGGATCACTATTCACTATCTCTATTGCCCCCTTACATTCCAGACCACCATACCACTTTTCATCTACACTACGGCTGTAGCCTTCTAAGTCCACTTTCAACCTCATAGTCTGTTTCTTCAAAATACCCCACATTATCACTAACAATGTTAATCAAACACCTCTCCCTGTTTAAAACCTTCCAAATGGCTGTCCACTGAAATCAGAATCATCTCCAAACCTCTTATCATGGTCCATAATCCTCCACATGATCTGGCTCTTTCTATTACTCTGACATCATATTTTCCAGTTGCTCATTACATTCTAGCTACTTGGCCGTATTTCCCGCTTTCTAACAGTGCATCTAATCAATGCCCTTTCTGCCTTAGGGCATTTGCATTAGATGTCCCCTCTGCCTAGAAAGCTTTTTCTTAGATATTCACATGACTGGCTTCTTCTTATCTTCGGGCATCTCGCTCAGTGTAACCCTAGGTAGTCCTTTTGTGACCACCCCAATTTAAAGTAGCCTCTACTTAGTTACTCTTTATCCCATTACCATGTTTTATTTTCTTCACAGCACTCATCACTATCAGAAATTAACCATTCTTGTTTACATTTGCCTTCCCACACTACAGTGTAAGTTCCAAGACAGAAGGGAACTTGCCTGTTTTGTTTAGTGCTATAACATTAGTACACAGAACTATGCCTGGCATATAACTGATGCTTAATAAATACTTAATAAACAAATGAAAGATAGAATGCATGCCCAAAGTAGAAAATATTTAGCCTTAATCAGACAGTAACCTAGTCTACTTGGTATCCATTTGTAAAGAAATAACATCTTAAAAAGCATGTACTAAAGTTGGAAGTAAAACCAAAGTTTATGAATAAAAGGTGAAGAGTAGTGAGACATTTTTATACTACTAAAACTTCTAGTTTCTAAGAAATGTAGCATATGGATCTACTTGGAACATTTTGCACAGTAAACTTTTGTACACGTGAAGAACACATTATGTGTGAAAAAGGGGGTTGACTGTATTCTATATTGTATTTTCTTCTGACATTGTCATCAGAAAAGTTTCCCCTCGTTCTTTTGGCCACATTTTTTTTCTCTTCAAAGACAGGTTGTTTTCTCTTCTTGCAGGGGTTGGGGGTGGGTGGGTGGCAGTAAACTTCCACTGATATTAGGATGGTTTATTTTAATGTTTGTTCTGAAATGCATAAGAAACATCTTGCTCCAAAATGTTGGCTATTAAAAGTTAACATACCCACTGCAACCCATTTGTGTATTTAGAGGCTTGCAGGGCAGACTGGAAAAATAGCAACAATTTCTAAATGTGCATGTTTTAATAGATTTCTTCAACAATTATAAAAATAACAATGCTTTTATATAAATGTCACATTGACAATTGTTGGTTTGATGTTGAGCCTACTCATAAAATAGGAGTTGGGATTCCAGTCTATTACTTTAAATATGTGAGAATAGCTGTATTGTCTTCAAAGTAACACATCACATCTATTCTTTAAACAACTTTGAGATATAATTCATATTCCATATTATGAACCAATTTAAAGTGTACAATTTAATGATTTTTAGTATATTCACAGAATTGTGCAACTATCACCACAGTAAATTTTAGAACATTTTCATCGCCCCAAAAGAAACCCTGTACCCATAAGCAGTCATTTCCCATTTCCTCCCGACCACTGCCTGGCCCTTCAACCCCCAACCCTAGGCAACCACTAACCTACTTTGTGTCTTTCTGGATTGCCTTATTTGGGACATGTCATATAATATATGGTCTCTTTTGACTGGCTGCTTTCACTAAGCAAAATGTTTTCAAGGTTCATCAAAGTTGTAGCATGTATGAGTATATCATTTCTTTGCATTACCAAGTTATAGTCCATTGCATGGGCATACTACATTTATTAACATACATTTACTAATTCATCAGTTGATGATCATTTGGGTTATTTCCACTTTTTGGCAATCATAAATAATGCTGCTATAAACATTTACGTACAAGTTTTTGTCTGAACCCTGTTCTCAATCCTATTGGGTATACACCTAGGAATAGAGTTGGTGGATCATATAGTAACTCCATATTTAACATTTTGAGAAATTGCCAAATTGATTTACAAAGTGGCTGCATCATTTTACATCCCATCAACAATGTATATTTACATCCTCATCAACATTTGGTATTTTTTTTTAATTTAAATGTTTTTTTATTATAAACATCCTAGGCAAGTGAAGTGGTATCTCATTGTGGTTTTATTTGCATTTTCCTAATAGCTAATGATGTTGATCATCTTTTCAATTGCTTATTGGCTAACTATATATCTTCCTTGGAGAAACATCTGGAATGTTTAAATGTTTTTCAACTGGTTTACTTTTTACTTTACTTTACTTTTACTTTTTACTTTTTACTTTACTTTACTTTACTTTTACTTTTTACTTTACTTTTCAACTGGTAAACTTTTTACTATTGAGTTGGAAAAGTTCTTTGTATTCTGGATACAAGTCCATTATCATATATGATTTGCAAATATTTTCTCCCTTTTCACGGGTGTCTTTTCACTGTCTTAATGGTGTTTTTTGAAGTATAAAACTTTTAATCTTAATGGGATCTAATTTATTTTTTTCTTTTGTCACTTGTACTTTTGGTGTTACCTAAGAAAACTTTGCATAAATCAAGGTCATGAAGATTTACGCCTATGTTTTATTCCAAGGCATTTACAGTTTTAGCTCTTAAATTTCAGTCACAGGCCCATTTTGAGTTAATTTTTGTGTGTAGTATAAGGAAGGGTCCAACTTTATTCTTTTGTATGCAGATTTCTACTTGTTCTAGCACCTTTTGTTGAAAAGACCATTCTCCCCCTCTTTGAATTATCTTGGTACAAAACATGCTCTTGCAATTCAAATTTATTTTGTTCTGTTTTTGTCCCCTGGGTTTATTGTATCCGTTGAGATAGCCAATAACAAAGTTTGCAAGTTATATATTGATTCCTATTACAGACTCTGTTCCTCTTCTGCTTGAAACATTGCAATGCCTTTTTACTATGCTTTGAATAAAACCCAAACTTCTTACCATGATTTAAATAATCCTTCATGATCAGCTTCCTATTCATTTCTTTAAGCTCATCTCAAACAACTTTTCACTATTCATTATGCTACAACTATAATTAGCGTCCCTTTAGTTTTCCAAAAATACCTAGACCATTCTCACTTCCACCTCTTGGCCCTTGCTTTTCCATCTACCTTGAATCATCCTCCAAAGTTCTTTGCAGGGCTGGTTCTTTTTCATTCTTTAGGTCTCAACTTAATCCTCCCCTATCCAGAGAAGCCTTCCCTCAGTGCCTTGTTGGAAGCAGGCTTCTCTTCCCTTAATCAGCTATTCTTTTTCATCACCTTATTTATGACCATCATTGCACTTATCACTACTTGCAATGGTCTAGTCTATGGTCAATTTTCACAATATTATAAAATCTGAGATGAGGAATCTTGCTAATCTTGTTGCCCTTGGTATCCCCATGGCTTAGCAGAGTTCTTGGCTCACAGAAGGTACTCAAAAACTTTGTTGAATTACTGAATGGACAAATACATTTTATAGAGTCACCATCTGTAAGGCTAATAAAAATTTAGGAACATCCAAGCTAATTTTTTTTTTAAGCTATAGAGCCTTTTCTTCTAAAGAAAGCCTATATAGAAGCCAATATGTTAGATATATATACAAAGAATTTTTTTCTGACTCACCTAGTAATAGAAGAACACTCCTGCCCATTCAGCATCCCTTCCTGATACAGCCATCCTGGGAGGTTCTGCATAGTTCCCTTTATGTGTAATGTGTAAACTGAGAAACCAAAGAATGACTCAATGTACAATGTACCCAACAATGTACAGCTCTTTAGTAGTAGAGCAGGGATAGTGGTAGAACAATTCTTGCATAATGGTCAGTGCAGGGTTCTTTCTATTTCTGTGTTGGTTTATGACACAACAGTTCAGAACAAACAAGCCTAAGACCAGAGTCATAAAAATCATTCAGAAGATAAAGATTTAAATAAGTCCTTTGTTTCTTAATGCCACTGACCTCAAATTTCCAGTTACCATTTTTCAGGGTTTCCAAGGAAATTACCTCAGAAATAAGAGTCATGTGTACCTTTATCATTCTTTTCTAACTATTGATAAGTCCTCTCATCTTTCTGACTTTGCTTTTAAAGATTCTACTGAGAAAGCTTCTTAGCTTTACTTGGCTTCATTTTTTCTTAAGACATTCCCCTAGTAACAATGATCATACCATTTTATACAAATGGTAAAAATCACACTTCAATAAATCCAGCCAAGTTTTGTCCTAACAGAATAAAAGAAGACAATTTCATTTTTATATATTCAACTTTTAACTCTCATAGTTTCACATCTGTTTAGATGTTAGATACTACAGTGATAGATTTTTTTTTTTTTTTTTAGAAATGGGTGATAGACCATAAGTCAGGCAGATGTTTCTTCTCAGATGTTTCCAAATTCTTTTCCCATACAGAGTTATACATTTAAACAACTGAACACTTTAGCACAGAATTCAAGCACAAAAAACATTTTAAAATTCTGTTCAAAGAAGTCTACATCTTAGATTTGGGAATTTGTTACTGATGCTTCCCTTGCTTTATTTTTCAATCTAGTTCTCATTTTCCAATCTTCTAGAAAGAAAGGCATTTCCTTCCTTGAAAAACAAGTTTTATTTCTTTCTCTCACTCTCTTTCTTGTCTATTTTTAAAGAATAGGTAGCATCTTTGTGGCATTGCCTAAGGAAGAATTTTTTAAAGTGAAAAATAAATCCAACATCAGGCTGTATGATTAAGCAATAGTTCCTTGGATCATAAAATTCTTTTGAAAAAATGTGCCATGGTATTTTTATTGAGTTTATGAGCTGAAAGGCATTTAAAATTCCAAGGAGAACAACAAAAAGAATAAAAAAGAAACACACATGTGTTGTTACTAAAAAAGGCACCAAAGATATGTATGAGGCAAGATTGTTCCTGGGAAAAATTATGAAGCAGATGAAGTCTGTGTTTATCATTTTTCCATGTTTTGTTTTGAGCCCCTTTTTTCATCTCTGTTCCGCCCATCACCAGCTGTCATGCTGCATCATCTCCGTCTGGGACTCATGCCTGTTATCCTATGGCATGGCTAGGCCCTTCTTTATCTCAGTTTTGTTCTCCGCACCAACATTTAGGGTTCTGCTGGGGAAACAGACTAGGTGATTGAAAAAATCCATGCTAAAGTATTAATAATTGTTAATGGTTAATGACTTCCTCATTAAAAAATGAATTCGATAAGAATTCTCAGAAAGATAATCACACTGTTTCAGCATTTGTCACTTGGCTTCTCTGTGAGTCCAGCCCTGATGACTCCTCTAAAAAAGATGAAAAATATCAAGAAATCCAAAAAGGCGAAATATAAGCCCGAGCCTGGTTACCTCATGGAGTAGTGTGGCTGAGAGGCACAGAAGTCATAATAAAGGAACTAGATAGAGCCAGCTCTGCTATCTGCTACAGTCTTAGCTTTCTCCGAGCCTGCTTTTTT
Organism: Eumetopias jubatus; assembly: GCF_037043125.1. Taxonomy (NCBI): domain Eukaryota; kingdom Metazoa; phylum Chordata; class Mammalia; order Carnivora; family Otariidae; genus Eumetopias; species Eumetopias jubatus. The sequence continues at coordinate 35,536,283 of NW_028274810.1, read as the reverse complement.
TTTTTTTCAGTTGTAAAGTGGGGAAAATAAAGCACCACTAGATTATTGGAAGGATTCTATGAGAAAATCTAAGTGAAATTCTATTGTTCAGCCTGGATCCATAGTTTGAAGATAATTTGGGAAGGGGGTGATTCTCTAATGCTTTGTATTTGCTGTAGTGGAACACCTATCATAGTTTTCCAGGACCGAGAGGGGCAAGACAGAGGAGAAATGGGCACTTTACCACTTATGTAAAACCAGAGGGAAAAAAGACTCAATTTGCCAATTGCTGAAAAACAGGCAACATTTCTGGTTTACCCTCAAAATTCAAATGTCATGTTGATATACACTGGTACAATTATTTATTATTTTGGGGAAGAGGTGAGATAGCATTATTTTAATTATTGCTAAAGGAATCAAAATTATTGGTAAATGATATGAATGGTAAGACAGCCAGTTTGTGCTTCATTTATGGTATTTGTTGTATTCTTCCAGATAGAGCTTCTTCTCAGTTCTTGGAAATGTAATTGAGATTACTGGAGGCAGGAGCTATCTTTAAAAGGCTAAGTAAGACTCCCATGATATGGCAAAAAGAAAAATCATTTTCTGGGAAGGTCATAAGTGATGGCTCCCAAGATATGAGAACATCTTCAAAGGCAAGAATACTTAGAGAAGTAAAGAGAGAATAATTTGGTGGAGATCTCATATTTAAAGATGTGAGGCAAGGAAGATGGAATAGTAAAATAAAAAAGTAAAATATTCAGAGAGGCCACATCTGGAAGAATATAGCAAATATCATAAATTAAGCATTTAAGTAAGAGACAAGATGTTCTTATTATTTATTTACATCTTCTATTTGCCCTGTGGTGAGAGAATCTGTCCAATGTGACATTTAGAATTTCCCTTGAAAGAATACTACAATTTGAGGTCAGATATTGATAGCTTAAATTATGCCTGCAAAGGATTTCTTATGTCATTCTGGAGCTAGGATATTACTCTATAGGAATAATGTCAGCTATATGAATAAAAATCAGAAATATTCAACGTAAGTTTGAGATAACACAAAATGTTCCCCTTCAAATGCTTTATGACAGAAGTTCTATAGCTGAGGTGACATCATCAGGATAGTGACATAAGTCATTCCTGAATTCAGCCATCCTCAGAAGAAGACCAAGTAGCAAGTATCCACATAAAAAACCGCCATTGTGAAAATCCCAGAACCTGAGGGTGAGGCTGAAGCACTGTCTTAGATCACAGAGTTACAGTGCTGAAGCACTGTCTTAGATCACAGTAAAAAGGTAAGAGTAAAGATTTCATTTTGATTGCATTGTCCTTTCCTCAGACCAGCACAGCACTGCATCAGGTGGCTCCCTTGGTTATAGTTACTCCAGTGAGGAAAAGAAAACCCAAAGTGGACATTCAGCTCCCCCAGTGTTATGGAATGCTTCCAGAGTAGCCCACTAAGGTCTTACTTCATGGACATCACTGGGGAAGCCTGGGGGCTTGACCACTGAGGATCAAATAGAGACAGAGGACAGAGGCAAGGATTATAGCAACCTGTACCATATCTTGGTGGACTGCATTCCTGTTTGCAGTAGCACCTGAGCAGAGATCCCAGTCAGTGATTCTGCACTTTTGCAGAGCTGAGTTGGTGGCTCTGTCTGGTTGGGAGCTTTGTTGAAGGGTTCTGCATGATTTGGGTCCCCAGCCAAAGGATTTGGGTCCCCAGCCAAAGGATTTGGGTCCCCAGCCAAAAGGCTGTGGAGCCCATTATATGGCCCTGAGTTGCAACCTTACCCAAGAGCTAACCATATACTCCCATCCCACTTAACCAAGATTGCCTGGGCATAGAACATGGGCAGTTGTGGAGTCCATACTATATATAGTTCTACTCAGGCAGGCAGCCAAGCCAGCAGCCCTGCCAAAATGCTGGGAATGACCACAGAACCTGAACAGTGGTAATGGGAAGCCTTGGAACCCAGCTTAAAGTACTGCCCAGCTGTGAAGCCTAGCCAACAGCTCTACCCAGCAGCAAAATCTAGCTTATAGGCCTGTACAATTACTAAATACAGCCTGCAACCTTGTATAGGCAAGAAGCCTGGGCTAAGTAGCCCTGCCCAATTACAAAGCATAGCCTTCAGCCCTGCCCAATAAAAGCTCAGACAGTAACTCCACACAACCATGGAGCATATAGTCTCCAACCTCAGCCAACACTGAGATACAGCTGAAGAGCCCACTTAACCAGAAAGCTTGGCAAGTGACCTTACCCAACACAGGGGCACAGCCGTGGGCTAAGTAATCATGAAGCACAGCCTGTGACTCTATACAAACTTGGGGCACAGCCTGTGGCTATGTCCAACTGTGAAGCCATGCCTGTGGTCTCATGAACATAGAGTTCAGCCAGAAGCACTATTCAGTTAGGGTGCACAACAGGAGACCTTGCCCGACTACAGAGTCCAATCAGAGGTATTGTCCTGCCAGGGAATCACCATTCCAGCACTCCCGCCCAACCAGGGTGCCTATTCACTGGCCTCCCTTGAAAATGAAGCCCAGCCAATGGGCTCATCCATCTGCAGAGAATAGCCAGTGACAACTCTCCCCAGCTCAGACCATGGGTAGGGGCCTTGCCCAACTGGAGACCTCAACAGTAAGCTGTGCCTGCCCACAAATGCTACCAGTTAACCAGTCAGCTAAACACCCAGTTAACCAGTCAGCTAAGCAGATTGGTGAAGGACTTTCCTTGACAAAATAAACTTCTAATGTCTGGAAGAGGGACTCCTTATTCAAATGTGCAGATACCAGTGCAAGGATACAAGGACCATAAAGAATCAAGTAAAGATGACAACGCCAAAGGAAACTAATAAAACTTTAATAACTGATACCAGAGTAATGGAATTCTATGGACTTTCTGACAAAGAATTCAGAATAATCATCTTAAAGAAGTTCAGTGAACTCTAAGAACATAAATATAGACAAATAAAATTAGATAAACAATGCATGAACAAAATGAGAAATTGAACAAATAAATAGAAACCATAAAAATAAAGAAAACAAAAATCCTAGAGATGAACAATACAATGACTGAAGAATTCAACAGAGAACTTCAGCAGTAGACTCAACTGAGCAGTAGAATCAGTGAACTCAAAGACAAGTCATTTGAAATTATCCAGCGGAGTAAAAAGAAAAAAAAAGGAACAAAATAAAGGGAAAAAAATCTATGGTGCTTGTGAGACAGCATCAAGTGAAATACGTGTATTGTGATAATGGCAGAAGGAGAAGAAAAAGAGCGAAAAGTCTATTTGAAGATATAATGGCTGAAAATGTCTCAAACTTGGGGAGAGAAATAGACATCCAGATTCTTGAGGCTCAAAGGATCCCAAATAAGTTGAATCCAAAAAGAATAACTTTGAAACACCTCATAATTAAATTGTAAAAATCAAAGACAAAGGGAGAATTTTGGAAGCAGCAAGAGAAAAGCAACTTGTCACACAAAAGAGAGTCCCTGTAAGACTATATGTACATTTCTTAGCAGAAACTGCAGGCCAGGAGAAAGTGGAATAATTTCTTCAAAATATTCAAAGAAAAAAAGTTAACCAAGAATACTATACCCAGCAAAGCTGTCTTTCAGAAATGAAGAAGCTATAAAGACTTTCCTCAAAAAACAAAAGCTGAAGAGTTCACCACTAAACCTGTCTTACAAGAAATGCTAAAGGGCATTTTTCAGGCTCAAAAAAAGGGATGTAACTAATGTCATAAAACCATGAATGTATAAAACTCACCAACAGATGTAAATATATATTCAAAGCCAGATTCTCTAATATTGTAATGATTGTGCATAAATCACTTAACAACTCCAGTTAAAAAATTAAAAAACAAATGCATTAAAAATAATAACTAAAATAATTTGTTATTGTATCATAATATAAAAAGATGTAAATTGTAACATCAATAACCTGAAATATAAGGAAGGGAGAAGAAGTAAAAGTATAAAGTTTCTGTATAGTATGGAAGTTGTTATCTGCTTAAAATAAGATGTTAAAACATATTTTATGTGAGCCACAAAGAATGTAGTAGATACACAAAATTTTAATAAAGGATTAAGTCACACTGCTACAAAAAGTCATAAAATCACAAAGACAACACAAGAGAAAACAAGAAGACATGACCTATAAAACAGTCAATAAACAATTAAAATTAAATGTCAATAGGAAGATCTTACCAATAATTACTTTAATTATAAATATATTAAATTCTCTAATCAAAAGATACAGAATAGCTGCATGGATAAAAAGACAAAACCCACTCATATAGACTCACTTAAGCTTTAACGACACACAGAGACTGAGTGTGAAGAAATGGAAAAAGATATTTCAAGCAAAAGAAATAAAGGAAACCAGAAGAAAGCAGGGACAGTTACACTAATATGAGACAAAACAGACTTTAAGCTAAATATAGTCATGAGACAAAGAAGGTCATCATATAGTGATAGTAATCAATAATATGTAATTATAAATATTAATAATATATAACAATTGTAAATATTTATGCACCAAACATTGGACCTCTTAAATATTGAAGCAAATACTAACAGAAATAAAGAAAGAAATAGCTATTCAACAATAGTTGGGGACTTTAATACCCTATTCTCTAAAATGGTTATATCATCCAGGCAGAGAATCAATAAGGCAACAATGGATTTGAACAACATGATAAACCAAATGTACCTAACAGACATATATAGAACATTCCATCCAACAGCAGCAGAATACACATTCTTTTTAAGTCAACATGAAACATTTTGAACAATAGATCATATGTAAGGCTACAATATAAGTCTCAACAAACTGAGGAAGATAGAAATTACATCAAGTATCTTTTCTGACCTCATGGTATCAAACTAGAAGTCAAAACAGGAGGAGAGCTGGAAAATTCACAAATATGTAGAAATTTAAAAACACAGTCCTCAACAATCAATGGATCAAAGAAGAAATCAAAAGGGAAATTTAAAAAATCTTCAAACTAACAATTGTAAATATTTATGCCCCCAACTTGGGAATACCCAAATACATAAATCAATTAATAGCAAATATAAAGAAACTCACTGATAAGAACGTAATAATAGTAGGGGACTTACCGCACTTACAGCAATGGACAGATCATCTAAGCAGGAAATCAACAAGGAAACAATGCCTTTGAATGATACACTGGACCAGATGGACTTAACAGATATATTCAGAACTTTTCATCCTAAAGCAGCAAATACATATTTTTTTCGAGTGCACATGGGACATTCTCCAGATCACATACTGGGTCACAAATCAGGCCTCAATCAGTAACAGAAAGACTTAGATCATACCATGCATATTTTCAGACCACAATGCTATGAAACGTGAAGTCAACCACAAGAAAAAAATTAGAAAGACCACAAATACATGAAAGTTAAAGTTAAAAAAAAAAAGAAAGTTAAAGTTAACCAGGAAAATATAAATAAAAAAAAAAACACATGTAAGCAAAGGAAAATGAAAACCCAATAGTCCAAAACATTTGGGATGCAGCAAAAGTGGTCATAAGAGGGAAGTATATAGCAGTATGGGCCTACCTCAAGAAGCAAGAAAAGTCTCAAATATACCACCTAACCAACCTTACATGTAAAGGAGCTAGAAAAAGAACAGCAAATAAAGCCTATAGTCAGCAGAAGGGAAATAATAAAGATTAGAGCAGAAATAAATGATATAGAAACAAACAAACAAAAAAACCCACTAATCGAACAGATCAATGAAAGTAGGAGCTGGTTCTTTGAATGAATTAAAAAAATTGATAAACCCCTAGCTAGACTTATCAAAAAGAAAAGAGAAAGGACCCAAATAAAATCATGAATGAAAGAGGAGAGATTACAACCAACACCACAGAAATACAAACAGTTATAAGAGAATATTACAAAAAATTGTATGCCAACAAATTGGGCAATCTGGAAGAAATGGACCAATTCCTAGAAACATACAAATTACAAAAACTGAAACAGAAAGAAATAGAAAATTTGAACAGACCCATAACTAGCAAAGAAATTGAATCAGTAATCAAAAATCTTCCAAATAACAAAAGTCCAGGGCCAGATGCCTTCCCAGGCGAATTTTACTAAACATTTAAAGAATAATTAATACCTATTCTTCTAAAACTGTTCCAAAAAATAGAAATGGGAGGAAAACTTCCAAACTCATTCTATGAGGCCAGCATTGCCTTGATTCCAAAACCAAAGACCCCACTAAAAATAATTACAGGTCAATATTCCTGATGAACATGGATGTAAAAATTCTCAACAAGATACCAGCAAATCAAATCCAACAGTACATTAAAAGAATTGTTCACCACAATCAAGTGGGATTTATTCCTGGGCTGCCAGGGTGATTCAATATCCACAAATCAATCACCATGATACACCACATTAATTTAAAAAAAAGGATAAGAACCATATGATCTTCTCAATAGATGCAGAAAAAGCATTTGACAACATACAGCATCTATTCTTGATAAAAACCCTCAACAAAGAAGGGATAGAGGGAACATACCTCAACACCATAAAGGCCATATATGAAAGACCCACAGCTAGTCTCATCCTCAGTGGGGAAAAAATTGAGAGATTTTCCTTTAAGGTCAGGAACAAGACAGGGATGTTCACTCTTACCACTGTTATTTAACATAGTACTGGAAGTCCTAGCCTCAGCATTCAGACAACAAAAAGAAATAAAAGCATCCACATTGGCAAGGAAGAAGTCAAACTTTCACTATTTGCAGATGACATGATACTCTATGTAGAAAACCTGAAAGACTCCACAAAACATTCTAGAACCGATACATGATTTCAGCAAAGTCGCATGTTACAAAATCAATGTACAGAAATCTGTTGCATTTCTATACACCAAATATGAAGCAGCAGAAAGAGAGATCAAGGAATCGATCCAATTTACAATTGCACCAAAACCTATAAGATATCTAGGAATAAACCAAACCAAAGGGTAAAAGATGCGTACTCTGAAAACTATAGAATACTTACAAAAGAAATTGAAGAGGACACAAAGAAATGGAAAAACATTCCATGTTCATGGATTGAAGAAACAAATATTGTTAAAATGTCTATACCACCCAAAGGGATCTACACATTTAATGCAATCCCATCAAAATACCACCAGCATTTTTACAGAGCTAAAACAAACAATCCTAAAATTTGTATGGAACCACAAGAGACCCCAAATAGCCAAAGCAATCTTGAAAAAGAAAAGAAAAGCAATTCTGGACTTCAAGCTATATTACAAAGCTGTAGTTATCAAGACAGTCTGGTACTGGCACAAAAACAGATACATAGATCAATGGAACAGAATAGAAAACCCAGAAATAGACGCACAACTACATGGTCAACTAATCTTCAACAAAGCAGGGAAGAATATCCAATGGGAAAAAGACAGTTTCTTCAACAAATGGGGTTGAGAAAACTGGATAGCCACATGTAGAAGAATGAAACTGGACCACTTCCTTACATCACACACAAAAATAAATTCAAAATGGATGAAAGACCTAAATGTGAGACAGGAAACCATCAAAATCCTAGAGGAAAACACAGCAGTACCTCTTTGACATTGGCTGTAGCAACTTCTTACTAGACACGTCACCAGAGGCAAGGGAAACAAAAGCAAAAATGAATTATTGGGACTTCATCAAAATAAAAAATTTCTGCACAGTGAAGGAAATAATCAACAAAACTAAACAACAACCTAAGGAATGGGAGAAGGTATTTGCAAATGACATATCTGATAAAGGGTTATTGGGCAGAAGATATGAATAGACATTTTTTCAAAGACATAAAGATGGCCAAAGGACACATGAAAACATGCTCAACATCACTTATCATCAGGGAAATACAAATCAAAACTACAATGACGTATCACCTCACACCTGTCAGAATGGCTATAATTAACAACAAAGAAATAACAGGTGTTGGCAAGAATGTGTAGAAAGGGGAACCCTCTTACACTGTTGGTGGGAATGCAAACTGGTGCAGCCACTCTGGAAAACAGTATGGAGGTTCCCCAAAAAGTTAAAAATAGAAGTACCCTTAGACCCAGCAATTGCATTACTAGGTATTTACCCAAAGAATACAATAATACTGATTTGAAGGGACACGTGCATCCCTATGTATATATATATAATGGAATATACATGTATATAAAGGAATATATATATGTGTATATATATGTATATAAAGGAACACATATATATAATGGACTATTACTCAGCCACCAAAAAGAATGAAATCTTGCCATTTGCAGCTACATGGATGGAGCTAGAGAGTATTATGCTAAATGAAATAAGTCAGTCAGAGAAAGACAAATACCATATGATTTCACTCATATGTGAAATTTAAAAAACAAAACAGATGAACATAGGGGAAGGGGGGGAAAAGAGAGGGAGGCAAGCCTTAAGAAACTCTTAACTACAGAGAACAAACAGAATTGATGGAGGGGAGGTGGGCAGGGAATGGGCTAAATTAGTGGTGGGGATTAAGGAGGGCACTTGTGACAAGCACTAGGTGTTGTATGTAAGTGATGAATCACTAAATTCTGCTCCTGAAACCAATAGTATGTTAACTAACCAGAATTTAAATAATAACTTGAAACAAAAATTAAAACAAACAAAAAATCTTCAAACAAAATTGGAACCACAATATAGCAAAAATTTATGGAATGCAGCAAAAGCAGTTCTAAGAGGGGAGTTTACAGTGATAAATGCCTACTTTAAAAAAGGAGAAAGATCACAAATAAATAACCTAACTTTATACTTCAAAGAAATAGAAAAAGAACAAACTAAAGCCAAAGTTAGCAGAAGAAAAGAAATGATGAAGATTAGAGCAAAAGTAAATAAAAAGAAAACAGAAAAATTAGAGAAGAGATTAACAAAATAGTTGGTTTTTTAAATGATAAACAAACCTGACAAACACCAAGACAGAAAGGCCTCAAACACAATTAGAAATGAAAGAGAAGACATTATAAATAACACAGAAAAACAAAAGATCATAAAAGACTACTAATATACAATTATTTGTCAAAAAATTGGACAACTTAGAATATATCTATTCCTAGAAGCATACTACTTACCAAGACTGAATCATGCAGAAATAGAAAATCTGAACAGACCAATAATGAATGAGATTGAATAAGTAATAAAAAATCTCTCAACAAAGAAAAACCTAGCATTTCCTGATGAATTCCACCAAACACTGAAAGAAGAATTAATGGTAATATTTCTCAAACTCATCCAAAATTTTGAAGAGGAGAAATATACCCAAGCTCAGGTCAGCATTACCCTAATACAAAAGCCAGATAAGGATATTATAAGAAAACTACAGACCAAAGCCCTGATGAATATGGATGCAAAAATTCTCAACAAAATACTAGCAAACTAAATTCAACATCACGTCAAAAGGATCATACACTGTGTTCAAGTGGGATTTATTCCTAGGATGCAAGGATGGTTCACCTGCAAATCAATCAATATGATATACCCCATTCACAGAATTAAAGATAAAACCATATGAGCATCTCAATAGAAGCAGAAAGAGTATTTGACAAATTTCAATAACTTTTCATGATAAAAACTCTCAATAAAGCAGGTATAGAGGGAACATACCTCAACATAATAAAGGCCATATATGACAAACCCACAGCTAACATCATATTTAACAGTGAAAAGTTGAAAGGTTTTCCTCTAAGATCAGGAACAAGAGACCAAGGTGCCTACTCTCACCACTTCTATTCAATATAGTACTGGAAATCCTACCAAGAGCATTTATGCAAGAAAAAGAAATAAAAGGCACCAAAATGAGAAAGGAAGAAGTATAACTGTCTCTGAAGATGGCATTATCTTCATATACAGAAAACCCTAAATACTCCACAAAAAAACCTGCTAAAATTAATAAATGATTTCAGTAAAATTGCAGGATACAAAAATCACTTAGAAAACCCAGTCATGTTTCCATACACTAACAATGAATTATCTGAAAAAGAAAGAAAGAAAACATTTCCATTTACAATAGCATCAAAAACAATAAAATATTTAGGGATAAATATAACAAAGGAGATGAAATATCTATACACTGAAAATTGTAAGACATTGATGAAAGAAATTGAAGACACATAAATGGAGAGCTATCTCATATTCATAGGTAGGAATAATTAATATTGTTAACATGTCCATATTATCCCAAACTATCTATAGATTCAATGTAATTCCTATCAAGATTCCAATGGCATGTTTTACAGGAATAGAAAAAATCCTAAAATTCACATGAAACCAGAAAATACCCCAAATAACCAAAACAATCTTAAAAAATTAAAGCTGGAGGTATCACACCTCTTAATTCCAAACTGTATTAATACAAGACTACACTAATCAAAACAGTGTGGTACTGGCATTAAAAAAGACATACAGACTAATGGAAAAGAATTGAGAGCCCAGAAAAAAATGCACGCATATATGGTCAACTTATATTTGAAAAGAGAATGGTATATATATATGGTTTATATATATGTGTACTGTTCAGTCACAAAAAGAAGGAAATTCTGACACTTGCAACAATATGGATGGACCTGGAAGTCATTATGTTATGTGAAATAAGTCAGACAGAGGAAAAAAAATTCTGTATGATCTCACATATGTGTGTTATCTAAAAATCTGAAATCATAGGAACAGAGAATAGACTGATGGTTGTTGCCAGTAGTGGAGAGATGGGGGAAATGGTGAATGGATACAAACTTCCAGTTATAAAATAAGTAACTCATAGAGACATAATGTACAATGTGGTGACTATATTTAACAATACTGTATTGTGTATTTGAAAGTTGCTAAGAGGGTAAATCTTAAAAAATTTCACCACACCACAAAAAGGTAATTAAGTAAAGCAATGGATGTGTTAACTAACCCTATTTGGTAATCATGTGCGTGTGTATAAAATCATCACATTACACACCTTAAATTTACACTATGTTAGTTGTCAATTATATCTCAAAGTGGGAAGAAAAAAAACTTCAAGGACTTGTGTGACACATGGAGAAAGTGTCTTTCTTCCTTGGATGTTAGCTAGGCTGATTATCAGTCCCTGGTTTGGCCCTCTCTCAAGCCACAGTTCCACACCTTCAGTTATCCAAAGAACATCTGAGAAAATCAGAATGTGTGTGTGTGTGTGTGTGTGTGTGTACATGTAGAGGACTGAGTTCACGGAGTACTCAAAAATGAGCTCAGCAGTACTTACCAGAGGGCCCGTTAGACCTGGTCTACCCAAGGGCCCTGAAGCCCCTGGTAAGCCTGTCTCTCCTTTTTCTCCATCCTCTCCGGGAAGACCCCTTCCTCCGGGGTTCCCCTGTAACCCAGTAAAAATTTTTAAGAAAGGGAAAGCAATAAAATAAGTATACCACACAATAAGCAGATTTTTGTTTGGGACATAAAAATAATCATGTAATTATGTAATATTTGAAAGATTTCACAAAAAATATCTACTTTTATATGTAATGAGAAAAGTATAATTTACCTTTAATCCATCTTTTCCTTGGAGACCTTCTTCTCCAGGAGCTCCTGGTTCACCCTATTTTGTAGCAAAAACAGTAAGATTATTTTGCTAAATTGCTCACCTTAACTTATTTTTTGCTCCTGGTATCTATAGAAAGTAGCAGGTTTGTGTACATTTATTCCTACTTCTAATTTATTTATAAGGAACATTTGGCAGTATAATAAGCTTGATATAATTTGCTTGGAATAGCTCTGAAGATGATTTAAAGAATCAGTATTGTAAATTCAAATATATATAAGATAGGCCCAGAATTTTAACTTTAGATTATTAAGAGAAATACGCATTCATTTGGTAGCTCTGAAAATTTATACAGCTAGACCTGCGTTTCCTGAGTTCAAGGACTATAAATACTGTATCTCTTAAAGTTGTAGTACCTTCCTATACTGAATTAAATGGATTAATATGACTTAATTCAGTTAAAACTAGATTTTTAGGGTCTGTATTTTTTTGCTTAACAAGGGAAAGGCAACAATTAAGACCCTGGTACATCAAGAAGCTGTCTTCCAGATATAGAACTTAACAGAAAAGTAAGCCATAGTCTATGAAGATATTAAAGTAATACTGGCTCTCTTGTTACCTAAAATATTTACAAGTGAGTTAGTTAGTGCATCTTCACAGTTGTTCCTTTGCTCCCACCACTGACACTTCCATCACCCCAACCTCAGACTGCCCACGCTCTGCAAATAAAGGGCAAATGAAAAAGAAACTGGATGTAAAACCTGTCTCCCTACTTTGCCTTTTAGTATGCAAATGTATTTTGAGATTACTTTGGGCATTGTTTCTTGGGAAAAAGCTTACCACAGCTCAAATTACAGGCTGTCTATATTAGAATAACTTCTGTAAACTCTCTAATCATACTTATTTACGATTATTTCCTTGAATCTTGTTAACTTTGTGACTTTAGATTTTTGTTGTTGTTTTTTCAAACATAAATTAGGTTTTAATCATTTGTTTGCCTTGTTAGGTCAGGAAATATCCTGAGAGCTGATGACTGTTATTTGCGAATTTCTTCTTAATGTGAACATAAGTGACAATCACAGCTACTCTGCATTATGTGTAAAGCATTCTACAGAGTACGCTCCATACTGAGAAAAGGATGTATGAGGTTAGAACTCCAAATGCTACTAAATGACAGTGTGAACAGGGTCTGGCATGCAGCCTTTAAAACTAAGAAATAAAGACAAACGTTTTTCTGTTATGCACCAGAAAGGTTTAACCATTATGCATTTTCTGAAGCTTTATTTATCTAAGTTTTGAGTCTCTGAACCACTCAGGCCTGTGCATTACAAAGGTTTCAGTAGACATTTACCCGTAACCCTGGTTCTCCAGCAACTCCAACATTGCCTGCAGGTCCAACATTTCCCTGAAGAAACAAAGGGAAAGATTAAAACTTTTTTCTACTAAAACAGTATATCTAATAATTATGGAAGGTGTATCATGAGGATAGGGCTTTCAAAACACTTCCCATTTTTTTTCCTTTTCCCCAGATTAATTTATTGATAATAAATTGCCCCATTAGCTTTATCATTTGTATTTCTTCTCTCTTTCTCTCTCTCTCTCTCTCACACACACACAGACTCAGTACATAGATAGATGATAGATAATATTTTTTTCTGACTCATTTGAAAACACTTCCCATTTTTATCTGCTCTCCTTCACTTGCTTTCAAGATGATGGGTATTTGCCAAAACATGGCAAACAGGGGATTCAGTGGTAAAAGTTTAGAGACCCTTTTACTATTTAGGAAGATTACCTTTGCACCTGGTTCACCTTGCAGACCAGAGTCTCCCTCAATACCTGAAGGTCCCTAGAAGAGAATGATTTGACACGTCATCTGTATATATTTCTTCACCAATTACAAAGGCAATAACAACCTCATAAGAAGATCATAGTAATTTGTAGCCCAAGGGTGAGATGTATGTCCAGGAAAATATTTGTGTTTCCACTTTATAAACTTGATGGCATAAGACCAGATAATTCTGGGATCATTTAACAGTTCAAATGCCAAAATAACATCACCTGAAGTCAGGACTTTTAAGACCAATTTCTTCTATTCTTCGCGTCATCCTTTAATTCTTGGTCAAAGACAAACCACCTCCGATTTCCCCTTCTAATTTCCTACCCACATATTCTTACTATTCTCAGTGTTTTTTACTTTTCACTCTTCCTATCCATTTCTGTTGAGCCCTCTGGAGCACACTTCCTTTAAAAAGTTCAGTTTTCTTTATTCATTTCATAAAAAATATCACACAAAGATGATATGAATTTATTCACATTTTAAAAGATGTATATGGCAGCTTTTCCACTTTCCTTTTGTGGGCGGGTCCAGGTGGGGAGAATTTGGTTCCTTTTACCTTGAAAACATACAACTTCTTGCAACCTCTGGCTATCTCTAGGCCTGGAGCTCCTACAGCTACTGTTGTATTGTTTGTTTGTTTCCGAGATACTGATCTTGTGTTTGAGCACACTAAGTGTACCCCTCCCCTCTTCCCTTCCTCATTCCCTCTTTCTCTTCTCCTCTCTCTTTCACTGTGTGCGTGTACTTATTGTATGCATGTATATGCATAACTATAAAAACACACATGTATTCTGTAATTCCCATGTTTTTGGAGTAGAGGGGTAGCTTAAAGCATTAACTCACAACACACTCTTGACAAAAAGCTTCCTGTTTCCCTTCTATCTTTCAGTGATTCCTCAGTAGTTCTGATCCATGGGTGATATTCTTCCTTATAACTATTAGAGCTTAAAGTATCTTTTATGTCATAGTATTTTAGATAAGAGGAAGTTCAGTTTTCCATTTTGACTCAGCTTCTGCAATACATATTCACTTTGCTTTTTTTCTAAAATAAAAGCTACCCATGCACAACAGTACAGATGGAATTATAATGAAAAGCCCCAGTCCCATTCCTCAGAGGCAACTACTTTTTTTTTTATTTTTATTTTTTCAAAGCTTTTATTTATTTGAGAGAGACACACACACACAGCGAGAGAGGGAACGTAAGCAAGGGGGAGGGACAGAGGGAGAAGCAGACTCCCCGCTGAGCAGGGAGGCTGATGCGGGTCTCTATCCCAGGACCCTGGGATCATGACCTGAGCCGAAGGCAGACGCTTAACCGACTGAGCCACCCAGGAGTCCCAGAGACAACTACTTTACGAAACAATTTTTGTTTTCCTAGTGGTTACTTCTATAACTCAAAAATTGTACCTCTACATCTCGATGTATCACCTTGCTAAAAGTTTAGTTTCCTTATTCTCCCTCCATTTTACCATCATTTCATAATTTTTTAATAGTTACATTATTTAAATTCTTCTGTGGGTTAGTTTTGTGACTTCTTTACTGTTACAAGAGACAGTACAGTACAGGACTTAAGAGGAAAAATTATGAAGTGAGACTGCCTGGGTTTCTGCTCTGCCTCAGAAATGACAGAATTTAATATCCTACTTTAGGATTCATATTCTTTCTTGAGAGAGAATTCCAACTCTCTTAGAACTTCTTCCATATTAAAATTGCTTTCAGTGTCACAGATCTCCTCTGGTTCCTAATTTCTCCCAACCTGTCAGCTCCTCTTGGCTTCTTTTATTCCTTTCTTAAACGAACTCTAATAAAGATCTGAACTCTGTGCTGTTTCTTTTCTTATACCAATCTTGGATTAGCACTTTAAATCATCTCCATTTCTATTTCCAGTTGAACACTGCTGGGAAAAAAATTACACACTTGTGCAAAGTGGCATCATTACATGTTGAGAGGCATAGTGGCTAAGACAATGGGTTGTGGAGAGAGACTACCTGAATTGAAATGTAGGCTGTACCACATGACTCCTAGCTATTGCCCTTGAGCAAGTTACTTAACCATTTTATGCCTTTGTTTCCTCATCTGTAAAATGAAAATAATAGCTGTATCTATCTCATAGGGTGTTGTCACAATCCATTAATATAGCAAAGCACATAAATACTGCTAGGCACATAGAAAGTACTTCATAATTGTGGGTTTTTGTCATCATTATTATCAATATAATGCAAATTCATGGTCTCCTACTAAAAGCTTGACTTTTAGTAAGGTATATCTGCTCTTTCACTTGCCTGTAGTCATTTCCCTCTCCCATTATCTTCAACCACTATTCTAAACCAGCAAATTTGCCTCAACTGACCTACTCAACCCCTACTCCTTATCACAACATAATTTTTATCTCCTACTCTTTAAAAAAAAAAAACCCTTCTAGTTATTAGGTATGACTTTTCTCAGCTTTCTTTAGGCTCACAAGATGTGGCATAGTATAGATTATCAGCATCAATTTTTGAGTCAGATGTGGATTCAAAGCCAGTCTCTCCTACTTCTTAACCATTACCTTGGGCAGATTAACAGATGATGACCCCCATCTCCCTAATATTCCTCTTTGGTCTCATGAAAGGTATTTGCCAACCATCCTGTTGCACAGCCTAGAAATCTGGGAATAATTTTTGGACTTCTCTTTCCCCTTTACTTCCCATATTCTACAAATATGAAGGTTCTGCAGAATTTATATAGAAAACATTTCTCAAATCCATCCACTTCTCTCCCTTTCTATCCCTATACTTTAGTTTAGAAGTCCATCGTTTCTTGCCTAGTTGAATGCAATGGTCCTTTATTAGGTATTCATGGCTTCACTCCTGTCCTATCAAATATATCCTCTGTGCACACGCTGCTAGAATTATCTTATCGTCCAAAAAAATAAATCTGACTTTATCACTGCTCTGCTTATCATATCTTACAATGACTTAATACAGCCCATAAGATAAAAAATTTAAGCATCTTAACAGAGTACACAAAACTTTTCATGATCTAACGATTTTTCCATAATTTCATCTATTACCACACCTTGCTTTGACTTTCAAAGAATCCATATTGCCTTATGTTTGTATGTTCTTGCTCATACTATTCCTATTTTCTGGAATTTCCTTATCCTTATTTAGTCTTTTCATATGGCTAACTCCTACTCATTTCTTAAAAGTCATCTCATCACCACCACACATTCCCCACAAGTCGTCTTCTTCCCTGTATCTAGGTGGAGTTAAATGCTCATTGCCATGTTCCTATACTGACCTGTGAATATCTCCATCACTGGCTCTAATACACTGTAATGTAATAATCTTTTATATGACTATCTTCTGGAATGAATTATAAACTCCTAAAGGAGTCAGGGACCATATATCAGCCATCCTTGTATTACCAGTGGATACAAAGTGCACAGCAAGAAAGCATGGCATAATCATGGAATTAAAAATAGGTCAACAAACCTGGAGCACGAGGGGGAGGAGAAGAGCTTTATTGGTATGTGGCTGAACAGGTCTGCATTAAGTCAGATAATGTAGAACATTATTTATCATGTTAAAAAGTTGGCATTTTGTTAAAGGTCATGAGAGCTATAGAAAAATTCCAAGGGGAGGAATGATATGACAAAGAGAAACTGGCAACAATTAGCTAAGGAATGATAGAGGTTGCTGGAGACATGTAATAAGAGCAGAGGACTAGAGCACTGGCAATAGGGATGAAAAGGAAAGGATAAAATTGAGACGCTGTGGGGGCTGTGGGGGCTCATTCAGAGGGAAATGATGGCTGACTGGAGAAAATAAAGTAGGAAGAGGAGGCTGGGAAGACTCAGTTTTGGGTTGTTGGACATAAGGAGTATCTTTCAATGAGATGGGAATAAAAGGAGGAAGAACAGCAGGAAAGTGATGGGTTTGGTTTAGATATTTTGAATTTAAGATGTATGTGGGCTATTTA
The DNA here is from genome assembly GCF_037043125.1 of Eumetopias jubatus. Taxonomy (NCBI): domain Eukaryota; kingdom Metazoa; phylum Chordata; class Mammalia; order Carnivora; family Otariidae; genus Eumetopias; species Eumetopias jubatus. The sequence continues at coordinate 35,518,929 of NW_028274810.1, read as the reverse complement.
GGTGCATATGTAAAAGACAACAGGGAATCAGTAACTGCTGCTGAAGAAAGGCATGAGTTAGAGCCATCAAGATGAGAGCTCTAAGAATAATATTGGTAATTAAAGTCATTGTGATAATATGATTGCTAGGCTGAGAAAGAAGGACAGCTTCACATCAAGACTGAGAAGGCTAATGAGAAGGTAAAGAGCAGAATCAAAAGAGAGCAGTTTCACAAAAGCCAAGAGAGGAATTTATGTCTAATTTATTTACAGCTAAAGTTAACAAACAACAGAAATGAAGTAATTGGATTTTATAATTATAATGAGTATAGTTTATTGTTCCAAAATATATCCTAAATAGGGGTCACTTTTGTAAAAAAAGATTTGTTTATTTATTTGAGAGACAGCATGTGAGTGGAGGGAAGCAGAGAGAGAGACAATCCTCAAGCAGACTCCCTGCTGAATACGGAGCCTGATGCGGGCCTTGATCCCAGGACCCTGAGATCATGACCTGAGCCGAAATGAAGAGTTGGACACATAACAGACTGTACCACCCAGACAGTCCAGGGGTCACTTCTTAATATTCTTCTATAAAGGAAATATAACATCTTAGAGTGAAGGGTTATCGAGGTAACTCTAAATGAGCGAACGGTAAGTGTTATTCACTTTTTGTTGTCATTTAAATGGGCTGTTAAGAGAACTTCATGTGTACAGGCAGTAACCTCCTTGACATAGGCTGTAGCAACTATGCAAATATGTCTACTGCGGCAAGGGAAACAAAAGCAAAAATAAACTTTTGGAACTTCATCAAAATAAAAAGCTTCTGCAGAGCAAAGGGAACAATCAACAGAACTAAAAGGCAACCCAAGGAAAGGGAGAAGATATTTGCAAGTGACATTATCTGATAAAGGGTGAGTATCCAAAATATATAAAGAACTTACAAAACTCAACACCCCAAAACCAAATAATCCAGTTAAAAAATGGGCAGAAGACATGAACAGACATTTTTCCGAGACATACAGATGGCCCACAGACACATGAAAACATACTCAACATCACTTATCAGGGAAATGCAAATCAAAATTACAATAACATATCACCTCACACCAGTCAGAATAGCAAATTAATAAGAGAAGAAACAACAGATGTTGATGAGGATACAGAGAAAGAAGAACCTTCATACACTGTTGGTGGGAATGCAAACTGGTACAGTCACTCTGGAAAACAGTATGGAGTTTCCTCAAAAAGTTGAAAATAGATCTAACCTTCCAGCAATTTCACTGCTAGGTATTTAGCCAAAGAATACAAAAATACTAATTCAAAGGGATACATGCACTCCAGTGTTTATAGCAGCATTATCAACCATAGCCAAATTATGAAAAGAACCCAAATGTCCATCAACTGATGAATGGGTAAAAAAGATGTGGTGTATATATACAATGGAATACTACTCAGTCATCCAAAAGAATGAAATCTTTTTTTTTTAAAGATTTTATTTATTTATTTGACAGAGAGAGACACAGTGAGAGAAGGAACACAAGCAGGGAGTGTGGGAGAGGGAGAAGCAGGCTTCCCGTGGAGCAGGGAGCCCGACGCGGGGCTCGATCCCAGGACCCTGGGATCATGACCTGAGCCAAAGGCAGACGCTTAACCGACTGAGCCACCCAGGCACCCCAAAGGAATGAAATCTTGCCATTTGCAACGATGTGGATGGGGCTAGAGAGTATTATGCTAAGCGAAATAAGTCAGAGAAAGACAAATGCCATATGATTTCACTCATATGTGTGATTTAAGAAACAAAACAAATGTGCACAGGAGAAAAAAAGAGGAAAACCAAAAAACAGTTTTAACTATAGAAAACAAATTGATGGTTACCAGAGGGGAGGTGGGTGAGGAAATGGGTTAAATAGGTGATGGGGATTCAGGAATACATTTGTTGTGATGAGCAGTGGGTGCTGTATGTAAGTGTTGAATCACTAAATTGTACACCCGAGACTAATATTATACTGTATGTCAAGTAACTGGAATTTAAGTAAAAACTTAAAAAAAGAGAACTTTATGTGTGTAAAATTAGATTCATAAAACAGTCTTCCCTACTTTTAATGGAATTTTAGGCTTTATTTTCTGAATATGAAACACAACACTACAGAATTATTCTTTAAATATATACCTAATGTATCAACTTTACCTTGAGAAGTCTTACAAAAAGTACTGGGTATTGACGAAATAACAAAAAAGAGCCACAAAAAAAGTTACCTCAGCACCCATTTCTCCAGGAGGTCCAGCATCCCCTTGCAACCCTCGTGGTCCCTATAAAATTTAAGATCTGAGAATCAAAGTTTACTCTGTATTCCGATTAACGTACGCATCTAAATATGGAATTTTTAATATATAATATGTAATAGAACACATAATACATTTATCAACTTTTTGTATAAACAATTATAATTTATAGTTGATTCATCTGTTGCGTGTGTGTGTGACTAGAAGGCTATGTTGAGATTCAAAAGAAAAGGAAAGAAAGGACACTACCTTTCATGCTTTCATTCCTTAATTCACTCGTCCATTCAATAAACATTTATGAAGCACCTCATAAGTATCAAATATCATACTAAGGGCTTTCAAAAGTTATCTTATTTGATGGACGTGACAATTATATTTCTACTCGATATTCATGGCAAATACGTGACAAACAAAATAGCATTTTTAAAGAAGCAAATATATGGTCTCCAATGAAATAAAAATATGTTAGAATTTGCCTGATGTCGGACTTTATCATGGCAGTGAATCCAGTTCAAAAATTTCTCTGTTTTACATGAACAGATATAACAATGTTTACCCATATGATTTAATCATTAAGGTGCAATAAAATGGATATTGGGACTTTTATTGGAATCCTGGTCACTGTAATACTGAATAGTATAATTTTAAGTAAACAAATACTGAATATTCAGTTTATTGCATAAACATTAAATTGGCTAAACCAAAAGGATCTTCTTAGTGTGTGGAATCCATTTAACTGGCTAGAATTATTTTAGATAGATTAATACTTATTTAGCAACTACAATATAATGCTATTTCTCCAGCCATTCAAAGAAAATACTTGCACTATTTCACCTTTCTGGAAAGATAGTAGAAAGAACGTGTTTTCTTAGATTCAGAAAATAACAAGATAGTTAAAATTATCTGTGAGATTATACTCCGTAACAATTTTGTAAATACCTCACCTTTAAAAAATGTAGTAATGGAAAGCAAAGTGTGCTATGGTTGGTTATCTTAAACTGTTTTCTGAATTGTTACAGTCAGTAATGTTCATTTTAATTATTTGAAAGTATGATAAAACAAGATTAAGCACATTACCCATAATTCTACCATTCAGAGGCGACACTGTAAATATTCTTGTATATTTCCTTCTAGTTCTGTTGTGGGAGCATACTTACAAATAACTTTATATCTCCCTGTTTTACACTTACGATTCTATTCTGAATATAGACATTTTACCATGTTATTATAAATACTTCCTAACAAATTGTCCAACAGCTACATAACATTCCATTTATCTCATATTCTGCAGTACCATAAGTTAGTCATATTCTTAATACCAGACATTTATATTGCTTCTTTATCTTCTTTACAGTACAATTTTACTTTACTGGATTTATCATATGCATGTTAGACTCTTTATCAGTGAATGTTAAGGTCTGTAATATCAGGTGATATTGTCAAATAGCTGAGATAAACATTGGAATGATAGGACTGCAAGGCTGGTATGCAGGGGTCACATATGTCGTCTCTACTCAATAGTATAGCTGTTAAAGGTATTAAGAGGTCCCTGTTGCTTTTCAGTTATGGCTTATTAAACATTATGTATAATATTTTAAAATTTGTGAATTCCCCTCAGAATGTGTTTCTACACTATTATAAACACACTGAAAGAAACATGTCTGTGCAGAAGTCTGTGTGTATTCTGCATTTTCTCCCTTAGAACAGAGTCTGAAATGGTACCATTATTTGGTCATGAAGTCAAGTAAATTTCCTGAAATGTTCAATAATTAACATTCTGCAAGCAATATATAAAAGTAAAATCTATTTCATTGAATCCATGCCAACACAGAATATTATTTTTTAAATTCTTCATTAATTTGATGGACAATCTCTTATCTTAAAATGTGTATATACTTGACTATTAGTAAGGTTGAATATTGTTTTTGTTATTTGTTTATCAGCTATCTGTGATATTCTATGTGTTTCTTGATCATGTCCTCTGCCTATGTATTTTGGGAATCATTTAAAAGATTTGTATGAGTTTTTTATGTGTTGTGGTCATGAACTTATAGGCATCCTATTTTACCATTAACATCTGCCTAGTATGTAGTTTGTCATTTAATTTTTTTATATATTGTTAAAAATAAACTTTCCCCCCTAAGTATGATCACTGTAGAATACCTGGAAACTCATAAAATAAAAATGATCCAAAATAACCACTTAAACCACTTAACATTTGCTGTAGTTCCTTAAATCTTTGAGCATAAAAAATTTGGGATGAGAGAAATTTAAAATTTGTATATGTTAAATCTGTTAGTCCTTGAGGACCTTTTCCATCACATTTAAGGTTAAAACATCTATTTCCATGTAATTATTCTATATTATTTCTTTTAAAATCTACCAGCCCTAATCCTCCTTTTATGGCAGGTTAAAAATATTAAGCTATTTTGCCTGTTTGTTTTTATAAGTTATTCTTATGATAATTAAATCCCACACCTGATTTACATGGGTAATGGGATTTTTGAATGGGACTGTGTTAACTCTAATAAATACATTAATTTTAAAAATAGTCTTCTAGTTAGAAAATAATTTGACTTTTTACTTAAGTCTGTTTCTAGGACTCTTAATGAATTTTTGAAGTTTTCTTTGTATGTGTCCCATCCAATTCCCCTTAAGTTTATCCTTAATTATTATGTTTTGTTTCTAGCTAGAGTGGGATATTTTTCTATTATATTTTATTACTTGTATACTATATGTATAGCAGAAAAACGGATTTTTAAAAAATGTCTATTTTACGTCTTGCCATTATATTACTCTATCACAGAAATTGAAAAATACAGAATTAACTCTTTGGGTTTTATAAGTTTTGGGGGGTTATTTAAATTTTCTCTAAATAATAATGCTTTTCTTCCCTTATATGATCATTTCTATGTCATATGCCACTACACTAGCTAAAACTTTTCGAATAATGTTAGATAATATAGTGACAGTTGGAAATGTTATATTGTGGTTCCTATGCTTCTGGTGTTTCCATATTTCCTAGTAGGTTGGGTGCAGATATAAGATAAGCCACTTTACTTTATTACAGAACTATGTTTGATGTTACTAGAATATTTTGTTTCAATTAATAAACTTTATTTCTTAGAGAAGTTTTAGATTTACAGAAAAATTAAACAGAATGTACAGAGTTCCCATATACCACCCTTGCCCAGTTTTCTTTATTATTATTAACATCTTGCATTAGTGTGGTACATTTGTTACAATTGATTAATTGATATTGTACACTTAAAGTTCATAGTTTACATTAGGGTTCACTCTGTGTGAACACAGACACAGAGTTGTACAGTTGTATGAGTTTTGAGATATGCATAATATCATGTATCCATCATTATAGTACCATATAAAATAGTTCCACTGCTCCCAAATTCCCCCGTTTTCCACCTATTCATCCCTGGTCCTCTACCCCCAACACCTGGCAACCACTGTTCTTTTTTACTGTCTCTATAGTTTTGCCTTTTCCAGAATTTCATATAGTTGGAATCATACGGTATTTAGACTTTTCAGACTGGCTTCTTTCACTTATCAGGATGCACTTAAAGGTCCCTCTGTCCTTTTGTGGCTTAATAGCTCTTTCCTTTTTATTGATGAGTAGTATTTCATTGTATGGATGTACCACAGTTTGTTTATTCATTTATCTTTTGAGGACATATCAGCTGCTTCTCATTTGGGCAACTATGAATAAAGCTGCTATAAAGCATTCATGTGCAGGTTCTTGTGTAGGCATTAAGTTTTCCAATCATTTTGGTAAATACCAAGGAGCATGATCACTGGACCATAATGGTAAGAATATGTTTAGCTTTGTAGAAAACTGCCAAGTTGTGTTCCAAAGTTGGCTGTACCATTCTCATTCTGTATTACCACCAACAATGAATGAGAACTCCCATTATTCTACATCTTTGCTAACATCTGGTATTGTCAGTGTTCTAGATTTTAGCCATTCATACAGGTGTGTAATGATATGTTATTGTTGTTTTAATTTGCAATTCTCTCTAATGACATATGATGATGATAAGCATATTTTCTTATGCTTCTGTGCCATCTGTAGGTCTTTGGTGTATTGTCTGTTCAGATCTGTTGCCCACTTTTTAAATTGATTGTTTGTTTCCTTATTGTTAACTTTTAAGAGTTTTTTCTATATTTTGCATACAGGTCCCTTATCAGATATGCATTTCACAAATGTTTTCTCCCAGGCTGTCGCATGTCTTTTATTCTCTTAACATGTCTTTCACAGAGCAGAAGTTTTTAATTTTAATGAAATCCAACCTATCAATTTTTCCATTCATGAATCATGCTTTTGATGTTGTATATAAAAAAAAGTCATTGCCAAATCCAAGGTCAATGAGATTTTCCTCTTATGCTATCTTAAAGAAGTTTCAGTAACACATTTTAAATTTAGGCCTATAATCCATTTTGAGTTAATTTTTTTGAAAAAGTATAAGGTCTTTGTCTAGATCCTTGTTTTTTGGTTTTGCTTTTGTTTTTATGTGGACACCTAGTTGTTCCAGCACTATTAGTTGAAAAGTGTTGCCTTGGCAACTTTGTCAAAGATCAGTTGACTATATTTGTGGACTTCTATTTCTGGGCTCACCATTCTGTTCAAATGATCTATTTGTCTTTTCCTACTACATTGTCTTGAATACTGTAGTGTTAGTGTTATATTAAGTCTTTATGTTGGATCGTGTCAGTCCTCTGACTTTGTTCTTCTTCAATATTATGTTGGCTCCTCTGGGTCTTTTGCCTTTCCTTATGAACTTGAGAATTTCTTTATCAATATCCACAAAGTAACTTGCTAGTATTTTGACTGGAATTGCTTTGAATCTATAGTTGTGACATCCTAACATTTACTCTTCCTATCCATGAACATGAACTATCTCTCCACTTATTTAGATCTTCTTTTATTTCTTCAGTCAGTTTTGTAGTTTTCCTCACATATATTCTGTGTACATTTTGTTAGATTTATACCTATTTCCTTTTTATTTCTGATAGTAATATAAACGGTGTTGTGTTTTAAATTTCAAATTCCTACACTACACTACATCAAAAACTAATGATGTAATATATGGTGATTAACATAACATAATAAAAAAATAAAAAATACATTTCAAATTCCAATTGCTTATTGTTGGTATATAGGAAAGCAACTGACTTTTGTATATTAATCTTGTATTCTGATATCCTGCAACCTTGTTATAATTGCTTATTAGTTCCAGGAGTGGTTTTTATTGGTCAATTGCTTGGGGTTTTCCACATAGTTGGGTTCATACCTACTATATTTTTTTACTGTTTTCTATTTGTTACTCATGTTGTTTCTTTCTTTTCTTTCTTTATCTTCCACTCTTTTTTAACCATGAATTTTAAGTGATTCCATTTTCTCTCTTATTTTATCATATCAATTATACTTCATTTAGAACATTCTTAAATGTTCTAAATGTTCTAATTAAAAATGCTCATCTTTAAACTCTCTAGAGTTTGCAATGTATATTTACAATTAATCCAAGTCTATTTTCTCAAATAACACTATACCACTACACTTATCCATAGGGTATGAGATTAAATACAATGTTGTGATTATTATTTTGTACAAACTACCTATTCTAGTAATTAAGAATAAGAAAGAAAAAGATTTGATTTTACTTTTATATATTCCTTCTAAAGTTCTTTCTTCCTTTCTTCTATCCTAGATTCTCATTTATATCACTTTCCTTCTCTCTGAAGAATTTAACATTTCTTACAAGGCTGGTCTACTAGTGACAAATTCCATTAGTTTTTGCTTGTCTGAGAAATTCTATTTCTACTTCACTTTTAAATTCCCAGGCTGAAAATTTCAAAATCTCTGCTATATCTGAGTCTGTTCCTGATGCTTGCTTTGTCTCTTCAGACTGTTTTTCCCCTTTTTGCATGCCCTGTAATTTTTTTGTTGAAAGTCAAAGACAGTGTATAAGGTAAAAGGACCTGAGGTAAACAGGCCTTCAGTGAAAGGTTTTAAGTTATCTGGTTGGGAATTAGGCTGTGTTTATTGTTTGCTGCACTATGGTGTCAGGAGCTAAATTTCCTCCTACTGTCATTGTTTTTGTCTTGTCTGTTGTCTTTAGGCTTTCCCAGAGATGCCTTAAATAGGGTTTGGGTCTGCAGTTCTTTAAGCTGTAATCCTCAGCTATTATACAAGAGCCCTATTAATGTGATGGTAAGTTATAAGATGAGGAGAAGCACTCTATATAGTTTTATGATTAGGTCTCAGTCTTTCAATGAGCCTGAGTTGGGTATTTTCTTTCTCCCATGTCCAAGTCTAGAAGCATCTAGGGTTGGGGAACTGCTCTTCTCCCAAGTTCAGTAGGCTTCCGCAAAAACCCAAATCAGTTAGACTCAGATAAAACAATTTCCCTTGAGGGCAAGCTTTGTTAAGGAGAACAGAGCACTCTGAGTGTATTTCAAAATGGTTACTTTTCCCATCCCACTGCTAGAAGAAACAGATATGTCTCTGAACTTTAGAGTGAGAACCTAGCAGGTCTTTTGGTGGTAAAACTCAGGGACATGTGGCTCCTTGCTTCAGACGGGGTCCCCTCTTAGTTTTTTAACACTTATGATAGTCTAAATTGTGTCTTAAGCAATTTGTCAATTTTATATTGACAAATATAATCATAGTTAAAGTTCTCCTACCATCCAGTTATGGCCTTCTGCTCCTGGTAAGCTGTCGTTCTCTATATCCTCCTGTCTCTCCAGTTTTCAGGCAACAGTTGGTCCTTTGACCTCAATGATCTAAAAAAGTGTTGATTTTCAGTTTGCTCAGCTTTTTCCTTGTTGTAAAAAGGGGGATGACAGCTTCCAAGCTCCTTACAATTCAGACCAGAAACCATTTTTTTTTAAAGATTTTTATTTATTTATTTATTTGAGAGAGAGAGAATGAGAGACAGAGAGCACGAGAGGGAAGAGGGTCAGAGGGAGAAGCAGACTCCCCGCTCAGCAGGGAGCCCGATGCGGGACTCGATCCCGGGACTCCAGGATCATGACCTGAGCCGAAGGCAGTGGCTTAACCAACTGAGCCACCCAGGCGCCCGACCAGAAACCATTTTACTATAATTTTTAACAAATCAAAAATAGTTGAATTTTATTTTATTTATTTATTTTTTTAAAAGATTTTATTTATTTATTTGACAGAGACACAGCGAGAGAGGGAATACAAGCAGGGGGAGTGGGAGAGGGAGAAGCAGGCTTCCCACTGAGCAGGGAGCCCGATGTGGGACTCGATCCCAGGACGCCTAAAGACTGGGCCACCCAGGTGTCCAAAAATAGTTGAATTTTATTGAGTACTTGTTTCTAGCATTTTCCTACTACATCTGTAATATGTTATATTATGGATTTCTTAATATTAAGTAATTTTTGCCTTTTTAAAATTCTTCTTTCACTTCATTTATATTTCATTTCAGTCACTTATTTCTTTATATATAGTTGAATTTTACTTGAAATTTTTGGTATTTGGCTGAAATTTATCTTTAGCTTTTTCTGTTGGTGCTATTTTTGTCTGATTTTAGTACTGTCAAAATTCTACTGAGACACTGGTCTTTTATCTTTTGCTTCTAGAACTGTTGCCATTTTTTATATCTTCATAAGTAATTCAATGTCAGGTTTTATCACATACTTTTAATTAATCTGAGAATCCTGTTAATTATCTTTTACGGTGAGTGGAAATGACTTCTGGTATTCAACTAAGGAAGTGTATCTAGAAAATAATGGCTTTTAAATTGGAGGGCATATTGTAAAGCAAACTTATCAAGAATTGATTTTTTAGAAACAACAGCATTCCCCTCATGTTCCTTTTTAAAGGCAGTTTTCAATGTTTAAAGATATCAAAAATATTTATTTGGGTCAGCCAGAAACTTAGGACTCACTTTACATATGGACAGTCTATCTCCTGTTGATTTCATATCTCCTTTTGAATCTTTTATATCTATCCACTTCTTTTCTCCACTAATCAAAAGCATTCTACCATCTCTTATTTGGATTACAACAGAAAGCAGTGCTTATCCACTCTTAGTCCCTTCCAATTTGTTTGAGTGATCTTTATAAAACAATAATATGATTATAAAACTAGCCCTATCTCTTCAATGACATCCCTTTGTTCTTATGATAAAAATATAAATCCTTGGGAATAGGGCCTGCAAAGCTACATGTTTTGTCCCCTGCTTCTTTTTTCATCTTCATCTTACACTTACATCCCACCTGACTCTGTGCCATTGCCATGCTAGCCTTCTTTTAGATCTTCGAATAAATATGCAGAGCTTCCTCTCAGCTCATGACTTCTCTCTAAAATAACCTTTCCCCATCTTTGCCTAAGTAATTACTATTCATCCTTCAGATCCTAGCTCAAATGCTCCTCCTCTGGAAGCCTTTCCTAAGGACAGTTTCTCTGTTATACATTCTTTTAGAATTGAATTCCTACTTCACAGGATTTATCTCAGTTTGTAATTATCCATTAATCTCTGTGATAATTTAATTAGTATATATTTCTATCATTAGACTGAAACCTACATATTTACCACTACATTCCAAGTGCAGGTACTTAATAAATAATTGTTGATTGAATGAATGAATGGCCAACTATCCAAATCCCAGTATTTGCATTGCAATGAGCAAACTGGTTTTGGAACTTGTCTGGGAAAAAGAGACAACTCTAATAGATGCTGACTATAGAAAGGTGTAGTCTTCTCTATTTTATTATTCTCAAAATATAAATATGTTTCAACATCTCTTCTGTGTCCTTCATTTTGCCAATTTACTTCTTTTCTTTTCTATAATTTAACCAGGCAGCTCAAATATATGCAACAAAGCCCATCATATCCATTATAAATTGATTTATATTTTATTTACCAGTCTACTGACCCAGTGACCTGAATGTTAACTTTTAGGTGCTGTTAAACTATTTAGTTGTTTATGCCTATAGTAACAAATCTTTTCTTATATAAAGTCTAAGATATTGTCTCTGCTGTTGCCATAGCTCTTTTGACAGACTTTACTTAAATGTGTTCCTTACTAAGATTAAGTTAGTTGCCATTGCATTTCACTTCATCTAATATCACTGGCTAAACAATTATGTTTTTGGGTATATGACCTTTTGTCAATTCAGTTTAACAAACATACCCTAAGTAGATCTAATATGCTACACTTTATACCAGGCAGGATTACAAAGATGAGAGAAATGGTCTCTAACTTCAAAGAGCTACAGACTTTTTCAAAGAGATATTTAAGTAAATAATGCTAAAGAGAGTTGCATTATTCTTGGTCAAATAAATATTAAGATTGGGATGGCAAGAGATACAAAACAGGGAGAGAACCAAGAGGATTTTAGTTTGATAAAATCAATACCATATCTAAAATTCTTCATTTGGAAAGAATTATATATACAGTCAAATCTTTACTTATTGCTTGGAGAATTTATACCATAGGTTAAATACGTAAAGGAGGAAATGAATACAATTTGATAAGAATAGCTCTTTGAGTATTACACTTTCCACTTGCTACTAGCTAAATGAATTACACAAAGGCCACCTGTAAACCTTTGGGTCAACTAATAGATAAGATCAACCCAGTAGAGTTTGAAAGACTATATTGTATTATACATCTTACAAGCATGTTACAGCATATTACATCTGATACCATTAACCAGAAGAATGACTTCATAGGCAATAAAGAATAAGTTGTGAGAAAGTAGGTGTGACAAAAATCTTTCCTTTTTGCAATCATTTTCCATAGAAATTTTATAATGGAATCACATTTATAAAATCGTGATGTAAGTTTTTGCATTATTGATATACCAGTATTTCTATCATGTTTGTACATTTAGGCCCATCAGATGTAGAGTTTGGGTTCTTTGTATGGTATTTTATTACAGAGTTGGCCTCAAAAATATAATTTTGTGTGTCTGTGGCAGTATAATATAGTCATTATAAGAACAGCAAGGCATTCACAAAGAAAATTTCTCCAAGTCCATAAAACAGAACTATCTTTGTTGAAAACAGAAATATGTGAAATTTTAACAATTCCAGAAAAATAGGACCATTTGACTATATGAGACCAGAAAGGTACTAAAACCTATATTCACAGCAAGATATTTTCTATATAATTAGGTGTCCATGATAAATGTGTATGTACCAGCCATAGCCCAAGAGTGCAAGAAAAACACAATTAGAAAAGTATAAAGATATATATATAGTATAAAGATAAACTTACTGGTTCTCCTTCAAGTCCTCTGTCTCCTGTACTCCCAGGGGGTCCCTGTGAACCCTGAATAAACAAAGGCAAAATGTGAAGAAAAAGTGCTGCTTGAAAATGTTTTACTTTCCTTACCTCAGCTTTCCTTTACAATCCTACCACCTAATTTTTCTGTGTACCTCTATTCTCTCTTTTCTTTTTATGGTAAAATATGCATAACATAAAATATATCATTTTAACAGTGTTTAAATGTACAGTTTTGTGGCATTATGTACCTGTGCATTGTTGCACTACTATCATCACCATCTATTTTCAGAACTTTTCAACTGCTCAGACTGAAATTATAAACCCATTAAATAACACCCTTTCCCCCTCGCTGGTTCCCCTGGCAACCATCATCCTGCATTCTGCCTCTTTGACTACTCTAGGTGCCCCATATAAGTAGAGTTATACTATGTTTGTTCTTTTGTGTCTGGCTTATTTCACATGGCACAATGTCTTCAAATTTCACTAATACTGGAGAGAAGGAAGATGTCAGTGGAGTAGGTGGATCCCAGACTCCTCTCAGTCCAAAAATACAACAAGGTAACTATCAAATCATCTTAAATACCCCCAGAAACTGACCTGAATACTGACAGAACAAACTCCACAACTAAAGGGAGAGAAGAAGCCACACTGAAGGTAGGAAATGCAGAGATGAGGTTTAGGGGAGACGCAAATCCTGACTGCTGTGGAGGGGAAGGAATCATGGTGTGGAGAAGGGTGGGAGAGAGGAGCACACAGAGGAATGCACAAGGAGAATGTTTCCCATAGCTATTCGCTTGGAAAATGAGAAGAGCTGAATTTTGTGAGTTCTTGCAACGACTGGGGCTCAAAGCCTAGTTCTAAAGGCCAGCAGGCTTGGCTGGGATAAGCCCAAAGGGCATTGTGCTGCTCTTGGACAGAAGGCAGGCAGACAACTTGGGAGCATACAGCATGGAAAAAGCAATCTGAAGAGTGCTTGGGGCACAAAATGGGGAGATTATACACTCTTCTTAGAGCAGATCCCTGAGAGGCAGTGTTCAAGGAGACACCTCTAAGGGAACAAAGAAGCTGGCCAGCACCATTTCCCTCCCCTACCCCTCAGCATAAATACAGCAGGAAGCAGTGCAGCACTGACACTGGCTGCCTAACTTGTTTACACTAACCACCCCCCCCCCCACTCTGCACGCTGGTGGGATCTCAGTCATGCTTGCCTTGGTCCCAGCACAACAAGGCCCTCCCCAAGACCAGCACACGTCCCTATTCATACCACATCTCCCAACCAGAAAGTTTTGCAGAGCCTCAGTTCTGGAGGAGGTGGTGACAGGTCTCATTCCACAAGCAGACCAGAGCACACCTAGTTAAAACTGACCACATTCAGATGAAGAACCAAACACTGCCCACAACAGATAAGAGGACTCTCTAGAGACAACTGGCCTGAAGGACAGAGCAGCCAGAACACAAGAGCAGAGCACATGCAGCACACACTAGAGAAACTCCCTGAAGTGCCAGGCCCTGGGAATTACATGACTTCTTTTTCATAAGGCCATTACTTTCAGGAACAGGAGATATTACTGGTTTTTCTAACAGAGAGAATCAGGCAGAGCTTTAGATAAAATGAGAAGACATAGGAATTTACTCCAAATAAAAGAACAAGATAAAGTCATGACCAGAGATCTAAGCAAAACACATATAAGTAACATGCCTGATGGAGAATTTAAAGCAATGATCATAAGGATAGTCACTGGACTTGAGAAAAGAATGGAAGATATCAGTGAGACCCTTATCAAAGAGATAAAGAGTTAAAAAAATAATCAGTCAGACATGAAGAGTGCAATAAATGAGATTAGAAACATGCTTGATGCAATGAGTATCAGTTTGGAAGAATCAGAGGAACAAATTAATGACCTAGAAGACAAAATAATGGAAAGCAATGAAGCTGAACAAAAGAGAGAAAGAAGAATTATGCAAAACAAGAATAGAGTTATGGAACTCAGTGGCTCCATCAAATGTAATAACATTTGTATTATAGGAGTCCTAGAAGAAGAGAGAGAAAAGGGGGCAGAAAATTTATTTGGAGAAATAACAGCTGAAAACGTCACTAATCTGGGAAAGGAAACAGACATCCAGATATAGAAGGCACAGAGAACCCCCATCAAAATCAACAGAAGTAGACCCACACGAAGACATATTATAATTAAATCTGCAAAATTTAGTAATAAAGAAAAATCTTAAAAGCAGCAAGACAATAGAAGTCTAATTTAACTTACAAGGGAAAATTCATAAGGTTAGCAGGAGATTTCTCAACAGAAATTTGGCAAGCCCCAAGGGAGTGGCATACTGTATTCAAAGTGCTGAATGGGAAAAATCTGAAGCCAAGAATACTCTCCCCAATAAGGCTATCATTCAGCATAGAAGGAGAGATAAAGAGTACCCTAGACAAACAAAAATGAAATGAATTCATGACCACTAACCCAGACCTGCAAGATATATTTAAGGGGACTCTAAGTGGAAAGGAAAAAACAAAAGTGACAATAAAAGGCAGGAAACACAAAATTAGTAAAAATGAACATTTCTGTAAAAATCAGTCAAGGAACTAAAAAAAAAAAAGAAGATATAAAATATAATAACATATACCTAAATGTGAGGAGGAGAGGAGAAAAGAATGGGTTCAAACTTAAATTACGATCAACTTAATATAGACTGCTGTATACAGAAGAGATTATTTACAAACCTAATGGTAATCAGATATCAAAAACCACTAAGACACATGCAAAGAACAAAAAGAAATAAATCCAAATATATCACTATCAATGTATCGGCAAACGATGAAAGACAGAAATGCAAGAAAGGATCAGAGAAAAATCTCCAGAAACAACCATAAGACAAGTAATAGAATGGCAATAAATATGTATTTATCAATAATTACCTTGAATGTAAATGGACTAAATAATCAAAGACAGAGTGTCAGAATGGATAAAAAACAAGACCTATCTATATGCTGCCTACAGAGACTCATTTTAGACTTGAAGACACCTGCAGATTGAAAGTGAGGGAATGAAGAAATATTTATCATGCAAATGGATATCAAAAGAAAGGCAGAGTAACAATACTTAGACACTACATGGACAAACTAGACTTTAAAGCAAAGACTGTAACAAGAGACAAGGAAGGACACTATATAATCATAAAGGGATAATCCAACAAGAAGATATAATAACCGTAAATATTTATGCACCTAATGTGGGAGCACCCAAATACTTAAAACAATGAACAACAAAGATAAAGGAACTAATCAATAATAATACAATAATAGTAAGGGACTTTAACACCCCACTTATACCAATGGACAGATGATCTAAACAGAAAATCAACAAGGAAACAATGGCTATGAATGACACATTGGACCAGATGGATTTAACAGATATATTCAGAACATTTGATCCTAAAACGGCAGAATACACATTCTTTTCAAGTGCACATGGACTATTTTCCAGAATAGATCACTTAGTAGGTCACAAAACAGGTGTCCACAAATACAAGAAGACTGAAGTCATACCACGCACCTTTTCTGACCACAATACTATGAAACTAGAAGTCAACTACAAGAAAAAATCTGGAAAGATCAAGTACATGGGGGTTAAAAACATGCTACCAAACGATGAATGGGTCAACCAGGGAATAAAAGAAGAAATGAAAAAGTACATGGAAACAAATAAAAATGAAAACAGAATGGTCCAAAACCTTTGGGATGCAGTAAAAGCGGTCCTAAGAGGGAAGTATATAGCAATACAGGCTTACCTTAGGAAGCAAGAAACATCTCAAATAAACAACCTAACCTCACACCTAAAGGAGCTAGAAAAAGAACTACAAACAAAGCCTAAAGTCAGCAGAAGGAAAGCAGTAATAAAGATCAGAGTAGAAATAAATGATATAGAAACTAAAAAGGCAATAAAACAGATCAATGAAACCAGGAGCTTGTTCTTTGAAAAAAATCAATAAAACTGATAAACCTCTAGTCAAACTTATCAAGAAGAAAAGTTTAGAAAGGGCCAAAATAAATAAAATCACAAATGAGAAAGGATAAGTAACAACCAACACCATAGAAATACAAATGATTATGAGAATATTATGTAAACTATATGCCAACAAATTGGGCAACCTAAAAAAATGGGTAAATTCATAGAAACAAATAAACTATCAAAACTGAAACAGGAAGAAATAGAAAACTTGAACAGACCAATAACCAGCAAAGAAATTGAATCAGTAATCAAAAAATCCCCAGAACCAGATGGCTTCACAGATGAATTCCACCAAACATTTAAAGGGCACGTACTGCATGGAGCACTGGGTGTTATATGCAAACAATGAATCATGGAACACTACATCAAAAACTAATGATGTAATGTATGGTGATTAACATAACATAATAAAAAAAATTAAAAATTAAAAAAATAAAGGGGAGGTAATACCTATTCTTCTCAAACTATTCCAAAAAATAGATAAGGAATGAAAATATTCACATTTATTCTATGAGGCCAGCGTTACCCTGATACCAAAACCAGATAAAGACACTACAAAAAAAGAGAACTATAGGCCAATATCTCTGATGAACATAGATGTAAAAATCCTCAATACTAGCAAATCAAATCCAACAATACATTTTAAAAATCATTCACCACCATCAAAGTGGGATTTATTCCTGGGTTGCAAGGGTGGTTCAATATTCATAAATAAATCAACATGATACATCACATTAATAAATGAAAGAATAAGAACTAGATGATCAATGCAATAGATGCAGAAAAAACATTTGACAAGTACAACATCCATTCATGATAAAAACCCTCAACAAAGTAGGTTTAGAGGGAACATACCTCCACACAATAAAGTCCATCTATGGAAAACCCACAGCTAATATCCCTGATGGGGAGAAACTGAGAGCTTTCCTTCTATGGTCAGGAACAAGACAGGGATGTCCATTCTCACCACTTCTATTCAATACAGTATTGGAAATCCTAGCCATAGCAGTCAGACACAATAAAAGAAATAAAAGGCATCCAAATTGGCAAGGAATAAATAAAACTTTCACTATTTTCAGATGACATGATACTACACATAGAAAACACAAAAGACTTCACCAAAAAACTGCTAAAACTGACAAATGAGTTCAGTAAAGTCACAGGACACAAAAATCAACATACAGAAATCTGTTGCATTCCTATACCCCAATTATGAAGCAGCAGAAAATTAGGAAGTCAATCCCGTTTACAGTTATACCAAAAACATAAGATACCCAGGAATAAACCTAACCAGAGGTGAAGGACCTGTACTCTGAAAACTATGAAACATTGATGAAAGAAATTAAAGACAACACAAAGAAATGGAAAGACATTCTATGCTCATGGATTGGAAGAACAAATATTGTTAAAATGTCAATACTATGCAAAAGCAATCTACACATTTAATGCAATCCCATCAAAATACCAACAGCATATTTCACAGAGCTAGAACAAACAATGCTAAAATTTGTATGGAACACAAAAGACCCCAAATAGCCAAAGCAATCTTGAAAAAGAAAAGCAAAGCTGCAGGCATCACAATTCTGGACCCTCAAGTTATATTACAAAGCTTTAGTAATCAAAGCAGTATGGCACTGGCACAAAAATAAACACACAGATCAATAGAACAGAATAGAAAACCCAGAAATGAACCCACAATTATATGGTCAATTAATTTTCAACAAAGCAGGAAAGAATATCCAATGGGAAAAAGACAGTCTCTCCAACAAATGGTATTGGGAAAACTAGACAGCAACAGAAAGAATGAAACAATCACTTTCTTACACCATACACAAAAATAAATTCAAAATGGATTAAAGATTGAAATGTGAGACCTGGATCCATAAAAATCCTAGAAGAGAACACAGGCAGTAACTTCTTTGACTGTAGTTACATCTTTCTAGATATGTCTCCTGAGGCAAAGGAAACAAAAGCAAAAGTAAACTATTGGGACCTCTTCAAAATAAAAAGCTTCTGCACAGCAAAGGAAACAATCAACAAACTAAAAGGCAAACTAGGAATGGGAAAAGACATTTGCAAATGGCATATCTGATAAAGGGTTAGTATTCAAAATATATAAAGAACTTATAAAATATATAAAGAATTTTTTTAAATTTTATTTTATTGTTATGTTAGTCACCATACAATACATCATTAGTTTTTGATGTAGTGATCCACGATTCATTGTTTTCGTATAACACCAGTGCCCCTGCAGTACGTGCACTCCTTAATACCCATCACCGGGCTAACCAATCCCCCCAACCCCCTCCCCTCTAACACCCTCAGTTTGTTTCTCAGAGTCCATAGTCTCTCATGGTTCATCTCTCCCTCCGATTTCACCCCCTTCATTTTTCCCTTCCTTCTCCTAATGTCCTCCATGCTATTCCTTATGTTCCACAAATAAGTGAAACCATATGATAATTGACTTTCTCCACTTGACTTATTTCACTTAGCATAATCTCCTCCAGTCCTGTCTATATTGATGTAAAAGTTGGGTATTCATCTTTTCTGATGGCTGAGTACTATTCCATTGTATATATGGACCACATCTTCTTTATCCATTCATCTGTTGAAGGGCATCTCATCTCTTTCCACAGTTTGGCTATTGTGGACATTGTTGCTATGAACACTGGGGTGCATGTGCCCCTTCTTTTCACTACATCTGTGTCTTTAGGGTAAATCCCCAATACCGCAATTGCTGGGTCATAGGGTAGCTCTATTTTTAATTTTCTGAAGCAGCTCCACACTGTTTTCCAAAGTGGCTGTACCAACTTGCATTCTCACCCACAGTGTAAGAGGGTTCCCCTTTCTCCACAACCTCTCCAACATTTGTTGTTTCTTGCCTTGTCAATTTTTGCCATTCTAACTGGTGTAAGGTGGTATCTCAGTGTGGGTTTGATTTGAATTTCCCTGATGGCTAATGATGATGAACATTTTTTCATGTGTCTGTTAGCCATTTGTATGTCTTCTTTGGAGAAGGGTCTGTTCATGTCTTCTGCCCATTTTTTGACTTGATTATTTGTTTTTTTGGGTGTTGAGTTTGAGAAGTTCTTTATAGATCTTGGATACCAGCCCTTTATCTGTAGTGTCATTTGCAAATATCTTCTCCCATTCTGTGGGTTGCCTCTTTGTTTTGTTGACTGTTTCCTTTGCTGTGCAGAAGCTTTTTATGTTGATGAAGTCCCAAAAGTTCATTTTTGCTTTTGTTTCACTAACCTTTGGAGATGTATCTTGAAAGAAGTTGCTGTGGCCAATGTCAAAAATGTTACTGCCTATGTTCTCCTCTAGGATTTTGAAAATATATAAAGAATTTATAAAAAAACCCCAAATAATCCAGTTAAAAAATGGGCAAAAGACATGAATAGACATTTTTCCAAAGAAGATGCACAGATGGCCAAAATATACATGAAAAGACACTCAACATCACTTATCATCAAGGAAATGCAAATCCAAAATACAATGAGATATCACTTCACTCCTGTCAGAGTGGTTAAAATCGACAACATAGCTAACAAGGTGTTGGTGAGGATGTGGAGAATGCATGTATATGTATATGTATATGCATATATACATATATATGTATGTATATATATTCTATATATATATATATGGAATATTACTCAGCCATCAAAAAGAATGAAATCTTGCCATTTGCAATGACATGGATGGAGCTAGAGAGTATTATGCTAAGTGAAGAAGTCAGTCAGAGAAAGACAAATACCATATGATTTCAGTCATATGTGAAATACAAGAAACAAAACAAACAAGCAAAGGGGAAAAAAAAAGAAGAGAGAGAGGCAAACCAAGAAACAGACTCTTAACTATAGAGAACAAATTGACGGTTTCCAAAAGGGAGTGGAGGGGTATGGGTTAAATAGGTGATGGGGATTAGGAGTGCACTTGTGATGGGCACCTGGTAAGGTATGGAAGTGCTGAATCACTAAATTGTGCACCTGAAACTATTATACTATATGTTAATTAATTGGAATTGAAATAAAAACTTTCTTCAGTTTTAAAGTTCAATAATATTCCATTGTATGTATATGCTATATTTTGTATATCTTTTCATTCATCAATGGACACTTGGGTTTTCTACCTTTTGGCCATTGTGAATACTGTGCCTATAAACACTATAGAAGGTTTAGTTTCTAAGTCTTTGCTTTCAATTTTTTGGGGGTATAAATCTAAAGTGGAATTGATGAATTACATAGTAATACTATGTTGAACTGTTTGAGGAGCCACCAAACTGTTTTCCATAGCAACCTCACTGTTTTATATTCCCACTAGCAATGTACAAGGGCTCCGATTTTTCTACATCTTTGCCAACACTAGTTACTTTCTGTATGTATGTATGTATGTTTTGTTTTGTTTTGTTTTTCTTTTAAAAATAGCAGTCCTAATGGGTTAGAATTGGTATCTCATTGTGATTTTGATTCACATTTCTCTACTGTCCAGTGATATTGAGCATCTTTTCATGTGCTTATTGGCCATTTGTATATTTTCTTTGGAGAAATGTCTATTCAAGTCCTTTGCTCATTTTTTCATCAAGTTGTCTTTTGTTGTTGTTGTTGAGTTGTAGGAGTTCCTTATGTCTATCTGTATTCCCGTACTTAATCCTCACTCATATACAGAGACAATTATCCAGAATTATTTTAAATTTCGATTTTTTTATATTTTTAGTATCTCTATAAAAATGGTTTCTTTCTCCAAAAATAATAACCTTGTGATGTGTCAGTAAGTATAACTTATGTCCTTAAAACCTGGTAAGGCACAGGAGTCTCAGAACCTAGTTGACCAGAAATGACTAAATTGAACTCTCTAACATCCTTTATTTTCCCCTATTTTTACACCATGCCATCTATGATACCATTAAATTGAGTCTTAGAAGTGGGGGTATATTCCAAAATGGAATATAAGTCAAATTTTAGGTCCTCTTTTGTTCTCCCATTTAAAGATTTACTGAGTGTGTACCATGTGCTAGACACTGATGACTATTAAAAGATATAGAAAACACTGCCCTTCTCTATTTGCAATTCACCTGTTCTACATTATTGACCTTGAGAAGGTTGGCAAATATTCAGTGGATAACAATCCCCATTTTATATTAAAACTAAAAGCTAAGAAAAATATGATGTTAAATTGGAAGTAAAGATATTCAAAACTCCTAGCAACATAAAACTTTCTAAGTTATAGCCATTAATGCTATATTTAGTTGTGTATAGTTCTCTGGTTAAGGAAAGGAAGATATGTAAAATCACCGGCTCACATCTGACTAAGGCCTTGTTTCAGTCATGAAAATTTTATGCCATCCATTCAGTCCAGGCTCCAATATTAAGAGACAGGATCAATATAAGGGTCTGATATACCAACTGAAACATACAGCAAAAGTTCAGAACCTTGAAAAATGTCTGCCCAATTTGCTTTGTAAAGTGGGCTTGTACACAATGTCAAGCTTGATATATACTTTTAATGATGTTAATGGTGCATAAAAGCTGTTTGGCAAAGTTATGAAATGATCTAAATGGATCTACTTATTTTTATTAGAGACAAAGAAGTAAAGCACAAGCTGGTACAAAATAAAAATCCCCTTTAAGGCTTTTCAGATAGTACTAAAAATATTCTTTTAGTAGACTTTCTTGCTCCATGACTTCAACCCAGCAATTATGATAATGATGACTGGGAAAATAATGATTATTGTGGTTACTATGTATTGAGAGCCTATGCCACGCACATAATGAACATCATTTGATGTAACTATAAAAGGTATCTCATTTTATTTTATTTTAATTTTTTTAAAGATTTATTTGAGAGAGAGTGTGCCTGTGTGCGTGGGGTGGGGAGGGGCAGAGGGGGAGGGAGAGAGAAATCCAAGCAGACTCTGTGATGCGCATGGAGACCAACACAGGGCTTGATCTCATGACCCTGAGATCAAACCTGAGCCAAAACCAAGAGTCAGAAGGTTAACCGACTGCACCACCATGCTCCCCAAAAGGTATTTCATTTTAAAGATAGGAAAACTGAGGCCTAGAGAGATAAAATAATTTGTATAAAGTCAAAACAGCTAGTAAGTGGCAGAACCAGTATTTGACTTCCAGTGTCTGATTCCAATGCCATGCTTATCCACTATACTGTACTGCATTCTACTGATTTCAATAAGAAATCAAACATTCAATGCCTCTTCCTTTTACAGTAAATATATGGATAATCTTCAAAGACTTTTTATGGGAATAAGCAAGGGAGCAAGTAAATGTTTTTTCATTGTAGGATTATGAAAACTGTATGCCTCATTATCTGAAAAGGGAGAAAGCATAGAGTTAATACCATACAATTTTTATATTGTAAAGATTATGAAATAAATGAAATAAATGTTTCTTAAGTATTCTGAGCTACTCCAGAGAAAACTATTTAAAGAAGAACTGTTAAGAATTTCCACTTCCAATATTGCTCAAGTATCTCCTATCCAAATCACCTATATAGGGATAACTGTAAACCCAAGACAAAATATTTTTTAAAAATCTGAAGAAAAACCAAAAATAGGTAAAAAGTAGAGTGGAGAGGTCTACATGTACAAGAAAGGAATGGCACTAAGTGAGTGTCTGATTTTTAATTTTAAATGTGGCTTTTAGCCAGAAGGTAAGCTATGTAGGATGATTAAGAAAAAAGGAGGAGAGAAATCTGCAGTCTTACTGGCATGGAGAACCAGAGGGTAGAATGTGGGGTGACCACAGCTGCTGGGAAGTGATGGAAGAGAAAGCAAGAGAGGAGGAACCTCAAATTCTGAGGTAAACTCTGCTTAAATCTCTTGCTGACATTTGAAGTATATATGGATATGGTAGACACCAACCATCCTAGCAAGGCCTAAAAGAACTGGACAGAAATTTCAGTAGCCATCTACCACAGAGGAGAGAGAATCTGGAGTTTGAAAGCAGCCAAGTTAATGATTTGCCAAATCAAAAAACAAAACAAAACATAAAATACTCTTCAAAGAAATATAACAGAATTTGGAGTATCTACGATGAATCATTTAAAATGTTCAAGATATAGGGGTGCCTGGGTGGCTCAATCAGTTAAGCATCTGACTCTTGACCTCAGTTTAGGTCTTGATCTCAGGGTCATGAGTTCAACCCTTTGTTGGGCTCCATGCTGGGTATAGAGCCTCCTTAAGGAAAAAAAAGTCACTACATCAAAAACTAATAATGTACTTTATGTTGGCTAATTGAACATAATAAAAAAATGTCCAAGATATAATTCAAAATTACTGGACAGGAAAATTTTCCCATATTTACAAGAAAAGGCAATTAATGGAGACAAAACTCAAGATTACCCAGATGTTAGAATTATCCCATAAGGATTTTAAAGTGACTATTATAAATATGCTCAGTAATGTAAATAAAAATGCACTTATGATGAATAGACAAATAGGAACTCTCAGAAGAACATCATCTATAAAAATGGAAATTATAGAACTGAAAATTAAGTATCTGAAATAAAACTTAAAAATTCCATATCATAAATTAAATAAAATTTCAGTGAATGGGTTTAAAAAGTGAGTGAAGATAGAGTTAGGTTATCCAATTAAAAAAAGAAAACAGGAAAAAGAAAGATTAAAATTGGAATGAATAAATGTTTAATATATATTTAATTGGAATCCAAGAAGGAGAGAGAAGACAGAATAGGGAAAAAATTGAAATAAACAAAGTTGAAAAATTTCCAAATTTAGTGAAAACAGAAACTTACACACAAAAGAAGCTCAGTAAATCTCAAGCTGAATAAATGCAAAGAAAATCCATCTAGGCACATCATAGTCAAACTACTAAAAGCCAAAAGTAAAGAGAGAATCTTGAAAGCAGCCAGAGAAAAATGATACATTACATGCAGGGGGAATAAAGATACCAATAAATGTGGACTTCTCATTGGAAATAATTGAGGGCAAAAGAAAATGACATGTCGTCTTTATAGTGCTGAATGCAAACAAATAAAAGAAAACCCTGTCAGCCCAGAATTCTATATCCAGTGGAAAAATATGATCTTGCTCAGATGTGGAATTTAAGAAACAAAACAAACAAGAAAAGGGGGGGCGGAAGAGAGAGAGAGGCAGAGCAAGAAACAGGCTCTTAACTGTAGAGAACAAACTGATGGTTACCAGAAGGGAAGTGGATGGGGGGATGCGTTAAACAGGTGATGGTTATTAAGAAGTGCACTTGTTGTGATGAGCACAGAGTGATGTATGGAAGTGTTAAATTACTATACTGTATACCTGAAACTAACATAACACTGTATGTTAACTAATTGGAATTAAAGACCTAAAAAAAGAATTCATGTAAAAAAATGAAAGTGAAATAAAGACATTTTCACAAACAAATACAAAGAGAATCCATGACTGGCAAAGTTTGACTCTAAGGAATCTAAAGTAAGTTCTATAGGCTTCAAGGAAGTGATACCATTGGAAATGCAGATCTTACAGAAAAGAATGTAGAATATCAGAAAAAGTAAAGGCATGGATAATAAAAAAGTAAACAAACAAACACTACTTCCCCCTAAATACCTTAAAACACATATTTCACTTATAATAAAACAAAAATACTTTATTTATATTAAAGCAAAATTTTAACTTTGCAAAATGGGTTTATAACACACAGATGTAATACATAGAAACAATTATAGCATAAAGAACAGGATGTTGGTGGTGAATGGGTCTATATGGTTGCAAGTTTCTTGCAATTATGTTAAGTTTTACTATGTTAACTCTAAGTAGACTTTGGAAAGTTAGGATGTATACTGTAATCCCTAAACCAGCAGCTGGCAAACTATAGCCTGGGGGTGCAATCTGGACCAGCACTTGTTTTTACAGAAAATGTTCACTGAGTCCTGACCTAGAATAACCACCTTAAAATAATAGTTCAAAGAAGTATAGCTAAAAAGCCATTATCTAAATTAAAATGGAGTGTTCAATGCCAAAAGAAGGCACTGAACAACAACAGCACCACCACAAGGGAAGAACAATCATAAAATAGTTGACAAAAGTACAACCAAATTGATAATTACATTAAATGGAAATGGACCAAACACTAATTGAAAGGCAGAGATTTTTAGAATGAATAAAAAAAAAAGGACCCAATTATAAGACACTCACTTTAAATACCAAAACACAGATTGGTTGAAAGTAAATGAATGGAAAAGACAGGCCACACAAACTGCAAGCGTAAGTAGGCTGGAGAGACTTCCTAATCAAATAAAGCCAGTTTCAAAAACAAACAGTATTATCAGGAATAAAAAGTATTACCGGAGATATAGAGGAATATTTTGTAAAAATAAAAGGGGCTCAGTTCATCAGGAAGACAATAATCATAAATGTGAATACTCTAAAAATAGCGTTTCAAAATATATAAAGCAAAATTTGACAAATTTAAAAAAACAGAAAAACAAAATCATAGTTGGAGATTTAACACCCCTAACTCATCAACTGAAAGAATATCTAGATTAAAAAATCAATAATAGTTATAGTTTTTATAAGATTTAGAAATCTAAAAACAGTTACCCAGGTTTTATCACCTTAATAACACCATGGGTCATGGCCTTTCCTCTTAAGTCAGATCTACGTGTGGATGGAAGGCAAGTATAAGAAACAGAGTTGGTCCATAGACAAATGTACTTTTCCTGGTTATCTCGACAACCAATGCGTTACCGTTTTTCATTTAATACCTAGCTTTAGAATTATGACAATTTAGAGATGTCTCTTTATTTTACACACAGAGAAAATATCATCCAGACAGCTAACTATTTTAATCAAACTATACAGCTATTAGGAGCATGTACTGGAGCAAATGTCAGTTTGACCTTCAATGTATCTTTCTATTATACAGCACTGCCTGCTTGTCGACAGTTGCATAAATGACTACAGACATTGTGGAGGATCAAACAAATCTTCAGGGCCGTCTGGATTTCTTGGATTGATTGATCCTAGCTTCCTTAAGATCTCAAAATTCTATTCCAGTTCAATCAAGAAGAAGGGGACGATGTAGGTATTATAGAGCTATGTAAACCTCAAAAACTACTATAAACTCATGATTTAATGTCCAACCCATGTCATCCACTAAAGTAAATTTACTCGATTTCTTGCCTTAAGCCATGGTTACAAAATGGTTCTAATGTCTTTTATTTGATTGAGGAAGTCAAACAGCACATTTCACATTTATCTAGGCATATCTGATAGGCTGCAAATGAAAGTAAAATTCTAAGGAATGTCAACAATATATAAAATGAGTAAGTAATTTTATTTCTCTAGGCCTCCTTTCTCTACTATAAAAAGAATGAACATGGTGAGCTTTAAATTTCTCTACCATTGCCACATATTTTAAGCTTTGTATACAGTGTAGCAAAGTGGAAAGAATCTACAGAAACACCATTTGCATTGATATAACAGAAACCCAGATGATGAATATTAATACTCAAAGAATGTACTTTGGGGATGACTTCAATGGATAACACTGTCACAGACAAGTTCTTTCCCTCAGTATAGTCATTTTTCTCCTTTAGGTCTCTGATATTTTAGATTTGACCACTGACAAATATAATGAATGCCATTATGGGAAACAACAGGCAGGGGGCAGCAGATTTCAAAGAGGAAGAAGTAAATGCAGGGACATTAGTGACAACTACTATAGCAGAAAAAACATTTTTCTCTTATCCTTTTCCCACTTTTCAGCTGCCGTCCATTTAAATTATTATCTAATTTTATAACTTTAAATTGTGTATAGATATGTATATGAGAAAGCAAGATGTCATTACAAATAATTATCATAAAAATTATGATTCTAAATAAAAACAGAAATATATGAAATGTATGAAAGCTCATACAATTAAGCTTATGTACTCAAAAATTTATATATATGTACTAGCATATATGTGTGTGTGTACATATGCATATGTGTATCTTTTTGTTTTTGTTTTTACTATTTCTCCCCTTTGTTAGTGAACGAAGACACTGTGATCTTTTTTAGTTGCCAAACTTCTGCTTATTTCTGTTCTATGAACATAAAAAAGAACTTTTGGCTACTCAGGGAAAAAATTGTATACTTCTGAAAAGATGTTTTGATGGTAGAAAAATAGCTAGTATTGTATAATCTTAAAAACTCTTAGAGCAGTGGGATGGCAAGGCACGGTGACACACAGAGCTCCAGGCTCCAAGGGTTCAAAGGACACTCAAATAGAATTAAAATGGAAGTAGGCAAGAAATTTCTTGTTATATTAGCTTTATTCATATTCCATTATATTTATATAATATCACACCATTTTATTCTGAAATGGATTTTATAGAAAAGTAATCATACCTAGGGTGGAGTGTAACAGTTATCACCACCAGTTTATAAACAGGTAGCACTAAGGCATAGAACGAGTAATCAACTTGCACAAGTAACACATCTACCTAATGACTGAAGGAGGAAAAGAACTGGTATTCTCTTAGTCTAACGTACTGATAATAACAAGAGTTGTGCCAGAGAATAAAATGAATAAAATTTATTCATAGCTTAATTATTCTTTATTACTTACTGGTTTCCCTTGAACTCCTCTCTCTCCGGGGTTTCCAGTCTTACCCTACATAAGGAAGAAAATGTTTGGGTCGCGGAGCTCCCT
Source organism: Eumetopias jubatus (assembly GCF_037043125.1). Classification (NCBI taxonomy): domain Eukaryota; kingdom Metazoa; phylum Chordata; class Mammalia; order Carnivora; family Otariidae; genus Eumetopias; species Eumetopias jubatus. The sequence goes on along the minus strand of NW_028274810.1, from coordinate 35,490,703 downwards.
CACCAAATATTAATCATACACTAAGAAAAACAGGGAAGATTTTATCTATTTATCTTTAATGTGAAATGTTTTACTACTTACAATAAGACCATAAGGCCCTCTTTTTCCTTGATCTCCTTTTTCACCCTAACAAAGTATCAATACCACAGGAGTTAGTATGAATGTGAATTATGGTCTTACATGTGCTAGCGCACACTCACATACAAGAAAATAGGACATCAAGTATATAATTCAATATTTTAAAAAAATTTCCCGATGCATAGTAAAAACTTTATGTATGTTTCATACTTCTACTAAGAGAAAATTTAGAACCATACTTTTGTAAGGAAATACAACAGTTTTAAGTCAGGTAGAACGCATATGGGCTCAAAAATCTTAACTGCATATGAAATGAAAAAATCAGTATTTACCTTGACACCCCGTACACCTTGTTCCCCTAAGACACCATCTGGTCCTCTTGGTCCCTAGGGATGGAAAAAAGTCCCATTGTTAATTTGAAATGTTATTTTTTTTATTGTTATGCATCCTTACAAATGAACACACTGTGTTCTTCTTGACAAATTCCTTCTGCTTGTTTCTATACCATGACCACAGAAAAGAATACAGCTAGATACAGTTCATACGGATGAACCTATTTGTATGGGATAATCAAGCCTGTGTTTTCAAGATTTATTGCCAAATAATCAGGTGACCACAAAAACAGCTGATTACTCAGTCGTTGAGGTGGTTATAATATAAGTTTGTTATTTGAATATTTTGTTCACCTTATTTACTCAGGAGCCATCCACGATTTATTCTAGGAACAACTCTGCATTAACTTAAAAGTGGCTAGCTTGTTTGTCCAACAGTCTTCTTAAGTTCTATCTTTTTGGAATGGCGCTCAGAATGAGTGCTGACTGCACTGGATTCACTATGCACCTGCTTGACAACACTTACTGAAAGGTGGCCAGGGCACAAAAAAGGAACAGAAAATACTGCTGGGAATCTTCATGCACATGTAAAACTTCTCAGCTAAGTTGTTATCAATATTTAGTCATCAGTTGTGAAGAACCGCTAGTTGCAAAGGTCACCCTCTAATACAATGATGGTATGTGTCCCCATGCCTAAATAATAACTGTCCTTGGAAGATTTTAAAGTCCCTTTCATAGGAATTACCTCAATTCTGCAACACTGACAACACTACAATGTCCACTGTGGAAAAGGTCCTGCATTGTGTTACAGGGGTACACAATTGTAAGAACATTACTCCTTCATGAAGCTTAAAGAATGGTTAGGTAAACGACACAGATGATGATAATATAGGTTGAGGTAAGGCATTTTAAAGGCTAAAAGGATTCAAAGGAGGGAAAGAACTTCCACATGTTTGTATGAGGAATAAAGATATCATTTTGACAGTTGGAGAGCATGCTCTAAAAGGAACTCTGACAGAGGGATAGGATGAGAAAAGCGTACAGAGGCAGGAAAGGAGATACCCAAGAATGAAAAAAGTAGTTTGGTGAGCTGGTCTATTGACTACAAGTAGTATTTCTTAGTATTTCTATACTAAGTATTTTCTATAGTAAGAAATAATTACTAAGAAAATTGTGGAAAGACTGGGACATAAAAGGTGAAAGACTGGAGTTTGTAATTTAAATCAACAGGTAATGAGAAGGCACTGAAGACTTCTTTTTTTTTTAAGATTTTATTTATTTATTTATTTATTTATTTATTTATTTATTTGAGAGAGAGAGAGCGAGCAAGCAGGGGGAGGGGCAGAAGGAAAGGGAGAAGCAGACTCCCGCTGAGCAGGGAGCCTGACTCAGGGCTCGATCCCAGGACTCTGAGATCATGACCTGAGCCAAAGACAGACGCTTAACCAACTGAGCCACCCAGGTGCCCCCAGAAGGCCCTAAAGATTTCTATACAGAATGGTAATACAAATTTCCCAATACAACATGCTGATTTGAAGGAATCCCCTAGGCTCCTTCTCTTTTATCCCATCTGAGGTCAGGTCGGTTTAGTTTTATGTTCTTACTGTAATAGGACTCTCTTCCCGGGTACTCTTAGGGTACTGCCTTCCCTGATCCTCGTAGGCACTTTCAGGAGTTTAGAGAGAAGGCTCACACTCCAGGAGGTCTATAGCTCCACTGGTTATACTGAAGTTAAAGCCAGAGCTCTAGCCCTTCAATCTCAGTCTGTATTGAAGGTACTCCATGATCTGGCCCTAACTTCTCTTTCTGCCTTATTTTCCCACAAAAGACTGTAAAACTGAGTTTCAGTCTTATTGTGTAGAACCTTGAATATCAAGTTGAGGAATATGGATTTAATTTAGTAGATAAGAGACTTTTCAAGTGTGTTACGCATTTAACAAACATTTGCTGAGTACCTATTATAAGCCAGGCATTGCTTCAGGCACAGAAGATAGGTGGGGAGAAGAAGACACATTCCCGAATTCATAAGCAATCAAATAAATATATAAACTTAATGACAGTGAGTAGTCAAATGTAATGAAGTAAAATAAAGGACCTTATGGGACTAGAGAGAATTCAAGATGGCGAGCCCTATTTTAGACAGGGTAGTGTGAAAAGCCTCTCTAAAATGGCATTTGGGCAAGATCATTCTGGCAGAAGAAACAGAAACTACAAAGGTCCTGAGGTGGGCACATGCTTGGAATGACTAACAGTTAAGTAACTGAAGAAGAAAACAGGAACAATTATTAAAGGATGACTTTGAAGTTTTAAGTGCAAAGATCCTTCAGGACCTTGTTCTAAACATCACCTTCACCTTAAAAATTCAGCAGCCTATATTGATTCACTTTCTCTGTCACCTTCTAAACACATTCTCCTTTTCTGCGCTGTAAGGAAACACTTCACAAATATTTTTTGGAGTTATAACAGAAGGTGGCTGAAGGAGTATGAAAAGAAATGAGTGTTGTCTGGTGACAGCAGCTATACTTGTGATGAGGATAGCATAACCTACAAAGTTGTTAAACCACTACGTAATACACCTGAAACTAATGTAACATCGCGTGTCAACTATACTTCGATTAAAAAAGAAAAAAAAAAGGAATACATGGTCAGCATTCTTAAACACTGCAGAAAACAAGTGAAATCTAGACTGAAAATGTGTCCATTGGGAATTAGGCACTTAACCCTTTTGCAACCTGAAATCTCGTTCTTGGATATTTTGTTATAATAACCAGTAGAGTGATGACAGCATTAATAGCAAACAAACTGAAAGTGTAGGCTTGCTTGGCTGGAGAGGGAGAGTGAGAATGCGGCAAATACAATGAATGTGATTCTAGACAAATCACCCACAATGAGGCAGCTATCTCCAAGGCTAGTGCTAGAGAGTGCGAAGTCATTCTGTATAGGTTTATTTTTTTAATTTTTTAATTTCTTTTAGATTTTATTTATTTATTTGACAGAGAGAGAGAGAGAGAGAGAGAGAGCACAAACAGGGGAAGCTGTAGGCAGAGGGAGAGGGAGAAGCAGGCTCCCGGCTGGACACGGAGCTGGAACCCTGGGATCATGACCTGAGCTGAAGGCAGATGCTTAACCGACTGAGCTAACAATGTGCCCCCATTCTGTCTAGGTTTAAATGGTAGCATCGATATGGATAAATCTTCAAAAGTCCTCCCAGACACAGAGTTGTAAATTTAGAATTTAAAAAAAATTGTTTGGTCTAAAGATGGCAAGTCTCTTCCCTTACATAAAATCAGTTTAAGTGGCTGCCTGGATATATACATAGAAAAGACTGCATCGAGGTCAGGAGGAAGATCTCATACTCAACGGCCAGTTTCTGCTTCTGAACGTAAATCACCTAATGTCAAGGCTGAACTAGTGCAAACCTCCACCTTTATAATATGAAGAAATGGAAACCTGCCGATATGAGTTGCCTGATTCATATGATGTCTAAATGTATAAAGACATCAAATAGTTGTGCTTTATTAAGTTTATTTTCTCAAATGTTAAAAAGAAGCAAAGGTCGATCTTGTTAACAAGTGAATTTAGATTGAAATAGAGGACCTGAAGTTTAGAGGAGGTTTATAAAATGAATATGAAACATTTACAAGTGCTGACTGGCATTATAATTGAAAGGTGCTCCCTCCAAAACTAAGGAATACACATAGTAATGATAATCACTCATTTTATAATGCTTTTGTCAAAATACTTTTACTCTAAATATACTTTCAGATTATTATTTCATTTACTAAACCAGGGAACAAAGAAAGAAATGTCTGCTCCTAAGTTGATGACAAGATAACCACGTTCAGTTTAGTTTAGTTTTTTTTTTTTTTAAAGGTCTAAGTATAGCAATTGTATTAACTAAAGGCTATAAAACCTAAGGTTGCTGGTTAAGAGGTTAAGGCTGAAAGAACTCTAGGAAAGCTTAATACTCTCTATGTTTCAGTTAAGGCTAAATTAATTAATTAAAAGCTTAGCTTTCTCAGCATCCTTAAGTTTCACTCTGATATTGGTTGTAAAAGTTACCCCTGGGTTAGTTTATATGCCTTCTTTGACTCCTGAGACAAAATAAGCTTTGGGACAAGCTCTAAGAGAGACCAACAGCATTATAATAGGCATCTAATTGGGCATAAAGTTATTTTTTAAATACCTGCTTTAAAATATCTGATTATCGGAGTGCCTGGGTGGCTCAGTCAGTTAAGTGTCCGATTCTTGATTTCCGCTCAGGTCATGATCTCAGGCTTGTGAGGTGGAGCCCTGAGTTGGTCTCCATTCTGGGCATGAAGCCTGCTTAAGATTCTCTCTTTCCCTCTCCTTCCGCCCCTTCCCCGCCACTCATGCACATGCGAGCTCAATAAAATAAAATAATAAAATAAAATAAAATATCCAATTATCTGTAAAGCTCTTGGAGAATGTATGCTAGCTAAATAAAAAATCTGATCTTTTCCTCATCATCTGTAAGACAAGTTAAAGTTGGCTACAGCAAGTGGCTATAAGTAGGTTCTAAAAACTGGAATAAAGTCTGATAGCTCAGCTATGTAAATTAAGCATGTTTCATAAAATAACAAGTACTTGAATTGTAGGCAATAATATTAAAGAGTTAACAAAAGTCCTGAATAATCAATAATCCTAGAAGTATTAGATGATAGAAGACAAAACCACTACTTCATATAAATGCTACAATTAAAAAAAATTATCATTAACTATCACACTAATATAAACTGCACACTAGTTTATGTAGGAAGCTTTTATGAGAATTACAAGGCCATCTCTATAATGCTTGTAATCAATTTTAAAGAGCTAAAGCATCTATGAATGAAAGAAAACAACTCTTATTCACAGAACAAATGTCCTTCTAACTTGGATTCAGTATATTTATATTTCCTTTTAACCACATCCATCTGTCTTTGCTTGACCCCTCCATTAATTTTAAATTACTCAGATGCCTAACTAATTATGCCTAGCAGTCTGTTCTGGCTCTTGATTGATATAGCTGGGACAAAATGTTCCCTTAAACAAAAACTATATTATCTGTGATTTTGTAAGGAAAATCATTTCGTTCTATTCTTTTTTTAAAGATTTTGTTTATTTGACACACAGAGAGAGAGAGCACAAGTAGGCAGAAAGGCAGGCAGAGGGAGAGGGAGAAGCAGGCTCCCCGCTGAGCAGGGAGCCCCATGCGGGACTTGATCCCAGGATCATGACCTGAGCCGAAGGCAGACACCTAACCGACTGAGCCACCCAGGCACCCCCATTCTATTCTTTTATAAATTTTCTCAGGAGAAGAAACCACACAAAAACTCTTCTTTAATACTTGGCGTGACCCAGGTAGTACTCGCATTGAATCTAAATACAAATGTTGATGGCTGGTTTCCCAATATGATATGTGGTTCCTCGAAGAAGACACAATTCAGAATATTTATGGTCATATCCATTCTGCAACTTGCATAGAAAATCTTAAAACATTACATATTTCTAATACAGTTAATTCAATCTTTTTTCCTCATTTAATATTAAGTAGCATAGAATAAAAAGTTACTCACTTGTACGCCTCTATACCCACCTTCCCGAGAAAGGGTACAAAATCTGAAGTTGCCTAATGATCAAAGGCCCAATCCATGGGCAAGAAAAGAGAGGTTAACTCTGCTCAGTGTGTCATCTCTCCTGTCAGGGCAGCTGGAGACAGGACACAGAAGTACACATTGGAGAGACACCAAAGGATCAGTTACCTAGCCCCAGTGAGTTAAATGTGCACATGAGGGACAGCAACTAAAGTTGTGCTGATTCCTAGTGACCCAAAAAGGCTAAGCCACCATCTTACTGGTACTGTAGTAGAGAATCTGCTAGCCTAAATTGTCTATGTAATGGATATGATTGTATGTATTATATTAACTAGCTTTGGTGTATTAAATTATTTTACTAGACTTAACTGACTATTCTTCAGCCAAACTTGGCAGGTGAAAAAAAAAAAAAAAGCTTAGAGTATGTAGGATAAATAATAATACTTTACATTTATGCCAAATCTCCCACCTAAGCCTCTCAAACCATAAGAATGATACTTTCAACTAATCCTGCTCTTTTTCAGCTATATAAGAGGCAGGATTATACAACCTTCACAAAGCAGGTTAGACAAATTTTCATTATATTAATTTATTGAAGTTGTTTCCTGAAAGCAGACATTGTTGCTTGCCTGAGCTCTTCTTGTCCTCTGGAAAAGTACCAATATTGTATGATACTTCAAAAGCCACTGGGCTGTAACCAATTAAATAGTGAAACCCATGTGGTCCAGATCTAAAAGATAGTTACCATTGAATCCTCCATGGTATGAGGAGAATGCTCAACGAAGTATAAGAAACCAGTAAATGTTAGATAGTTGAATGACAGATGGATGCGCAGGCAGACCCCTAAGAGCGTGTCCTATTATTGATGATGTTCACGTGGCCATGTGATAACAGTGTAAGTCACGGGCAAAACAGTAATAAGTACTAGTTCCATAATAATTATTCTCTGCGTCATCTCAGGGTTAGTGTGCATAGGGCACAGCTTCCTCTCCAGTGTACTATGACACAGTAGTGTGCCATGAAGGGGTTATAGGAATGCTGGGAAGATCAACCCCCTCAGCCTTTGGGGTGGTGGGGAAAAGCTGGAGCACAGGAACCTCCAGCCAGATACATTTTCATTTATCTCAGTGGGGTAGACACATGTTCTTTTTGTGTGTGTGTGATTGAAAAACAGTGGGAAAAATGGACCTAGCATATTGAGATCACATCCATAGTGGAGAACAGATTGATAAGAAGACAGTAGAAATAGGAAGATATTACATGACATCTGGAATGGAACTTTCTAATAATATATTCTTAAATATTCTGGTCTTCAGTTCTTTTTTGTATTCTCAATGTTCAGGAATTACCTGAAACATTCTCCTGCAAAGGAAGTGTTTTTGTACTAAACAAAGTCTTTATTTCTAAATAAGATTTCCTTGTTTAGAAAGTACTGAATGAATTTTAAGTAATTGTGAGAAGCCATTTTGGGAGAGAATCAGTAAAATGTATTTGGAGGATAAGAGGAAAAGAGACCATTGAAGACGTAAGAGCTGAGGACAAAGTGGAAAGTCAGAAAAGGATAACAATCTATTGACTGATGAATGGATACAGACGAGGTGGCATATTTATACAATGGCATATTACTCAGCCATAAAAAGGAATGAAATCTTGCCATTTGCAACAACGTGGATGGAACTGGAGTATATTACACTAACCAAAATTAGTCACGGAAAGACAAATACCATATGATTTCACATATATGTGGAATTTAAGAAACAAAACAGATGAACACGGGGGAAGGGAAGGAAAAACAAGATAAAAACAGAGAGGGAGGCAAACCATAAGAGACCCTTAACTATAGGGAACAGACAGGGTTGCTGGAGGGGAGGTGGGTGGAGGGATGGATTAACTGAGTGGTGGGCATTAAGGAGGGCACTTGATGGAAGGAACACTGATGTTATACATAACTGATGAATCACTAAATTCTACTCCTGAATCTAATACTACACTATGTTAGTTAGTGTTATGTTAACTAACATGAATTTAAAGAACATCTTGGAAGAAAAAAAAAAGGGAAAACAAAAGGGTAACAATTACCCACGGTTCACGGGGAAGTTAGAAAACCACGGAGCAAATGAACTTTCCATATGACTCAGGAGAAAACACAAGTGGTTCAGGAGGAGTTCTTACTTAGGTACATGGCTTCTATAAGCCTTCAATTACTTAATTAACAAAAAGTAAAACATAGCAAAAAGTATTTCTGCTTTCTTTCAACTGTCACAAAACTGGCTGAACTTTCTCACTTTGACTAATACAAAGTTGAATAAACACATTGGACCTGACCAAGTACTGAATGCTGGCAGGGTATAGACCACTAAATGACAGTTTGGGTACAGATCATCTACTGTCTTTTTCTTTTATTTTAAATCTCATTTGGGCTAAAATATAAGTGGCCATCAGGATTACTTATAAATTGTAAATCTATAACCCAGTAAGGAAAATAGTTTTTCAGAAAAGAAATAATAATAAAGGCAAATTTACTCTCTTTCATCAATCTTCACTTAAAACACAGGACATGAAACTAAAGTTATTATTTCAAATGGCAATCTTAACACTTTTCTCTCATTTGCCAACTGGAAAATGAAGTTTTTGTTTTGTTTTTAACTTTTGTTAGTTGGACACCATGTTTTTAAATATTTTCTTCACTAATTCTAAAAATCAAAGTAAAGCCAAGGGAGAAAGGAGAATTCTTACAGCCCACATATTCAGATTTATCAAAGAAAAAAAAAAAAACAACCTCCTTAGTATTCTGTGTGGTGTCAAATAAGCATAGGCTGGGGAGATAGACACACTAAGATTTGAATCCTGGTTTTGTCATTTCTCTCTGTGTGCCTATAGGCCATATACTTGAACTCTCTGAGCTCTGTTTTCCTCAGCTATAATATCTGAGACAATACATCTTCTTTGGGTAGTTCTAAGTATTAAGTAAAATAATAGATGTAAAGGTGCCTGGCATATGATGCAATAAATTGTGGTTCTTATTTCTTCAAAGAAAAAGAAAGGATTTAATGTTTAAAAAACTCAAAGACTGAAAGATTTCTAATTTAATTCTTATACATAATCACCAAAAGATGATGATTATATCACTTCTGATTTATAATTAATAAACAGTCATCCTGCATTTGTCTTCATTCCACTTCCTATTGCTCTTACTCTGTCATGATGTTACTATTCCTTGCTATGTAAGTCTCTCGTGAGTAGAAAAACAGTTAATTTAAACATCTTCACCTTTACAGTTCTCCCAAAGAATGGAACTGGAAGTTGAGAATGTGAAAGAAGAATTCTATATGAATTAGTAAAATTTGTAAAACATAAAATGGAAAAGTATGGTTTTATGAGTACAAATGATAATGAGTCACCCTTCAATTAATGTAGGTAGGTAGTTCATCTAATATAATGAAAACAAGGAAAAAACCAACAATATCCAAGCACCATCTAGAAGACATAGAACTATTTTTGCTGAACACATCAGTATTTATAAAGTCATTTTTTTGAGGTTAAGGTATTAGATTACTTCCTGCGTTAGATAACTTACTCTTTGTCCCTTAGGACCTTGACTCCCAGGTGGTCCTCTTGCCCCCACATGACCCTACACATTAAAAATTTAAAAATTAGTTATAGAATTCACAGGAACATTAGCAAAATAGGAATTATAACCTTTCTTATGACATGTAATTCTCCTTGGGAATTCTTAAAATAAAATTGATTAATCTCCTTTAAAATATGCTTTATTTATGAAATAAACGCCATAATTTCTTTCCCCATTATTCTGCTATTCTTCCCTCTCCCAGTATTCCAACTAGTTTTCAGGAGGAACACATGGATTCACAGTGGAAAGAGACACCTATTTGGCCAGTCTGACTAGTCTAATCAGCTTGGTCCATCAAAAAAGTGATTGGCTATTGCTGCAAGATTTCTTTCTCATTATTCTAGACATTTATGATAATCCCATCACATAAAAATAGATTTTTTCCTGTTATGATGAAAAATGTCACAAAATACCCCAAATATGCCACAAATAGATGTAATGAAGATTAAGTTGTTACTTATTACTAAGTCAGTTACAATGAATTTTTATACTTGATAGTCTTTAATAAAGAATTAGAAAACAAAATTTATTTATCTATATGACATTAGGTAGATAAAAACAGTGAACGTTCATAGGATCTTAGATTTATTTATTATCTTCTGTGAATAAAAAGACTGGCAACTGTACCAATCTACATCCGTCTTCCTAATTTTAGAGGTCAATAACATGGCTATCTATGTACTGGAAAGTCAGGCCTATCTTCAAAACAAAAGCTTCCCAAAACAGCATAAACCGTTTCTTTCTTTTTTTTTTTTTTAAACCATTTCTGATAATAGTTCTGTTTAGGGGATTATTAAGGCTTATCTTTTTCATATTTAAGTTGATAATGGACAAATTTTGATAAGCAAGCTTTATTTCTTTAGAGGCAAGATTTTGTTATCTTTCTCTATATAATAAATGGAGTATTTTTAAAACTCAAGTTTTGGTCAATAAAGATACATTTTCTCTGACTTTTATCTGGCTGTTTGAGAATATTTGCAAATTTCTAAGAAAAATATGCTGTGACTTAGTTGTGATTTGTTTATCCAAGCTCACATGTACGCTTGATTGCTGACTCTGTTTTCTTATATGTGGTTTTTCAAAAGAAAGTTTAAATTTCTTTTTGTTTTAGGCTACAAAATTGTACTGATTATTAAAAGTACATGATAAAGCAAGTAGAGGTGAGGAAGTTTAAGATACCATGAAATATTCTAGAGTGTTTTACATTGAGGAGAGAAGTAGCCTTCATCAGGTTATACATTACTTATTTTGCATAAGAACAAAAAGTATAGTATAACCAAAATCATAGATTTAAATTTTAAATAGACATTCTAGGAGGGAATATAAAGTCTTTACTTACAGGTAATCCCAGTGGACCAATGGGTCCTGGATCCCCAGGAGGACCTGGATATCCCTATAAGGAGTAAAAATATGAAAGACATGAAGTCTCTATCATATCTGATTATTTTCATTGAAGACAAACCAGTAAATTATAAATAGTAATAAAAGTGATAATGTAAATAAGATCTCTCTTTCCTATCCAAGATATAAAAGGCCATGGGAAATGTACTAGAGTTAGAAATAAGACATGATTACACAGAAGCTGTATGTACTTTTATTAGTAACTCTGCCTAGAAAAGAAATTGGCTAAACAGAATCACATATTATGACCTATTGAGAAGAGAATATTCATCTTATCTTTCTGTAGGTTTTGTTATGCCATGAATAGATATATGTTATATTATATAGATTATGAAGCCATTTCATTGTCAGAGGCCAGAGAATTCTATAATTAAGGAATGTGAATGTGTACAAATACTCTACAGCCTGTTAAATTTTAGAAGGAACACACCCTTTATGGCATTAATACTAATTTAGAGAATGTCTTAGTAGGTAGTAATTCCTGAAATTGATTAACCTAATGGGTATATTAAATTTCTTAGTTTACAGCACCTGGACATAGCTAAAAATGAAATCTTACAGTGCTTTGCTGATAATACAGAAGTTAAAACTAAAGAATAACTTAGGTAAAATAAATTTGTAGACAGTATTATATGCCACCAGATCTATTACGATATATTTTCTGAAAGCAAGATTCTTTTATTGATATTTTTTGTACTAGTTCCTATCATGTTTAGAAACTATTTAATAAACTAAAAAAATATAATCTATACATAATATTTGTCATCTATTACTACCTTAAAGATGCAAGAGAGTAAGATGAATTCTGGATTCTGATGTTTCACATATTATCAAAGAATTACATCAGGACCACAAACTCATGGAAGAGTGGCAGTGATGGTATGTGCCATAGAAACTATAAGCTATATATATATTTTTTTATTATTATGTTATGTTAATCACCATACATTACATCAATTAGTTTCTGATGTAGTGTTCCATGATTCATTGTTTGCGTATAACACCCAGTGCTCCGTTCAGTACGTGCCCTCTTTAATACCCATCACCAGGTTAACCCATCCCCCATCCCCCTCCCCTCTAGAACCCTCAGTTTGTGAAATTATAAGCTACAAAAGTAGAATCCTAACTGAATTTTCTTTTTCATCCATTTCAGTTAATTTATGGTGGTTTAATTCTTCTCTTAAAACTATTAACTCATTTGACCAAGTCATCTGATTTTCATGCTTTGCAGTGCCGATCAGCACGTGAAAGGTAAACTGTTTAAAGGAAGGAAAATTCTAAAGGAAATACATCGTAAAATAGACATTTTCATTTACTAAATTCCATTCAAGGCAATTTCACCTCTAGAATTATGATGTTCTTTGGAAACATATATTTCAAATCACTGGCTCTTACCATAACACCCTTTTCCCCCTGGGGACCTAGTGGACCTGGACTTCCACGTTCTCCCTTTTAAAACAAAGAAACAAGAAAAACATTAAGGCATGTTAATCAGTCATGACTGAGCTAAGCCTCGACAGGAAAATTGTCAGAATCATAACTTACATGCATATCTCATCCTAACTGCCAATACTTTTTAATTTACAAATTTTGTGTTTTTACCTTAAAGTTGCTAGACTTCTAATACAATAAAAATCCTCAAAATATATTTCAAGGGATAAAGTACTAAAAGTATTTTTATAAGTAGAAATGCTTATCATTTTGAGGCATATGAAATAGGATAGTAAAAGTATCAAAACATATTATAAGAATTAACTAATTCCTATAACCATTGAACAAAATTTTATTTCTGTAGTCTACCACAATTAAATATAATTAAGATAATTAAATACGCCATAGCAGATTAAAAGAATTAAGTTGATTCACATTAAAATTCCCAGGATTGCCATAATCTTAGTGTAGAACATTTGACCTTGCACAGAAGAAACTAAGTCAGAATAAAAACAATCACAAATCTAATTTTTTTTAACTGAGCTCATTTTATATTTGTTATATTGTTCTTTTTTAAAATTTTTTTAAAGATTTTATTTATTTATTTGTCAGAGAGAGAGAGAGAGAGAGCGAGCGAGTACAGGAAGGGGGAGAGGAAGAGAGAGAAGCAGGCTCCCCACCGAGCAGCGAGTCTGATGCGGGACTCGATCCCAGGACCCTGGGATCATGACCTGAGCCGACGGCAGACACCTAACCGACTGAGCCACCCAGGCGTCCCTATTTGTTATATTCTTAATAAAAAATCAGTAAGTATATATTAAGCACTTTCGATGTACTGAGAGTTGGAGAGCTATAACAGAAATTGACTTAGTCTCAAGTATTTGGAGACATGACATTAACAAACTCTCAAGTATTTGGAGACATGCCGTTAACAAAGGTCAATCAATTAGAAGACAATTAAATTGTAAACTGTGTGGTGCTTATTCTAAGTCCGGGAAGGAAAGAAATCAGGAAGGATTAGAGGAATCTGGCAAGACTTTATGGAGGAGATGAGAATTTGAGTCCTACAGTTTGTTTTTGAATAAGTAGAGGGAATGAGAGAGGATACTCTAAGCTAAACAAACAAACAAACAAACAAAAAAACCAGTAAGAACAGGAATAGGAACAAGTATGTAGTATATGAGACAGTGGAGAGAGAAAGGTTTATATTGGAGAATATTAGAAAATTTGTTGGATGGGGCGCCTGGGTGGCTCAGATGGTTAAGCATCTGCCTTCAGCTCGGGTCATGATCCCAGGGTCCTGGGATCGAGTCCCGCATCGGGCTTCCTGCTCCTTGGGAGCCTGCTTCTCTCTCTCTCTCCCTCTGTCTCTCATGAATAAATAAAGAAAATCTTTAAAAAAAAAAAAAAAAGAAAATTTGTTGGATGAACTGATTAAGCCAAAATTATGTAGTACTTTGACAGCAAAGTAGAGGGGTTAATAGGGTCAACAGTATGGAGTCAATGATGGTTTTTTGTTTGTTTGTTTGTTTTTTTTAATTTTTTTATTGTTATGTTAATCACCATATATTACATCATTAGTTTTTGGTGCAGTGTTCCATGATTCATTGTTTGTTCATAACACCCAGTGCTCCATGCAGAACGTGCCCTCCTCAATACCCATCACCAGGCTAATATTTGATCATGACCCATCAAAATTAGTCCTCTGCTGTAGTACGTAGGATGGATTAGAGGATAGAAATATGATGGGGTAAATTTAACATAAACTGATAAGAGTATGTCTTGGGGGGGTGGGGAGGGCTTTGGATTGACTATTAGAAAAGATGAATTACATAGAAAAAAACTCTAACTCCTGCTAAAAGATTAGGCATAGAGAATGGAGGAAAAAGGAAAGCAGATATGGATTTCACTCTATTTATTCTGGAAGACTGGAAGAATTGAGATAGGTACAAGGCATACTAATAGACATGAGATTATTGGGAAGAGACCAGTTTAAATGTGGGAAAATAGTGATAAATTTTAGACATGTTGACTTTGACTTAAACTAAAATTTTCAGATGGCAATAACTGGAATATTATCTAATTTACTTCTAATCCCAGCTCTACTTAATTACTCACAGGGTAGCCTTATGTAGTAATTGCACAAGACTCTCATGCTTACAATTTATATCTAGCAAATCAGGTTTTAGTCAAAGACCCAAAGTTTTGGTTTATTGTCTACAAGCCCATTATAAGATTCCATAAAAACAATTTAAAATGCCCTTGGTGGTTTCAAGTAAAGAATTACTTTTTATTTTTTTAAAAAGACTTTCCTAAATTTGAAACTAAACGTGGAAAATCACTCCCAAGGTAATGATTTCTAGGTAATCTTTAAGCAAATTACAATTTCCATTACAATATCCAGGAATATCCATGAATAATTGCATACTGGATTCCAAGTGGAAAGCAAGAGATTGTGACTGAGACTTGGATCAGGTAAAGTGATAACTTAATCCCTTTCAAAACTGCTTCCTTTAGGAGGCTTGCTCTGATAAAGTATATTTAAAAATGGTCTAGTCATAAATCTAAACCATCAGTTTCACCTTTTTTCTTCAGACCACATCATCACAACTTAAAGAGTAATCCGCCCTTTAAAAATTAGAAACATATAACCTATTAGCTATATTTCCATATATTTAAGATATTCAAGACAGATGATGCATTTTAAGTTATAAGTGATTTCTAATTAACATAAAATACCATATGAATGTCCCTCATTTAAGTTCAGCCTAGAATTCTTACTATTAAAAAAAAAAATGAAAGACATTACCTTTTCACCAATGCTTCCAGTAGTCCCAACTTCTCCAGGTAAACCAACAGGTCCCTTTTAGAAAAAAATATAACAGAAAATACACATTTTTACTGCATTGCTATTACAGCATCTTGGTTTTAAATCACCTTAATCCATGTTTATTTTTAACTCATCCTAAATTTTATCTTAGAGTAAAATTCCTCCTAGTATAGATGTCCAGCCTATGACTTCACATCAAAAAGTAATCTATTCATTCAATCAACAATATATATGAATGTCTGATATGTGTCAGGCTGAGCTGGTAGGCACTTAGTTTCATATCCAAACACAGTTCCCATCCTTGTACAACTTATAATCCAGTGGATGTTATAAAGAACTGTCGTTTTTGTAGCTTCTTGATGTGGATACACCAGCTTAAGAAGTCATTCCTGTGACTTCTTTGAAAATCCCTAATACTAGCACACATCCATTCATTAATTCATTGTCACTCAAGAAATATTTGGTGCCTGCTCTGTGCTGGTCCTACATTGCTTTGCAGAGATTTTGTTAGCAAGTAAGGCAAACCCAAGCCCTGCTCTCACAACACAAAAAGTCTTATACAGAGACTGAAAAGAACTAAATTAAAAAGTAATAATTACAAATCATCACATTGGCTAATATAGTAAACAACTGTGATAGCAAGGTAGAGAGTGAAAGAGAAGACCTATGGAGAGATGGTCAGGGTAAACCTCAGGTGGGACATCTAATCTGAAAGCTGAAGAATAAGAAGAGGCCAGTTGGCCAACAGAAGAAAAGAGGAAGTGTGTTCTAGACAGAGTAAACAACTTGAGTAAAGGATGAATTTAGTGCACTGAAAGAAATGAAAGAAGGCAATCAGTAACACTGTTTCAGAGTGAACAAGGCTCAGTGTTCATCTACCTTGTCTTTATGGGTTTTACTTCAAGCTGTATAGAAAACAAAATAACATAGACCAAGCTTTATAACAACAACATAATCTTTCTCATGTCTTCAGTTATGAAGCCCTTTTCTGCTATTGTTTCAAGATGTATGAAGCATTTTCTTTTTCAATAGCTATACTGTGCTTAAATAGATTATTATATGATAATATAAGTTAGCATATAGAAGGCACCTAAATCATAAAAAAAAAATTATTTGCTATGTTGAAGCTAATTGAAGTTTTTGCATGGGGCATGATTATGTCCACATATATTTTTATCATTATCCTTATCAATCTCTCTCTCACTCTACCTACCTAGCACTCTACCTACCTAGCACTCTACCTACCTACCTCTCTACCTACCTACCTCTCTACCTACATACCTACCTACCTACCTACCTATCTATCTATCTACTCATCATGGATACACTGACATACACTATGTACTTCCTGTGTGTCTAATTTAATCCTCACAACAGCCATATTTGGTAATATTATCCTAATGCCCTTACAGACAAGGCAGATGAGTTAAACAGCTTGCTGAGGTGGATGCCTTTAAGTAGTGTGGATGAGTTTAAGTGGCTATTGAGCACTTGAAATGTAGCTGGTCAAAACTGACATGTAAATGTAAAGACATCAGATTTTGAAGACACTACAAAAAGAATGAAAAAATCAAATCATTGTTTAAATTGATTACATATTAAAATGATAATGTTTTGGATATATTGGTTTAAATAAAATGTTACTAAAATCAATTTCATTTGCATCTTTCTACCTTTGTAAATATGACTACTGAAAAATGTTAAATGACATTTGTGACTGGCCTTATATCTCTATTGGACAGCACAGATCTATATTCGCAAACACTATTCTAATGTTAATGGTTATATCCAGTTGGAAGTGATCTAATATATTTCTATGATTATTGATTTTAAGAGAATTAACACTTCCACTCTGAAACAATGATCAATGGTCAGTTAATCAAATTTGAGAAGAACAATGAAATATAACTCTTTGTGAGACAGTAAACAAAATAGCAGAAACTGAACACAGACTAACATTGATCTGGGGGAAAAAACTCTTTTCCTAACATATATAATCTAGGTATGGAGTAGGCCCATTTGACTTACCCCAATATTGACTATGTGTGCCAGAACAATGTCACCTACAGAACTATTTGGCTTAGCTCACAGCACTTGCTTACTAATTAATAGAAACTGAATTAGGTACTAAGATTTAAAAATGCAGAGATTTTTATATATAAAGTTTAAGAAGATTGTTAGTTTCAGATGACCTAGCAAGCATAGGCAAGCATTTTCAAAGGCAAATCTGGATGGATCTAAGCAGCAGTTGCTACCTAGATGCATTCTTTAGGTCACCACAGCCCATACCAATTGCTCTTGTGTCTTATACCTGACCCATTTCACTACTCTATACTACCTGCCTGCTTCCAATAGGGCACTTGAGGTTGTCAGTCTGGATTTGAGTATTAGGAGGGGAAGTCTATCAAAAGGCCATACTTGGAAGATAGGTTCTCATTGGAAAACAGGCAGTTCAGAGGCTTACATCTTTGCCCACAGGGAATCTTTAATGAAACTTAAATTAGGGGAGCATAAACAATGTATTAAGACTCTGATTCCTCCCAACAGTTTTCTTCAGTTTCTTATATCTATTTTCAAGTTACACACTTCTGGAGAAAATTCTAAATTAATGTTGTTGGAATGATGTACATTTTCCCAAAGGTGAAATGTATAAAATTTTATTCTTATTTCATTAGTTACTGATTAGCTACCAGGTATAAAACACTCTACTAGTCAATTTAGAAATAACTAATAACTAAAATACAAAGTAGATAGCAAAAATATTACAAGAAGATAAAGTCTACAGAGTATGGGATAAAGTGGTAGTCGGCAAACTGTGACCCCAAAGGCTGGCTACCTGTTTTTGTAAGTAAGTTTCACCGAGACACAGCAATGCCCACTTGTTTACCTATTCTCTATGGCTGTCTTTGCTCCACAAAGGCGGACCTGAGCAGTTGTGACAGAGTCTGTAGGGCCCACGGAGCCCAAACCATTTCTCTTGGGGTACTACAAAGCAGTCATTGAAGCTATAGCCTTCATTTATAAGAATAATCAGCAATTTGTACTTTTTTGACCAAGAATTTTCATTTAAAAAGTTTTAAAACATTGATTCTATGTCTAACACACATTAAGGAAAATGACAAAGCCTAGAGCCAAAACATGCTGTGTGTTAAGAGCTGGACAACTCTACAATAACTGAAAACATTTCACTTTTTATAAAATAGGATATGTAATAGTCTATTTATAGATTTCATTGGCTAAAGCAGAAATTCAGAAGGCCAAAAAGCCTTATGTATAATAAATCACTTGTTAGAACTGAAAAGCATTATTTTTTTTAAAAGTCAGTAAAAACTCTAAAATACACTAGTTCTATTTTTTTAAAGTAACCACATCTTTCTTACTCACTAAAGACTAATGTAAAATTAGAATATTTCCTAGTTGGAACTAAAATGTTTAAAAAATTTTTTATATAAAGTTCTTAGACTTGACAACTCTGCTTTAACTGTGGTTTAGAATCTATCTGTATTGTTTCAAATTTTCTTTTCGGTGCAGAAACAACTGCAGTTACAAGATAAAAAAAAATCTAAGACACCAAAGCTCTTTAAATTCTCTCGAAAATGGAATATTATAACGCGAATTCTCTAGGACGTAGCTCTGTTTTATGTTAGAAACATATTAACTTCAATGTTTGTATTTATTAGTGTTATAATATTTACTGTCTTTAAAAATAAAAATTTTAGAAGTCATCTTACCACAATAAAAGTAGTATTTGGTTGTACTAGATGAAATTGCTGATATTTGGCTTTTTTTTTTACCTTAAACATTGGTAATTTTACATGATTCAATCTAGTATAAAATTTTGAGGGTCAAAGAAACAGAAGATTGGCCAGACATGAGAAAATGACCACTTTAAGCACTACATGGGAAAATATACTTCCATATCTATTATTTAGTTCTCCACCTAAAGATCTCATACCTTCACATATTTGTTGAAGATACTAAAAATACAGACTGTTGTCAGTCTAGATAGATACGGGGAAGACATAGAAAAGTGGAAATAAAGTGTGTGTAATCTATGTGGGTAAGAAAGAGAAATTCATATTTAGATAAGATGAATACAAGATATACATTGGACATTTTGGTAGGAATATTTGCAACACAATTGAGTATACAGGTCTAGAGCTAAGGAAAGATATATGTGAACCATCAACAAAAAGACAGTAAAGAGTAGATGCATCACCAGAGAGTACGTGTCCTGAGAAAAGGAAAGGCCAAGAACAATAACATTTAGAAAGCAGGATGAAAAAAAGAAAACTTATGGAATTGACTATATAAAGAAAGTGTACTGTCAAAAGGAGGATACTGTCAGGGTGCCTGGGTGGCTCAGTCAGTTAAGCATCTGACTCTTGATTTCAGCTCAAGTCATGATCTCAGGGTCATGAGATCAAGCTCTGTGTTGGCCTTGCACTCAGCACATTGTCTGGTTGTCCCTCTCCCTCTGTTCTTCCCCATGCTTAAGCACGCTCTTTCTCTCTCAAATAAATACATAAAATCTTAAACAAACAAACAAACAAAAGGAGGATATTGTCTATTTATTTATTTTTGTCCATAATGTTTCTTCAGAACTTTTCATTTAGGGTTAATTTTATGACTTGACAAACATGAATGGACCTTTTCTGTTTATTTGGAAATACATCATTGTTCCTACAAGGCTAACCTTTGGATCACTTCACCCCTATTTTCAAATGAAATCTATAAGCTAAGGATATATTTGTTTGACAGTGTGCCTTGGACTAAGCAACTTCAGCTCATTGTGCCTCATCCTTTACCATTCAGGAAGATGTAACCTCAAGTTCCTTAGTCTGCATGTTCTATAAAGCAAGGATAATGTCTTATCTGATACTATATCCCTTATACCTGGCATACTTCCTGGAATATAGAACATAATTACTAAATACATGTTGAGTGAATGAGTCGACAAATTAGATGGAGCAGTAGTGGTGGAAACATAGATGAGCTGCCCACATCACCAGCAGAGATGCTTCAGCAGTGAGGCCTACGTGCAAAGACCACCTAAAATGAGAGTATAAAGGCATGTCCATTTTTGCCTAATATGGGATTGCTCTGTTGGGCCATATATGCCCGAGAGCTCCCTAAAGGATTGTTTGGACTCTCATTTCCTCCAGTGGAAGGACAGAGAAACTGGGCAAAAGCCCAGGATTTAACAGAGTGATCAAACTCCAGGGAAGGTTAAATGTCTAACCAAGACAACTCTGTTAAAGCAAGGCCAGGGTCTTCATTGGGGAAAAATTGGGACCCTGACACTTGTCATGAAGACACCTGGATAGAGGTCCCTAAAGATTTTGAACCACCAGACTCTAATGAGCTTACAAATGTGGTCTACCTCTCATTAATGCTAGCACTTTCTCCTTTAAGAAAACATGTGTCCCAATTAGGATTTGTCCATACATCCTCTTTTGGCCATTATGTCAAGAAGTAGGGTTAAGTCACAGCATAACCCATCTGGGAGCTTGCTATGTCTGACACAGGAGGAAGAGACTATACCCCAAAGGAATGAAAGATCTAGCCAGCATATACTGGTAGGAATTGGGACAGTATGTGGGAACATGATTTTAGAGGTACTTAATCAAGGGAGACATAACATAATCTAAAAAAACATAAATATAACATAAATTAGATATGAGAGTTTATTAATTTGGGAACACTTATCAAAGATATAGGATTTAACACCCTGGCAAGGACCTCAAGAGATTGTGCAAACTCCTGCAGTGGATTTAAGCTATGAGATAAGCAGCTCTGCCCCTTGGGCCATATAACCGGGCAGACCCTATATTTTTTAGAAACATCAGAGGTGGGAAAGGAAGCCATATAGAGCTTACAGCAAGACTTGATAGGAACAACACAAAAGGCTCCTTGGATTTTGTAACAAGGCCATGCCATTTGCAGCAGAGATTTACATGTGTTTTGGAAAATCAAATTTTAGTGTGCTACTAGACTCTAATAGATACTGAGCACTTAACCATGGACACCAAATGACCATGCATCTGGATCTATCATAAGCTGAGTTGTGTCAGACATAAGGAGAGCAGTTCCAGTACAATCTGGCATGGAATATGAGCAGGACAGAGATATAGGCAAACTGAACGAACAAGTAGTCTAGACCCCCAACTAGGACCTCTTTTTCATCAGACAACTTTGGCTATCTGGGAGATCTCTTATGACCAGCTGCTTGAGAAGAAAAGTCCAAACTTGGTTTATGGATTGGTAGGCTTAGTGCTATGGACTGGCTATTTGTGTCCTCTCAAAATTCCCATGTTAAATATCCAATGCGATGGTATTTGGAGGTAGGGTTTTGGGGAGGTAAATAGGTGGTGAGAGTGGAACTCCCATGATGGGGTTAATGTCCTTATAAGAAGAGGAAGAGAGCTAGCCCTTTCTCTGTCTACCATGTGTGGATACAGTGAAAAGGCAGCCATCGGCAATTCAGGAAGTGGGCCCCAAATCAACCAATGGATCTGTCCAACAACATGTTTGTTGTTTAAGCTACCCAGACTATGGTGTTTCATTATAGCAGCCTGAACTAAGACACTTACTACATAGTTGCAAACTGAAAATGGATGGAAGCTGTATTATAGCTTCACTCAGGAGTGTCTTAAAAGGCAGTGGAAAGGGAACATTTCCAATGAGCAGAATTTCTGGCAGTGCACCAGACTGTCCACTTTCTGGGAAGGAGAAGTGGCTTCAGGTTAGAATATGTACAGACTAGTGGGCATCTGTGAGTGACCCAGCTGGTTGTTTAGGCATGTGAAAGGAAGAAGATTTTAAGACTGGGAACAAGGTTTGAAAATGAGGCCCATAGCACAGGTGGGTACATTCGACACAAAGAGCAAAGATTTTGTATCAAACATTAATGCCTACCAGAGAAGGTCAAACCTGGAAGACTGCCTGGAAGTATACAGAATGATTCAGAAATTTGACATCAGCAAGTCTTGGTCATTAGTCATCTCAGTGCTGGATGATGGTCATATGAATGAAATGGGCATGGTGGGAGAGGTGGAAGGTATGCATGGGCCTGACATCATGGGTTCTTATTTAACAAGGCTGAATTAATTACTGCTGCTGCAAATAACAGAGAACAAGACTGTGCCCATGAAATGGTGCCATTCTTTGAGGAAAACAACCAGCCCCTTGGGGGCAAATTCATGCCTGGAAAGGCCAAAGATTTATTCTAACAGAAATACCATACTCTGGGAATGGGTTTCTTTCTTATCTTCAGGCCTGAATTAAGCAGCAGTAACTGATAGCTTACAAAGTGTCTAATCTATCATACAAGATCCCAAAAACATCGTGTCAGAACACAGTACCCATTTTACAGCAAATAAGTTGTGAAAATGGACCTAGGTTCATGGGATTTAGTAGTTATATCAATATGAAAACAAGAAGCTTCCAACCTGATGGAGCATTGGAATAGTCTGCTAAAGGAGCCGTTAAAGTGCCAGCCAGGAGGTGATACTTTTTTTTTTTCTTTTTAAAGATTTTATTTATTCATTTGAGAGAGAGAGTGCGAGAGCGCACAAGTAGGAGGAGCAGCAGGGGCAGAAAGAGAAGCAGGCTCCCTGCTGAGCAGGGATTCCAGTGCGGGGCTGGATCCCAGGACCCTGAGATCATGACCTGAGCCGAAGGCAGCTGCTTAACTGACTGTGCCACGCTGGGGCACCACCCGGAGGTGATACTTTTTAACGATAAAGCACCACCTATAGGATAAAAAAGTATACACATCAAATCAAAGACAGTTATATGGTACTGGATCTCCAGTAGGAAATAGTCCCTGGTCTTGGAACCAAGGGGTGGAAGCAGAATTAATCCCACTTACTATCACTCCCAACATCTCTGTAGAGACCCTACACTTTCCATCCCCCCAAAATGTAAGCTCTGCCAGAATAGAGGCCTTGGTCCCCAAAGGGGACATATTTTCATTAGGTGACACATTGATCTATATCCTATGGCTGCCCTTGGAGCACTTCAAGTTCTCTGTATCTGGGCACCAGAAAGCAAGGAAGAGTCACCATTGTGGTGCAGTTAATTCAGCCTGATCATCAGAGGGAGAAGATTGCTATCATTTGTGGTCCTAAAGCTAGCTGCAGTGTTAGGGGCTATAATTTGTACTACTAATTCATTTTCTAAGTTTTCCCTCAGGAAGAGAATCTACCAGAAAGAGGAGCAACTCCCTGAAGGGGTATGAAGTCAACCCAAGCAACACAAGGAGTAAACAGTTGTGAACATCAAGATGGGCCACCAAGATATATCACCAAGGAAGAATATGTTGCCTAAGCTGTCATCAACTTCATGTCTTCATCTTCAGAGGGCCTTCCTAACCAATGCACACCCCAGGGTGACCCATATACTATGGGTGCTTGAGTTGGAGTATAAAAGCCCAGCCATTCAGCCCAGCATGAATGGGTTTATAAAGGATTTATAAAGGATTCAGAGCTTCCTGTAGGGATGGTTAAGATTTAAGTATGGCCTGTATCAATTTGACTTCTCTATCTATTCAACCCAGTTTCCTCTTCCTTTTTCCTCAAGTGTTACTTTCTAATCAACACCCTGCAGCAAAATTCTATCTCAGCAGTCTGCTTCTGGAATATCCCACTTGTGTTCACAGTTTCTCCCTAAATGGGAGCCTCAATCTACAGAGGGCCATGGAATTATTACAAAGTGTCAGTGAGTCCATACATAGGTACTGAGGGTACACTAAATACAGAAAAGCAGGACTCCCATTTGTTGGTCTGTAAAAATGATCTTCACTTGTGAAAAGACTGGGTATCACTAAGAGGAGTCTGAATTAGTAAAGGCAGATTCCTTTTTTACATATTCCCCTTGGCAAGATATAACTGTCATACTTAGTGTAGCTACTAAGGTACACATCGACAGCATACTTTTAATGCCTGGGTAATGACTGTTATCATTGTTAGGATAAACTACGTTAGGATAAATGCTTTATCCTTTTTACTAAAAGGAAATTGTTCCTTACATATATATGGTTTCTGGGGATTGACTTGCAGGTCCAAAGTATAAGAAAATAGCATTTGGAATATATCCCAAATGCAACCTGAGGGAGACTCTCTGAGATAGCATCTGGAGTGAGATTTCATCCCTTTCCCTTTGTACGAAGTGATAAATCTTTTCTTGATAGATCAGGGATGAAACTTTTCAAGCTTGCCAAAGACTGAGGACACTCTGGCAGCAAAAAATTATAGCTTACTGTAATTTGTTTTCCAGAATATTTGACATACTTTACAAAAAATTATTTAACCCTACTTCTCTTTCAAGTAAGGTACACTTATATTATATACAGACACTTTCACTATACCAATATCTAGTGCCTACAAATTTAAATAAAACAAATGAGCACACCATGTAGCATAATGATTATGATAAATCATACCTGTTACTAAATACAGGAAATAGCTCTCTTACTTTTTTCTCTGGAATAATGTAGTATAAGTAAATAAAAACAGTGATTACTCATCTGTGTTATCCACTGTCTTTGAAACCAAGAATATGCCCAATTAGCTTTATTAATTTAAAATTTCTGAAAATTGAAGATAAGCTATCTATATCATAAACACTGGTGACTTACTAAAGAAAAGCCAATTATTTAGCAAACCTGCATTCATGAACACTTTAAAAAGTATAGAAGTGCCCTAAAATAAATTCATTCATTCACTTAGTCAACAAGCATTTGAGAATAGAATACATGCCAGATATTAAAAAATAATGCAGAAAACTTATACAGTCAGCTAAATTTAAAATACAGACGAGCATTTCATTATTTCAGAGGTTTCTGACTGGACAATAGTTTATTGTGGCAACACTTCCTCCACTTCAGACTGTTGGCATTTGGATATACAGGTTTTCTAAAATATGTAACTCAACGGTCTGCTCAGTATCCAAACAGGGATTTCAGTTTCTGACATTTCCCTAACAACTACTTGACTCTTACTTCCTTGAATCATACATGTAGTCATGAAATAAAAGTTCAGAATGAAGTTTTGCCTCAGGAAGGTCTGGCAATAATTAAAAGAATATGCCTGGAATGTCTACTCAACAGATGCTTTTACTCACATGTATGTTATAAGAAGCTTGAGAATAGAAAGGCAACTGGTGCTGTCCTCCCTGCACTAAATTGCCTGGCATCTGCTGTTCACATTATTCTGCTCTTCTGAATGAGTCTCATGACAATAAATCTAAGGTGATAAAGTGAGTATCAACACAGGGCTACCCTTAATCTTGGTTGAACTTCTTAAATTATTGATTAAAAAAATAAGCTGGATGAGAAATAAGAGGAATTCTTATTCCTGCTGTGATACTTGTGTTGAAAAACATTTGAACTGTAAGCTCTTCCTAAAACTTGAATAAACTAGCAAGATCATTCACAGAAAAGAGTATGTGCTTATAATTACAGCATATTTTTTCCACTTTAAAAAAAAAGCTTCTAACTTGTATAAACTCTGAGAGTGGCCTGTGTTCTGTTCGTCTTGATGTTCATCTCAACTAATCTCATTGTCTAGCACCTTCCCTAGCATAGAGCAAGTACTGAGTAAATACCTGTAAAATGAATGCATAGCCTAATTTGGATGCTGAATTTTTTTTTTTGAATTTCAGTATAGTTAACATATTGTGTTACATTAGTTTCAGGTATATAATAGAGTGATTCAACAATTCTATACATTACTCAGTGCTCATCACAAGTGTACTCTTAATTCCCTTCATTTATTTCACCCATAACCCCACCCATTTCCCCTCTGGTAAACATCAGTTTGTTCTCTATAGTTAAAAGTCTGTTTTTCACTTTCTCTTTTTTCTTTGTTTGTTTTGTTTCTTAAATTCCACATATGACTAAAATCTTATGGTATTTGTTTTTCTCTGACCTATTTCACTTAGCATTATACCTTCTGGATCCAGCTATGTTATTGCAAATGACAAAATTTCATTCTTTTTATGGCTGAATAATATTCCATTATATATATACCACTTCTTCTTTATCCATTCATCTATCCATGGACACATGGGCAGTTTCCATAATTTGGCTATTGTAGATACTGCTTCAATAAATGTAGGGTGCATATATCTTTTTGAATTAGTGTTTTTGTATTCTTTGGATAAACATCCAGTAGTGCAACTACTGGACAGTATGATAATTCTATTTCTAATTTTGGAGGAACATCCATACTGTTTTCTACAGTGGCTTCACCAGACTGCATTTCCACCAAAAGTGCTTGAGGTTCCTTTTTCTCCCATCCTTGCCAACACCTGTTGTTTCTTGTGTTTTTTATTTTAGCCATTCTGACAGCCATTCTGATAGGTGATACCTCATTGTAGTTTTGATTTGCATTTCCCTGATGATGAGTGATGTTGAGCATCTTTCCATGTGTCTGTTGGCTATGTATTATCTTCTTTGGAGAAACGTCTGTTCGTGTCTTCTGCCCATTTTTAAACTGGATTGTTGGTTTTTTTTTTTTTTTTTGGTGTTGAGTTGTGTAAGTTCTTTATATATTTTTGATACTAACTTTATCAGATATGTCATTTGCAAATATCTTCTCCCAGTCAGTAGGTTGTCTTTTAGTTTGTTTCCTTTGTTGTGCAGAAGCTTTTTACTTTGATGTAGCCTCAATAGTTTATTTCTGCTCTTGTTTCCCTTGCCTCAGAGATACATCTCTGCTATGGCTGATATCAGAGAAATTACTGCTTATGCTCTCTTTTAGGATTTTAATGGTTTCAGGTTTCATATTTAAGTCTTTAATCCATTTTGAGTTTATTTTTGTGTATAGTATAAGAAAGTGGTCCAGTTTAATCCTTTTGCAAGTAGCTGTCCAGTTTTCTCAACACCATTTGTTGAAGAGACTGTCTTTTACCTGATGTATACTCTTGCCTCCTTTGTCAAAGATTATTGACCATATAATCACGGTTTTATTTCTGGGTTTTCTATTCTCTTTCATTGATCTATGTGTCTGTTTTCATGCCAGTATCATACTGTTTTGATTAATACAGCTTTGTAGTATATCTTGAAATCTGGGATTGTGACACCTCCAATTTTGTTTTTCTTTTCAAGATTGCTTTGATTATTCAGGGTCTTTTGTAGCTCTAGAGAAATTGTAGGATTATCTGTTCTAGTTCTGTGAAAAATGCTGGTAGTATTTTGATAGGGATTGCATTAAATCTGTAGATTGCTTTGGGTAGTATAGACATTTTAACAATATTGTTCTTCTAATCCACCAGCATGGAATACATTTCCATTTGTTAGTGTTGTCTTCAATTACTTTTATCAATATTTTATTTTTTCAGAGTATAGGTCTTTCACCTCATTGGTTAAAATCTAACTTAGGGATTTTATTATTTTTGGTGCAATTGTAAATGAGATTGTTTTCTTAATTTTTTTTCTGCTACATCATTAGTGTACAGAAGTGCAACAGAGTTCCATACATTGATTTTGTATCCTGCAATATTACTGAATTCATTTATCAGTTTTATTAGTTTTTTGTGGAATTTTAGAGTTTTCTATATATAGTGTCATGTCATCTGCAAATAGCGAAAGTTTTACTTCTTCCTTGCTGATTTGGATGCCTTTTATTTCTTTTTGTTTTCTGATTGCTATGGCTACGACTTCCAGGACTATGTTGAATAAAAGTGGTGAGAGTGGACATCCTTGTCTTGTTCTTTATCTTAGGAAAAAAGCTCTCAGTTTATCCTCATTGAGTATGAGGTTCACTGTGAGTTTTTCACATATAACCTTTAATATGTTGAAGTATGTTTCCTCTAAACCTACTCTGTTAAAGATTTCTATCATGAATGGATGTTGTACTTTGTCAAATGCTTGTTTTGCATCTACTGAAATGATCATATGGTTTTTATCCATTCTCTTGTTAAGGTGATGTATCACACTGATTGATTTGCAAATATTGAACTACCCTTGCATCCTGGGAATAAATCCCACTTGATTGTGGTAATTTTTTTAATGTATTGTTGGAAAGGCAAAGAATGAAACTGAACCCTTATCTTATACACAAAAATCAACTCAAAATGGATTAAAGACTTAAATATAAGACCTGAAACCATAAAACTCCTAGAAGAGAATACATAGAGAGGATCGGTCCTTGACATTGGTCCTGGCAATATTTTTTTAGACTTCGCAGCAAAAGCAAAGGCAACAAAAGCAAAAATAAACAAACAGGACCACATTGAACTAAAAAGTTTCTTCATAGCAAAGGTAAGCATCAACAAAATGAAAAATAGAATGGGAGAAAATACTTGCTAACCACATATCTGATAAGGGGTTAATATCCAAAATATACAAGGAACTCATACAAATCAATAGCAATAAATAAATAAATAATCCAATTTTAAAATGGGCAAAGGGGCGTATGGGTGGCTCAGCTGGTTAAGCATCCAACTCTTGATTTTGGCTCAGGTCATGATCTCAGGGTCATGGGACTGAGCCCTGCATTGGGCTCTGTGCTCAGTGTAGAGCCTGCTTGTTCCTTTCCCTCTGCTCCTCCCCCACTCTCCCTCTATCTCTAAAATAAAATCTTTAAAAGTATAAAAAATAAATTTAAAAAATAATAAAATGGGCAAAGAATTTGAATAGACATTTTCCCAAAGAAGACATACAAACAGCCTTCTGGTACATAAAGGTGCTCATCAGTGCTAATCATCAGGGAAATACAAATCTCAGCCACAATGAGATACCACCTCCCACCTGTTAGAATGGCTACTATCAAAAAGACAAAAGATAATAAATGTTAACAAGGATGTAAAGAAAGGGGAACACTTTTATGGTGTTGGTGGGAATAGAAACTTGTACAATCCTATGGAAAACAGTATGGAGGCTCTTGAAGAAATTGAAAATAGAACTACCAATGACCTAGCAATTCTACTTCTCAGTATATATCCAAAGGAAATGAATTATTATGAAGAGATGTCTGTACTCCCATGTTCATAACAGCATTATTTACAATAGGCAATGTATAGAAACAACTGAAATGTCTTTCAGTGTATGAATGGATAAAGAAAATGTGATATATAGCACAGTTATAAGACGAATAAGGCCTGAGGACCTAATGTATATCACTGTACAATACATTGTTACCAACTGTAACAATGTATTGTAAAATTGAAATTTTCTAAGGAAGTAGAACTTAAATGTTTCACATACACATAAAAGGTAAATATGTAAGGTAATGGATGTGTTAAGTAACTCTATGGGGGCGTTCTTTTGCAATGTATATGTATATTAAACCATCACATTTTACACTTTAAATATCTTACAATGTTATTTGTTGATTACACCTCAATAAAGCTTAAAAAATGAACTGATATAATAGAAAATTTTATTACTAGACACTTTAAATGATCTTTGATAATATAAAGAAGTAGAAGACCTCAAGAAAAAGAAAAAGAAAATGCTGTGAAGAGGGGTTTGAATGGGTTTGGGAGGAGGGGTGAGGAGTAAATTTGAATCCAATGAGTCTGAGGTACAATTTTTAACTTTAAAGGAAACTACAGATCAGACAAATCTTTTGGATTTACCTTTATCTATTATTTATTTCTTAAATATATGTTACACTTCATATTTAGGCTGTGCTTCACAAACCCTGGTCTTTAAAGAACTTAATCTAGTACTAGAAAGCCATGTAAATAAGTAAGAGCAGTAAATGATGATAGAAGCATGTATAAGGTATAGAGGATAAAGCAATCAAGGTTTAGAGGAGGTGATGCTTGAGCTGACTTGTGGAAGAACAGTAGGTATTTGTGAGCCAGAAAAGACAGGAAGGACATTACAAGTAAGTAATAAGAGCCAGGTGAGCTGTGACCACTTATGTCTTACCTCCCTCCAGCTACTCTGAACTGCTTATAATATAGTTTTGCAAACATTGCAGATATTTCATGCCTCCATATATTTTATTCTCATGCTGCCCTTCCCATTGAAATGTCCTACCTTATTCAGATTGTCTCACAAGAATATGTCATACTTTCAGACTTTGCTCAAGCACACGAAAGTCCTCTTAAGGTACAGCCAGTAGCAAATAAATTAGAAAAATTACCTTTCATTCTTAATTTATTTCAGTTCCATCATATAAAACATATACTACTGTCAATGCAAAATGTATTAGGTCTGTGTTCATTGCTGTGGGAGGCAGTTTTCTGTATAGATAACTCAAATAAAAAAGTGACTGTGATATAAAGCAAAATAAGCTAAGGACCATGATAGTGTATAGATAGAGTACTGAAAGGCTTAACAAAGAAAGAGATTGAATCTAATTTTGGGCAGGGATACCAGAAAAGACTTTATGATAGAGCAGATGACTTGAGAGGGGTCTTGAGAGTTGATGCTAGGAAGACAATGGGAGTGGGAAAATGAAGGCCTTTAGAGGTTACAGAAATAATCTGAACAAAGGCATAAATAAGTGCGTTCCTTTTAGGAACACTGAATGCCCAGTTTGGCCTAGTAAATTGGGAAGTGTGAGAAATAACAACTATAAGGATAGGTAAAGGATATATTGTAGGAGGTTTTAATAGTCAGGTTGAAAAATTCTTATAATCTATATTCTTAAGGCTTCTACAGACTCATTTCCCCCCTTATAATCTACTATGTCCCATCCCCCTAGCATTTTGGGAGGAGCTTGTGTCATCTAGGTCTTTCCAGATTTCAGTGACTAAATTGATTTTATTGCTAATGATATAATCAACACACCACAGAAACACAGATTTTGACAGAGAATTTTTCCAAAACTCATTAATCAAGAAAGAAAAAACCCTCAAAAAACTGAGTGTAGAAGACTTACATCTCAGAAGCTATGATCTTAGACATAAACATAGAAAGGTTATATAGTTATAAAAGTTTTCTATAAGATACAAAGCTGGCTGTATTTATGGTTAAAATAAAATTATGATTTCACTTAATTATTTTTCCTATGGTCAAAAGGGGACTATTAGACATGTATCTTTATGAACAAAAATGCTGCAATGGTCCCCCTCAGGCTGTTTTGCCGAATTGATGAAAAAAAAGAGATGTTTCATAAACAGAAGATAGAATGCAAATGCAAAATATCTCAACCTAATGGGAAATACAAGTCTAATGACATTCCTTAGAACTTTTCCCAAAGTAATGAAAGAAAAACTCACTAAAAATTAATATATGGAAATCCTTTGACTCAGAGCAGAACTTCAAAAATACATATATAATGTTCAGAAAAATGTTTCCAATGAACTTGTGCACATAAAAAGCCGATTTCTTTGTTCTTGGAAAATACTTCCTGATAAGATTCTTAAGTGTTTGTTGAGGTAAAAAAAAAAAAAAAAAAAAAAAAAGATGAATTGCAGTAGAGTACTTTGGACGTACATGTGGTCTACATATATATGCAAATTAATTCATTATGCTAACGCTTGGTACACAAAATCAGTACATATTAGCAACACAACACATCTGCTAGTTTAATCTGCTTTTTTATTTGAAGAAATCACACTCAAATTTAGTGTTTTTTTATTAATAATAAAACAGTAATGAAGCAGAAACACATATGGCAGATTCATTTAATAAAGATTGTGTAGCCCAAATAAAGTGTAACTTTCTATGAAAGGAAAGGCAAACTAGAGCCTGTAGGCCAAATCCTGCCTGCTGTCTATTTCTTTTTTTGCACTATTTTTAAAAATATTTATTTATTTATTTATTTTATTTATTTATTTGAGAGAGTGAAAGAGAGCACAAACAGGGGTGGGAGTGGAGAGGCAGAGGGAGGGGGAGAAGCAGGCTTCCCGCTGAGCAGGGAGCCCGACATAGGGCTCCATCCCAGGACCCTGGGATCATGACCTGAGCCAAAGGCAGGCGCTTAACCGACTGTCACCAGGTGCCCCTTTTCCACTATTTTTGTAAATAAAATTTTATTGGGAACACAGTCTGAATCATTCATTTCCATATTGTCTAGGAGAGTTTTTGTACTATAATAGCAGAGAGTTGAGTAGTTGTGACAGAGATGATATGGCCTGAAAGTCTAAAATATGTAATATCTGGTCTTTTACAGAAAAGTTTGCTGAGCCATGTTCTAAAACGAATGTAGCTCCTTAAGGTCCAATTCAGTACACTGGTTATGTAGACTTTATGTATTTTTTTAAAGATCAGAACCATAAAATTTTTTCACTAGCCTTGGTCTCAGATTCAAAATTGCATTCACCTTCTGTAAGAGTGGTAGTGCCAACAGGTAGCCCAAGGCAACACCTTTACCCTGGTCCCTACCTTCACTTCCATCAGTTCAGCCCATTCTTTGACATGAACAAGAAATGTATTCTCTATCTTATAAATTCTGAGCATAAAAACATCATTAGAGGGGCTCCTGGGTGGCTCAGTCAGTTAAGTGTCTGCCTTCGGCTCAGGTCATGATCCCAGGGTCCTGGGATCCAGTCCCACATCAGGCTCCCTGCTCAGCGGAGAGCCTGCTTCTCCCTCTCCCTCTGCCTGTCTCTCTGCCTACTTGTGCTTCTCTCTATCTCTCTGTCAAATAAATAAATAAATAATCTTAAAAAAATCATTAGAAGTCTATTTTTATTGATGTGTAAATATCTAAATAAAATAGTACACTACTAATAAATGAAATCAGTGTATTTTTTAAAAAAATTTTATTTGACAGAGAGAGAGAGCACGCACAAGCAGGGTGAAAGGGAGTAGCAGACCCTCTGCTGAGCAGGGAGCCCGATGCAGGGCTTGATCCTAGGACCCCGGGATCATGACCTGAGCCGAAGGCAGATGCTTAAGCAACTGAGCTACCCAGGGCCCCCCAAATAGTGTAGTTTTTATGCAAACATAACTTCAAGGGAAGTCCCTTAGCACTCCCTTCCAACCAAAGTGCCATCCCCACACCCTTCTACATATAAATTTAGAGCTGCCATTTCCTCAAAAACTGTGATTACCACATTGTAGTTATTTCTAATTGAGAAAACAGTAACATGTTTTTAGCCAAATAAAGCTAGGGGTTCATTATCAACATATATATCCTTATGATAGGCATGAAAATAATTTTTACTTTTTTTTTTTTTTAAGACTATTTTCTAGGGTTCCTAGGTTGCTCAGTCTTCAGCTCAGGTCATGATCCCAGAGTCCTGGGATGGAGACCCACATTAGGCTCTCTGCTCAGTGGGGAGGCTCCTTCTCTCTCTCCCCTGCTGTCTGCCACTCCCCCTGCTTGTGCTCTCTCTCTGTCAAATAAATGAATAAAATCTTTAAAAAATTATTTTATCAATTCTAAAATAGGTAAAGTGATCAAGTTTATGTTTCCTTAGTCAGAAAGCTGATAGCACCCCAGGCAGTAGCACACTAAATGCTTACATGTGAAAAAGCCTAGTGTTATTGTTTGTGTTTGGAAGCACAAACTTCCATTTTCATCTCTCTTCTATTTGATTACTTTGAAGCAGTGTATTGTTATTTCAATTGGGCAATCTGGAAACTTTATTAGACTAAGAAGGGTTCTCTTGTTTATTACTCTTTAATATGATATATATGATAAATACCTTGTTCCCTATCTTACTCCATAAATGTTGGATCTTATTCCTTTTCCCAGAATATTTTACTTTTTATCTGTCACTGAATGTATATGTAGTAAGGATAAAAGAAAAATATATATACTTAATATAAATATATAAACCTTTATATTTCTAAGATAGGCTGGGCTTTCAATAACTTCTGTGCTTTTAGCTTGTAGTGCAGTATGGTGTGTATCATTCATTTCCTCCACAGATAGAAATTTTGCCTTTTACTTTTATTTTATAATCATGTGAATTTTTTTTCATTTTTGTTAGTTTCCCCTTAACAACCACTTATATGTGCTTTAATCTTGGTCTACCTCTTATGACATTTGCTTTGAGACATGAACAGTTTTCTATAATCATCCTTTTCCCATATACTTCAACTTTCATAGCTGTAGAAACAAGTTCTATAGGACCACATTTAATAGAGTATTTGTCATTTTCCTACTAATTTATTTCGTTTTTTACAAAGAGATGTCATAAATGTTGAAAAAATTTATATTTTATAGCCCAAAGGATTCAGAAGTCCTTGCAACTTTATAAACATTTCAACTTTTCCCAACAATTTGCTGACTTCATTCTCTTAGAAAAATCTCTTGTGTTTGTGATTAAAAAATGGGTTAGCCTGGTGATGAGTATTAAAGAGGGCACATATTGAATGGAGAACTGGGTGTTACACACAAACAGTGAACCATGGAACACTACATCAACAACAAAAAAACTAATGATGTAATGTATGGTGATTAACATAATAAAATAAAATTACAAAAGAAAGAAGGAAAGCAGGAAATCAATGAACCCCAAAAACAAACAAACAAAAACTGTTGACATCCCAGGGGCCTGGGTAGCTCAGTCAGTTAAGTGTCAGACTCCTGATTTCAGCTCAGATCGTGATCTCAGAGTTGTGAGATCAAGTCCCACGTCAGGTTCTACACTCAGCATGGATTCTGTTTGGGATTCTCCCCCACTTCCTCTGTCTCAATCCCCGCTCCCCCCCAAACGCTCTATAGTCTCTCTAAAATAAATAAATCTTTAAAAAAACACTATTGGCATCTCATTTATGAAATAATAGCTCATCTTGGAGTTACTTGCACCTGGTTTTCAGAGAATGGTAGGTTTCCAACTGTCTTTAATTCACTTCTCTTCAATTTACCTAGAATTGTAATGTCATATATTTTCTCTGTTCATATCCACTGGTATGTCCACGCACTTCGCGTGTATTCCCTTTTGATTTCACTGATTTACACTTTCTAATTTTCTACACCTTCATGGACTTAATACTATAGTAAAATTAGTTTGCTGTGGATTCTTTTTTTTTTTTAAGATTTTATTTATTTATTTGACAGAGAGAGACACAGCAAGAGAGGGAACACAAGTGGGGGCATGAGAGAGGGAGAAGCAGGCTTACCGCTGAGCAGGGAGCCCAATGCGGGACCTGGGATCATGACCTGAGCCAAAGGCAGATGCCTAACGACTGAGCCACCCAGGCGCCCCTGCTGTGGCTTCTTAATCCAATAGGTGATGCTATTTACACATTTCAAAGATGATAAATGTCAAATATATGATCCTAAAACATAATAATTTTGGTACATCTATGTTTTTGAGATACTTCCTCAAAACATAATGTGGTCCTTGGGGCCCCACAATCTCTAACTTTATATAGTAACAACAGGACAATATGTATTCATTAGAAAGACAATTGGAAATCTTCATCTCATTGTTAAGAGGAAGCAGGGTGCTAAATTTCTTAATTTCTCTGAAACATGTTTTCTTTTGTATAAAAGAGAAGTAATTTTTATTTCCCAGAGCCTTTGTGAGGATTAAATGATACAACATACATAAAGTATCTGACATATCACAGATTTTCAATAAATAGTAGTTATTTTTATTATATTCAGGTAAACATCCTTCTCATAATTGTATGTATGGTAGATATACATTTCGTGTAACTTTCCATTCTGAGAAAAATTACCTTTCCCTGCCATGTAGGAGACATACAACAGCTTTGTAGCTGTCCTACAGGTACGTGCAGCTTGGAAACAGGAGGGGTAGATGACATTTTTAAGGTAAAAGCACTGAGACTACAGAGGCCCTACTAGGGCAGTTTGATAGAGTTTTACTTTGTTCTTCTTATTTGGCTAAATGGTGCTATCAGCTTCTGGGACTTTTCCTCAAGAAAATATGAGTCACTTTTTATGATTTAGGTAAGTCCATCTAAAGTAGTATTCTCCTTTTAATGAAAGAAAAAATGGAACTTATTAAATAAAATCAACTTGTATGAAGTTTGATAATAAGTTCATGGTAATACCACCAGAGAGCAACAAAACTTATCACTGTATTAAATGAGGTTTTGTGATGAGCACTTCTTAAACATTTTCTTCCAGATCTTTCAAAATCTTTCCTGATTCCATTGTAAATATATTAAATTATGTTTCAACAATTCTCAGAAATTAATAACATTTGACAATATTTTAAAATTTAATTGCCAGCTTGGCCTAAGAGATTATCAAGCAAAATTTTATTTTGCTCATTTCCAAATCTAACTATCGATTCCCAAGTTTCTATTTAAAGACAGGACAACTAGAGTAGGCTGGGAAGATGGCAGAGTAAAAGGATCCTAGTTCAGCTCTTCCATGGATACAATTAGATAACACTCATATCAGTGTAAATCACCCAGAAAATGACCCAAAGACTGGCAGATCAAACTCCACAACTAAAGGTAAAGAAGAGGCCACATCAAAGAGGTTCAAAGGGCAACAGTGTCCCCAACAGTAAGGAACAAACAAAATGGCAGTCCATGGAGTGGGAGAGGGAGCTGAAGGCACAGAGAAGGAAGAGAAACAGACTCTCACACTAGGGAGCCTGCATGGGGAAGATGAATCCCCATAACCTTTGGCTTTGAAAGTGAGAGGGGCCAAATTTCATGAGTTCTTACAACCAGCAGGTTTTAAAACCTGGAATTTTAAAACTCAGTGGGGCTCAGCTCTGGGAGAGCCCAGAAGGCAAGAGGAATCTGAGTCCCATTCTTAAAGAGATCACAGGACAAACAGCTCCTGCAGATACAGCATAGAAGTGGCAGTTTGAAAAATGCCTGGGACATATAAGCGGGAGAGTAGTTTACTCATTTTGGAGAGTGTCTAGAAGGGACAGGGATCACCTGAAGACCTGACCAGGAACAAAGGAGCTGGCAGGCACTATCTCCATCCCCCTCCCCCCAGCATAAACACACTGCCACCTGGGCTTCAGTGGATTTACCCTTTTCAGTCACCCTTGCTTAAGTACCCTGGCAGCAGTTCCCTTCCCCTAGAAGACCAGCACAAAGCTTGCCAACATCTTGTCTCCTGACCAGTGCACTTTGTGGATCCACCCAGGCTAGTCCCAGTCCCAGCAACGGTAGCGGCAGGTCTCATTTTGCAAGCAGACCGGCAGGCACCGTACTAAAACTGTGTGCCTCACACCAGCCTGGTCCCAGCAGTAGCAGCATGTCCCTGCCAATACACTCACGAGTCTGTTCGAAGTAGAGCCACAAGCCTGGTGGCATGCAAATAGCTCCTTCAGGGGCCAGTATCTCTTCAAAGTGACTACCGCTCTGGGGTGAGGGAAAGATAACCACACACTAAACCAGATAAATTTAACAGATATATTCAGAACATTCCGTCCTAAAACAACAGAACACACATTCTTTTCAAGATCACACAAAGAACATTCTCCAGAATAGATCATATATTAGGCCATAAAACAAATCTCAACAAATTCAAAAAGATTGAAGTCATACATCTTTTCTGACCACAATGCTATGAAACTAGAACTTTTTTCCAGAAAAAGTCTGGAAAGAGCACAAGTACATGGAGGTTAAATAGCATGCTCAATGAATGAATCAACCGAAAAATCGAAGAAATAAAAAATTACATGGAAAAAATGAAAATGAGAACACAATGGTCCAAAATATTTGAGATATCCCAAAAGCAGTTCTAAGAGGAAAGTTTATAGCAATACAAACCTACCTCAAGGAGCAAAAAACATCTCAAATAAGCAACATAACCTTACACCTAAAGGAGGCAGAAAAAGAAGAACAAACAAAACCCAAAACCTAAGGAAGGAAATAATAAACGTCAGAGCAGAAGTAAATGGTATAAAAACTAAAAAAAACAATAGAACAGATCAGTGAAACAAGGAGCTGGTTCTTTGAAAAGATCAAGAAAATTGATAAGACTAACCAGACTCACACATACACACACATAAAAAGAGAGAGAGAGAGAGAGGAGTCAAATAAACAAAATCAGAAATGAAAGAGGAGAAATAATAAGCAACACCACAGAAATACAAAGGATCGTAACATTGTTTGCGTACCCTCTTTAATACCCATCACCAGGCTAACCCATCCCCCCACCCCCTCCCCTCTAGAACCCTCAGTTTGTCTCTCAGAGTCCACAGTCCCTCATGATACGCAAACAATGAATCATGGAACACTACATCAAAAACTAATGATGTAATGTATGGTGATTAACATAACACAATTAAAAAAACAATAAACAACAAAAAAAGGATTGTAACACAATATTATGAAAAATTATATGCCAACAAATTGGACAACCTAGAAGAAATGGAAAAATTCATAGAAACATATAACCTACCAAAACTGAAGCAGAAATAGCAAATTTGAACAGACTGATGTAATCAAAAAACTCCCAACAAACAAAAGTCCAGGACCAGATGACTTCACAGATGAATTCCATTAAACATTTAAAGAAAAGTTAAGGGTTCTAGAGGGGAGGGGGGTGGGGGCATGGGTTAGCCTGGTGATGGGTATTAAATAGGGCACGTTCTGCGTGGAGCACTGGGTGTTATGCACAAACAATGAATCGTGGAACACTACATCAAGAACTAATGATGTAATGTATGGTGATTAACATAACATAATAAAAAAAATAAAGTTAATACCTATTCTTAAACTTTTCTAAAGATCTATCCTTTTCAAAGATCTATTCTTTGAAGAAAAACTTCAAATTCATTTGAGACCAGCATTACCCTGATACCAAAACCAGATAAAGACACTACCAAAATATAGAACTATAGGCCAATATCTCTGATGAACAGAGATGCAAAAATCCTCACCAAAATCTTAGGCAAACTGAACCCAACAATACATTAAAAAGATCATTCACCACTATCAAGTGGGATTTATTCCCAGGACGCAAGGGTGGTTCGATATTCACAAATCAATCAACGTGATACCTCACATCAACAAGAGAAAGGAGAAGAAGCATATGATCATTTCAGTAGATACAGAAAAAACATTTTTATCAGTTTTGGTAAAAACACCAACAGAATTTTTCACAGAACTAAAACAAACAATCCTAAAATTTGTATAGATCCACAAAAGACCCCAAAAAGCCAAAGCAGTCTTGAGATAGAGAAACAAAACTGGAGATATCACAATTCTGAACTTCAAGTTATATTACAAATCTGTAGTAATCAAAACAGCATGATACTAGCACAATAACAGACATGAAGATCAAGACAATAGGACAGAATAGAAAACCCAGAAATAAACCTATAATTATGTAGTCAATTAATCTTTGACAAAGGAGGCAAGAACATGCAACATGAAAAAGACAGTCTCTTCAATAAATGATATTGAGAAAACTGGACAGCTACATGCAAAAGAATGAAACTGGACCACTTTTCTTAAACCATACACAAAAACAAACTCAAAATGGATTAAAGACCTAAATGTGTGGCCTGAAACCATAAAAATCTTAGAGGAGAACACAGGCAGTAATTTCTCTGATATTGGTGGTAGCAACTTTTTCTAGATATGTCTCCTGAGGCAAGAGTAACAACAGCAAAAATAAACTATTGAGGCTCCATCAACATAAAAAGCTTCTGCCCAGCAAAGGAAATAACCAACAAATCTAAACAACAACCTACTGAATGGGAGAAGATATTTGCAAATGGCATATCTGATAAAGGGTTAGTATCCAAAAATATATAATTAACTTATATAATTCAACCCCAAAAAAGTAAATAATCCAATTTAAAAATGGGCAGAAGACATGAACAGATATTTCTCAAGGGGCGCCTGGGTGGCTCAGCCGTTAAGTGTCTGCCTTCAGCTCAGATCATGATCCCGGGGTGGATCGATCGAGCCCCGCATCGGGCTCCCTGCTCAGCATTCTCCCTCTCCCATTCCCCCTGCTTGTGTTCCTGCTCTCGTTATCTCTCTGTCAAATAAATAAATAACAAATCTTAATTAAAAAAAGACATTTCTCGAGAGAAGACATACAGATGGCCAACAGACACATGAAAAGATGCTCAATAGCACTCATCATCAGGAAAATACAAATCAAAACTAGAATGAGATATTACCTCACACCTGTCAGAATGGTTAAAATCAAAAACACAAGAAACAAGTGTTGGTGAGGATGTGGAGAGGAAGGAAACTTCACGCACTGTTAGTGAGTTTGCAAATTAGTGCAGCTACTGTGGAAGACAGTATGGAGTTTCCTCAAAAAATTAAAAATGGAACTACCCTACAATCCAGTAATCACACTATTGAGTATCTACCCAAAGAATCCAAAAACACTAACTTGAAAGGATATATGCACCCTATATTTACTGCAGCCTTAACTAGAATAGACAAATTATGGAAGCCACCCACGTGTCTATCAATAGATATAAATACACACACACACACACACACACACACACACAGGAATATTACTCAGCCATAAAAAAGAATGAAATCTTGCCATTTGCAACAACATGGATGGAGTTAGAGAGTATTATGCTGAGCGAAATAAGTCAGTCAGAGAAAGACAAATACCATATGACTTCATTCATAAGTGCAACTTAAGAAAAAAAATGAACAAAGGGAAAAAAAAAGAGAGACAAACCAAAGACAGACTCAACTATAGAGAACAATCAGATGGCTACCAGAGGGGAGGTCAGTGTGAGATGGGTGAAATAAGTGAAGGGGATTAGGAGTACTTATCTTGATGAGCACTGAGTAATACATGAAACTGTTGAATCACTGTATTGTACACCTGAAACTAATATAACACTGTTTGTTAACAACACAGGAATTAAAATAAAAAAATGAATAAAATACAGTAAAATATAAAATAAAAAGAGAGAACAAGATAATAGGCCAATTGATAAAAATAAATAAATAAAGACAGGATAACTGATTTTTGATGTAGTTAAAAGAACCTTGGAACAGGAAGTAGAAAATCCAGATATGAAACCCAGATCCACTGCTTACTAACTGTATGCATTTGGACACATCACGTAACTTCAATAAATTTCAATTTCCTCACTTGCAGAATATCAATAAGCTTTTTCTCTTACTAGGGTCATTTCAAGATTAAATGAGATAATGGTTCTTCAATAAATAGATTTCCTTCCTTTCATTTTCTCCTCTGACTCCACCTCTATTTGGTCTTGAAGGAATTGGTTATAAACCAACTCAGAATCAGCCATCGGAAGTTCTATGATTCTAAAGGTTTTGTAATGAGAAGTGGAATACCTGATTTTGAGGATTATCCATGGCCTTTCCTCTTCCTCTTCCTTTCTGCTCATCAGTCTCTTACTATATACTAGCACACCAGAGGGCAGGCAGAAAAATAGAGAGGACACAGTAGATTGCTTATGAAATTTTGCTAAATTGATAAATTAAGGAATAAATGATGTAAAATCAAGTAGTTGAGTTATATTTCAAGAGGTAAATCAATATGGCCAGACTATAGGACACTCTTAACAATCCCTTCAAGTGGACAGAAAAGTTGCAACTGAAACTTAATGTAGTCACTTTATGAAAAAAATTCCAAATTTTATATTCAAAATAACAAACCAGAAAAGAATCCTGGGGGTCACTGTCAATCATTTTCCAAAGACATCCAGTTTTTTTGCTACAGGAAAAAGCCTACATGATTTTGAATATCTAGGCAATAAAGGAAATAGAGGTTATTATCCCCTTCATGAAGAAGGCTGTGGAGCCAGTGCCTCTAAAATATTTAGTCTAGTTCT
Organism: Eumetopias jubatus; assembly: GCF_037043125.1. Classification (NCBI taxonomy): domain Eukaryota; kingdom Metazoa; phylum Chordata; class Mammalia; order Carnivora; family Otariidae; genus Eumetopias; species Eumetopias jubatus. The sequence goes on along the minus strand of NW_028274810.1, from coordinate 35,448,802 downwards.
GTTTGCTATAATGGCAGGAATACATAATGAAACTGGAGGCAAGCCAGAGAAAAGAAGCCAAATTGGCAGGTGAGAGGAAGACTAGAAACATTTAAATTCTTAGAAAAGAGTCCAGCATATTCCTGATAGGAATCAGCATATCATAAATAGTTTAAGTTATCAAAGGCCTATTATATGCTGGGGACTGACTAGAATGCTTCCCTTTTTTTCAGATCAAAAATATGTTCAAATTATCACCTCCAATATATCTCATATGCATACACTTCTCTTCTATCCACTGCCATCACCCCAACTCAAGTCATCTTTCTTTCTCATTTAGGGTACTAAAATAGCATTCTAACTGGTCACCCTCTTCTACTCTGCTCCTCATAACCATGTTCCAACTTCCCAATCCATTGCCACCAGCATGATTGTGAAACACAAATTAAATCTTGTCATTGGCTTACATAGAATACTTCAGTGATTTTCCATCTACTTCGGGATCAAGTCCAAAGTAAAAACATGGCCCCAAAAGATTCAGCTCCTCCCTCCTTTACTAATAGCCCCTCACTTTACTTTTCCTTTGGCTCACCAAGGTCTATCCACACTGGCTTTCTTTCAGTTCCTAGAACAGCCAAATGCTTTTCCATATAAAAATAACCACCACCACCACCATTACAGCTTAAATTTCTCAAGTTTTTATTATGTGAATGCCTCTGTGCTAAGTGCTTTGAGTGCATTACCATGTTTAATCCTCACAAGAAACTCTATGAAGTAGTTATTATTTTTATCCTTTTACTGTTGAGAAAACAAATATTTAGAGAAATTAAGTAATTTCTCTAAAGCAAGATAAGACCAAAGGTGGAAATCTGTTATACTGCATATTCCAGGAATGTACTTTCTCTCCACTCTTCCCTAGCTAGATCATACCATGCTTTATGGTTACAACTTGTAGGTCATTTCCTCAAAGGAGACCTCTCATTTTCTGATCGAAATTTGGCACCTCTGACACAGTCCCTTAAACTTTTCCTCTATAGAATGTATCACAGTTTATAATTATGTATTTTTATGCAGGTATTTGTTTAAAATCTGTCAAACCTCCAACAGACTGTAAATTTCATGAAGGCAAGGATAATATGAATATAAATATAAATATAAATATAAATATAAATATAAATATCTGCTGAATAAATGATTGAAGAAAGTCATCCAAACCTTCTAAGAATGAAGTGTTGAATCACTCAGTGGGAGAGTCTGAGTGTTAGAAACGCTATTAAAATATTTTTGCCTGCAAGGAAAGCTGTCCCCTTATGTCTGTCTACTGATCCTAATTCTCTTGATCAATACTAAAAAACTAGATTCTTTTATACCTCTTCAACTACTTTCAGCCTAGAAAGTTAAAGACAAAGAGGACTGGCAATTAAGGTGGGATAATTCCAGATTCATAAAAAAATAGTATGCTAGAGTGAAGAGGATGAGGGGCATCTTTTGGAATTACAGACTTTTTAGGGTACATTTATAGAAATTAATTATTTGCCTACAGTAAATGAATGTAAGAAGTATATAGATACGAAATATAGATGGGGCTACTGTGCTTGGCATGCTGTATCCCAAACTGGGTTCTAATTTGTATAGATCTAGAAAGAAACAAAACTGGAGGAGGTCCAGTTAAAGGTAATTAAAAAAGACTGTACAAAAAGATTGGGAAAAGTAAAACCTAGCTATGCAATTACAACTAACCTTAGTATCCCCAAATTACAAGACTGATGTCAGGAAATGCAATCATATCTTCCCATATCTCTTATGACTTTTGTTTTAACAAAACTCTGGATTAGATGAACTATATTTCTAAGATTTTGAAATTAATAAGATAAAATAAAAGCTGGAGATTACCAAGAGCCAAAATAAAATGTTCTTTAGGCATTTTATATATTTTAATTAACTCAATATAGTCACTGAAGTTTTTTAAGTCTATCTCCCATCTTCAATGACAAAGATGGAACCTCAAAGATGAAATGGCCCTCTTGTTTGATAATATATTTGATGTTTGAAGTCTCTCTACAACTTGTAGTCCAAGTGGCTGTTAGCTAACAAGTAAACATCCTCAGCTATATTAAATGACTTGATGATGGGGGGGATCCTTAAATCATCACATACACTTTAAATATCTTATAACTTTGTCAGTTATACCTCAATAAACCTGGGGTATGATGTTTTGGATTTTGAGATTTAGATTTTGAGTTTGGATCTCTAGGTTTAAGTCTCAATTCTGTGATTTGTTAGCTATGTAACTTTGCACAGATTACTTACTGTGCTTCAGTTTCCTCATTTCAAAAACTGGAATAACAAAATGTGTCTTTTAAAATTGTTTGAGAATTAAATGCAAAGCCACAATATTAAACATCACTTTGTATTATGCCTGGCATATAGCAAATGCTCAATAAATGTTAATTTCTCTCTAATAATAGGAATCCAGTCTCTGCCAAGACAGTCCATTTCCACTTTAGACAGAACCGGCACTGGGTTCTTATACTGTGTGGAACTAGTCCAACACTACTAATAAGTAATAACACTTAGAAGTTTAATATACGATGTTATATTAAGAAAAGACGCTCTTGGGGTGCCTGGGTGGCACAGTCGGTTAAGTGTCTGACTCTTGGTTTCTGCTTAGGTCATGATCTCAGGGTTGTGAGATCAAGCCCCACATTTGGCTCTGGGCTCAACACTAAGTCAGCTTCAGATTCGCTCTCCCTTTCTTTCTGCCCCTCCAGCTCATGCCTCGCTCACTCTCATTCAAATAAATAAATAAATAAATCTTACCCCCCCCCCCGAAAAAAAAAATGGTACTTTTAACTTTGGCTATTAATTCTAGTTTATATATATTTCTTAACAATTTGTCACTCAGAAATGGTAGAATTTAATTTCTTTGAGTGACCTTAGAGAAATATGAGTTACAATTATATTTGAGAAGAACTCTTGAATAATCTTATTGATGTAAATGTTCCACTGGAATTACCTTCTCAGTAAAAACAAGAACAAAAAATTCTCTTTCTAGTGATTAAGGATTAGTTGGTATGGCAACGATCTTTTAAGACTAAAGGGATTCTCTCCTTATTTTTATTAAGAATGACAAAAAATAAGAGTATCAGAAATGTATTGCTGTTTTATCACAAGACCAGGAAATATAATTGTTTGATTACTTGATATTGCAAAAACACTTTTTTAGAAAAGTTTATTTTTATTTAGGTCATAAGATAGGTTAGAAGGAAAAGAATTTGTTCATTTAACCTATTAAATGGTACCACTTGTTTTGTGATAACCCAGCACACTTTGTAAATAAATTCACTTGCCTTGCATCAATGTAATTTACTACTTTATAGATGTTATATGGGTTCATTTGTTAGAAAATATTTCAGCTGGCTTTCCCCAGTACAGATAATAAAATTATTTCTGACATATATGATTCAAATACAATACAAAGCCTCCTACTACTACAGAAATGTAAATTTAAACAAATCAAACTTTTTTTGAGGAAAGAAATTACAATATGCTTTCCAATACTTTACCTCTTAGCTTAATCTTTCAAATCTAAAGAAAAATATTTTCAGACTCAATAGCTTACTATTTTATGGCTTGGTAAGTTATAGCTTTTTAATAATGAAAAATATTAAGGTCAAATTTAGATTGAAATGATCAGAACTAAAATTAAAGACCAAATATTAAAAACAAGAATGCTCCTCGTATTATAAATATAATTTATATTGGACAAAAATATCAGTAACTCTATTTTCCCTCATTCTCTTGTAGAGTAGGTTTTATTTGTTACATCACAAGTGACTTTAAATTTGTAGGAGCTAAGAATTTTTTATTCTGAATTTAATTAAGCACAGATGATGGTTAACATGACTCCTAAACATGCTTACAGATGACAGTAAAAATAAAAGAGCATAAAATAAGCTTACTGTTTCACCAATCTTTCCAATGTTTCCTTGATCTCCTACTTCGCCCTGTTAATAAATAATATAAAGCTGTAAAAATGATTATTTTTCAAACAAGATCACTCATGACATTCCTTCCATTTTCATTTAATGTAATTAGTCAAATTCTTTAAAAAAAAAAGCAAAGAAAACCTTATTTAAAACTCTGTTACAGTATTTCTGTGGAACATAGTCTTTCTACTATTTTCTTAAGTTACATTCTTCTATTTATGACTTTTAGTCACTTTTAAAACAATTTTGCAAATAGAATTTTTTAAAATGAAATATTTATTAAGGTGTACTCTGTAAAAGAGTGGTAGGTGCTGTGGAAGATATTAAGAAGAATAAAAATAAAATAAAGCCTTTGCCCACAGGAATGCTCTACTTGTTTCAGGAGAAAAGATCTCACAATGCTGAGCAGAGCAGAATACCTGCCACAGTTAAGAGGTAAGGAGTTCAGAGGAGCACACACACTGTGGGCTGGTTCAGCTAGAGTTGGCTTCACTGGGGAAGTGATGTATGCTCATAACCTTAACCACAGTCTGTAGTCCATAATGCTCTGAAAACTCAGTTTTTCAAAACTTGTTTGGTAGCAAACTTGACCTAACCTGAATTTATTTGACAGCAATGCTTTATCTGACCTGAGTGAGGCTATTTATAGTCTTGTTTATTTTAATTAATCTGAACACCCTTATATTGCACCACAGAAATATTAATGTTTCTAATTATGGTGTGCTGTCCCATGGCCTGCTGGTGGTAAGTAAAATGTAGTATATTCACCATATTACCTTTTGAAAATCCAAACATCAATGATTTCAAGTAATGGATTATGAAAATATATTTGAGTTGGGCTCTGAAGAATAGGTGATATGTCCCTGGTGATGAGAAAGGTCCATTTTTGATGTTGAGGAATGGCATGAGTAAAGGCCAAACAAAGGCATAGATTAATGAAATGTAGAAGATTAAATTCAGGGTACCATGTAGAGTTAATATGACAAGAATATTTGTTTTATTTATAGAAATAGGAAATCAAACCATCAACTGCTATTTAAGAATTAGTAATTATATTGCAGGGTAGAATAGTAAAATGTTAAGCTGCACTGAACAATATTGTAGCCACTGATAACATAGAGATAGCTACTGAGCATTTGAAATTGGCTGGTGTGAACTGAAATGTGATGTAAGTATAAAATCCGCACTAAATTTCAAAGACTTTGTAGCAAAAAAGAATATAAAATATCTCATTAATAATTCTAATATTGATCACATGTTGAAATGATAATATTTTCCTATTTTGGGTTAAATAAAATATATTACTAAAATTAATCTCATTTGTCTCTTTTCATTTTTTTTTACTGTGACTCACATCTGTGATTCATATTATATACTCTGCTGGATAGTGCTGATTTTAAGCACTGAAACCTAATATTCATATGAGTAATCAATTGAAATGAAGTTTCAAAGACTACACAAATTTTCATTTCAATTCCTGTATGCACTTAGATATACAGTAAAGAATGAAGCAGGGGTGCCTGGGTGGCTCAGTCATTAAGCGTCTGCCTTTGGCTCGGGTCATGATCCCGGGGTCCTTGGGATCGAGACCCGCATTGGGCTCCCTGCTCAGCGGGAAGCCTGCTTCTCCCTCTCCCACTCCCCCCGGCTTGTGTTCCCTCTCTCGCCGTGTCTCTCTCTGTCAAATAAATAAATAAAATCTTAAAAAAAAAAAAGAATGAAGCATTGCAGTAGTTTGTAAATCCTTGTTTTTGACTGACTAGATAGCTTCTTTAGAAAATTTGTGGCAGAATAATATAGATTATTTATTTTCTTGTATTTCCCCCTCCTTACCCAATACCTCTTTCAAACTCCAAGGGAGATGGACCGTTCTATGCTTCGTAGTCTTAGGGGAGGTTTGTGTTAACAGGCAGAAAGCAGAAGCTGCTTGCAGATTACCTGCACTCCTGCTTTAGTTTTCAGAGAGCCTGAAGGTAGGAGGTTAAGTTGGTCTTTGAGGGCAACAAGAGAGAAAGGAATAGTTCCCCAGGCCTAGGAAGAGAACAGAGATCCTAGGGTTCTGTAAAAGGTGGTGTGACCCTTAATCAACTCCCAAGTGCTCCCCCCAGGAATGCCACGTTCTCCAAAGGGAATGCCAGGTTCTAGTGAATAGCTATATGACACACCAAGACTAAAATTCCAGGGACAAATACAAGGAGCTAAACATGAAAGAACTCATTCATCTCCTGGGTTACAATGAGCCACTTAAACGCTAGGGTGATTCTAGTAAGGGGACAGGATGTCACTATGACTAAGATTCAGTTTCTTGCCTGTTTGACTAGATGGTAGCTCACAGGCGGATTCTTTTTAGAGCCATCTGGGAGAACAGCGATTAAACTCAGTCAAGGAGAATTAAGCTTTCTGTTTATAAATATCGTGTTTCCATTTTTGTGTATAACTTTTGTGTACAGAGAAAACATTTTAGCTCATTTTTCTTTATTAATTGACCTCAAAAAATATTGTTCATTTTTTTCTTAGATTCTACTATCACAAAAATAGCTTAATATAGCTTCTCACTTTAAGAAATTAAGCTATAATGCTATAAAGTTTTTGATTTTTCCTTAAGTTTTAAATTTGTATAAATCACCAATTCTTATAAGCTAGTTTCCTTTAGATCTTAGTGTTGCACATATAAAACCAGTGCATTACCTTATATTCGTTGGTGTTAAAAAGTCACACAAAACTTGGAAACAAGGCAAAAAATTAGGTGCCACATTCTTTAAATGACATAAAGTGGTGAAGGCCACCTAGTGATTTTCTAGGCAATGTCCTCAGAAACACTATACAATTGCTTAAAAGACCCAGACTTGATGAAGATATATATATATATAACAAATAGATAATATATATTTAGTGAAGTTATATTAATTTATAGATTTCTGTCCAGTGAAATGGACAGCCCCCAAAATTGTGATTTATTCTCCTATATCTCACCACAAATTTAACAATTTATTAAACTGCATATCTATCCAAATAAAGATATAGACATAAACACAGTCACAGTTATAGATATTTATAGACACAGATCTCTAGATGTAGATCTAGATATAAAGATATATAACTTTTCAAATGCTATTTGAGCCAGTTTTAAAATATCACTGGTTCCCTTATTAATAGGTTGAATAAAATCTTAGATGTTCATTTTATATTTTCATGAAAGTCATAATTTTATCTTTCTGAAAACTATACTTTATAACTCCTAATAAGTCAGCTACTTTACCTTTAAGCCTTCTGGTCCTGGTTCACCTGCAAAACCCTTTTGACCTGGTTTTCCCTAGAAGAGAACAGAAAAAAAGAGATATGTTTAATCATTTCCATTTTTGGAAATTTCCAAACATTTACAAAATTCAGACCATTCTATGAGATGAAACCCTTCAAAATCATTTGATAAATGTATTTTAGCATACCCATTAGTATTCATTCTGTGGTCTTTAACTGTCTACTATGCACCCTGCACAGTTCTAGGGGTTGGGGATTGAGGAATGCACTAAGCCTACCTGCCTTCATAGAGCTTACATTCTAATGAGGATGATAACATTTAATAAAATAAGTAAAATATATAGTATGTTAGGTAGTGGTAAATGTGAAGGACATAGAGTTAAGCAAGGAAGGGAGATATAAACTGTTGTGGGAGTTTTGCTCAAATTTGTGATAAGCTTGACAAGGAAGACCTCACTGAGAAGATGGCAGCTGAGTAAAGGCTCACAAGGGACAAGTTGTATGACTATCTGAAGGAAGAATAGTCCAAGCAGAGGAAAAGAGCATGTGCAAAGGCCCTGAGGCAAGAATGTGACTGGTGTGTTGAAGAAACCATGAAGAGTCAATAAAGCTGGTGCAGAGTAAGAAAGGAGATTAGTAAGATGAGGTCAAAGAAAGGAATGGGGAATGAGAAGCCAGGTCATGTAGGGCCTGAAGGGTTACAGTTAGGGCTTTGCTTTTTACTCTGAATGAAGCAGGAAGACTTAGAAAAGTCTTGAGATTTGAGAAAAGTAGTGTCATTATCTATGTTTTAACAGGATCACTTTGGTGCAAGGGTGGAAGCAGGCAGTACAAAGAGGACTGAAATAATCCAAGTGAAAGATGACAGTGGCATAGACCAGGGTGGTAACAGAGGAGGTTATGAGTAAAACTGTGTATATAATTTGAAGGTAGAGCTTACAGGATTTGCTGACAGGTCAAGTGTAAAATGTGAGAGAAAGAGAAGAATCAAGAATAAACTCAAGATTTTAATCTGAGTAAGAGACTAAATGAATGAGGAAGATTCTAAGAAGAAAGGTTTGGAGGGTAAATTGAGAGCTCAGTTGTGGACACTGTAGTTTGATAGTCTTGTTAGATATTTAAAGTAGAGAGATCTTGCAGTAGTTTTACATGTCCAGAGATCCAGAGGGTAGAAAATTCTGATCTGAACATATGATTTGGGCAATCACCAGCATTCTGATTGTATTTAAAGCCCTAAGACTGGACCAGCTCATCTAGGAGTGAGTGTAAATAGAAAAGAGACTAAGTCCACAAACCAAGCCCTGGGTTTTGTGGATTTACAAAATTTTGGAATTTGAAGAAATGAGGAAAATATGCAAATTTCCTGCCAGAGGGTTAGGAAGAAGATCATGTAAGTGAAGAAAGTGCTTCCAGGAGGAGGGTGTGATCTTGTCAAATGACCATTGAATTCAGCAACATGGAAGTCACTGATGACCTTCATAAGATCATTTGTTTTGGAGTGGTGGGGACAAGAATGGTTTCAGCAGATAGGGTGAGGAGAAAAACCATAAAGAACATGTATAGACAATACTTCTGAAATTTTTTTACTGAAAAGGTAAGAAGAAAAAGGTTACACCTGAAAGAAAACCTGGGATCAGTATGTTTTGTTTTATGGTTTTCAAACTGGAAGAACTAATAGCATTTTTCTTTGCAGAGAGGATTGATCCATCAGAGAGAACGAAATTAAGATGCAGGCGAAAGTGGGAAATAGCTGGGTCAATGTTCTTCAGTAAGCCAAAGGGTAAGATATTTAGTAAACAAGTGGAAGATTTGACCTTGGCTAGAAAAATGGCCTCTTCATCCACAATAACAGGAGGGAAGGCCAAGTAAATGGTATCGATAAAGAGGAGATAGAAGTAATAGTAAAAACTTGTAGAAGTTCTCTGAACACTTCAATCTTCTCAGGGAACTAGGATGCAAAGTAATGGGCTAAGAATGAAAATTAGAGAGAAATGAATGGAGTTGAGAAGAGAGAAAGTGTAAAATAATAATTAGAAAATTAAAAGTAAATGAGAGGGGGTGGGGGCTGGGGGGGTTAAGTGTCTGCCTTCAGCTCAGGTCATGATCTCAGGTCCTGGGATCGAACCCTGTATCAGGCTCCCTGCTCAGCAGGGAGTCTGCTTTTCCCTCTGCCCCTCCCAACCTGTGTGTGTGCTCTCTTTCTCTCTCAAATAAATAAATAAAATCTTTTAAAAAAAGTAAACGACTATGGGAATAAAATTCAGAATGCAATCAAGGGGATAATTTGGTGTTTTAAGCATGAGGAGGGATGTGAGGTCTCTGAGGAAAACAGGAATAATGGAAAGGCAATAGAATCACTAGCTTAAATTTCCTATTGGGACTGTTGGATTGGTTACATGAGAGAATGAACTAGAAAGAAAGGAGATTATGGTTGGGGAGTGAGAAGTTTGAAACTGAAAATAAGGAAGTGCTATTACTGGTAATAACAAGGTAAAAGTTATGACTACAGCAGGTAGTGCCTAAAGAGAGTAGGAATAAGATCACTGAAGAAGAGGAAGTCAAAATCCCAGATATTGGTAGATCAATCCATAGTATGTGGTTTCTAGTATCAAACAACTGATATCTGATTATACAAAATTTGATTAAGGAGATCACTATGCCTCAATCAATGTGTGTGACAAATTCAAATCTAAGAGTAAAAAACATGTGGGGGGTGACTACTAAATAGAATACTAATTTACAATACCTATCAGGTATTATAGATTTGGATTTGATTATTCCTATCCATTAACAAATACTCCTATTTTTCTTTCTTAAAACAAAACAAAACAATCCTCCAGCTTTCATTGTATTTTGACTACATGTAAAAACTTTAGCAACTTAAAAATTATATTTAGGACTTTGATCAAAAAAGCTGCTCTAATTTTTACCTCCACCTTGCTTGGAATTGTCTAGTGGTTTTCTACCAAGCACAAAGAAAAGCAAAGAATAAAAAATCATCCTATTATTGTTAAATATCAATTGCACTCTAAACAGAGATAGGAGAAGAAATGTAATTAAGAGTGATTTGTCTATGATATTCACAAAAAAGTTTTAAAATAATACACTTTATTCACATTGTTTTGGAAAAAGCCTTAGTGAGAATATTTCTTTCATCTCTAATAGTGTAATACTCAAGCATTGCAGTATATTAAGAAATAGTTATACATCCTATCTACATTATGAAAGGAATCTCCCTGGAACCTGTATCAGCACATTTAAAATTTCTTTGAAGTCAAGAAATTCAGGGCGTCAGTGCTGGAGGCATTACTTCTGGTCCTGTTTACGTTCTGCCATATTTGCTTTATCTTGAGCATGTTACACTTGAGCACGTAAGAGTAAGGCCTTATTTTAATATTTTTAAAATGTGGACAATATCCTGCAGGGTTGTTTTCAGGATTAGAGATGATTTATGTGACATACTTAGAGCAATACTAGGCTTAAATTGATCTTCAACCAATAGTAGCAACAATAGTAATACATATTAAGACTGAGTTGATAAGAGGCAAACGTAGTTCTACTGTTTTCTAGAGAAGTAAATTTTAAATGAGATCAATTATACTGGGCTCAAATAACAATAGTCTTCCTGTTATATAACGCACCCCACAAAAAATGAAATAAAAATTCTTCTTTTTCTTTCAGTGGGATAGTGTAGTATATGTGCTAGCGAGGTAAAGGTGCAAAAGAAAAATTTACTATCTCCTTAAATGTAAAAATGTTTTAAGAATCTGCATGTTATGATGTTCTCAAGAAAAAAGAATGATATGTATTTCATGTGAGTCTAATGATCCCTCTTAAAATAAATGTGATACACACACTTTAATTATTTCATAATAATGTAAGCTTTGGTCATGCATGCCAAAATTCTTAAATAACTCATTTTCAGAACTTGAAAACAGGTAATTCATATATTACCACACAATATTATCTGAAGAAAAAGTTGACAGAAAATACATCTTAGTTTCCATAATTTTACTGGCACACTTAGAAATTCCCAGAATATCACTAAAATGGCTAAGGTATTTAGCTTTCTATTACATTTTGAGAAACTTTATAATTAGCACAAATTACTAAGACCATAAAACTACTGAAGGAACAAGCAAATACGCAGTAGGCATATCATTTAAAATATTGCTGGGAAATTCCAGTTATAAGCCTATATTGTTTGGATAGACTGTATGGTTATAGTGTCTTTGTCCTTTATTATAACTTAAAATTTGGTGCTATTAAAAGACATTCACATAACAGTAATTTTAAGAGAAGCACTTTTTGAAAAGTATTTATATGATACCTACTCTTGGCCCCAGTTCTCCAAAGGGTCCAACTGGTCCTTCTTCTCCCTTAAAAAAAAAAAAAATCAGAACATATCATGGCCTGAAATAAGTATTTAAAAAGGTAAACCCTTATTCTATTTATTCTGAAATCTGAAACTCACTGAGATGTGATGAAAATAATGCTGTGACTTTCTTGTATTTTTTCTAAAGATTTTATTTATTTGAGAGAGAGAGAAAAAGAGAGAGAGACCAAGCAAGAGTGGGGGGATGGGCAGAGGGGCAGAAGGAGAAGTAGATTCCCCGCTGAGTGGGGAATTGGAAGTGGGGCTGGATCCCAGGACCTTGAGATCATAACTTGAGCCCAGGTCAGATGCTTAACCCACCTACCCACCCAGGTGTCCCAACTTTCTTGTATTTTACTGTGCCATCCCATAACATTTTAATATTTTGAGTAACAACCCCACATCTACCCTAAAGGGGACATGCACTATTTGACTGTTTTTAAATAGGTAGATGATAAAAGTTATATATAGAAAGTTGAGAATGAATAAGAGTGAAAGTGATTAGGATATCTATCACAAAATCAAGAGAGCTGAAAGGGGGTTAATATCTAAAACATATGAAGAACTTATACAACTCAACACCAAAAGCCCAAATAATCCAATTAAAAACGAGGACCTGAATAGACATTTTTCCAAAGACAACATACAGATGGCCAACAGACATATGAAAAGATGCACAGCATCCCTAATCATCAGGAAAATGCACATCAAAACCACAACAAAGATTAAGAATCACTGAAATCATAAGTTAAGGATAACCTTTACTTTCTTGCACTCAGTATTTCTCCCATCCAGAGAGGAACTCAATTAAGTTCTTAATAGATGGAAATCAATATATCTTGGTATATTAAAAAGTTATTGGTACAGGACATGTTTGCTCTTGGCACATTTTAATACTTCATTCATTCAATAAATATGGTTTTGAGTCTTAGTTCTGTTTTCAGCCTTAGAGATACAAAGGTATATTGGATCCTACCAAATGGAGTTAATATCTAGAGATTCTTCTTGACTAACTTATAGTATTGGGGTGAAACCAGTTATAATGTCATAAAAAGGCAAAATCTTGTGCATTCTTCTAAGGATCAAAAAAATTTATGAGTGGATAGAGAATAAACATCAAAAAAAGAATTTTTATATATTATTCTCTAAGAAAATTAAAAACTAATAAATTTTTTATTACATTTATTGACATATTTTCTAAAACATACTGACTTTTCAACTTTAAATAAAAAGTTGATGTTACCATATCTGAATAGCTTCCATAGACCTATTTAGCAACATGTATTCTATTTTATTTATTTGATCAACAAACATTTTGCTCAATTCACAATTCAATTAAAATAAAATTTACTAGGTCACAAATATAAAACAGATACAAATAGTAAATATATATTCTAGTATATATGAGTGAGATTCTAGCTCATATTCTTCAGATATTCCATGGAGGTCACCGACATAAATTACTTAATGAATTTACAACACTGAAGATGATTCCCAAATCCCATTCCATAACTGCCAATATAAAATGATAACCTGAAATCCTCTATGGCAAAAACGGTCCACACTAAAGCAATGTTTTTCTTTAAACAAAAAATAAAAAGGGAAAATTTGAACTAAAACAACTGCTGACTGGATATTTATTTCTTCCATACCTGAAGTCCTTTGAGACCAGGCGGTCCAGGAGGCCCCCTATTTCCAAGGAGTCCCTATAAAAGCAACATAAGCACAAATAATAACTTTATCCCAATTAATATTTTTCATTCAGCATTAATCTGGAGATGGCAAATACAATTTGGTACCATTCCTTTTCCATTATTAAGTTATCAAAATGAGGTCAGAGGGTAGGTGAGCAGGAAACTACAGGACATCCAAAAAATTGGGAAAGGTGGGATAAACGTATTTTTTTTAAGTATGTTGGTGTTCAAATAATCTTCTCAGTATGTTACTCTTCAACCAGACACTCAGAAAAAGTACTTCTAAATTTAAAGCAATGAGTGCAATTGTTAATTTGATAATAGTACAATAAATACATAATAGAGTATCCACAAAGTCTAAAAACAGATGGAAGCGATATGTGCTATTTAATATCTGTTAAGAGACTAGCAGAATCCAGAACACATTATTTGCACTACATGTTCCTCAGCTTATTTCCCTTCTTAATACAAGCTGGTAAAAAGAGGGCAATTTGCAGAAGAAAGTAACAATTTGAATGTGATTAGGAATTTCACGATTAAAAAAACTCTTGTTAATCAAAATCAAAATCAATGTTTTTAAAAATCAAATGCTCTCTGAATAAAAATTCATTAAATCACTTAAAAAAAAACTTTCTATTCCAGAAAACACCCTACAGTATCTATTTAACATGGTGACATTTTTCTTATTCAGTTCTGTTCCACTAACTATACAATGTGTCAGCAAAGTTTTAAGTAAATCTCTTTTAAAAACTACCTTTTGCATTATTACTTTTAGTGATTCTATAACCATTAAAAGATTTTTTCTAATTTTTAAATGTAGTAAATAACTATGCCAAATAGTGAACCTATCCAGGTGGGTTTAATCTTTAGTTCCAGAATGCAGCAGAGTGATAAACTGCACAAGAATCTTGTCTTCATATTATACCTTGCTCTATCATTGCTATGTTCTAATATAATCAAAAAATGAAAAACTCTTGGTCAGTTTTACAGTCTATAATATAGTATCACAAGCTTATGTATATAGCACCATTTAAGAAACTGTATGAATTTAGGCAATAACATTTTTGTGCAGCTATCTTATTTATTTATTGGAAGAGATGGATTAGATTATTGAAATGGGTGTATGTTCTTTGATGCAAGTCCAACATACATTTGCAAAAGCATCCTAATTTTACTTAGGGAAACACTTTCTCTTCACTCAGCCCACATGATTGAGGGGAGGTGAGTCCACCCCTGACTAAATTTGAAGGTTGACATGTGACATGTACCTAAGTCAGTCAGCGTATTCTATACCCTGGAAACAGTGATTAGTTCAGTAATGAGCCAGAAACCCAATTCAGTCTAACCAAAGGAAATTTTAGACTACAGTGGAACAGCTGGGAGTGGCATTAAGGATGATGTAAACCTCTTTGACATCGCCCACAGCAACTTCTTTCAAGATACATCTCCAAAGGTTAGTGAAACAAAAGCAAAAATGAACTTTTGGGACTTCATCAACATAAAAAGCTTCTGCACAGCAAAGGAAACAGTCAACAAAACAAAGAGGCAACCCACAGAATGGGAGAAGATATTTGCAAATGACACTACAGATAAAGGGCTGGTATCCAAGATCTATAAAGAACTTCTCAAACTCAACACCCAAAAAAAACAAATAATCAAGTCAAAAAATGGGCAGAAGACATGAACAGACCCTTCTCCAAAGAAGACATACAAATGGCTAACAGACACACATGAAAAAATGTTCATCATCATTAGCCAACAGGGAAATTCAAATCAAACCCACACTGAGATACCACCTTACACCAGTTAGAATGGCAAAAATTGACAAGGCAAGAAACAACAAATGTTGGAGAGGTTGTGGAGAAAGGGGAACCCTCTTACACTGTGGGTAGGAATGCAATGCAAGTTGGTACAGACACTTTGGAAAACAGTGTGGAGGTGCCTCAGAAAATTAAAAATAGAGCTACCCTATGACCCAGCAATTGCACTACTGGGTATTTACCCCAAAGACACAGATGTAGTGAAAAGAAGGGCCATATGCACCCCAATGTTCATAGCAGGAAGGTCCACAATAGCCAAACTGTGGAAAGAACCAAGATGCCCTTCAACAGATGGATAGATAAAGAAGATGTGGTCCATACATACAATGGAATAGTACTCAGCCATCAGAAAGGATGGATACCCAACATCTGCAACAACATGGGTGGAACCGGAGGAGATTGTGCTAAGTGAAATAAGTCAAGCAGAGGGACGCCTGGGTGGCTCAGTTGCTTAAGCAGCTGCCTTCGGGTCAGGTCATAATCCCCAGGTCCTGGAATCGAGTCCCGCATCGGGCTCTCCGCTCAGCAGGGAGCCTGCTTCTCCTTCTGCCTGCAGCTCCCCCTGCTTGAGTTCTCTCTCTCTCCAACAAATAAATGAATAATATCTTAAAAAAATAATAAGTCAAGAAGAGAAAGTCAATTATCATATGGTTTCACTTATTTGTGGAACATAACGAATAGCATGGAGACATTAGGAGAAGGAAGGGAAAAATGAAGGGGGTGGAAATCAGAAGGAGAGATGAACCATGAGAGACTATGGACTCTGAGAAACAAACTGAGGGTGTTAGAGGGGCGGGGGTGTGGAGATGGGTTAGCCCAGTGATGGGTATTAAGGAGGACGGTGATGGGTATTAAGGAGGGCACGTACTGCATGGAGCACTGGGTGTTATACGAAAACAATGAAGCGTGGATCACTACATCAAAAACTAATGATGTATTGTATGGTGACTAACATAACATAATAAAATACAATTAAAAAAAAAAGATGATGTAAACCTAAAGAGTGGGAAACCAGGAAGCGGAGAGAGCCTGAGAATGAAATCCATAAATTAACAAATGAAAAGAGCAGGAGTAATTGGATTCTAATGATATTGTTTCTGGTCCTGGATTTAGTTGTTTGAATTCCTAAACTTTTCTCATATTTATATAATCACGCTTAAATTGTTTTCATCATTACAACTGAAAGAATTCTGACTGATAAAATGATTTCTAACTCTTTAATATCCAAAATACTCTTCTAGATCTCTAAGTGAT
Source organism: Eumetopias jubatus (assembly GCF_037043125.1). NCBI lineage: Eukaryota > Metazoa > Chordata > Mammalia > Carnivora > Otariidae > Eumetopias > Eumetopias jubatus. Next base: position 35,432,433 of record NW_028274810.1, on the reverse strand, counting down.
ACGTTTTAAGTATTTAGACCGACTTAAGGTATGGAATCAGAATGCTCTGATATTTCCATTCCATCACAGGACAGTTAATGCTTAATTATTTAATTCATAATCATTCATTTTTTCATCCAACATTTATTGCTTTTCTACTATGCATTAGGTCCAATAAACAGCACATTAGGCCCTGAGTATACAAAGATGAAGCACAGTTCCTATTCTCAATGAATTCATAATTTCTTAAGGATGATGACACTTTAAAATAAAAATTAGTAAATAAGAGTTGTAATAGAAGTAGAAGCAGAAGGAAAGTATAATGGGAACTTACATGAAAGAGCAAAATCTTTTCTGGGAGGGTCAGAAATTTTTAAATGTTTGCGAATAATTTTATGCTTAGTTATGATAGGCTAATAAAAACTTACAGCATAAAATAAGCAGACACCACACAATTATTAACAACTTCTGGGGCTCAAAAGATATTGACAAATATACAATTTTAGATTATTGTATATGTGTAAGAAACTGGCTCAGCCCCATATCCAGGGTGTAACTAGCAGGCGGCTGAGTGATCAAAGAAAACTAGGTTCCCCTATTCTCTCATCGCAGCTATTTACTTTGCACAAGTGGTACCACTGTCCAAGACACAAAAAATGACTTCCAGGAAACAGATAAACTCTTTTTTCTCTCTTCCAAGACCAATTTACAAACTTAAAAAGGTTATAAAAGCTGAGTTAAAAAAAAAAAGAACTAGTTATATGCTCTTTATGAGAAACACACATAAAACAAAAATACAGGGAGATTTAAAGTCCAAAAAGTAGAAAAAGATATTCAAGAGATTCACCAGCTCCAAAATAGCTGAAATAATCACATTAATGTAAGATATAACAGACTTTAAGTTAAAACAGATTATTAGAGTTAAGAGGGTCACTAAATAATGTGTTCATCAGGAAGAGATTAAAAACTCTCAATTTTTAGGCAACAAGTAAATTCCAAATACATGAAGTAAAAACTAATAGATAAATAAAGATAAATTGAGAAATCTAAAATTAGAGAGGGGAATTTTAATACATCTTTCAGAAATTAGTAGATCTAGTGGATAAAAAACAGTAGAAATAGAGAAGACTGAAATAGCAAAATTACTTGATCTTATGGCCATACGTAGAACAGTGAATCCCCAAGTTGGAGTTTACAAATTCTTTACAAGGACATGTGGAAGATTTGTGAAAATGAACCTCAAGAAAGAAAGAAGGCCATAAATGTCTACCAACAGTCATATTGATTAAACAATTATATCGACATAGTGGGTTACTATGTAGCAGTAAAAATAAATAAGCTGTAATTACATATATCAACCTAGAGCACAGGGAAAAGATAAGACTGAGTGGCAGGAGCAAATCACTGAAGATTTTATGGAGTATGATTCCATCTATATGAATTTCCAAAACAAGCAAAACAACGAATATTGTGTATACACAGATTGTAAAAGTATGGCAAAAACAAGGGAGTGGTTATCTATAAATGCAAGAAGGGAAGAGACAGATGTGATTAGTGAGGGATACTCAAGAAGCTTATAATGGTCTATTTCTTAATGTTAATACAGTTTGTTTTATTATCATTGTTTAAACTGTGTGCATGTTTCATATTTGTCATGTTAAATACACAAATTCTTTTTTCTTTAATTGGAAATATATAGAATCTGAAGTTGAGTCTGAACTTGATCCAGCTCTGAACATTCCTAGGGCTATAACCTGAGTTTCTTTATCTGTAGAATCATGTTACCATCATCATCATAAGGTTATTGCAAGAAAGAAAAGGGTACCTTGAATATAACAGGGACTCAATAATTATTAGTTTCCTTCTCCTTATGCACTGCATGTTGATTAGTGTTTTCAACAGTCTTTGAACTGATATTGCACTTATCTACTCTATATATTCACGATATTCATATTTATAATTTGCTATTGTATTCTTCCAAAAATATCTTTCATCATCTCACTCCTCTTAAAATCTTCCATAGAGTAAGAGTAGAGTTTTTGCATATAACTGGAGTTAAGGTGTTGTCAGCTTAAAATAGATTGCTATAACTACAAGAGGTTTTATGTAAGCACCACTGTAGCCACAAAGAAAGTATCTATAAAAGATACACAAAAGAAAATGAGAAAGGAATCAAAGCATGTCATAATAAAAATTCAATGAAACACAACTGAAGACAGGAAGAGAGAAGAGGAACAAAGAAGCTTTAAGACAAAACAACTGCAATTAATAAAATGTCAACAGTAAGTCTTTCCTTATTAGTAATTACTTTAAAGGTAAATGGATTAAAGTCTGCAATCAAAAGACTTAGAGTGGCTGAATGGATTTAAAAAAAGATCCAACTGTATGATATCTACAAGAGACACACTTTGGATTTAATGCCATATGTCAGATGAAAGTGAAACATGGAAAAAGATATCCCATGCAAATGATAACCAAAAGAAAGCAGGTGTGGCTATACTTACATCAAACAAAACAGACTAAGTCAAAAACTGTCATAAGAGACAAAGAAAGACATTAACTAATGACAAAAAGGTCAATTTGCCAGAAAGACATAACAATTATAAATAAATAAGCACCCAATATCAGATACCCAAATACATGAAGCAATTATTGACAGAACTGAAGGAAGAAAGAGAGAGAAACACAATAAATGCAAGAGATTCCAATGCCCTATTTTCAATAATTGATATAACAACCAGACAGAAGATCAACAAAGAAACAGAAGATTTGAACAACACTAAAAATCAAATGGACCTAATAAACATAAAAAACATTCCACTCAAAGCAGCAGAATACACTTTCTTTTCAAGCACATATGGAACATTTGACAGTACAGATCAAATAGATCATATTTTAGGCCACAAAACAAGTCTTAACACATATAATAAAATAGAAATTATACCAACTATCCTTTCTGACCGTAATGGAATGAAACTAGAAATCAATAGCAGAAGGAAAACTGAAAAAGTCACAAATAGGAGGAAATTAAACAACACACTCCTGAAGAACCAATGGGTCAAAGAAGAAATCAAAAGGGAAATTAGAAAATATCTTGGGACAAATGAGAATGAGAACACAATATGGGATGCATAAAAATAATACTAAGAGGGAATTTTAAAATGGTAAACACCTACATTAAAAAAGAAGAAAGATCTCAAATAAGCTACCTAACTCTATACCTCAGGAAACTAGAAAAAGAACAAACTAAGCCCAAGTTAAGAGGTAGAAGGAAATAATAAAAATTAGAGCAGAAATAAGTGAATAGAGGATAGGAAAACAATAGAAAAAAATCAACAAAACTAAAGGTCTTTTTTTTAATCAACAAAATTGACAAACCCTTAGCTAGACTAACAAAAAGACAAGACTTAAATAAAATAAAAAATGAAAGAGAAGCATAAGATACTAATATGAACAACTGTACACCAACATTTTGGTTAACCTAGAAGACACAGATAAAATTCCTAGAAACATATATCCTACCAAAACTGAATCATGAAGAAATAAAAAATCCAACAGATCTCTAACTAATAAGAAGATTAAATCAATAATAAAAAACCTCCCAACCAGGAAAAGCATAGAACACAATGACTTCACTGGGGAATTCTACCAAACATTAAAAAAAAAAGAATTAATGTAAATCCTTTTCAAACTTTCAAAAAGCTGAAGAGAAGGGAACACACCCAAACTCATTTTATGAGGCCAACATTACTATGATACCAAAGACAGATAAAGACACTATAAGAAAAGAAAATTACATGCCAAATTCTCTGATGAATATTGGTGTAAAAATCCTCAAAAAAAAATACAGCAAAATGAATCTGACAGCACATTAAAGAACCATAACCAAATGGGATTCATCCCTGGGATATAAGAATTGTTTATATATGAAAATCAATCAATGTGATATACCACATTAACAGAACAAAAGGTAAAAATAACATAATCATGTCAATAGATGCAGAAAAAGCATTTGACAAAATTTAATACCCTTTCATGGTAAAACACTCGACAAACTAAAAATAGGAGGAAATTATTCAACCTAATAAAGGTCATAAATGAAAAGTTAACAGTTTATATTATACTCAAGAGTAGAAAACTGAAAGCTTTCCTCTAAGATTAGGAGCAAGGCAAGAATGTTCCTTCCCACCACTTCTATCCAACATAGTATTAGAAGTCCTAGATAGAACAATTAATCAAGAAAGAAAAAAATGCACCCAAGAAGGAAAGGAAAAAATAAAATTTCTGTTCACAGATGACATCATCTTCTATGTAGAAAATCCTAAAGGTGTTACCAACACATTGTTAGAACAAATAAATGAATTCAACAAAATTGTAGAATACAAAATCAACATACAAAAATCAGCTGCATTTGTATACACTGACAACAAACAATTTGAAAAGGAAATTAAGACAATAATCCCATTTCCAATAGCATCACAAACAATAAAATACTTAGGAATAAACTTAACCAAGGAGGTGAAAGACTTGTACATTGAAAATTACAAAACATTGCTGACAGAAATTAAACATAACACAATTAGTGTAAAGATATATCATGCTCATGGACTGGAAGACCTAATACTGTTAAAACATTCATACTACTAAAAGCAATCTACAGACTCAATGCAATCCCTGGCAAGAACTCAATGGCAAATATAGAAAAAATAATTATATTATTCATATGGAACCACAAAGGACCCTGAATAGCCAAAAGATTCTTGAGAAAGAAGAATGCTGGAGGTCTCACATTTCTTGACTTCAAAATATATTAAAATGTTATAATAAAACAGTTTGGTGCAGGCATAAAGACAGATATATAGGCCAATGAAACAGAACAGATTACTCAGAAATAAAACCACACATATATGATCAAACAGTCTTTGGCAAGAATGCTAAGACTATACAATGGGAAAAAAGATAGTCTCTTCCACAAATGGTGTTAGAAAAGCTGGATATGCAAATTGGACCCTTCTCTTACACCATACATATGAATCAACTCAAAATGGGTTAAAGCCTCAAATATAAGACCTTGAAACCATAGGCAGAAAGCTCTATTACATTGGTCTTGGAATGATTTTTTGGATTTCACACAAAAGCAAAGGTAACAAAAGCAAAAATAGACTAGTAAATACTCCTGCACAGAAAGAAAACAATCAACGTAGTGAAAAGGCAGTTTACAGAATGGGAGAAAATATGTGTAAACCATAAATCTGGTAAGTGTTTAATATCTAAAATATATAAGAAACTCCTACAACCCAACAGCAAAAACCAAATAACCCAATTAAAATAATGGCCAAAGGACTTAACAGAAATTTCTCCAAATAAAACATACAAATGACCAAATATATTTTGTAAAAATGTTCAACATCACTAATCATTAGGGAGATGCAGATCAAAGCCACAAAGAGATCACCTCATACCTGTTAGAATGACTATTATAAACAAACACAAAATAAATGTTGAAAGGATGTAGAGAAATTGGAACTCTTATGCACTATTGGTGAGAAAGTAAAACAGTGCAGCCACTGTGGAAAACTGTGTGGAGATCCTCCAAAAATTAAAAACAGAACTACCATATGATTCAGCCATCCCACTTCTGGGTATTTATCCAAAAGAACTGAAAGCAGGAGCTCAAAGAGATAACTGCACTCCCATGTTCATTATGCAGCATTATGCAATAGCCTCTAGGTAGAAACAACCTAAACACTCCTTGAAGGATGAATGGATAAAGAAAATGTGGATATTCAGACTACTGGGCAATGGATTGTTACCTTAGCCTTAAAAAGAGAAGGAGGAACTTCCATACTGTTTTCCATAATGGCTGCACCAACTGACATTCTCACCAGCAGTGTACAGAGTTTCTTTTTCTCTACATTCTTGCCAACACTTGTTATTTTCTTGTCTTTTTTTTCTCCTCTTTTTAATAATAGCCAGTGTAACAGGTGTAAGGTAACATCGCATTGTGGTTTTGATTTGCATTTTCCTGATGATGAGTGATACTGAGCACCTATTAAAAAAAAAAAGAAAATTCTAACATATGCTATGTCATGGATGAACCTTGAATACCTTATGCTAAGGGAAACAAACCAGTCACAGGAGGACAAATAATGTATAATTCTACCTATGTGAGGTGTCTAAAATAGTCATTGTCATAGAAGCAGAAGGTAGGATGATGGTTGGTTGCCAGAGGTTGGAGGAGGTGGAAATACAGCGTTACTGTTCAGACTGGGTACAGACTTTCAGACATGCAAGACCAACTGGTCTAGAGATTTGCTGTACAACAATATGTATATAATTAACATTATTGTACTATACACTTAAAAATTTGTTGAGAGTAGATTTTATGTTATGTTTTTATCACTACAACAAAACAAAATCTTCCATGAGATTATTGACTTATTAGCATTTAAACTTCTCAGCTTTATATTTCAGACATGTCACAATCTGACTCCTAACTTTTTTTTAAGACAAGTGGGTTTACTTTTGCGCTCCATCCCTGTGTTCATGTTTGTACCTGTTATATAAATACTCTCATTCCTTGACTCTACCTGGCCAAATCCAACCCATCCAACTCAAAATCCTAATTTTTCTGTAAAGTTTCTCAGAAAAATTGCCATATTAGTCATTCTTTCCCCTTCCCCTGAGCTCCGTATCTGCTGCCTAGTTATGCTTTTTTAACTTTTCACATGTGGAAATCTCACACTTTCAGAAAATTACAAGTTCCTAACAGAAGACCATCTTTTAATCTTGTTTTCAAGTAATTGCTTAACACAGTACATTGCTCATTGTACAAACTCCTAAGTATTTCATAGCTGACTAAATGAAGTCTGGAGAATAAAATGATAAATAATATCAAAAACCTTGATTTAGCATATTCAATATAAGTCTTCAGGGTAGGGTCAAGGTGATCTTAGAAAACTACTTAGAGTTATACATTTTCCTCTTAGCTCACCTCTATACAGATGATCACAAGACCTATTTTAATAATTCAGTGTGAAGGTTATTTTCATATATTGTGTAACATAATTCACAAATGGTAGGCTTTCTCTAAAAACTTATCAGAGATGTTATACAATAGAAAATAATAGCTTGTTTTACCATCCCTAATTCCATAGCCAAAGTAACAACACAAATCATAATAGCAATAAATAAATTATTCCTCTGTTTACTGGAGAGCAGAGAATATTTACTGGGTACTCACTTCCTGCAGTAAGCAGCAAAGGATGTGGTTTTTCTAGTGTTGTGGGATGCTTGAAAGCAGATGGTCAAACTGGGTATCTCTTTAAAAAGGCTTGCTAAACTGTTTGTATCTATAAACACATATACAAACACACATATTTTCACAATCAATGGAATCATAATCAACACAAGTTTCCAATCTTAGTTTGAGGTTTTTAGTCAACTGGCAGAAAATGAAGAGAAAACACAAGGCTTCTTTAGAGTTGTGCCAAACTGCTCTGGAAAGAATCCAGTTGGTTTGCAAATAGGGTAACCATGTATTTCACATAGAGTGCACATAATTGTCTTGATGACCACCTTGAATAGCCTTGATGGAGCTTTAGTAATTTATATTGTCCCTCCTTTCCAAACAAGATAGGTATATTAAAATAAAGGAAGTTTTAAGATGCTTCCATGATACAGTGTACACTACCAAAGAAACTCATCATGCTAATAGGGTCAGTATGTTTGACTCTTTTTTTTTTTCCCTTCTGTTTCTAGAAACAACTTCAATAAAAATAGGAAGCACCAAGAAGAAAAACATAACCAGACCCCTCTTAAACTGTAAGACAAAAATCATGTCCCTCTTCTTTTAAAATTTTCTGGTTCTTTTCATCTTTTCTGAAATATTTTAAAATTCGGTGATATATAAACAATCAATCAGTCTAATGACATTGTTGCCGATGGGGCTTCAAGGTCATGTTTACTGAATAAATTTAGATAAAGAATCCACAAAGTGATTATTACTCATTGGAAATTCAACCACTGATATTCATTAAAATGTCTGGTTTTCAGGGTTTTTGTCCCACTTTTAAACAATGTAATTCTAAGACTAAAATAAGGAATGAGAAGGAAGTTTTAAAGATCACTGTTGTAATATTATTCAAGAGATCAGTTGGATTTCTTCAGTTCTCTGACATTTTTCTTGACAAAACTTGAAGTGAAACAAAATTTCCAAATCGAAAAGAATTTAGAAAGCTACCTGGTTCTTCTCCTAGTATGACATGCATTTTTGAAAACATTAAATTTAATTATTATTCCTTTTAAAGTAATTCTCAATTTCCTAGAGCAAAATCTGTTTCTTAATTATTTAGGCTTTCATAGCACTTCACCAACTCTTTTGTATAGCATTTCTTACAACATTTTGTGATTTTTTTTGGTATCTTTCACTAAACTTTACCTCATCCAGGGGAGGAACCATAGTTTAGAAATCTTTATAATCTCACATTTACTACTTGGCTGAAGCTCAATATTTATTAAATGAAATACTAAATGAATGGGTGAATGGTGTTTATATATGCATCAAGTTCAAGTATGCAGCAGGTGAAGGGCTAAACATTACAGGAGTTAACTCCATTCTTTATACTACCGTTCTCTCTCAACATCTCCTCATGCTACTATTTCTACTTTTAAGCTTGGTTTACTGCTATTTATTGATTATTATCACCTTGATGTCAAGCAGTTACTTCAAACTAAATATACCCAGAATGAAACTTTTTGTATTCCCCATCCTCCAAACTAGTTCCTCTCAAGTTCCCTATTTAAGTCAATGACATCAGTAACTCAAGTCATAGTCTCAGCTTCCGTAGTCTTCAGTTTTCTTTCCCCCCATCACCTTCACTTAATAAATTACCAGTTGTATTGTTTCTATTTCCAAAATAACTTTTAAATACAATTATTCAATCAATCATCTATTCAGCCAATATCTACTGCATTCCTATTCTATGCCTATGGATATTATTATGGTTATTGTGATGTTTATAAAATCAATTTGTCTCTTCTCTCAAAAGCTCATAGTTTAATAGAGGGATAAGCAATTAGCAGTTATAATATACAAAGGTAGTTGCTTAATAGATTTTTTTTTCAGGAATACAGAAAAAGGATATCTCGATCAGACTTGTAAGAAACAGCGAAAGCTTCCTGCACAATCTAGTATGTGATGTGTAAGTGTTAGCTAGATGAAGAAGGGCACAGGAAGGTAGAGAGATTACCAGACAAAAAGAAGAGCACACTGGAAGCTTTGAGATTTGAACAAGTATGCCACAGTTTGGTACTCTAAACAGTTTAGATGGAGTAATGCTTTTGGAAGAGTACTGGTAATGTGACTATAGGTAATAGAGTTAAAGAGAGAGGGTAGGTCATAAAGAGCCTTGTGTAAAAAGTAAAGAAGTACAAGCCTTAACCTGGAAGCTGTGGAGATCACTGAAGTATGTAAGCATAAGAGTGACATGATAAGATCTCTACTTTACAAACATTATTCCATCAGCAGATTGGAAGCAGATTTGAAGAAATGTGAGGCTGGAGGCTGGAAGAACATATGAAGGATTATTACTAATGCTGGTGAAAAATAAAAAGGGCCTAAATTACAACATTGGCAGTGAGAATGGTTTTAAGGGCAAAGGAGAAATTTTGATTCAAGGGAGAGATCAGTATAAAGGTGATAATTGATGGCATGAGGTTACTCAGCAGTTAGAGGAGAAGCTTTGATGTAAAACATGTGTGGAACTTGAATATTGAGGAGGAAGAGGAATATTTCTTCTATGGAGACAGAAAAGAAGGAGAAAACACTGTTCTATATACAGAAAGTTTGTAGGTGGCCAATAGGGTTGCCAGATAAAATGCAGGATGCCCAATTAAGTTTGAATTTCATATAAACAATGAATAACTTTTAGTATATGTTCCACATACTGCACTTCCATCCTCTCATAAGTTTCCTTTTCCTGAATTCCATACATGTCCCTTGTCTGTAGGCAAATTCCTACTCATCTGTTATGTCAGCTCAAGTGTTACCTTCTCTGCAAAGCATAATCTGAATTCCTTATCCCATTACTTGCACACTAATACATATTGTATATTATTCATATGGTCATTATAAAGGTTTTCTTGCATCTCTTTCTCTAGATTACAAGGTTTTTTTGAAAGTAGGGATCAACGCCTTTCATCTTTTTAGATGGTCTAGCATCTGGTACAATGGCTGTCATATAAGAGGCAGTCAATAAATATTTGCTGATTGAATGTTCTATTTCAGATCTTTATAATTCTTTTCTATCTTTTTCTGGTTTATCTCCTTGCCTTCAGTTTCCCTCTTATTTTAACCATCCTCATTGCTGAATGAAAGGTATCATTTTAAAACATAAATCACCTAGAACACTTTACTACTTAAATATCTTCGATTGTTTCATGATGTCCATGGATAAAGTGGAAATACTTTAGCATGGTATTGAATGTTTTCCACAGTTTCATCCCAAAGCTAAGTGGTTAGGAACTAAGAACTCAGACTTTGAAATCATATCTGAGTTAGAATCCTGGCTAAGTCACTTGATAGTTATATGACGGTGAGGCAAAAATTTAACCATCTGTAAAATGGGGAAAATACCTACCTCATAATGCTGTTTTGAAGATTAAATGAGATATACATAAGACATTTACTATAGTGCTATAGTACTTAACACAATAGTACATTAACAAGTACAGTTATTACTATCCTTTCCAGTTTCATCTCCTATCAGTTTCTCTATACTCACATTAATCTTCCACAGCAGCAATATTGTATTTCATAACCTGTCCCTTCTCTAAACTTCAGGCTATTTCATCCTTTCGTGTCTTTATTAACAGTACTTTATTTGTTTACAATGCTCATTCTATGTGAGTCTGCACGGTAAACCTGGATATTTAAACTTTTGTTATGGAGAGGCAATCCAAGATGGTGGCATAAAAAGACCCTGAACTCACCTCCTCCCATGACACAGCAAATTTACCACTACATATAGAACAATTCTTCTGAAGAAGAACTGAAGTCTCATTGAACAGCTTCTATACAACAAAAGATAAAGGACCACACACAGAAGGCCAAGAGAGATAAAGGCAAGGTAACAATGGGAACCCCACTCCCAAAGTGGTAACCTGTGGTAGGGAGATATATCACTGAGGGGCTCATATGCAGATTTGCCCACAATGAGGCACGGAGAAAGAGCAGTGGTTTAAAGGGAAACTAGACTGTACATAAAGGAAATCCATTTACTAACCCTAGAATGACTGTCAAATGGGCAGAAAACTGTTGGAACTCTCACCAAAATCAAAAGAGCTGGTGAGCAGCATTTTTTACATTATCCCTCCATCTTGATGGTGCAGACAAGAATAGGGTACAGGTGTTCTAACTGATCTGCTGGGGCCATCCCAGTGCACCCTGGTGTCCTGGCCCACACCAGCTCCAGCTGTCCCTAAAAGGTGGCCCCAGCACAGCATTCCCAAGGCCCCCACACCTCTGCCCACCTCAGCTCCAGCTGTGCTATTACTACAGCCTTGGCATGGTATGCTCTGGGACCCACAGCCTTTGTCTGATCCAACCATACCACCAGAGGGTTCCCAGTAGTGTGCTGGGGAACCCCTTAGCCTGTGTCTACATCAGCTCCAGCCATCCTATCAAGCCAGCCCCAGCATGGCATGCTATGAGACTATATAGCCAACACCTCACACAATGACCCCACCAATGTGGCACTGGCAGAGCTCAACCTGTGCCTCCTCAACCAGCCTGTGCCTACTCCATATGTGAACCAAAGCAGCCCCCTGCACAGCATTCCCAGAAACCCTCCTGGCCTATGGCCCCTCCAGCTCCAGTGTCCTGTTAAGATGGCCACAGTGCAATGCTTCTAAGAACCCTCCTGACCTGTGCCTGCCAAAGCTGCCGAGCACTTCTAGTGTATACAGGAGATTCTCCTACACAAGGCCCCTCCTTCAAGACCAAGAGACAGATATTCTACCTAATTTAGAGAAACAAATACAGAAACAAAATGAGGATACAGAGGAATATGTTCCAAACAAAAGAACAAGATCAAAAACTAAGAAATAAACCCTAATGAAATGGAGATAAGTAATTTACCTGATAAAGAGTTCAAAGTAATGGTCATAAAGATGCTCACCAATCTCAGAAAAATAGAGAAAAACAGTGAAAACTTCAACAGAGATTGAAAATATAAGAAAGAACCAATCAGAGCTGAAGAATGCAATAACTGAAATAAAAAATATACTAAGGAGAATCAATAGCAAATTAGTTGATACAGAAGAATGAATCAGCAAAGTGAATGACAAAATAGCAGAAACACCTAATCAGAACAGCAAAAAGAGAAAAGAATTTTTAGAAATGAGAATAACGGACCTCTGAGACAACATCAAGCATACTAATATTCACATTAGGATAAGAGAAAGAGAAAGGGACAGAAAAATAATTTGAAGAAATAATGACTGAAAACTTTCCTAACATAGAAAAGGAAACAGACATCCAAGTACAGGAAGGAATAAGAACAATAGAGTCCTCAACAAAATGAACCCAAAAAGATCTAAACAAAACATATTTTAATTAAAAATATTATAATTAAAATGGCAAAAGTTAAAGATAGAATCTTAAAGGCAGTAGAGAAGGCACCTGGGTGGTTCAGTTGGTTAAGCATTCAACTCTTGACTTCAGCTCATGGTCTCAGAGTCATGAGATCAAGCCCCATATCAGGCTCTGTGTTGGGCATGGGGCCTGTTTGGGATTCTCTCTCTCCTTCTCCCTCTCCCCCTACTACCCCCAGCTCACACATACTCTCTCTTGGTATAAATAAATAAATAAATAAATAAATAAATAAATAAATAAAGGCAGCAAGAGAAAAAACAAATAATCACATACAAGGGAACACTATAAGACTGTGGCCAATTTTTCAGCAGAAACTGTGGAGGTCTGAAAGGAGTAGCAGGATATATTGAAAGTACTGAAAGGGGAACATTTACAATGGAGAATGCTCTACCCAGCAAGGTTATCATTCAGAATTGGAGGACAGATGAAGAGTTTCCCAGACAAGGAAACTAAAGAAGTTCATCAGCACAAAACCGGCCTTAGAAAATGTTAAGGAGTCTTAAAAAAGTGAAGTCCATAATTAGAAATAAGAAAACATATGAAAGAAAGAAATTCCACTGGTAAAGGCAAATATATATGTAAATAAATAAAGGTAAAGGAGTAAATCAGCCACTTAAAAAGTTAGTATGAACATTTAAAGACAAAAATAGTAAAATCAACTATAAATATAGTAAGTAGTTAAGGGGTACATGAAATAAAAAGATGTAAAATATGATGTCAAAAAACATAAACCTTGGGGAGGGAAGAGATGTAGTGCTATTAGAATGTATTTGAACTTAAGCAACTATCAGCTTAAAATAGACTGCTATATATAAGGTCAATATATATAAACTTCACCGTAATCAAAAACCAAAATCCTACAATATATATACAAAAAATCGAGAGAACAGAATCCAAACATAACACTAAAGAAAAGCATCAAGGGGCGCCTGGGTGGCTCAGCCATTAAGCATCTGCCTTTGGCTCAGTTCATCATCCCAGGGTCCTGGGATCAAGCCCCGCATCGGGCTCCCTGCTCAGCAGGAAGCCTGCTTCTCCCTCTCCCACTCCCCCTGCTTGTGTTCCCTCTCTCACTGTGTCTCTCTCTGTCAAACAAATAAATAAAATCTTAAAAAAAAAAAGCATCAAAAGAAGAAAGGAACAGAGAAGAATTAAAAATACGACCAGAAAACGATGAACAAAATGGCAATAAGTACATACCTATCAATAATTACTTTAAATGTAAATGGACTCAACACTCCAATCAAAAGCTATAGGGTGACTGAATAGATAAGAAAAACAGGACTCATCTATATGCTGCCAACGAGAGACTCACTTCAGTTCTAAAGACATATATAGACTGAAAGTGAAAGAATGGAAAGAGATATTCCAACAAATGCAAATGAAAAGAAAGCTGGAGTAGTAATACCTATAAAAGACAAAATGGATTTTAAAACAAAGACTGTAACAAAAATAAAAGAATGGTATTCTCACATAGTGATAAAGGAGTAAATCCCAAAAGAGGAAATAACATTTATAAATATTTATGCACCCAACATAGGAGCACCTAAATCTACAAAGCAAATATTAACAGACATAAAGGGAGAAATTAACAGTAAAGCAATAATAGCAGGAGACTTTAATATCCCACTTACATCAATAGATAGATCATCCAGACAGAAAATTAATAAGGAAACACTGGCCTTAAATAACACATTAGACCAGACGAATAGCATATTAGACCAGATGGACTTAATAGATATACATATGGAATATTTCATCTGAAAACTGTAGAATATACATTATTTTCAAGTGCATGTGGAATATTCCCTATAACAGGTCACTTTATTAGGCTACAAAATAAGTTTCAATAAATTCGAGAAGATTGAAATTATATCAAACCTCTTTTCTGACCACAACATGAAACTAGAAATTGATTACAAGAAGAAAACCAGAAAAAACACAAACACATAGAGACTAACAACACACTACTAGACAACCAATGGGTCAACAAAGAAATCAAAGAGGAAATTAAAAAATACCTTGAGACAAATGAAAATAGAAACACAAGTTTCCAAAATCTATGGGAAACAGCAAAAGTAGTTCTGAGAAGGTAAGTCCACAGCAATACAGGCCTACCTTAAGAAACAGGAAATAAATGATCTATCTTTACACCTAACAGAACTAGACAATAAACAGAGAAAGCCCAAAGTTAACAGAAGGAAAGAAATAAAAAGATCAGAGTGGAAATAAATGAAATAGAGACCAAAAAACATTTTAAAAGATCAATGAAACTAAAAGCTAGTTCTCTGAAAAGGTTTAAAAATATTGACAAACCCCTAGTAACACTCATCAAGAAAAAAGAGAGCGAGCGCAAATAAAGTAAGAATGAAAGAGGAGAAAACATAGGCAGTACACTTTTTGACATCAGTCTCAGCAGGCCAGAAAGGACTGCCATGATATATTCAGAGCACTAAATGAGAAAAATATGAAGCCAAGAATACTATATCCAGTTGGGCTCTCATTGAAAATAGGAGACATAAAAAGCTTCCAGGACAAACAAAAAATTAAGAATTTGTGAACACCAAACCAGCCCTACAAGAAATATTGAAAGGGGTCCTCAGAGCAAATAGAGACCCTAAAAGTAACATAGACCAGAAAGGAACACAGACAATATACAGTAACAGTCACCTTACAGGCAATACAATGGCACTAAATTCATATCTTTCAATAGTTACCCTGAATGTAAATGGGCTAAATGCCCCAATCAAAAGACACAGGGTATCAGACTGGATAAATAAACAAAACTCATCAATATGCTGTCTGCAAGAGACTCATTTTAGACCCAAAAGCACCTCCAGATTGAAAGTGAGGGGGTGGAAAACCATTTACCATGCTAATGGACACCAAAAGAAAGCTGGGGTGGCAATCTTTATATCAGACAAATTAGATTTTAAACAAAAGACTATAATAAGAGATGAGGAAGGACACTACATCATACTTAAAGGGTCTATCCAACAAGAAGATCTAACAATTGTAAATATCTATGCCCCGAACATGGGAGCAGCCAATTATATAAGGCAATTAATAACAAAAGCAAAGAAACACATTGACAACAATACAATAATAGTGGGGGACTTTAACACCCCCTTGACTGAAATGGACAGATCATCTAAGCAAAAGATCAACAAGGAAATAAAGACTTTAAATGACACACTGGACCAAATGGACTTCACAGACATATTCAGAACATTCCATCCCAAAGCAATGGAATACACATTCTTCTCTAGTGCCCATGGAACATTCTCCAGAATTGATCACATTCTAGGTCACAATCAGGTCTCAACCAGTACCAAAAGATTGGGATCATTCCCTGCATATTTTCAGACTACAATGCTTTGAAACTAGAACTCAATCACAAAAGGAAAGTTGGAAAGAACACAAATACATGGAGGCTAAAGAGCATCCTACTAAAGAATGAATGGGTCAACCAGGAAATTAAAGAAGAATTTAAAAAAATCATGGAAAAAAAATGAAAATGAAAATACAACTGTTCAAAATCTTTGGGATGCAGCAAAGGCAGTCCTAAGAGGAGAGTATATATAGCAATACAAGCCTTCCTCAAGAAAAGGTCTCAAATACACAACCTAACCCTACACCTAAAGGAGCTAGAGAAAAAACAGCAACTAAAGCCTAAACCCAGCAGGAGAAGAGAAATAATAAAGATCAGAGCAGAAATCAATGAAATAGAAACCAAAAGAACAGTAGAACAGATCAACACAACTAGGAGCTGGTTCTTTGAAAGAATTAACAAGATTGATAAACCCCTGGCCAGACTTATCAGAAAGGAAAGAGAAATTACCCAAATAAATAAAATCATGAATGAAAGAGAGATCACAACCAACACCAAAGAAATACAAACAATTATAAGAACATATTAGGAGCAACTCTATGCCAGCAAATTAGATAACCTGGAAGAAATGGATGCATTCCTAGAGATGTATCAACTAACAAAACTGAACCAGGAAGAAATAGAAAACTTGAACAGACGTATAACCACTAAGGAAATTGAAGCAGTCATCAAAAACCTCCCAAGGAACAAGAGCCCAGGGCCAGATGGCTTCCCAAGGGAATTCTACCAAACATTTCAAGAAGAATTAATACCTATTCTCCTGAAACTCTTCCAAAAAATAGAAATGGAAGGAAAACTTCCAAACTCATTTTATGAGGCCAGGGTTAACCTTGATCCCAAAATCAGAAAAAGACCCCATCAAAAAGGAGAATTACAGACCAATATACCTGATGAACATGGATGCAAAAATTCTCACCAAAATACTAGCCAACAGGATCCAACAGTACATTAAAAGGATTATTCACCATGACCAAGGGGGATTTATTCCTGGGCTGCAAGTTTGGTTCAACATCCGCAAATCAATCAATGTGATATAATACATTAATAAAGAAAGAACAAGAACCATATGATCCCCTCATTAGATGCAGAAAAAGCATTTGACAACGTACCACATCCTTTCTTGATCAAAACTCTTCAGAGTATAGGGATAGAGGATACATACCTCAGTATCATAAAAGCCATCTACAAAAAACCCACAGTGACTATCATTCTCAATGGGGAAAAACTAAGAGCTTTTCCCCTAAGGTCAGGAACATGGCAGGGATGTCCACTATTATCACTGCTATTCACATAGTAGTAGACCTAGCCACAGCAATCAGACAACAAAAAGAAATAAAAGGCATCCAAATAGGCAAAGAAGAGGTCAAACTCTCACTCTCTGCAGACGATAGGATACTTTATCTGGAAAATCCAAAAGACTCCACCCCAAAACTGCTAGAACTCATATAGGAATTCAGTCAAGTGGCAGGATATAAAATCAATGCACAGAAATCAGTTGCATTTCTATACACCAACAACAAGACAGAAGAAAGAGAAATTAAGGAGTTGATCCCATTTACAACTGCACCCAAAACCATAAGATAACTAGGAATAAATCTAACCAAAGAGGCAAAGAACCTGTACTCAGAAAACCATAAAATACTCATGAAAGAAATTGAGAAAGATACAAAGAAATGGAAAAACATTCCATGCTCATGGACTGGAAGAACAAATATTGTGAAGATGTCAATGCTACCTAGAGCAATCTACACATTTAATGCAATCCCTATCAAAATACCATCCACTTTTTTCAAAGAAATGGAACAAATAATCCTAAAATTTGTATGGAACCAGAAAAGACCCCAAATAGCCAGAGGAATGTTGAAAAAGAAAAGAAAAGCTGGCGGCATCACAATTCCGGACTTCCAGCTCTATTACAAAGCTGTCATCATCAAGACAGTAAGGTACTGGCACAAAAACAGACACATAGATCAGTGGAACAGAATAGAGAGCCCAGAAATGGACCCTCAACTCTATGGTCAACTCATCTTCGACAAAGCAGGAAAGAATGTCCAATGGAAAAAAGACAGTCTCTTCAACAAATGGTGTGGGAAAATTGGACAGTCACATGCAGAAGAATGAAACTGGACCATTTCCTTACACCACACACAAAAATAGACTCAAAATGGTTGAAAGACCTAAACGTGAGACAGGAGTCCATCAACATCCTAAAGGAGAACACAGGCAGCAACCTCTTCGACCTCAGCCGCAACTTCTTCCTAGAAATATCACCAAAGGCAAGGGAAGCAAGGGCAAAAATGAACTATTGGAACTTCATCAAGATAAAAAGCTTTTGCACAGCAAAGGAAACAGTCAGCAAAACCAAAAGACAACTGACAAAGTGGGAGAAGATATTTGCAAATGACATGTCAGATAAAGGACTAGTATCCAAAATCTATAAAGAACTTATCAAACTCAACTCCCAAAGAACAAATAATCCAATCAAGAAATGGGCAGAAGACATGAACAGACATTTTTCCAAAGAAGACATCCAAATGGCCAACAGACACATGAAAAAGTGCTCAACATCGCTCAGCATCAGGAAAATCCAAATCAAAACCTCAATGAGATACCACCTCACACCCGTCAGAATGGCTAAAATTAACAAGTCAGGAAATGACAGATGTTGGCGGGAATGCGGAGAAAGGGGAACCCTCCTACACTGTTGGTGGGAATGCAAGCTGGTGCAGCCACTCTGGAAAACAGTATGGAGGTTCCTCAAAAAGTTGAAAATAGAGCTACCCTACGACCCAGCTATTGCACTACTGGGTATTTACCCCAAAGATACAAATGTAGTGATCCAAAGGGGTACATGCACCCCAATGTTTATAGCAGCAATGTCCACAATAGCCAAAGTATGGAAAGAACCAAGATGTCCATTGACAGATGAATGGATAAAGAAGATGTGGTATATATATACATAATGGAATATTATGCAGCCATCAAAAAACCAAAATCTTGCCATTTGCAACAATGTGGATGGAACAAGAGGGTATTACGCTAAGCGAAATAAGTCAATCAGAGAAAGAAATGTAGCATATGATCTCACTGATATGAAGAATTCTTAATCTCAGGAAAGAAACTGAGGGTTGCTGGAGTGGTGTGGGGTGGGAGGGATGGGGTGGCTGGGTGACAGACATGGGGGAGGGTATGTGCTATGGTGACCGCTGTGAACTGTGTAAGACTGTTGAATCACAGACCTGTACCTCTGAAACAAAGAATACATTATATGTTAAAAAAAAAAAAAAAGAAGATAATAGGAAGGTGAAAATGAAAGGGGGAAATCGGAGGGGGAGATGAACCATGAGAGACTACGGACTCTGAGAAACAAACTGAGGGTTCTAGAGGGGAGGTGGGTGGGGGGATGGGTTAGACTGGTGATGGTTATTAAAGAGGGAACGTATTGCATATAACACTGTGTGTTATATGCAAACAATGAATCATGGAACACTACATCAAAAACTAATGATATAATGTATGGTGATTAACATAACATAATAAGATAAAATTTTTAAAAAATCATACAAAAAGATGAGATATATACAAGAAATATTACTCCACTATAAAAAACGATGAAATCTTGCCTTTTGTGACAACTTAGATGGACCTAGAGGGTATTACATTAAGTGAAATAAGTCAGACAAAGGCAAATATCATATGATTTCATTTACCATAGGATCTAGAAAACAAAAATGAACAAATAAAATAAAAACAGACTCACAGGGGCAGGAAACAAACTGTTGATTACCACAGAGGACAGGGGTCAGAGCAGGGAGGCAAAACAGGTGAAAGACTTAAGAGTTACAAACTTCTAGTTAGAAAATATTGAGTTATGGAGAAATTATGTACATAATGGAGAACAAAGTCAATAATATTTCAATAACTTTATATGGTGACAGTAACTACATTTATTGTGGCGATCATTTCATAATATTTTAAGTTGTCAAATCACTATGATGTACATAGGAAACTAATAGGGTATAATATATCATAATTATACTTCTATAAATAAAATAAATAAATAAGTTATGCTAAGTTATGCTTTCTAGTAATATATACACGACAACAGTAAAGGAAGTTAAAAATGCTTAGGATTCTTCAGTTATTTTGTGCTATGTATAAATTCCAGGACACCGCAGACTTTCTTGTATTTTAATCAGAGGATATTTTATGGACCCTAAAGGGTTTCAGTGGCCAGAAAACTCTCATCCATACATCATAGGTTTATGGCTTTTTAGGTTTTTTTCATCTCTTCCAAGAAATCCTTTTTCAGTGATTTATGTTTTTTGAAAATATTATCCCCCTAATCTATGTCCATACCAAACAAGGAAAATCATTTTCCTTGACCTGAACCCAAGAAGTTGGATATTTACTCTAGCTAAACAAAGGGTGCCAAAAGAACAACCAAACATGCAAGCTACTTCCTGATTATCTTAAAATAAGCTCTACAGTTTATTAAACGCACTTGGGACAGCTCAAAAATATCCAGACTTGTTCTGATATTCCTCAAGTCTTTTTTTTAACCATTCATTGAAATGTGAGATTAGAAAATTCTAGATATAATACTTTTTTCTTTTTCTTTCCTTTTCTTTCTTTCTTTCTTATTTTTTTTTTTTTTTTTTACCTTTGATCCTTCAGGGCCATTTTGTCCAGGAATCCCAATATCTCCTGGAAAACCCTAGGGAACATAAAAATATAGAGAATTTGCTCAACAGCCATTACTATAAATCCAATAAGCATATGAAAATTTCCTTTGCCATTCTCTCATTCCCAGTTAAAGTAATTTATACTGCTCAAAAACTCAGTATTAAAGGTCTATTATTAGGCAGTTAACACTGGAATACAAAACTGACAAAGTTACTTCACCAGTTCTTCACCAGTTCTTCAAAATCTTCAGGTCCAAAGAAAATTCTTTAATCCAGTCTAAGAGAACCAAAGTCTTAATCCAAAACCATCCACAACATGGAAAAAAGGCAAAAAGGTTCATAATAGGTCCTTTCAATGACCTATGGGACACATGGCCACCCAAGGATTAGGGGAATGTAATTTGTTAGATTCACTGTTTACTAACCAAA
This sequence comes from Eumetopias jubatus, assembly GCF_037043125.1. NCBI lineage: Eukaryota > Metazoa > Chordata > Mammalia > Carnivora > Otariidae > Eumetopias > Eumetopias jubatus. Next base: position 35,411,294 of record NW_028274810.1, on the reverse strand, counting down.
TGTTAACTTGTAGATTTTTGTTAGTTAGAAATGCAAATAACTTTTGTCTGGTGAAAAAAATAACCATAAAGGTTATGGGTTAATATACAGGATATTAATCAGTTTTGTATCTAATTTAATTATCTTATTCTAACATTCCCATATTTAATAGTCAATACTTAGCTCTTCAAATGCTCCTCAAACTCATCTTAATATCTTACTGGTTTCATCATTAATTAATGAGTTCAAAAAATTTTTTCACACCCATGTTTACTTTTTATTTGCCTAAGAATCACAATTTTACCTTTTTGGAAATTATATTTTAGCAGCCTAACATAGTTGGCTCAAGAAATAGAAAGGAGCTGTAGTGTGAAATAAAATCTGTGCTGGGGAAAGGCCTAGAACGTTGCTCTAAAATGGTTAGATCAATCAGTGTTCTCACTGAAATAATGAATTAGAATGTGATTCATCATGATCCATTTTAATAATGAGAATAAGGTAGTAAGTGCAGTTTTACCTCTATTGTTTTGTCACAGACAAAGCTGTTTCAGTATTTCCTGCTGACTTGCGCAAAGGAACAGAAGGTAAGACGAGTACAAGAATCAGCATCTTTTCAAAAAATATTTTATTTTATTCATTTGAGAGAGAGAGAGAGAAGGAGCAGGAGGAGGGGCAAAAGGAGAAACAGACTCCCTGCTGAGCAGGAGCCCAATGTGGGGCTCCATCCCAGAACCCTGAGATCATGACCTAAGCCAAAGTCAGATGCTTAACTGACTGAGCCACCCAGGTGCCCCAAAAATCAGCATCTTAAAAAGTAACAGTTACAAGTAAATATGAATGTGAGCTAGAAAAGGTAGTTCAGTGAAGAAGTAAATATGATGGAAATAAAAATGTCCACAAGTTACATGGAACTGCAAGGTTGATTCTGGAATATTCATCCTGGAAAGAAAAATCAAAAGAAAGTGATACTAACTCATCCAGTCCAGATTAGGACAGAAATGCCTTGACTCTGATTTGAAACTTGTATTCTATAGAGAAAAATATTACTTAGGGACATTTCTGGCAAAAGAAAAGACAGTGATAACAGAAAGACTGGTCACAGGATCAGATTTAAGTTTAGCAACAGAATATGTTTAAAATAGACTTGTTGATTGCTTTTCTAATGAAAGAAAAAATCAGGTTCACCTATGCCTTCTCTGCCTAAATAATTTTCCCTCACCTTTCTTCACCTGGAAGACTTATGTTTTAAATAGAATAGAAAATTGAATAATATTTTTCCAAGTTTTTATTTAAATTCCAGCTAGTTAACATACAGTGCAATATTAGTTTTAGGTGTAGAATTTGGTGATTCATCGCTTACATACAAGACCCAGTGCTCATCACAAGTGTCCTCCTTAATACCTATTACCTATTTAACCCATCCCCCTGTCCAACTCCCCTCCAGTAACCATCAATTTGTTCTCTGTAGTCAAATTATGGAAGGAGCCCAAATATCCATCAACTAATGAATGGATAAAGAAGATGTGGGATATATAATGGAATATTGCTCAGCCATAAAAGAAATGAAATCTTACCATTTGCAACGACATGGATGAAGCTACTGAGTATTATGCTAAATGAAATAAGTCAGCCAGAGAAAGAAAAATACCATATGATTTCACTCATATGTGGAATTTAAGAAACAAAATAAATGAACATAAGGAGGAATAAAAGACAGACAAACCAAGAAAACTGAATGATATTTTGCTTCTTTGATCCCCAAACCATGAGTTAGTTCTCTTCTAAGAACTCTCACACTATCCTAGAGTCCTACAAGGTCACTTAATGTAGTATTATGGCTTATATTATTTTCCTCATCAGATTGTAAACTCTTTGAAGGCAGTTTTATGTCTTATGAACTATAATATTTCCAGCAACTAGTACAACACCTGGTACATAGTAAGTGTTAAAAAATTTATTTTGTAGTTGTCATTGTCGAGTGACTGACTTGTTTCTCTCAGAAAAAAAAAAAAAAAAAAAACGACAAGTCTGGTAGCTACTTTTGGTCCCTGGGTACTGGTTTACAACCACTGGTTCAGAGGATCCCCATGGATAAATTCATAGTTCCTGTCCATCCTCCCGATGAGCCTGAAACACCTTGTCATTCCAGAAAGCAAAAAGACTATAAAAGATGTCAAATCGAGAGTTATGTTAAAAGAACCGAGGGGGCTTGAAGAGGATCCCACTGAGCAGATATGGGATAATATGAACTTCAATAAGGATAAGAATTACAATGGATTGAAACATATCAAATATGTTTAAATTCATGAGTTTTAATGATACAATTAAAGAACTGCCCACTTTTAGAGGATGAAAGGAAGTCAACTCCTTATTTTGAAAACTGGTAAAGGTGAAGAATCAAGCATTTATTCTACTTTCCCATATATACTGTGCTACTACTAACCAAATAGTAGATGAGGGAATATATTCAGCCAACAAATAAAAAAGAAATGATACAGCAAAAATATCTCCATTTTGCAACCACCTAAATCTAATACATCTGGGCAGTTGAGGAATCAACTGTTACTAAAATCATAAAAAAAGGAACTACACATTATGTGCTTTGTGATGAAAGAATACAGTATCACCTATAGTTTCACCAAAAACAAAGAGAACTGAATATGGTCAAGCCTCTGTATGTGACTACCCAGGTCACATGACCAGGGATCTTTAACAGCTAATTTGTAAGGGGGAAAAGGGAAATGGAAAGAGAACTTGTAGACTGAAAGACATAGTAACAAAATAAGCCTACACTACAATTTTAACCTAACTTGAATGACAAACCATAAAAGAAAAAAGCACTGCCAACTTTTGGGAGGAGAGGAAGGCTTATGGTTGGGTTGAGATCCAAAAAAGCTTCTGGGGATAACTGGCAGTTCTATTCTTGACCTGCATAGCAAACACAATAGTGTTTGTCTTACAACTGTTGTGATACACATTTGTTTTATATAGCTTTTGTATCTGTGTTTTATTTTTTTCAATAAAACAGTAAAAAAGTTATTGAGGTGACTTCTGGGTAAACATGGAATATTAAGTATATCCATGAATATCTGTTCCTTCTTAAACATTAAAATAATAGTAAAGGAATAGTAAAAAGACCTGAAGTGCCAAAGACCAGGGGAATAGGAGACAACAGATGTCAATAATTTGGAAGCCTTTTATTTCTTTTTGTTGTCTGATTGCTGTGGGTAGGATTTCCAGTACTATATCAAATAAAAATGGTGAGAATGGACATCCCTGACTTGTTCCTGACCATAAAGGAAAAGCACTCACCTGTCAGAATGGCTAAAATTAACAACACAAGAAACAATAGTTGTTGGCAAGAATGTGGAGAAAAAGGAACCCTCTTGTACTGTTGGTGGAAATGCAAACTGGTGCAGTCACTCTGAAAAACAGTATGGAGGTTCCTCAAAAAGTTAAAAATAGAACTACCCTAAGATCCAGCAATGGCACTACTAGGTATTCACCCAAAGAATGCAAAAATACTAATTCAAAGGGATGTGCTCCCCAATGTTTACAGCGGCATTATCTACAATAACCAAATTATGGAAACAGCCCAAGTGTCCATCTACTGATGAATGGATAAAGAAGATGTGGTACATATACATACACGCATATAATATGCATATATTTAATGCACACTCACACAATGGAATAATACTCAGCCATCAAAAATAATGAAATTTTGCCATTTGCAGTGACATGAATGGAACTACAGAGTATTATGCTAAGTGAAGTAAGTCAGCTAGAGAAAGACAAATACCATACGATTTCACTCATGTGTGGAATTTAAGAAAGAAAACAGATGAACATATGGGGAGGGGGAAAAGAAAAAAAGGAGAGAAGGACACAAGCCATAAGAAACTCTTAATGATAGAGAGCAAATTGAGGGTTGCTGGAGGAGAGGTGAGTGGGGGATGGGCTATGAGAGATGGGTAGTAAGGAGGGCCTTTTTGTGATGAGCACTGGGTATTGTATGGAAGTGATGAATCACTGAATTCTACTCCAGAAACCAATATTTCACTGTATGTTAACTACATACAGTTAACATAAAATTTAAATTAAAAAAAATTAAACAAATGAACTATCTAATAATAAAAAATAAAATAAAATGTTGTTATAGACAGTAGCATCATTTAGGCCATCTAACTCTTTTGAAAATTTTCAAATTTTCATTGATTTTTATATTGATCATACTTTAAATATACATGAACACAATACAGTTGACTTAAATTTATCTTAAGTAGTTTATAAGTCTGAACAAAGTAGAAATGACTATATCTCATAAAAACAATCATATTAAAACAGGATAAAATTAATAAATCATTCAAGCTAGTGCAACCCATAAGTTATGGACTCCTAAAGGGCAAAGTTATTCAAAGCCTAGTTTGGTGCTTGGATACAGTATATTCAATAAAGATTTGACGGCTTCAATTGATGACCAAATTAAAAATGAATTGTTTGAATAATTATATTTTCAGTTTTGCAGTTTCAAAGTTATTCTTTGTCAAAAAACAAAACAAAACAAACAAAACACTGCCCAAAAAACCCAAGTAGCATAGCTTCTACAGATGGGATTGTAACAATGGCAAACAAGAAAGAATGCAGTCAGAGGGAAAGAGGTTCTATAAGGGGAGAATTCCATTTGAGAAATGGATCCAAAAAACAATCATAAGATTTTGTTCTTTAGCATTTGTGGAAGTACATGCCATGTCAGTAATATGGTGAGTCCAAGTAAGAAAGTAATAAAAAACAAAAAGGATTAAAATGACCTTTTCAGAGTGAGAATAATCCATATAAAAGTTAATGCCAAAAAAAAAATATTTGACAAGGCAGAAGTAATAAATTCACTTTCCCAGGAAGCTATAGAAATGAAACTTAAGCACAGAGCAGCATGCAACTGCAAATTAAGGAACTGTTCTGTCTTCTGGGAAAACCACAAATAGAAAATATGAGCCTCTGGAAAAATAAAGGCAAAATAAGGAATTCATCCAGGTATCTGGCTTTCTTTCACTGCCTTTTGCTGTTTTAGAACTAAAAACCATAAAAACAGATTTTTTTTCATTATGATATCATTGAAAATCTTTGCAATCTTTGTAAATGATTACTGCTATTCATGTATTTTCCCTTTTGCAATTCTATACTTTTGAATAGTAAATATAGCACAGCTGAATTCCATTAATATGTAGCATCCTAAAAACTCAGCAGAGAAAATCCAGAAACAATAAAGACAATGAAAATTCCTTATAACACAACATACACTCTCTGAATGACTTGTTTAATAAGACTTTGTTTAAATAATATTATCAGTATGTTTGAAGTCACTCTACAAAATCAACTGCAAAGTCCATTTTTATTTTACTGAAATCCACACAAAGCTATACTAAACTTCTAATTTTAAGGTAAACTATTTTGACCATTATTTGACCTTTAGATTTGGATAACCTATAGTGACGAAAAGCAGATCAGTGTTAGACTGGGGATGGGAGGAACAGGAGAGACAGAAAGGAAGAATTACAAAGGTGAACAAAGAAATTTTGGGATTTTTAGAAAGATTTTATTTATGTATTTATTTATTTATTTAAGAGCAAGAGAAAGTTCACAAGCAGGGGGAGAGGGAAAGGGGAGAAAGAGGGAGAGAAAGAATCTCAAGCAGACTCTGAGCTGAGCATGGAACCAACATGGGGCTCAGTCTCAGGACCCTGAGATCATGACCTGAGCCAACCAAGAGTTGGATGCTTAACCAACTGAATCACCCAGATGCTCAGAAATTTTGGGATTTGATGGATGTGTTCACTATCTTGATTTTGGCGATGGTTTCATGAGTTATACATATGTCAAAAATTATCAAATTGTACAATTTAAGTATATGTAGTTTGTTATATGTCAATTACACCTCAATAAAAGTATAAAACAAAAGGTAATTGGTACTGGGTGTTTTAGATAATCACCATTCTTTGGTAGACAACAATCTGCAACCATTTAAAGACCCTTAGAAAACTTGTCCCCAGATAAAAATCAGGGAAGCTCAGATTTCAAATTGTTTTGGAGGTAATAACAGGACAATGATTTGATACTTACTTTTGGATAAGTATCATTTTAGGTACCCCACATCTACATATTTGACTCATTTAAAATTCTTGTGTCTTTAATTAAAGAATATCAATTTATTCATTCAACATGTTACTATGTATCAGGCATCATTCTTGGCATTGAACATAGGCTAGAGAACAAAAATATTTCCTCATACCATACAATGTATATTCTGGAGACCCTTTATCTCAGATTCTCCCTTTTTCAGTGTGTGTAAGTTTGTGGCAAGGAGTGGGAAGTTAGGTGATTTTAAAAAGTTGATTTATATTGTTATGAGGAACTGGCATATATCAATTGCCTACCTTTCTTTTAAATGCACAGCTATGGGCCTGTGCCACTCTACCTTGTTTCCTATTCTCTCGTTTCTCCAAATGGAATGAATATTGTGGCTATTTTGTTTTCCTTCTAAAATCATACTGATTATCTGAGATTCAGGCCTCATTGAAAAGAACGCACTTTACTCCAAGAATCTGGCCTTGAAGCTATAAGCAATAAGTGATCATTGGGTTATCTTCCTTTGGAGAGGAAGAGTATATTTTCAGCTGTGTGGGTGGCTGTACTATGTTACCAGAAGCATTTTAAAAACTATATAAGTGTGTTGGGTGGCGCCTTGGTGGCTCAGTTGGTTAAGCATCCAACTCTTGGTTTTGGCTTAGGTCATGATCTCGGGGCCGTGAGACTGAGCCCTGCATTGGGCTCCATGCTGGGCATGGAGCCTGCTTAGTATTCTCTCTCTCCCTCAGTCTACCCCTCTGCTCTTTAATTAAAAAAAAAAAACTGTATAAGTGGGAAGAATGGTAATATATAGATACTGGGCACCAAAGATGTAAAATGTAGAGAGCATCTTCTTTTTTGTATGCTCACCATCTCTGAAAAACTCCTCTTCAATTTGCAGTCTATGTGCTTCTGGTCCCAATCCCAATTTCCAGGGGTGAGTAAATGACCCAAATCTTGCCAATTACAGTATTCCAACCTCATGATTACTGTGATTGGTTTAAAGATGATCATGTAATCCAAGCCAGATTGGCTGGAATCCACCTTAGAATTTTTGCTAGAGCTATAGGAAAGAAGAATCCTTTTTTTTTTTTTTTTTTTTTTGGCTAAGCTTGCTAACTCTGAGGGCGATATAAGCCTAGAATTGCCAAGGGCCACCTTTTCCATAATATGTTCCTGTGAATGAAGCCAACAGACGTAAGTAAGGCTAAAAGATGGAGAGTATCTTGATTATATTCATCAAACTCCTGTATCCAGCCAAAATTCTAGGCACATGCACTGCAGACTTCCTAATTACATCAGCCAATCCTGAGTTTTGCTTAAAACTGTTTGAGGTAGGTTTTGTCATTTTTAATGGAAACAAACTTGACTAAAACACTGAATTATATGCAGTTTTTTAAACACACCTAACTTCCTCATATATCTGTGCTGGAAGACCATTGCACTCTGTTTCCATTTGATAAGCCACTACTATTTCTTCGAGTCTTTGCTCAAGCAACTATACTTCTTAGAAGTCTTCTTTAACTCCCTACTCCAGGTTCTCTCATCAAATCAAATATAACATAATCTATGAAGCCTTTCATGGTTCCGCTTAGCCAGAATCAGTAGCTTGTTCCTTTATATGTATACAGAACTCGGTTAATATGGCTATTTAGGACTAATGACTCTATATAGTAATTAAGGGTTTATTTCTTTTTTTCCAATAAAATGTGAGCTCAAAGAGGAAAATGAAGGTATCTTACCCATCTTTATACCTCTAACATTTAACTTAACATGCTGCTGGTATACAACCCTCCATAGTCTCTTGCATTTCTGCACATTATACAAACGGGTTACTAACTATCCATTGATCCAGTCTATCATTTCAAGGATTTCCATATAGCAAAGATGGCCATAGTGTCTCCCTCTTAGCAAAAGGCAGGCATGCTTACTTTCCATATAATAATCTCTTTCTGGAATACATTATTTTTTTTATAACTGACCATTATAAAAGATTCAGTTTCTCTAAGTTCAAAGTTCCTCTTTTGCAATACAACCACTGCATATGCAAATGTCATCTAGCTCTGTTCACATCACCCTATGAGAAGAAAGGCTCTGTGAATCAGAGCAAAAATGCTGATACTCTGGAAACTGCTATTGTTAAGAATAATAAACTGTCCTTTATCTCTGTCCCAGGAGTCTTGTGTCTTCTAAGAGAAATCTGTGAAACTATCAGGCTAACCGGCAGGTTTGGGATCCTTCATAGTCTCTGACAGTTCTGGTGATGAGAATGGGATACTAATGGAGACACAGCTTTCTGGAACAGGAAGTGTGAAGGCCTTACCACATGATTAATGAGATTTGAGGAAAGTCCACGGGAATAGGCAGTGAACATGTTAACCAAATTGTACAGTCAATCGGGCAATAAATGGTCCTCTACTGTACTGCCTGCTAAAAAGAGGAATTGGAAGAGACGGTTATAGATCAAGTACTGGGAACAGAAAGTATCTTCAAAGACAGTTGTCTTAGTTGTTGCTAACTTTCCTCTGGGTGGGAAGATTTCTTCATTAATCTAGTGAGCAACCTCAGGTCAACCTCAATGTAACAACAGTACTAAGTACTGTTAGTAATAGCAACTAATAGTACTAAGATTCATCCTGGGTAGGCAGGAGATTCTGTCCTCTTTCAGACAACAGTTATGGAAACTCCCACCTACACTATGAAAGGACAGAAATTTGTGACCACAATGGGCAGAAACTAGGCAAATCAATAAAACTTTGGCTGGTTCATTTGGGAGATCAGGGGGCAGGTTCCATATTTTTCACAATACAAGAACTGTAATATTAGGCTTCACTATCTAGCTACTGAATACTCTGCCTTGATATCACTTGGAATCAAAGGTCTTATGCAATTTGGCACCAGCCTAGTTTTATAACCTTATCTATCACTCTATACCAACACAAGGAATCTGTGTCAGCTAGTCAGTTTCATTCACTGATCTATAAATCCACTATCCATATTACCTAGATGTCTAGGCTCTGCTCATGTGGTTTACCCTGCCTGGAATGCCCTCCCCACTTCCTGCCATTTATTCATCAACAATCTAATTCAAGATCCATCTTTTCCATGAACCCTTCCCTAATCCTTTCATCTCATGTTAATCTCTCTCTACTAACAATGAACTATAATAACTACTTATTTCTTACATGATGCCTTTGCAACTATCTGACAGTGTGTGTATATATATATATGTGTGTGTGTGTGTGTGTGTGTGTGTATATGTATATGTATGTATATATATGTATAGGTGTATATATAGGTGTATATATATGTATATACATATATCTTCTTTTTCCAAAATAGACTATAAATTGCCCCAAATTATAGACAATATATTATTTTTATATATATCCTATAGTATTTACTAGCCATAGGTCTTACACAGTAGGAACTCAAGAGATGATTTGTTATTGACTGATTTGATCACATTTTCTTTCAGCACTAGTTTTTGAGTAATAACTAAAAACATCAAATTACTCAACCAATCCCAAGTGGTACTTCTTTGTTAAGAAGTAAGTGGTTTAAGTAAAGGGGATCCATCTGGACTAAGATCTACTCAACTGGCTGCAGGCTGCCTTATGCAAGTAAAGTCCACTGAGGTGCTAAAATGGACATTTAGAAGCGTGCTTTTGCTTGATATGAGCAGACTCTCCAAATGAACTTTGGTATTTGTCTCTAGTGAAGACCACCCTAGTGGAAAAAGAGGACTCACTGCTTGGCCACTGCTGGTATCCCTCTGATTAGTGGTCTTAGCTCATTTTGTAATAAACAACTGGCCCCACTTACCAAGAACATCATCCAAAATTCAACTATTTGGCAATCTCAGTAGTCCAGGGAGGTTAACAGCTGAATCAACAAACATTCTAACTATCCTGCTACCAAATTTGAAGGTGGTTTGCTGCCAGAACTGGGAGGAAGCATAGGTTTAGTGCTCAAAACTGAAATTACTATGCTTAAAGAAATAGGGAAGATTCCTGTACAGCATTTTCCATATGTTTTTGTTAAAAGCAGACAAAGAACTAGCATGGAAAAAATTTTAATCTTATGTTTTAAAGCATGTGATGTTTTATTTTGTGACATCTCTAATATTTACAATTCTGGAAAGAGCTAAGTGCACAGATACGTTTACTTCTTTGGTACAGTAATTTAACTTGCCTACAATAAGTAAAACATTATGAAGCAAGGGAAAAAAAAACTTTGAAGTGGTTTGAAGTGACATTTGTTCAGATGATCTTTAATGATGAACAGTCTCTTCAATGCCAATGGCAAATAACAGCATTTACAACAAATCTTCAGAGTGCTTTGCTTTCACTAACTCTTATGAAGATCTGAGCTTCTGAACTAGAAGGTACTAGAAAGAAATATTGGCCAGTTTTTTCCTGTCTTACTGGTAGTACAGATGACAACTTATATGGTATGATTAATTTGAGGAGCATCAAAGTTTAAATCACCCACAAATCTTTCTCTGCTCACTAAATAACTCCCTAAATTCTACAATTCAAGACTCACTGCATTAGTTCCAGGTGTCCGTTTAGTGTTAAAATGTAAATATCCTTGAAATGGGATTCTATTGAAGGTAGCTGTTCTGCTTACCATTTACTGCTTGGAGTAAAATATATTTATTAGGTCTTTAAAAACAAGCTTTGATGAGAAGGGTAAATTATGGAAAAGAAAAGAGAGACTGGTTGTTTGAGATAGACAAGAACTCATGCTCAAAAGGGAAAGAACAGAGGAAGATCAGTGGCCATAGGAATTAAATTCTTTGGCTATTTTATAATTTTTTCTAAGGACTAAACTGATTCTAGACTTTTAAATAATTAAATGATTTTTAATTTTTCATTTAATCAAACCTAATTAATTTTGATGTCTGAAAAAAGACAAATAGAGACAGTGGAGGCTTTGACATAGTTGGAATTGAATATTGCTTTCTTGAATATAAGTTCTTTGAAGTCAAGACCAAATCCAATTGACCTCAGCATTTTCTTTTTAGGGTTGAACATATAATGGATATCTCAAAAAGATCTGTTGAAAAGAAATAATTAGAACTGAATTCTTTAAATAAGAGCCTAAATGGAAGAGATACTTATAATAGTTAAGTAGACCTCTGGGTTCTAAGGATCAGACAATAACTCACATCTACATGATTGCCAATCATATCGTGTAGAGAGAATGTCAGAGATCCCTGCCAGCATTAAAAACCTGAAATATGAATGTGTGATGGTCTCTATCAGAGCACTGTTAAATTCACCAGACTACCACCTACAAAAGTCAGTTGGATTGTGGAGACTGACTGTAGACTACCACAGCCCCAGTTGCAGCTATTGTGTCAGACATAGTGGATAACTAAGTCCTTTTATATTTGGTATGTAATCACTGATTTGGCAAATACACTCTTTTCCTTTATAACTAAAAGAAAATTAAAAAATAGTCTGCATTCATGTGGGGCCCTTCAAATTTGGAAGTATCAGCAGTTCATCTTCACAGAAACAGATACATATTTTATAAGAGTTTACCTTTCCTTTCTTTAAAGCTCCAACTAGCACCACTATCTAGAAAATTACAGAATGTCTGATCCACAGGCATGGAACCCCATAGAGTATAGCATTTGAACAAGATACCCTCTCTACAAAAAGCTACAAGAGTGGGCCCCTGATATGATTCATTGGCCTTCACCCATTCTGCACCATTTAGAGGTAGTCAGCCTTACAATACATTGCAACTGCTTTTAAAGTTATAAGGGAAGGGCCAACTTAAAAGAAACAATATGAAGGGAGTACCACTCTTTGGGATATAGTGTATTTTTTTAAGTTAGAAACCTGTATATGGTACTTTTATCTCTAATAGGAAGGATGCATGACTCTGGAAACCAAAGAATAGAAGTGGATGTGTCTTATTTACCATCACTCCCAATGATGCATTATATTTTGTACCTTCTTTCCCCACAACCTTGGACTCTTCAGGATTAGATATCCTGTTACTCAAAGGGTCTCTCTCTCTTGACAGGAGACAGAGCAAGTATCTCACTAACCTAAACTTAGGGCTCTCAACAGGGCACTTTGGACTTTTTATGATGAGGTCTGAGCAAACAAAAAGGGAAGTCACCATACTGGCATGGTTAATTGACCCTGAAAAACAAAAATAGGCAAGACTTCTTTACATAAAAAGGGCAGGAAGGGATACATGTAGAACTCAGGTGATACACTGGACACCTCTTAGAACTCCTATCAAGAGTTCATATTCTCAGTAATGAAGGTTAAGGTCATACCACTAGCTAAGCCACCAAGACCCACTCAGGTGATAGCTGAAGGTGAAAGGAATTTAAAATGGGTAGTGAAGGAGGGAATGATGAATACCAGCTGTGACTCCAAGAGCAATCAGATCAGCAGCAGCCATAGTACATGCTATTTACATAGATCAATTAGACCAAAAATAAGTGAAGATATAGCAAAACCTAAACAACATAATAAAGAGCAAGTCACTATACTATATATTAAACTTCACATTTAATGATAAAAATATACCTCCTTGTCAAGTGTATATTAAAATGTATAATGAAATGTCAAGTGTATATTAAGTCACAAAAAATGATCACAACAAAAAAGAAAAGATTGATAAGTTCCAAAAAATAGAACAACATCCTCTGATAACAATGCAATAAAAATAAGAATTATTAACAAAACCAAAACCAATAGCTCTTCCACCTGGAAATTCTAAAACTCCTTTTTAAGTAACTCTTGGGTGAAAAGAGAAATAACTGAAATTACAAAATATCTAAAAGACAATGGTAATAAAAATACTCCATACCAGAATCTTTGAGGTACATTTAAAGTAGTAGGCAGAGGAAAAGTGATAATTCTTAATAGTTTTAGGAATGAAAATAAAATAATGAAAATAAATAAAATTAAATTCCTAACTAAAAAAAAAAAAACATAAACCAAAGAATCTCCAAGAAATAATAGAGATAAAAGGAGAAACTAATTATGTAATGAAAAGAAAAACAGAAAACAATAAATAAAAATTTCAAAATTTTTTTGAGAAAAAAAGTAACTGGACAAACTGAATCAAGCCTAACCAAGAAAAAAAAAAGAATAAGCACATATATAAATATTTAAAAAAAATTAATGGCACATGGGAAACAACCATTAAAACAAAAATTTGAAAATCATGAGATTATTTTGTTAATTTATATGGAAGTCAATTTGAAAACCTAGATGAAACAGATCTTTTCCTAAGGCCAATATAACAAAGCTAACCCCATTAGAGATAGCTTAAAAAGGCTAATTTCTGCAGAAGCAGTAAAATTTCAAGGAACTACCCCATAAAAAAACAACAATTCCAGACGGTTTCACAGAGGAATTCCATCAAAGCCTCATAGATAAGATAGCCCCAATGTTCCATAAATTACTCCATAGCACTAAAAATTAAGAAGACTTCCTAATTATTTTCATGAAATAAGTATAACACTAATACCTAAACTGGACAAAGAAGTACAAAAAAAGATTGAATATTATAGATCAAGATCACTTATAAATATTGAAGCAAAAGTCACAAATAAATATTAGTACATACTGGTAAATACTGGTACAGCCATTATGGAAAACAGTACGAAGTTTCCTCAAAAAAATTAAAAACAGAACTACCATATGATCAAACAATTCCACTTTTGGGTATTTATCTAAAGAAATAGAATACACTAACATAAAAAGATATATGCACCCCTATGTTCATTGCAGTATAATTCACAATAGGCAAGATACGGAAACAAAATCCAAAAATGGATTATCTAAAAATAATCCATTTGATGGGTGAATGGTTAAAGAAGTGATATGAAGGAGAGAAGATGGTGGCAGAGGAGGAGGACCCTAGACTCACCTTGTCCTGCGAATACAACTAGATAACTATCAAATCCTCTTAAAGACCCCAGAAATTGACCTGAAGACTGGCAGAACAAACTCCATGACTAAAGGTAGAGAAGAAGCCACATCAAAGAAGGTAGTAGAAAGTACAGAAATGTGGTTTGGGGAAGAAAGGATTATGGTTGATGTGTTGGGGAGGGAGCTGCTGTTGTGGAGGAGGGTGAGAGATAGACTAGCACCAGAGGAAAATGAATCCCCCTAGCAATGGCTTGGAAAGTGAGAGGGGCCAAATTTTGTAAGTTCTTACAACCAGCAGCACTTAAAGCCTGAAGTTTTAAAGCTCGGTGGGTATGGCTGAGATAGACTCCAGAGGGCATTGCCCTGATCTTGGAAAGAAGGCAGGCAACCTGTCAACATACAGCATTGAAACAGCAATCTGAAGAGTGTCTGGGGCACACAGTGGGGGGGTTATTCACTCATCTCGGAGCATGTCCCAAAGAGGCAGCATTCATGAAAAGACCCCTCTGGGAACAAATGAACAGGCTAGGGCCATGTCCCTGCCCTAAACTTCAGTATAAGCACAGGGCGCCCTGCAGAAACCAGCACAGCCCAATACTCCCTACCTAATTTGCTTACAACAAGCCCTGTCACCCCATGCTCCAGTGGAACCCGCCCTCTCAGTCATGCTTGCCTCAGTCCCAACCGGCCTCTCCCCTTTAAGATCAGCCCAAACACTTGCTCACATTGCATCTGTGAGGGTTTGCAGAACATCAGTTCCAGTGGCAGTGGCAACAGGTCTAATTTCACAAACAGAACAGAGCATACCCAGTTAAAAGGCCAGGGACCAAACACTGCTCACAATAGGCAAAGCGAGCCTCTGCAGATGACTGGCCTGATAGATAAAGCAGCCAGGACAAAACAGCAAAGCACACATATCCTGGAGATACTCTCAAAAGTGCCAGACTCTGAGGAACAAGGGATGCTACACAGCAGGGCAATACAGGACCTCTTCTTCATAAGGCCCATTACCCTCAAAAATAGCAGACATAGTTGACTTTCCTAACATGCAGAAACAGGCACAGAAACTTAGAAAAAATGAGGACAGATAAATTTATCCCAAATGAAAGAAAAGGAAAAGGCCACAGCCAGAGATTTAAGTGAAACAGATATAAGTAACATGCCTGATAGAGAATTTAAAATAATGATCATAAGGAGATTTCCCGGACTTGAGAAAAGAGTAAAAGACATGAGTGAGACCCTTAACACAGAGATAAGAAATAGTGAAGCAGAGATAAAAGGCTCCGTAAGTGAAATGAGAAACATGCTTGATGGAATTAACAGCAGGCTGGAAGAAGTAGAGGAACAAATTAATGACCAAAAAGAGTAATAGAAAGTAATCAAGCTGAACAAAAGAGAGAAAAAAGAATTATGCAAAAGGAGAATAGACTTAGGGAACTCAGTGACTCCCTCAAACATAATAACATTCATATTACAGGAGTCTCAGAAGAAGAGAGAGACAAGGGAGCAGAAAATTTATTTGAAGAAATAATAGCTGAAAGCTTCCCTAACCTGGGGAAGGAAACAGATATCCAGATCCAGGAGGCATGGAGAACCTCTATCAAAATCAACAAAACAGATCCACACCAAGACATTGTAATCAAACTGGCAAAATATAGTGATAAAGAAAAAAATTTAAAAGCATGAAGACAAAAGAGGACAGTAACATACAAGGGAAAACCCATAAGGGTAGCAGGGGTATTTTTCTACCATTGAAACAATGTGACATTTGTGTAGGAACAGACAATCATTCAAGGGGAATAGAAAACAAAATCCAGACATAGGCCAAAGAAACAAGAAAATTTAGTATTTGTTGAGGTAGCTTTAAAATGACTAAAGCAAAGACCAACTGCTTAACAAATAGTCCTGGAACAACTGATAACCCATTTAGAAAAAGACAAAATTAAATATATATATCACAACATTCAAAATTTTAAAAAAAGTTCCAAGTAATCTGCTCAAGTTACTTAGGCTGCTATCATTCAGAAGTACTAATCCCAAAAGTATGTTATTTTTCAGATATCAACTTAAACATTTTGCCACCCAATAATTAAGAAATGTTATCACAGAAGTATAAAAACTGGGTGTCATCATTTTGGCTCCTAATAGAATTACGTTTACTGAATTGTACTTTGGTATTATGACATCAGTCTGAAAGATGGAAATCACACAATACCATGAACTGCTGCCCTTCTTTTGAACTACTAATGTGTTTTTTATACAAGGGAGAAGAGAGTCATATAATTGATCATGTGTCACTGTTTTGGCCAGTAGGAAGTTCAGACTAAAATTTACAAAACAGTTCCAAAAAAATGTACAGGACTTTGTGGCTATACATTGAGAAAAGACAGTTTTTCAATCTCAGCTGAGTTCTTAATTTTTTTAACGTTATTTATTGATTTATTTATTTGTCAGAGAGAGAGAGCACAGCAGGGGGAGCAGCAGGCAAAAGGAGAAACAGGCTCCCCAATGAGCAGGGAGCCTGATGTGGGACTCGATTCCAGGACCCTGGGACCATGACCTGAGCCGAAGGCAGACACTTAACCAACTAAGCCACCCAGGCATCCCCTCAGCTGAGTTCTTAATACTACTCAGAAATTATTTTATAAGTCTTCAGTCACTCCCCCACTTACTCTTCACGGATCTCCTCAAGCACCCTCTTTCCACATGCCCACAGTCCTCTAACTCTTGGGATTGTCTCCTACTTACAGAGAAAACAAAATCTACTTATTTCACCTCCTTAACTTCTCCCTTTGAAACAAATACCTATACTTGTGCTATGCACAACTCATTTATTCTTGATCTTTTTTGCTTTTTAGAGAAATGTGAATTTCCCCCCAGGTGTTGCTTAAGTCCAACACTCAAATTTTTATAGTGGTTTGTTCTCATCCAGTTCTAAATATTTTCTAATTTCCACTGCGATTTTTTTTTCTTTTCTGTATGTTTTTACATTACCAAAGTTTATCTTAACAGCTCTTATATTGTTAATTTAAAACTTAATTGCACTCTAGTTAGAAAATGTATCCTTCTGGGGGTGAGTGTCCAGGCAGGGTATTTTCGAACCTTATTTCATATTCTCTCCCTAAATGATTTCATCTGTTATAACTGCTTCAAATAATATGTGCTTCAAATCTATGTGGATGATTACAAATGTTTATCTCTAGTCCTATTCTCTTCTGAGTTTTAGGCCTATAGTTTTCTATAGACTTATCAGGTTAATTTCTTGTATGTCCAACAGACACTGCAGCCCTAACAAATTCAAAACCAAAGCATTATGTCTACCACCCCTCTGAAAATCTTCTTCCTTCTCCCTTTTTATTCTCTATTTTTAGAATGGTGATCCCACATTCTACCCAACTCTTCAAACAAGAAACATCAAAATTGTCTCTTATTCCCGTCTTACACAAAGTAAATGAACTGGAGTGGTTCAAGAGCTGTGAATTCTATATCCTAATTATCTCTGGAAGCCGTCCTTTCTTCTCAATTGTAACAGGCCCTCATCATTTAGAGCCTGGCCTTGCATCATCCTCCTAAATAATGTTTAATTAGTTTTGTCACCTCTCCCTCTCTCCTTCTCTTTTACCGTTTTGCTCTTGCTACCACACGTGTTGAAAACACAAGTCTGATCATTTCATTCCCTTGCTTAAAAATCTTTGATCACTGCCTAAATAAAGTCTAAATTTAACACAATATATAAAACCCCTTATCTGAGAAAATTTATCTACTGCGCAAGTAGAAACTTCTCAGGCTTTATATAATATTAAACATACTATTGTAAATTCTTGGACCTGCAACTCTATCAAAAGTCTAATGTGATGGGTATTAAGGAGGGCACGTATTGCGTGAAGCACTGGGTGTCATATGCAAACAATGAATCATGGAACACTACATCAAAAACTAATGATGTACTGTACGGTGACTAACATAACATACATAACATAAAAGAAAGTCTTATGTTGAGAAGGAGTTGGATACAAGTGTTGCCTCATATATAACTGCCTACACATTATACTTTTATGATTAAAAAAAAACTTATGATCTTTAGACCACTTTTCCAAAACAACCTTGTACCAATTACATGAATACAGGTTACATCTTTGGCCCAAGGAAAACATTTAATGCAGGTGAGCAGGAGGAGTGGGCACAGTCTGACAAGGCTGGAGCTCAGGACCTTGTATTAGCAGTACATAAATCAAATACAATGAGACAATGTTTTGAATAATGATTGCAAATCATAAAATCTCAAAGGCAACAGAGAAAAAAGAAACATCTTTGGAAGACCAAGTATTGAGTAAAAACATGGCCCATGCATCCTTTAACCTGGCTTTAGGAAAAAAGGAGAAAATGATCCCAACCATACAGATAATTAGGAGGTGACACATTCCTCCCTAGCACGCATCCTATCTGTAACTAAAGTACAACAGAACAACCCATGTTCATAATAATAACCTTTAAAGATAATAAAAGATAAATTGGGTTCTGTATCCTCAGTATGAGAAGAGAGGTATATAGAATTAATTTCAAGAAGGTTTTCATGAAAAAATTATTAAAAGCATACAGGCTTACAGAAGATATAAACTTATATTAATGTGTTAATTACTATTTTAATTATCTGTTAATAATTGCTTCCAATTACTCCAAACAATTTCCTTCTTCCCAGAATGCTGACATCGATATATTGCTGTATTTTATCTCCTACTATGTCCTTATTAATAAAACTAGGTACAATGTAGTGTTTTAGATTTTTGAACTACCAATATCCAGTGTGTTTTTAAATGAGACAACAAGAAATAGGCATTTGCTGAAGAAATCAGCCAACCCTGAAAGAGAGATGCAGGGTAAGAAGTAGATTTTATGGTTTACAAAGAGAGGGAGAAAGCATCAGTACAGTGTTATTTCTAGAAATTCTGCCTACTGCTTTGACATTGTTTATTGTTCTGATTTATTTATTCTGAAGCCAAACTCATTTTTTCAGCTTTACTGCTGTTTCTATGATTCTGAATTAGATGTGTATGTGTATTTATATGTGTATGTACATATTTTTTGGCTTATATTTCTGAACTAGAGTGAGCTTCAGAATCTTTATCTCCATGTGGTATATATCTTTGACTCATAAAATGATTTTTAAAAAACTCAAATATTTCATGTTAGAAGCTTGTGTTCTTTGTGAATTTGCAGGGAAAAAAAAGACACTCTACATCAAGTACTCAGCCAAAGTCAAATTTCAAAGAATAAACAAGCAAATTTGATATATGTACTATAGACTTAATTGTATTTATTCTAGAATATGAGATCTAAATGATATATGCATACAGGAAAATTAAAAATTCAGTGGAGTTTATCCTGAAATTTGATTTCATGCCCCAAGTATGTGTTATTAATAGTTGTGCCAAACAAATAAGTCAGCTGTGATCGAATCAGGACTATAATGTGGCTAATACCTTTCTGTTTCCTCGGGATCACTGTTGCATACCTTTTAATATGGGATAAAAGATTTAGTCCAAACTATTTACAAAGATGTGAATTTTAACGAGAATCTTTCTTAAGCCTGTTATGTAAAAACAGGCTTTATAATCAAGTTTAATTTTTACTTTTGTTTCAAATTTATTATCTTCCAACCAACATTTTACCTCTGGTCCTGGAGGGCCACATGGTCCTTGGGGTCCCGAGTCACCTATCTGGCCCTAAAATGGGGGTGGGGATCAAAGTATAAGTATTAATCTGATATATACAATTTAAAACAGAAGCAGACATATGGTAAGCAAAAAGAACTCAATGTATTATGCCACACAAAATTATAATGACTTTTCAGCAAACAACAATGAATATATTATGTCAAACAAAGTTGTAACTATCATTCAGAAAGACTTAATTTGTAACCATCATCACTGTGGAAAACTCATTTAAATAAAAGATGTATGGAGTAATATATAGTTACTCCTAAGTGTTGGAGATACAAACAAATTGAGTTAAGCGCTCAAATCAAGAAAAAAGTAGTGTGTGTATGTGTAGGTTAACCAGAGATAAGGCAATAAAGTTTGACTCAAGATAGGGGACTCTAAAGGAGGAACTGCTTTCATAAATAACCAGAGTCCGGGACTGTCCCTGAAAATTCCTCTCTCCTTTGATACTACAAGAGGCCTGATTTAGTAATTAAGAATCATCTGGATTTAAGTCCCTGCTGCTTAATCTCTCTTAGGCTCAAATTCTCTTAACAATAAAATAGGAATAATAGTGATAACAAGTACTAACATTGTTACAGGGTAATTGTGAGGATTAAAGGAGACAATATATTTAAGGTGTTTAGTTTAGCACCGTGTCTGGCAATAAATGTTAACCAATTTTATAACCATTAATCTTTCCCTTTATATCCTCTGTCCTCTCCTAGGTACCTATAATTCCTAGATTGTTTTGATCATTATATTAAAATGTTGAGGATTTATTGTCAATATTTCTGAAGCCATTTTCTGACATCTGGATTAACCATGTGAAATCAGGGCTGGAGAGGAAGTTCAGAGGAGAGAAAAGTGGTTATAAAGCCTGAAACTAGAGATGAAAGGAGGCAGTAATCTGATACCCTTGCTTTCATAAGAAAAATTACTGAATTCATTATTTTTGTCATATTAAATTTCTATGTGAGTTTCAAATTTGACCTAATAGGTCTCAGATTACATAAAATTACAAGAAATAATGTGTGCTTATCCACGTTTCAAGAAGTAAAGCACAGTTTTCCATAAGCACTAAAGTCATTCTCATACAATGCTTAAGTATCTGGGTATCTGGATACAAAACAGTACACAATAGAACTACTGCAATCAAATCCAGAGAAAAGTAATGAAGTATTATATAAAACTTGATTTAGGTTCTCCTAAATAAAGTCATAATTCATCATAATCAGTATCTAGAGGAGTCTTAAATTCTTTAAAATGGCAAGTACCTCTCTTAAGGAGGTACTTTATCTCTTAAAGAGATAAAGATGGGGCTCTCACTGGAGACCTCTGGTGGCAAAAAAACAAATGAGAAGCTAAATTTACAAGCTTTGAGGAAAAAATAGCATACTCTATATCTTTGTTTTCAGAAAAGTTAATTGACAACCACATAGTTAAAAGCACAAATTTTGGAAAAATTTCATTCTTCAGAATAAATCATTTTTGAAAAACTTCAACTGGAAGTTTCCTTGAATGTCAAGTCTCCTTTATAAAAACTGAATTTTCAAGTAAGTTTTAGACAATGGAGTAATGATTAAGTAAACCTCTATAACTGAAAACAACTTCTAGTAAAAATATGGAAAAACATAATAATTGTCTTTGTTTTCTTTGTTTTAAGGAAAGAATATTTCTTAACTTCTGATTGGTAATTGTCTCTGGTTTTTAGATGCTTGCTGAGCAAAAGACACCCTAATTCCAAAATGAAGAAAGCTTTCCAAATCAGGACATTCTTTCTTTTATCTTGTAAGTATTCCTTCATGTTACAACTTAGATTCATTTGGGAAAAAAAAATATCACTAATGACTGCATTTAGAAAACAGAAAGCCAAAAGTAGGAGATATAAAATAAGAAAGACGTCCTTATGACTTTGACATTCTTTGTCATGATAGTAAACAAATGATTTAGATAGGCCCTAACTTGTATAATTTCTTTTTAATATAACAGATTCAGCGCAAGCAATTTTTCATTAAACAGGTGTCTCCTTCCAAAACTAGGGAAGGTTTCCAGGTCAAACCCCTACAGTTTTTTTCTATTAATAAGATACAAACAAGTGATAAAGTGAGAGACTACAGATGCTCACAAATATTAATTCATAAA
Organism: Eumetopias jubatus; assembly: GCF_037043125.1. Classification (NCBI taxonomy): domain Eukaryota; kingdom Metazoa; phylum Chordata; class Mammalia; order Carnivora; family Otariidae; genus Eumetopias; species Eumetopias jubatus. The sequence goes on along the minus strand of NW_028274810.1, from coordinate 35,389,432 downwards.
TATCTATCTTTAGTCTGATGTATATTTTTCAAAGATTTGATAAAACAAACAAAAGATGGTCAACTATCTTCGGCCAAAGTAATCCCTGCTGACATTAAAATTTTTTTTATTAGAAAAATATAGAAAGGTACAAAATGAGCAAGTAAAACCCCCACTTTTATCATCTTAATACTCCCTGCATCACAGCCCTAAAAAAACATACTAGAGTTGGTTCTGGTGATTTATTTCAGGAAAAAAAATAACATTAAGGGTTTTAAGACAATGTGTTAAGGTGAAACAGGCTCTCCACCTTTTCTTTAGGTTAGACTGGAGAAATACTGGTAAACACTATCACTGAGAGAGGAAATTAAAGAGTCACAGATTTGCAAGGAACTTACACAGTGGTTAAATGCTCAAGGTCATAGCAAGTCAGTGTAGGGCTGGGACTAAAATCTAAGTCTGTTTCTCAGAGCAGTATACCCCCCCTGCCTCACAATAAACATATTACCAATATAAACTGTATCAAAAAGTAAGGGAGGGGCTCCTGGGTGGCTCAGTCGTTAAGCATCTGCCTTCAGCTCAGGTCATGATCCCAGGGTCCTGGGATCGAGCCCCATATCGGGCTCCCTGCTCAGTGGGAAGCCTGCTTCTCCCTCTCTCACTCCCCCTACTTGTGTTCCTTCTCTCACTTTGTCTCTCTCTGTCAAATAAATAAATAAAATCTTTAAAAAAAAAAAAAGTAAGGTAGACATTAAAAAGGTTTACTTTGTATAAGCATGATATCTGACTTTAGTTTTCTCCAGCAATTAATTGTAAAGCATTACAGAATAATATTGATACCATTTATTACTTAGTATTGGCCTTAGAAAATGTGTTGTACCCACTCCTTTTACTATTATCAAAAGTCAGAAAACCTTCACATTATGAACAACTGAGGATGTAAGAAGTTTAGGGTCTTACTTCGCCAACCGCTGCAGATATTCTAAGTTCCTGTTATGTGATTAGAATCCTCCTTGAAAAACGGAAGCTTTTTGTTGGTTTCATGACCTATTTTTCTCTCCCTTATTTATACTCTTTGGAATTTCTGAGATTCAACTCCAGAACCCAAGTCTGGGTACATGACTGACCAGGTTTAGTCTGAGTCCAGGGCAAAAAACTAATAAGAGTGAAGCTCATCACCAGCACGTCACTTGACAAAAAGATACTGAACATTTTTCTTTGGAATAAATACTTTCTGAGAGATGTATATGAAATGCTGTCACTGTTAGAAGTCATACAGAATGAAGTATATAAAGTACTATAATTTAATGCTGCTTCCTCTGACAAAAAAATAAAGAAGCCTGAGATGGGAGGAGGGAGTTAGAGGAAACACGATGATTTGCTCAGGGAACCACACTCTTTTTAAAATGTATATTTTAATATTATATTAATAAGTTATAATCTTCCATCTGTTTATTTCTATCTACAATCACCTGCAACTTCATAGAGTTGCAATCAATATTAAAAATCCTAAAACAATCTTAAAATATTAATTTTTTTAATATTTAATATTTAAATTTTAATATTTAAAATACTGTTTAAGTACCCTCAAACAGTATGGCATAGTGGCTAAGTACGTGAGCTCTGACACATGATTATCTAGGTGACCAACAAGTAACTGTGGAACCTTGGGCAAGTTATTTGACTCTGTTTCAGTTTCCCTAATCTGTAAAATAAGAATAATAACAGTACCAACTTCATATGATTTTTGTAAAGATTAAATTAGAGGTACAGACCTTAGAATAGAGACTGGTACTTTGTAAACACTCAGTAAATCTTAGCTATAATAATTATTATGACTTTTAATATATAGAGACATGCTGTTAACTCATGTTTAACCATTATTTAAATGATTTTAATTACTCAGTAATTTTAGTTTGAGTTTGGTTTCATGTTAACTACAATATAAAATATTCTTTTTTTTCCCAACTAATTGATGCCCAAAGGTTAAAAAAAAAAGACAAAGAACTAGTATATTTGTGCTCACAGAGTGTGACATGCTATATTTTCTTCAAAATATTTCTTTAATGAAATATATTGGAATGAAAGATATTTGGAAAAATTAAAAATATTATTTAAGGTGCTTTGTATTTTCTGTCTTAAATGTTCATTGTTTACTTTAGATACTATCCATAACAGATCAAACAAGATCTTTAGGGCTCACAGAAATTTGGTTTTAGCCTGGGATGAGGTGGGGGCAGGAAGGATGAGGTCCAATACTCTATGGAATGTGGGCTGAAAACTGGAAGGATTATCTATACCCTAAAACTGAAGAGAAAAAATGCCAGACTGGTAGGCTTATCTCCTACTTCTTATATTCTACTAATACCAACAAGTGTGAGGACTCATGCTATGATGTACACTTCATTAATGGGAAAGAGCAAAGCAAAAGTTCAAACCTACTGAAGGTCCTGGCTTTCCTCTCATCCCTGGTGGTCCTGGAACACCAACAGCACCCTAGAGGATGAGAATAATAGAGAAGATGAAAGCTATTATACCACAAAAGGCAGCTATGCCTCTATATACAAACTGCTTAAAAAATTAATGGAGTGAATCTAAAAACTTTGAGAAAACCATTTCAAACAAGACCTGTAAAACCATACTGATACCATATCCTAACAAACTACATGCTTAAAATAATCATACTCCTTTCTTTTTAAAGAATTTATACCTTTTCACTGAATTTTTTGTATTTACATAAACTAAATGGAAAAAAAAATTACCTTGTCTCCAGGATACCCTAGTTCTCCTGGCTCTCCTGTAATGCCTTGTTCACCCTAGAGGGCACAATTTCATACAAAGACACTTAAGTAACACAAACATGGCAATATTATAAGAAAGTAAAATTAATTATAGAAGAATAGTTTCTCTCTTTTTCCTACTTCTGATAAAAACTGTATATCTGACAGTATACATTAGATCCCATATATAAAAACAAGATATTTTGTTGAATCACAGATCTGTACTTCTGAAACAAATAATGCAACATATGTTAAGAAAAAAGAAAAAGAAGAAGATAGCAGGAGGGGAAGAATGAAGGGGAGTAAGTCGGAGGGGTGACGAACCATGAGAGACAATGGACTCTGAGAAACAAACTGAGGGTTCTAGAGGGGAGGGGGGTGGGGGGATGGGTTAGCCTGTATTAAAGAGGGCACGTTCTGCGTGGAGCACTGGGTGTTATGCACAAACAATGAATCATGGAACACTCCATCAAAAACTAATGATGTAATGTATGGTGATTAACATAACAATAAAAATTTTAAAAAAAGAAATGCAACAGAAAAAAAAAACAAGATATTTTATAAGTTGTATTGACTAAAAAGAAAAAAATAAATGTGATGAGAAATTATCTCTATGATAATGTAAATATTTAAATCACCTTATCACCTTTCATTCCAGGTAGGCCCTTATTCCCAGAAAGACCCTAAAAAAAAAAGGGATATTTTGTGACATCGTAGAGAAATTAAAGGGAAATATCCATTATGCAAATAGAGACATACCATTGGGCCAGGAGTTCCAGAAAGTCCGAATGGTCCAATAGGGCCAATACTGCCCTGAAAAGCAATTAAACAGAAAGGCATCATTAAGCATCCACTAGGATTGGAAAGAGAATATGGTAAAATTAATGAACTAGCCCAGAACAGTTCATCTCACTAAGCGCCCACACGTGCCTTGTTCTTCCACAACTTCTTTTCCTCTCCACATTAATAAATCATACCAATGTGTGAAACTTTAGTGAGGTCATCCTACTCCCTGAAGCTCTCCATACCAGGCTAGTCCACAAGGATCCTCCCCTTCCTTTAGTTCGTATAAGGCTTAACCGTCCCCGACATTCATCTTGAAATATTTCTCTAACTAGATAATATCTTGAAGATAAGGGAAATATTTTTTCCTTTCCTAGTAAGTGCCACATTCCCAGGAGGTATTCAATAAACACTTCATTTGATCATCTTATATTTTTATTTCACCCATTTATTCAGGAATTATGTATTGGGCACTTACTATGTTCCAGGCATTCCAGTGATTTTATTTCGTGATTTGAAATTTGTAAATGATAAAATTTACCATAATTTCAGGGATAAGCTGAGTACTGAACAAAAGACTCTACTCTTCTGGGCTTCTGTCAGTCATACATCGTTTAACATTTGTTGAACATAACATGTACACAGACACTGTAGTTGTGTGGAGGAAATAAAGATGAAAAAGACATAGTCACCAACATCAAGGTTCTCAGTTTAATGCTCCAATGCAAGATTCCTCAAAAATGTAACAAACTATCATCTCCAGCAAGCAAGTGATTTAAAAAAAACTCCTCAAATATATCATCTTAGAAGACAAAGGACAATAGCCACAATAAGGGTATTTCAAAGTAAAATTTGAAAAAAAAATGGTTTGGGAATCACTTACAATTTTCGTGCCACTGACACCTTCATTTTCCTTCTTTCTGTTGCTACCTCTCTGTGCCTACCTTCTGTATCATCCTTCATCTTCAAAGAACAAGTTGGCTTAAACCTCCCCTTTATGGTTTTCAAATGTTAAGGAACTTCTAAAGGTGTATTTGTGGCAATGCTAAAAATGTTGCCCCTTTTACCAAATTGCTTAGGAAAGCATCCCAGGTTTGCACCAACCCTTCCTGTCTTGTCTACTTCCATTTGTCCCTACTCCTCCTTTACTTCTCCCTCCTCCAAATCCCACATTCTAGCCACAATGGACTGTTTTCCATTCTCTGAACATGCTCTCTCTTTATCACATGCTCCAAGCCTTCAAAGATGTGGTTACCAATACTGGAATGGCTTTCGACTACACTCATGAGTATACTGTACTATACTCCCCCCTGTGTTCCTAGTCCACACATTCTGTGAAAGCAGAAGCGAGTTGATTGACATTTTACTTTCCAGACCCAACATAGTAATTGGCACATAATTGTTTTGAAATAAAGTATGGAATGAATACTGAAGGACCTGTCAGAATAGTCAGAAACAAAAAGACAAGAAATAACTAGTGGTGGGGATGTGGAGAAAAAGGAAGCCTTGCGCACACTGGTGGAAATGCAAATTGGTGGAGCCATTGTGGAAACCAATATGGACACTCTTCAAAAAATTAAAAGTAGAATTACCATATGACTCAGTAATTCCACTACTGACATTTACCCAAAGAAAAGGAAAACACTAATTCGAAAAGATATATGGACTCTATGTTTATTGCAGCATTACTTTCAACAGCCAAGACATGGAAGCAACTCAAATGTCCATCCATAGACAAATGGATGAAGAAGATGTAGTATACAAACACACACACACACACACACACACACACACACACACACGAATATTACTCAGCCATAAAAAAGACTGATATTACTCAGCCATAAAAAAGACACACACGTGCACAGACACACACACACACACACACACACACACACACACACACACACACACACTGGAATATTACTCAGCCATAAAAAAGACTGTTGTTTCTTGCCACTCAAAACAACATGGATGGACCTAGAGGTTAAAATGCTAAGTAAAATAAACAGAGAAAGACACTTAACCATATGATTTCACTCATATGTGCAATTTAAAAAACATGTGCAATTTAAAAAACAAAATAAATGAACAAAAAAAAGGTAAACAAACAAAAAACCAGACTCTTAATTAATTAAGACTCTTAATGCAGAGAACAAACTGGTAGTCGCTAGAGGGGAGGTTAGGGGTGGGACGGCTGAAATAGATGAAGGGGATTAAGAGCACACTTAACATAATGAGCACTGATTGATGTACAGAATTATTGAATGATTATACTGTACATTTGAAACTGATATAACACTATGTTAATTGTACTTCAGTAAAAAAAAATTTTAAACAGTGATTTCAAGAACTCTATCTCCCAACATAACAGAGCATTGCTAATAGTTTACACTCATATAATACAAATTTCAGAATGGAAAATATGACATCTTTACTTTAGTGTGAGTCCTAAAGTCTGTGAAATATAACTGAGATAAATTATTTCCAATATGTTTAATCCTGAAATATATGAGACTGTGAGAGGGAAGAGTAATATTTTCCAACTTAAAACAGATATGCAATATTCATATATCACTGACAAATTCTATCAGTAGGAAACAATTGTTCTTATAATTACAGTGGCTAGTTTATTCAGAGTTCATAGCTTAAAAATAATGAGAGTTTCAAAAAATACAATAAACATTTCTGCTTGGAAATTATGCAGCAATAATCTATGTAAGTATGGAAGACTCTGAAAAACAAACTGGGGGTTCTAGAGGGGAAGGGGGTGGGGGGATGGGTTAGCCTGGTGATGGGTATTAAAGAGGGCACGTTCTGCGTGGAGCACTGGGTGTTATGCACAAACAATGAACCATGGAACACTACATCAAAAAACTAATGATGTAATGTATGATGATTAACATAACATAATAAAAAAACAATAAAAAATCTTATAAACATAAACAAACATTTCTTTGTCATCCTGTTGGTTTTTTCTATAGGCAACAATATTAACTTTGTTTCAGTAAATATATCACTGTGCATAGACTAATATCTTCAGATGAATGTACTTTGTTTGCACAATCTACTGTTTTACTTTTTTAGTGACTCTAAAAGAATTAACACAAAATAGTAAGTGTTGAGAGATATCAAAGATGTAAAAGATTATAGTAAAGATATAAAAGATTTAGGGATGCCTGGGTGGCTCAGTCAGTTAAGCGTCTGCTTTCAGCTCAGGTCATGATCCCAGGGTCCTGGGATCGAGCCCCGCATCGGGCTCTTTGCTCAGCGTGGAGCCTACTTCTCCCTCTGCCTATGCTGCTCCCCCTGCTTGTGCTCTCTCTCTCACTGTCAAATAAATAAATAAAATCTTTAAAAAAATATATACACATATAAGATTTAGTAAAATAGGGAATTGAAAAGTAAAATAGTATGGGTATAGGAAGCTCCAAGAAATAGCAAACATTTTGTGGTATGTTACAAATGGTGTGGAAAATCCTAGTCCTGAAGAACTATAGCTTTCTCAAAGCAACCTGCAATAGGCTAACAGCAGTTTTCAGCTCCACAGGATAATGTGAAAGTCTTCAGAACTCTCTGCTTACCATACTCCTCTTCCATGAGAACACAGAGAAGATAGGAGAAACACTTCCATGCGTGGCAGCTTAGCTGAGGGTGTCTGGGATACAGCACCAAAGGCAGAAGAGCCTCCCACACACCCAGAAATAATAAAGAACTTTCAAGTCAAAGTGAGTCAAAGAAACAGAGATTCAAGGATGGGTTCTTCATATAAAATGAGCACCCGCCAGCCAATTAGAGCTCATACAAGTGAGCACACTGTAGAGAAGACTGTGCGCTCCTCTTCAGGCTCTCCAACCACATCCACCCACACTCACAGATAATAATCACTATCGCTAACTAAGAAAGCAAATGACAATCAGCTGCAAGGAAAAAGTCATTTAGAGAAAGCTGTATCATCTCTTGTCAGAAACTGTACTTCCTATAAGGGAACAGGCAGATGTGTGCTTGCGGATAAACTGGGCAAGCAGTTTACTATGTTTACTATGAAATATAAAGGTTCTATATAAATCTTTCACAATTATCTTCAAAACCTCACCTCCTTCCATTCCACTTCCATCCCCCCATACTTCCTAGGCTACAATTCCCCTACTCCTCTTCCCCCTGCCCAAACATCACCTTTTTTTCACCTCTTCTGTGCATTTAAAGAGGCATTCTTCTGCCTAAAGAGCGCTTTTCCTGTCTACTCCACTCCACTCATGCATAATCTTCAAGATATAATTAAAACACATCTGTTTTGTGAAGCCTCCTCTCTCAAGATAACATAAATTGTTCCTTTCTCAGTGGTTTTTAGTCCATTAGAGCAGTGATCACATCGTATGACATACCTATTTTTCCTTCTATGCCATTGGATTATAATGTTGCCAAAAAACAGAAATCTTGTTTGTATTTTTAGGCCTAGCTCTAGTTCAGCATTTGATACACAGTAGGTACTCACACTGTTTTGATTTAAAAATTTAGTAAATGTAAAATGGAGGTTGTAATACCTATTCTATCTACTTGAGGAACAAATGAGATATGTGTGTGAAAGTACTCTGAAAAGTACAAAGTACTATCAAATCAATGTAGAGATGAGGATTACAAAGATGACTGTTAGTATCATTCGCCATTTTCTTTTCTGTAGAATCTCTTCCCAGCAACCAAAGGGTAAATTGAGAAAGAGAAAGGACAAAAAACAAAAACAAAACAACAACAACAAAAAACCCAGTTATTTTTACTAAGCACTTTTATGTGTTGGTACTGTGCAAAGTCCTGGAGTTGAAAAATGAGTAAGAGTTAACTGTTAGGTAGAAAAGTACAGGTAAAGTGTTTCAGGTAGACAACTAAGTTCAAGTGCAAAGCCATATCGTAGGAAGGCTGCATGGCACCTGAGAATAAACAGTTTTGCTAGTGCACAAAGTATGTCTCAAGATCCAATGAGAACCAAAACAGTCTAGACATGCTAAGAATTTTGGGTCTTAAACTTGAGCATAAAAGCAGAAGCTGCTGAGTTAACCAACTGAGAGGTTAAATGAAGAATGCATAAAAACTATCTTTGGAATCCAGCTCCCTTTCCCAGTTTCCTTTCTACCCCATTGGTAAGGCCACAACTACCACCTACAGGTTTAATCCTATTCTAAGTTCCGAGAAAAAACAAATTGGCCCTTTGGGTTCCACCTTCAAACAGAGCTTCTCATGAAGCCTAAAGAAATCTCATAAGATAAATGGTATACATTTTAAGGTAATACAAGTTTTAAGGAGGTGGTATAGCACACTGGTAGAATTTTGGGCTCTGGTTTAGATCACCTGGCTTCAAAACTGGGCCTAACACTCATATGAGTGCTCTTGGCTTGTTCTGAAAATTAAATGACCTAGCACTGACTAGCACATGGAAAATACTAAATAAAAGTGAGCTGTTATTGGGGTGCCTGGGTGGCTCAGTTGGTTAAGCATCCAACTCTTAGTTTCGGCTCAGGTCATGATCTTAGGATCATGAGATCAAGCCCTGCTCTGAGCCCACCATTGGGCTCTGCGCTCAGCAAGCAGTCTGCTTGAGCTTCTCTTTCTCTGCCCCTTCCCCATGCTCTCTGTCTCCCTAAAAAAATAAGTAAATCTCTTCTTAAAAAAAGTGAGCTGTTACTGCTAATTTTAATATTAGTATACTAATATTATCATGTAAAAGAAAAGTTTAAATGTCTTAGACTCACTCAGGTTCTCTGACTCTTAATTCTATATTCTTGCCAGCCCCAAATGGCAAGTTAAAACTTGTTATACTGATTTTCACCATAGTTCCAATAATTGAACTCCTGATGTATTCCTTTGGTCAAGTTGTCACCTTCTGCCTTGGGGCAGTTAAGGTGGGGGGAAAAACATTAAATTTGGACTCAAAAGACCTGTGTTCAAATTCAGGCTAAAAATAATTGTGGCTGTAATTTATGGCATAAAACTCTGGAGTCTTAAGTACCTACTTCATGTGTTACGAGCAAGCTCTAAATTGATTTTTAGGGAAAATCTTACCTCTGCCCATGGTCATTTCCAATTTTTATATGGATATACATATAATTTTAGGATTCTATTTTCATTAGGCTCCTTACATTTTGTAAAAGTATGTGAATCTTGCCTTTGGCTCAGCTGACTGTTAAAGCACATGGCTCTTCAATTTATATAAAATATCTGCAACTTACATCCCTATCATGAACCATAAGCTTGACTGAGAGAATATATTTATGAAGATACGGCAAAAGTAGCAGTCTGTTTGCTTCAATGAATATTCTAAAATTTATCAGATCACTACATATCTGGAGTAGATTATTTTGCTCTCCACAGAATTGCTTTTACTAAACTGTACTTTGCCTAGATTAGAAACTCCAGTGAAACTCAGAGTTAAATTCACTGAATAAAAGTGGACAAATAATACAATCACTTATATTTTTAGTATATAAAATTAGGTATTAAAATGTTAGCAGCAGGGCGCCTGGGTGGCTCAGGGCTCAGGTCATGATCTTGGGGTCCCGGGATAAAGCCTCGTGTTGTTAGGCTCCCTGCTCAGTGGAGAGTCTGCTACTCCCTCTCCCTCGCCCTCTGCCCCTCCCCCCTGCTCGTGCACACTCTCTCTCTCTATTTCAAATAAATACATTTAAAAAAATCTTTAAAAAATGTTTAGCAGAATTAGTGAAGTGCAACTACTACCTATTGTTCAGGATGTTTCCCAACCATTTATTCAATTTTATTCCAGAAATAAAATCTACAGTTACCATGTGCTATAAAATGGTATGGTATGATATTTAGCCCTATCTTTATCTATCCAGGCCACATGGTATGAAAGAATATTTCAAAGGAGAGAAGTGGCTGTTCTATGTCATACTTTTGAAGAAACAGTCTTAGGTATCTATTAATGAGACAGACATAAATACATATGTACACATAAATCTGTAGAAGTTTGTTATTTTAGGTTATCATAAAATTTATTTTTTGATTCATACTCCTGGTCTAATTTGTGTATCTGGTGGGAAAATACATTTGAGCAAGTCTGATATCCAACAATGATGCTAAAACATCTCATTTTTCTAAAGATTTTAAAGCGCATCTAACAAATATAAACACAATATTTTATAAGAATGATAATACTTGATACTCACTCTAAGCCCAGGAAATCCTGGAGGACCAATGCTACCTACAAGTCCCTATATAAAAGAAAAGTACAAAGTTGGTTAAATACAATTGCAAACTACTGAGGGCATTTTTTAAAGACAAAGACAAATACTTCTAGAAAAAAAATATGTCAAATTTTACCCTCATGCATCCTCCTAAGAAGTGTAAACTCTGGTGGCAGTTTAAGTTCTCAAAAATGCCCCTGGCTCCATGCTTTTGGATGCAAGGACTACCACCTAGCCTAGGATATAGATTGTTCTGTGTCTTTTATATATCTAATAAAGAAAGTAAATCCTATAAGTAGTCAGCATTATAGACATAACCAACATATGTATTATATAATAAGATAAGTTGTCAGTATATAGAGTTAGAAGAGTATTTTCAGATGGTTTAAAACACTACCCACTCTCGAAGTATAATATTTAAATTCTCTAAACTTCAGTTTTCTCATTATAAAATAGGAATAATAACATTTGGGGATGCCTGGGTGGCTCAGTCAGCTAAAGTGTCCAACTTTTGATCTCGGCTCAAGTCTTGATCTCAAGGTCGTTGAGTTCAAGCCCCCATGTTGGGCTCCACAGTGGGCATGGAGTCTACTTAAAAAAATAAAGGAATAATAACACTTGTTCTCAATGATGTAAAGATCACAATGAAAACTGTTATAATGTACAAAAGGTTTTGAAAAATTTCTCACAAATGTAAGAAATTACCAATATCATTAATTATATATATAATAAATGAGATTTTAAATTATCAATATTAATTTTTCCACTTGATTTGTGATGGTCTTTTGAACCTGTCATTATAGTCTTTATGATAATCCCCAATCCACTCCATGGCAGTGTCACATGATACGAAGTACAAGAATGCCCCCCCTTTTTTGTATTTCAAGTTCTGTTTTGAAAATAAGGTAGAGTAAAAAATGTAGAGAATCATAAGCCAATAAACTAAAACAGCCAGTTTATTATTATATTTTAAAGATAGTAAAGCCTGAAAATGCTCTTCAAGAAGCATTATATTTAAATAAAGAGCATATTTCAAAAAGAAATATTTTAAACCCTAACAAACTTCATGTATATTTAACTGACAAAGAATTAAATGAGATGGCTTCACAGTAGTTATGCAAGTACATAAGTGGTATTAAAGGAAAAAGTAAATAATGCTTACTTTTTACTCTTGAAACACTCTTGTCCCAGAATCAAGGGCAAGAAAACTATGGTAAATATTCTACTTAAAACATCATTCAGGTTTTTAATGATTTATTTGGAAATCAGTTCTACTCTTATCTGCCAAGACTTACAACAAATAAAACTTTGGCTAAACTAACTGAATAACTAATAAAGTCATAATTTAGAAAAATAAATTAAAAAGAAACTATTTTCTAACACTTTTAAGTATAAATGCTAATAATTTACCTATACCTAAATATAGGAACTACTCCTAATTTAGGCTATAAGGATTTAGTGATTGACTCTAATTCACCTTAAAATCTTATTAAAAGAACATATGCATGGAATAGATTGGAGAGAGCTGATAGATGTTTACTGAGAGCAAAAAAAAAAAAAAATGAGATTTTTCTACCTAATGTCAAAAAAACAACAATCCACCATCATTCTTTGATAATATAATTAAACTAATTATAGAATAGTAACTCCCTAATCTGAAAATAATAGCTGAATAATCCCAAAGTAGAAGACTTCTCTAGAAATAAATACCCAAAAGTCAGGTAAATCAATGACAGGCTTGAGTCAAAAAGAGCAGTCACTGAGTGCACAATTTTTACATGAGGCTTGCTAGTACATTCATGTACATGAAAGGCTTTCCCCTCATCCCAAAAATGTACAAGTCAGCATTATGATTGTATATTTCTAAAATTTCATTTAAGTAGGTACATGTAACATGGTCACAACGATTTATTTTAATGATTATCTCCCAAGACAGAATTGACTCAGAACATTTTTGTCTTTACAAATTGGAATGTGCACAAAAGTCTCAAAACTGTCTGGCCGATCATGCTTATTTGAATGTCATAATGAGGACGGCTAGTGCAGGTGCTGTGATGTCTGAGTGACGTCAGATCGCAAGGCTGGACCATCACAATGTACTCACAGGACTGCCATCAGGGCCAGCAGGACCTCTGTCTCCAAAGTCACCCGGAAAACCCTGGCCCAGGGAAAAAAGAAGAAATGCTATTAAAACCAACACAGATAAAGAATTCACTTTTGTTGTGTTTTCTGATAAGGAACTGATTAATAGGAAATATTTATTTCCTAACCTCTAAATTGTAGTGCAACAAAAACTTGTATTTGTTTCGTATAACACTTCATTGATTTTGTTCAGTACAATATTTCTGTGTTTTACAAAAATTATTTTATATGCCAAATAACATACACAGAAAGTGAAGTTGGAGAAAATATACATTTGTTCAGCACTATATAAAGAGTGACTGAATGAGAGAAAACATAACAAAGATTTCTGCCTGACCAATCCGTTAGTTATCTCCGTGATTTCATGCCATTCCTAAACCCGCATCACAAAGAATGAAATGGCTAATATTATTTAAGCATGTATTTAGCACATTTTCCATGTGTTAAGGGCTTTAAACACTTTATATATACATACTACTTCTTTTTATCTTCATAACAAGTCGAATCAATGAATAGTAATATCCTCACTTTGCAGTTGAGAAAACTGAAGCACAGAGAGCTTAAGTCACTTGCACTCACCAGTCATGAGTGGGACTAAGATTTGAATGAAGGAAGTCTGAATGCAGTCAGTGCTCTTTCTCCTCATCTACACTGAATATTTTAGCTCATCATTCCAAGATATGATAAACATGTAACAAATATCATTTAAGTACTATGTTATTGGGGAAAGCCATAATGCACAAAAATCCTGCAACCACAAAATACAGTGACACTGAAAATCAAGTTTCCCAAATGTCTACTGAGGATTCTACACTGTGAAACTATGAAGGATAGTAAGTAACATACTTTCTTAATATATATTCTTTTATAAAATAAGTCAATGACTCATTTTTACTTTATATACTAAAATTCTTCCCTAAAGATGAGCCACTAGATTTATCAACTTTAAAGCTCACTTTTTAAAAGTTACTTTGCAAAATGGTTTATAAGATTTATTATTAACATTTTAAATAATATCCCCTTTTAAAATTTTTTAAGACTAACAAAAATAAAAGTACATTATTAGAGTCTTCTAATCTCTTTATTTAGGCAAACCAGTTATTAAATACATATTTAATAGACTGCCAAAAATCACTGGTTCACTAGCACAAACATGAATGGGCAAAACTTAAAAGATAATTTAAGCAATGGAAAAAAAGGATGATGTTTCTAAGGCGTAGTTAACTCATACTAGAAGCGGTTTTTCTTATTCTGTAATCAGAGGATAATGCAAAAACCATCTGTGTAGTCAAACATATTGTAGCCATACCCCCTTCAAAGTCAGTTGAAGTTCAGGCAGGCGTTTTGCTTTCATTGTCCTTGGAAGTCAAATTCTGTTGTCAACAAGTTCACATGCCTGCAATACATCATACTATTCGGTATGAGCTAATAAGGGTATTTCAAAGTATTTATGATGTACAGGTAATGGAAAAAGTGGAGGAAAATTCTGTAATAAATCTGAAACATAAGAGATGATTGATTTTTTAGATAGATCATAAGTAGGTTTTTCAAAAAGTTCAGTGAAATAATAAAGACTGGGGTACATATTGCAGGATTCCATTAATGTAAAATGTCCAGAACAGGCAAATCCAGAGACATAGAAAACAGATTTATGGCTGCCTCAGGCTGGTGCTGCAGGGGGCAGTGACTGTTAATGGGCACAGGGTTTCTTTCTGGGTGAAGAAAATGTTCTAAAATTAGTGTGACAGATACACAATTCTGTCAATATAATAATAACCACTGAACTGTACATTTTAAAAGGGTGAATTTTATGGTATGTGAATGAGATCTCAACAGTTTTTCTTAAAAAATGAAGACACAATCAGTCTGAACAAGGAGCAGAGAGGGACTACTGCAAACATCCTTGGGGACTCACTCAGGATTGCCTAGATGTGCTCTTTGGGACTGAGTGGCCCCATCCTCATCCAGTAGGAGGAGCTGCTCTCCAGTTCAGCTTTCCATAAAATTAGTGATTTCTACCCCCACCCCCACCCCCACCCCAGGAAGGGAAGGGGAGAGAACTATGATCAGTTCTTCACTTATGACAAAACCTGCACTAGCATAATAAATAATAAAATACTTATTAATCTCAACGTCCTATTCTTCTGATAGTTCAACATTATAATAAATATTAGCTGTTCAACTTGACTTTGTCCCTGAAACAATTTAAACTGAGTAATACCAACTTTTAAATTTTTTATGTATTATTTCTCCTCTCACGTTACTACCCATTAAATATTTAATTTCATTCATAATTCTCTAGTCTAGACAGATCATTTGTTTTATTATTTTTATCCTTCCTATATGTTGACCATGTCATCAATTTCTGAAATAATTCCTATTAAATCTAGACATACTTTCCTGTTTAATGAAATATAGCACAGCTCATGCCACAAAAAAAAACAGCATTATATTTGGCTATATACTGGACATATATTTTCTTTTATTTTTTTAAATTTAATTTAATTTTATTATGTGATGTTAGTCACCATACAGTACATCATTAGTTTATGATGTAGTGTTCCATGATTCATTATTTTCATATACTTTCTTTTAAAAAGCAAGCATCATGCCAATGTCTTATGTTGTTGAATAAGTCATGTGCTCGCTGTTTATCAGTTGTTATTTCATTTCTAGTAATTACGTGCATGATTTTTTTAAATGCAGGAGAGGTTCTGTATTCCTTTAATTAGGAGCCAAAGGGTTTGCAGCCACAAATCTCCATTGTCAAAAACTGATCTTAAAAGATTGGTTGTGAAACATGGAACAATAGTGACAAAACACTTTGCCTTTGAACTTAGAATACAAAAGATAGCTTCTACAGTTTCTCCATTTGAAAGAATTTGTTATAAAATAAAATACCAAATTTTCTCTCACATTTACCTAGTGGAAAATTATAACCATTAATTCAAATCAAATTGTGCTTTCCTAGGAATGCCTTTACACTGCCAAAGGATTTAATAACCATTTTCCAGGGGTATCATCCATAGGGAAGCTTGAGTTTTTGCCTTTCTTGCCCAATTTGCCAATTTCACCAATGTTAATAACTGTCTACTAATGGGCAAGCCAGAGTTGCACTGCTTCTTCTGTGTTGTGCATAATTTTCTTTCTTACATTTTAATTATTTTGATGAGTTATAAAATTTTATCTTATGAAGAATATGACATTTCAGGGATTTCACTCGATCTCTTGCAGTCGTGAATAATGTTCTTGCTCACTTCCACTGTTGGATCAGTAACAGTGGACAGACTTTAAGGTGACCTCCTATGATTCTGACCTCCTGCTATTCTCGCTTTTGTGTGACACCCACCCTGTGAGTGAGAGTGGGACTATGATTTGCTTATTCTAACAAACAGAATATAGCACAGGTGATGGGATGTCACTGATATGATTATGTTATAGTATATAAGACTCCATCTCCCACATGACAGGGAATTGTGAGTGATCTCTAGGAAATGTGGACAGTCCATAGGACTTAAGGGTGGTCTCTAGCCAAGAGCCAGCAAAAAGCGCAGGGCATTTAATTCTACAGCCTTGAAAAAATGATATCTTCTCACAACCTGAATGAAGCTGGAAGTGAACTCTTCCCAAGCCAAGCCTCCAGATGATCGTGCAGCCAGCTGACACTTACTCTGACTGCAGCCTTGTGACCCTGAGCAGAAGACCCAGTTAAATAGCACCTGGACTCCCGACCCAGGAGAATTGTGAGAAAATAAATGGGTGTTGTTGTAAGCCACTAAGTTTGTGGTATTTGTTATGCAGTGACAGAAAACTAGTAAAATTGGTAATAAATCTTTAAGTAGAGTTGTGTAAAGTCCTATTTGCAAATTCTACTAAGTGGTAATGTTTAATATAAAACTACTTACATTGTTTCTAGATTTTAAAAATTTAAATAGATCACCTCTCTGAAGACTTTCTATGGATTTTTTTATTTTCTATTGCAAATTATAATTACTATCAATATTAAATTAAAATTTTATATTTACTTAAAATTTTTAAAATTTAATCTAATATCTATATTTTAAAAACTTCATCATTTTAGCATTTCATATTCATCTAATTGCTAATGCAAAATTCATGCTTCATGAATTTTGTATTTAGAGTTATGAAATGCAAATTTAGGAGTAATATAAATTGCTTAATAATGCAAAATATTTCAGTCTCTAGGTGCAGCCTTTGAAAAGACTGTACTAGTTCTATTACCTCTGAAACCATAAATCATAACACAAAAAGAAGGAAGAAAATAGAAGTCTGCATTATCGGGAAACAGTACTTCTTTGTACAGGATTCTACTGCATTCATACTGAAAAGAGAATTAGAGAAGTTAATTAATTCATCTTTGCTCTTACCTGCTTCTACTTCCTGCCTAAATCTCACCACAATCTTGAGCAGTTTCTGTCTCTAATTTTGGCAGTTGTACCACCTACAAAGCTTCATAGCATTCAGACATGAGATTATAGGCCACAGATATGGAGAAGAATTTCTCTGAGGCCTGAAGACATTAAATTGTGATAGCCAGTCTCAAAGATGGACCCCCATGGTTCTCACTTTCTGATATCAATGCCTTTGTGTAATCCCCTCCCATTTTGAATCATGGCCGGCCTATGTGACCAAAAGAATATACTTTGGAGGTTAGGTTATAAAAGGCACTACACCTTCTACCTTGCTGTCATGGACCACTTCATTCTGGCGCAAACCAACAACCATGTCCTGAAGACACTCTAGTTGCCACATGGAGAGGTCCCTATGGAGAGGAAATGAGGCCTTCCAGGACACTAGCACCAAACTGGCTGGCCAGCAAGTGAGCCCCCTTAAAAGCAGATCCTCCAACACCAGTCAAGCCTTCAGATGACAGTAGTTTTTCCCAAAATCTTGACTGTGACCTCATGGGAAACCCTATGCTAGACCCACCCAAATAAAGCATTCCCAAGTTCCCAACACACAAAAACCCTGAAAAATAATATATATTTACTGTCATTTTAAGCCACTATCTTGGAGTAACTTGTTATATAGCAATAGATAATAGTAACAAGAGTGGTTATCTAGGATTACAGGTCATATTATACCAATGCTAACTGCTGGATCCTGAGCAACAGGGCATGCATGTGTTTTGTTTTTGTTTTGTTTTATTTTTAATACATTTACTTTATTTATTTGTGATATACAGGGTCCTCAATAGTATAGAGCCCAGATCAAGTTTCTCTCTTGCCTGGGTCTAACAATGGTACTGTTAATCAAACATGGTAGTTATCAAACACTAAGAACTATTCTAGACTTGGCATGCCTGAACATATGCATGGTATTAATATTTTAGAGCACAGTTACTAAACTTGGTAGTATATCTAAATATCTTGAAACAGTGGAAAACTTATTGCTTAGGGAGTCTAGTAAAATCATTTTCCTAGTTCTACAAAGAAATTAGAAAAATACTGACTATAAAATAATTAGGAAAGTATGAGGACCAAAATAACCATAAAATACTAATGACTACATTTACAGAATTTGAAAAAATAAAAGCAATGCAAAATTGTTCTGTTAAAGGCCACAGTTAACTATGAACATACTTTGTTTTTTTCAGAGAACAAAGGTTTGGAAACAACATCAATCTAAAGTAGAGATAAATAAGAATTATCATAAAAGACATATACACTAAATAAGCATTACCAACAAAAACAGGAATTCAACTTTTTCTAAGACTAAGCAATGAAAAGAGAAGATCAGACTAACCTGTCTAGGATTAGAAACACTAAAATAAAACCTGGTAGTTGCTTCTACACCTTTTACACATCAATACATATTACCACGAAATTGTGATATTTTTTAAATCCTTCAAAAATAAAGTACAATTTCTATAGGAAAAGGCTAGAGTGTGAAGTACTCTGTGAAGATTCATTCAGTCTCTTCCCCTTTCTTTTCCTCAGGTAGGACAATTTGATCCATACTTTAAGGGTCAACCATTTTCTTGTTGGTTGAAACTAATTTTAAACTTAGGTAGGAATTTAAGGAGCTCTAGCCCAATTCTCAGAGACTTAGCATCAAGTCAGGCTTACTGTTTACCTACTTATGATCTGGGCCTCAGTTCTCAGATTCAAATTCCTGCTTTGTTCTTAAAGACTGGTTACCATCTTGTACTCCAGTTGTGGGAATTGCAATCTGCCTTATTCTTGTGTCCACGAAGCAGTTTTGGTATACATGTTCTATCCCTCGATCATAAGGGCCCCAACTTTATTCTTGCCATTTTCCCACACAGGGAATACAGTCCCTGAATTCAAGCCAAGTCTTATGGTCATATTTGCACTCACATTCCTGACTTTGATAACCTACAAGTCTCTGAATTTTCTCTTATGTTATCTGCCCTGAAAATAACTGCCTGCCTCAATTTTCACCTGTTAGTGTTATCTATGAAATCATGCTCTGCCTGGACTTCCTCCAAATTATCAGCTGTAGTTCACTGGGTATCTCTCTTTTCTATCTATCCCAACCTGGAAGGTAGGTTTAATTCAAAGTCCTGGCCTCTTCCATATGTCTTGTCAAGCTGTAGGTAAGCAAAATGTAGTCACTACAGACTACAACCAGTAAGTAAAAATCAGAAAATACATTTTTTCTGAAAGAGACAGAATTACTTAAAAATTAACATTTTTTTTCCAGAATGCTCTAGCAACAGTAGTACTTTCTCCATAATCAAATTAACTATGACTTTTTCTTCGAACAAAGAAAACACGGTCTCCAAATTCTTGATAAAATGTATGTATCTGAGACACTATTATGCAATACGTAGTTAAGACTGTCTTGGGCAAAGGATAGAAACTAATAACAGATGTCGAACAGAAGGATTTTATATTCTGAAATTCTAACACTAGAGTTAGAAGCCAAAATACAGTTTACTTTAAACAGACTCTTCTAACAGAAAGATGTATGAGAAAAGAGGAGGAGACACTCCTTTCTATAGTTAGAAAAGTAAACATCTCTGAAGTCCAGGTGCCTTAAGGGTGTTATTTTGTCTGCCATTCTAAGGCTATGATATTTTGATTTGCATCAGAAGAAAACTGAGTATAATTTTTCTTTGTCAAACTTTAATGTAATATGATTTGATTATTTATAATCTACTCTTTCAGATCTGAAAAACTCTTTCAAAAACCTCTATACTTTGACAACAATTTTCTAGGCATTGTTGAGAGTAAATTCCAGCTCCAATTTCATTTTTATCTTCAATCCTGACAAGTCAGTTCTGGCATAAATATTTTAGATCTGTGGAGTCATATAAATTTGCATAACCTACTTAGTACAACAAAGAGACTACTGATTAAATCAATCCGGGAGCCATGTAAAATGCTTTTTTTTTTAAGCAACTATAGAATTTCCTGACTGTGGCACTCCAGAATGAAGTTTGAAAACTTTGCATTAAAAAAAAAGCTGCTTACAATTAGGTAACACGTATAAAATCTGATGTTAACAAATATATATGAAACCTCTCCCTGCCTTCTCTCTTTTTTTTAATAGCATTCTTCTTTTCTATTATGTATCAGTGGATGACTTAAGAATTTAAAGAATCTGGCTCATCAGATATGTTCCAAGAAGTTTTTCAAATAAAGACAGTAAAGCATATAAAATAGAATGGTAGTTCTATGGTATTTAAAAGAGTCCTGGCCAATAAAGATTGTCTACTACCTTGTTTTTATCAGAGATCTCTTGAGAAAGAACTTGAGATCAATTCAAGCTATCCAGGGACAGCAAAAAGAATGGACGAATAGCACCTAGAGCCCCATGTCTGTTCTCTAATATTAACTGACAGTAAGGATTTTGATCCAATTGTAACATGTAGGGAGTGAAAGAGGGGAGGAAATAAAGAGGTAAGAACTATAATATCTCAATGCCCAAAAGCATGAGTACATAAATATTTACTAATATGTAACTGACTACATGAAGTCTTTAAAAATAATTGTAATGATTATTAGTAAATACCTTATCCTAAAATCTTGAAATCAGAAATAGCATATAGTACAGGGAAGAAAAAAATTCTTAAATGCCAACAATGTAAGACCAAAGAACAAATAAATTTGTTAATATAACTACTTTTATATACTCTGATCCTAAAATATACCAAGTTTCCAATAAAACCAGTTTTCTTACTTTTCCTGGTTGAAAAAAATAAAAACACATTGTGTTATAAATATCAAATCCATCCGTAAACACTGAATAAATACAATGTTTTATTTTGGGGAAAAGTTTCTGGGAAGTAAGATTTAAAATGAAGTAACTTTTGACCCAAACATTAAATTTAAAAATAGCAGTATAAGGCTAAATACTAAATAACTCTTGAACAACCAAAATAATATGCTATTTTGAAATGTTTCCATTTTCAAAAGAGTTCATATAATATTTATACTACTTAGGAGAAGATATCTCTTACTTGTAAGTCTATCATTTTATGAAAAAAAATACAGAAATCACTAAGGAGGCTGGTTCACAACAACTTAATTCCATGCTTAGTGTTTACTCAGGAAAAATAAATGATGATTTGGCCAGCAGTGTGAGTGTATGATTGATAGCAACAATTTCGGAACTGAACAATTTTGAACAGGATTTTTACTACTACTCTATGTTTCTGCACTATATGTACATAGCATATGATGTCTATATATATGAGAGAGACATAGATATTAATATTTTGATAAACTTCATATCAAACACACAGCTTTAGTACATAGATTAGAAACCAACTCAGTAGCTCATCTTGATTAATATTTAAAAAGGCCTGAACTTGGATTTTTGAAGTTTTCTATGTCAATTTTGACTGTCAAAGTGTTTCATACATACATAATACAGAAAGTGAAGTAATTTATTTTACCAGCTTCTGGCCTTAATTTCAGAGACTTTAAAAACCTGTGTAAAATATTACATAAAACTTAAGGAGTTATCTAAAAAGGATTATTAATTTTCTACAAATCACATTATAAAAATTACTTCAAACTGAATCATATTCTATGTTTGTAAGACTGCATACTTCTATCTACCTAAAATTTGAGGAAATGAGCTAATTTAACACACAGAAAGAATAATCAGATTAATTAAAGGGAATGATGATTATAATAAAGTATATCTAATAACATTCATACTAATGATAGTAAATGAAATAACATGGGATCCACACAGCAGTACCCTAATAAAGCATGAATCCACACTTCTAAATATCTCTGAAGTCAGCTGAAAATTGGAAGTAACTGCCTTTGGCGTATGTATAGCCAAAAGTTTCTTAGATACAAGTGCTTTTAGATTTCAGTATTTCCATGGTTTCTGTTATATTCTTTCAGATATTGTAGGTTTCTGTCCTTTTCTTTATGGTGGGCTAAAATGCTTTAGTTCTGCCTCTGTATTTGAATATCTATTTCATATATAATAACAAATACTATACATAATTTAATAAATTGCCAAGAAAAAAATGGCCAAGTTTGTATTCCACACACCTAATATTTTCTACATCAGAGAGTGGATAACTCATCAAAAGATATTTTCCTTTTACTATTATTAAAACAGTAATAAGTAACCATTCTTCTCATGGAATTTTAATCATCTAAATTGAAATACAAGTGTCCCATAATGCATAATATCCCATGCTAATACGGTTTGCCCTTACTTAATGTCAAAGCTATTTGAAGATGATTTTACTTATAATAAACAGAACATAGGGGAGCATTTATACATAAGATACTATTCTAGAACAATGTCTGAGGTCAGTCTTGGCATAATTTGACTTGTGGCTGTAACTGTATCTTACTTTAAGTGCTGTGATTTCCTCATAAACATGGCCAAATCATTTTGTGGTAAAAACAGAAGTGCATATAGCATACATGACATATTATAGCACCAGACAGATTTTCTTCTATAAACACTATTTAGGAAAAATGAGGTACATATGTTTTTCAAATATAATTTTCCCAAGGATTAAATCTGTGAGAAGGGCATATGCTTTTAAAGAAATAAAACTTTACAAATTTTGTAGTGTAAAGAACAGAGTTATCAACCCAGTAATCATTCTATCCATTATTTTTCCAGTTTTCTTGAACTCCTCTTTTGAATTCAATAGCATCTGTTGGATACTTTTACAATTCTCTAGGCAGCAAAAAACCAGAAGTTATCTATAAATTTCCATGGATAATTTCAGTTCATGATGGAGCAGGAAACTGGAAATTACCTATACATTTCCAAGATAAAGTTAATATCTATATAAAACCAGCCATATTGCTAAATGAAGTTGGTAGCTACCTAAGTGATAAATCACAGGGGCTTTGGGAGAATGCTCTATTTTTTCAACAATGCCTAAAATTCCACGATTGTAGATTACTTACTTTGTCTTAAACTACACTTAAAATATAATTACTAATGGGTAAGGTAACAGTTGAAGCATTAGAAATAATTTATATAATACCGTAAATAACTTTATTATTCTTTTACTGATGTCATACTTTGGTAGGAGGAGGATGGAAAAAAAATAAAGACGCAGAATGGAGAAGACAAGAGTAAAGAAGATAAATTTCACCTACTGTTGATTTTGAGACAGCCCACATCTGCATATTTAGATTAGATATTTGTACATGATAATTAGAGAGCTATTCTACTGGGGTGTGTGAATGAGGGCTTAAACAAAAAGAAGTAACATAACATTCTGCAGTATAAGAAGTGTAATCAAATGAGATGGTATTTATCAGAGTGTGTAAGAGTTAAAAATGCAGGTGGTGATGGTGGCAGTTGCTGTGGTTAGAAATGCTAGAAGATTAGATTTAAAGCTGACTATAAATGTAAGAAAACAAAACGGTTGGCTAATTTTTAATTTCTTGACAGTTTGGTAAACTTATCTTAATAAACTGAAATTTTTAAAGTGAAACTTTAAAATAATTTTGTCCCATTTTGGCCAACTGTCATGAAAACATTAATCATGCAATTGTACGCAGTGTGAGTCACAGAGAGTAGAAATACTGGGGAGTAAGGAAAAGGATCCTGGATTTATATGCAGAGGGTCTGAGATCAATTCTTGATCTTAACACCATTATCCATGGAATTCAGAGCAAATCTCTCAACATCACTGAGCCTCATTCTCCTCATCTATACAACAATGATATTAATACCTATTCTAATCTACCTTCAAGAAATACTGCAAAGCGCAAGAATACAATGCTTTGGAAAGGACATGAATATTCTGGTGAGGTTTGTAATCTTTTACAATTATCATCAAGGTTTTATTTATATACACCAACATTTTAGAAAAGCTGTTATGAAAAACCCAATTTCCTTCCTCATAGATTAGAAAACACAGTGCAGCACAAAAAGTGCTACCCTAATAAAGACCTGTGGATAGTAGTAAACACAACACAAGGGACAAGGAAGGTGGCTAGGTAGCTTTACTAACTCAGCCAGGATAACAGGGGGATGCTTCCCTGAACCACAGTTTTCTCATTTGTTAAATGATGGGGGCATGGGATGATGTCAAAATTTCCACCATCTCTGAAATTATTATATTACCTGGCAAAATTCACTTTCCTTGATTTTCTTAAGTCTGAAAATATAAGAACTGTAGTGAACTAGTTTTTGAGCTAATATCTGAAGCAGGCATTTTTAAAACCTGTAAAACATGAGGGTGAATAGTGCTATCATTGGTATTTTAAACTGTTCATGTATTTTCTCTGACATTTTCGTTCCTTGTCATAGAGATAAAGGTCCTTTCCACTGGTCTGTTAAATGGGTTAGGAGAATTAAATTTCATTATTTTTTAATCTAAAATTTCCTTCACAATCTCAGGTATTATTTGATAGACTGTTAAGGTAGCAAAAATTAAATTCTGTTGAATGAGATAAATTGTGGGCAACAAGAACAAACTACATTTATATTTGTACAGGTAAGAAATATGCACATAATCAGATTATATTTCTCAGAATTGAACCTCAAAAGACAAAAGTTGAATTACCTGTCTTCCCTTAAGACCCCTCTTTCCCCGGATCCCAGGAACACCCTAGAATATATAAAAGTCAAAAATAAATATTTGTTGAAAAAAATGAATGAGTTAGACATTACAGATCTTTTTTTCCTCAAACATCAATTAATGAAGTATGACGAAGAGAAAAATGAATTGTTCTTTACACTGGTATGACATTCAGAAAAGCTTCAATATATTAATTTAACTGAAGTGTCTCCTTTTCTTCTTCATAACAGCATCTTGATTTTATTCTGGAATGTATCCTATCTGTACTTTCAAATGGGATCCTGACATTCCTCTGGTGATAGTTATCTGTCCAGAGGTAGGCATACAACCAAAGCTGGCATGACCAGATAAACAGGAAGGTCTTACTTTTCCAAAACCTAAGGGACAATCACCTCATCTCTGTCTCCCTATCTCTCTGGCTGGACATAAATGAAAGCACAGTTAGCTCTTGCACTGGCAATTCTGCAACTGTATGGGAAACCTGCCTTAGTGTAAAGCCAACATTAGGCAAGGCAAAGCAGAAAGATGGTATCACCGTGCTCAAGATCATATTGTGCCTAGATCTCACCTAACCTATAGATTTCTGGTCATGTAGGAAGCGGTAGGGCATAATACGTAAACACTCAAGCATTGGAGCCGAACATCTGTGTTCAAATCCTGGCTCTGCTCTTATAACCCGTATATAGTCTTAGATAAGTCTTTCTCTCTGTATGCCTCAAATTTTTTCATCTACAGTGAGAATAATAATAATAGTACCTATCTTACTGGGATTTGTGAGCATTAAAGGAGTTAATTCATATAAAGTATTTGCATAGTGCCTTGCATATATATAACCATTCAGTAAACTGTTTGCTATTACCGTTACCATCATTATTAAAAATTTCCTCATTTTTGAGCCAGTTTGAGTTGGGGTTTTCTGCTACTGACAGTCCAAAATATCCTCACTGATATAATCACGTTGAGACTTAGAATCACTTAGAAGCCTTAGAGACTAAGATATCTGCCAGAACCATGTAGCTTGGAATTTATAGTAGATACAGATAAGTTAGAAGATATCATTAACTGAAGTAATCCATCCACTTCCAATTCAACAGTGTTTGATACATACTTATCTACTGTCTTATCAAAAGGGTATGGGTGAGCAATAGGACTCATTTCATTAAGACTTTATATATTTTTACGTAATATAGCCAACCGTTTTTTCAAAAAATAAGGTAATTATTTTTTATAACTTTAGTAGCTCTACTAAATCTCTGCAGGAAACCCAAGGATAATACAGACAAAATTATATAAGCACTTTGTCAATTAGATATATATATACACATATGTACATTACTGACTCCCAGGAAGGAATTTTTCTCTTTGTTTTCAGGAATGATTAGCATTATACTCTTTTTGTTTGCTCTTCTCTACGCTTCTTCTCTACTCTCTTCTCTATACATACACAGTTTATAACATAATAACAACACACTGTTAGCTATATTATTCATAGTTTTAATGAAAATTTTGAAGTAGCCAAATAGTATTAGGACATGTTACCCATGATAGTCATAATATCACACAATTGTCTTATATTTATGATTTGAGACAGGTGTTAACATTTTCACATAGACTGGTCAAAACTAGTGAGCATGATTACAGGCAGTGTGCCTAATGTTGGTCAGTGATGGGATCCTTAAATTCAAGATGATAACATTTTGCAAGAATATATAATTTTGCTTTATTTATTACATTATTAACTAGAAATAAGGTCAGGAAAGTATTATATCATGAGCAGCAGAGTAATCACAATGTAAACTGTATATACTCCTTTGGTCAATGAGCAGTAGTTCAATTCTTTGCATGAAGAGATTGGAAACATGATCTATAAATCTGCTGTATCACATGGCAATTAAGTAGCTTAGTTGTGGGATCACACTGAAGATATTTCTGCAAGTGAAAGAAATGACTTGTATATTCACCAAGGGACAATCTTCATCTCATCTCATCAAAGGAAACTGGACATTTTGATTGTCACTGCAGCACATTTAAACTCTGAATATCTCTCCTCTGTCAGGAAATTCACAAGTGATTACAAGAAAATGTGATATAATTCACTCAAACTATATATTTGAAAAATTCATCCAGCAAAGAATAGTCAGGTTTACTTTCACTTGCAAAAACCAGTTTCCAGAAATGAAAACTCTGGCTTGAATAGCATACCTATAATAATAGTGTTGAATACTAAATTCTGAATATGATTATTTTCAAACCCAATGTTGTTCAATTCTATTTTTTCAATGAGTACTGACAGTAAAATGAAGGAATACAAATAGAAAGCAATGAACTGCATACAATGCTGAAAACTAGACATGATGGAATTGGAACGCCAGAACTCTGTTTTAAAGTAACAACCATTTGCAAAGATTCTATCTTTATTCACAAGTACCTTTATTCACAGTAGGCATCTGTCTCATACCTACATTTATGAACAGTTATCTTCCATTATTAAACAAAAAATATATCTTCTGAGGCTGGATTATTTACTGTATATTATACTATCAAATATAAGGCCTGTCAAGAGCTTGTGCTTAAAGGTTAATGAATTATAAAATAAAATTTTCATAATTAGGCATTTTAATATTCCAACTTGTGTTTTTTTTAATTGCATTTAAAATAGCTAACCATATATGTTTGTATCACCTTACTTCCTTAAAACAAAAGTCAGTAAAATTCCAGAGAGTCTAATTATATTTCCGGTAGGTGATTTTTCTTAAAGCCGCGTGCTTCACTCCATAAGATTCCCTGCCTGACACGTGAGCTTATAAACTCTGCGGTACTATTATAAGCATATCGCTTCAGAAATAATATTTGAAGGAAATGGACTTACTCTCTCTCCTTCAGGTCCCCGTTGCCCTACTTCTCCAGGAGAGCCAATAAAACCCTTAGAGGGAGCAAACAGTCTTTGTATTATTTCATTTGAATACTTACCCTGCAAGGAATTCTAAACAGAGATCATAAATTTGTTCGTAATAATATGAAACTCTAAGGCAGAACAGAATAAATAACTTCGTTCCTTTGCTTTACCACCTTCCTTCCAGAAGTTACAGACCTTTCCATTAAAAAAAAAAAAAAAAAAGAAAAAAAAGTAGGGAACATAACTGAAGATGTAGGGACAAATGAAAATCAAGACCAAATCCTTTTCTCTGTTGGATTTTATAGTGGGGAGAAAATATATAATTAACTAAAATGTAAGGCAGAATGGAAGTACCGAAAGATACTTAGTACAGAGTAAGAAGAAATCCATTCCAATGTGGCAGGAGGTAAAGGCAATAAAAAAAACACTTCAAAAGAGACTGGCACTTGAGACAGGCATACAGAGTAGATAAAATCCTGACAAACAGAGGATGGAGAAAGGAAACTCCAAGCAGAGCAATTATAGGAAATGGAAACAAAGAACTTCAGGAAGTGTCTCTAAATAGTAACGGATAACATTATACCTGTAAAATGCTTTGGAGAAGACCAAAGATCCATTGTATCCTAAAGAAGATTCCAACTGGTCTGACAACAAGGGGTACATATAAATAACAATGCAATGTACTTTATCCTAACATACTTTAGTTATATCTCTGTGGCAAATAAAAATCTCTTCAACAATTTAAAAGACAAAGTGTATGATAGTTTGGAGACTAGATTAAGGAGACCTTTAAATTTCAAGCTAAGAATTTTAGACTTTATATTTTATAAAACTGGAAGCTCCTGCCTTTAAGGCATTGTGGTAGTGCCCTGAGGTTAGGTTGTATTTCTAAAACATTAATCTATTGACAGGATATAGAATACATATGAGACAAGAAACAATGAATGTAGGAAAACCTGTTAGAAGGCTCTTTCAATGGTCCAAATTTGAAGTAATATGAGCCTGGATCATTGATTCAAAAAACATTACTTAAGTGCCCACTATGTGGAATACCATAAAAAAATAAAATAAAATAAAAAAAGAAATCTTGCCATTTGCAACGATGTGGATGGAACTAGAGGGTATTATGCTAAGCAAAATAAGTCAATCAGAGAAAGACAATTATCATATGATCTCACTCATATATGGAATTTAAGAAATAAAACAGAGGATCAAAGAGGAAGGGAGAGAAAATAAAACAAAATGAAATCAGAGAGGGAGACAAACCACAAGAGACTCTTAATCATCGGAAACAAACTGAGGGTTGCTGGAGGGGAGGTGGTGGGGGAATAGGGTAACTGGGTGATGGACGTTAAGGAGGGCACATGATGTAATGGGCACGGGGCATTATATAAGACTGATGAATCACTGAACTCTACCTCTGAAACTAGTAATACACTAAATGTTAATTAATTGAATTTAAATTTTAAAAATAAATTATATCCATTCACATGTGTAAAAGAAAAACTGTGAGCAAATCCAGAGAAAATTACTAAAACAGCCTTGGTACAGGATATCCCAATTCAAAGTGCCAAATGCAACACTGCCAAGAAGGTTCAACTGACTTACACATCATCACAATAAACGGGTTTTTTTGTTTGTTTTGTTTTTTAAGTAGGCTCCACACCCACTGTGGAGCCCAACACGGGGCTTGAATTCATGACCTTGAAGTCAAGACCTGAGCTCAGATTGAGTCAGATGCTTAGCCAACTGAGCACCCCCGGTGCCCCAATAAATGTTTATTTTTTAAATAAATACATATGTATAAACAGTAGGTCAAATAGTTTTACATAATGAGAAAAAAAGTGCCCATTATGTGCCAGGAGCTGTAATTAAAAGATGAATATGAAAGTCAGTGCCCTCAAGAAGTTCACAGTTTTTTAGGAAAGAAGGTCATACAAATAAATAATTATAACTTCATATGATAATTATAATATGATTATGTAATATATGATGTGATAAATACAAAATACAACAGAAATTTGGAGGCAGAATGACCAACATCACCCAGAGGGATGATTTAGGAAAGCTTTACAGAAGAGGCAACATTTGAGCAGGGCTAACAATGTACTATCATTCATTCAATCAATAAGAATGACATGACATGGCATTTATACAGAATTGCAAATAGTTCTCTATGCATGATAGGCAAGTGGTGAGCTTGGAAAGGGTAGCAGTGGCCACATCAAGAAAAGTCTCGTATGTAATGATGGAAAGTTTGGAATTTATACTGTGAGCCATTAAAAAAATATTTAGGCATAGCTTTGATACAATCAAATTTGCAGTCTATAAAATTCACTAGGTTAATAGTGGATCAACAGGTCTTTGTAATTGTCTCTAAAGACTGAGGCAAAGATGACTCTAAGGTTTGTAGTTGGACTGATAAGCAAGTGGTAACCACTGGTAGAAATACAGAAAACGAATAGGAATGCTATTTGGTAGAAAGAGGGTAAGTTTTCTTACTCATTTTGAGTCTATGGTGTTGATGAGGCATTCAAATGTAATTATCTTACCAGGGAACTGGAGATATGAGACTCACAGAAAGAGCTCATAAAGAGATAAGGTTTTTAGGACAGGTATGTTGGAGGCCTTACAGGTTACTAGAGCTCTGAGGAGAAAACAAAAAGACAAATTATCACCAAACCAGAGAGAGGCTGAAATGGAGGTGGCAAAAGCAGAATAATTTTACAGATACAGAGAAAAGCCCAAGTATAAGAGAATTTGAAGGAGAGATACAGGAGGCCATTTTGACTCAATTCTATAAAGGCTACTTTAATCAGAGAATGGGTGACTTCAGAGTGAATGCTTCCATAATAATATACATTAAGAAAGAATGCAGATTTTTTTAAAAGTAAATATCATTTGTAGAAGCAGAATGGCATTATTCACAATAGCCAAAAGGTAGAAGCACCCCAAATGTTTAACACATGAATGGATAAACAAAATATGGTATATACATACAATGGAATATTAGCCAGCCTTAAAAGGGAAGGAAATTCTGACACACGTTACAACATGGACAAACCCTGAAGACAATCAGGCTAAGAGAAGTAAGCCAGTCACAAAAGGATAGATACTGTATGATCCCACATCCATGATCCCACTTTATGGGTACTTATACTAGTCAAATTTATAGAGACAGAAAGTAGAATGGTTGCCTAAAGTTGGGAGGAAGTGAGAATGAGGAGTTACTATTTAAAGGGTATGGAGTTTCAGTCTGGGAAGATGAGAAAGTTCTGAAGGTGGATGGTGGTGATGGCTGCACAACAATGTGAATGTACTTCTTGCCTCCTGATATGGACTGAATTCATATGTTGAAGTGTAGTCCCCAATGTGATGGTATTCCGAGGTGGGCCCTTTGGGAAGTAATTAGGTCATGGGGGTAGAGCCCTCATGAATGCGATTAGAGGTGATTTCTATCTCAGCTATGTGAGGATACAGTAAGAAGGCAACTGTCTACAGCCCATGAAGTAGGCCGTCACCAGGTACTGGATCTGCTGGTGCCTTGATCTTGAATTTCTCAGATTGCAGAACTGCGAGATACAAATGTTTGTCATTTAAACCACCCAGTCCAGGGGCACCTGGGTGGCTCAGTCATTAAGCATCTGCCTTCGGCTCAGGTCATGATCCCAGGGTCCTGGGATCGAGCTCCGCATCGGGCTCCCTGCTCTGCGGGAAGCCTGCTTCTCCCTCTCCCACTCCCCCTGCTTGTGTTCCCTCTCTCACTGTGTTTCTCTCTGTCAAATAAATAAATAAAATCTTAAAAATCAATCAATCAATTAATAAATAAACAAACCACCCAGTCTACATTTCTATCATAGCAGCCCAAACTAAGACCACTAAACTATACTCTTAAAAATACTCATAAAATGGAAATGTTTATGTTATGTAGACTTTACCATTTTTTTAAGTAAATATTTCAGGAACCATTTCTGTTTTGCCTGGAATAACAACCTTGGGAGGGACTTAATCTTTGAGAGTGAAAGCTAGTTGGGTGTTGCCATAGTAAGAGCAGCACTCTTCTTTGACCAGGAAAAACACCTTTAAAATTCCCTATGTTCTACAGTTTGTATGAACAAGCAAAATTTTTTTAAAAAGAGAAAATTAGTTTCCTTCTACTTAACTTTAGTAAGTAAAGCATCTATAATTTGTTTGCTTAAAAGCCAAGCGTGTGGAGGATGTGAAAAATTTCTTGTAAAATGAAGCATCCAAAAACATTCCTGATATCAAAACATTTATGATTATGATGACATGCTATATATATTTTCAGAATCACCAGCTACAGATAGCCTCAAGTTTAAAAAGACTTAACTTTTATTTTAATATATACAACTGAATTTTTGCTTATAAATAAAAACAATAGACACCCTAACTGGTATACACTCATCATTGAACTAAGTAATCAGCTGAGAACTCAGGAGAAAGTGAGACCTCTACTCAACATAGCCTGAATAGGGTGCAAAAACATTTTGCAATTAAAGATTTTAATGAGTAATTATATTGGTGTTTCATAAAGGTTTCTTAATAATTATTATGCTGATGCTAACAGAAATAAAATGCCAGCAGCACCCACTAAGAAATCACATGGGGTTGTGGTCATTCTCAAGACACTACCCCTAAGGGGTGCCTGGGTGGCTCAGTTGGTTAAGTGACTGCCTTCAGCTCAGGCCATGATCCTGGAGTCCCGGGATCGAGTCCCACCTCGGGGCCCCTGTTCAGCAGGGAGTCTCCTTCTCCCTCTGACCCTCCTTCCTCTCATGCTCTCTGTCTCTCATTCTCTCTCTCTCAAATAAATAAAATCTTAAAAAAAAAAAGACACTACTCCTAGAGTTTAACGTGTAATGAAACAAAGAACATTAAAAAAATAACAACATATATGCTTTTGACTTTTAGATAGAAGGTTATATATCCAGTTAGAGGCAAATTTGTGTCACCAGTAGGGCCACTAAAAAGTCAGAAGAGGCCCTACACACTTCTACTTCTCGAGGCACCAAGCATATAATTACACAAAGAAATGCCAAAAGAGGGTTACAAAATACACATTTAACCTAGAAGTAATATCAGGGCACCTGGGTGGGTCAGTCAGTTAAGCATCTGCTTATGGGTCAGGTCATGATCCCAGGGTCCTGGGATCGAACCCCACATCCAGCTCCGCATTCAGCAGAAAGTCTGCGTCTGCTTCTCCCTTTGCACTCCCCCACCGCTGCTCATGCTTGTGCGTGCTCTCTCTCTCTAATAAATAAAATCTTTAAAACATAAAAGTAATATCATAACACCAAAAAATGGAATCAAATAATGCTGCCAGTCAAAAGATCATTTATCAACATGATTGATAAATATATTAATTTACAGTATGTAGCCTGTGGCATAGTCCAGTAACAGGACACAAATCAAATGAAAAACATTTTATAATCCTGTTGGTGTGTTTTTTGTGATTTTTGTCTTTTAATCTAATCTGGATTTGAAGTTAAAGTTAAAAGTCTACGTTTGAGACCCTCTGTGAATGTGAAGCCGAAAGAAAAAGGCTTCCTGAACCCTCCTGTATTCCCAAAGGAAAATTAAAGAATCAAATCAATTAAATTAATCAGAATATATATTTGTTATATTTTATTTATTTATTTTAAGATTTTTAATTTATTTATTTGACAGAGAGAGACACAGTGAGAGAGGGAACACAAGCAGGGGGAATGGGAGAGGGAGAAGCAGGCTTCCCGCTGAGCAGGGAACCTGATGAGGGGCTTGATCCCAGGACCCTGGGATCATGACCTGAGCCGAAGGCAGACACTTAACGACTGAGCCACCCAGGAGCCCCATATTTGTTATTTTTTAAAGTGCTTTTATAAAGCTGGCTGTCGAAACCTAAAACTATAACTTAAAAAGGGTTACAACACAGACAACAGTTTCCATACAAGTGAAGAAAAAAGCAACAAAAGGATGTATAATACGGTACAAAAGGATGTATAATATAGTGGTATAAAGAAGAACTTAGGTTTTGGGAATCACTGAAGCAAGATGAGAAAATATAGTAAGAGAAAACTACATGGTACCCAATAACATGTCTTGGAGTTATGAGTTCATGCACAGAAAAGACTCCCAAATTCCAATAAAACAATAAAGTCTGCATAGAAAATGCATTCTATATACTAGACACTATGGTTTAAGAATGTTAAGCTCAGGCAGTTCTTGACCACTATTCTCTACTTCCCAGATCCAAGTCAATACGTGCTTTTGGTACAGTTCCTAATAAAAAAATACATGACCTTTCTCCATTGTATTTTTCACTTAATATGGGGGTAGAGACAGGATAGGAGAGAGGAAAGAGTACATAGGTAAATGTGAGAAGACTTTGGTTCTTTGGCCAGCTAGGACTTTGCCAACTTTGGTAAATTCCTTAGCTTGCTATTTTCTCATCTGTAAAATTACTTCACAGGATTGAGAGCAAAATAAAAGGAAGAAAAAACATATGAAAGTATTATTTAGAAATTTTAAATTTAAAGCATCATTATAGCACATACTGTTTAAATACTTTATGCTTTATTTGAAAAAGGTATTTTATTTTTTATTTAGTTATATTTTTTAAAAGAGAGAGGGATGGGGCAGAGGGAGAGGAAGAGAGAGAATCTTAAGCAGGCTCCACACCCAGAACGGAGCCTGACATGGCGCTCCATCTCACCACCCTGAGATCATGACCTGAGCCGAAATCAAGAGTCGGATTCTTAACTGACTGAGCTGTCCAGGTGCCCCTCAAAAAGGTATTTTAGATAATATAAGGCATAAACGTAGATTCTGGAAAATAACTTGCTTTTAAAGGTAGAGAATTTTAAAAACAAAAATTCCAGTTTACCTTTTCTTATTTTTCCTAGACTAGATTTGATTTTAATTTGTAGCACACTATATAAGATATCGTAATTTTCTCACTTCCTTAATGATTAAAAGTGACTAAACTCTTTAGTGGTTTGAAGTGCAATGGTATACTCTTGATATGATAAGCTTATTTCCTTCTTTGCAGATTTTTTTTTACTGCAGATAGTTTTTATATCATATTATCTCAGCCTTGAAATTAATATGCAATTTTTTGCCTCTTTGTATTTTTTATCATGATTTCTTAGGTCTATATACGTTCATATATAAATTATACTACAAATGTTGATAGAGTCCATTCTAACATACCAGACATTATGCTAGGAGCCAGAAAACAATAGAAAAGAATGAGGTAAAACCTACTACTATAAGGCTGCTTTCTGTGGCTATTAACAGGGAAAGCATCTATTAAACAAATGTACTTCTTTTCAGGCTAACCTGGCATTACATTCAAAGTTCCTACGGAAGTGTGAAACTGATACCTATTTTACAAACTTCATTTGATTTTTATGCAAGCATGCTTACAAAATGATGAAAATGTTTACTTACTCGTACACCTTTAGGACCTGGATTACCTTCTGGTCCAGCTAAACCCTAGTGTGAACAAAAGACATCATTATCATACTACAGTATTTTGAAAGCACTGTTGATAAATAAAATAAAATGGTCATATAAAGAGGTATCATTTTCACAAGTATAAAATTCAGAACTAGGTACACTTAATGAAGACTATATGTGTTCAAGGAGTTTTAGAATTTTAGAGCCAAAAGAGGTACTATATATATAATCTATACAAAAACATATTTTAGATATCTAAAAAAGGTAAATTAACACACAGTATAAGATGCAAAAAAATAAATTCTAATTAAATTATTTCTCATTGGAAAACTGTGTTTTTTTAAAGCACTTCTACTTAACTTATCTAAAATATATTCCTATAATTTAAAAATCAATACATTTTTAACTTCAATCTCCATATGCTTGAGTACTTATATATCTTTCAGACAACACAAATCATCACTTGGTGGTAAGACTCTAATATACAATACTCTCCATGTATTTTTAAAGGCCTAAAATATGGAATTTTGTTAACTATAGATTACTTTTTGGCATTTTCATTTCCCTCATTCTTGAGAATAAAAAAG
This sequence comes from Eumetopias jubatus, assembly GCF_037043125.1. Classification (NCBI taxonomy): domain Eukaryota; kingdom Metazoa; phylum Chordata; class Mammalia; order Carnivora; family Otariidae; genus Eumetopias; species Eumetopias jubatus. Next base: position 35,353,601 of record NW_028274810.1, on the reverse strand, counting down.
ATATTATAACTATAGCTTTCTAGTATGCTAAATGAATAATTAATTTCAAGAGTAAGTCTTCAATTCATGAAAACCTCAGAAAGAAAATTTGTTCTATTATTAGTCTATATGAAATAGATAAAGTTATAAATGAGAGGAAAATAAATATAAAATGTTTAGAATGAATTTTCAAAACTGTATAAAAAGACTTCAATTCATTTCAGATAAAATTATTCGGTAGTGGTATACATAGCACTGCCAAACTGTGTCTCAAGTTTTTATAACTCTGCTATTAAAAAATAACGCTTGTTATACAGTCTTAACTCTTACCATTACTTCATTATAGTGAGTGGCAGTATTGTAAAATCAGTAGCAGGATTGTTTTAAAATCTTATTAGACCCTTGGGCATTTTAATTTTGAAGTTTCCACTGTATCACATCACACGTTTAAAAACCCTACTCCCATTTTAAACAAAACTTTCTACAGTAACATTTTTAAAGATTTTTACAATTTTAATTTTGAAATTATTTTGCCATGAGGCATTCATTATTTAATAGAAATAAACCAATTATTATTTGAACATTAACTCTGAAAATCAGAACATACAATGCATTAATGAAAAGGAACATAAAAGGAGAAATGTAAATATAGTTACCTCACCTGCCTTCCAGGGTAACCACGTGAACCAATACTACCAGTGAATCCTAGAATTCCCTGAAATAAAAAATAAAATAAATGAAACAATATAACAAAATCAAAAGAAGCCCAAGGAAACAAATTTGGCACAATTATAATACCCAAGTTTTTAAAGAAATTTTTCCCCGTAAAAGTACTAAGGGTCCTGAACATTGTGTATCTGACTGAAATCACCTATTTGAAATAAAAATGAGCCAAAATTATTAAATAGAAAAATAAAACTGTCAGATTAGGGGCCTTAAATGAGATACAGACTATTAATAATGATAAATCTAGGATGGAAAAATCCAGCACTACATAAAGAAGACACTTATTCTAGAAAAAGAGTTGATACATTTCTTAATAACCAGTATCTTTTTACATTGAATTCCTTCTTACCTCAATCATCTCACAACTCTCCTTAAGTGTCTAAGCATGAGCCCCAGAAGACTAAAAGGGGCAGTGAACCTTAGAACAAACCTCTTCTTCCTTCCTAAAGTAAACTCATTCTTACAGCAAGTCTGATTAAGAAATGGATATTAAGTGGTAAGTACCTTTATCATGACATAGATCCATCTAAAAATTAAAACTAACTTTGGATGGTAAACTCATTTTAAATTGACAACTTTGTATTTTTAATTTTAAAACAAGGTTTGCTGAAGAAAGGAGACTCAAAGGCATAAGAAAGGAAACCTGCTACAGAATTGGGGGGCGGGGGGGCGGGGATCAAGTGAGAAGAAATACCTCCACTTTGTTTTTACTTTTCTTTCATTGATAAATTCATTCATTAGTTTATCCAGAGTTTAGGCGTATTAAATAATTCTTGAACCAAGGAAATGGCCAGAAGACTGTATGTTGACCTGCCTTTACTTAAACTCAGATGGTGACAGCAATGTTAAATTTCATAGATTATTTATTTATTATGTAAAATTCATTTCCTTCTTATTGTTTGTAAGAGATAAAAGACACTAGCCCTTTGCCCGTCTGCTCTGAAGCACACAGAAGAGTGTTACCTTCAGTTTAAGTACAAAAACACTATAAAATTCCTAAAAATTTGGAAAATCTATAGTAAGAACAGACAAAGGAAAAGGCAATTGGAGGATCACAGATGAACATTTTATTAGACATGAAGGCTCCTAATATATCTTTATCTCCACTTTTCTCAGAATCTCTCTCAATTTTGTTCTCTTCTCATTTCTCTCCCTCCTCCTCTCCCCTTCCTCCAACAATTACCATTTACTGAGCCCTTTTTATGTGCCACTCACTATGCCAAGCACATTACATCAGCTTTACATCTATGAGATAGATACTATTTTCTCTATTCTACATTTGAAGAAAGTAAGATACAGAGAAGTTATGAAACTTGCCCAAGATGCTATAGTAAGTAGCAGAGCCCGAATATGAACTCAGACAATCTGACAAAAGTTGTCATGTCATGCACACACACATACATATATATATATATATATGTGAACTATATACGTATAGACCATTCATCCATACTATATATATATATATATATATATGACATATATATATGACAATGGACAATTTAACAGAATGTCAATAAAACAGTGGCTTTCTGAGAAGTACAGAATAAAATTCTTATCTACATATGGAGAGATTTATCCTATGAATTTCAGAAACCATATTTCTGTACTAAATATCACCTTATTAAAAACATGTTCAATATATAGTATCATATTCCCATAACATTCATTTAGCACCTATCATATGCCAGGCACTATTTTAAGTATTTTATATGTATTATCTTATTTAATCTGCCTAAACCCTATAAGGTAGGTGCCATTATCCCTATTTTACAGATTAAAAAATGAAACATACAGTATCTGTCACCAGTGGAAAGTCACTCAGCTAGTATGTGGGAAGCGAGGATTTGAATAAGCATGTCTAATTCCAGAGACCACCATCCAAGGCTGCTTCCCTAGCGTAGTTCTAAAATGTACATAACTTCCAATAGTACTCTAGGGAAAGCCCTCTAATTATGAGATTTGCTCCAGTCTATTTACAATTGCTTCCTTTATGCTTCATCCAATTCTAAAATACACAGGCCTATATCCAGACATTCACAAAACCTCATATTTGGGTATGCCAATAGAAAGGAGTGAAAAAATTAAAAGGGCTGTTTTTATTCTGTAGGTCACTGTCTGGCTAAGACCAACCACCATCCCTTTCATTCCTCTCCTAGCCAAATTAGATTAATTGAGCTCTATTAAAAAGCAATCTGTTTTAAGTCATAAAGGAAATCTGATTTTGAACGGATTTTCATAGAAGGTGTTAAGGCAACATGTAGAGATCTAAAACATTCCAGCTGCAAAGAGAAATACACAAAAAAATTCTGGGGGATGGCTAAATTCTGCTATCCTGGAATGGCAGTAGACAAAGTAAACAAGTAAGCTTTCAGTAGTCTTATATGGTATAAACATGTATATGCCAACCACACTCTAAAATCACTATGACAACCACAGAAGCTCAAAAGAAACTCAAAGCAAACATTACAACTTAAAATTCACTATGCACTTAAAATTGGTTAAAAACAAAAAAAGTTGGCCCACTTAAATCTATAGATTGAATGGAGCAATTTAGACACAAAGATCTATCTCTAGACCCTGGAGAAATTAGGAATAGGAAACTTGCCCCAGTCCTACTTCTAACACCAAGAATTAAAAGCACAAGCTCTGAGAAAATCAAGACTTCATTGGGAATCCCAGCACTGCTACCAAGTAGAATTAGTAAAGTAGAATAATAATATCTAGGTCACAGGATTATTGTGTGGAGAAAACAGAACAATGTGTAGAAATACATTTAAAAGTGGGAGAAACTGCAACAATCCTTAGCATTGCTGTGCATTAAATTAGTTAACATACGGAAATAATAAATAATTATACCACTAGAAGTTATAGTTGATAGTAGGTATAGTTTAGCAATTAATAAGAATTCAGTAAATGACAGCTCTAATTACTAGCACTTGCACAGATGATAAAATTATTTTCCAAATGCTTGTTGACCAATTTATAGATATTTTCAAAATTTTTCAGAAGTAAATGTCTCCTAGCAAACTAGTTATGCTCCTCTTAATATCCAGTGGTTCACAGTTAAAATGCAAAATGATTTTAGATGTATTTCACAGTTACCACCAATTTTGCCTTTTTTTCTGGAAATAAACAGAATGGAAAGCCATAACTGCTCCAAAATACATTTTCCAACCTTTAAAACTGATTTTAGACTCCTAAAATGCACACTCTCAGAACAATAACAAGTATACTAAGAACTAGGTTATAGAGCAGTTGTGAGAACACTTGTAAGTATTAACATGGTCAATTTTTCATTTACTTGTGAAATATTAGGTTTTCTTTATTAGAACCCAGACATTTGTGTCAAAGCAGTTTTCTAGAGTTTTTTTTTAAAGATTTTATTTATTTATCTGACAGAGATAGAGGGACACAGCGAGAGAGGGAACACAAGCATGGGGAGCGGGAGAGGGAGAAGCAGGCTTCCCGTGGAACAGGGAGCCCGATGCGGGGATCGATCCCAGGACCCCGAGATCATGACCCGAGCGGAAGGTAGACACTTAATGACTGAGCCACCCAGGCACCCCTAGAGATTTTTTTTCTCCCCAGGGACTAATCCTTCCTGTCCTTCCGACTTTTTTCCCATAAATGCTTTTTAGCACTTGTTTGATCTTCAAGAAACTGAGATTGCACTTGTTACAGATGACATTTATCACTTTACTTGCTACTTCTAGTAATTAGTAATCTTGAAAAACTGTGCCTCAGGACTGAACAGAGTATACTGTCCCACTTAACATGAATGAAAGAGAAAATTAGCTTTATTTCATTTATATCTTTCCCTCAGGGACATTCTATCACATTTCTTTCTGGAGCTCTCTTTAGGGCTTCCTGAGGCTCTTTGCTGAATCTGCAATAACGGTGTCCATCACCCTAGTTAGTTTCTTATCTCTTATCCTTTTCACTGCTTTATTTATACTGACCTAGTATATACTGTATTGAAAACAAGAGATATGGCTTTATTTTTTTTCCCTATGACATATGATATATTATTTTCTGGTAGGAGAGAGCAATAATAACATGATTAAAAACTAAAGAGTTCCCAAACTATTCTGACTTTAAATATGTGCATATGTGTCTAATGGACAATAACATATGTGCTATTCTAATTTGGATTTTTATTAAAATTTATTTACATTCCCTTATGCAAAGGTCAGGAAATTAACAGCTATTAATAGGCTTTTGTAAATAGGCAAAGCCCTGAAACCGTATAAAAAATCAAATATGTGGGGCGCCTGGGTGGCTCAGTCGGTTAAGCGTCTGCCAGGATCCTGGGATCGAGTCCCGTGTTGGGCTCCCTGCTCAGTGGGGAATCTGCTTCTCCCTCTCCCTCCAACCCTCCCTTCCACTTGTGTGTGTGTGTGTGTGTGTGTGTGTGTGTGTGTGAGCACGAGCACGCTCTCTCTCAAATAAATAAAATCTTAAAAAAACACAAATGTGTGAAAGAAAAAAATGAAAACAAAAAAATAAAAATAAATAAGTGTGTGTGCATGTGCATGAATATGTGTGTTTTCTGGGGAAAGAGTTCATAGCATTTATTACATTCTTAAAGGGGCTTGTGAACCTCAAAAGTTTAAGAACTGCTGTTCTGGAACATCTTAGGCAGATAGTTAAAGTCAGTCAGGGATTCAGGAAAAAAAACAAAAACAAACCTATAACATGATCAATTGAAAAATTCTGTCTTACACTAAAGAGAGTGAAAATCACTGAGAAGGAAATTTTAATAAGTGGGGGAAAATAATCTCTCAATGGAGTTCACTAATGTGTGTCTTTTTTACTGGAGAAGATACAAGTTTTATAAATGAAGTACTTACTGGTTCACCTTGGAGTCCTGGGAGCCCTGGATAGCCTTTGAGTCCCTGCAAGGTTAAAGGTGAAGACATGCTATGAACCATAAGCTCATACAAGCCGAAAACTAAACAAAGGTTCTAAGTTGTTTTTATCCCAACTTTTGGTTTCCTCATCAATGCATATTTATAATTTATTTCTTATTTATCTTTTTAATATGAGTATTTGAATTATTTGTTACTATCAACAAAAATGGTAGCATACTATTGAATAGAGAATAAAAACAGCATCTTTTATATAAAGCTGGCATCCAGCAATGGATCTGTTAAATCTTACTGAAGCTTTTAAAAAGTTGATTTTAGTTTATTATTTATTAATTTATTATTTATTTATTTATTTTTAGAGAAGTGAGGAGGGCAGGAGGGAGAGGGAGAGAGAATCCTAAGCAGTATCCATGCCCAGCACAAAGCCCAAACCAGGCTCTATCAAGTTGGTTTTAGTTTGTTAATGCTGAAGCAAAATGCCCTCAGACATAATCTATTTGTAATTACTGAAAAACTGGACCATAATCTGGCCATTTCTCTAATCCAAATCATTGTCACCACACTCCATGAATGACCCAAGAAAAACCAAAGAGGCTGCTCATGGGTCCTATGAAAAAAAGTGGTTTTATAGAGCTAAAAAATTAGTATCAAAAATTTTTTTCCATATAATAGAACCCAAATCAAATCTTTAATCTCCATTACTAATACCCTAAGACATAAAATAGATAATATCCTTTCTCTTGTAGAAAGATCTGTGAGCAAGATGAAGGAAGCTAAACAAAAGAACAGGAAGAAAGAAATAAAGGAACACTTTGGAGTTTATTTTTATAGCTCTAATCAATAATCAGTAAATCAACCGTTTACTAGGTTTTGACATCTACAAAACAACAAGAAAAATTCCCTTTTCTTAGGAATCTCATAGGACCTCTGGGCACCTGTGTAGCTCAGCTGGTTAAGCATCTGACTCTTGGTTTCGGCTCAGGTCATGATCTCAGGGTCTTGAGATGGAGCCGTGCATGGGCCTCTGCATTCAGTAGGGAGTCTGCTTTTCTCCCTCCTCCCCTCTCCCTTAAGCATGCATGTGTGTATGTGTGTGTGTGTCCTCTCTCTCTTTCTCTCTCTCAAAAAAATAAACAAATCAAAAAAGAGAGAGAGAGAGAACCTCATAGGATTTTAAGCAAATTCTAACTCAAAAACTGAAATGATTTTGAGCATACAAATATTAAAAACTTGAAATTAACGTACTGCAAACTGAAGGTAAGTTTTTAGAATTTCAGGATATAGAATAATGGAGTCAAAGAGTCATTCAGGATTAATCACTGAGGGCTTTATCAATCTGTATTAATGAATTAGAGAAGGAAGTAATGCTTTGGCTAGACAATGAGGAAATCAGAAGAGGTGCCTATTTGAAAAATAAGGAAGTGATTTAAGCAGCTTCTGAGATGTTAAACTTAAAGCAACAATAAAATGCTGAAGTAAACAGGTCTCTTGGGAACCAGAGAAGAGACCGGAAAAACTAAGAGAACAAGTTTAAAGACAGATTTTTGTGTTCTCTCTATGTTATATGTAAGCGTATTTAGCCACATTGAGGTAACAAAAGGAAAAATCAAGAGGGCAGAGGAAAAGGGCTATCCTGTGGGAGCTTGGTCCTTTTGTGTTTAGACTATTAGAAAGAGAACAGAGAAGTCGTCGTGAGAAAGAAGGAGGGAAAAAAGGGGGGGGAAAGGAAGAAAGGAAATTCACTGAGCTACTATGTGCCAGATGTTGTACCAGCCACTTCCAAATACCTCTGTTGATTCGATGGCAATCCTACAAAGTAGGTATTTCTCCCATTTTTACAGAAAACAAAACAGTTCTGAGAATTAAGTGATTTGACCAAAGTGATACAGGTAGCAAGGTGGAATCATGTCAGTTTGACAGATTTACCAAGAATTGAGGATCCTGCCCTTCTACTTATTCTAGATGCATGTAGTTGTCAAATACACTCATTCTCATCAATATACACAAATGTTAATTATAGATCACCAAGACAAATCAACCAAAGGAATTATATATTTCATAAACTTGGTGTTATTAAAATTACTCATCTACCAACAACATCTAATAGACCCAAAGTTTTAGCTCAATTTTGCCCTGAGTTTATACTTTTTTTAAGATACCTAAATATCAGCCTAATTACAAAACCCGAGATATACTGTTCTCAGTTGTCCAAGTGTTAGGTGAGATTCCACAAGTAAAAATATTATCAGAGCTAAGTTTCTTCACTTTTTATAATAGAACATAAGAAATGTCTTCAGCATTAAGGCAGTGGCGGTGGCTCCCTAGGATGGGACAGCAGTTCTAGGAGGGTGGGTGCTAAGAAGCTCCTGAGAAGTGTCAGGAAGATGAGGAACAAGGAGCCAGGGTAAGAGGCACATAGGTAGAGAAACCTCTGTCCTAAGCCTATTTCCTTTTCCCTTTTTTTTTTAAAGTACGTGTTTATTTATTTACTTATTTATGTTTATTTCTGTGAATACTTGAGTCTAACTACATGCTTCCCTTTCTTTGGCTACCAGATGTTTTTCCAACCAGAGTTTCTTCCCTCCCCTAACCCATGATAAACAGAATGCAGAGGCAGTACAACTTCTTTAATTTACTTCTCTGAAATACTTTGTAATGGTGAACTAGACATGTTAAACATGGTATCTTCTGTATGTAAAATTTCCTTTGAAGGGATTGTGCCATATCCAGAGACTCTAATAAGGAGGCAGCAACAGTAATGATCTTTTCTTCATGAACTCACTCCTACTCCACCTCAGCCACAGGACACAACACTTGATCTAAGGGAGACCAATATCAAGTCTGGGCAGTAGCCAATGAAGTCACTTGGAATAAAGAGTTTTGCCTAAATAGGAACAAGTCAGGTCAGTCAAATCCTTTTTTTAATTAGGTTAAACTATTTTTTTAAGAAGGAAAGAAAGAAAAATTCAGGTACTTAGTAGTGTGTGGGGGGGAGCTGAATTTCCTTTTATTGTTAGCATTATCTGGTTACTTGGGTCTATAAGAAAGTCACTACTTTCTTTTTTTTTTAATTTAGCTTTCACTGAATGAAAAACAAAGGCATTTCATGAGTCAATTTGGGCTTAGAGGCATGAGAAGAATTTAAGTAAGATTGATTTATGTATCAGAGAAAAAAACAGATTCAGGCACATGATATAAAATAAAGATAGAGACTGAGAGTATAGAATAGAAGAGAATGGATCAGGTTGGAGGCTTTTATAGTATAGTGAAAGATAATTATAAATCAGATTTTAGTGGTGGAGTAAGAGATGGTATATAAGCTCCTTACAGAGTTTAAACTGAAGTTCTTTATTTTATTCAGTGTGGTATCCTCAGTGCCTAGAACAGTACCTGACTCACAGAAAGTGCCCATTAATTAATTAATGATGAGACTTTGATGAATGAATGAACTGATGGAAAGACTTGAATGGATTTGAGTTACCTGAATGGAAAATAGATTCTAATTCTTTTTTTTTTTAAGACTTATTTATTTATATATTTGAGAGAGAGAGAAAGACAGAGAGGGTGTGGGGGTGGGGAGAGAATCTCAAGCAGACTCCCTCCTGAGCACAGAGCCTGATGCTGATGAGCTCCATCTCACGACCCTGAGATCATGACCAAGTCCAAATCAAGAGTTGGATACTCAACAGACTAAGCCACCCAGGTGCCCCAAAAATAGACTCTAACTTTAAGTATCTAATATGACATCTCAATTCTCTTAATGTTAAAATGAAAGGTAAATAATTAGGACAAAGAATGTCTTCACTGTGTTCCTTTGGTTGCATCATGTAGAGTCTCTCAAATGGCAGCCAGTCCCAGGATCAGCTATTTCGTCTATAATTCCATTTATGTTCAATTCTAATTTTAAGTCCTCTGTTATCACTATTCCTTTTTTTTTGCTATACTCTCATCTTTGTTGGTAAAGGACATCTTTTGATTTTCCATTTGTGTAAAATATCACATAGGTTTATCACTGAGAGACAAGGAAGCGACACACTATACACTTTGCTGTCTGTGCATGAACTGACTAACAGATGTGCCCTTGAACAATCACCAAGAGACTGAATGAAATGATGTGACTGGTCGTATCTGTTATTTATGCAGTTTTTGTGGTTTATTTTGTTTTGTAGACTGAAGAGAGAGTAGCAAAATTTGTACTTTATGCAATTAATCACAGTTAACAATTGCAGTAAGTGCAATCTGAAACGTTGCTGGGAGACTGGGTGATATTTAATTAAACATGGTAACTGAAATCTGTGTACATGGGAATCATGCAAAGTGAGGAATGCCTAATATATATATATTTTTTTCACTAGATGGAAAAGACTTATATTTACTCAGATAAGGATTTTTCCTACATATGAGAAAGCATCCCCTATGGTATAAGACAGCTTCTGTATTTGTCACCCTACCATTCTACCTTGGGCCTCCTTTTATAGACTTTAGGTTTCAGAAAGGTAGAAGCATTCCTCTCTAGAACCCACAAAAATGCCAAAGAAACTGGAGAGTAGATGATTTGCCTCTGGCACTCCCTTTCTTAAAACCCTCCAGTAGCTCTCTATTACCTGATAAATTAATATATATGAGTGATACATGATACAAGTTCCTCTATAAGTTGTCCCCTGAATACCCCTCAAGCCTTATCTCCTTCTTGCCCATGAGCCTTTCTTTACACTGACACCTGTGTGTTAGACGACATACATATGTCTATTAACTACAGTATCATCAGGATAACTGCTGCTCATCCTCAAGATGCAGTTCAGATGTTGCCTCCTTCCCTGTGCCCTAAACACTCTCCCACCTCCTGCCCCTGGAAGTTTGGGTAACCCTCAACTATGTCCTATAATAACCTTTTTATATCTTCACTTTTGTCCTTGCCATGGCATAATTCATCTTTGTAATTTACTTTAGTGTGCTTTCTTTTTTAGACACTAAACTACTCAAAGACACAAACTGTACCTTATTTACATAACACTGGTTTCCTGAATGATATGCAAGGCAAAAAGATATTACTAAAACAACTGTAGCATTCCAGAGTTAGTGACAGATTTTATCTCCAGAAGGAAACTGCTCTTTTGTTTGAGGCAATTTCCCTGGATCTTTTGCTTCTGTCTAGTGTCAAGAAGCTGAGGCAAAGGTGGGCTAACCTTGTATATAATCATGTGAAAGGCAACATCACTGAGAGATTAGTAAACAGGTTAACTAGTTCTACTCAGACTACCAAAAATGGGCTGAAGTCCTGAAAAGAGGACCCAGGGAAAATAAGACACTCATTTGAAAAGCAGATACTAAGGAAGAAGATGACCACTAGGATTGGGTGAAAGGGCACAGTCAGTTAAACTTAAGAGCAGCAATCTTCAGTCACTCACTAAGAATACATGCCAGACACTAGGCTGAGATACCACAGTGAATAAAATATAGTCCTTGCACATAAGGACGCCTAAGTCACTCATATATTTCCCTTTAGCCATTGCTACTTCACTGTAGTCTGAAATCAATATTAAGTTTCATTTCTCTGTAATATAACAGCATTAATTTACAGATTAGGTAATTCCAACTTTCCAGTGAAACTTGTCAAACACTACAGGACTCATAGCAACAATGCCTTGAGGAATACAGACAAAGGCCTATAACCATGTTTTGGCCAAAATAACCAGAGGAAACTATGGCAAAATTGAGAAACTATGATATGATGACCATAAAAAAAGAAACCCTAAGCAAGAAGTCAGAATGAGATGAAAATCAATACCTATGAGAATGTAAGCACTTCTTGGGGGAAGGCAATACATTTCCTTAAGTCCTAAGAATAAGAAGTTTAAATTAAAAAAAAAAAAAAATAGAAGGAGGATCCCAGATAAATGATGAACTTGAAGGGACTCAAATTATAGGATGACTACCACACAAACCTCTCTATTCTACCTGCCTCCCCTTCTTGGAACATACTTCCCTCATGCATACAACAGACTTGTGCCAACATTTGCTCCAAACTCCTTGCAATACTGACCCACCAACCTCCTTTAATCAGCACTCAGTTTTTACTCTGGTCCCATAAACCCTAGTAACAGTCCTTCTCAACTAGTTCTCACGGAGAAAAAGAGTATGATAAACTAATTCTCAAAATGGGGCTACATGACAGATAGCAGCTTTTCCTGAGTACACGGAATTTTATTTTTAATTTCTGAAAACTGAAATACTTTTAGCCAAATGAGTTTATCCTTAATGTTAAAATGTCAATCACAAAAGCCAGACAGAGGAAAATATCTTTGGACACAGGGAAGTTTTCAAAATCCCGCCAATTACACCACTCTGGCAACCACTGGCTTGTCTGTGGGGGAGCTCAGTACCGAACTGCCTGGCCCTCTGTGTCCCCTTCAGTTAGTGGGGGCGGGGGATTGAGGAGGAGTTGGCCACAGTGGTGCCAGCATAGCTCCTATGCAGTAGCATTTGTATTAGACCTTCAGTACTACACTTGGATTGGAAACCAACCCAAAGTGAAGTGTAGCTTTGCAGGTTCCTACCAGGAAAGTGGGCAAGTGAGAAAATAATCTATAGAGATAGCTCTGTAGAAACAGTAGAACTCTCCTTATTTCTCTCTCCATGCACCGATTGTATGCCAATCCTGATTTTTTATTGCTGTTCTCATGGACATTCAGTATTTTAGCTCCTTAGTACTGCCCTTGCTTTAAATAGATTATGAAAAGCTATATAGTTTTTGAGTGACTAATAAATCCCAGTGCATTCCCCTTGATACTTTCCCTGTTTTTTTCCTTTCCAACTTTATAAAGATATTTACTGTGTACCTCATTCATATGTAATGGAAATTTTTTTAAATAATTGAAAATAATTCCATTAAAACAGAATAAGAATTCACACTGATTTGTAATTATTGCTAAAACCATAGTAGTTAGTATTTTTCATATTCAGAAAAATACTGCCATACATTATGCATAAAAATCTGTATGACAACGTGCGCATCATATTTCACAACTGCTGTGAGTTATATGCCTGTATGCTAAGATGTGCTTAACTGCTCCCATCTGGCTTCTCCTCTTGATTCTAGAAAAACTGCTCCAATTGAAATCATTGTTAATGTTCTTACAATTTTAAATAGCAGACTTCCAATATTAATATAGAAACTGATTGGCTATATTAAAAAACAATTTAAACTCCGTGTGGAGTCCAAGCTCAGAATTAGGACTCTTGTCCTCCATCCAACACAGCATGCACTCTGGATCCAACTTATCTGCCTTTGGCACAAATTTAGACACTTAGTGAGAAGTAAAAACATACTTTAGTTCCTAGGAAAATAAGAGGACATGAAAGTGGCTAAATTGAGGCAGTGTAACCAGTCAATCTGGGGAAACACAGTGCTTGTTAAGATGTTAATACTGGTTTAAAAAAAAAAAAAGTTGAGAGGCGAGAGATAAAAAAGAAGAAAGGAAAGAAGCAAAATAAACTCTACTGAAGAGTGAAAAAAAAACCTTGCTACTGATTTATTCACTTCATTCTCTCAATATTACTTCTAGTTTTCGGAATGTTTTCAACATCAACCTTCTGTTTATCTCAACAGTTTTCATGAGCTCTCACTGTGCTCCACATGTCTTTCTTGCAGCCATTTTCAAGATTACTTGAGTATGGCTTATATTAAAAGAATTTTAGTATTTCCAGATAGTCCCAGCAAAAAGGAATAATGAAGTCATTATTATCTGTCATCCAAAACTATATCTGTTCCCTTGGCTCTCATGGAAAACAAAATTTTACTTCCTCTTGCATACATGCCTGGGACAGTGAAAAGTACTGAAATACACATCTAACAAAAATTAGCTTAACAAACTAATTAATTAATGGGGAAGCAGTATTTGAAGTTAATAAGAGCAGTCATATGTCAAATAGGCCTGGATTTGAGTCCTAACTCAGCCAATTAATAATTGTGTGGCCTTGGGTAAGTGATTTATACTAAACATACTGTTTGTCTCGATGAGGTTTTTTTTTATTTCTTTATTTTTATTTTATTTATTTATTTATTTATTTATTTATTTATTTAAGATTTTATTTATTTATTTGAGAGAGAGAGAATGAGAGGGAAGAGGGTCAGAGGGAGAAGCAGACTCCTGGCTGAGCAGGGAGCCCGATGTGGGACTCGATCCCGAGACTCCAGGATCATGACCTGAGCCGAAGGCAGTCGCTTAACCAACTGAGCCACCCAGGCGCCCAAGGTTTTTTTTTTTTAAAGATTTTATTTATTTACTTCTTTGAGAGAGAGAGAGAGCACACATGCGTGTGCATACATGAGTCAGGGGAGGGGCAGAGGGAGAGCCAAAGAAACTCAAGCAGACTCCACGCTTAGAGCGGAGCCTGACCTGGGGCTTGATCTCACCACCAGAGATCATGACCTGAGTCGAAACCAAGAGTCGGACCCTCAACTGACTGAGCCACCCAGGCACCCCACAATGAGTTGTTTTTAAGATGAAAAGAAACAGGGCTCAGCAGAGCAACCAGAATATTGCACATAATAAAACAGCTACTATTGATATTAGCATAATAAATGTAATGATATTTCACAAAATAGTTTAGTAGATAAAAAGATGTAGTAAACTTCATCTTAATCAAAACCCAAGTATCTTGTTTATCTCTCATAATATGCAAAGAACAGTTAAACGCACAGTGGATTCAGTAGCAATAAGTTTCATCTCTAGATCCTGCCATAATTTTGAGTGACCATGAGCAATTAATTCTCTTAACCTCTCTGGACTTATCTTAGATTTCTCACTTAAAAAGTGAATAACTTGAGTTCTTGTCTTGACCTTCAGAATTCACCTAGCACTGACACTCTGGGTAGAAATGCAAGGATGAAAGAAACAGGAGCCCCAGGTTACAGCTAATATGAGCCATTATTCTAGGTTCTTCTAGCATGGATCCTGTTTGCAAGGAAGTAACCTAGAGTGACCTAGGTTTTTCAAAACATGAACCAAAATTAGTAAATTCCATAAAAACAGCTCATGATTTACCAGAACACTTTACCCATTTTACCTAATAACTGGTCTTGCCCTTTCCCCTTCTATACAAACCATAGTAATAGTCTATCAAGCTCATTTTGGACGTACTTCTATTATATATTCATTTTAAAATAAGACATGCCCATAGTGTGATAGAAATTTGTCCCAAGCGTGCTATGTGGAGAATTAATTTAGGTTTAAATTGACTCCGTATGTCCTTTTCCTAGCAATACTTATTTTTTTTTAAATCTGTATATGGTTTCTATTAATAGCCACACTATATTTAAAAAGAGGAAAAATCCTCAGAAAAACTACAAAATCGTTTCAAGTGTTTCAACATTGTTCTATACTACTATCAAATCGTAGTAAACCATGAATGCTTCATTTATCAGAAAGTAATTTGGTTTCTAAATATTTTCAATTTAGGGCACCTGGGTGGCTCAGTTGGTTAAGCAGCTGCCTTCAGCTCAGGTCATGATCTTGGGGTCCTGGGATCGAGCCCCGAGTGGGGCTTTCTGCTCAGCAGGGAGTCTGCTTCTCCCTCTCCTCTGCTCTCTTACTCTCGCTCTCACTCTCTCACTCTTGCTCTATCTCAATAAATAAATAAAATCTTTAAATAAATAAATAAACAAATAAATATTTTCAACTTAACTTTATCTCTAGAGAAAATTGAGCTACAGCTGCTAATTGATCACTGGCTTTGGTATGATCGATTTTAACATTAAAAAAGGCAGATTTTAAAAGTTTAAAAAATCATATAAGAGGAAAAGAAGTCTGTGAAAGATAATCTATAACTGGATTTGTTTAAAAAAAATCTTAAAATAATGCTGTATTTCACTTTATTAGACTTATACAGACCAAAAAAGCATATGTTAACCTTAAGATTTTAAAATACTTATAAGCCAAGACTTATAATACATGCACAGGTCTTTGGAAGTTAATATCTTCTGCTTTAAGTAAGTACAATTTCAAAGTTAAAATGATAATCTGCTCTAATGGTTAAAATTAGCCTTTTAAAATTTGTCTCTATAGATAATTCTTTATATACTCTTCTACACAACAGCCACTCAAACTTTACTTAGAGTTCCCTTTTCTGGATTGCTAATTTCATGAACCACAGGCATCATTTAACTTTGGAAAGTAATGATTAGTTTTTCTGTCATATGCAGTATCATTCTTTAGGATGAAATAACTGTATATTTAATAGCAAATAAAATAATTAAGATACTTTTCATGAGATTGTCTCTATTTGACACTATTTGTCAGTACAGTTTCTTCAGTGGTATACAAAGTAGCATTAATCAAACAGATTCATGATTATATATCAAGACCAATTCTGTTAGAAATGATCATACTCCAGTTTCCTGTCTCCAGCAGAGCAACCAACAACCTCAAAGAAGTGATCAGATTCTAAGCAATGTCTATGATGAAGATTAGTCTGAAGGCCATAAAAATAATGGTAGTGTGGTCATGGGAGGAAAAACTCCATGAGATCAAAATCTTTTTCATCATCTTAAAATTCAGCCCTTTAGCAGGAGTTATGAAGGAAAACAAACAAGGTCATGTTCCAAAACCAGATAAAGAGCTAATAGCTAACAGTTATTAGGGCTTGCTATTTGTCTAACACTGTATTACTTGGATGATCTCATTCCTTGTTCCAAAATCTCCCTATGAAGTGTGTAATATTATCTTCATATTTTACAAATGAGGCAACTGAAGGGTAGAGAAGTTAAGCACCCTACCCAAAGTCAAGAAAACGGCAGATGGGATTAGAACTAAGTAACCAGAGCCTAAATACCACTTCCAACATAAATCTCCCAAGAGGAAAGGAATATGAAACAACTAAGACATCAACATAGCTTATTATTATTTGTATTTAGATATCCATACCAAGTCAAATACTGCCCTTCAATATTTTGGGGCCCTTAATACTTTAAAAGATATTTTGTATCTTCCTTTTCCCCTGCAGAAAGTCAACAACTCAGTGTTTGGGAAAACAAAATAAAACAAAACAAGCTGAATATATAGAGGAGAAGCAGGAAACTACACAACATATTTTATATGAAATAATTCTAGCAGCTGTGTAAATATTTCTTTTTATCTCAGAAAAAGCCTAGTCATATACATACCACTACTATTTTTTACCAGTTATCCCCAATTCTCACTTCTTTCCTACTCTTCAGGCCACACATTCGTGCATATATCATGGTAGAGATTATTATTTCCTAAGAAAATAAGAACACTTTAAAAAAGCCTAAACTATTACCTATAACCAAGTATACCTCACTTCACATATAAAAGTTAAAAAGTGACTTCAGGGGCACCTGGGTGACTCGGTTGGATGACTGCCTTGGGCTCAGGTCATGATCCTGGAGTCCCGGGATCGAGTCCCACATCGGGCTCCCTGCTTGGCGGGGAGTCTGCTTCTCCCTCTGACCCTCCCCCCTCTCATGTACTCTGTCTCTCATTCTCTCTCTCACAAATAAATAAAATCTTAAAAAAAAATTTAAAAAAATGACTTCAGAGTTTCAGAAGTAGGTTACTGCCCTAATATTAAAAAAGGAAGAGGGGCACCTGGGTGGCTCAGATGGTTAAGCGTCTGCCTTCAGCTCAGGTCGTGATCCCAGGATCCTGGGATCGAGCCCCACATCGGGCTCCTGGCTCAGCGAGGAGCCTGCTTCTCCCTCTGCCTCTCCCCCTGCTCATGCTTTCTCTCTGTATCTCTGTGTCTCAAATGAATAAATAAAATCTTAAAAAAAAAAGGAAGAAGAAAAGAAAAATTTCAACATTCTATCAGTGACTTTGACTTCTTTCTTCATTTGAATTTTGTCCCAGTCATTAACTGAAGGGTTTTATTTTTCATAAGGTACTGCCTTTTGTGGGTACCACTTTCCTGGATTAGGACACCATCCTAATCCCTTTCGCTGAGAAAAGGAATTTAAAACATGACTTTGGGCACAACTTCAAAATGAGATTTTAAGAGTTCAAGAGCTTCCAGACCCAGATGACATCCAATTATGTCAAAGTAAAATTATGTCTCACCAGTCTTACCTTATTACCGTGCATACCAGGGGGCCCCATTAATCCAGAAAGGCCTTGATTGCCCTAAGAACAAAACACAAACAGAAGTGTAATGTTA
Source organism: Eumetopias jubatus (assembly GCF_037043125.1). NCBI lineage: Eukaryota > Metazoa > Chordata > Mammalia > Carnivora > Otariidae > Eumetopias > Eumetopias jubatus. The sequence goes on along the minus strand of NW_028274810.1, from coordinate 35,335,851 downwards.
TGAAAAGGAAATGAAAATTAGAATTCCCTTGCTGCCAGATTTCATCTTGGACGTCAAAATCTTACTGCATTCATTTCTGATTTTTGCAATCCACCTCAAGTTCCACCTCCTTTCTGAGTCCTTTTGAGACTTTTTCTGAGGCTATTTCTCTCTTCCCATGCTGAGTACCACTGTACTTCCCCGCCTCCATACCCCCGTTCCTTTTTTGCTGATGTTCTTTTCTCTAGGAATGCCCTCACTCCCCAAATTCCTGTAGTTCCAAGGTTTACTGTGTTTTAGAAAAAAAAAAAAGTTTGCTTAAAAATTCTCCAAACACTTTGTGTAGCAGCTGTGGAGGGCTCGGGCTGCCTCCTGGCAGGACTCCCACTAGGAACCTCAAGGCAGGGTTGTGCGGAGCAAGGGCTGGGTTCACATGGCACACCAGAGAAAGGGACACTTCGCTTCCGGGCTGCACTGGTATTGGTCGCTGCACCCCTGGGGAGTAAATGCTGTGAAAATTTTTTGGGAGGACGTGTGTTTGGCTCCAGCAGATGGGACTTCACCTATTAAGGCGGTCCATCCTCCTGATCCCCCAGCTTTGATGAGGGCCTGTGAGACCATCTTAGGGTAAGAGGGAGAAAGTATACTCATGTGAGGGGGATGGAGTGTCTGGTGGGTAGAGATGACAGTGGGAGATACAGAGGAGGCTGTGTGAATTGACAAGGAGAAAACATCAAAAAGAAATGGGAAGGTAATCTTGAGGCACTTTGCTCCAAGTGGTTTTTCTTAACTTCCCTTTCTCTCCCCTTCTGCTGCAACAAATATATCGTGCATGAAACACACACACACACACACACACACACACACACACAATGTTGTGAAAGAAAAAAGGGTACTTAGGTAATAATCCTACATAAATTCCTAAGTGACTGTGTTGTGTTTAATATTTAGTGCATCAAGTACCTTAATATGTCGTCAAATTAAACAATCAGAACAGGAAAGAATGTTTCTGATGATTAACAATCAAGTACCTTTCCATTTGTACTAATTTTAATACTTCTTTTTTTTTTAAAGATTTTGTTTATTTATTTGACAGAGAGAGACACAGCGAGAGAAGGAACACAAGCAGTGGGAGTGGGAGAGGGAGAAGCAGGCTTCCCGCTGAGCGGGGAGCCCGATGTGGGACTCGATCCCAGGACCCTGGGATCATGACCTGAGCTGAAGGCAGACGCTTAACGACTGAGCCACCCAGGCGCCCTAATTTTAATACTTCCTGACATTTTACTAAGATGGCTTCCATTTTTGATGGGATGACCATTTTACACAGATAATTTTTTTTTTTTTACATTCATTACTCTGATAGAGCGAAAAGAAAGCTGGACTAGGAAACAGGTTATTGGAGGCTTGTCTCCTTCTACTACGTCTAATCATGGGTGGATCACTTGATTTCCCTTCAAAGTTCCTCCACCTGAGAAATGAGAATAATATCTCGTCTGACTTATAGGAAAGGAAAAGGGAAAACCACTATTTAAAAGTTATTTGTGTGCCACTGAGATCCCCAAAGGGTTTAAACACTTAAATATACTCTATGAGAGACATTCTTTAATATGTGTTCCATGCTGAAGGACTAGCCCCTGCACTTCTTTTGTGTCGTCACTGACCATATATTTATTGTAAAAACGGCTAAATGATTAAAAATAAAACGCAATTGTTTTCCAAGCCCCTCAACTCTCACCAATATGATGTTCATATTTTTTTATTCATAATATATGTGTATAACTGATATCCTGCCTCCTCAGTTTGAACCCAATCTAATGTAAATACAATGTCTAAGAAATGTTTTTAAATTTTACCATTTTAAAAATACATCTCTCAGTTTTAAAAGCTGGATTTCACTTAAAGCTCAATGGCAACATATTATTAAATCCTGTATCTTACTACCTTACTCCTATATAGCATTAACCACAATTAGTATGTGAGTAACTCAAAAAGTGGAAAAAGGACATACTTCCAAGCCTCAATCCCAATGCTGAACCATCCAATATTTTATACAGATACTGTACACATACTGAACCACCCTATATTTTGTACAAGGAAGCCACAAGTAAAGATAAAACCAAGCATTTGATATAAATGTTAATGCTTAATTTGGGGGGGGTTGTTTAAAGCAGTCACCAAAACAGAATGGACCTCTAATTTCTAAATTTTAAGTAAGAAATCAAATGTTCTATATTTAAATATTTTAAAAGATGGCATTTTGTTTCTCAGATTGCAGGATATTTTTCCTTGCAATAACAACGGGACCGATGAAAATATGTTTCTAATAAATTTCTATTCTAAGTTATTTATATTCAGTGAACTCTGTTCCATCACAGGAATAAAATTCTCAAGATTCTAGATTAAAATTTTTTTAGGATTTACTTCTTAGTATAATACCTGTAAAGTTCATTAATATGGTGTTTTTTTTTTTTTTTTTAAGTTTACAAGAGTTTCTATAAGCCAATTAAAGATCAGATTTCAATCCAGGAACCACCAAAATTATTCAGGAATTTTAAGTTTGTGAATGTATACCATACAAACAAAAACATCTTGTAATTGTATCACATTCATTAAGTACTTGTCCAAATAGAGATTCCCAGATGTATTCCTAAAGACTCCAATTTTACTCATCCTCACTGGAAAACAGTATCTTCCTTCTAACAAAGATTTTGTTGCTAGTTTTATTCAAAATGTTAGTTTCTTTTTACCTAAATGTGAATGCATATGTTTGACAGCATTACGATAAAATGAAATGCATACTAGACAAAAAGTCAAACAAATATATCATTAACTCAGCCACTTACTATCCATGAGTCATTTAAATTCTATGAATTCTGTTTTCTTAACTAGAAAACAAGATAATGATGACTGCTTCTCTTACAATTACTGGGGACTTAAAAAAGATAAAGTACGTGGAGCTAATCTAAATAAGACACAAAATAGCATTAGGATTTATGTATTATTTTGTGTATGCCTTTTAACAGCAAATTTTTGAGATTAGGGACACATTCTGCTCTAATCTTTCACCCCACCCTTCCCTAACTGGCAGGTAGCACAATGGTAGGCCATAGTAGACACTCAATAAAATTAATGTTAAGATTTTAATTGATGCATTAAGCTGATGATATAATTTATTTTTCAATTATTTCCCCTTCATTAAAGTTCTTTATCTTCTGTCTGATACCTTCTCTAGTTCTCTGTCTCCTCTGTTTGAGATCAAGTAAAATCTACATTTTAAAAAGGTAAAAATGAATTTTTAATGCTTGAAATATATCATCATGATTTTTTTCCATGGGCAACTAATTACCTTTTCTCCAGGAACAGCTTGACCAGGGGAAAATCCTGGATCTCCTTTGGGGCCCTAGATAAAACAATTATAAAACCCTTGGTGAAGCATAAATTACATATAGTATATCATACTTCTTCAGTTGAATGCATCATCAGATTATATATATATGTATATATATATATATATAACATGGTATTAAATAAAATTATTTTAAATCGAGATGGTCATGCCTTATTTGCTTTTTTATTGTACTTTTTATTAGTCTTATTTTTAAATGCTAAGAAGATTGTCAGACATAGATGATTTTTTAAAATCTAATAAAGTCATGCTGCTATTGAAACATCTTTCCTCAAGGGACCTATTTAAAGGCTCCATTAACAACCATTTTTGTGACATATTCAGTTATAACTCCTATTTTAGCATTGGAAAACTAGTTACTTTTAGTAAAAGAAATCTTCTTATAATTCTTAAAATGTTATGATATCATTCCAAGTTTAAATATTTTCCAAAATCTTGCAATGTACATGCATTACTTTTGCAATACAGAAAAAATAAATCAAAAAAATACCTCTCATTGCCAAAATAGATATAAAAATACTTTTCATACTCTGGGAATATTTTACATTTCAAGAGAACTATGACACTAGGTTCCAACCAAATTTTTTTGCACAATATTAAAGTAATCTTTCTTATTATGCATACTGGCAAAGTATCTCTTTTTCTACTTCCCATCTCATAAAATTAAGAGGCCACAATTGAAACTCTTTATAATTCCAATTATGATTTCATTACCATTCCCAACTAGTAATAATTTCCATTCCTAAAGAGTTCTAAATGCTATTTTCATACTATAAGGAATAATCATGTGTTCTTTCACAAATTCAGGGACGCTTGAAGCAAAGAAAATTTTTAAGGAAAGTTTGTTTTCCAGGTTGACCTCTTCCCTTCCACAGCTATCAATGCTTCTATCACTAAGGCTACAATTTTAGACCATTAATTACAAAATTATGGGACCTGAGAAAAAGCTTTAGTGATATCTCAATATTTAAGAATTCAATCCATTCTCCAAAAAAAAAAAGGTAATATAGTTAGAACTTAAAAGAGATATTAGAGCTTATCTAGTAAAACACATTCTATAGATAAAGAAGCAATGAGGTCCAGAAAGTTAAATGATTTGATTAAAATTGCTTAGAAAAGTACTGGCAAACCAGGCCAATTTTCCTTCTCATATCACAGTGTCTATTAAATAAAAATCTTATTTATTTTTTTAATATATTTCAGTCTTTTATTATAAAACCTAGCCAATTGATTTGAGGCAATACTTACAAAGAATTTTAAAAGAAGTTAAGAAATGATAGCCTTTGAGAATTTTAAATATAATATAATTCTTTGTGGTCAATGTTTTTACTTATAAATATCACATTAAAAATTCTTATTTTTAGGTGCTTTCTGAATTTTCTATTATCTACTTTCTTATTATCATCAATATTTTAACATTTCATTCTCATTAGAAAAAAAACCCGAGAATGTGGATAAAAGTAATCAATTGATCAATAAAAATCAGATTTAAAGACAAAGCTTTTTCTTATTCATAAGCTTTATGTATCTGGGCAACATATTTAAAGAAATACATGCCAGATCTCTTTTATTCCCACACAAATGTGCATGAGTTAATTGATCAACTTGTTCTACAACCATAATTCTAGTCAACATGAAGGGAATGCTCTTAACTTGGCCAGTCATGGCTTGGGATCCTCCATAGTATAAAATGCATGAGCAGAAATTATTGAACATGCCAACTTTACCTAAAACATCAAAGAAGTAGGACATATTTCTCTGCATTAAAGAATACTCCAAAATTTCTTACTTTCTCCCTCATTTTGTATTAATTCTATGACTCCCAACACACTTTTAGTCATACTTGATTGGCTTTTCAAATCCTCTTTGGAATTAAAAGTAAATGTTTATAAATTAATTAATCATAATTGGCCTTGAGTTTCAATACTGACTTCTACATTACTTTTGTTAAAGGAGCTATATATCCTTTTGAGTGTAAGAGGAAAAGGAAGTTGCCTACCCATTATTACTCAAAGAATTCTCAAAGTCCCACCTATTCTACTGTTCTGCTATATAGCCTAAAATTCTCATTATCAGGGTGCCTGGGTGGCTTAGTCAGTTAAGCGCCTGCCTTTGGCTCAGGTCATGATCCCAGGGTCCTGGGATTGATCCCCATGTCAGGCTCCCTGCTCAGCAGGAGCCTGCTTCTCCCTCTCCTCCCGGCTTGTGTTCTGTCTCACTATCTGTGTCACTCTCTCTCTCAAATAAATAAAATCTTTAAAAAAATAAATAAATAAATAAAATAAAATCCTCATTATCAGCACAGCTCTTTTAGACTATTATTGGATCTCCAAGGGCCCTCTGTCTAGGGAGGAAAACTCCCTAAGTACTAGCCCCATTAACATGTTAGAAAAGATTTATCAGATTAGAGCCCATTCAATATAATGGAAAGAACATTGGGATTTAGAGTGAAAACACTGAACAAATCATTTAATCTCTCTAAATTTGAGATTTCTCCTCTGTAAAATGGAAATAAGAATAACAATGCCTGCCTAGTTTAGTTTGTAAAATATAGGTAAAATTCTCTATAGAGTATAAAAATGTAAGTATTAAAAGTAACAGGACTAAAGACAATCATTAAAATCAATTTTACAATTATTGCCATCTTAAAAAGCAAAAAACACAATTCTTGAATGAATTATTGATGGAGCAACAAAATTTAAATGAAAAGAATTTGGAATTAAAAACTCAAATATGGTTAAGCTAAATTGGGAGAGTCTCATAAAAGAAACACAAAGTGACATGATCTTGAGGTAACATCACTTGAATATTCTTCACTTAACATTACTAATAACTATATAAGCTCCATAATATCAATTTTAAGCATTATGTAATATTCTCTAACCAACACTTCCTATCTTTTTAGCTCACTCTCTAAGCACCCACAACTTTAACAATCATTTGACCTACTGTAACTGCTAATATGTGATCCCACCACATTTTCACTGTCTCATCCCCATGTGGCCTGACTTCCAATCCTTAAGCAGCCTAAATACCAAGGTCTGACATTATAATCACCTCCTGACATACATAAATGGCACCATTTCTTCTTTCTCCCTCTGTCTTATAAGCTTACCTGGCAATTATTAAATGTAAACTTACCCCTACTCTGTCCCATCCCCTAGCAGCTAAATGTGACTAAGAGAAAACAGTCATACTGACAAATTTCACTTTAAATTCATGACTTTTTACATTAATTGGTTTTGTTTTCTTTTGTTTTTTGGTGTGTCTAATAATTACCTTAGTCAATTCACTTTCCCATTTTCATAGATAATTATAACTCTCTTCACTCTGAGTGGGTGATCTTGCTTTTAACATTCACAACCTGTCACAACCAAATCCACTATCCCACCTAAATCTGTTCCAAAATACTCTGCCTTCATAACCAAACCCACATTCTCTCTCATCAGGACATCATCAATACACTGTCTTCCCTATATTATTTTAATTTTTATTTATTTCCAGGATAATTGATATTGCCAAGTAAACACACTGTAATTTCTCCAATCTTAAAAAAACAACTTTTCTTGAGCTACATCTCCCTTCTCTCCTCCATTATACTATTTCCCTGTTAGAGCAAAACTCTTAGAAACTCGTCTATCTTAACGAAGAGACTTCTTCCATTCTCTCTTGGACTTAGTTCACTCAGGCTGTTGTCCCTACCCTACTTCACTGTCATTCTTTCTCAGTTTCCTTTGCTAGTTCCTCTTCTTCTTCCTAATATACTAAACTCTGAGGTACCCGAAGACTTGGTCCTTGGACACTTCTATGTCTATATTTATCCATAGGTTAAGACAAGATACACAAAACAACGATTTGAATGCACAGGAGAACAATCAAAAAGCAGGACACACTGGAGGGGATTCAACTCTTGCAAGAAAAGAACCACACTTGGTACATACACATTTATACAACTTTTCTTCTAAGGACCCTCCACAGTCTGCATGGAATGATTAGAATTCCAGCAGAAAACCACAGATGTTTTGGCTAATGGTGTCAGAGGACAGATTGTGAGACTACCTGAGTAACTGTAAATTGAGGGGGGAAATCCAGGAAGGAAGGAAGGGAGAAAGGAAGGAAAGAGAGAAAGAGAGAAAGAGAAAAAGAAGGAAAGAAAGAAAGAAAGAAAAGAAAGAAAGAAAGAAAGAAAGAAAGAAAGAAAGAAAGAAAGAAAGAAAGAAAGAAAGAAAAAAGAAAGAAAGAAAGGAAGAAAAAGAAAGGAAGGAAGGAAGGAGAGCTTCCCCTCAAAATCTGGATAAAGACTCTCTTCAATTCTTGGCTGATACTAAATGTGGTTGCATGAGACAGATTCCAAAGAGTTCACCAAAAAGCAACAACCAGAAGGCTAAAATAATTGAATATAAATTTCAGCTGCTGGCCACCACAGGAGAAATAGTTTGGGGTTTGAGTCACATCATTTTAAGGGACATGGTAAATGCCTTAGTAATCACCTTTCCATTGAAATTCAGGAAGGGCTATACTTTAGAAGTAAATATTATATCCTTGGACTAACTATAAGCAAAACTGAAACAAATCTGTCCCTTAAAAAAGTTACCAAACCTGTACAAGTTTAAGGTGATGAGTCAGTTATTTAATTGCCTATAGAACAAAAAAATCAGTCATTATCAAAGGATTTCAAAGAAAGATAACAGAATCTAAAGTTCTTCCACACATCACCCATAATATCCAGTACATAATCAAATTTTTCTAGACATACAAAGAAAAGTAAAATCTGACCTGAGTTAAGATAAAAGTGGTCTATAGAAACAGACCTCAAAAGGAACCAGATATTGGAATTAGCAGTCGAGGATTTTAAATTAACTATTATATATATGTTCAAAGATGTAACATAAATGCTCATCATAATTAGTGAACACAGAAATATCAGCAGACAAGTGAAAACTATACAAAAAAACAATAGAAACCTAGAACTGATAATATATTATCTGAAATGAAAAATTTTCTGGATGAGATTAACAATATATTAGAGAAGGTGGAAATTAAGTTTAGTAAACTTAAGGAGAGATCCATAGAAGTTAACTAATCTGAAGTAAAGAGAAAAAAATGCAAAAATGAGCAAAGCTCTAGTGACCTGTGGGACATTAAGTAGTCTAACGTACATGTAAATGGAGTCCCAGAAGGAAAAGAGAGAATGAATGGGACAGAAAGATTATTTGAAAAAAATAATGGCCAAAAATATCCCAGATTCATTACAAACAGGCCAAAAACTTACAGATCCAAGACATTCAGTGAACTCCAAACAAGAAATATCTAAGGGAAACTACCCCAATGTATGTCATCGTCAAACTGCTAAATGCCAGAAAAAGAGAAATATCTCAACAGCACCCTATGAAAAATGTCACATTACACAAGGGAAATAACAATGTGACTAATGACTAACTTCTTATCAGAAACAGTGGAGATTACAAGATAAGAACCATAAGCATCTTTAAAGTTCTGGAAGAAAAACACTCTCAACCAAGATTTTTATACTCTATAAAAATATACTTCAAAGAACATAGATTAAAAAAATTGGGGGTAAATAAAAACCAAGAGAATCCATCACCAGCATAATTGCACCCCAAGAAATACTGAAGGAAATTCTTTTAGCTAAAGGGAAGTGATACCAACTAGAAACTCAGTCTATAGGAAGAAATGAAGAGCCCTGGAAATGAAAATAAATGAGGAAATATAAATGATTCCCCTCTTTGTTTCTTCTCTTAATTTCTTTAAAGAGTGGTCACTTAATACAAAAATTACTACATTGTACTTTAGAGTTTATAATAACTTAGATATAAAATAAATGACAACAAAACACAAAGGATAAGGACAGTGCATAAATATAAGGGTTTTATATTTTAAATGAACTGCTACCATATTAACTCTAGTAAACTAGAATGAGTTAAGAATGCATATTGTAATCTCTAGAGCAACCATTAAAATCAATCAATCAGAGGTATAGCTGAAATGCCAATAGAGAAACTATGTGGACTACTAAAGAATATTTTATTAACCCAAAAGGAGGAATAAGGACCAAAAAACATATGAGATAAGTGGAAAAGAAATGACAATGTAGGCTGAGACCAAATCATACCAATAATTACACAAATATAAATGGACTTAACATTCTAATTAAAAATCAGAGATCATCATACCAGATAAACAGTGAGATCTAATATGTATTGTCTATAAGATATATTTTAAATATAGAAAGGGAAAGGGAAAGAAAAATATATACCAGTCAAACACTAATCATAAAAAAGCTGGTGTGGCTGTTACTATCAGACAAACTGGACTTCAGGAAAAGGAGTACCACTGGAGATAAGGAGAGATACTTGATAATGATAGAAAGGATCAATTCATTAAAAAGACACAGCAATCATTAAACATGTATGCACAACACAGAGCTGCAAAGTAAATGAACCTAACACTGACTAAATACTTCCTAAACACTAAACAGAGAAACAGACAAATCCAAATTGTAGTTGGCTGTTTTAACACACCTGTCTCAATAATTAATGGAATGACTATAATTTTTAAAAAACCCAGTAAGGATAGAGAAAATTTGATCACCATCAACCACCTTAATCTAATTGGTATTTATTGACTACTACAACCAAAAACTACAAAGTACACAATCTTTTAAACTTTACAGCAAGGAAGGGAGTGGCATGATACATTCAAAGTGCTGAAAGAAAAAAATCTGCAGCCAAGAATACTCTATCCAGCAAGGCTGTCATTCAGAATAGAAGGAAAGATAGAGAGTTTCTTAGATGAACAAAACCTAAAGAAGTTCATGACTGCTAAACCAGCCCTACAAGAAATGTTAAAGGGGACTCTTTGGGTGGAAAGGAAAGACCATAAATAAGAGTATGAAAATAAGTGTATCTGTAAAAATCAGTCAAGGGATTCAAAAAATAAAAGGATGTGATGTATGACACCATATATCTAAAATGTGGTGGGAAGAGGAGTAAAGAATGAGTTCCAATGGAAGTGACCATCAACTTAATATAGACTGCTATATGCATAAGATGTTATATAAAAACCTAATGATAACCACAAATCAAAAACCAGTAATAGATATGCAAAGAGTAAGGAGAAAGGAATCCAAGGATATCGCTAAAGAAAATGAGCAAACCATGAAAGAGAGCCGGATAAGAAAAGATCAAAGAAAAACTACAAAAACAACCACTAAAAAAGTAACAAAATGGCAATAAGTATGAATCTATCAATAATTACTTTAAATGGGAATGGACTAAATGCTCCAATCAAAAGACACAAAGTGACAGATGGATTAAAAAAAACTCATCTATATACTACCTACAGGAGACTCCTTTCAGCTCTAAAGACACCACCAGCAAAGTGAAAGTGAGAGGATGGAGAGATATTTATCATGCAAATGCATGTCATTAAAAAAAAAGCCAGAGCAGCAATAACTTATATCGGACAAAATACACTTTAAAACAATTGTAACAAGAGACAAAGAAAGACACTATATAATCATAAAGGAAACAATTCAACAAGAAGATATAACAATTGTAAATATTTATCCACCCAACATGGGAGCACCCAAATACACAAAACAGTTAATAATAAACATAAAGAAACTAATCAGTAGTAATACAATAATAGTAGGGCACTTTAACACCCCACTTGCATCAATGGACAGATCATCCAAAGAGAAAATCAACAAGGAAAGAGTGACTTAGAATGACACACTGGATCAAATGGATTTAACAGATATATCCAGAATTCCACCCTAAAACGGCAGAATACACATTCTTTTCAAATGCACATGGAACATTCTCCAGAATAGATCACATATTAGATCACAAAACAAGTCTCAACAAATTCAAAAAGATCAGTCTTACATCTTTTCTGGCCACAATGTTATGAAACTAGAAATTACTGTAAGAAAAAATATGGAAAGAGCACAAATACATGGAGATTAAATAACATGCTATTAAACAGTTAATAGGTCAAGCAAGAAATTAAAGAAAAAAGAAAAAATTACATGGAAGTAAATGAAAATGAAAAATATACACTTCCAAAATATTTGAGATGTAGCAAAAATGGTTCTAAGAGGGAAGTTTATAGCAATATAGACCTACCACAAGAAGCAAGAAAAATCTCAATTAACAATCTAAACTTACAGAGCTAGAGCTAGAAAAAGAACAAACAAAATCCAAAACAAGCAAAAGTAAGGAAATAAAGATTAGAGCAGATATAAATGATATAGAAAACTAAAAAAATAATAGAACAGATCAATGAAACCAGGAGCTGGTTCTTTGAAAAGATCAACAAAACTGATAAACCTCTAGCCAAACCAAAAAAAAAAAAAAAAAAAAAAAAAGAAAGAAAGAAAGAGAGAGAGAGAAAGGACTCAAAATCACAAATGAAAGAGGAGAAGTAACAGTCAACATTACAGAAATACAAACAATTGTAAGAGAATATTATAAAAAATAATAGGTGGACAATTGGACAACCTAGAAGAAATGGATAAGTTCCTAGGAACATATAACCTACCAAAACTTCCAAAAGTGGAAAAGAAAATTTGAACAGACCAATTACCAGCAATGAAACTAAATCAGTATCAAAAAACTCCCAACAAACAAAAGTCCAGAACAGATGGTTTCACAGGTGAATTCTACCAAACATTTAAAGAATGAATACCTATTCTTCTCAAACTATTCCAAAAAATAGAAGGGTAAGAAAAACTTCCAAGTTCATTCTATGAGCCCAACATTACTCAAATACCAAACCAGATAAAGATACCACCAAAAGATAGAGAGAGAGAGCTATGTGCCAATATCTCTGATGAACATAGATGCAAAAATCCTCAACAAAATATTAGCAAATAGGGCGCCTGGGTGGCTCAGTTGGTTAAGCGACTGCCTTCAGCTCAGGTCGTGATCCTGGAGTCTTGGGATCGAGTCCCGCATCTGGCTCCCTGCTCGGCAGGGAGTCTGCTCCCTCTGACCCTCTTCCCTCTCGTGCTCTCTATCTCTCATTATCTCTCTCTCAAATAAATAAAATCTTTAAAAAAATATTAGCAAATAAAATCCAACAATACATTTTAAAAATTACCACAATGAAGTGGGATTTATTCCCAAGATGCAAGGTAGTTTAATATTTGCAAAGCAAACAACGTGATACATCACATCAACAAGAGAAAGAGCATATGATCATTTCAATAGATGCAGAAAAAGCATTTGATAAAGTATAACATCCATTCATGACAAAAACCCTCAACAAAGTAGGTTTAGAGGGAACATACCTTAACATAATAAAGGTATGTTTGAAAAACCCACAGCAAACATCATATTCAATGGGGAAAAACTGAGAGCTTTTCCCCTAAGATCAGGAACAAGACAAAGATGTCCACTCTCATCACTTTTATTCAACATAGTATTGGAAGTCTTAGCCACAGCAATTAAACAACAAAAATAAAGAAAAGGCATCAATTGGTAAGGAGGAAGTAAAACTTCCACTATTTACAGATGACATGACTCCACCAAAACTCTAAAGACTCCACCAAAAAACTACTAGAACTGATAATTCAGTAAAGTTGCTGGATACAAAATCGATGCACAGAAATCTGTTGCATTTCTATACACTAATAATGAAGCAGCAGAAAGAGAAATTAAGGAATCAATCCTATTCACAATTGCAACAAAAATAATAAAATACTTAGGAATAAATTTAACCAAAGAGGTGAAAGAGCTGTACTCTGAAAACTATAAAACACTGATGAAAGAAATTGAAGATGACACAAACAAATGGAAAGACATTCTATGCTCATGGATTGAAAGAACAAATATTGTTAAAATGTCTATACTACCCAAAGCAACCTACAGATTTAATGCAATCACTATCAAAACACCAACAGTATTTTTCACAGAACTAAAAGAAAGAATCCTAAAATTTGTATGGAACCACAAAAGACCATGAATAACCAAAGCAATCTGGAAAAAGAAAAACAAAACTGTAGTTATCACAATTCCAGACCTCAAGTTATATTACAAATCTGTAATAATCAAATTAGTACAGTACTAACACAAAAATAGATGGATCAATGGAACAGAATAGAAATCCCAGAAATAAACCCACAATTATATGGTCAAATAATCTTCAACAAATCAGGAAAGAATATCCAATGGGAAAAAGATAGTCTCTTCATCAAATGGTATTGGGAAAACTGGACAGCTACATGCAAAAGAATGAAATGGGACCACTTTCTTAGATTATACACAAAAATAAATTCATAATGGATTAAAGAATTAAATATGAGACCTGAAACCATAAAAATCCTAGAAAAGAGCACATGCAGTCATTTCTCTGACATCGGCCATAGCAGTACTTTTCTAGAAATGTTTCCGGAGGCAAGGGAAACAAAAGCAAAAATACACTATTGAGACTACATCAAAAGAAAAGTCTTCTGCACATCAAAGGAAACAATCAACAAAACTAAACAACACCCTACTGAAGGGGAGAAGATATTTGCAAATGACATATCTGATAAAGGGTTAGTATCCAAAATATATGAAGAATTTAAAAACTCAACACCCAGAAACCAAATTATCCAAGTAAAAAATGGGCAGAAGACATGAACAGACATTTCTCCAAAGAAGACATATAGATGGCCAGCAGACACATGAAAAGTTGCTCAACATCATTCAGCATCAGGAAAATGCAAATCAAAACTACAATGAGCTATCACCTCTCACCTGTCAAAATGACTAAAATTGAAAACACAAGAAATTAAGTGTTGGTGAAGATGTGGAGAAAAAAGAACCCTCGTGCACTGCTGGGAATGCAAACTGGTGCAGCCACTCTGGAAACCGTATGGAAGTTCATCAAAAAGTTAAAAACAGAACTACTCTCTGATCCAGTAATTGCACTACAAGATGTTTACACCCAAAATACAGAAATACTAATTCAAAAAGATACATGCACCCTGATGTTTACTGCAGCATTATTTATAATAGCCAAATAATAGAAGTAGCCCAAGTGTCCATCAATAGATGAATAAAGAAGATGTGGAATGTGTGTGTATGTGTGTATGTATATATATGTATTATATATATATATAAAACATATAATGAAATATTATTCAGTCATAAAAAGAATGAAACCTTGCCATTTGCAACAACATGGATGAAGGTAGAGTATAATGCTAAGCAAAATATGTCAGTCAGAGAAAGACAAATACCATATGACGCCATACATATATGGAATTTAAGAATCAAAACAAATGAGCAACAGAAAAGAAAGGAAAGGAAAGGAAAGGAAAGGAAAGGAAAGGAAAGGAAAGGAAAGGAAAGGAAAGGAAAGGAAAGGAAAGGAAAGGAAAGAAAAAGGAAAGGAAAGGAAAGGAAAGGAAAGGAAAAAGAAAGGAAAGGAAAAGAGAAGAAAGAAAAGGAAAAAGAGAGATAAAGCAAGAATCAGAATCTTAACTATAAAGAACAAACTTATGGTTACTGATGGGGGGTGGGGGGGGAAATGGGTGAAATAGGTGATGGGGATTTAAGAGTACACTTCTCATGATGAGCACTGAGTAATATAAGGAATTGTTGAATCATTATATTGTACATTGAAATTAATATAACACTGTTAACTATACTGCCCCTTATCCCTGCCTGCATTTCTTCTGACAATCCTTCATTAATGTCAGCAAAAAAGGCCATCAGCATGTTGACATTAACCTAATACATAGACAGATATATGACCAAAGCCCTGATTGGCATGACTCAGCACACCCTGATTGCTTAAGATTGTTCTGCAAAAGAGTTCATAAAAACCCCTAAACTTAGAGCAAGATGGCAGAGGAGTAGGAGACCTGGATTTTGTCTGGTCTCAGGAATTAAGCTGAATAGGGATCAAACCATTCTGAACACCTACAAACTCAACAGGAGATCAAAGAGAAGAATAGCAACAACTCTGAACAGAAAAGCGACCACTTTCTGGAAGGCAGGACGAGCGGAGAAGTGAATCTGAGGCGATATTCGGGAGGATAGACCGCGGGGAGGGGGACTCCGTCGGCCGCTTCTGGCAAGTGATAGAGCCCCGGAGCACAAAATCGGAACTTTGAGAAATCGGCTCCGCGAAGGGACGTCGCTCCGGTGGCTAAGCGGGGGGTGGAACCCTCACGGGACAGTGTGGTCTCAGGACCCTCGGGGTCACAGAAAAACCGGGGGTGCCTGAGTGCAGCAGAGCTCCCAGGTATCGGAGCGGGGAAGCCGGCTGCAAAGACGGAGCCAAGGCGCGGGCTCTCAGCTCCGGGTTGCCATGAACTCTGATCCGCAGCCCGGTCAGGCCACTGCTCCTCCAGCGGGGACCCAACAAGCGGCAAATCCAGGGAGACTCCCCTTCCTCCCCCCGGGAGAAGCGGCGCGGGAGCGCACCGCAGGGATCTGCTGGGTCTGGAGACTCCACACGGGGTCGGGTGCCAGAGATAGAAATGCTCGGTCACAGGCCAGGTGAGCACCGAGTACGGCCAGAGACCAGGGACACGGGAGTGACTGCTTTTCTCTGGGGGTGCACTGAGGAGCGGGGCCCCGAGTTCTCGGCTCCTCCAGGGCGGAGATTGGGAGGCCACCATTTTCACCTCGGTCCTCCAAAGCTATACCGAGAGCTTGCAGGGAACAAAAGCTCCTGAGAGCAAACCCAAGCAGCTTGTTTAGCCCGACCGACAAGGGCGGGGCAATTCCGCCTCAGGCAAAGATATTTGGAAACCTCGGCAACAGGCCCCTCCCCCAGATCAGCACGAACAGCCAGCAACCCAAGACCAAGTTTAACCAATCAAGGAGAACGGGAGAACTCCAGCGCTAGGGGAATACTGCACATAGAATTCATGGCTTTTTTTACCATGATTCATTAGTTTTCAAAGTTAATTTTTTTGACTGTTTTTTTTTAATTTTTAGTTTTCCCTTTTCAACCAACATCTTATCAATCCTTTTTTTAAAAAAACATGTTTTAGTTTTCATTTTTAGAGTCATATTTTATCCCTGCATAGTAGTTACCCTTATTTTTGGCATATATATATAACAGTTTCTTCTAACAGATCAAAATATACCCTAAATCACTAGTGTATGGCTTTGTTCTAGTCTCCTGCCTGATCACATTCTCTTCCTTTTTCTTTTCTTTTTTTTTTAAATCTTCTTCTTTCTTTTTTCAAACAACTTCTTAACTTATCAATTCCTCTTATAAAATCTTTTATGATTTTCATCTTTACAGTCATCTTCCATCCCTTCATTGTATCAACCCTTATTTTGTACATATATAAGTCTTTCTTCCTTTAAAATTTTAGGAGGCACTTTTTTCTAACAGACCAAAATATGCCCAAAATCCAGTGTGTGGCACTGATCTATGCATTAGCCTGATTGTATTTGATCATATTCTGTTTTTTTGTATTGTTCTGTTTTTGTTTTTTCCTTTTGTTTTTTTTTTTCTCTCTTTCTTTTTTCTTTGTTTCCCTTTCTTTTCCCCTGGTTTCAGGTCTTTTCTAATTTGTATATAGCATATTTGCTGGGGACGTTGTTAACCTGTTAGCATTTTGTTCTCTCATTCATCTATTCTCCTCTGGACAAAATGACAAGACGAAAAATATCACCTCAGCAAAAACAACAAGAGGAAGTACCGTCAGCCAGGGACCTACTCAATATGGACATTAGTACGATGTCGGACCTAGAGTTCAGAATCATGACTTTAGAGATACTAGCTGGGCTTCAAAAAAGCATGGAAGTTATTAGAGAAAGCCTTTCTGGAGAAATAAAAGAACTAAAATCTAACCAAGTTGAAATCAAAAAGGCTATTACTGAGGTGCAATAAAAAATGGGGGCACTAACTGCTAGGATAAATGAGGCAGAAGAGAGAATCAGTGATATAGAAGACCAAATGATGGAAAATAAAGAGGCTGAAAAAAAGAGAGATAAACAACTACAGGATCACGAGGGCAGAATTCGAGAGATAAGCGATACGATAAGATGAAACAACATTAGAATAATTGGGATCCCAGAAGAAGAAGAAAGAGAGAGAGGGGCAGAAGGTATATTGGAGCAAATAATAGCAGAGAACTTCCCTAATGTGAGGAAGGAAACAGGCATCAAAATCCAGGAGGCACAGAGAACCCCTCTCAAAATCAATAAAAATAGGTCAACACCCCGACATCTAATAGTAAAAATTACGAGTCTCAGAGACAAAGAGAAAATCCTGAAAGCAGCTCGGGAGAAGAGATCTGTAACCTACAATGGTAGAAATATTAGATTGGCAACAGACCTATCCACAGAGACCTGGCAGGACACAAAGGACTGGCATGATATCTTCAGAGCACTAAACGAGAAAAATATGCAGCCAAGAATACTATCTCCAGCTAGGCTGTCATTGAGAATAGAAGGAGAGATAAAAATCTTCCAGGACAAACAAAAACTAAAGGAATTTGCAAACACGAAACCAGCCCTATAAGAAATATTGAAAGGGGTCCTCTAAGCAAAGAGAGAGCCTAAAAGCAGCATAGATCAGAAAGGAACACAGACAATATACAGTAACAGTCACTTTACAGGCAATACAATGGCACTAAATTCATATCTTTCAATAGTTACCCTGAATGTAAATGGGCTAAATGCCCCAATCAAAAGACACAGGCTATCAGATTGGATTAAAAAACAAGACCCATCGATATGCTGTCTGCAAGAGACTCATTTTAGACCCAAAGACACCCCCACATTGAAAGTGAGGGGGTGGAATCCATTTACCATGCTAATGGACACCAAAAGAAAGCTGGGGTGGCAATCCTTATATCAGACAAATTAGATTTTAAAACAAAGACTGTAATAAGAGATGAAGAAGGACACTATATCCTACTTAAAGGGTCTATCCAACAAGAAGATCTAACAAAGGTAAATATCTATGCCCCTAACATGGGAGCAGCCAATTATATAAGGCAATTAATAACAAAAGCAAAGAAACACATTGACAACAATACAATAATAGTGGGGGACTTTAACACCCCCCTGACTGAAATGGACAGATCATCTAAGCAAAAGATCAACAAGGAAATAAAGACTTTAAATGACACACTGGACCAAATGGACTTCACAGACATATTCAGAACATTCCATTCCCAAAGCAATGGAATACACATTCTTCTCTAGTGCCCATGGAACATTCTCCAGAACTGATCACATCCTAGGTCACAAATCAGGTCTCCACCGGTACCAAAAGACTGGGATTATTCCCTGCATATTTTCAGACCACAATGCTTTGAAACTAGAACTCAATCACAAGAGGAAAGTCGGAAAGAACTCAAATACATGGAGGCTAAAGAGCATCCTACTAAAGAATGAATGGGTCAACCAGGAAATTAAAGAAGAATTTAAAAAATTCATGGAAACCAATGAAAATGAAAACACAACGGTTCAAAATCTTTGGGATACAGCAAAGGCAGTCCTGAGAGGAAAGTATATAGCAATACAAGCCTTTCTCAAGAACCAAGAAAGGTCTCAAATACACAACCTAACCCTACACCGAAAGGAGCTAGAGAAAAAACAGCAACTAAAGCCTAAACCCAGCAGGAGAAGAGAAATAATAAAGATCAGAGCAGAAATCAATGAAATAGAAACCAAAAGAACAGGAGAACAAATCAACGAAACTAGGAGCTGGTTCTTTAAAGAATTAACAAGATTGATAAACCCCTGGCCAGACTTATCAAAAAGAAAAGAGAAATGACCCAAATCAACAAAATCACGAATGAAAGAGGAGAGATCACAACCAACAACAAAGAAATACAAACAATTATAAGAACATATTATGAGCAACTCTATGCCAGCAAATTAGATAACCTGGAAGAAATGGGTGCATTCCTAGAGATGTATCAACTACCAAAATTGAACCAGGAAGAAATAGAAAACCTGAACAGACCTATAACCACTAAGAAAATTGAAGCAGTCATCAAAAATCTCCCAACAAACAACAGCCCAGGGCCAGATGGCTTCCCAGGGGAATTCTATCAGACATTTCAAGAAGAATTAATACCGATTCTCCTGAAACTGTTCCAAAAAATAGAAATGGAAGGAAAACTTCCAAACTCATTTTATGAGGCCACCATTACCTTGATCCCAAAACCAAAGACCCCATCAAAAAGGAGAATTACAGACCAATATCCTTGATGAACATGGTTACAAAAATTCTCACCAAAATACTAGCCAATAGGATCCAACAGTACATTAAAAGGATTATTCACCATGACCAAGTGGGATTTATTCCTGGGCTGCAAGGTTGGTTCAACATCCACAAATCAATCAACGTGATACAGTACATTAACAAAAGAAAGAACAAGAAGCATATGATCCTCTCAATAGATGCAGAAAAAGCATTTGACAAAGTACAGCATCCCTTCTTGATCAAAACTCTTCAGAGTATAGGGATAGAGGGTACATACCTCAATATCATAAAAGCCATCTATGAAAAACCTACAGCGAATATCATTCTCAATGGGGAAAAGCTCAGAGCTTTTCCCCTAAGGTCAAGAATGCGGCAGGGATGTCCACTATCACCACTGCTATTCAACATAGTATTAGAAGTCCTAGCCACAGCAATCAGACAACAAAAAGAAATCAAAGGCACCCAAATCAGCAAAAAGGAAGTCAAACTCTCACTCTTTGCAGATGATATGATACTTTATGTGGAAAACCCAAAAGATTCCACCCCAAAACTGCTAGAACTCATACAGGAATTCAGTAAAGTAGCAGGATATAAAATCAATGCACAGAAATCAGTGGCATTCCTCTACACCAACAACAAGACAGAAGAGAGACAAATCAAGGAGTCGATCCCATTTACAATTGCACCCAAAACCATAAGATACCTAGGAATAAATTTACCCAAAGAGGCAAAGGATCTGTACTCAGAAAACTATAAAATACTCATGAAATTGAGGAAGACACAAAGAAATGGAAAACGTTACATGCTCATGGATTGGAAGAACAAACATTGTGAAGATGTCAATGCTACCTAGAGCAATCTACACATTCAATGCAATCCCTATCAAAATACCATCCACTTTTTTCAAAGAAATGGAACAAATAATCCTACAATTTGTATGGAACCAGAAGAGACCCCAAATAGCCAGAGGAATGTTGAAAAAGAAAAGCAAAGCTGGCGGCATCACAATTCCGGACTTCCAGCTCTATTACAAAGCTGTCATCATCAAGACAGTATGGTACTGGCACAAAAACATGCACATAGATCAATGGAACAGAATAGAGAGCCCAGAAATGGACCCTCAATTCTATGGTCAACTCATCTTTGACAAAGCAGGAAAGAATGTCCAATGGAAAAGAGACAGTCTCTTCAACAAATGGTGTTGGGAAAATTGGACAGCCACATGCAGAAGAATGAAACTGGACCATTGCCTTACACCACACAGAAAAATAGACTCAAAATGGTTGAAAGACCTAAACGTGAGACAAGAGTCCATGAAAATCCTAAAGGAGAACACAGGCAGCAACCTCTTCGACCTCAGCCGCAGCAACTTCTTCCTAGAAACATCGCCAAAGGCAAGGAAAGCAAGGGCAAAAATGAACTATTGGGATTTCATCAAGATAAAAAGCTTTTGCACAGCAAACGAAACAGTCCACAAAACCAAAAGACAACCGACAGAATGGGAGAAAATATTTGCAAATAACACATCAGATAAAGGGCTAGTATCCAAAATCTATAAAGAACTTATCAAACTCAACACCCAAGGAACAAATAATCCAATCAAGAAATGGGCAGAAGACATGAACAGACATTTTTCCAAAGAAGACATCCAAATGGCCAAGAGACACATGAAAAAGTGTTCAACATCGCTCAGCATCAGGGAAATCCAAATCAAAACCTCAATGAGATACCACCTCATACCAGTCAGAATGGCTAAAATTACAAGTCAGGAAACGACAGATGTTGGCGGGAATGCGGAGAAAGGGGAACCCTCCTACACTGTTGGTGGGAATGCAAGCTGGTGCAACACTCTGGAAAACAGTATGGAGGTTCCTGAAATAGTTGAAAACAGAGCTATCATACGATCCAGCAATTGCACTACTGGGTATTTACCACAAAGATACAAATGTAGGGATCTGAAGGGGTACGTGCACCCCAATGTTTATAGCAGCAATGTCCACAATAGCCAAACTGTGGAAAGAGCCAAGATGGCCATTGACAGATGAATGGATAAAGAAGGTGTGGTATATATACACAGTGGAATATTATGCAGCCATCAAAAGGAATGAGATCTTGCCATTTGCAACGACGTGGATGGAACTGGAGGGTGTTATGCTGAGTGAAATAAGTCAATCAGAGAAAGACATGTATCATATGACCTCACTGATATGAGGAATTCTTAATCTCAGGAAATAAACTGAGTGTTGCTGGAGTGGTGGGGGGTGGGAGGGATGGGGTAGCTGGGTGATAAGCATTGGGGAGGGTATGTGCTATGGTGAGCACTGTGAATTGTGCAAGACTGTTGAATCATAGATCTGTACTTCTGAAACAAATAATGCAACATATGTTAAGAAAAAAGAAAAAGAAGAAAATAGCAGGAGGGGAAGAATGAAGGGGAGTAAATCGGAGGGGGAGACGAACCATGAGAGACGATGGACTCTGAAAAACAAACTGAGGGTTCTAGAGGGGAGGAAGGTGGGGGGATGGGTTAGCCTGGTGATGGGTATTAAAGAGGGCACATTCTGCGTGGAGCACTGGGTGTTATGCACAAACAATGAATCATAGAACCCTACATCAAAAACTAATGATGTAATGTATGGTGATTAACATAACAATAAAAAATTAAAAAAAAAACAAACCCTAAACTTAGAAACTCCCAGGGCAATCATCTCAGGTCTCCTCCCTCTCAGGGAGCTTTGTACTATTGCTCAATAAACTTCTCTTTGCTGCCCACCAATCTTAGTCTGGTCTACCTCTTCCTTCTTCGAAGTGACATGACCAAGAACCATGGGCACTAAAGGCGGAGAAATCCTGCCAACACAAGGGCCTACATAATCCGGCTTCTGGCTATCTCTCCGACCTATCTTCCAGGATTTATCTCATTCAGTTTATCCTCAAAACCACCAAGCAGCCTCCTGCCTCAAGGCCTTTGGATTTACTGGGTTATTTTTATTTTTCTGCAACCCTTTCCTCATCAGGGTTGCAAAAACGGTAATTTTAAATTCTAACATGCTTCCCTCATTTCCTAGCTTTTTCTATAAAAAGAAACTACCTTTCATCAACTATTTGGTTGTCCTGAGCTTAATTTCTATAAAAAAAGCAAGATAATTTTATAAGAAAACTTTTATTCCCTCCCCTTATTTTTCTTCTATTTATCATTTTTCAAAATAATGATACTGTGGCATAATAAAAATATATATTTGGTCTTTGTTCCTGGTTTCTGGTACAGACCTCCTAAAACCCTTGGAATTTCCTGAGTCATACAAGTGTCTTTTGTTATTCATAACAATCCCCTTTAACCACATCTGAGCTTATGCTAATGAGGTGACGCATGGTGGTACCCATAGATAGCTTCAGGATGGAGGCTAGTCACCAGAAAGGCAAACAAGTGGCTAGAGGGTGGGAACTTAGGAGGAGGCCGGAGGGGGGGAGGAGGGTGAGAGACTGAATTACACAAAATTTTGAACAAAGAGATTCCAAGAGCTTCCAGTTTGGTGAACACACTGATGTGCCCAGAAGGTGGCACACCTGGAGAGGGCATGGAAGTTCGAAGCCCTCACCTTCCATACCCTGCCCTATATGCATCTCTTCCATTTAGGTATTCCTGAGCTGTATTTTTTATAATAATCTTGGAAACCTGTTTTCCTGAGTTTGTGAGCTGTTCTAGCACAGTATTAAACCTGAGGGAGTGGGGGGCTGTGGGAACCTTTGAATTGGTAGTCAGACAGAAACATAAGCAGCCTGGACAACTCCTCTATGGCTGTCGTCTCAAGTATAGACAGTCCTGTGGGACTGAGCCCTGATGTCTGTGGAGTTTGACACTAACTCAGAGTTGAATACCCAGTTGGTGTGAGAGGATTTGATAATTTCAGAGATGTAATTCCTTAGCATCCTCTAAAGGTGACCAGAGAGGGTTTGTCTGTCTGTTTGTATTTAGCATCATTATAACTCATGGATTTAGAGATACTTGATGGGATTCAATCCACTGCAATTATTATCCTTAATGATGTTCAAATCACATCACTCTTTGGCTAATGGAAGTCTTTCAAACTGGCTCCAGAATCCTTCTGATATAACCCTCATAATCTTTGATACCCAGAAGTTAGCATTTTTAACACATTTAAGTCATATTTTAACTGAAATCACAAGCACAGAATCAAAAGAAAGGGTCATATTATTTTTTCTGGTCCTTTATAAGATGATCCCTATGTTGACCAGAATAACAGAAGCACCTCAGTCTTCAACATTTTAAAATACATTATATTTTCAAAATGCTGGACTGAACATTTTTCATAGCGATTTGATTCAGCAAAAATTCTTAGAATGGGTCAGCATCTATGCTTAATACATTTATTTATTCACATGTAAAGAAAATGGGACTTCTAGTTTAGAAGACATGGGGACTTTGGGTCAAAACCAGGAACAGAAAAAGCACTAAGATTATTCTTTGGGATTCAGTATTAAGTATTATTAATAACATTTAATTTAATATTACTAATGGGACAATGTTATTGTAGTTTATTAAGGTTAGATGATTCATATAACTGGATTAAACTTGGATTTTTGTTTTATTGGTAAAGATTATTTTTATCTAATTTAATTTTAAAACAATTTTGAGTATAGTTGATACACAATGTTACATTAGTTTCAGATGTACAGTATAATGATTCAACATCTTCATACATCATGCCATGCTTACCACAAGTGTAACTACCATCTGTCACCATATAATGTTATTATAATATCACTGACTATATTCCCTATGCTGTGCCTTTTATTCACATGACTTACTCATTCCATTACCAGAAGCCTGTATCTCCCACTCCCCTTCACCCATTTTGCCCATCCCTCTTCCCTTTGGCAACCATAAGTTTGTTCTCTGTATTTATTGGTCAGATTCTGCTTTTTGTTTATTCATTTGTTTTTTGTTTTTTTTTTAGATTCCACATGTGAGTGAAATCATATGGTATTTGTCTTTCTCAATAACTGGATTAAATTTGAAGGAACTATTGGCCTTGACTAAAGTAATATAAACTGTGAATGTTTATGGGAAGGTTTTAAGTTTCCTTTAAGAAGTGTTTTTAGGAAAGGAACTATCTTGACCACAAATAGATTGCCTGGACTAGAATTATAAGTATATGGTAGGCTGAAGATACAGATTTTGCATTCATTACTCAGGTTTAAAGATCTACTGCATAACTAATCATGTGTTTAATTAATAGTAATAAAAATATTCATCACCCTGCAAATAAAGTTCATTAAGTAGATAAATATGATAAACTGTGAACCAAGATGGCATTTGCTGACAAGGAAAAAAAAAAGCTATTGTCGCTAGTAAATAAGAAAAGGAATTTACTTTCTTCTATTTTTTTGTGACAGCAATTTATTTATGTAAAAACACTCTCCAACATGATCATTCCCTCCACAAATAATTTAAAGGGAGAGAATATGAAACCTAATCAAGCTCAAAACAGCCTGTATCCAAAGTTTTGGTAAAATCCCTAGTGTACTCTTTTATTTTTTATCCCTTTCTTTTATTCAAGTATATTTTATACACAGTGAAATGCTCTGATTTTAAGTGTTATCATTTGATGAGTTTTGACAAATGAATATACCCATACACCATACTCCTATCAATATATAAAATATTGACATCACCCTAGAAAGTTCCTAAGGGCCTGTTCTCAGTCAACCTCCATTCCCAGAGAAACTACTATTGTGATCTTTTCCACTATAAGTTTGTTCTGCGAGTTCTGGATGCTCATACACAATGTATTCTCATGTGTTTTGCTTCTTTCATTCGGCACAATGTTTTTGAGACTCATTCATGTTGCTGCCTGTCAGTATTTAGCTCCTTTTTACTGTTGAGTAGCATAGTATGAATAAACTAAGATTGGTCTATCCATTCTCCTATTGTTAGAAACTTGGGTTATTTCTAGTTTTTGACTTTTGTAAATAAAGCTGCAATGAAATTCCAGTTTTTTCAGACATACTATTTCCTTTTTTCTTGGGTAAATACTAGGAATATAATTTCTGAGTCATAGGGTAGGTTATGTGCAACTTTATAAGAAACTGCCAAACTATATATTCTAGGTCCTTGTACCACTTTATACTCCCTCTAGCAGTGTGTATGAGTTTCAGACGCCCTAGCTCCTCACCAACATTTAGTGTTTATAGACTTTAATTTTAGCCAGTCTGGTGATTTTGAAGTGGTAATTAATTCTGACCGTATTTGCATTTCCCTTATGACTAATAATGTCAAGGAGTTTTTTTCTGATACTTATTGTCCATATTGGAATTTACTTTCTTGTGATTTTTCTTAGAAGGACATTGTTTCTACCATTAGTCTCCTGATTTCAGCTAATGATTTTAGTTAATGAGCTCAATAGTCTTTATTTTTAATCATACTAGTGTTACTAATGCTGAAAAAAAATTGGTATGTGACCACTAAAATTTTGTGTGACACTTCATTCTATTATTTAACAATTTAACAACATAGTTCTCAAGGACTAGAGATCAGTTTCACTCTTTATGCAGTTCATCTTTATATGTTATTATCAGTATCCACAGAATAAGCTGGAATGTTGGAATAGACATGTTTTGTTACTATTGTTAAATGAATGCATAAAGTCTTTAAATTCCATTAGGTTACCCCACTCGCCTTCATCCTTCAGGTAGTGTTTTATAAATTAATTACTCACTATTTTGAGAGACAACCTGGTGTTAGGAAGAGAGTAAGACAGATTCACTTATTTTTTTTTTAAGATTTTATTTATTTACTTGACAGAGAGAGACACAGTGAGAGAAGGAACACAAGCAGGGGGAGTGGGAGAGGGAGAAGCAGGTTTCCCGCGGAGCAGGGAGCCGGATACGGATGAGGATGCAGGGCTGGATCCCAGGACCCTGGGATCATGACCTGAGCTGAAGGCAGACGCTTAATGACTGAGCTACCCAGGAGCCCCAAGACAGTTTCACTTCTGAATATAACTCTACCAGTTACAAGTTGTGTTACCTTTGTTAAGTACTTAGCTCTCTAGGTACGTTTTCTTCTGTGCAAAGCAGAAGATAATAAAGCCGGGGCACCTGAGTGGCTCAGTCATTAAGCATCTGCCTTCGGCTCAGGTCATGATCCCAGGGTCCTGGGATCGAGCCCCACATCGGGCTCCCTGCTCCGCGGGAAACCTGCTTCTTCCTCTCCCACTCCCCCTGCCTGTGTTCCCTCTCTTGCTGTGTCTCTGTCAAATAAATAAATAAAATCTTTAAAAGAAAAAAAAAGAAGGTAATAAAGCCTACTCTGAATAGTACTTTTAATTGAAATGAACCTGAATGAGATGCCGGACATAAAATAATTGTCAGATATTAGAAGCTTAGTAAGTACCAGTTCTTCTCTTACGATACCAGTGCCTTGTTACTAATATTAACTCAGCTTTTTGGTTCAGTTTTACATTTATTGAGTGCCCAACATACGCTGGGCACTGGGCTAGACACAAATCAAAAATGAATAAGTTCTGGCCCCTGCATTCAAACAACTAAAAGTCTATTAAGAAAGACCAACACATAAGTGAGAACTCATTTTGTCTGAAGAGAGATGAGAACTACCAAGATCAGTTTACATTTCCTGTCCTTTATGATAAATACCAATTTTATTGTAAAAGCAAAACAGAAAATAAAATGGATTAGTTTTTGCATCAATCTAGAATATTTTAGCAAAATAAGCTTTATTCTTATAAATTTTAAAATAGCCTTATAAATAGAACATATTTATATACTGTCTTAAGGTATTTTCATTCATAAAATTCACAAGACTTACTTTTTTTTATTTACCAAATAAGAAGTGTGGTATTTTTAGCAAGTCACATTTCTAATTTTCCTAGTTGCCTCATAAGTAGCTCCTTCAAGAAAAGAAAAATAACATTTTCTTAAGTGTCAACTATATACAAGCATTCTAACAGATGCTCTGTGTGCTTTAAATCATTTAACTTATAAAGGTAACTTTTCATTCTAATGACTTTTATAAGATGCATTAATCCAAATATGTTTGTATAGAGATTCCATTATGCATTGTCATTTTCTATTTCAGTTAAAACTTTCTAAACTGCGATTGCATTAATTTGCTCTTTCCATAGATTCATGTAGCTTCCTTTTGAAGTGGACAGATTATTTCTTTGTGCAAGAAACAAGATAACTTTTTACACAGTTTTCTTAGAGGCCAACAATTCTACCTCCTATTCTTGCTAAATAATAACTAAGAAAAGAAAAATATTTGGGATTATCTTTATACTTTAAAATTTCTTAAATTAGAAGAAATCTTTACTCCCCAAAGGAAAACAAATCCTATGATTGCACGTCAAAATGTATCATCAAAACCTTGCACTCTGCCTTTTTTGCATTATCTTGAAAAAAAATTATAGGAGGATTATAAAGTTTGAATGTTCTATTGACCTTGATTAATCTAAATTGCATGGTAAATATTTAGGAAAGTTTTTAATAAAACCACACCCTACAAGCTTTTTGGATGCATTAAGACACGGTGGTAATTTTTAACACCTGTCACAAATCTAACGTCCTCTGCAAATACGTGCAATTAAAACAAATCATGGTCAGTTTTGCCTATTGTGGACATAGTTGTCAAATTATTAAGTTAAATATAAATTGAAGACTAATATTCCAGTTTATAAGATTAAGTCCTCAAAAAGGCTAATTAGTTGCTTACAAGTTAAAAGTAGGGCTTTTTAAAAGTCCCTCATATATGGTTACATAAAAATACTTTATTGGTGAATAGTTATAAATAGTGAAAATATAGCCACACTACTAAATATAATATTAAAACTTGAGATTCAGAGGTGCCTGGGTGGCTTAGTTGGCTAAGCATCTGCCTTCAGCTCAGGTCATGATCCCAGGGTCCCAGGATCGAGTCCCATATTGGGCTCTCTGCTCAGCAGGGAGTCTCCTTCTCCCTCTCCCTGTGTTCTTACTCTCTTGCTCTCTCTAATAAATAAATAAAATCTTAAAAAAAAAGTTGTCTGTCTTTTCTCTCATTGTTACACATCTAGTTGATAGAATTGCAAAAGCAGCAAGAGAAAAACAACTTGTTCTATACAAGGAAACTGCCATAAGAGTATCAGCAGATTTTTCAGCAGAAGCTTTGCAGGCCAGAAGAAAGAGGCATAATATATCCAAACTGCTCAGAGGGAAAAAAACCAACCAAGAATACTCTACTGGTAAGATTATCATTCAGAACTGAAAGAGAGATAAAGAGTTTTCCAGACAAGCAAAAGCCAAAGGAGTTCATCACTACTAAACTGGCTTTATAAGAAATGTTAAAAGGACTTCTTTAAGCTGAAAAGAAAGAGCATTAATTAATAACAAGAAAACATATGAAAGTATAAATCTCACTGGTAAAAGTAAATATATAGAAAGGAGTGGATGATTATAAAACTTCTACACAGGTTAAAAGACAAAAGGAGTAAAAATAACTATAATGATGAGTTAAGGGACACATGAAATAAAGATATGTAAAATGTCACATCAAAAAAATAAGATGTGGGATGGAGTAAAAATGTAGACTTTTAGAAATTGACCAAATTTCAATTGCTATCAACTTCATATATAAAATTCACATATAAAATATATATGTGTGTGTGTGTGTATATGATGTTACACGTGAGCCTCACATTAACCAAAAAGCAAAATCCTCTGCTAGACATAAAAAAGACAGTAAGAATGGAATCTAAGCACAATACTAAATAAAGTCATGAAAACACAATGGAAGAGAGCAAGAGAAGGAACAGAGAGTCACTACAAAAACCCCAGTCAGAAAACAATTAACAATAGGCAACAAGTACATACCTATCAGTAATTACTTTAAATGTAAATGGATTTAATACTCCAATCAAAAGACACAGAGTAGCTGAATGTTTGAATAAACAAGACCTATCTATATTCTTCTGCCTACAAGAGACTCACTTCAGATATAAAAACCACACAAAACCTGAAGGCAAAGGGATGGAGAAAGAAGTTCCATGCAGATGGAAACCAGAAGAAAGCTGGGGGAGCTATACTTAACATCAGACAAAATAGACTAAAACAAAGACTATAATAAAAGACAAAGATGGACATTACATAATGATAAAGGGGTCAATCCAACAAAAGGATATACATTTGTAAGTCTTTATGTACCCAACATAGGAGCACTCAAATATATAAAACAAATATTAACAGACCTAAAGGGAGAAATTGACATCAACAATAATAATAGGAGAGTTTAATATCCCATTTACCTCAATGGATAGATCATTCATATGAAAAATCAATACGGAAACAATGGCCTTGCCTTTAATGACACATTAGACCAGCTGGACTAAATAGATATATACAAAACATTCTATCCAAAAGCAGCACAACATATATTCTTCTCAGCGCACATGGAACATTCTCTAGCATAGATTATATATGTTAGGTCACTAATCAGGTCTCAATAAGTTTAAGACTGAAATCATATCAAGCATTTTTTCTGACTGCAATGATATGAAACTAAAAATCAATTAGAAGAAAACTGAAAAATCACAATTATATGGAGATTAAACAATGTGCTACTGAATAACCAATGCATTAATGAAGAAATCAAAGAAATTTTAAAAATACCATGAAAATGGAAATACAACTTACCAAAATCTTTGGGATGTAGCAAAATCAGTTCTAAGAGGAAAGTTCATAGTGATATAAGCCTACCCCAAAAAGCAAGAAAAATCTCAAACAATCTAACTTTATACTTCAAGGAACTCGGGGGGAAACAAAAGATCAATGAACTAAGAGCTGGTTCTTTGAAAAAATAAACAAAGTTGACAAACTTTTAGCTAGACTAACTCAGAAAAAATAGGATTCAAATAAATAAAATTTAAAAAAAAGATTTACAATGGATACCACAGAAATACAAAGGATCATAAGAGACTACTATGAACAATTATACACAAACAAGTTGGCCAACCAAGAAGAAATGGATAAGTTCCTAGAAATACAATCTTTTAAGACTGACTAATGAAGAAATAAAAATTTGAATAGGCTGATTACTAGTAAGGAGATTAAAGCAGTAATCGAAAACCTCCCAACAAACAAGAATCTAGGAGCTACAGCTTCAGTGGTGAATTTTACCAAATATTTAAAGAAGAGTTAATGCCAATTCTTCTCAAACTCTTCCAAAAAACAGAAGAGGAGAGAATGCTTCCCAACTTATTTTACAAGGATACCACAAAAAAAGAAAACTACAGACCAATATCCCTGATAAACATAGATGCAAAATCCTCAACAAAAGAGTAGTGAACTAAATTCAGCAATAGATTAAAAGGATCATCAAGTGGGATTTATTCCAAGGATGCAAGAATGGTTTGACATCATCTGCAAATCAATCAAAATGATACACCACATTAACAAAATGAAGGCTAAAAATCATAGATCATCTCAATAGATGCAGAAAAAGCATTTGATAAAATTCAACATCCATTTATGATAAAAACTCTCAACAAAGTGGGTATAGAGGGAATGTACCTCGACATAATAAAGGCTATAAAAGACAGCCCACAGCTAACATCACACTAGATGGTAAAAAGCTAAAAGTCTTTCCTCTAAGATCAGGAACAAGGTAAGGATGCTCATTCCTACTACTTTTATTCAATATAGTATTAGAAGTCCTAGCCATGGTAATTAGGCAAGAAAAAGAAATAAAATGCATCCATATTGGAAGGGAAGAAGTAAAACCGTCACTATTTGAAGATGACACGATAGCATATATAGAAAACCCTAAAGACTCCACTGGAAAGCTGCTAGAACTAATAAATTCAGTAAAGCTGTAGGGTAAAAAAATTAACATACAAAAATCTATTGCATTTCTATATACTAACAAAGAACTATCAGAGAAATTTTAAAAAATCTCATTTATAATTGCATCAAAAAGAATAAAACCTAGGAATAAATTTAACCAAGGAGGTAAAAGACTTGTATGCTAAAAACTATAAGACATTAACAAAAGAAATTGAAGACACAAATAAATATAAGACATTCTGTGCTAATGGAGTAGAAGAATTAATATTAAAATGTCCATATTACCCAAAGCAATCTATAGACTCAATGCAATCCCTGTCAAAATTCCCATGGCACATTTCACAAAGACAGAACAAATAATCCTCAAATGTGTATGGAACCACAAAAGACCATGAATAGCCAAAGCAATATGGAGAAGAACAACAAAGTTGGAGGCTTCATGCTCCCTGATTTCAAATTATATTACAAAGCTATAATAATGAAAACAATATGGTACTCACTTAAAAAGAGTCACATAGATCAATGGAACAGAATAAAGAGCCCAGAAATAAACCCATGTATGTATGGCCAATTAACTTACAACAAAAGAGGCAAGAATATACAATGGGGAAAGGACAGTTTCTTTAATAAATGGTGTTGGGAAAACTGGACAGCCATATGCAAAAGAATGAAATTAGACTATTCCCTTATACTATACATAAAAATAAACTCAAAATGAATTAAAGACTTTAATTTAAGACCTGAAACCATAAAACTCCTAGTAGAAAACATAGGCAGTAAGCTCCTTGATATCATTCTTGGCAATTTTTTTTTAGATTTGACTCCAAAAGTGAAGGCAACAAAAGCAAAAATAAACAAGTAGGAATAGAGCAAATTGAAAACCTTCAGCAAAGGAAATCATCATAAAAATGAAAGGCAACTTACTGAATTGGAGAAAATATTTGCAAATTATATATTCAAACTCATACAACTCAACATCAAAACAAAACAGTTGATTAATAAATGGGCAGAGGATCAGAATAGGCATTTTTTCCAAGAAATACAGATGGCAAACAGTCACATGAAAAAGTACTCAATATCACTAATCATCAGAGAAATGCAAATCAGGACCACAATGACATCACTTCACACCTGTTGGAATGGCTATTATCAAAAAGACAAGAAATAACTAGTGTTAGTGAAGACCGGTAAATATGTGGAGAACAGGGAACCCAAATGCCCTGTTGGAAGGAATGTAAATTGGTACAGCCACTATGGAAAACAGTATGGAGTTTCATCAAAAAATTAAAAATAACAAACTTCCAGTAATAAGATAAATAACTGGGCGCCTGGGTGGCTCAGATGGTTGGGCGTCTGCCTTCGGCTCAGGTCATGATCCCAGGGTCCTGGGATCGAGTCCCACATCGGGCTCCCTGCTGCTTGGGAGCCTGCTTCTCCCTCTGCCTCTCTCTCTCTCTCTCTGTCTCTCATGAATAAATAAATAAAAATATTAAAAAAAAATAAGATAAATAACTTAAGGAGATGAAAAATATAGCATAGGGAATATAGTCAATAATATAAAATAAAAAGTGATCAGAACTACCATATGATTCAACCATTCAACTTCTGGGCATTTTATCAGAAAAAAAAAAACAATAGCCAAGATATGAAAAGAATCTAAGTGTCCATCAATGATTGAATAGACAAAGAAGATGTGGTGTAAACACACACACACACACACACACACACACACACACACACAATGGAATACTACTCAGCCACGAAAAAATGAAATCTTGCCATTTGTGACAACATGGATGGACCTTGAGGGCATTAGGCTAAGTGAAATAAGCCAGACAGAGAAATACAAATATTGTATGATCTCAATTATATGTGGAATCTAAAAAACAAGACAGGTGAACAAATAAAACAAAATTTACGTATTCAGTGAACAGAGTAGTGGTTGCAGGGATGGAAGGGGGGTACACACTTCCAGTTGTGAATAAATAGGTCATGGGGATATGATGTGTGGCATGGTGATTACAGTAAATGGTACTGCATGCATATTTGAAGGCTGCCAGGAAAGTGGCTCATGAAAATTTTCAACATAAGAAAGAAAATTTTTTGTAATTTTTTATGGTGATGGATGGTGGCTGGACTTACTGTGGTGATTATTTGCAGTATGTACAAGTGTTGAATCATTATGCTATATAGTTGAAGCTAGTATAATGTTTATGTCAACTATATCTCAATTTAAAAAAAAAGTTAAGGACCTTCTTTAATAATGTCAGGAAAATAATGTGATACTCACTAGTCATCACTCACCTTTGGACCTGGCAATCCAGGTAACCCAGGATTTCCATGTGGCCCTGGTATGCCCTGCAAATAGTAAAAAGGTCAGATCACTCTTAGAACAGATGTAGATACAAATAAACAGTGTTTATTGCAATGTTCAGATAAATATTACATAGCATAATTTCATTAAAACGTATTTCACCTTTTCTTTGCCCCCACAAAGTTCTTTATTTTTTCCTAGATGTTGGATATTTCATCTTGGAAAAGAAAGCTACACTAATTATAGTACATATTTCCTTCTTTTGATTCAAAACACTGCCTTGAAATGGTTACCTCCTTCATTTATCACCCCTATCTCCAGCCATATTGCATAGTGCTACTTCTAAAAGCTGTGCAGAGTAAGAAACCTAAAAATAAGAAAGTGCAAATGTTTATTCTTCTGTCAACATGAGCTAACCCTTTCTGCACTTGGGTTTTTGCTTATGCCATTATGTATGCCTTAAAGACTTACTTCATTTCACTTTGCCCCCCTACAGCCACCCAAATCATTCTTCAAGCGTCAACTAAGATCCCACTTCATTTTTAAATCCTAGCTGCACTATCTATCATAAAGTGACTTCTCTTTCCTACTAACTTCCATAGAAATTGCTACATGTAAAATTCATTTGCAATTAATTGTACATTGCTTTAGGACATTTCTTACACTGTTCTAATCTGTTAGTTAAATATTTTATTGCTATTTTAACTATCTTATGACATGCTATTTAGTTCTAGGATTGAAATTTTTTTTAAAAACGGACTGTTTTTCATATTATCAGCATAGTAGTTGGAACATATTAGATACTTAATAAATATTTGTCAGTAATTGCTTCTATTTACCAACTATGCATAGATAACTGTGTTAATGCTTTATATTTCTTATTACTAATCCTTATAACAATCCTGCAAGGTGGTTATTTTTACTCCCATTTACAAAGGAAGAAACTTAAGCTCACAGAACCAACAAGTAGAGGAACTAAGATTCACCTCCAAAAAGGCTTCCTGGTTTGCAGACCCCTATATTCATTTGGGTTTGGTGCCCACTTCTGGGCTTTTCAGCCATACCTCTAGGTTAACATATAACATACAGTTAATAATTACTTATTTTTCTGTCTTTTCAATTCTGAATTAATAGAGCATTGTGTTTCAGAAAGGAGAGGGGCATCAGCAATAGCAATATTGGAGGTATAACTAGCAAGATTAAAACTAAGGGAAAAAGATTAGATGTTATGGCATATGTCATTTGTAACATTCAAAACATAAATTTTAATAAAATAGATAGAAAAATTTATGGGAATTTACAAATGATTTATTGATGGAGATGTAGGGCAATGGCATAAACTATTATTTTACAAAGCTCAATAGTGAAACCGTGAGCCAGGACAGTAACTTTAGGAAAAATTAATGTCAGTGAAAGTTCGAGTTTTATTTTTTAAAGGATAATTCGTTGGTTGTTGCCAAATGAGATAAAATCTCAGGAGAGAAAAAATGCAAAGTGGCAAGTTTTAAGTTAAATAATGGAATGGAGATAAAATTAGGAACACAAATGTTCCTAATGGAATGGAGATAAAATTAGGAACACAAATTAGGAACACAATAGCCTTGAGAGGAGGAATAGTGTTCCTTCCTTAAAGAAAGGATTGGACAAATAAATTTAAAAAAAAAGAAATTAGAGAAGGTAACTGCTGTACCATGAAAATAGCTGGACTCAGACGTTGAAGGTCATACTGTGGGAGAACAGCCTCAGTAGTGGAAAGGGAATGGAATTAGCACAGAGAGAGATCCAGTCCCTCAGAAGAGTAGGATCCACACAGAGAGCAAGGAGGATGAAAGAGGTGTGCCAGCTACAGGAGAGTGGGCGCATTGACGAGAGACTCTGGGAGGAACATGACAGATCATCAAGTAGAGAGAAGTAAACCAAATGCTAAACAACTACCACCAGTGAGCATTCCTGAGGCCTCATACAGATAAGAGTTTGTTGTGAATATGGGTGGCTCACAGTAATATTTCAGGATATGATTTCTCATTATGTTGTGTGTATGATAGATAAAAATCAGGATAGAAAGAAAGTGGATTGTCCGTG
The DNA here is from genome assembly GCF_037043125.1 of Eumetopias jubatus. Classification (NCBI taxonomy): domain Eukaryota; kingdom Metazoa; phylum Chordata; class Mammalia; order Carnivora; family Otariidae; genus Eumetopias; species Eumetopias jubatus. The sequence goes on along the minus strand of NW_028274810.1, from coordinate 35,300,014 downwards.
GCATGTGCATTTGTCTTTAAAACACACAGTCAAAATTCCTTTTCTGGCTCTTTGAGGAATTTCTGTTAGTAAAAGTCCACATTGTTGTTGGGTTTTTTTGTTTTGTTTTTTTTTTTTTTAGTTTTGAAAGAAATGAATTTTAACACAGCAGTAAATCTTTTGTTGGACCTGTGTAATGTGAGAAACTACTGCTGATGCTTACGGCAGCTTTTTCCTCAGGACAATTATTTTTCTAGTCAGTTGTTCCAGCATTTTCCACTATGTAATCCAGGAACGTACTATTTTAAGGCAGCCCACTCCTCTTCATTTCCCAAAGCAAATGAACCCCACCTTGAACTATCAATTACCGATGAGATCACTTTATAACTAAGAGTAATGTTACAAGTAGCACCAGAAGAGCCACTAATCTACAAATTTGATAATCCTTCTTGGGCATGTTCACAGAGAATGCTTTGGCTGGGTGTTTACTCTCAAATAAACAAGCTGCACATGTTCCTGAGTTTCTCTTGAATTGGCAAAGGTAGGGCTACATTTGAAGATCCAGGCAGGTTTCCAAAGGAAGTACATACTGTACAATATGAGGAAAAACATACTGCAAAGTTACTAATTCTAACAGCAAGTGGGACTCGGAGCCCATTTACTTACCCGTGGACCTCTCTTTCCTGATGGACCTGGAATACCTGCTGGACCTGGTGGACCCTTGGAAAACAAATGCCAAGATGTGAGACATCTAATAGACACATCTTTTCTCATGAATCTCATTAAGATTCCCGCACTAGGGCTTTTTCTTTTCAGTCCCCAGTTCCCGGCTAATGATGATTTTAAAGTAACATGAATCCCCTCACCCTAATCAGCAGGGGTGAGAGTTGAAACTCAAGTGTCCTCTTTAATCTGGCCAGGGATGGCAACAGGAAGTCTGTGACTTATGGTTACAGCCACTGTGTCTAGTTTTTACAGGGACCATAACTAGTAGTTTTGTGGGTAATTTTTATCTAACTTTACTTTTACTGCTGAAGGCAGAATTCAATTTAGGGTTTGGAGACCAACAGCTACAGTTGTGTTCAAACACATTTCAAAAGACTTGCCCTGAAAAATTAAAGCACTGACAGTATTATGTTCTTTTAAAAGACTTATAGCAAGAATCTGTGTAATGTGTTAAACTGTTATAATGAGATCCTTCTAGTATATTCAGTAATAAATCTGCCTTACACCAAATATAGCATACCAGGAAGTCAGTAATAGACTTAAATGGTTTGCAAAACAAAGTAGGAAAGCAAAAACTGATCCATTTTAAAGTGTTCTGAGTTCTTTAAATGTTACTTATTAAATATATCAAATAAGAAATAAGAAACTACTACTTTACTTCCTTGTGTAATGCTTTATGTCATCTTTTTTACTTTAACAATCAACTGGGGCAGAATAAATGTTCATTTGGGAGATGGTTAACACATTCACTCATCTTTCACACTTAATTGTTACTGAGCACTCCGCTGATGGAATTATTCTTGGTGTCTCTAGAGCATACACATATTCCATTTTACAAATGTTCATTCAATATTGCCTTAAAGTGTAGTACAAACATTGAAATTAGACATATCAAAGTTAAAGTACTAGCCCTATCATTAACAAGTAGCATGACCTAATGAGCCTCATTTTCATGCAGCATTTTTTCTCATTTCTCATTCTTGATATTAACTACTGTTTGAAACTTTCTTCTTTTCTTATATTACAGTCATTTTGAAGTTTTGTAATGCTCTTTATATATTTCAAGCTGTCCATTTTCCTTTAATTGTATTTTTTCTTCTCCTCTCCCCTAACTTAATAAAAACCGTTCATGTATTTCCTAGTATTAAGAGATAAGTACTATTTGTATTCAACCTCAGACTGAGGGCATTCTCCTTCCTGAACTGTTCAAATATTTTAACAGCTATTATTATATTACTAGCATCCATCAAAAACTAACTTCCACTTATTTTTTTTTAAATTGGAATTCTTTTCAATAGTTCTGGTTCTGTTGTTATAATCAGAAATTAAAGGCTATTTATATGAAGTCCCCCAAAATAAGAAAAATGAAAAACTAAATGAAAATTAAAACAGGATGTCTAGTTTGGTTTATTGCCCTATCACACTACATTACAACAAAAGAAAACACCATTCCATTCACATGGAAAAGGTAATTAACATTAGATACTGGGGAAGAAAGAAAGCATATTTTATGTCCTGATTGAAATATTTAAGTTGTTTAATAAGCACTAAATAAAAATCGATTTTAGCTTTCTTCACAATTTTGCATTTTCAAATCTTTCAGAATAGATTAATAATAGGGATTTCTGGAAAACAGGGAAGCAAACTGATTTTATATGTCATGAGTGACTTGTTTGAGGAAAATAAGTTATTTTCTGTAAATAAAGTTAAGTACTAAAAATGGCACTTTAACTTTGAGATTATTAGTTATTAAGAGAAAGTATAATTCAATGAAAAGAACAATGGTTTTGCAATTGTCGAGCCTAGATTCAAGTCATGCCTCAATCATTTACTAGCTGAATGACCTTGCACAAGTCAGTTACTCTTTCCAAGCCTTATGTTTAAAATACTGGTGATAAAAATATACCTCGCAGGAGGAGCAAGTCGGCAGAGGAGTACGGACCTGAATTTCGTCTGGTCCCAGGAATTCAGCTAGATAGGGATCAAACCATTCTGAACACCTATGAACTGTACAGGAGATCGAAGAAAAGAATAGCAACAACACTCTGAACAGAAAAGCAACCACTTTCTGGAAGGTAGGACATGGGGAGAAGTGAATCCGAGGCGATATTCGGGAGGACAGATGGTGGAGGAAGGGGCCTCCATCAGCCGCTACTGGGAAGTGATAGAGCCACAGAGCGCAAAATTGGAAATTTTAGAAGTTGGCTCCGCTGAGGGACATCGCTCCAGTGGCTAAGCGAGAGGTGGAACCCTTGCGGGACAGTGTGGTCTCAGGACCCTCCGGGTCACAAGAAGACTGGGGGTGACTGAGTGCATCACAGCTCCCAGGTATCAGAGCGGGGAAGCTGGCTGCAGAGATGGAGCCGAGGCGCGGGCTCTCAGCTCAGGGTTGCCATGAACCATGATCCACAGCACAGTCGGGCCACTGCTCCTCCAGCAGGGACCCAACAAGCGGCAGATCCGGGGAGACTCCTCTTCCTCCCCCGGGAGGAGCGGCGCGGGAGCGCACCGCAGGGATCTGCTGGGTTTGGAGACTCCACATGGGGTCGGGTGCCAGAGATAGAAATGCTGGGTCACAGGCCGGGTGAGCACAGAGTGCAGCCGGAGACCGGGAGTTGGGAGTGATTGACTGCTTTTCTCTGGGGGCTTACTGAGGAGTGGAGCCCTGAGTTCTTGGCTCCTCCGGGTTGGAGATTGGGAGGCCGCCGTTTCACTCTCCTCCTCCAAAGCTGAACGGAAAGCTCGCAGGGAACAAAAGCTCCCGAGAGCAAGCCCGAGCAGATTACTTAGCCCGACCCGGCAAGGGCGGGGCAATTCCACCTCCAGCAAAGACATTTGGGAACCATGGCAACAGGCCCCTCCCCCAGATCAGCAAGAACAGCCAGCCAAGACCCAAATTTACCGATCAGTGAGAATGGCAGAACTCCAGAGCTAGGGGAATACTGCACATAGAATTCATGGCTTTTTTACCATGATTCTTTAGTCTTTCAAAGTTAATTTTTTTTATTTTCTTTATTTTTTCTTTTTCTATTTTTTTATTTTTCTTTTTCCCTTTTTCAACCAAAATCTTATCAATCCCTTTTTTAAAAATCTTTTTTACTTTTCATTTTTAGTCATATTCTATCCCTTCATTGTAGTTAAGCTTATTTTTTGCATATATATATATATATATATGTATGTTTTTCTTTCTTTAAAATTTTGGGATACAGTTTCTTCTAACAGACCAAAATATATCCTAAATCTCTAGTGTATGGCTTTGTTCTAGTCTCCTGCCTAATCACATTCTCTCCCTTTTTTAAAATTTTTTTTCTTTTTTCAACCAACTTATCTTCTCAATTCCTTTTATAAAATCTTTTATAATTTTCATCTTTGCAGTCATATTCCATCCCTTCATCGTATTTACCCTTATTTTTGTACATATATAAGTTTTTCTTTCTTTAAAACTTTGCAAGGCACTTTCTTCTAAAAGACCAAAATACACCCAAAATCTAAATGTGTAGCACTGATCTATGCACTAGACTGATTATATTTGATCATATTCTTTTTTTTATCTTTTTTTCTTTTTTCTTTCTTTCCCTTTCTTTTCCCCTGGTTTTAGGTCTCTTCTGATTTGTTTAGTATATATTTTTCTGCGGTCGTTGTTACCCTGTTACCATATTGTTCTCGCATTCCTCTATTGTCCTCTGGACAAAATGACAAGATGGAAAAAATCACCTCAAAAAAAAGAACAAGGGGCAGTACCAACTGCCAGGGACCTAATCAATATGGACATTAGTAAGATGTCAGAACTAGAGTTCAGAATGACAATTTTAAAGATACTAGCTGGGCTTGAAAAAAGCATGGAAGATATTAGAGAAACCATTTCTGGAGATTCAAAGAACTAAAATCTAACCAAGTCAAAATCAAAAAGGCTATTAATATGGTGCAATAAAAAATGGAGGCTCTAACTGCTAGGATAAATGAGGCAGAAGAGAGAATTGATGACATAAAAGACCAAATGATGGAAAATAAAGAAGCTGAGAAAAAGTGAGATAAACAACTACTGGATCACGAGGGCAGAATTTGAGAGATAAGTGATACTATAAGTAGAAACAATATTAGAATAATTGGGATCCCAGAAGAAGAAAGAGAGAGGGGGGCAGAAGTTATATTAGAGCAAATTATAGCAGAGAATTTCCCTAATTTGGGGAAGGAAATAGTCATCAAAATCCAGGAGGCACAGAGAATCCCCCTCAAAATCAATAAAAATAGGTCAACACCCCAACATCGAATAGTAAAAATTACGAGTCTCAGAGACAAAGAGAAAATCCTGAAAGCAGCTCGGGACAAGAGATCTGTAACCTACAATGGTAGAAATATTAGATTGGCAAAGGACCTATCCACAGACCTGGCAGAGCACTAAATGAGAAAAATATGCAGCCAAGAATACTATATCCAGCCAGGCTGTCATTGAAAATAAAAGGAGAGATAAAAAGCTTCTAGGACAAACAAAAACTAAAGGAATTTGCAAACACGAAACCAGCCCTATAAGAAATATTGAAAGGGGTCCTCAAAGCAAAGAGAGACCCTAAAAGTAACATAGACCAGAAAGGAACACAGACAATATACAGTAATATTCACCTTACAGGCAATACAATGGCACTAAATTCATATCTTTCAATAGTTACCCTGAATGTAAATGGGCTAAATGCCCCAATCAAAAAACACAGGGTATCAGATTGGATTAAAAAAACAAGACCCATCGATATGTTGTCTGCAAGAGACTCGTTTTAGACCCAAAGACACTTCCAGATTGAAAGTGAGGGGGTGGAAAACCATTTACCATGCTAATGGACACCAAAAGAAAGCTGGGGTGGCAATCCTTATATCAGAAAAATTAGATTTTTAAACCAAATACTATAACAAGAGATGAGGAAGGACACTATGCCATACTTAAAGGGTCTATCCAACAAGATCTAACAACTTTAAACATCTATGCCCCTAATATGGGAGCAGCCAATTATATAAGGCAATTAATAACAAAAGCAAAGAAACACATTGATGATAATACAATAATAGGAGGGGACTTTAACACCCCCCTCACTGAAATGGACAGATCATCTAAGCAAAAGATCAACAAGGAAATAAAGACTTTAAATGACACACTGGACCAAATGGATTTCACAGATATATTCAGAACATTCCATCCATTTTGAAATGACTATTTTGGGATTTACAGAAGAGCTTAATGCTCATCTCATCATACTGACTTTTTCTGAAGAAAGTAAATGGCTTTCATGACTATTTATTTAATATGACCTGTACCGTAGCTCAGTTTTATTACTAAGATGTTAATAATTTATTGCTATAGCTGACAAGAGTTTATTTCTCTATAATAATACATTCTTCAGATTTTATTTTAAAACCTTTAAACATTAACTCTAATAAGAATTGTTCAATACCTATCAAATCATTTCAAACAAGAACAACAAAGGAAACATAAACTAAGCAGGTGACATCATTTCCCATTCAGTTGCCTCTGGAACCAAACCAGTGACTCAGATTTTATTTTCATCAAAGAAAGAAATACTTCAAGATATATTTTCGTCTGCTTGCAATTAGAAAATTATTTTCTAAACACATACAGGTTGATTACTTAAGATATAAAACATAAAAGGCTAAAACATGTTTCTAATGTGATTTTAAATAGATTTAAATAAGTTTTAAATGACTTAGAAATTTTTCAAATGTTCATCTATAATTGCCCCTACACAATAAAAGAATTTCAGAGCTGAAAACATCTATTATCTCATAGTTTTGTTTATATATTATTAAATAAGTGATTTGGCTGGGGTTTTTTTTCCATTGAATAGACAGATGGGCTGTTAGCTAATTTTTTGTATTAGGTAGCAGGAGATTTTATTAATTCATAAATGTAAATGAACTATGTCATTAAAGATTTAATGAAATATGTTATTCTTAATAGATACTAAACTATTTCATTTAGAATGATAATGCAAGGGTTTCCTTTTTTCCAGTGATTCACTACAAAATTACCTCTATCTAAAATAAATTTTTATACTCTATTTTAATTCACTTGATATTATTTTGCTGAAAGATGTGTTTAATGATTATCAATTAATTTAATTGATGTATTTAATGTATTTTTCTTTAGTGTACTACAACTTTCATATTCTTCTCTTAACATGACTACGTATTAAGTGTATGGTTTTTCTATAAAGAATGCTGATCTATATTTAGCAGTTGAATTCTTGGTTGAATTTCAACTGGACAAGAAAAACATATAGCTTACTCACCACTTTACCAGAATTAAGTAACCTTTCAGTCTGCCAATAAAAACAGCAACAAAAATACAACATTTGAGCCAGGGTTGCATTCCGGTTGGATGTATTATAATAATGACAAATTCACTCACTATAGCCAGGATATATTCCTGAAACAGATCCGATCTGTTCTGAATTGTTCAGTCTAGAGATTTCTTTTTGATAAGTTAATACATTAAGACAGATTTAAAAAAAAACAACAACTTACAGGAGGTCCAGTGTCCCCTTTTGGCCCTCTTAGAGTCTCCATTTCGAGCATTGTATTAAGATCTTCATAATAATAATCATAATCATAAAGGTCAGTCTCATAGGTACTTTCAATGGGGTAGGTAGCGTCAGGATCAAATTCACCTTCTTTCCTCAGGTCAAGGTGATTGTCCACAGCCGGCTCATCTGTCACTCTGTATAAGGTTGTGTTTAAAATCTGCTGTAGTTCCATGAGTTCATTAGTGTGTAGATTTGCTGTGATAGCCTTCTTGAGATTAGTAATTGTTTCCTGTTTCATATGTGGAAGAACAGATGATATCTTCTTAAATGGTGACAAACCAGTTACTCTATCATTATGTTGTGTGATATTGTCAGACACATTTGGGAGAGAACTAAATTTCTCCTTGCTATTTGTTCTTGCCTTATTGAGATGATGGGTCACCGATAGGCTTAAATTTGTCTGAGTATGTTCCTCAGTGATAATTTCTTTGGCCTGAATTCCATGGTTTACAAGATCCACAGCGGAGACATTGCTTGAATGAAGAGAGGTTGACTGAGATTTTGATATCTGGTGTCCTTGTTTATGGACTGTGGCAGAATCGTTAATTATGATATTTGGGATGCTTTTGCCTTTGGTAAATGTGTCCTCTGACAGCAATTTTTCACCAAATTGTTTGGGCAAACGAGAGTTTTCCAGTATCTCAGCTGGTATGATGGTTGTATGAAGAAGGCTTATCTCAGGGCAACAACGCTGCTTCACATATTTGCAATAATCTGCAGATGCTTCTGCAGAAGGAATAATATCCAACTGACATACTATTCCTTCAAAATGTACAGAATTATTATTCATACTTCCTAAGGTAAACACACTGTTAGAATCAAAAGTCTGAACTTCCAAAAGAGTCTCTCTGCTAAAATATTTCTTTCCACACTCAACAAACATTGAGACAACTTGGTTTCTAATAGTAATAGCAAATGAGTGCCATTGCTCATTGTGAAAACTGTAGTTGAAAAATACAGACTGCTTTCCTCCAAGGTATACTACTAATTTTTTAGGTAATAATTGCACTCCTAATTGCAGTCTATTTTTATTTCTAATGCTGAAAAGAAATGCATTGTTTACTCTATGTGACTGCAACCCAATTAATATTGTAAATGGCTGTTCTAAGATGACTGGTAAAATTTTCAAGAGAGGTGACTCAATGTAAGCATCATTTGTTAAAATGACACCTGATTCTGTTAAATGGAACCCCTGAGGTAATGGTGTAGGTGATGATGGTACAGCAGTCACTGATGATGAATGTCTTACATCTTTGCCTCCAAGGCCTAGCTGATGAAGAATATCTATGCCTGGGAATTAAAAAGAGAGAGAGAAAGAGAAAGAATCTTACTTTTATGCATTCACATGTTCATATAAATGTTTGAATATGAGAACATATTCCTTGTCTGTATCAACAGTAACCCCTAAAGTAAGCATGCTTTATCAATTTCCAGGTAATGAAAGATATGGAGAGGAAAAGTAAAATGTTATACTCATAATTTGAAACACACACATACGTACAAACATAGCCATGTGACTGTGCATGCACACACACGCACATGCACACACACACACACTAATATTCCTAAACCCAAAATTTAATAAATGTTCCCTCATTTTTCCTGATCAATTAGGAATCTTATTTGTTACTCCAATGAATATTACTTCTTTAATTTAAAACTTAAAATTTTATGATTTCTATGTTAAAGAGGAACAGGGGACGCAGTTACCAAAAAAAATTTATAACTTGGAAATCATTTTATAAATTAAGTTCACATAATCTTTAAACTATAGTTTTTCAGGCTATTTTCCCTTGTGGCCTTCTGGGAATTTACAAGTCATATAAAAGTTTTCCCTATGCCTAATACCTTCACTTTGCTACACATAGAGCATTCAGTCACCTTGATATCTCCTAGACAGGAGAACCTTAATTCCTATTGTTGATGATCACATACTTTTTCTTTCCATTCCAAGTTTCTCTTGCTTCCATTATTTTCTCAGTCCTCCATAGTAATTTTTATCCAAACAATTTTTAGACTTTTTCAATAATTATTATATAATATAGATTTTATGTAATACAAAATTTTATAAAATTATGGCCTTTCCTGGTTTATTTTTATTGCAGTGTTACAAATAGTATACTGTTTCTCTCCTTTATCCAATTATAAACTCTTAGAAGACAGGTTCTATGTCTGATTCATTATTGCATAGCTACTATTCTTGCCTTGAAAATAGTTCTACAATTTCTAGATTAATGAATATGCCCCACCAGGATTTTATCAGATGCCACATTTATCTCTGAGAGAGTCTTATAAAATAAAATACAATTTGTAAAGAATGATGAATCATTTCTTAGAGATATAGAACAGTTTAGTCAGCCATATGATCTTTATGATTTTGGAGGTTATAAACCTCCCACCTGTATCTTTGTACATATATAATTTCCAATAAGAAATGTCAAAGAATATTAATTCATAACTGTGATAACAGAAAAAAATAAACGTTTTTGAAGATTAGCCCAGACAATTGTGAATCATCTTAGTTTTTCTTTTATAAAAAATTAGTAGATATTTGATGTTCATGTTTATTACAAATAGTAAAGATAATGGCAAATATAACTCATGCATAATCTAGCAATACAATTAAAATGTTTTCTCAGCAGACAGCTTTACAAAATACTCAAGTGTTTTAAGGTTATAACAATCATCATATTTATAAAGTAGTTGTAGTTTTATAATAGTTTTAAAAGTTATAAATGTTTGTATCTAAGACACAGTATGACGGCAACTCTCAATCTTTTCCACCAAAACATTACTAACAGCAGTTTAGAATTATATATGTCTCCAGGAGTTTGGAGGAATATTTTAAAGAGGCCCCATAAAAACACAAAAAGTATCTTGACTTCTCATATTTTATAATTTAGGAAACACTATAATTTTACTCTGGCTATTTTTAATATAATATGACTATTTTTTAATATAAAACATAAATTACCAGTTAAATTAGTTAACTATCCCATCCCCAATCTTCATGGAAAATTTATACTTCTGAAACATGTCTGCTTAGTCTGTGACTTTGGGTACTCTTGCCCAATATATCTGCCTCTGTGGGTGTGCATATCTCAATCTGAGAAGTAAACTATGTTAGAAACACTACTCCTAGAAAAATCACAATGCTTAAAATATAATCATATATTATGTGAAAGTTATCATTCTAAGATGCCAGATAGGCTATCTTTACACAAAGGAAGTGCCACATTTATGTGGTATGATAACAAGAGCTGCTCCTTGCCCAAAGAAAACTTCTCCTTCTATTTAACAATAACCCCTGCTACATAGTACCTCAGATTTCCAATGCTCTTAAAGGAAATATTACTGGAAAGAGTATTATTTGAAAACTTCATTATATATATGTGTGCGTGTTTAATATTTCATATATATTTTTCCTTTAATTCTATTTTATTTGAGTTTTTATAACAAATAGCTGAGATTAAGAAAAAAATGGCTTTGAGAATTTGCTATTCAGTAAGTGTCTTGTTATTGAACCATTCTTGCATTCCTGAAATAAAATCTACTTGATGGTTGTATATTATTCTTTTGATACCTTGCTGGGTTCTTGAAAAATAGTGTATGTAGAACCATCACATCAATATTTATAAGTTAAGACTGCTCTGTGTTTTTTCTCTTATTGTACTATCTTTATCAGACTATAATATCGATTCATTATTTTCTATGGCCTAATTTAAATAGAATTTATTAGGCTATGTTTTAAAAACATAAAGTACAAATTAGATACCATTCTCTCATCACAATGCTAACAAGTTACATTTTAATAACAAAATCAGAAAACAAAGAAACAAACAAAACCCTTTAACTGGAAAATGTAAAGGTTTTCTCCTAAATCATTTGGATCAATGGGAAAATACAAATAAAAATTACATGGTTTTTAGAAAACAACAAAAACAAAAATACTGCAGATCAAAATCTATGGGATACAGCTCTAGAATTATCTTTTAGAAAAAAAGATTTATATTTTTATTCTGCTACCTTTAAAATTATAAATTTATACAATGTCCCTAGTCCTCTTTATTTAGACATATCTATTATTTCTTTCCTATGAACAGTGTTTCCTTTTTCTTCCTCCTCCCCTTTACCTTACCATCTAATATTAGCCAATAGAATTAGCGTTCTTAGCATTTACCTTTTTATTATTAAATATCCTGATAGTATTTTTTTTATTTGCTTTATCAGCTTTGGATAATATTAATTCCCAGCTTCTACATATAAGCCAATCAGCAAACTTAATATACCTCCTGTCTTTTTTCCCTCTTCCCCTCCCATTTGTCAAGGATTGTACCCCATTCCTACATTAATTCATATGGTAACTTATGCGCAGTTCTGTTCCCACATTTTCTTCTGATAAATATAGCCAGTCTTTTGCAGTCATTTTCTCAGTTATTTATTTTTGATGAAGTTATCCTCTATTATTAGTCTCTTCAAGAAGTATTCATGGGAAAATTTCCTGGATGTTTGACTTTTTAGGATTGTTTGTTGTTATCCTTGTATCCTAAATTTCATTGGATATAAAATTTTTTGCCAATACTTTCTTTCCTTAAATATCTTATAGATATGATTCCACTATCTTTAGGTGTGGAATGTTAGGATAGAAAAATCTGAAGTCAGCTAATTTTATTTCTCCCCTAAGTGACTCAATTTTTTTGTTACCAACATGCCCCAAAGAGAAGTTCTTTATCTTTGAAGTGAAGTGCAGATTTTATTAGGATATGGCTTCATATTGACCCTTCTGGATAAATGTTTCCAGGCATACAGTATGCCCATTTGTTGTATAGATCCAAGTTTTGTTGTTGTTGTTTACTTCAGCAAAGTTTTCATGAATTATATCCTTGAATATTTGTTCTATTTTATAGTTTTGGTTTTCTTCTTCAAAAATTCCTATTGTAAGTATGTTTAATCTCCATTGCTATCTTCTATTTCTATCATTTCTCTGCAATCTTTTAAAATATGTTATCTTCAGTTCTGCTATTTTCTCACTTCTGTCTTTACAGTGTTTCCTATAATGTTTAAACTCTCTTTGTGCTCCTTCCAATCTCATCTTGATTTATATTATAAAGGTTTTTTCCTACTACATCTTTTCTGAGTTCTACAAGCTCACAATTCATATCCATTTAATGTCTTGCCATATCTTCCTTCTCTTGAGTTCTTATATTTCTGTTTTATGATCTTCCTTCATAGAGGTGTTTTTTTTCCTTATGTGTGCATTCTCATTTTGCTGCTTTCCCCTATATTTTCCTTACTGTACCTTTCTATTTATGCTGTGCCAGTTGCTTTTAGTTACTTATTATTTCATAGCCCAACAATTTATAGAAGGATGCTGAGGGAGAAGACAGAGGGCCATGCCTTCCAATCTCAAAACCCAAAGGCTGTTTCAGCATTACCAGCATTCTTTCTCAAATGGCTTTTTGATATAGCCTCACCTTTTTCTCTAAATCAAACCTATCTAGCAGAACTTCTACAGCCAGCCCAGTTGGCAACACCTTACTCTCCTTCTCCTATATCTGCTCTCCTTCCCCTATATCTGCTCTCTTTCCCCTATGTCAGAATGAATCCTTCACCTTACAAAGTAGGTTTGTGCATGTTCTGAGATCTGTCCCCACTGAGCCACCTAGTTATTATCTGTACTTCTTTCTTGTACTTGCTCCTGGGCAGCTTCTGTCCTCCCCAGATCCTGTAGCACTTGTTTTGTACAGGGTATGCTCCTCATCTTTAAGAAGTGTGTGGTTATGCTGGCACTTATATGCTTTTCTCAGCGTATTTTGAGAGTTTGCAGATTTTATCAGTCCTCTAGTTTTGCGGAAAATGGAGTTTTCGGCGTTATTTACTATTTCATTCATCTTTTCTTTTCATATGATATCCAGAAACGGAAGTGGGAAGATAATATCTCATGGTTTCATGTTTATACTTAAAGTCTATACCTATTTCACAGATGAAGAATCTGAGGCCCAGAGAGATTACATAACCTAGTCAAGTCATATAGCTGATAAATAGTAGAAATGGATCCAATCAGTCCAATCAGTCTAGCTTCAAAGTCTATAATCTTTGCCCCACCACATTGCCTCACAGCCACTCTATGCTCCACATCACCTCCCTTGGCAAGCCTCGTGAATTAATCATAGTTATTTTTCCCACAGAATCTCACAGTGGGAATACTATCTAGTTAGCCACCAGAGTTGGATCTGAGTGGATATCTAAATGTGAATCCAGTTTTAAACTTTCAAATCTTAGTGTGAATATGTTTAGCAAATGCTTTGAGCAGATATTGATAGAACAGAGAACTCTTAAGGATAAAAGGTACAGATGAGAGGGAGTGGGGAGAACAGGAGAAAGAAAGTCTCCTATCAGAGGACAGACTCTTTATTGTTAATTTAGGTCTGACCCTGGATATCATGAAACTGCAATTTGGAAGTTAAATTTAGATCATTGGTTATGTGGGAAACAAAGGCAGAAGAGAAATTATTAAATTTCCTTACTACCTACAGCCCATTGACAAGTCCTTGAAACAGGCAGAGTGACATTCCTCTAGGGACTCAACTGCCTCAATGTTAATACTTTGCTAAGGGTAAAAGGCAACGTTAGCCCAACCCCCAGGATCCTGTAAGTCTACTTTAACATATAAAAATTCCTTTAGAAATTTCCTTTATCTCTAACCCCACCAAAATATCTGTTGGCAATCTCCCCCCAAGCATATGGCCTACCAATACATATATCTGAAAAGTCTCATGACTAAGATTTTATTAGATGGTAATAAATAACTTTCCCAACAATAGCTAGCCCCCTCAAGGTCCTAGAAACCTTGCTTCCAAAATTCCTTAGAGACTTACACTATCCCTAACCCCCTCCCAACTTGAAAGTATATAATGGGCCACTCCTCATGACCCCATGGCACCTCTTTCTGCCCACAGGTCCTGTCCCCATGCTTTCATAAAACCACCTTTTTGCACAAAAGACGTCTCAAGAATTCTTTCTTGGCTGTCAGCTTCGAACCCCAATATCTTTTCCTATATCAATTGGTACTGATGAATACAGCAAGAAAAAACTTAGTTGTCTATAGTAAGTTACTTGTTTCATGAGTGGCCCTAACCACAAAATCAATCCAGTTTGTGTCACTTAGGAAATCAGTTACTATTTAAAGAACACTGATTACCAACTAGGCACTTCATTGAGTGCTTTGCATTTTTTTTCATTAAGAAAGTTTTTCCCTTTAGAAATTTTTTTCTAAATAATTTTTTATTTGAGTGTAGTTGGCACACAATGTTACATTATTTTCAAGTGTACAACATAGTCATTCAACAAATCTATATGTTATGCTATGCTTACCATAGCATAAGTGTAGCTCCCATCTGTCCCCATACAATGCTATTACAATACCATTGACTATATTCCCTGTGCTGTACCTTTCATCCCCATGACTTCATTCCATAACCGGAAGTCTGTATCTCATACTCCCCTTCATCCATTTTGCTCATCTCTCCACCCCCCTTCCCTCTGGCAACCATCAATTTGTTCTCTGATTTATAGCTCTAATTCTGCTTTTTGTTTGTTTATTTGTTTGTTTTGTTTTTCAGATTCACGTGTGAGGGAAATCATATGGCATTTGTCTTTCTCAGTCTGATTTATTTCTCTTGTGCTTTGTATTTTTTAAAGAATAAAAATAATAGCAGAATTTGTTAGTTCTATGTACCAAGCACTGTTCTCACAACTTTATTAAGCCACGTAATGCTCACAATAACCCTATGAGGTAGGTACTATGGCTAACTCTATCTGACAGTCATAAAAACTAAGTCACAGAGAATTTGAATAACTTTACTAAGGTCACCCTAGTAGGAAGTGTAGAGGCAGAATCTGAAAGCAGGCAGACCCCCTGACTCAATCTCTCAGCATGGCAACTTCTAGGAATGCATATGTCATCTAACAGCAGAGCTGATTTTATCTCTTTTACCTATTTGCTTCTCAAACAGAGAATAAATCATGGTGTCACCAAGACAACGGGCTTTGCTCTTTTTACTGTAAACACCAAGCCTAATGACTTCACCCAAAACATGATTTCAATAACCACATATGCTGACTCACAAACCTCTCTTCTGGACTTGCATATCCAATTGCCTACTGAATTTATGCAGTAGAGATTAGGTGTCCTGCAAGTACTTCTAACTTAATATATTTTCCCCATGTGTTCCTCTTACTTTAATGCCTCTCTTAGTGAAGAACCCTACTACCAAACCACCAGCCAGAGTGATATTTTTATAGTCAATTATATCATGCCAATCTCCTGAAAAAAAATCCTCCCATGGCTTCCTGTTACAGTAAAAATACAATCCAACTCTTTACATGGTGTAGGAGACCAATGTGGTCAGCTCCCTTCTTTCCTCTCTTATCTCATCTCTTTTCATTTCATCCCACCTTACTTTGCGCCAGCCACACCAGTCTTTTCTTATTCCTTCAAACCACTAAACTCATTTTGAATTCGTGGCATTTGCACTTATTGTTCTTTCTGCTTAGAATGCTCTAAACCTTTCATTTATTCATTCAGATCTAGGCTCAAATGTGACCTCTTCAGAGAGGACTGCCCTGACAACAATGCCTAAAATATAAAATTGTCCTCCTCCTTGCCCCAGTGACTCTCCAACATCTTACTATACTTTTTTTTTTTTTCCTCACAGGACAGAAAATTTAGGGGGTGATATATATAAATATATCATATATTATATATATCACATTTTATATGTATGTGTGTGTATATATATATATATATATATATATACACACACACACACACACACACACACACAGACTTGCCTGTTGCTTTGCTCCCCAGTTGAAATGTAAATCCATGACGGTACTTCATCTTTTTTTACTGTTATATTCCAACATATAGAATAATGACTAAAACAAAGTAGGTCCAAAATATTGCTTGAATGAATGAATGAATCAATACAGCCATCTAACCCAAAAACCTGCTAATCACCTTTAATACTTCCTTTCCACCCATTCTCCATACCTATTCAGTCACCAAGTCCAACACAAACCTTAGTTAAGCTCTCTTTATCCTTAGATTATTATCTTAGTCTCCTAATAGATTTCTCTGCCTCTTTTAAGACACCCTTATCCAATCTGTCATCCACACTACTGCCAGAGAAACCTTTCTCTCTTTGTAGAGAACAAAATGAACATTTAGTTCATGACACTGCTTCCTATAATACATCAGTGGTTCTCAAAGCTTTCAGTGTAAAACTGAAACTTCTTTTTTTTTAAAGATTTTATTTATTTATTTGAGAGAGAGAATGAGATAGAGCATGAGATGGGGGAGGGTCAGAGGGAGAAGCAGACTCCCTGCTGAGCAGGGAGCCCGATGCGGGATTGGATCCCAGGACTCCAGGATCATGACTTGAGCCAAAGGCTGTCGCCCAACCAACTGAGCCACCCAGGCGCCCAAACTGGAACTTCTTATTTCAGCCCTCAGGAACTTAGTGATCTAACCCCTGCCTGCATTTCCAGTCTCATATCTCATGCCTTCCTAATGAGCTTTCCCCTTTTTAATTTATGCTAAACATCAAAGGTGATCAAACCCAAAAGATCAGAACAGGAAAACTTAGAATGTAGGGAAAAAAGGATCACTCTCCACAAGAGAATATACTAGAAATAAAAAAGAACCAATAAACAAGGAATGAAGTATCCATGCTCTTTCAGCCTTATGGATGTCCTGTTTTTAAAAAAATCTTTTATCATTTTTCATGCCCTCACTCTTTCATTAAAAGATTATGACTTCATTTTAAAATGATTTTTGTGTTAAGATATTCCATGGAACTGTGTATGTCTGTGACACCGTTGATGAGGTTGAGCAGATTAGCATATTTAAGATTATCCTTATAATTGTGAGTGGTATGGTAGCCTTATTGCAAACTGCCAAATTATGCAAGTGAATCACTGGGACCCCCTGTCCTGATTTCATTTTCCCCAGCCCTTCTTTTCCACCATTTCCACTATGGCACCCAAAGTCCACTACTTATGTAGTAAAAATTTAACCTTGCCCAAAGAGCAGTCAGACATTTGTCCTCAGCTCCTAGGAGGCACTCTCTAAGCCCTTGAATATCTTGCCTGATAAAAATATCTTTGTTTATCTGAGGGTTGTGGACCATACCAGATAGTCCAACAATGTGATTTATGGTAAGGGCTTTGGTCATGTGGTATCTGTTCAACCTCAAGAGGGACTGGAAACTGAGGTCAGCTACATGGGCAGTCCACCCTGTCTATGTGACAGAGCCCCAGTAAAGACTCTGGACATGAGGGCCCAGGTGAGTTTCACCAGATGGCAATATTCTGTGCATACTGTCACATATCATTGTGGGACAGTTGGCACTGACTCCTGGGAGAGGACCACTGGAAGCTCCATAGGTGGGACTTTCCTAGACCCTAACCCATGTGTCTCTTCTGTGGGCTGACTTCAATCTCTATTCTTTTGCTGTAATAAACTATAACTGTGAGTATAACAAATTTCACTGGGTTCTATAAATCCTTCTAAAGCATTACTGAGACTGAAGGTTGTCTTAGGGACCCTCAAACTTGCAGTTGGTGTCAGAAGTAGCTTGGTCTTGCTGACTGCCCCCTAGTATACTCTAGCCCTTACACATTTTTCCTTCAGTGGTACCTGCTCACTCCATGGCATTCTCCACTCTCACGTTTTTTTCTTTTCTTTTTCTTAAATTTCTTGCTATATCAAAATGTATCTGTGTTTAAAAAAAATAAATCCCATTCTTTCAGAGCCCTGCTAAGTATATCTCTTCATGCCAAATTTACTTATCTTGTAAGATGCAGTTCAAGTGTTACCTCCTCTGTAAGTCTTCAGTGTTTGTGTAGTTTTTGTTTGTTGTTTTTTGTTATACACTAAGGACAAATAGATCATACTCAATTTGCTAATAAAATCAATCTTCTAAGCCTGCGAGGCTGATGCTGAGATGTAGGCACAGACATTCCAACCTTGCTTGCCTTTCATTTGAACTTGTATGGTAGGCACCATTGATACTATTATCACTAGTTAGAAGAAAAGAAAAGGGGAGAGAGGTAAGAAGAGAGGAAAATGGGAAGAGAGATAGAAAGTGGGGAGAGGAAGGAAGAATAGGAAAGGAGAGAGAAAAAGGAAAAACTGAGTCTCAGCAGATGATAAAATTATGACTAATTCCCTAGTATTTGACTTTAAATCCAGTGGCTATATAATTAACTCTATGGTGCCTAAAGAAATAGATATGGGAGAGCCAATTGTTATACTTGTTTTACAAGTCTTACAAGCACTTCTTTTTATAAGAGAACCAAGGAAACATTGTAGCTGTCAATATTCAACAGTATTCTATCATAAAATGGAGGAACAATAGTAATATTATGTTTGCCCTTCAAAAATGTAAGGATTCTTATATTTCTTAGTATGTGGTAGCATGAAAGATTTAAAAGTTATCAACTTTTAGATAAAAGTAAAGAGTAATATCACTTGACAGGGTATAATAAATTACAGTGTTAACTCATTAAATAACTAAATTAATATAATATAGCACTTAATAAATTCTCAGTTTAAAATTTTTATATATCTGGGTCAGCAAAATATCCAAGCTATATTCTCTCTAGTTTGTAGAAATGAAAGAATAGAATGATTGTTTATTTTATTTATTTATTTATTTGAGAGAGAGAGAGAATGAGAGATAGAAAGCACGAGAGGGAAGAGGGTCAAAAGGAGAAGGAGACTCCCTGCTGAGGAGGAAGCCCGATGTGGGACTCAATCCTGGGACTCCAGGATCATGACCTGAGCCGAAGGCAGTCGCTTAACCAACTGAGCCACCCAGGCGCCCTGAATGATTGTTTAAAATAAAATCACAAAGGGGCACCTGCACCCAGGTCAGTCAGTTAAGCATCTGCCTTCAGCTCAGGGCATGATCCTGGAGTCCCAGGATGGAGCCCTGCATCAGGCTCCCCACTCGGCAGGGAGTCTGCTTCTTCCTCTGACCCTCCCCCTCTCATGCTTTCTCTCTCTAACTCTCTCTCTCTCTCAAATAAATAAAATCTTTTTAAAAAAATAAATAAAATCACAAAGTTGTAAATAAGAAAAATAACATAAGCCTTAATATATTTTCATTGCCCATTTACCCAAATTGATTAAATTAACCAGATAATTGTCCAATATCCACTTTCTATTGTTCTATATAGTCTCAGCCAAATACTCAGTGCTAGAATCAAGACTCAAATACAAGCTGCCTGGCTTCCAGCTCACTGAGTTAAGGAACTAAAGGAAGTTGCTTAAATTCAACGATTTTAGTTTATTTCAGTTTTTCAATATTATGAGCATATGGGAAAAAGGAGGGATCTTGAGTATTCTTTTTTCCTTAAAAAAAAAATTATCGTGTCTTCATCATTTAACAGGCATGCACTAAACACTTGACATATATTCTCTCATTTTACCCATACAACAACCCTATGTAGTAAGAACTATTGTTATCTTTACTTTGGAGTTGCTGAAAATAAGCTCAGAGTATTTAAGGGACTTGCTCCAGATCACATAGCTAGCAAGCACTGGAACCTGGCTTCTAGCTCTAGAACACCTGTGCTTTATTAAGCACCACTGTCACACTGGGTATGTGTGACTTTAAAGTATTCCTACTGTAAATAACACATCTATTATGGATAAAGAGATAAAAGCAAACTTATTCATAAAATGAGAAATGAAGCTTTATCCTATGTGTAAAGATTTTGGTTAAGTGTCCATAAGGCGTTTCAGCAGAAAATCCTTAGAGTAACTGCAGCTAGAATGAGCTGATTCTCTGTTAATAATAAACACATTTTGGATTCATTTCCACAGGAAATACTCTTTTTGGAAATAGTATTCTACACACAGAGATTTCTATACATGTGGTTTTCATACTTAGGGATCATGAGCCTGAGAATGCTGTGCATGTTGAGGATTAGCTACATGTCTTGCATGTTGTACGTTATCCTGTAGAGGTACTGCAGCTAGGTCCATCTCTGGTGGCCAGCCCACCAACACAGACTGAGTAATAAGGAAAGCAGACCTTGTCAGATAAGAAAAGGGATCTGTCTCTGCCAAATACTCAGAAAACTCAGCCTTAAATAAATTTTTCCTTGAAACAGAATCATGTATTCAATATAGGTTGTACCTAAAACTTGATTATAAAACAAATGCAAAATTTAAAGATATTTATTTATTTATTTATTTATTTATTTGAGAGAGAGAGAGCACTCATGCACATGAGCAGGGGAAGGGGCAAAGGGAGAGGGAGAAGTAGACTCCCCACTGAGCAGGGAGCTCCACATGAGACTTGATCCCAGGACCCTGGGACAATGACCTGAACCAAAGGCAGATGCTTATCCGACTGAGCCACCCAGGGGCCCCATAAAATTAAATTTATTAACAAAGTATTTTAAATTATTTTCTTGGCTGTGTTAAAGCTTCAAGGAATAACTGAAAACAGGGCAAATAAGAGATGTTTATATCTGTTTGGTCTTAAATCTCACTAAAATGAGAATAAGGAAATGTGCTCTAAACCTACCTGGGCAAAAGGAATGGCTGGAAGAGACAACAGCAGATAAGAGATATCAATAAATTCTTGAAAGATGAAAAGCACAGGAAGGAATTAGCAAAACTGAAGAAAAAAAAAAACTGAAGACTAAAGGCTTGTAGCGTAGCATTGTAAGTGCTAATGCAGGTGGGCCAACTCACATCCCAAAACCCTGAAAAGGCTCAAGAACTGAAGGTGCCAAGTCAGTGAATTTAGGAGGAAGGCAGGGGGCTTCAAGTGGGGGTGGGGGTAGTAGGTGGTAAAAGTATGTATAAGAAACTTTGAAACCACAACAGAATACTAAAGCTTACTTGTGTAGAAATATTGAATCACTCATAGCAGTAGATGGAAGAGAAGCACCATAATGAGAACAAGGGGATTCAGTTAAACTCTCTGTACTGAAAGATGAGACAGCCCCTCTTGCCCCCACCAGTTATATAACTTAACTCCAATAACAGAGGCAACCAGGATTATACTCCACAGGTAAGATACTGAAGAATTCTTCTCTAAAGAAACTGTACAACCTTAGACACTTGTGGGTCCAACAAGAAAATGGTCAGCTAAGTTCCTACTGCAAGGCCCTCTATGCAAAATATACCAGTTAGTAAGCTTACCCATGAAAGCAGTTTCCAAACATATTTTTAGTGCCTTACTTTTAAATGACAAAACAGGTGGTACAGACATAAAAACTTTTTCCAACACAAAAGACAGACCAAAACAAACAAAAATTTGTAGGAAAGAAAGGCAATGCGGGGAGCACAAGAAAAGTTCAAGAAAGTTATTTTTTTAAAAGATTTTATTCATTTGAGAGAGAAAGAGAGTAAGCAAGAGAGAGAGGGAGAGAGAGAGAGAATGAACACGAGCCAGGGGAGGGGCAGAGAAGCAGACTACCCACTGAGCAAAGAGCCCACTGTGGGACTTGATCACAGGACCCTGGGATCATGACCTGAGCTGAAGGCAGATGCTTAACCAAATGAGCCACCCAGGTGCCCCCAAAAAGTTAATCTATCTTTACATACATAAGAGTAGATAGTGCATCAAAGAAACAAGAACAAGATGCTATCTTTCTTTCTTAAAGAACAATCTGAGTAAGAACGCTCTTAAAAATATAAATACAGCAGAAATAAAAAAAATTAAATGTTTGGAATAGTGACTCATGAAAATCTAATTATAAAATATAATAAAAAACAAAGAGGGGAAATAAGAGCTAAAAATAAGAATATAAGGATCCCAGATCCTTTTTTTTTTAATGTAACTAGAACTTAAATGTCTCATTTTTATTTTTTTCATTTTTTTTATTAACATAGAATGTTTTACTTGTCTCAGGGGCACAGGTCTGTGATTCATCAGTCTTACACAATTCATAGCACTCACCATAGTACATACCCTCCCCAATGTCCATCACCCAGCCACCCCATTTCTCCGACCCCCCACCACTCCAGCAAACCTCAGTTTGTTTCCTGAGATTAAGAGTCTCTTATGGTTCGTCTCCCTCTCTGGTTTCAAGCTGTTTTGTTTTTCCCTCCCTTCCCCTATGATCCTCTGTCTTGTTTCTCAAATTCCTCATATCAGTGAGATCATATGATACTTGCCTTTCTCGGATTGACTTATTTCACTTAGCATAATACCCTCTAGTTCCATCCACGTCGTTGCAAATGGCAAGATGTCATTTTTTGATGGCTGCATAATATTCCATTATATATATATATATATATATATATATATATATATATATATATATATATACACACCACATCTTCTTTATCCATTCATCTGTCAGTGGACATCTAGGCTCTTTCCATAGTTTGGCTATTGTGGACATTGCTGCTATAAACATTGGGGAGCAGGTGCCCCTTCAGATCACTACATTTATATCTTTGGGGTAAATACCCAGTAGTGCCATTGCTGGTTCATATGGTAGCTCTATTTTCAACTGTTTGAGGAACTTCCATACTGTTTTCCAGAGTGGCTGCACCAGCTTTCATTCCCACCAACAGTGTAGGAGGGTTCCCCTTTCTCCACATCCTCACCAACATCTGTCATTTCCTGACTTGTTAATTTTAGCCATTCTGACTGGTGTGAGGTGGTATTTCATTGAGGTTTTGATTTGGATTTCCCTGATGCCCAATGACATTGAGCACTTTTTCATGTGTCTGTTGGCCATTTGGATGTCATCTTTACAGAAATGTCTGTTCATGTCTTCCGCCCATTTCATGATTGAATTATTTGTTCTTTGGGTGTTGAGTTTGATAAGTTCTTTATAGATTTTGAATACTAGCCCTTTATCTGATATGTCATTTGCAAATATTTTCTCCCATTCTGTCAGGTGTCTTTTGGTTTTGTTGGACTGTTTCCTTTGCTGTGCAAAAGCTTTTTATCTTGATGATGTCCCAATAGTTCATTTTTGCCCTTGCTTCCCTTGCCTTTGGCGATGTTTCTAGGAAGAAGTTGCTGTGGCTGAGGTCGAAGAGGTTGCTGCCTGTGTTCTCCTGTAGGATTTGATGTACTCCTGTCTCACATTTAGGTCTTTCAACCATTTTGAGTCTATTTTGTGTGTGGTGTAAGGCAATGGTCCAGTTTCATTCTTCTGCATGTGGCTGTCCAATTTTTCCACACCATTTGTTGAAGAGACTGTCTTTTTTCCACTGGACATTCTTTCCTACTTTGTCGAAGATTAGTTGACCATAGAGTTGAGGGTCCATTTCTGGGCTCTCTATTCTGTTCCATTGATCTATGTGTCTGTTTTTGTGCCAGTACCATACTATACTGTCTTAATGATGACAGCTTTGTAATAGAGCTTGAAGTCCGGAATTGTGATAACACCAGCTTTGCTTTTCTTTTTCAACATTCCTCTGACTATTTGGGGTCTTTTCTTGTTCCATACAAATTTTAGGATTATTTGTTCCAGCTCTGCGAAAAAAGTTGATGGTATTTTGATAGGGATTGCATTAAATGTGTATTATTTGTTCCAGCTCTGTGAAAAAAGTTGATGGTATTTTGATAGGGATTGCATTAAATGTGTAGATGGTTCTAGGTAACATAGACATTTCCACAATATTTGTTCTTCCAGTCCACGAGCATGGAACGTTTTTCCATTTCTTTGTGTCTTCCTCAATTTCTTTCATGAGTATTCTATAGTTTTCTGAGTACAGATTCTTTGCATCTTTGGTTAGATTTATTCCTAGTTATGTTATGGTTTTGGGTGCAACTGTAAATGGGATTGACTCCTTAACTTCTCTCTCTTCTGTCTTGTTGTTGGTGTAGAGAAATGCAACTGATTTCTGTGCACTGATTTTATATCCTGCCACTTTACTGAATTCCTGTGTGAGTTCTAGCAGTTTTGGGGTGGAGTCTTTTGGGTTTTCTACATAAAGTATCATATCATCTGCAAAGAATGAGAGTTTGACTTCTTCTTTGCTGATTCAGATGCTTTTTATTTCTTTTTGTTGTCTGATTGCTGAGGTTAGGACTTCTAGTAATATGTTGAATAGCAGTGGTGATAGTGGACATCCCTGCCGTGTTCCTGACCTTAGGGGAAAAGCTCTCGGTTTTTCCCCATTGAGTACGATATTCACTGTGGGTTTTTCATAGATGATTTTTATGATATTGAGGTTTTAATCAAGAAGGGATGCCATAATTTGTCAAATGCTTTTTCTGCATCTATTGAGAGGATCATATGTGGTTCTTGTTTTTTCTTTTATTAATGTATCCACATTGATTGATTTGCGGATGTTTGACCAACCATGCAGCCCAGGAATAAATCCCACTTGGTCGTGGTGAATAATCCTTTTAATGTACTGTTGGATCTTATTGCTAGTATTTTGGTGAGAATTTTTGCATCCATGTTCATCAAGGATATTGGTCTGTAATTCTCCTTTTTGATGGGTTACTTGTCTGGTTTTTGGGACCAAGGTAATGCTGGCCTCATAAAATGAGTTTGGAAGTTTTCCTTCCATTTCCATTTTTTGGAACAGTTTCAGAAGAATAGGTATTAATTCTTTAAATGTTTGGTAGAACTCCCCTGAGAAGCCATCTGGCCCTGGGCTCTTGTTTGTTGGGAGATTTTTGATTACTGCTTCAATTTCCTTAGTGGTTATGGGTCTGTTCAGGTTTTCTATTTCTTCTTGGTTCAGTTTTGGTAGTTTATATGTCTCCAGGAATGCATCCATTTCTCTAAGATTACCTAATTTGCTGGCATACAGTTGCTCATAATATGTTCCTATAATTGTTTGTATTGCCTTGGTGTTGGTTGTGATCTCTCTTCTTTCATTCATGATTTTATTTATTTGGGTCATTTCTCTTTCCTTTCTGGTAAATCTGGCCAGGGGTTTATTAATCTTATTAATTCTTTCAAAGAAACAGCTCCTAGTTTTGTTGATCTGTTCTACTGTTCTTTTGGTTTCTATTTCATTGATTTCTACTCTGATCGTTATTATTTCTCTTCTGCTGGGTTTAGGCTTTATTAGCTATTCTTTCTCCAGCTCTTTTATGTATAGGGTTAGGTTGTGTATTTGAGACCTTTCGTGTTTCTTGAGAAAGACTTGTATTGCTATATACTTTCCTCTTAGGACTGCCTTTGCATTCCAAAGATTTTGAACAGTTGTGTTTTCATTTTCATTTGTTTCTATGAATTTTTTAGATTCTTCTTTAATTACCTGGTTGACCAATTCATTCTTTAATAGGATGCTCTTTAGCCTCCATGTATTTGAGTTCTTTCCAACTTTCCACTTGTGACTGAGTTCTAGTTTCAAAGCATTGTGATCTGAAAATATGCAGGGAATAATCCCAGTCTTTTGGTACCGGTGGAGACCTGATTTGTGACCCAGGATGTGATCTGTTCTGGAGAATGTTCCATGTGCACCAGAGAAGAATGTGTATTCTGTTGCTTTGGGATGGAATGTTCTGAACATATCTGTGAAGTCCATATGGTCCAGTGTGTCATTAACCTTTATTTCTTTGTTGGATCTTTTGCTTAGATGATCTGTCCATTTCAGTGAGGGGGGTGTTAAAGTCCCCTCCTATTATTGTATTATCATCAATGTGTTTCTTTGCTTTTGTTATTAATTGCCTTATATAATTGGCTGCTCCCATATTAGGGGCATAGATGTTTAAAGTTGTTAGATCTTCTTGTTGGATAGACCCTTTAAGTATGGCATAGTGTCCTTCCTCATCTCTTGTTATAGTATTTGGTTTAAAAATCTAATTTTTCTGATATAAGGATTGCCACCCCAGCTTTCTTTTGGTGTCCATTAGCATGGTAAATGGTTTTCCACCCCCTCACTTTCAATCTGGAGGTGTCTTCGGGTCTAAAATGAGTCTCTTGCCGACAGCATATCGATGGGTCTTGTTTTTTCATCCAATCTGATAGCCTGTGTCTTTTGATTGGGGCATTTAGCCCATTTACATTCAGGGTAACTTTTGAAAGATATGTAGTTAGTGCCATTGTATTGCCTGTAAGGTGAATGTTACTGTATATTGTCTGTGTTCCTTTCTGGTCTATGTTACTTTTAGGGTCTCTATTTGCTTAGAGGACCCCTTTCAATATTTCTTGTAGGGCTAGTTTCATGTTCACAAATTCTTTTAGTTTTTTTGTCTTGGAAGCTTTTTATCTTTCCTATTTTCAATGACAGCCTAGCTGGATATAGTATTCTTGGCTGCATATTGTTCTCGTTTAGTGCTCTGAATATATCATGCCAGTCCTTTCTGGCCTGCCAGGTCTTTGTGGATAGGTCTGCTACGAATCTAATGTTTCTACTGTTGTAGGTTACAGACCTTTTGTCCCAAGCTGCTTTCAGGATTTTCTCTTTATCTGTGAGACTTGTGAGATTTACTATTAGATGTTGGGGTGTTGAACTATAATTATTGTTTTGAGGGGGGGTTCTCTGAGCCTCCTGAATTTTGATGCCCATTTCCTTCCCTACATTAGGGAAATTTTCTGCTACAATTTGCTCCAATATGACTTCTGCCCCCCTCTCTCTTTCTTCTTCTGGGATTCCAATTATTCTAATATTGTTTCATCTTATGGTATCACTTATCTCTCGAATTCTGCCCTCGTGATCCAGTAGTTGTTTATCTCACTTTTTCTCAGCTTCTTTATCCTCCATCATTTGGTCTTCTATATCATTAATTCTCTCTTCTGCCTCATTTATCCTAGCAGTTAGAGCCTCCATTTTTTATTGTATTTCATTAATAAGCTTTTTGATTTTGACTTGGTTAGATTTTATTTCTTTAATTTCTCCAGAAAGGGATTCTCTAGGATCTTCTATGCTTTTTTCAAGCCCAGCTAGTATCTTTATAATCGCCATTCTGAACTCTAGTTCCAACATCTTACTAATGTCCGTATTGATTATGTCCCTGGCAGTTGGTACTGCCTCTTGTTCTTTTTTTGAGGTGAGTTTTTCCATCTTGTCATTTTGTCCAGAGAAGAATAGATGAATGAGAGAACAAAATGCTAAAAGGGAAACAACGACCCCAGAAAAATATACACTAAACAAATCAGAAGAAACCCCAAATCAGGGGGAAAAGTAAGGGGAAAAAAAAAAAGTATATGATCAGGCTGGTGAATAGAACAAAGCCACACATGAGATTTTGGGTATATTTTGGTCTTTAGAAGAAATTGCCTCTCAAAATTTTAAAGAAAGAGAAACTTATATATATATAAAAAATAAGGATAAATACAATGAAGGGATAGAATATGACTGTTAAAATGAATATAAATATATTCATTCATATATATAAATATAAAATATGTTAAAAGGAAAATAAGATGTTTGTTGAAGGGAAAGAAGAAAAATTCAACTAAAAAAATAGAAAAAGAAAAAACAAAGAAAATTTTAAAAATTAACTTTGAAAGACTAAAGAATATTGGGGAAAAAAGCCATGAATTCTATGTGCAGTATTCTTCTAGTGCTGGAGTTCTGCCCTTCTCATTGAACTTGGTCTTGGCTGGTTGTTCTTGCTGATCTTCTGGGGGAGGGGCCTGTTGCCATGGTTCCCAAATGTCTTTGCCGAGGCAGAATTGCCCCGCCCTTGCTGGGTCCGGGCTAAGTAATCTGCTCGGGTTTGCTCTCAGGAGATTTTGTTCCCTGCAAGCTTTCCGTTCAGCTTTGGAGGACGAGAGTGAAAATGGCAGCCTCCCAATCTCTGCCCGGAGGAGATGAGAACTCGGGGCCCTACTCCTCAGTGTGCCCCCAGAGAAAAGCAGTCAATCACTCCTCTCTCCCCAGTCTGTGGCCACAGTCCGTGCTCACCCGGCCTGTGACCAAGCATTTCTATCTCTGGCTCATGACCCCGTGTGGAGTCTCCAAACCCAGCAGATCCCTGTGGTGTGCTCCCGCGCCGCTCCTCCCAGGGGAGGAAGGGGAGTCTCCCCAGATCTGCCGCTTGTTGGGTCCCTGCTGGAAGAACAGTGGCCCAACTGTGCCGCAGATCACAGTTTATGGCAACCACTAGCTGAGGGCCCATTTTTTGGCTCCATATTTGCAGCCGGCTTCCCCGCTCCAATCCCTGGGAGCTCTGCCACACTCAGGCACCCCCAGTCTTCCTGACCCTGAGGGTCCTGAGACCACACTGTCCCAGTGAGGGTTCCACCCCCTGCTTAGCCACTGGAGCGATGTCCCTCAGCAGAGCAGACTTTTACAGTTCTGATTTTGTGTTCTGCTGCTCTATCACTTGCCAGTAGCTGGCTCCCTCCCCCCACAGTCTCTCTTCCCGTATATCGCCTCAGATTCACTTCTCCACACGTCCTAGCTTCCAGAAAGTGGTCACTTTTCTGTTCATAGAATTGCTGCTATTCTTTTCTTCGATCTCCTGTTGAGTTTGTAGGTGTTCAGAATGGTTTTATACCTATCTAGCTGAATTCCTAGGACCAGACGAAATTTAGATCTCCTACTCCTCCACCATCTTGCTACCTGCCCCCAGATCCAATATCCTAACAACAGAATTTACAGAAAGAGGAAATAAATATGAAGGAAGAACTAACACAGAAAAACTCCCAGAAAATGAAAGATGTTTCTACATTGAAAATCCTACTGAGTGCCCAGTACAGTAAGTTGAGAAAAGATCTGTACAGGCAGAGGCTGCTGGGAAGATGTAAGAGTAGGACTTCCCTGAGCTCACCTCTTGCTGCGTGGCTGCCTAGAGAGCACCCACGTTGGCATAAATAACCCAGAAAGCAGACCAAAAACTGGCAGAACAGACTCTCCACAGCTCGGCATAGACAAGAGGCCACAACGAAGCAGATCCACCCCCTCCGATCGTTCTTGGCAAGATCTTGTCAAAGTGGTGCCACAAGCCTGGGAGTGTACAGGCGGCCCAGACAAGGGTCAGCACCACTCCAAAGTGAGTCCTGCCCCAGGGAGAGGGGAAGATAACCACACACCAGAGTGACTGTGACCCCAGCAGTGGGCTGGGTGCAGGCAGTGGGTCTGACTGCAGGCCCCACCCACCAACAAAACCTTCTCCAGGGACGACACAGGGACAGTGCCTGCAGTTTCGTGCTACTGCATCTTTGGCAAATGCCTGGTCTGACTCAACTCAAGCCCAGGGCAGCCCCGGAGCAGCCCACTAACACCACAGGCACCAGACTCTGCCCACAATAGGCAGAGAGCCATTGCAGACAACAGGACTGAAGGGAAACACATCCTAGCCACAATGGTAGGACACCCCTGGAGCAACACACATAGGAGACAACCCCTGAAGCACCAGGTTCTGGAGAACAGACATTGCACTACAGGACCTCTTCATAAAGCCACTACTTTCAAGTGCAGGAGACGTAGCTGACTTTCCTAACACAGAAAAACAGACAACGCAAGAGACAGAATGAGGAGACAGAAGAATATGTCCCAAATCAAAGAACAGGACAAAATCAGAGCAGGATATCTAAGCAAAATGAAGGTAAGTAATATGTCTGATAGTGAATTTAAAGTAACACTCATAAAGATACTCGCTAGAATTGAGGAAGGACTGCAGGACCTCCATGAGACCCTCCACCAAGAGCTAGAAGACATAAAAAAGAATCAATTAGAGCTATTGGACTCACTAAATGGAAATAAAAATAGACCATCTGGAATAAATAGCAAGCAAGAGGAAGTAGAAGAAAAGATCAGCCACCTGGAGGACAGAGTCATGGAAAGCAATCAAGACAAGCAGATGAGGGGGGAAAAATATGCAAAATGAAAATAGACCCAGGGGACTCAGCAATACCGTCAGGCCTAACAGTCGCATGATAGGGATCCCAGAAGGAGAAGAGCGAGAAAAGGGGGCAAAAGATTTGTCTGAAGAAATAATAGCTGAAAACTTCCTGAATCTGGGGAAGGAAAGAGAAATCCAG
This sequence comes from Eumetopias jubatus, assembly GCF_037043125.1. NCBI lineage: Eukaryota > Metazoa > Chordata > Mammalia > Carnivora > Otariidae > Eumetopias > Eumetopias jubatus. The sequence goes on along the minus strand of NW_028274810.1, from coordinate 35,269,775 downwards.
ATCCAGGAGGCACAGAGAGCCCCCAACACAACCAACCCAAAGAGTTCTGCACCAAAACACAAAGTAAATAAGATGGCCAAAAGTAGTGATAAAGAGAGAATTTTAAAAGCAGCAGGAGAAAGGAAAGCAGGTACATACAAGGGAAACCCCATACGGCTATCAGTGGGGTTTTCAGCAGAAATTCTGCAGGCCAGAAGAAAGTGGCATGGTAAATTCCAACTGCTAAAAGGAAAAAATCTACAGCCAAAAATATTCTATCCAGCAAGACTTTCATTTAGAATAGAGGGAGAGATCAAGTTTCCCAGAAAAACAAAAATTAAAAGCAAAACCAGCCACATCCCTGTCACACACAATGCCATCAGCCTGTGGGTCCCAAATTCACAGTCCAGCTGCCCTCCTGCCCGAGTCAGCATGCACGGCCTGCCACCTGCTAAATGCCAAGTCAAATGCCTTCACCTCAGATTGCCAAGGGCTCAAATTGACACTCTTCCCCTCAAATTCCAGCCCCTGTGCTCAAGTTTGTGCACAAAAGTGGGTATAATTATAACAGCAGAATGAAGCAACCCAAACATCTAACTATTTCTGTGGAATATAGAATGGATAAAAGGAATGTGCTAGGCTGAGAACATCTCCAACAAGCACATCAAAGAATGATACATACAGCATGATTCTGGTTAGTTAAAAAAAAAAAAAAAAAAAAAAACCCTGGGAAGAATAAAACAAGATGAAATCAGAGAGGGAGACAAACCATAAGAGACTTCTTAAGCATAGGAAAGAAACTGAGGCTTGCTGGAGGGGAGGTGGGGGGGATGGGGTAACTGGGTGGTGGGCATGAAGGAGGGCACGTGATGGAATGAGCACTGGGTGTTGTATGCAACTGATGAATCACTGAACTCTACCTCTGAAACTAATAATACACTATATTGTTAATTGAACTTAAAATTTAAAAAAAGGAAACCCCCCCAAAAAAAATCTGTACAAAGCACATCAGTGTAAAATTTCAAAATACCAGGATAAACAGATTATCTTAAGGATTTAAGGAGGAAAAGAAAAAGGTCACATGTAAAGAATTAATATAACATCAGACTTCTGAACTGCAAGACAGGAGAAAATGGACAAAAGTCTTTAAAATGGAGAGAAAACTATTTACAGACTTAAAATTCTGTACCCACTCAAATTACCTTCAACTTTATGGGTAAAATAAACACATTCTCAGGATGCTACTGGATGATACGCTCCACTCAAATAAGGAAATGAACGATGAAAATGAAAATATGAGTTCCAAGACACTGGATCTGACACAGAGGAGAGACATTAACTCTACAGGAAACTTAAGAGAACTACCAATCCACAGTAGAACAGGAGAATTTTAGCTTCTAAAAGGAATAGCTCAAAGAAAAAAAAAAATCAGATGGTTAGTGTATTTGTTTTTTTTTTTCCTTTTGGAAAATATTTTTCAAAGTTTTTAAATTCTTTTCCAGTATCTAAGAATTATTGATAGTGATATCTCCTGATTAAATGTTACATTATTGTTTCATGCCAATTTAATAAAAAATCTACTTCAGGAAAAAAGTACTTCTAAGTTTAGAGTACTACTATTTTTATTTCATTTTTTTTAAAGACTTATTTATTTATTTATTTATTTATTTGAGGGAAAGTGCACTCATGTGCACACAGTCATGCACATGTGAGCAGAGGAAGGGGCAGAGGCAGGGGGAGAGAAAGTCTCAAGCAAACTCCCCTCTGAGCACAGAACCAAATGTGGGGCTCAATCTCACAAACCTGAGATCAAGACCTGAGCCAAAATCAAGAATCGGCTGCAGACTGAGCACCCCAGGTGCCGCTTCATTTCTTTTTTTGAGTTCAAAAAAGTATCCAATTTTTGGAAGTCAAAGAGGTTTTAAAAAGATTTTTCTTTTTATTAAGAACTCACAATAAAATGTTATGGTTATAGGAAAACTAAAAATCATGATGTTCACTCTGAAAGAAGCATATTTTGTATTCTATAAATGAAATCTTAAGGCTGAAAGACATTATTTCCTTCATTGGTTCTGAATTTAAAAAAAAAATCCATTCAAAAATATTCAGTTTTCTTTATATTCTTCTTTGCCTAGGTTTTTAATATCTTGATAATGCTACCTTTTGTAAATTATTAAACTCAGGACAACAGCAGATGGCAATTGTGAAGCCAGAAGATGTATACTGGAAAGAGGCTTTTTTGTTGTTGTCAAAGATGGACAGGCCTAGATTCAAGTCCCAGCTGTATACACCTGAGCAAGCCCCTTCCATGAACCTCAGTTTCTTCATCTATAATCCCTATCCTGCAGGCTCATTATGAAGATTAGAATAATAAATGTAAAGTGCCAGCCAAAGACAAGCCACAAAATATATATGTAATTAATAATGACAATTCTCCTTCTCTTTTTGATCTTCTCTGTGGTCCAAGAGGCTTAATTTTAAAGAATTTATAGACTTTGCAATCAAAATACCTGAGTTCAAATCTTGGTTCTTCCATTTATTTGCCTGTAACCCTTGGGGTTAGTTACTTATTCTTCTTAATCTTGGTTTCAGCAATTCTATCATGGCATAATCATAAAAACCCTGTGATGAGGTAGTGGTGAATATATATTCTACAAGCATGGGGCTGGCACACAATAAATCCTCAGAAGGTATAACATAAGTAATAACAATGAACCAAAAGATACAGTTTCTCTCTTCTTCATGGCTAATTAAAGCAAAATAAAGTAACAGAAATGACTTGGTCAAGAATAGCATTTCAGGAAGTTATACGTGACACGTGACCTAAATTAACCATTTCTCCGTAAAACAGAAAATGCCTTCCAAGATATCTTTTAATTCATCTACGTGCTACTTGACAGAATACTTATCTGTCTACTTGTCAGTTTGGTCAATCAGGTAAAGCACCACCCCTTCCTTAGTGCACCCTCTCTCTACCTATGTATATTTCATTTCCTTCTCTCTTTCTTACTGTTGTTTAGTTGATTGACCAAACTGACAAGTGGCTTGTGGAATTGGTCACTGAATTGAAATGTTGGTTTTGTCAGAATAAATAATTTGGCAGCCCTCCTGATATAAGACAGAGGAGTAAAAAACAAAAAATGGGGCCATGATGATACTGTCTGTAGATCCAGCATAGTTCCTGGGTTTTTCTCTTTGACTTTGGCTTTTTATTTTTTAATCTTTGACAAAGTCACTTGTTTTTACACTTTGAGGTCAGATACATTATTTTATATATATTTCCATCATGGGCAACTAGGATATTATGTGGCAAATAGGAGATACTTTTTAAAATGTTGTTTAATAAATTAATTTGAGTATACATAGATTCCTGAAACTCTATCACCATACTACCAGAGCAACTAGCTAGCACGCAAAAACAAAACATTGAACTATTTTCTAAACCTCTCCATTTGAATTAAATAAAATCCCAAACCCACTGGTATGCAAATTCTATTTTGTTTCTTAATAATGTAAATCTAGATGGAACATTTAGTATATGCATGTGTTATTTCAAGAAATGCAAAGGTAATTCAGTCAGTTTGCCACCCCCAAGAACTCCCACTTCAAATGAAGTCACAAGCAAAGACTTTTCACTATACAAAACTTCCCTTTTATAAAGAGTTTGCTTAAAAATCTAAGTAATTTCTTAAAGGTCATATTTCCCCCAAAAACTGGTTTCTTCACCCTTACATTCTCATTGTACTGCATAGAATTTTTTGTTGTTTCATGTTGAATTTAAAGTTCTGATGATTTTAAAGTCATATACCTTTGCTGTTTGGAAGCAGAATTTTTATATAAGCAAATAAGCAACAAGGTAACTTTCTTACCTTGTTCTTGTGCATGAACAGCACCTCCTGCCACACATAGCACAATAAGATGAAGAAGCAGTTTCCTAAAACAAAAAAAAAAAAGGAAAATTTTAGTGGATATTTACAACCTATAAATCATATAAAATCCAAAATGAACTCTAGTACAAGATTAAGAAGTAAGCTATCATTTTTAAAAAGATTTTATTTATTTATTTGAGAGAGAGCAAGAGAGAAGAGGAGCAGGTGAAGGACAGAGGGAGAAGCAGACTCCCCGCTGAGCAGGGAGCCTGATTCCAGGCTTGATCCCAGGACGCTGGGATCATGACCTGGGCCGAAGGCAGATGCTTAACAGACTGAGCCACCCAGGTGCCCCAAGAAATAAGCTATCATTTTAATTAACACAGTATTTTAATACTCATAATGGTTAAGAGCAAGGGCTCTGAGTTTAAGTTCCAGCTTTGCCACTTACTATATGACTTGGGCACACTTTTTATCACCCCAGTGTTTCTTCATCTGTTAAATGTATCTCATAAACTTTTTCAAAGATTAACTGAAAAATTTCATGGAAGGCACACAAAACAATACCTGGCACATAGGAAGCACTCAAAAAACATGAACTAGTATAAATGATATTATTATTATTATGACTACATATTATACCAAATTATCATACCTAAAATTTTTTACAAAGTAATATGTTTATACAAAGTAAAAGAACTTATAGTCACTTAACCATAGTGATTATAAATTGTGGAACCAGTGATTTGTTAAAATGAATGTTTATATGTAAAGCCATTTGATTATCATATCAAAACCATTTGAATATCTCTTGTACTAGATTTATGATATTTGGGTTCTGAAAATAGCAATGGCCTGTAGATGTCAACATTGAACATTTTGATTAACAATAATTGTGAGCACAATACTCAATCACTGCTTATCAAAATGTTCATTCATAATGATTAGCTGACTTTTGATAGATTTTATTGAGTAGTCTTCATAATTGGCTATAGCTACCTCTCAAGTAAAAACCATACAGATAATTTCAAAAAGTAATGGTAGGCTGGCTGAAAACAATAGTTGATCACATAATTCTGTTTTTTTTTAATTATTATACCCCAGGGACTTCCCAAATGACATTTCTGTAAAATATAGTTCTGTGAGTGATTACAAAGTTCCTGGTGTGCTAATAGTAAATGGTACATTTCCTGTTTATTACCAATGATAAATATGTTATCTTTTCAACTAGTATAAGGAGCATGTTAATATAACAAAGATAATCTTTTACAAAGTGAGCCAATAATATGTAATTATACTTTTCTCCTTGGTATAATGGAACTATCATTTAGATTAAAATGGCTTTAACCATATTTTAGTAAATGAAAAATGCACACGCTATGGTCATACTCAGTACAGAGCACTTTTATAAGTTTTGATAGAATACTTAAAACTGTCATCAATTCTATAATCTAATCAACTGAACAATTACAGAAATTTCAACTGGTATGGGCGAATAGCTGAACCATATATTTTAATGAAGCATATAAAAGATTCCTATGTGTGGTGTTATCCATTTAAAACAACAGTTCTCAAATGTTAGTTTGCTAAAAGAACCACCTGAGATGCTTGTAAAAAATGTAGATTCTAGGATTGCTTCAGAGATTACGATTTGTAAATTTGGAGTGAATCCTCAGTTTGTATACATCTTTAGGTGATTCTAATATGGATTGTGCGTATATCAAACTCTATGAAACAATTTAGAACATTTATTATTTATAGTTACATTGTACTTAAAACACACAAGTATTATTTTGCTTAAATATCAATCTAATTTTATTGACATGACCTAAGATTATTTGACCCTTGGGGGGGTGTTGTTGTTTGTTTGTTTGTTTTGTTTTTACCCTTTTCTCCTGCTCTAGATCAGTGGTTTCAAACTTTACTGTGCAGCAGAATCACCTGGAGGGCTTGTTAAAGATTTGCTGGGCTCCACCCTGAATGTTTCTGACTCACCAGGTGTGGGGTGAGTTTTGAGAATTTGCATTTATAACAAGTTCCCAGGCAATGCTGATGCTGTGAATCTGGGGTTTACACTATGAGGACCACTGCTCCGGAATAGATGCTCAAGAGATGATGAAAGGCCTACCTGTTTTGAATCTGGTTTTTACCCTCACTGCACAGTGGAATCACCTGGAGAGTTTTAAAAACTACTAATACTTGCATCTTGCCCTCTCCACGCATGCCCCCAGAGATTCTGATTTTAATTTGTCTGTGGTATAGAGATTTTTAAACACTCCCCAGGTGATTCTACTGTGCAAACAAGTTGAGGACCTCTGTGTAAGATTAAAATGATATCTCTAGGTTCTCCAGGATGGATCCCAAAGTGATCTAGAGTTTGAGTAAAAAGAGGCTCTTTTCCTTTCAACTTTATATTTTCAGCAAATAACTGGCAGGATACATAGATCAGTGAGACTGAAAAATAGCTCAGGATTACAATCACTGAAGGAGAGTGCAGCAGATTATGCTGTCAGCAGAAAATGGAATGTGAAAGGAATCATGTCTCATCTGCCCAAGGTAAACTGGCTCACTCAGAGTTTAGAAATAACCCAACAGGCACTCTTCTATTCAGAGGAAGCTAACTAATGAAGAGTACAACAACCAGCAGTATTCATTTAGCAATTCAGCCAACTCATAGACTTCCCCAATGACCTCAGGGGAGAAAAATGAAAAATAAAGTTCTTTCTAGACATGTTAACAAGTCCATTCCTGGTGTAAGGCAGGAAAACCTGAACACATCAAATATCATCCCTTAGCCAGGTGATCTTAGGAGATTATGACAAATCAATTGAGCCATACCTTATGTAAGTGTACCTACGTATTAAAACCAATGACTAATAGTGAAGTAGAGATTGATGACTGAGATTTTTTCTCTTTTTCTAATTATGTCCCAAACTTACAGCCACCTAAGGAAGAACATATGGATATCCGTATCCACAGCAATATGGATTCCATTACGCCTGACCTCCCCTCCCCTGAAGCTACAGCCATATCACATTATACCTTATTCCCTGGAGAGACCTCATAAGTATCTTAAAGGCCCTCATCATCTCCACCTGTCAGAATCTTAAGTATCATCAAAGCCTAATTTGAATAACATCTGCTCCATGAAGTTTCCATCATCTCTAAAGGCTGGATTTTTTCCTCCTCTCTGTACTCTTAATGCTTTAATTGTAACTTTATTATATCCCATATACGTTGTACCTCTTAGGATGAATTAGTAAGTAAATACCTGAACAAGCAACAGGTCTTCACCTTTTATCTATTTCTTACATGAAATTGACAATAAACATTTTTAACTGACTGAGCCACCCAGGCATCCCTTTAAAAAAATATTTTATTTATTTATTTGTCAGAGAGAGAGAGCACAGGCAGGGGAAGTGGCAGGCAGAGGGAGGGGAAGAAGCAGGCTTCCCGCTAGCAGGGAGCCCGATGTGGGACTCAGTCCCAGGACCCTTGGATCATGATCTGAACGGAAGGCAGAAGCTTAACCAACTGTTTAATAAACACTTTTAAAATGGAAAGGAATAAGAGTAACATCTCCCAATGACTGAGGAATTCAATTTTTCCCAATGGACCTAATTCTTCTAACACTTGGGAAAAGTAAAGTAAAATAAATAAGAGTACTTTTACTTGGCTATCCAAAGAGAGAAAGAAGAGAAAGAAGAACGTTTAAAAATATCTGCTAAGATAGGGTAAGTGGAAAGGCTTTTTTTTTCTTCATTGTGACTGTTTTTCTCATCTCTGAAGTGGGAACACAGAGAAGACATCAAGCTTAATTGACATATTCAGTTAAAGAGCCAAACTCCATCATTGTATGACATGGATGTCTAATGAATCCAAGCTTTCTGGAAAATGTCTAGTTGGGCTGGGCTTGTTTATTTCTTTGTTTTTGCCCCCCTCCCATGATATCACATTTACTATACATTCACTTAAGAAAAAATGTCACATTTCCACATTAGCAGTAGATTATAGAGTTCTCAAGGGCATCAGCTGTGCTTTACGCTTTATGTACCATATATACATTTAGTGCTAAGACATGCCAGAGTTGTTGAATAAGTTAAAATTAAAACTGCATTAGGTTGTAGAGAAAACAGCATGGTAAATAAGAAAGTAAAACTAGACTGGGAGTCAATAGACTAAAACTGGTTCTATTTCTAACTTACTGTGTGACTTTGGGTGGTTCATTTCACTGTTGAGTCTTGGTTGACTTATCTCTCATGGGATGAGATAATATAAATTTTATATTTTGCATTCTAAATATAAAACCCTAAAATCCATGTGTATGGTAGGATCCTTTTAGTATACTGGCATTAAAGGACAAAGATCAAATTATTTAGCAAGATGTTCCATAAAGCACTATATATAATAGACATGATGTTTAACCACAAATCTGGAAAGGTCTTCCTGAAGGTCTGGCCAATATTCTTTTAATTATATAATCTAAAATAGTCTACTAAGTTTGCTCATTTGTTTACATATTTACTTTCACAAAAAGTCTAGTTGGTATATTAAATACGACTATTTTTCAAATATTTGGAGCATGTCTGCTTTTGGTCACTTTTCTGTATGTCTGGAGTGTATGTCACTAATAGAAACTACCAGAAGTACTTGTACTCCGACATTTCACAAAAACAGACCAGATCTAAAAGAAGTCAAAAATACGGTAACAGTCAATAAAAGTTCAGAAAATATAACCCATGATATTAATATCTGAGGATCTCTAGCAAAATATGAAATATTTCTGTGTCTGGTCTGCTAGCCACATTTTCAGTATAACAGAAGCCACAATCAAAACATAACCAGACACGTGACAGATGAAGCCTGGAGGGGATGAGACAGGAAATAGGTATCCAAAGACCATACTCAGAATATTTAAGGAACTAATATCCATCCCAGGCATCTTCCCTAAATAATTCTTAGGGCTATTCAACTTTCTCTTTATCTGAAGGGTTTAAGTTACTTTGGGAGAATCCCAGGCATCTTTTTGTTTAGGGCACCCATGAGACTCTCATGTATTGTGTCTGCAGGCTACCGAAGCTCATTCTGACATAGATTCAAGTAATAATTATAGGAAGGACTTGTGAAATCTTGTGAATAGGGAACCTTTTTTTTAATGAGTTGGTGATTTTAATCTAAACCAATTTCTAAACCAACTGAAAACCATACGTGTGATATATATCAATAATTTCAGCAATTACCATTACACTACATTTACAAGCCAAGAACTCCTTTAAGTTATGACAACTTTACAAATTTTGCTCTTTACTAGCTGCAAAGATCCAGAAATAGTAACATTTCTGTCCTTTGTTGCCCAAATAACTGAAGATCAGTTCTCATCCCAGCAGTTGGTATAAAGTTGGATGATTCAGGGAGTGAAGTGTTGTCACTAACTTATATACAATGAATTTCTGAGACTATCAATTCAGCTTAGTAGGTACTTGTATAACTAATGCAGTGGTGAAGCATACTAGAATTTTTGGTTAAATTTCAAGCAAACAGGCAATTCATGAAGTACAAGGGAGATAAATGCTTAAGGACTTCAAGTGATCAAACTGCCTAGAGTCCAGTCAGTAGCAGGGAAGAAAAATACCTCAGCTAGTCCATCCTCGTAATACCCCAGAGATTGTTAACATGATTGCTGCCTAGCCTGGCACACACTAGTGGTAACTAAAGTTTTTTAAATGAATGAGTCAATCTTCAGTTAGCAAGACTATCAGGTGGTCTTGAGTTTCAATAAACATACAACTTCTCCAGCATCTTCTACATGCACACTGATCCCAAGATCAAGAAGTCAGGTCATCCTAACCTCCATTTATTTAGCTAAGAAAGTGACCTGGTTTAAAGACCTTGCAGAACCTGGTCTCTGGTCTCCGGTTCCAGCTCCAGTCACTCTTCCTCTAGAAAGTGTGCTCTACAACCAACTTCACTTCTTTCTGGCCCTCAAATGAACTGTGCAATCTCACCTCTCTCACCTTTTACTGTTCTGTCTGGAAAGTTCCATGCCTTTTCCTGTTGGGACTCAGTGAGGATTTCATTTCCTTTGGTCAGCCTTTCTTTCCAGGATTTCCCTTCCGTATCTACCCCACCTACCCAGGACTTCTAGGTGTCCTCCTCTCTGTACCTTTACCTCATTTTGGTATACCTGGTTGTTCATTTTCTGGTTCCGATACTAACGTGGGCACATTGGGAGGGCAGCAGTTGTGTTTCTGTCTTGTTCCACCATTGTATCCCTTCTGCTTAGAGTGATGCCGGGCACGTAGTTGGGGCTCAGAAAACATTTGTTGAATAAATGAGTGAATGATTGAGTGAATGAATGCCAGAATAATGTTAACCTTTTATGCGTATGAAAACAAAATGGTCTTTACTCACTTCTCATTCAGAGTTACAAATTCTAAAATAACTCATGGTTGCAAAGCATGGCAAGGAAACTAGGACAGCTATTTTAATTTCCACAATAAAATTTATTTTTTTCTCCTGCCACTTCAGATCACCAAGCAGAATGTCTAAGCAACACTCAAAACTACTTTCCATAAGTACAATCTCTCCCCTTGAGACATTAGTTTATTTTAAACATCTACTTGAAAGCAAAGATAACTAAGTAATTTTAAAGAACTTTCATGCTAACTAGGAAATAGATGTTTATATCCCAAACTGCTCCCCACTCGCCCACCCCCCACACACACACCTTTGTTATAGAAACCCTTTAATTACAATAATAGCCTGCCTGGGGAAATTTCTGATACTGTTAAATCATTGTATCTAACAATGACTTCTGGTTTTAATTTCCTTTAATATTACTTCCACGAATTCACATTAGGTAACTCACTCAAAAGCAGCCCTATGAAATAAAATGTCTTTAAGGATCCAGTTTTAAAGCTGTAAACGTTTTTGGGTGAGTAATCAGAATTGTGATTTTAAAAAACTGCTCCTGTTCTTACAAAAACGTCACCACAAAAGGATGGTGGAAAATTAAAACCTCAAGGATTTCATTAGACATTCTAAGGTTTAATTCAGTGGACTGACATTATCATCAGCTAATCAGCTGCTTCTGCCAAGTCCCCTCCCTATAGGGTTGGTAGCGTTTTGTTTTTTTTTTTTAAGATTTTATTTATTATTTGGCAGAGAGAGAGCACAAGAAGTGAGGGAGCAGAGGAAAAGTCTGAGAGAGAAGCAGGGAGCCCAATTTGGGGCTGGATCCCAAGACCCTGAGATCATGACCTGAGCCAAAGGCAAAGGCTTAACCAACTGAGCCACCCAGGCCTGCCGGTTTTTCTTTTTTAAAATTGAAGAGCACTTAATTCTTTAAGGAAATTGGATTTTTTTGAGACAATTTTCTCAGATCAATCAGCAACTACTCTTTCCCCTACTTGGCATGTGTATGGTTGGAGCTATAAAGGGGTGCTATCTGATGTAACCTTGAATTACCCTTATTCTCTGCAGCCCACCCCCACTGACAACTGTGGTGGAACAAACTGGATGTCAAAGGAGGCTGCAAGGTCCCTGACGGAGAGACCTTCTAGACCAGTGCCTTCACCCAGGATCTGCTATCAACCCCAATTCTCTCAGCCAGGGTTCTTTTCCCATTCCACGTAGTTTCATTTTTCCTCAGTTCCTTGGTGTAATCCATTCTCTTTGGTTTCTCTGCCTCCCTACCCCCAATCATCTGGACCCAATTTACAAACCCCAAACTGCCCCAAAATTTATGCAGGGCCTTTTCTGGGAGCGTCTGGAAGGGAAGTGTAAACCAGACAAGACAGAGGCCAGGAGCAGAAGATCTGCTTTAATCTGAGAGGTCGGTCACAACTACCAACCCCGCGGATGGTGGAGCACCGACGCAGGCCTTGCTCAGCGGCCAAGGGAAAGCCCTTCAGGTGGGAGCTGGCCGGCAAGGCAAGAAGGGCAGAGGGATGAACGCAGAGGTTGCGGGCCGGCCAGGAGGTGCACTGCCTCACCCACCCTCTCCTGGTGGCTCTGGACCCGCGGGGGCCCGAAGCTCTTGCCACCATTCCACCGACCCGGATCAGCAGGAAGATGCGCGCGGTCCCGCAGGATCCGCTACGCCCGGAGCCCGGCTTTCCGACTGGGTCCACGCTGAAGGGCTTTTATTGACAAATGTGGCGGGAAACGTGCCTGGGAAGTCGGTGCGACGCGCGTGAGTCGCCCTGGGGAAGTTAAGCGGAATTGCCTGAGCTCTTCCGCGACCCGGACTTCCCCGGTCGCCGGCACTTGGCCCCAAGCACGGGATTGCGAGCTTTCCTCCCCAAATTCGTGGGGCTTCGGGCGCGTGAGGAGGTGCGTCCTCCACCGCCGGGAAGCCCAGCTGCCCGGGCTCCCAGGGGTCAGAGCAGAGAGCGCGCGAGCCCCAGCCACTGTCGGCTGCACGCGTCTGGGAAGCACATGTGCACACAAACACTGCCACAAGGCGGTCTCTCTTCGCGCCCCGCCTCCCTCCGCCTGCCCTCAGCGGGCATGGTCAGTTCTACCCGCGACCCTCACCTACTCTCCCGAGGGGCAGATCCGGGGCAGAGAATGACCGGAGCCGCCCCAGGGGCCTGAAGCCGCCCCAGGGGCCTGGACCCTCCCGCCCCAGGGGCCTGAAGCAAACTTGCATAACCCACTGACCTCTTCCAGGGGGAGGAGGGCTGCCAGCCAAGGCATGCACCCCCCCCTCCAGGCTCTTTTCCCAGTAAGGGAGTGAGCAGGAGCAAATACAGCGCCCAAAGAGGCGGTGGGGTGCCAGTCAGGGCCTGCGCGAGCACTCTGCGGGAGGAGCAGCCCCGCCCCCGCGTCCAGCCCCTTCCCCAGTGACAGGCCAATGAAGCAGGACGCAGCCTCGGCCCCAGATGGGCAGCACGTGTGTTGGCCTCCTAACGACAAGAGGCGATTGCCTCTGAGTCTAGCCGCGTCCCGATGCTCGAGGTTTTGCGGGTACCCTCTCCTCCAGCCCAGCAACCCTGCCCCACGTCTGTGCCCCGCGGTCCAGGCTGCGCGCACAGAGCCCAGAGGACCGCCGGCGCCCGGGCTGTCCCCAGGCTGGACGCCTGAAGAAGCACCACCGGGAAGCAGAACCTGAGCCAGGGCCCTGAGAAAGGAGAAGGGAGGGAGAGCGCGAGAGCGGCGGGAGCTGGAGCTCCAGCCGGCGTCTGAGCTCAGGTCGGGAGTCGCGGGAATCGTGGCCGCAGGCACCGGGACGCGCGCCAGCGAGCTTTCCCTCCCCAGCCTCAGGACCTCTTTAGCATAAACTTTTTGAGAGATCCGCTGGCAGGAGGCTTCCTTTCAAACACCATATTTTACAAATTGAGGAGACAAGAGGAGGATGCCACGGCTGCTCTCTGGCTCCCAACTTCAAAAATGCCAAGGAGCACAGACCTCCAACCCGCCCAGCCGGTCCCGAGGCTGGGGAGAGGGGTGGGTCTAACCCTAGCCTCCCGGGGAAGTGAGCTACTTACGTTTTTGCCGTGTGGGAGACCTTTCCACGCCTTGTCCTGTGGGCTCCTAAATGCATTTGTATGCATTTGTCCCTGCAGCGAAGCGCTAACGGAAAACAGAAGGCAACTCCGAACTGCTAAGGGTGCAGGTACTGGCCATGAAAAAGGAAAAAAAAAATCACATGAAAACGATGCTCCAAAACTGCAACAACAACAAAAAGGGAGGAGGGAAATAGGAAGAGGAAAGAAATAGCACCCAAAGGGTAGATCAATCAGCTAGGCTTAGCTCCCTAGCTCGGTAACGGACGAGCCCGGGGGGGGGGGGAGCGCTCCCCTGGGAGGGCGGGCGAGGAGCAAGACCTCACTGGCAGGCGGTGGGGCGCCGGCGGCAGCTGGAACTCCGCCGCGAGTGCAGCCCTCGAGTTCACTTGCGGTTCAAAGGCGACTCTGTGACTCCAGTGGAGTGCTTTGGGCCTGGGAGGAGAGAAGGGCTGGGGGAGGGAAGGAGATGAAGGGGGTGTGTGGGGGGAAGTCCTTGGAAACAACCCGCGCCGGAACATTTGTCAGACAAGCACACACACCCACTTCGGAAATCTAGTCGGTGCAAGGGGGCCGGTGGCAACTGCAGGCGCTCAGCGTTGACTGCCGCCGGCTGCTTCCCCTGGAAGAAGAGGAGCCCAGCAACTCCCGCCGGTGTTAAATTTCACCGCTCACTGACTTGCAATGACATCACCAAACACAGTGCACACCTCCCCCTCCGCCCCGCAACCTACCCCCAACCCGCGCGGGGCTCCAGCGTCCGGGTCCGCAAAGCCCCTGGGCCCGCCGAGCCTGGGGAACGCCGGCAGCCGCCCGGGCAACGCCCGCACGCTCTTGCTTCCCACGCCACACTCCTTGTCTTCCCCGAAGCTCGTAGGTGACTAGTATACTTCCTTCGTCCCTTTTTCGTCAGCCCCCAATATGATGTTTTCCTCTTGCATGTCTCCCATCCCCAATCTTTTTGTCTGTACTCTTCACGCACGCCCGTCTGAAATCCTACTCAGCGGAGCCCTTCGTTCTCGACCTTCTTGCACTTTTTTGCAGTGATTCTTGTGGCCCACCTAAGTCATATTATAAACGGACTGCGACGGTTCTCATTTCTACCTTTCCTTCCTCCGCTCTGGCCTTTCAGTCTGCCGTTGTACTATTTTGCTGCTGATTTTTCTCTCCTGTAATCCACTTTTCTGCTTTCTGCCCTTCCCTAGTTTATAAACATGGATTAATGATCTGCATTTATGCATCTAGAACATGCTAACAGACCATGGTCTTTCCAATCTGAATACCTTCTCCAATTTTTGTAACAAATTTCTTTTTTGACATAAGCCTCCATGCCCGCACAGCCTTTCACAGCCTGACAAGTCCACCTTCCAAGTTTTGGGGGGTAAAAAAAAATTAACCTTCTGATTTTATCTTTATTAATAAGACTGGAAATTCCAGGAGGCCAGGGATCTGTTATCTTGCTCATTGCTGTATTTCCAGCACCTAAAATACTACTTAGCATGTCCGTTTAACCAGTCACTGTTGTATACCATCGAATATCATTTCTCTAACAAGTTTTCCTGGCCTATTCTGTGTGCCCTCCATAGCTAATGATCCCTCCACATGCTGAAAAGCACCCTACAGTACACACACATTATAAAAGTTAAAGCAACCATATTGATGAATAGAAATGATTGATGCAACCTTTAGAATTTTAGGAATTATTTCAAAAAATTTGGGGGATATCCCCCCCAGGAATATAGAACTTAATTCACCTTCCTTTCCATCAATTTTTCAACTTTTTATTTTGAAATGGTTTTGAAATAGATTTACATAGAAGTCACAAAAATAGTAGAGAGTTCCTGTAAACTCTTCATTGACTTCCTCTAATACTGATATCTTACATAACAGCAATACAATGATCAAAACCAGGAACTTAACACTGATACAATACCATTAACTAATCTATAGCTCTTATTCAAATTGTGCCAGTTTTCTAAAATATCCTTTGTCTGGTCTACTATTTAATTCAGGATCTTATACTGTTTAGTTACTTAATTAACAGAGAGATTGAGCTGTTAGATCTCCTCAGTTTCCTCCCTTCTGTGGGAGTTCCTGTCTTCTTTTGTCTTTCATGACTTAGACCCTTTTGAAGAGCACAGGTTAGTTATTTGGTTGAAGGTCTGTCTCTCAATTTGGATTTGTGTGATGTGTTCTCATGATTAGGTTCAGGTTATGTATTTTTGACATAAACACTATTGAAGTGAGGTTGTCTCTTAGGGCGTAATACTGGGTATATATAATGTTGATATATCTTATTACTAGTAATGTTATCTTTGATCACTTAGTCAAGGTGCTACCTGCCAGATCTAACCACTGTAAAATCCTTCCCACCTCTTGATTTTTGTAACAAATAGCTACAGCTTTCTGGAATTCTTCTAGAAATCCAGGGCTGAGGGAAGATAATTATTTTAAATAGCCTTAAACTATGGTTTTTCTATTTTTGGATTACTAGTCAACTAAAGAAAGACAGGTGGAAAGAATAGGTAAGAATTAAGCAGTAACTCACCTAATCTTTCTCTCCATTTTCCCATCAAATTATTAAGGATTAAAAACATTTTTTCTATTGAGTGTGAATATTTGAATGCTATATGAAATTGAATTATTATTAAAATGTATCTTGGGTTCTTTGACTATAAGAAGAGAACGGTTGTTCATTATAGTTAATAGAGCTCTTATCATCCAGAAGATTCCAAAGTGTACACATAGCCTCAAATAGAGTGTATTTGTTTGTGGGAGCAGAGGCAGTTGCCTAGTAAAAAATAAATAATGTAAGGTTTAAATGCCATAGAGTTTTAGGATGGTGGAGATTCACATAGCTCAAATTGATCAAGAGACCTTGGGACTTAGCTGAAAAGTAAAGAGGATTTACATAGGTGGAGCAGAGAAAGATAATGTGCTTAGAAATGGAGAACAGGAGATTCAAAACAATGGGCAAAACGAGGATATCTTAATTATATTCAGAGGGAAAGAAATAGATTCATTAGTTTGTATTAGAAGTTTGTGCAGTGGAAGAGAGATTGAGGGCAAAGTATGGAAGTCTCTAAATGCCAGGATAAGGGTTCATTCAATCATTCAGTAAATACTTAGTGTGTTACCTACTATATGCCAGGAAGTCTTCTAGGCACTGAGTTACATTGGTGAACAAAATGCATGAAAATTCCCTTCATGGAGTTTACATTCTACCATTTAAGATTTGATCTATGGGCAATAGGAAACACATTAAAGAATTTCAAACTGATAAATGATTATGTTCCAAATTCCCATTTTAAGAAGACTGATCAGTACCAGATGCCAAGATTGAAAAGAGAGAAGGTTGGAGGATGTTAGATGTAAGTGTTGAAATATGCTAGTATTTTCAACTATGGGAGAAATGGTAGAAAACTAAATAAGGGAATCATTATTAAAAGAAATTAGGAAGGTCTGATAACTGGTCACATTGGGAAGGGAGAATGAAATTTCAAGTCTGAATGACTGGAAAATTATGCCATTGGCCAATGTCAAAGGGAAAACAACTAATTCAGTTTTAGACATATTTAGCTTGATATCTTGGTAGGAAATCTTTGGAACCATCCAAAGATCTGTTGGAGTTCAGGAGAAACTCCAGGGCTAGTTTTAGATTTCTTCATTATCTGCACAAAGTGGTATTTGAAACTTACCTATTTTCAAAGAAGTGAATGTCGAAATGGAGAACAGAGAGCCAAGGATATAAACTTAGGTTATGGGAAGTGGGGAGAAACAATGCAGAATTAAAAGAGATAGAACCAAAAGTATGCAGCATTATTAAATAATAGTATAGGAGTTCAAAAAATAATATAGTAAATACTTCATAATATTTACTATGCATAAATATTGTTTTAAGTATTTTTTATATATTAACTCATTTTATCCTCTTAAGTAGGTACTGTTTATCATCCTCATCATACAGAGGAGGAAATTAAAGCAGAAAAAGATTACAGTGGAACCTTGAACAACTCAGGTAATTAGAGTGAGTTACCAAGGAAGGAAGGAAGGGAGGAACGGAGGGAGGGCGGGAGGGAGGGATAGAAAATGGAAGGAACAGTGGAATTATTGACAGCATCAGCTTTATCCAGGGTCAGTCTACATGGGTTTAAATCTTGATTACCAGTTTTGTGATCTCAGGCAATTTAACTACAACTGACCTTTGAATAACATGGGTTTGAACTGTGTGGTTCCTCTTATACATGGATTTTGTTCAGTACAATACAGTACTGTAAATGTACTTTGTCTTCCTAGGATTTTCTTAACATTTTCTTTTCTCTAGCTTACTTTATCATAAGAATATGGTACATGAGTTGCTTTTTTACAATTATGGATTCCTGAATCTTATGCCTAGAGATTCTGATTGAGCATGTCTGAGGTGGGACTCAGGAATCTGCATTTTTAACAAGCAATTGTTAAAAGTACTACAAGTAATTGTGATACAGATAGACTAGTGATATGTTAACTTGTCAACCCATTCTTGACTTAGTTATTAAACACAATGCTGACTGCCTGTGAAATGTCTTAATAAGTATTCTTGTTCATATGTACCTGAGCAGAATCACTGTGGCTTAATCAAAATTCCATGCTTAAATATTTATGGAATGAATGAATAATTAAAAGAGTGTCATGCCTACTGTATATCAGGCAATGTCCTAAGACCTGGGGTTATGAAGATAACTCTTTAAGGAGTTTATTACCTGCCAGGAACAGACTCTAATAAGAAAAATGAGCTGGTATAGATGATAGAAGTAAGAATAACCAACTGGTGACATAGGGCAGAAGATAATACATTATTCTGTTGAGAGAGAGTGGGAGGGAGCATGTGAAGCTTGGGTCTTTAAAAACGAATACGTGTTTGCCAAGGAGACATGAAAATTCAAGCCAATCTCCATGGAGGTGGCAGCATAGGCAACAGCATAGAAGTATAAAAGGTCCTAGCATCATGATTAGGGACCTGCAGTTGGAATGACTATAATATAGAGATGAGGATGGAAAGATCGTGGAGTGTCTTCATTGACATTTGAGAGATATGTGTTTAAACTTTACTCACTTTAAAATATGGGTCCTGGAAATTAAGATTTCATTTTGTGTTTAGTACATAATGCACCTAAGTTAGAGACACAGAGTTTGTTAAAGTACAAGGGATACTTACTCTGGCTATGGTAATTAGGTGGGGACCCCAGGCCAATAGCTGGAAGTGTTCTTTCACTGGGGCCTTTGAGAAGATGACAAAAAATTCATAAAAATGACTTAATATTCACTTTGGGAAGAGAACTATATACACTTGTCAAATAGCTAACTAAAGCAGGTATATATATTGCAAATGATAAAATATTTCAGTCCCTCCTCACTAGAGAAACTGATGAAAATTCTTAGCTTGGATGGTGAGGAATTTTTTTCAGTTCTGATCCAATGTGAATTTCCTGTCTTTTATTACACAAACTTTTTTGATATTCTTTGCTGCCACTATTTCCTTCCCAAGTCTGTTTATGCTACGATCTTTCTTCTTTTCTTCTGTTCCTTTATTCTCAGTGTCATGAACTAACTCAAATCTGCTTCTAAAACAGTTGGCAGAATGATGTTCCTTTCTTAGTTTTCTGATCCACGAGCTAGTGAGCTTTCCAAAATGTGTTCTTCTTCCATGTGGATGCCCATGTTGTGGGCATGTAGTGCTGGAAGGGTGTTTTATTCTGACTCTACTGGGAAATGTAAACTGAGAAGTTTATTGGGACTAGACCTGAAAACACAGACAGAAACACACCAGACAGTCTTGACACATTTTGCATATTACAAAGAGTCCACCATCACAATCCCACCCAACCACATTCCCTTTGAGCAGGATCAGTTTGATCAATTCCCACATACTAGAGTCTAGCTTACCTGTTCAAATAAAACCTGGAAGTACCAAGAACTAAGCTAAGCCCACTATCTATTAATTACTTGCTTCTGCCATCCCACTTGCCTGTTTCTCATTCCTTCTGTGTCATGTCTTACTGTTCTTTCCATTTAGCACAGATTCTGTATTATTCATTTGTGAAGTGAACTAGATGGAGGCCACCAGTTGATTTGAAGGCAACTCACTTTTCTCTGGCAAGGAACCTTAATCAGTTTTAAGGTCCTAACCAATGGACTAGGATAATCTGAGTCCAAATACCAGACAAGATAAAATAAAAGGGACACATATGTTCAGTATGTCCCACTAAGTGCTCTGATATCTTATTTTGGTCTGCCAATCAAACAAGTGTCTGTGTGTTGTGTGTTAAAGTTTGAATGAAAGTAAAATATAGCTACAGGGATGTTCATTACAATGGGCATCATGCCTATGAAGCAAAGTCTTACAGCGACACCATTCATATCACTGAAGTTCATGATCTGTGAGCATTTCCATTTTAAACTCCTTCTGAATGAATTCCAAAAGCTACAGTATTACCAGAGGGCCCATTAATTTTCAAATGTATATTTAAAGTTAATTAAAACTGGTACTTTAGAGTATGTCTTTGAAACCTTAAAGATTTCTCCCCTGACTCTCTCTTCCCATTAAAAATTAATTGCTACAAACAATGTGCTCCTGATACCAGATGTGGTAGCAAGGTGGAGACAGGAGACAGACTGACTGAGGGAGAATTCTCTATAGGGATATATATTTTCTAAACTTTTTAGTGTATCTCTACCCAAATTCCTTGATGGGACTGTTATAATGGAGTTATTTTATGGGAATAATAGGTATTTCAGTAGTGAAAGGAATTTCTACTCAGATTTACTTCTCCTGAATCTCCCCTGGCAATTTCCCTCATTTTTCATAGTACAAAATTCTAGTCTAAAAGCTGGTGGGAAAAAAAAGCTTAATGTTAACAACTTTTAATTAGAATGTGAGATTCTAGATGTACATAAATAAAATAATTTTTAAATAACAGTTTGAAGCTATGTTAGCAGGTAATTATGGTACATAGAATCATAATAGCACACCAAATGACATTTCCTAATATTAAATTTTTTATCAAGAAACATATCATTGGGGATGCCTGGCTGGCTCAGTTAGTAGAGCATCTGACTCTTGATCTCAGGCTTGAGAGTTCAAGCCCCACGTTGGGCATGGAGCCTACTTAAGAGAAAAAGAAGAAAGAGAGAAAGAGAGAAAGAAAGAAAGAGAGAGAGAAAAAGAAAGAAAGGAAAGGAAAGGAAAGGAAAGGAAAGGAAAGGAAAGGAAGGAAAGAAAGAAAGAAAGAAAGAAAGAAAGAAAGAAAGAAAGAAAGAAAGAAAGAGAAAGAAAGAGAGAGAGAGAGAGAGAGAAAGAAAGAAAGGAAGGAAGAAAAGAAAAGAGAAAAGGAAAGGAAAAAGGGAAGGGAAGGAAAGAAAAAAGAAAAGAAAACAAAAGAAATATCATATGTCAATACAAAATTTAGAGAAGAATAAAACACAGTACCATATAGGAAATATGACAATATTAGTACCTTTAAGCCTTTGTGTACTTCACTCCCGGCATCTAGTCCCACCCTTACCCCAGTCACATCTTGTAACATTTTAGAAAATATTTTAAAAGAAGGCTTAGGCTGAAACAATTTTGTTTTCAAGTATATGAAGAATTACTATTTACTCAGTGGCTTTTGTGAAAGATTATGCTAGGGGTTATATTTTTTTCCCCACTGACAATAAATCCTTTGGTTTTTAGCTTCAGACACTTCTACATTTGTCCAGTCTGTCCATGACTCCATCTATGAGACTCATCTAGATCTTTGGTTGGAAAGGGCTCTCCCATTTCTGATCTCTCTGTGCCAGCCCTATCTGTCTATCACACTTATTTCCCAGCAGCCTTTAAAGAAGAGTGTATGATTAATAGCAGGACTCAATATATAACTACTCTTGATTCCATTGGCTCTTATCCAATAGAGAAAATGAATCCAAATGATTACATGTGACCCTCTTATGCTCTAAAATAAGATTTCCAACATATTCACACTTTTATTTATACCAAGGTCTCAAAGGTTTCAGATTGGCAAGAATTCCAAGATGAAGTTTTCTAAATTTACCCTTTGAATTGCACCTTTTAAAGTTATTTATCCTGACATACAATGCTTAGGCTTTAACATTTACTATGATATAGTGCAGGTCTCCCATTTTGTTCAAGCAAACACTAGAGCTTATACTGACCATATAAACTCATCATGTAATTTTCCTTCTATTTCGTTTAGTGTTTGCACACAAATACTAAATTAAAATTCTTTCCTGTGCACCTGTTGGGAGAGACAGAGAGAGTAGAGAGACAGAGACAGACAAGACTCAAGACCCAATTTCTTTTCCTTTAAGTCTATTTACTTAGCTCACATTTCCACATTTCAATTTAGGACGTAAATTGACTAGAAGGCTTTATTTGGATAACATACAAATCATTTCTCTCCTCAGAGGAAATTTTAGTCATATTTAAAGACTCTATAACGGTTCTAAAAGTTCTTTAAATTAATAGTTAATATTGAATAAAACTAAAAGAATTGCAAAACCATCTTGATGTTTAAATTGTCTCAAAATTAGAGATTTAGGATAGTATCTGCCCATTATAATCACTCATCATTTTATTCTCAGAGAGCATTTAGTTTTTCTTCATTTACCCACCCTCATAACCACTATATCCAATGTGTGTTTTAACAAAATATCTGTAGCCTAGGACAAGAACAATATATTTTGGAATATATATTCAAGGGGAAAGTATTTAGAATTCCTTTAGTGCCAGCCCAAAAGTATGGGGCATTACTTCGGTCAAAGAAATACTAAATGTGGATAGAAAATATTTAGGAATTATAAGAAATGGAAAGAATTAGAGGATGTCTTCAAGGGTAACCATACTAATTCTAATAGAGATGGATGTTCTTCCTAAATATCTTTGGTTTAAATAAAATGCAAGGGAAATAGTGTTGGACTACAGTAGCAAAGATGATTTTTGCTCCCCAGATCAGCATTTTGTAAAAGAAGGAATATGAAAGGAAGGATTTTTAAACTTATGGCTCAGATTGCATAAAGGATTGTTTCCATTATATGAAAGTTAAGTAGCTTTTGAATGTCATGAATGAATATCTGCTTTGTGTGGAATGCTTCTTTTAAATGCATTGTGATATTAAGCACATTTATGTAAATAATGGGTGATGGTTTAAATATTATATAAACATCACCTTTGAAATGTGATACTTCTGAAAGACTCCACTGACCCTGTTACTTTTGGCTTAAGAAATCAGTGAAATCATACAGGATTTTAAGGAAATCCACAGGAATGTATAAAATCCCCCTCCTACTCTGGAAGAGAAAATCAATGCTTTTTCTATGTACCTATAATTCTATAGGCAGGTCTATAGCTTATAGCTGGAATAAGTCCATGTACCTTTGTATGTGATATGGTAGAGTAGGCTTAACCCAGTGTGGGATCAAATCCTAGCTTTGCCACTTAGAAGCATGGGATCTAAGGTGGATTACTTAATTTCTCTCACCTTCAGCTTTCCTGTTTGCAAAGTAAGTGTAATATACTGCTATTCATGTTCACAAGGGTGCTGTGAAGATTAAATGAAATAATCCCAGGACACCTGGGTGGCTCAGTTGGCTAAGCATCGGACTCTTGATTTCGGCTCGGGTCATGATCTCAGGGCGGTGAGATTGAGCCCCTCACCAGCTCCACACTCAGTGGGGAGTCTGCTTACGATTCTCTCTCTGTCCCTCGGCCCCTCCCCTCTCTTACTCTCTCTCTCAAATAAATAAATCTTTAAAATATAATAAAGGAAATAATCACATGTAAGTTGCCAGTCTCTGGCACATAGCACATGCTCAATAAATGTTATGGCCTCCCAACCACCCTTTGAGGTCTGTAGTTGAAGTATTGTTTATCCCAATTTTACAAATCATGAAACAGACTTGAAGACAAAGCTGCAATCACAGAGCTAATGAGTAGCAGACTCACATTAGGAATATAGGTCTTGGGGTGCCTGTGTGGCTCAGTCATTAAGCATCTGCCTTCGGCTCAGGTCATGATCCCAGGGTCTTGGGATCGAGCCCCACATTGGGCTCCCTGCTCCGCGGGAAGCCTGCTTCTCCCTCTCCCACTCCCCCTGCTTGTGTTCCCTCTCTCGCTGTGTCTCTCTGTCAAATAAATAAATAAAATCTTAAAAAAAAAGGAATATAGGTCTTGCTGATGATAATGATAATAATAACAGTAGTAATTCTATTTCTGATGATAACAGTAGTAACATTATATTTACTATTATTAGGTAATGACTTTCATGCTGGCCTATTGACATTTTACTTCAGTTTGCTTCTTATTTGCAACTCCTGTGAAGGTTTCACTGCAGCCAGGAAACAAAGTATCCTCTCACACAGAGAAAAGCTCTTCCCTGGGTAGTACAAGCCAGGGACAACCAGAAACAGCCCTGTTTTCACTTGGAAACAAAACAAAACAAATTTTTCCCAAGCTGAAATTACTTAAGCTATCAGTTCAAACTGAGATCCATCTGCCTCCTAACCTTTCCAAATGGTAACAATTACTGGTTTTAATGTTGATGACTTGCCACTACTCAAGACCTATATTTATATCCCTATAAATGAATGTGTATTCACAGAGCTAGTTTACATGTGAAATAAACATTCCTATGAATCCTAGAGTGTTTGCTTTAGACTCGTGGCCAGTTAGTTCACCAGGTATTAGCAGGCCAGAGTCCATGTCTGTGCATGAAAGATTTATTTCAGTAACATGGACAGCTTAATACTGGCTACTGAATCTAGTATAGTCAGGAGAGGAAAATCCTTTGCTGCCTTTATTGGTTTCAATATTCTTGAAAACCTGCGAAATCTGTGGCCATGTGTGTACAGGGTAGAATATAATATTTCTTTATAAGTGAATCAATGTTGATGCAAGATAAGGTTCCAGAGGGGTTAATTCTACCCAGTTAAAGGACTGCTCAGACGTCTGTGAATGTGTGCATGCATTGCACACACACACAAGCTGTGACCATGTGAAGCCAGTATGAGTTCACACTGATAGACTAATCTAATTTCCTTTTTGAACAGATTGGCAAAACTTGGATCAAAGGAGTGAATATCAATAAGTGTGTCTGGATCTTGGCAAGGCATTTGACTAGATTTTTATGATACTCTTATGAAACCAGAAAGAAATGTGTTTTAGATGATAATAGGCCAAATAGTATACAATTACTCAAGGGATGTTAATTAATAAATAGATACAAACCGCCATAAATATCTTACAGTACATTATAAGTTCTGATGTTAGCAATTTCCAAGCTGAAGTTTTCAAGTTCTTAAATGAGAACATCAAGGACATTTGAGGATGCTGGTTAAATTTGGAAACACTACTATCATTGGGATTTGAGTGGGGTGAACAACTTTCCCCAAATTGCCTCAGACTTTCCCACTTTGAGCACTCAAAATCCCAAATCCTGGGAAACCCCTCAATCCCAGGTAAACCAGTGTGATGGTTAGTAATCCTAGATTTGAGCAGTGACTAGGAGTTAGAAATGACCAAGCAGCAAACAGGAAAGCACTAATTCAAGAGAGAGCCCGAGTATGTTTGAAGACTACAAGTGGTTCAGGCTTGCTGGAGCAAATAGTGGTACACAAGAACAGATAACAAGGAATCAGGTTCTGCAGAATTTTTTTAAATTGTTGTGAAATATACCCAACATAAAATTGACCATTTTAACCATTTTTAAGTATATAGTGGCTTTAGGTACATTCAGCTTGTTGTGCAACCATAACCACAGCCAATCCAGAACTTTTTTCATCTTCCCAAGCTGAATTTCCATATTCATTAAATAGTAACTCCCGTATTTCTCTTACTGCCAGCTTCTAGCAATCACCACTCTATTTTCTGTCTCTATGAATTTGTCCACTTTTAATTACCTCATATGAGTGGAATCATACAGTATTTGTCTTTTTGTGACTGGTTTATTTCATTTAACATAATGTTTTCAAGGTTCATCCATGTTGTAGCATGGTCAGAATTTCCTTCCTTTTTTAAGTCTAATATACATATATATACCACATTTTGTTTACCTATTTATCCCTATTTATCCCATTCATTCACTGAGTGACATTTGGGTTGCTCCCATATTTTGACTATTGTGAATAATGCTACTATAAACACGGGTATACAAATATGTTTGAACCTCCATTTCAATTGTTTTGGGTACATACCTAGAAATGGGATTGCTGGATCATATGGCAATTCCATTTTTAATTTTTAAAGGAACCTCCATACTGTTTTCGGTAGCAGTGACACCATTTTACATTTCCACCAGGAGTGCACAAGAATTCCAATTTCTCCACATCCCTGCCAAAACTTACTTTTTTTAAAAAAAATATAGTAGCCATCCTAATGCGTGTGAAATGGTACCTTATTGTGGTTTTTCATTTTCCTAATGATTAGTGATGTCGATCATCTTTTCACATGCTTATTTGTCATTTGTATATCTTCTTTGGAGAAATGTCCATTCAAGACTTTGTCCATTCTAAAAATTGGGTTGTTAGTTTGTTTAGTTGTAGTTCTATGTTATAAATTCCCATCCTAATGAGTGTGTCCACAGGATCTTAATGCCATCAAATGCATTCAGGATTATCCTCTCACAAGATGAAATTATTTAAGAATTTTGAGCAGATAGTATCAAGAGAGTTAAATTTAGGTGGTTCACTCTGGAGAAGAAGGAAGATTGAAGGGGGGTGCCTGAAGCAGAGTAACAAAATAGAAGCTTTTATTATTATCAGTCAAAAAACAATGAAGACCTTTGGTAGGGGAGTTGAGGAGGAAGAGATATACATGAGATTTTTAACAGGACAATATCAAAAGGGCTGGATGACTGATGGGCTGTGAGTGGGAGAAATCCAAGATGAATTCCCAGTTTCTTAGGAGACTGGGTGGATGGTAACATCATTCACCAAACTCAGGAGTCAAGGGAAAAGTAAAACCAGTTTTATTTAAATTGAATATGAGGTACCTGTGAGGCAGCCAGGTGGATATGCCTAGTTGGTGGCTAAATATATTAACCTGGAGGTGAGCACAAAAAAATCTGGGCTTGAGATAGACTTATCACTGTGTAGGTGAACCCTGAAACCATATATTGTCCAAGCACAGTGGGTGAAATAAGAAAAGCATACTGATTTCTGAGAAACACCCAAATTTATGGGCTGGGCAGAGCAAGAAAGAACAACTTCAGCTCAATATAAGAAGAATGTTCTAAAAATAAGAGTTGTCCAAAAAATGGGGGAAAAAATCCTTTTGCTGAAAGTAGTTCCCAGCCACTGGGACTATTGTCAGAAGCAGGACAACCACTTACCTGGATGTCACAGGAAGGATTCATTCCCTGGTAAGGATTTGGTTTCTATTTAAGAATATACTTTTTTAAAAAGATTTTATTTAATTGAGAGAAGGGAGAGCGCACGAGTTGGGGGGAGAGGAAAAGGGTCAAGCAGACTCCCTGCTGAGTGAGGAGCCCGATGTGGGGCTTGATCCCAGGATCCAGGGATCATGACCTGAGCTGAAGACATACATTTAACCTACAAGAATATACTTTTAATGACTAAAAAAACTTACCGTTTCATCAGAAAACAAGGTGAATTAACAAAACCCTAGGAGATCTTTACTTGTTTGATACTTGAAGTTTCTAGGACTGATTGAAAAAGAATACATGAGGCTTTTTTAGTCTTCTAAATTAAGGGCTAGGCATATCCCACTCAGAAACTGCTGCAAATATTTTCAAAATATAAGCCAAAATAATAACTGATTCTCTTATAAATAATGCTTGCTGAAAGACTCAGACTTACTGGCCAAAAGTCTTTAGTTCCAGTAAGATGAGTAAAAGAACTTGCCAGCTCTTCTGAAGACAACTCCCCCTGTGGCAAAAGAAGTCTGTGTGTTCAATTTTTTTCCAGTTATTAATTATGAATATGGGGACATAATGAATAAAGGAAATATGAATAAGAACATAAAGCAGAATTACTCTTGTTCTCTGTCCCAAATCATGAGGATTACAAAATCCCGGGGAAATGGAAAGCAACGGAATAAAACTTCTCCAAAGAGCCACTTAATAAATATTCCATCTTCTGGCTGGAAAGAAAGAGCAACCTTTGCCTTTCAGTCCTTTCTTTGGTTCTGTAATTCATAATGAGGCCCACCTGCCTCAGCATGCTGACTGACGGCACAGCTGCATTCTGTCAGGCAAGGTCTGCTCCCAGGATCCACCAGACCTGGATGAAGTTCAGATCACCAGTTAATGCAATCTTATTGCTGGTCTCTGAGGAATGGTTACTGGCTTTCCAAACAAATACGAACAGTCTGGGAATCATCTCTATAGTCTACACATAGGCAAAGCTATTTGGGAATGAAGGCAGTAAGTCTTTTTTTGTTTAAAAGCCTGAATTATTCTTTTTTTTTTTGTCAGTCCCTCTGCCATCCTCACTTCTGAGAAAGTGAGATTTCTATAAAACCTGCACCATTCTAATATTCTTTCAAGGTCAGACAGTGATGATTTGAATCCTGCCTCTATCATTTGTTAGCTGTGTAAACTCAGCTATCTTTGCCTTGGTTTCCTTATCTGTCCAATTTGTTATAATACATACAGAGCTTATAACAGTGCAGATACATAGTACTCAACAGTGTATGCAGGATATGCAGAGTTCCTGTACCCATCGATTTAGAGAACTCATCAAATCAACTGATGTTCTTCCTGAATGGGTAAGGGAAGAGGACCAAGGATGCTTAGAAAATTAGCCTTTGGTTCAAAATTGAAATAGATTGCTTCACTTGTTGAGCTATTGGTGTAAATCACCTTTTCACATTTATTCTCCAGGGTCTAGGGTCTCCAATCTTATCCTGATGAGGAGCTATTTATGAAGTAATGCCAGCCCCCAAATCTTGCTGACCTCTGTGGGGTCCTTTGAGTTCCAGGTGATGAGAAGTTTCGAGGCAGAAGGAAACCCAATTGCTAAGAATTGATATCATCTGGCTCATTGATTCAATTTTTGAACTAAAGTACCTTTCTATTTTAAGCTATCACCATCACCATCAAATCCTAGAATTTTAGAGCTGGAAGAAACATTTTATTATTATCAAATCTAACTCCTTCAATACATATATATTACATATATATATAGAGAGAGAGAAAGAATGAGACACAGATGCTGTCCTTTGCTCAATAATTTTTTAAAAGATTATTTATTTGAGGGAGAGAGATTGAGAAAGAGCACAAGCAAGGGGAGAGGGAGAAGCAGGCTCCCAGCTGATCAGGGTGCCTGACGCAGGGCTCCAGCCCAAGACCCTAGGATCATGACCTGAGCTGAAGGCAGACGCTTAACTGACTGAGCCACTCAGGAGCCCTGCTCAATATTTTTTAATCAATTAGTGGTAAAGGACTAAAATCCACCCTTCCTGGTTCAGTTCCCTCATTCATACTTTCATCCAACAACTATGTCTTAGATTCTTCTGATGTGCAAAATATTGAGAGTAAGGAGGTCAATAAAAGCATAATCTTAGCCCTCAAAATGTTACAGTCTAGAGGAACATTATACCAAGTAGATGGATGATTCCATTTTGACGGTAAAATATTCAGTGTTCTACTGTTGAATGGAAAGATGCCAGAAGGGCATGTTGTAGTCTGCTGAGAACATCACATCATCACTGAGGAGGACTTACTTTGTGTCAACACTGTCTAAGACTCGGGATGCAAATGTACAAAGGCACACTACCTTCCAAATGTTGTAAAGATTATCACAAATACAGTAAAAACTAGCACATTCCGTGTTATGTGAGTATTGCAGACAGTAGAGTACTAAAGAGTTTAAAAGACGGAGAGCTCACCAAAGGATGGGGCCATCGGAGGAGAAGAAAATGGCATTGGACTTCAAAGGAAATAACATTTTGTGTTTGGAATTTATCCCAAAAAAGTAGAAATGTGATTCTTCCTTATGTCAAACCTGATTCCTTCCCCCAATATGACAGGTGTTCTCACGACAGTCTTTTTCAGAATTTGTAAGGAAGAACTTAAATGTGATAGTCTTAGAGCATCCCTTCCTCTGCCACATGTCTTATTTTCTCTATTCCTAGTTTATCCTCTCTCAAGGATTTTTTTTTAATATTCAAATGTACTTTAGAGATTATTCACTTATTCCTTCTCATATCCCATTCTAGCTGTTCCTCCACAAATCTTTTTCCTAATCCAGGTTTTTAAGAGATATTTCAAAATAGGTTTTATTTTTCATATTAAATTTTGACATTTTCCTAACATAGTTCAACATGTGTCTTTTAAGTAAAAAGTTTTCCAAACAACAAAATTGTCACAATGTTACCATGAAATATCTTTCAACCATTCAAGTGTGAATATGTGTTTGTGAATTTTAAAGTATTAAAATTTACTAAGTGAGTGATAGGAAAACAGACTAATATCGAATGACTAGACATTATTGCCTAAACTTGGATAAACCAGGAAATTTTCCAAATCAAAGCCCAATATGAAATCATCAGCCCAATATGATTAGGAGAAAAGTGATGTAATAAAATCAACTTTTAAATATCTATATGGCATGTTGCATTTCCTAGGAATCTTCAAATGTTTGCTTAAGGATAGCCAAAGCAATTGCAATAAAAGATAACTCTTTGAAATCATATTTCTAAAAATTTATAAATTTCCCCAATTCCCTACATTATGTAAAGAAAAAGTTATTTTCCCAGGAAGGAAACTTCATTTTAAAAAACCACTCCAGTATTTCCCTTGCAAAGAAATAGCCAGATGATTCTAACACATGGAATTTTACTTAGGGAAAATTCAGAAATAGAGGGAAACTTTAGTAACTCTTTCATACTAGCAACCACTGTGTAATTCCTAGAAGTTTTCTTCTTGATGAAGGATGATGAGATAATAATCAAAGTCTACTGCGAAACAAAATAAACAAAAAAACCTGGAAACCAGCAGCAAGTGGTTATATGGTATCCATACAATATTCTATAAAGAACCTGGACTGGCATCAAGATGCCTGGATTTGCCACTTACCAAGTAGAAGAGAACAGATTCCATAGATTTGTTCCATTTGATGTTTTTGACAAATGTATCTACCTCTGAAACCACGACCCCAAACAAGATACAGCAGGTTTCCATCACCCTACAAAGTTCCTGATGCCCCACTCAGTCTCCTCCCCCATCCCGGCCCCAGGCAGCTACTGATTTTATTTCTACCACTATATATGTTTTATCTTTTATAGAACTTCATGTAAATAGAACCATGTAATATATACCCTCTTGTCTGACTTCTTCTGTTCAGTTGTTTTTGAGACTCATCTATGTTGTCATGTGTGTTATTCTTTCTGCTGCAGAGTATATCCCATTGTATAAATACACAATTTATTTATCCATTCCCTTGCTGATGGATATTTGGGTTGTTTCCAGCTTGGGACTATTATAAGTAAAACTGCTATGGATAATCTATCATCATACTGTTTTCTATTTGTCTCTTCAAATTATTTGTTCCTCTGTTTTTCCTTTCCTGCCTTTATTTGGGTTAATCAAATATGTTTTTAGTGTTCCTCTTATTTCCTCTATTGGCTCCTTTACTATAACTTTTTGTTTTTAATTTTTAAGTGGTTGCTCCAGCACTAACAATATGCCTATTTAATTTATCAAAGGCTATTTACAGCCCAATATTTTACCACTTCACTCTTTATACCAGACTCTTCACACCTTCCATTTGCTACTCCCCATGTCACAAATATAATAATTTACAAGAATATAACTTCATTTACCTACCCTTCCTTTTACTCTTTCAAAGCTGTCAACCTCACTTTACAATGTTGTTATTTTCCATTTAGATGGTAAATGACTTTTATATCTACCCATTTACTTACCATTTCCAGCTCCCTCCATTCCTTACTACAGATTGGAGTTCCATATGGCATAACTTCCCTTTAGCCTGAAGAATACATTTTATCGTTTCTTATAATGCAAGTCTTTATTATAGGAGTTTTTGGAAACTATTTCTGAAATTCTTCAAAAATTGAACTGACAGGGGTTTTTTTTTTTCCAGCAATTTAAAGATATTATTCCATTGTCTTCTGGCCCCCATTGCTTCTGATAAGCTAGCCATTATTTGTATCATTACTTTCCTATAATTAATGTCTCTTTCCCTTCTACTTTCCAGATTTTCTCTCTCTTTGGTTTTCACCAATTTAATGGGTTTTTATTCATTACTGCTTATTTCTTGGATATAAATCAATGTTTTTTATCAAATTTAGTAAAACTTCAGTCATTATGTCTTCAAATATGTTTTCTTCTCTATACTCAAGTCTTGGGGACTCTGTTACATGTATGTTAAACCATTTGCTATTGTTCCATGGGTCCTGAGGCACCCTTAATTTTTCGTTAATTTTTTTCTCTGTTCTTCAGATTAGAAAATACCTGAATTTTAACTCAGGGTCATTGATTTTTTTCTTCTGCCATCTATAGTTTGCTGTTAAGCTCATCTGGTGAATTTTTCACTTTATTGGAATTTTCCATTCTAGAATTTCCTTTTTTTTAAAGTTTTTTGTACTCTGCTGAGATACCCTATTTCCTCATCAAGATCATACATTCCTTACTTACTTGAAAACATTTTTGTTTCATTCTTTTTAACATTTTTATAATGGCTACTTTAAAGTCTTTATGTGCTAAAACTAATATGTGGGAATTCTGGAAGTTGGTTCATATTAACTGCTTTTTTTTTCTTTTTTAAAGATATTATTTATTTATTTGACAGAGAGAGAGAGAGAGAGAGAGAGACTGGGAACACAAGCAGGGGGAGTGGGAGAGGGATAAGCAGGCTTCCCGCTGAGCAGGAAGTCCGATGCGGGGCTCCATCCCAGGACTCTGGGATCATGCCCTGAGCAGAAAGCAGACGCTTAACGACTGAACCACCCAGGCACCCCTAACTGCTTTTTTCTTGACTGTGAGATTTCTTTGCATGTCTAATAATTTTGTTTGCATATAAACTTTGTAGATGATTCTTTGCAGAGACACTGGATTTTGTTAGCTTATTTTAAAGAGTGTTGATTTTTTTTTAAAGATTTTATTTATTTATTTATTTATTTATTTGAGAGAGAGACATATAGAGCCAGCACAAGCAGAGAGGGAAGGGCAGAGGGAAAGGGTGAAGCAGGCTCCCCATTGATCAGGGAGCCTGACATGGGGCTCAATCCCAGGATCATGACCTGAGCCAAAGGCAGACACTTAACCGAATGAGCCACCCAGGCTCCCCTAAGAGTGTTGATTTTTGTTCTAGAAGTAGTTTAACTGCTGAGCAACTTGAACTTGGGTAACCATGGTCTTACACTTTGCTAGGATGGTTCTGTGGAAAGTTCAGGGTGTTTTCCACATTCCTATTACTGGGCATATTTATCTCTAGGCAGGGAGTTTGGAAGTTTAGGTTTTGTTATAGTGGATCTAAAGTAGATGTTATTCTAGAGTGTGCTTCTTACTTGTAGGGTATGGCCTTACTGGTATTTCAGCTAAATGGCTAGGATGTTGATGAAATATTAACTCAATCTCTCTATTCTGATTGGGCTGGAGCTCTAATGTTTTCCAGCACTGCTTGGTCCACCAGCTTACTGTGCCAGGGTCAAAAAATTATCCCCAGAGATCAAGGGTGAGGCTCACCTTGTGAGCTTTCCTTCTCTCAGAGATTATTTTTGTGCTGCCTGTGGTCAAATGCCTGCAAACAGTTGCCTTGTACATTCTGTTTCGTTTTATGGCAGGAGGATAGTCCTCTGCCAGTTATTCAGTCTTACCCAGAAGCAGAAGTCCTCCCCAGGTATAAAATGACTTTGCTTTCTGGCTTGAATGACTAGGTGGTGAGGGCTCCATTAACTGCCTTAGGAAATCTGGGATCAGGAGCAAGTTTAGGATGAACGGTGATGACTTGGGTTTTGTTTGTGTTGCATAGAAGGCATGAGAGAGGCTAGTAGAGATAGTGATAGTTATTCATTCATTAATACTTGCTCTTAAAATTGATCACCATTTATGCATACACAAACTATTCTTTCCTATTATATTACCTTTAAATATCCTCTTTAGGTTTACCTGGGTGGCTCAGTTGGTTAAGTGTCTGACTCTTGATTTCAGCTCAGGTCTTGATCTCAGGGCCATGAGTTCAAGCTCTGTGTTGGGCTCCATGCTGGGTGTGGAGCCTACTTAAAAATAAAATAAAATAAATATCCTCTTTAAATTTTAAGAAACAAATAGCATTGATTTGGACTCTTTCTTGAATTATTTTAGAACTAGAAACAAAGTTGTAGTAAGGGAAGTGTTTGTTTCCCAAGTGAGTTGTCAAAAACTTTGAAGGTTTTTTTTTTCTTTTCTTTGAGGGGAAAAGAGCATCTGTTTAATCTTGTGATAAGACGATTTCTGTCTTTTTCTTCCACACTGCCTGAGTGTTACCATTCAGCTACTGTACACAACTCTGTGCCACACACACACGTGTTCTCACTGAGGTCAGACTCCTTCAGCATACCAACCACAAATATGAAACAAAGGTGCTGACCCAACTGGAAGAACATGAGCAATAACGACGAATATATTTGGGTGTTCCTGTGGGCTAAGACAGGAATGAAAGTTAAAAAACAAAAACAAAAACAAAAAGACCCACTCTTATACAACTCTGAGCCATCACTATTCCACTAGACATTTCAGTTTTACCAGTGGTAAAACTGCATGAAGGGCAGTCGAGGATTAGACTGTAAAATCTCTTGGCAGTCATTCAGGGGCAGCCACTGTCAAGGAGAAATGATACCATGTCCATTTCTGCATAACTGGGCAGGTCAGCTTCCCACTTGCATCCAGTTTATTACACTCCCTATATCTGGTTGGTAGCTAAGGGGGCTGCAACCTTGAACCAAAGGTCCACAGGGATTTGTACCCTCTGGTTTCTCTTCTAAACATGTTAAATGCTGAGCCTCATCAGCAGGAACATTTTGGTGCTGCAAATTTACCAGTTTTACTATCTCCCCCCTCCACTCCCCTCCCCCCTTACTAGCACCTGTTTCTCACTATCTCAGGTTCTGCTCTTTGTGCCATATGGATGCATATTACAGTTTATTTTTTATTAAGATTTTCTTTATTTGAGAGAGAGAATGAGATAGAGAGAGAGCATGAGAGGGGGGAGGGTCAGAGGGAGAAGCAGACTCCCTGCTGAGCAGGAAGCCCGATGTGGGACTCGATCCCGGGACTCCAGGATCATGACCTGAGCCGAAGGCAGTCACTTAAACCAACTGAGCCACCCAGGCACCCCGCCATATGGATGCATATTAATTGAGCTAATCTTGGTTGCATGAAAATGAACAGAAAGTGCTATGGTTTGCTTTTAGTGTTATGGCAGAAATCAAAATAATTCATAAGAATTTAATATTCTTTAGCTTGACTGGTGACCATTAGATGACAGACAGCTTTAAGTCTGTATTTTATTTACTTTGCTTAAATTCTTGGTGCCTAACTCAGTGCCTAACCCATGGAAAGCATGCTTGATAATTTTTGCTGTAGAACGAACACCAGGAAAAAGACACCTGTTCCAGTTACTTTGGCATAGGACACTCTAAAGAAAGGTAATATGTTGGCATTCCATCACCTTTAGTCCCAACTGCCTTCATGTGCTTTCCTGACATAGTGGAATGAATTACTTGTTTGCTACACCAAAAAAAAAAAAAAAAAGAAAGAAAAGAAAAAAAAAGATGTTGACAAACTTTGACATTTAAATCCTGGTCTCATTAATTACTACTTAGCTGTATGGCAATGGGCAAGCTACTTGACATCTCTGTTTTCTCATCTGTAAAATGCAGGTGGTAATTGTACTGACTTCATAGGATTCTTGTAAAGATTAAAAAATGAATGGCATTATACGTGTATTGGCCACAATAAGATCTTAACATATAATTATTATTATAATTGTTCTTGAATAATTTTTAAGGAGATAAATTGATAAGAATGATGTTTATAAATGCCATAAAAGCTACAACTAGTAGCTTCATAAATGCTAACCAGAAGCAATAAATACACATACTTTGGTTATTAAACAAAAATCTGCCTTCAGGCCAAGTGGAAAATAAATTTGTTCTTGTATAAGCAAAGATTTTTAAATACTTGTAGCCCATTCTCATGCCTGAAGTAATGCATAGGTATATTTATTTACTCAATAACTATAGTTGTCTGGATTATATCGCTCCAAAAGTTATGTTGAAGTCCTAATTTCTAGTACCTGTGAATGTGATCTTATTTAGAAATAGGGTCTTTGCAGATATAATCAAGTTACAAAAAGGCATATTAGAGTGGGCCCTGAGCCCCATGACTGGTGCCTGTTTATGAGGAGGAGAGGAATATCAGATACAGAGACACAGATACACAGGGAAGAAGGTCATGTGAAGATGCAGGCAGGAACCTGAATGATGCAGCCACAAGCCAAGGACACTGGAAACCCCCCAGAAGCTAAGAAGAGGCATGGAAGAATTCTTCCCTAATCCTTCACAGGGAGCAGGGTCCTGTTGACAATTTGATTTGGGGCTTCAAGGCTGCAGAACTGTGAGAGAATAAATTTCTGTTGTTTAACACCACAAAGTTTTTGTTACTTTGTTATAAGCCAGTCCAATAACTTACAGAAAAGGGGGGCCATTTTTTTTCTCCAATTTAAAATTTCATTGTGAAACAAAGCTTTAAAAATATCTTTAGTTGGATTTTGTTTAAAATACATGGTTTGCATGCAGGAACTTCACACTTCATTTTCCTTTTTAAATTTTTTGGAGGGGACTGATATAAACTATGGAAAGACAACTGCAGGGAGAGGTGTTTTAAACATGGGGTTATGTTTAAGTAACGTGACTGATCTTTAAAGAGTGTGAGTTACATTCTAATAATGTGGAAGTTCTTTATAATGTTTTCCAGGAGACGGGGTTTTGAACTCTATGTGCAGGAAACCATTACATTGGGGGAAAATATTGGTTTATGGGTCTCTGGCTGGGACTTTTAAGTGTTATGTATGAGAAAACATTGAAGCTGGGGGAAGAGAAAGATGTTATAACAAAGTGATCTTTATTATGTTTCAAAACACTAAATTCTGAAGAGTGTTAATAAGCACTCTTCAAATTCATTCTTATTTGATTGCTTTTGTTCGCATTTCTGGAGTTGATTTTACTTGTGTTTAAAAAAAAGAAAAACTCCTTTGGAAGTAAAATAAAAACTTAACGCACAAAGCCTTTCAACCAAAAGCACACAATGCTTCTTGAGATATCACAGTTCTAGTTAGAGTAGAGAGCATGACACAGCTCTCTAAATTATGGACAAATAGAGGGTATCCAGGATGTGGGCACAGGCAGCATGGGTGAGAAGAAAGAGCTTTGAAGTTACATAGAGTCCAGATACTTGGAGGACAATGGTCATTTCAGTCACATTTATTTTACCTTTTATTTTTCACACCTATATAATGGAACAAATTTTTTAAAAGATTTTATTTTTTATTTGACAGAGCACACAAGCAAGGGGAGCGGCAGGCAGAGTGAGAGAGAAAAATAGGCTCCCCGCTGAGCAGGGAGCCCGATGTGGGGCTCAATCCCAGGACCCTGAGATCATGACCTGAGCCGAAGGCAGACTCTTAACTGACTGAGCCACCCAGGCACCCCTTTCTTATACCTCATTGGTTCTTGATGGATCATTTGAGCAAACACACAAAGTGGATAGAATAATTTCTAGCACTCAGAGAAGCTCAGTAAATACCTTTTCTCCTTCTTCTCCATTGAATCTTTTACATTTGAGATGATCTCTCTGTCTTTACATCCGGGAACTGGAGAGAGGCTGGATGAAATGTCAGCACTGTATCCACAGACCCAAGTTATACTGCAATGACTAGAAAATTCCAGTGTCTTCTTTAGCAGCATGGGACCTGTTAGATTTCCCCTGGAAAGCATAGGGGCTTTACCATCATACTGGGCAATGCCTGGAATTGCCTGTTCAGGTGTAATCACATTCTGTCCCAGAGCTTGAAGGAGATTTCTGCTCATTTTGCGATTTCAGCATGGTACAAAGAAAACAATACTGAACTGGGAGCAATGAGAAATAGGTTGGGGTATAGCTCTAATCTATTTTGTCCCTAATTCCTTCAACTATAAATTCAGCAGGTGGGAACAGATTATCTCCAAGATTATTTTGGAGATATTAGCTAAGGTATATTTTGGAGTCAGAGGGCTTGAATGGTTTGAATCTTGGTGCCACCACTTAATTGTTCA
The DNA here is from genome assembly GCF_037043125.1 of Eumetopias jubatus. Classification (NCBI taxonomy): domain Eukaryota; kingdom Metazoa; phylum Chordata; class Mammalia; order Carnivora; family Otariidae; genus Eumetopias; species Eumetopias jubatus. The sequence continues at coordinate 35,232,108 of NW_028274810.1, read as the reverse complement.
ATTTTTGCCAAGTCATTTAACCCCTTGGAGCCTTAGCTGCATCTATTGAAAAATAGCCAATAATACATAATTGAAAGGATTGTTGTAAGGATTCAATGAGAAAAATATTGGAAGTACCTGGCACAAAGCAAATTCCCAATAAACATTAGCTCCCTTTTACTACATGAGTATTTCTTAAACTATAGCATGAACAGAGTCACCTGGAAGGCTTGTAAAAACACAGAGGTGAAGCCCCCAGAATTTCTGATTCAGAACGTCTGGGGTTGGAGCCCCAAGATTTGCATTTCTAGTGAGTGCCCAGGTGATGTCCCTGATCACGTGTTGAAAATCAATGCTCTGCATCAGGAATTGGCAAAGTACAGCACTTGGGCTCTATTTGGCCCACTGTTTGCTTTTGTGATTAAAGTTTTATTGGAACACATACATGCCCATTGGTTTACATATTATCCATAGTTACTTTCCCACTATAACAGCAGAGTTGAGTGCTTACAACAGAGACTGTATAGCCCACAAAGGCTAAAATATTTATTATTTGGCCTTTCACAGAAAAGTTAGCAGACCTGCTGTAGACTATTATGTGCTATTCTTCCTAGGGAGTTTTAGGGCTCTGACATTTTGTTTAAAGTGTATTTTCTGTCAGGAGGCCTAGATAGCTTCCCAAATATTAGAAAACATATTCTCTGTGAGCCTGAAGACTTGCTTAACTGAATCCATGGAAATATAATGATATCCTTGCATAGCATATTTACTAAGGGGTCTCTTGAATTTGAACCCAAGCTTTGGTTATTTCACTTCTTATACGTTAAATGGGGATAGTAATAGTACTCATTGCATAGGGCTATTAAGCGGATTAAAGGGAGTTATACACTTGAAGCATTTAGAAAAGTCCCTGGCATATAGAAAGCCATCAGTAAGTATTAGCTATTACCATTATTATTACGGGAAAAGGCACCTTCAGAGGGCTCTGTTCTCAGAACCACACTTCCCCTTTCCAGGTTCTTCAAGCTTTTTAATTAGTACATGAGATCATAAAGTGTATTCATTATATGTTTATGATAGCAATATAGCCACTTACTCTAGTTTAAAATATTTGATCACAAATCTTGTTATCTCTAATAAATATCAAAAGCAAAGAGACCAAATTGCGTTTTTATGGGGATGATTCATTAGAACTAATGACAAAATTAATAGGGCAGATTTAGACAAATCTGTTCCTTCCAGCAGTCCTTTGTGGAGCCTTAAAGTCTTTTCTGAAGTGGGAAGGAGATGAAAGGTCCTTTAGATGGAAAAAAAAAAAAAATCCGGCATATCATGTGAAGGAATCTCTGCGGTCAAGTTTAAATTTTTATCCTGAGTTGTTTGTTCTGAGTCTGAGGCCGTCCAGAAAGGTCATGGAAAATAAGTTTTCTTTGGGTTCTATCACAGGGCTGTTTTGCTTGTAGAACTTTGCCTTCTAACAATCTTTGAACTTGAAGCGCTGGGCACACAAATGATGAACTACAGGCGCTTACTCGGGACATGAACACGGTCTCAGTCGGCTCCACCCTCCTTCCCATCGTTTTGACTGTGATCTTGCTGTCGCTAGGTATACTAACACCACACTTTTCCTGTACCTCCAAACAGCACAACAGTCTTAAGAGCTGGGCAGATATCCATTAGATTCCTGGGTTTTGCCTTAGAACTTCTAAGCCTGGGCCTCTTTTTCCTCTTTTCTAAAATGAGATCATTGACTCATATAGTATTGTGAATATGAAATCTGAGAGCATGGGACAAGTGCTTGGCGAACTCCTGATGTATGTGAGGACTCCACAAATGTTACAGGTTTGTCTTCTACCCCCGATACCCCCGCCATTTTTTGAACGATGTAATGAGACCTTATAAAGTAATCTGTCTTTACTTAGTCCTTTAAAAATGGTTTCCTAAGAATGTGGGTCCTTTAAGCTGAACTGTAGCCCTCACTCAAGGGGAACAGCCGTGTGTGAAAGAATTAAAAGCAGCTGGGTTAGGCACAGGCCTTCCTTTAAAGGGTGGTTCTGAGACAGCGCTGGGGCATGCAAGGGGACCAGAGGAATCACTTAGGCAGGGATAAACTAACTGCTGCTAGGGGGTAATGGACTGCCCTGGGAGAAGCCCTGTAGTGTTAACGAGGCAATGAACACTAGGGTGAAAAATAGTAGCTAAGTTCATACTGAAACAGATGGAGTTGAAAGCAATGAAAATGGCCTGAGGCCATTGTAGGTGCAAATAAGGTGAATACACATATATTTTAGGAAACTGAACTGCTAAATTAGTAAGGGTACAAATGAGATTTTTGAAAAGAAATGCCCCCTAACCAAGGTATTGCATAGGTAAGAGTAATATAGATAGTATTAAATAATTTCTTTTGATTCAAAACCTGAGTAGGTGGAGAGCTTATTCCTACATCTGTAGGGTACTTCTCCACTCTGGAAGTAAGTCAGAACATCTTACCAGTATTTTCACAATTCCACATTTCCTGGTGACAGCCTTAGAATTGCTGGTGAAGTGTCCATAGACCTGTCCATCGTTGCAATTGATCCAAAGTTGCAGAACAAAACCATGCAACTTTCTCTTGAATCAACACCAAACTCCGAATCTTTAACTTTGAAGATAAAGGTGTACAGTTCAACCTTTATTTCCCTTCACTTGTCTTTCAACCAGATAAAACTGTTTTTCCCATTCTCCAAGCAGCGACCCTCCATTTCTTGGCTCCTGATTACAGAAGTCGGCTTCATCTGTTCATCTTAAAGACATCCAGAGAGCAGCAGGAATCACTTGAATTTCAATATTCCTATTTATTATGGTAGATGATTGAGAGATGACCTGTAGAAGTCTTTTTTAATTAAAGTATAACGGACAAACAATATTCTATTAGTTTCAGGTGTACATAATAGTGACTCAATATTTTTATACATTATGAAATAATCCCCATAAGTCTAGTTACTATCTGTCACCACATAGTTAACACAATAGTAATGACTTAATTATCATGGACTAGTGTTGAACTAGTATAATGTGTAGTTTTGTAAATAATATCTTCGAAAGTTTCTTGTAACATTCAAGTAAACAATCAAAACCTCATCAAGGTGCTGTGGAGAACTGAATTAAGGATAAAAGGTTTCGATATGCTTTGTTTGCTACACAATATGGTATTTATGCAAATTCATCTGGTGTGGAGTTTAAATTTCCATCCTAATTGTAATTAATGAAGAATTCAAACTTCAGAGGGCAAGGAAAATTTGACTAGGTTGATTTGACCAAGGTTGATCTGACCAAGACTTTTTAAAATCCAATTACTCCTAATTTATTCCAGAATCTCTCTTCCTAAAAAGGGCTTATACTCAATTGGCCGTGAACAATAATCGATGAGACCGACTATAAGTTGGCATATTTATTGTTTAGATGCCATAGAAACATAAACAATGACAACAACAAACAGTTTAGAATTTATCTAACATGCTCAGGAATTGAACTATGGTGTCAGGGGACAGCCGTAAAACTACTGGATGAAGGAAGGAGGTACTGAGAAGCTACTGGACAGGACTGATAGAGAAGTACCCCTTCTCCCACCCCCCAGTGCCGGCCTTGCAGAGCTATTAATTTGTAAAACTCATTCAGTCTTTCAAGATTAAATCATGGATGTTTAATTTCTCAAAAGAACTGGCTCAGTGGCAGAGAAGAATTTATCAAGAGGGTCAGACAATTACACAATGGTCTTAGGACAATGTGTAAAAAGCATGCTGATGATTACAATGATGTCTTTGTTTTATGCCTGAGCATCTTAATTTTATTTGGCCTTCTTGATGCTTGCATTAGAACACACAAACAGCTGTTTTACATCAATCCTCATTTGGTACATTCCACATAGTCCATCAATTGTGAAGTGCAATCAATCAATTCCCCAATTTTTCAACAACCACGGCCCAGATAAGATGTGCTTTCTTAAGACAAAACGGTTTTGACTCTGTAGCCAGCAGTATTTTACACTGGCCGTATACTTTCTTCCTCCTCCCCACTAGTATATTTTTTTTTCCTTTGCTGTTAGCGCTCATGACTAATAATACCCTGTGCCTAATCTCAGGCTGTGTGTTGGCCTCATCTCAACTTTTTTAGTTTATCCAAATCCTCTTTTCTTGGGTGACGACCACAGATGGCAAGTTCTGTAATTAGCGCATTGGTCATACAGATTTAGTATTGTTTAGTGGATGGGAGGGTAGAATTTGTGTCCAATGGCCCAAGTCCTCTCTCTTCTCTGCTCTCCACTCTGGGACCCTCGCTCGTCAAAACTTTATGTTCCTATTATCAAACAAGCTGAAAAACACCTACCATCATGTATATATGTGAGTAAATATACTAGGGGGAAAGGTTGACTACATAAATCCATGATATCGATATTCTCATCAACATGCAAAATGCATCAATGTGCAAAATGCATCTCATAATGCAGAAAGGTAAAACATTGTGAGAAACTCTTATTGGTTTTCTAAAAAAACAAACAAACAAAAAAAAACAAACCCAAAACACCAAAACATTTCAGTTAGTATATACCTAATAAATATTTATCAGATACCCTTTAAATTACAGTGAGTCAAATTCCCTTTAATTCAAACTAAACATAAGAAAAAGAAACTATTTTAGATATTAATTTTCCTAATACCAGTTAACACGGCATGGTGTGAATAATTTTATCCTGTAACAGAAATTAATGGAATTCTAAATGAAATATAATCTATAAACTTGGTAAAGGGGGAAGAATAAAGGTGACACTGACAAAGTTAGCATAAATTAAAGCACAAGGAGAAACAACTGAGATAAAGCAATCTTCCAACACTGAAGAAATCATATGCAAGTTATATATCAAGTAAACTTAAGGGTGCCTCCTTGCGTCAGACTTGTAAGGTAGAAAATTCTGATATCAGCACTGGAGAACTTAATATGACTCAACTATGGCTAATGACCCCTGTTTAATAGGAGAATAATATTCATTAGCTATTATTAGTGATACTTGTGGACATGACACCTTTCTTCCATTACTAAGTTACCAGAAAAAGATGATTCTAAACTAATTTCTCTGTAATAATGTAATGCATGGTATTTCCCCAAATTCACAATACCTGAAGATTCACTTTCACCCGGTTTTCCTGGAGGTAATGCTGCTCCTCATCATGGTAATCTGAGAATCTTCCTCTGAATTAAAAACTCAGCTCCCACTATTTGGGCTCCGATTTTTGCCCCTACGTGGCTCTATTTCCTAATCAAGTTCACGTGAACCGTCTCCATCAGTGCCATACAGGATTTCCATCTTGCTGCCAGTCCTAACCTCATCATGGTACCTAAGAGTTCTATTCCTTTGCCTGCACACCTGTACTTAAATGAAAAATGTTTATTGTTTTCAGTTGCTCAATCCAAACATGATTTTATTGTTACTCTGATTGACAGTATGTATAAAAAAGCTAGTAAATTTATAGTCTGAACTTCAGGCAGCAAGCCAATTCTGAGATAAGTTTCTGCAATCAAAATTAACTGCACCATTGACTGGAATGAAGAAAAAGCATGGAAGTAGAGGTTAACATCATAAAAAGAACAGAAGAACCTGTGGGGGGAAGTACATCTCCCCACTCTATTTTCTTAAGATGTCTTTCAAGGATCTTTTTGGACTAGTGATCAAGACCATTTCCTGGTTACAAAAGCTCTATATCATTAAGGCAAAGGGCACAGTGGCCATTCTGTCCTAGATTTTATTGGCAAATGCCCAGCTTTGATATTATGTATGTAGCGTGTATGCTAGGCAATTTGAAATAGACCTTGAACTCTCCGGTGCTATCAATGATTAGACTTCTTTCCCTCAACATAGACATTGACTTCTAAAAGCTGGGGGGTTTTGTTCTGATGTCTACTATTCAAACCTCTCTACCGCCTGTCCTATCCCTGCCTATGTCAGATGATTGTCCCATCTGTTTGCATAAAAACCCTGATTTGGCCTGGATTTGGATTTTATTTTTTCCCACTCCAATGTATCAGATACCACCCTAACCCATCCAAAAAACAAGAACCCACATATTTCTGCACAGAATGACTGACTCTCCTCTGACCCCATTGACCTACCTGGACTCCCAGTCTAGATTTTCCCTCTGGGTCTTGGGTTTCCTGTTGCTGCCTGACAAGCTCTGCAACACCTCGGGCTTCCAGTGCCAAGAATCCTGCTCCAGACTGAGAGGGCATGCTCATTATCCTTCCAAGTGATAGATGTCACCATGGCTTCTGTCTCTGAGGAAGAAATATACTTCTAGTCAGAGCTAACAGTGTCCGAGAAATACAAAAGTTTGGACTAGATAATTTCTAAAATCTCTTTCAGGCCTAAATTCCGGATTTCACATTTATAGGTGGGAAAACTGAGGCTTGGAGAAGTTGACTCTTCAAGGAAAAGAGAAAATGTGAAGTTGCCTATTGATAAAGGCAGAGGTACCATCAGAGATGCGCTGGCAAATGTTTAACAACCAGATCTCGGGGGTGGGGAAGAAAAAAGTTCTGATTTATAGCATTTCTGTAGTGTACCTCAGGTGCTGATTTCTATGGTATCAATACTCCCATGATAGTTGATTTCAAACTACCAGCATGAGTCAACCAGCTGCAAAATTCCTTAAAATTTAACAATCAGCTCTTGGGATCTGGTACCTGTCAGCTCCAGCACATCCCCCAAAATGTTCTGATTTGATAGTGATAATGCAAGGACCACTTGGTTGGTTCTATTGCCCTGCACTTCTCCAAACTTTATAGGTAAGATCACTTAACCCTAACCTGAGGGCATGGCACCATTCCAGACTCTGAGACTAATGCTGTTCCTAGACTCAGGGAACATAAGGACCCCTAAGGCAGTAATTCATTGAGCACTGACTTTTTCAGGCTTCCTCACTCCCCTGTTCCCTGCCTTGTTCTTTGGTTCTACTGTGAGGATATCCAGTCTCCTCAGGGGCTGGCTTGCTGCCCAAGAACCTACTCACCTTAAGACTCAGGTTTCCATACATGGTAACTAAAATCCACCCCAAGACACACTCATGAGTTTATTTTACTCTAATATTTTATCCAGTTGTGTAGGTGAGAACTGAAACACTAAGAGAAGCAGCTACAGTTGAATTGTGGAAAACAGGCATCAGGGTGGTGTGAGAAATGCTCATAATGAATCTATAGCCACTACAGAAATGTGTTCTTTCTAAAGACATTGAGCTCCTTTATCTTCTTTCACTTCTGACTTATAAAAGACTAAAAATGCATAAAAGCCTTTAATGCTGAGTCAAAGAAACATCACAGTCATGTACCTCCCTCTTGAACAAAAGACATTCCACTATGATGTCATCAAAGGTAAACTGAATTCAAAATGTAGCCTAGGAAACCCATCATGAATGGCTATCATTTTGAAACCAGAACTTAAAAAATATGAATTCTGGCACAAAAATGAATAGTTATACACAGTCATGATCGCAAATCATAGTGCACTGACCAACTTGTTAACAATTCAGAGAAAATCAATCCAACAACAGAGAAATACACAAGAATGCATCTAACAAATTATTATGCAAACCTTTAAAATTATAGTTTTGAAGACCATGCAGCCACATGAGGGATGCTTAAGATTCTGTAAAAAGACATGAAACCATGTATCATTAATAGTATAACAATGTTTGTAAATGTACATAGTAAAAAAGCCCTAGCAGATATTCCTGAATTATTACATTAGGGTGGGAATTACTAGTTTTTCCTTTTTTCTAACTTCCCAAAGTTTCTATAATGTGGTTACATTATTCTTACACTGAAAGAATATCTAAGCTAAAAACAAACGATTAAGTAATAAATTCAAAAGCCACCTGGATCCCTAACCAGGACCCTGACCACTCTTATGAACGCTGAGAAAGCCCTCGCCCTGAATAAGATCCTTGCTGCACGTATGCAAGGCTCAAGGCAGACCTCATCACATCGCTTGGACCAGAAATACCATTTCAAATAGCAAAAGACTTGTGGCAAAGTGAGGACACCTGAGGTGAGCTGCTGTCATTCATCCTTTTTCCTCGGCTCTCCCAGGAAGAGACCAGGTCTTCTTCCTTGTCACATTGTTACTGCTACAGAATGCCTCCCCTCAGTGGACTGTAATCCACTACTGACCATCTCCCCCTTTGTACCATGGTCTCTAGATCCTTTATTCCAGTGCTAACTCACTTCCTTAGGTCTTCAACCTCTTTGAACCCTTGGGCAGAGAAAAACTTGGCTTCCTGGTTCCCCTCAGTTGCATCCAAAACTGCTGATCCTTCCCACTCTGGTAAAAGCTTATCCTTCTTGAGACTCATTTTATTCCATTGCCCCACTTCTATACTTCCTTGGTAATGTTTACTGTCTCCTGGCGACTTCCTATCTTTCACTGAAGACTTTGGCATGTGGCTCAACATCTCCCCCTTTACTCCCACCAGCAAAACCCAAGTCTGGATCAATACTGTATCTGCAACTCTATTCTTGTATTGGGATGCCTAAAAACTGCTGAAAAGCAAACAACTCTGCAAAGTAGAGCTACAGATTTGCAACTTCCCAGTGGTGTTTCCTCAATCCTATCTCATTCATCTTTACCAGAGAGGTACAGAAAGGTCTTTGGTAAACAGAGTAGCAAGTTGCACAGAGTCCATGCTACTATCAATTGTCTCTCAGTTCCAATTCACCCTTCAAATATATACTCTGTGACAATGGATGGAATTGCTGGAAGCATTTCTCTGTTAGCATGATGTGAAGCTTTCTCAGTAGAGAGCGCTGGAGGGACACTGCAGGAGGAAGGGGCTCTCTTGAGGTTTCTGGCTGCAGTGTGGTGGTTCAGCAGTGTGGGTGTGAGGACATCTGGTGATACTTGGCCCTAGGCACCCACCCAGCAGGCACTGTCCCACAGGGACATTGCAGCCCCAGCGCAGCCTGGTGATCATCTTCCTGCTGCCCTCTCTATACAGATATCCTGTGCTCCAGGCCTCGTCTCTGTATTGGCTCCCTGATTGTTTACACTAACTCCCTCCTCAGGTGTGGCTCCCATTATCCTCTCCATGCTGTGCTCCCCGCAACCTCACATTCTTCCCCATAGGGACCTCAGGCCTCCACTGCTACTGCACACCCATGCACTGGCCACCAGCTGTGGCTCACCAGCCCTGCCTGCATGCCAGAGGGTTCATTCCTGCTCATCCTGTGACTGCAGACCAGCTCTGGCCAGCAAATCAGCAAACTTCTCTGCCATCTAGGAGATTCAAATACACATTTCTCCAATGAGATTCAAACCACGGCCTTGAGGAGAGGGCCACCTTCCAAGTTTGTCCATCTCCTTCTGCCCTAAGATACCATAAAGAGTAATCTTATATCCTACAGTTACTCTATTATTATAGTTTAATAATTCTTTATATTAAACTTCCCATTTATTTTTTTTTAAAGTTCCCCTGTTTAAATCACTGTGTGGTCTCAATCTCCTGATTGGATCCAGACTGCTAGAATATAAGAACCTATCTATTTACTCAGAGAGGATGGAAGTAGTCAGTGGAAGATGTGTCTACACTTGCTGCTTCCACTTAACGTCCTATCTAGTCTTCATCCTACAGTACTCTGGCTTCCACCCCATTTACTGAAAAAATTTGCTCCAAGAATACCAACAATCTTATTGTTTGTTTTTTTTTTTAAGATTTATTTGAGAGAGAGCATGAGCACGTGAGCACACACAAGCCAGGGGAGGGAGAGAGAGAGAATCCTCAAGTGGACTCCCCACTGACTGTGGAGCCCGACATGGGGTTTGATCCCAGGACCCTGAGATCATGACCTGAGCCAAAATCAAGAGTTGGCCACTTAACCGACTGAGCCACTCAGGTGCCCCCAACAATCTTATTGTTAATGTTAATGGACAGCATTTTGAACCTCATCTTATGTGACTTATCTGCTCCATCTGACACTGACTGGTTGCTTTTATTTTGTGACACATTTTCCTGATTTTCTTTCTACTTCTTTGATAATTTATTCTCAGTCTCCTTCAGAGGCACTTCTCTCTGTTTCTTCAAATAATGTTTTTCCAGGATTCCGCATTTGGTCTTCTCCATGTAATTTCCTATATAACTTCTTCAGCTCTCATTTACATAAGACACATCCCAGATTTGTAGGCTTAGTTCAGATATCTGTCCTGAGCACTATGTTCCTCTACACATTCTCACCATGATTCATAGGCAACGAAAACACAATGTGTCCAACTGAAATGATCATCTTCCCTGCCAGATTTATTTTTCTCCTCCATTTTCTGTATCGTGAATAACTCTACCAGTCACCCTGTTCAAGGCAGGTACCTGGATGTTACTCCATATTTGCTTCCCTTTCTCATATTCAAAACCCATCAGTCACAAAGTCCTCTTGATCTCCCTCCTGAATAGCTCTTGAATCTTCCAACTTCTTTTCATCACCATGACCCAAACTTTAGTAAGAAGGTAAATTCTAAATGAGAAGGAAACATATTCAAGGAATAAGGAGACAACACGAGGGGGTACCTTCCAGAGGGTGGTTACAGCTTGTACAAGAGCATGGATATGAAACAGTATGATCTCAGTCCATGTTGTTCTTTACCATACCTGCCATATGGTGAAGAACATGTTGCTGTGAAGGAATTTTGTACACGTGGTTAACATCTGCAATTAGTTGACTTTAAGTAAAAGAGATTACCTTTGATAACATAGGTGGGCCTCGCCCAATAAGTTGAGGGCCTTAAGAGCAAAATCTGAGGTTTTCTAGAGAAAAATAAATTTTGCCTCAAGACTACAACATTAAGACCGTATAGTACTGGCACAAAAACATGCACATAGATCAATGGAACAGAACAGAGAGCCCAGAAATGGACCCTCAACTCTATGGTCAACTAATCTTCGACAAAGCAGGAAAGAATGCCCAATGGAAAAAAGTGTCTTCAACAAGTGGTGTGGGGAAAATTGGACAGCCACATGCAGAAGAATGAAACTGAACTACTGCCTTACACCACACACAAAAATAGACTCAAAATGGTTGAAAGACCTCAATGTGACACAGGAGTCCATCAAAATCCTAGACGAGAAGACAGGCAGCAATCTCTTCGACCTCAGCCGCAGCAACATTTTCCTAGAAACATCGCCAAAGGCAAGGGAAGCAAGGGCAAAAATAAACTATTGGGACTTCATCAAAATAAAAAGCTTTTGCACAGCAAAGGAAACAGTCATTAAAACCAAAAGACAACCGACAGAATGGGAGAAGATATTTGCAAATGACATATCAGATAAAGGGCTAGTATCCAAAATCTATAAAGAACTTATCAAACTCAACACCCAAAGAACAAATAATCCAATCAAGAAATGGGCAGAAGACATGAACAGACATTTTTCCAAAGAAGACATCCAAATGGCCAACAGACACAAGAAAAAGTGCTCAACATCACTCGGCATCAGGGAAATCCAAATCAAAACCTCAATGAGATACCACCTCACACCAGTCAGAATGGCTAAAATTAACAAGTCAGGAAACGACAGATGTTGGCGAGGATGTGGAGAAAGGGGAACCATCCTACACTGTTGGTGGAAATGCAAGCTGGTGCGGCCACTCTGGGAAACAGTATGGAGGTTCCTCAAAAAGTTGAAAATAGAGCTACCCTATGACCCAGCAATTGCACTACTGGGTATTTACCCCAAAGATACAAATGTAGGGATCCAAAGGGGTACGTGCACCCCAATGTTTATAGCAGCAATGTCCACAATAGCCAAACTATGGAAAGAGCCATGATGTCTATCAACAGATGAATGGATAAAGAAGATGTGGTATATAAATACAATGGAATATTATGCAGCCATCAAAAAAAAAAACCCCACAAAAACAAAATCTTGCCATTTGCAATGACGTGGATGGAACTAGAGGGTATTACGCTAAGCGAAATAAGTCAATCAGAGAAAGACATGTATCATATGATCTCACCGATATGAGGAATTCTTAATCTCGGGAAACAAACTGAGGGTTCCTGGAGTGGTGGGGGGTGGGAGGGATGGGGTGGCTGGGTGATAGACATTGGGGAGGGTATGTGCTATGGTGAGTGCTATGAATTATGTAAGACTGATGAATCACAGACCTATACCTCTGAAACAAATAATACATTATATGTTAAAAAAAAAAAAGAAGAAGATAATAGGAAGGGAAAAATGAAGGGGGGGAATCAGAGTGGGAGACGAACCATGAGAGACTATGGACTGTGAGAAACAAACTGAGGGTTCTAGAGGGGAGGGGGGTGGGGGGATGGGTTAGCCTGGTGATGGATATTAAAGAGGGCATGTATTGAATGGAGCACTGGGTGTTATAGCAAACAATGAATCATGGAACACTACATCAAAAACTAATGATGTAATGTATGGTGATTAACATAACATAATAATAATAAAAAAAAAGACTACAACATTAACTCCTGCCTGAGTTTCCAACCTGCTGGCCTACCCTACAAATTTCAGGCTTGCCAGCCCCCAAAATTGCATGAGCCAATTCCATAAAAAATATGTATATGCCTATATATCTTTATTTATATATATTTATATATTATATATATCATACACACACACATATCTATCTCCCATTGGTTCTGTTTCTCTTGTGAACCTTGACTGATACCTCTGCAAAATTCCTTCACTTGGCCTACTTGAATACTTGATGGCCAACTAACAGATGGGTCTATCTCAGAGTTTCAAACTCTGCAATTTAAATCTCCCTACATTCAACTAAATCAGAAGATATGAAAACCAAAGATCACGTTTTTCATATTCCATGTATGAAGTCATGTGGCATTTGTGATAAGAACCGTACTTTCTAGCTTTAGAAATATACTTTGTTAGAATTTTTGGTTTTGAGAAAAAAGAAGAAAACAAAATACATGAGGAGTAAACCAGTTTGGTTATCAATAAATTAATTGGACTGACAGCTTTAGAAAAGATTAGTTATTAATTTCTCCTTTGAATAAAAAAAGAAAAAAACTGACTAGTTCAACACCTACATGGAAAGAAGTCCAGAACTAAATTCCATTTTTGTCTACTGTCTTAATAACTTTTCTGGCTTGTTTCTTTTTTTTTGTTTTTTTTTTTTGTTTGTTTGTTTTTTAAGATTTTATTTAGTCATTTGACAGAGACACAGTGAAAGAGGGAACACAAGCAGGGGGAGAGGCAGAGGGAGAAGCAGGCTTCCTGCCGAGCAGGGAGCCCGATCCGGGGCTCGACCCCAGAACCCTGGGATCATGACCTGAGCCAAAGGCAGACGCCCAATGACTGAGCCACCCAGGCACCCCTTGTTTTGTTTTTTAAACAAAGAGAAGCTGTAGGAGCAAGGAGGCACTGAGAAGTATCTTCTTGTTGGCACATTTCATCTAATTTCTGGTGTTGAGAACGAGTAGAATAAAAGGGTCAAGTTAGCATTTATAGCAGGCAGGAGAATCCATTTGTAGTGTCCAAGTATCTAGTGATTTGAAGGGGACATTCTTTTTTTCCCATGACAATTGTTTATTATAAAGGTGAACCCTGATCCTCATGATGGGCTTATCAGTAGGATTTTTGGTAGCGAGCACAGCATCAGGACAGCTAAACTTTTTGGATTCGTAGTATGGGGGATTAGCTACCAGCAGGGTCCAGTCGTACTGGATAAGATGTCTTTGATCTCTGAAGGTGACATTCTTGAATCAAATTTCCCTCTGGAGATGATCTGGATTAGTTCAGTGATCATCAACAATTTTGCAGATGAAACAAAGTCTCTTTTTATAACAATTCCACATCCTGAGATGTTACATCATATTTATGCTGAGAGAGCATCCCCAACATGTGCTCTTGACTCAAGAAAAAATTTAGCAGAACTAAGGATCCCCCCAAAATGATGCTGTGACTCAAGCTAACCCCACAGTGCCTAGAAAGAGCTCAGAAGATTCATTTCTTTGTTCATTTGTCAAACAAATATTTTAGAGACTTTTTTTTTCCTCTTCATTTTCAGGACAGAGGAAGGAAGAAAAGCACAGGAACTGTTTTAAAAGATCTAAAGTTTTGGGCGCCTGGGTGGCTCAGTTGGTTAGGCGATTGCCTTCAGCTCAGGTCATGATCTCAGGGTCCTGGGACTGAGTCCCACATTGGGCTCCCTGCTCAGCAGGGAGCCTGCTTCTCCCTCTGCCTCTGCCTGTTGCTCCCCCCACTGCTTGTACACTCTCTCTCTGTCAAATAAATAAAATCTTTAATAAATAAAAAAATAAAAGATCTAAACTTCTGAGTAGAGATATGTCAGTTTTAAATTAAACAAATGACTAAAAAAACTTCAAGAGTCTAGTATTGTATGACTTAGACTTTTTAGCTTCCTAACAGCTTGTTGCACTTCGAATGTGCATTAAAATAATTATGGAATTCATTGCCTGAAATGTAGCCGAATTATCAACTGAACTGCATTGGAAAATCACAAAGTAAGCTCAAGAATACCATAATAATAGTATAACAGTGGAGAACTGAAAATTTGGGGGTAGGATTTAAACACATTAATAGCTCTGTCTCAAAAAACACCAAAAACTTCAGGTTTTTTTGCCTTATGTTTTCAAGTGAAATTTGACCTTTTTCTTAAAGATCAAAATTTGCCAAGCAACCAAGTTTGTAGGTCCCCTGCTAGTCTTTATGATAAATTTTAGTGGTATATGATTATAAGAGTCAGAATCTACACAAAAACCAGGAATTTGTCTGGTTTCTATTGTGGAAAGTTCCATTTCTGAGTCTCATCTTAACCTTACCACCAGTCTACCATAATTTTAATGTTATACATTCTGGAAAGGCACAAGGAGCTAGCAAAATAAGGTGTCAAGCATTTTCTTTTTTTTTAAGATTTTTTTATTTATTTTATTTGAGAGAGAGAGAGAGAATGAGAGAGAATGAGAGAGAGAGAAAGCACATGAGATGGGGGAGGGTCAGAGGGAGAGGCAGACTCCCTGCCGAGCAGGGAGCCCGATGCGGGACTCGATCCAGGGACTCCAGGATCATGACCTGAGCCGAAGGCAGTCGCTTAACCAACTGAGCCACCCAGGCGCCCGGTGTCAAGCATTTTCTTAGCACTCAAACATTTTGTTAAGTTGAACGAGTAAGTAAGAATTAATGAAATTTGGATGGTGTTGGGAATTCTAAAATGTTTTTGATAGGGGCACTAGATCATTACCTTGACCTGAAATTCAGTTACCATGAAGGCTATGGCGCTACATGTAAATCAAGACTCCATTCGTGGGATCTGGTTCTACTCCAGACAAAGACATAATGTTGCCACAGTTTTCCCATCTGTGGAAAGTAAATAATATGTGGGAGATAAAAGCAATAATGAAATAGACTTGGTTATATTGTAAATATCAAAAATATTCTCATTTCATAGAATAACATATATTAAGTCCCTAAGAATAGCATCTTGACATATTGACGATAGCATATTAGCATATGATAGACACTTGAATGTTTGCTAAAAACTATTAAACAAGCATGTGGTTGTTTTTATGTAATGGAGAAAACTTTCTCAGATTCTTGCATTATTCAGCAGTTGTTGGTTCGTGCAGCACAAAAATTGGTATTTCAGTTCAGTTCCAGTTGAAGTAACTGTCCAGCATTGGAGATCCAGTCATACATTGGTTTCACATTAGCTATGCCTTAATGGGAGATTGTTTGGCAACAGTGTCAACTCTGGACCCTCAGATAATTTATATAGAGTCACTCCATTCATTGTTGAATTGAAATGCTACAGATGAATTTGCAATAGAGAGACCTTCTGTCTCTTTTTATGACACAAAGGAGGGAATTGCTGGGGCAGGATTTGCAACTTAGTAGCAGCTAAAGCCTTGCCAAGAGCCTGGCTCAGGAGTAGCTGCTGTGAGGACTAGTCATCACCCCCACTTGGGAAGTGGTGGGAGCAGTAGCTAAGAGTCTCTCAGCTTGGCCCACATCCCAGGAGGAGGGTGGATACTGGAAGCTGAAGGAGTGTGATGGGTGAGAAATGAGAAATGAGAAAAACTGGCATGTAGCTGTGCTGTCAGCTCCCGAAAGGCTGGGCTCTTCTCAAGTGTCACCAAGGAGAACTGGAGACAAGGTCTATAAACAACCACAGTTATAATAAGAGGCTAAGAAACAAGACTCAGTCAAAAGGTTTAAGGAACTGGGATGAGTTATTCTAAAGAAGGGAAGCCGAGAAAGATGTATTGGGGGCTACTCAAGACTCAGCAGGAAAAAAATAATTCTACAGTTGACTGAGTGCTTTTGCAACAAAGCCAGGCATTTTCACATACTTGACTGCCATTTTAATAGTAACCCTATGAAGAAGCATCTTATGGATGAGGAAAATGAGGCTCTCAAAAGTTAAGCAACTTACTCACATCACACAGCTAATATGGATAGAGCTGAGATTTTCTTCCAAGTCAGCCTGACTGCCAGTCTTTCCCTACAGGGTAGTGACTGCTCTAGAAAGTTCCCTACTCACAGATGGATCTGCTTACAAGCCCAGAGATGAGGCTCTAATAGGGTAGGAGAGTAGTCCGTATACATATCCCATGCCTGCCTCTAGATACCTTCTGTCTGCTAATGGCAACACAAATTACACCTGTCTCCCACACTCCCAACCCAACATGGTTGCACACTTGTTGCCAGACTATAGAAGGACTTTCAATTCAAATCTAAGTGACTCCAAAACTTAATGATGGTTTTACACACACACACACACACACACACACACACCTCCCTCAAAGCTTTTGGATTGAGGTCATATACTTCAATAAAACAGCCAGTGCTCTCTCATAAAGAAGCAAAGGACTCTGACTTGGCCAGTGTTAGAGTTAGATAAGAAAATAAAATAAGACACTACAAAGGTGCTTCAGGCAGAGACTAAAAATAATAACTCCATAACACTCCCCCTCACCACATCCTGGGGCCAGGGGTAGCACCATTATAGTATGATGTTAGCTTGTATCTAAAACCAGAGAAAGGCAGAGAGGAACTTGGGGTCACCTGGTCCTAAAATCTTTTTTAAGATTTTATTTATTTATTTGACAGAGAGAAAGAGAGAGAACAAGCAGGGGGAGAGCAGCAGAGGCAGAGGAAGAAACAGGCTCCCCATGCAGCAGGGAGCCCAATGCGGCGCTCGATCCCAGGACTCTAGGATCATGACCTGAGCTGAAGGCAGACACTTTACTGACTGAGCCACCCAAGGAGCCCCTCACCTGGTCCAGTTTTTACGTCACTCATGAGGAATCTCCCACCAAATAATCTTGGTTTAGACAAAAATAGGATTAGTGTCCATATTTCCCAACTAACTCCAAGATACACCCACAAGGCTCCCATACAGTATTAGTCCTTCCCAGGACCCAGAAGATGTCATTTATTTATTCTCATTCATTCCCATTAATTCAGTTTCTTCAGGCCAAGTACATAGGTTTTACTCTCTGTCATCCTACCTTTCTACTCCACCTCCCAACTCTAGTTCCACATACTCTATGCTCCAGCCCGACCATGCACCCTGCTGTTTACTGAACACTCCATGCATGATCACACCTGTGGACTTCTGCTCATGCACTTTCTTGGGCTTGGAATTCCCCTACTGCTTAAAATGGCAGACTCCTCTTCATCCTTCCAAGCCCAGCTCAAAACAGTCATCTCTGTGAAAACTTCCAAACCTTGTGCTCATGGCAATTAATATGTAAATAGTGTGGCTTTTATGATGATGTTACAATTTCCTACTTCCAAACTAATACATATCTTTATTACACAGACTGATATGAGCAACTGTACCACTTTCTCATCTCTGTGTTTTTTCCCTTTCTCTGTTGTTTGACATCAGGGTCACTTTCCTTTAGAAAGTACTTGTGAATCTGGAGCTCTTAGAGGGGTCTTGTGGGAGTCTGGAGAATGGGAAGCAGGAAGCTGATGTCTTGGGATTTGCTCTGGGTTTAAGGCAGACAGAAGTAATGAGGACCTTGGGTTTCTATTTAGACCATATTCCCCACGTTACCAGTCTTGGAAAAGCAGCAGGAGTTGAGTGCAGAAACCCTTCTCATAAATGTATCCTTTCTTCATTTGAACGGTCGTGAGGACTGAACTTTCACAGGAGAGTGAAAAAAAACCTCAACCTCTGTCATACAGTCACATTTAATTAATATTTGCTACATTTACTTAAACTGAAGAAAACTTTCTGACATATATAAATTTAAGTTCTTCATCCAGATCTGGTCTTAAATATAACTTGCTTATACAAACCCCCAAAACTCCTTTACTGCTGGCCCCAACAGGTTCTTGGGGCAAAGTCCCTGAAGGGTCCCTGTTATATGAAAAGGATTAGACTATTACTAACCATTATCCCCATGGCCCTGATTCATTTCTTTAACTGACTAGTTAGTTAGACAGCAGCTGGGGAATGATGAAAGGGAAATTAAGATGCTTGGGGAATAGATTTGAAAATGCCTGAAAGTTCAGGCATTGTCTGGGAAAGAAGACATCATAGAAAAATGTTTTGAGAAACTCTAATGGGGATATTCTGCAGTGTACATAAGTGGGAGAAAGGTATTAGGAGTCTGGAGGTGACTAGGAAGGAGGTGAGACTAGAAAAGATAAAAATTGAACATTGAGAAACACCTAGATCAGCTTTGCTTGACTTCTCAGATTTTCCCTAGCCGTGACCTAGCTTACCATATGTCTATGCCCTTAAGCTTCTAACCACCAGTCAGAGAAGTGGGCACATGACTTGTAAAATCCTGAATGAGCCCACTCTCATTTAAGGACCCATTATGTTCTCCCTCCCCAAGTGATCAGGGATCATGGCAGCACGGGGAATTAGGACTCCCCACAACTTAAGCTCCCAGCTGGTCCAGTCCTTTTAGAAGAGGATGAGAAAGTTGTATCTCAAAGAACTTACAGAAATTACTCAAGGTCACACTGAAGCCCTAAATCTCCTATTGGGCTTTTTATACACAATGCTGTCTCAATATCTTTACAAAACAAACAAAACCAGGAGGTTTATATAAAAAAATATTTTTCTATTAAAGCACTACATTGTTAAGGGCAATATCTTTCCTCTCAACTCTTAAACATATCTTTATAGGTTATAGCCTCCCTTTTGCCCCAAACAAACCATCTCATCCTTAAACCCCTAAGGATGGTGTTTTGCTGATCGTACCTACTGGGTCCACAATGTTTTAGTGTATTCACATGCAGCATAATTTGGTGACCTGAGTTCAAATCCTGACTAAACTCTATAGTAGCTACAACCTCTCTGAGTCTGTCTCCTCTTTTATAAAATGAGAGTAATCATATTTAACTCATGGAGTTTTTGTGGAGATTAAATCCAAAGTGCACAGAAAGCTTATAGTACGGTGTCAGACATTAATTCTCATTAATGCTAATATTATTTACATGCTCTTTCTTTTACTTATATTACTTAGCTTCCACACAATATTGCTTTTATATTAGGTACCTAGTTTCCACCCCTTCTTGGCATGTCTTGCCTGGCTTGTTTTGGATCTGTCATTCATTTACAAGGACCTATTATGTGCCTGGTACTGCTCCTAATAATGGGGATGTGAAAAATAAAGCAGACACAGCTCTTTGCTTTGGAATATTCTTTCAGGTGACCGCTCACTGATGGAGGCTCTCTGATCACTCTACTCTGACAACATTCTGCTTTTAACATGACAGGTGTGAAATCTACTTCATGTCCACATTTCAGTACAAAAAAAAAAGGTATTCTGGATGCTATTATTTGGGGTATTGATTAGCACTGCTTTACCAAAATCAAAATGACAATAACTTAAGCAAAACAGAAGGTTTTTTCCGCTCTCATGTGGAAGCTGTTAGGTGGTTGGGGCAGGGGTGGGGGGATGAGGTTGTAAGTCTGCTACTTGCATTGTCTAGGTATCAAGGTTGCCTCTAACTTATTGCTTCCATACTCCCCTAGCTGTAGTCTTCATATATTGGTGAAAGCTGGCTCTTAAAACCACGTCCACTCCCAGAAAAAGTGGAGGACAAGCATGACTTTAAGGGGATGACATGGGAATTGCACATTCCCATCCCATGAACCAGAACTCAATCTTATGGCCACACTTAGCTGCAGGGGAGGTTGGGAAATGTAGTCTCTCACTGGGAAACCACATGCCCAGCTAAAACCTAAAGGGAAAGTAGATATGGAAGGTCAACTCTTGGTACCTGCTGCAAACAGAGAGGTGGCTCTCCTGTGAAGGACACTAGCCAACCAGTTAGAACATCAGAGATACAGGAGCCTCACTAAACCATGGATAAGAATGACTCCACTGTCAATGGAAGGAAAATTTCCAAACTCATTTTATGAGGCCAGCATTACCTCGATCCCCAAACCAGAAAAAGACCCCATCAAAAAGGAGAATTACAGACCAATATCCCTGACGAACATGGATGCAAAAATTCTCACCAAACTACTAGCCAATAGGATCCAACAGTACATTAAAAGGGTTATTCACCACGACCAAGTGGGATTTATTCCTGGGCTGCATGGTTGGTCAAACATCCGCAAATCAATCAATGTGATACAATACATTAATAAAAGAAAGAACAGGAACCATATGATCCTCTCAATAGATGCAGAAAAAGCATTTGACAAAGTACCACATCCTTTCTTGATTAAAACTCTTCACAGTGTAGGGATAGAGGGGACATACCTCAATATCATAAAAGCCATCTATGAAAAAGTCACAGTGAATATTGTTCTCAATGGGGAAAAACTAAGAGCTTTTCCCCTAAGGTCAGGAACATGGCAGGAATGTCCACTATCACCACTGCTATTCAACATAGTCCTAGAAATACTAGCCACAGCAATCAGACAACAAAAAGAAATAAAAAGCATCTGAATCGGCAAAGAAGAAGTCAAACTCTCATTCTTTGCCAGATGATATGACAATTTATGTGGAAAACCCAAAGACTCCACCCCAAAACTGCTAGAACTCATAGAGGAATTCAGTAAAGTGGCAGGATATAAAATCAATGCACAGGAATCAGTTGCTTTTCTCTACACCAACAACAAGACAGAAGAATGAGAAATTAAGGAGTCGATCCAATTTATAATTGCACCCAAAACCATAAGATACCTAGGAATAAATCTAACCAAAGAGGCAAAGAATCTGTACTCAGAAAACTATAGAATACTCATGAAAGAAACTGAGGAAGACACAAAGAAATGGAAAAATGTTCTGCTCATGGATTGGAAGAACAAATATTGTAGAAATGTCAATGCTACCTAGAGCCATCTACACATTTAATGCAATCCCTATCAAAATACCATAAACTTTTTTCACAGAGCTAGAAAAAATAATCCTAAAATTTGTATGGAACCAGAAAAGACCCCAAATAGTCAGAGGAATGTTGAAAAAGAAAAGCAAAGCTGGTGGCATCACAGTTCCGGACTTCAAGCTCTATTACAAAGCTGTCATCAAGACAGTATGGTACTGGCACAAAAACATGCACATAGATCAGTGAAACAGAACAGAGAGCCCAGAAATGGACCCTCAACTCTATGGTCAACTAATCTTCGACAAGGCAGGAAAGAATGCCCAATGGAAAAAAGACAGTGTCTTCAACAAGTGGTGTGGGGAAAATTGGACAGCCACATGCCGAAGAATGAAACTGGACCATTTCCTTACACCACACACAAAAATAGACTCAAAATGGTTGAAAACCTCAATGTGAGACAGGAGTCCATCAAAATCCTAGACGAGAAGACAGGCAGCAATCTCTTCGACCTCAGCCTCAGCAACATTTTCCTAGAAACATCGCCAAAGGCAAGGGAAGCAAGGGCAAAAATAAACTATTGGGACTTCATCAAAATAAAAAGCTTTTGCACAGCAAAGGAAACAGTCATTAAAACCAAAAGACAACCGACAGAATGGGAGAAGATATTTGCAAATGACATATCAGATAAAGGGCTAGTATCCAAAATCTATAAAGAACTTATCAAACTCAACACCCAAAGAACAAATAATCCAATCAAGAAATGGGCAGAAGACATGAACAGACATTTTTCCAAAGAAGACATCCAAATGGCCAACAGACACAAGAAAAAGTGCTCAACATCACTCGGCATCAGGGAAATCCAAATCAAAACCTCAATGAGATACCACCTCACACCAGTCAGAATGGCTAAAATTAACAAGTCAGGAAACGACAGATGTTGGCGAGGATGTGGAGAAAGGGGAACCCTCCTACACTGTTGGTGGAAATGCAAGCTGGTGCGGCCACTCTGGGAAACAGTATGGAGGTTCCTCAAAAAGTTGAAAATAGAGCTACCCTATGACCCAGCAATTGCACTACTGGGTATTTACCCCAAAGATACAAATGTAGGGATCCAAAGGGGTACGTGCACCCCAATGTTTATAGCAGCAATGTCCACAATAGCCAAACTATGGAAAGAGCCATGATGTCTATCAACAGATGAATGGATAAAGAAGATGTGGTATATAAATACAATGGAATATTATGCAGCCATCAAAAAAAAACAACGAAATCTTGCCATTTGCAATGACGTGGATGGAACTAGAGGGTATTATGCTAAGCAAAATAAGTCAATCAGAGAAAGACATGTATCATATGATCTCACCGATATGAGGAATTCTTAGTCTCAGGAAACAAACTGAGGATTGCTGGAGTGATGGGGGGGTGAGAGGGATTGGGGGGCTGGGTGATGGACATTGGGGAGGGTACGTGTTATGGTGAGTGCTGTGAATTGTGTAAGACTGATGAATCATAGACCTGTACCTCTGAAACAAATAATACATTATATGTTAAAAAAAGAAGAAGAAGATAGTAGGAAGGGAAAAATAAAGGGGGGGAATCAGAGGGGGAGATGAACCATGACAGACTACAAACTCTGAGAAACAAACTGAGGGTTTTAGAGGGGAGGGGGGTGGGGGGATGGGTTAGCCCGGTGACGGTTATTAAGGAGGGCACGTATTGAATGGAGCACTGGGTGTTACCCACAAACAATGAATCATGGAACACTACATCAAAAACTAATGATGTAATGTATGGTGACTAACATAATAAAATAAAATTTAAAAAAATGACTCGACTGTCATATATAAACATTCCTGCATCATTCATATATGTGCTATTTGCATAAACCAGGGGATAGGGCATGTAATAGGGTATTTTCAGCTTTTATTAAATGAAGAGTTACTTATGTTTTGAGAATGTTTCATTAGCAAAATATATTGAATTGACCATTGCCAGATATTTATTTAGAACAAAAAAGCTATTATAGCCACATAAAATCGAAAATGCACATTACTTCATTGCAAACAGAATTATTGCAACTTGCATTCTTATCAAAGAGCATGATTTGATTAATTCCTAGATCCACTGGACCACAAGTAATTTCCACCAATCAGATCTCAGTCACAAACAGAGTCAGTTTATTTCATCTCTCAGAACAAAACCATAGTAATAAGTGTTGCTGTATTTTATATGAGCAACATATATATTCACTGATACAATGAATTAGCTCATTATCAATTTTTAAAGATTTTATTTATTTATTTGACAGAGAGAGAGAGAGAGAGCACACAAGCAGGGGTTGCTGCAGGCAGAGGGAGAGGGAGAAGCAGGCTCCCCATGGAGCAGGGAGCCCGACATGGGGCTCGATTCCGGGACCCTGGGATCATGCCCTGGACCGAAGGCAGTTGCTTAACCAACTGAGCCACCCAGGTGCCCCAGCTCATTATCAATTAATGAAAAAGTTTTGACCATTACAAATTTATCTCCCAGCGGAGAGAAAAGACAAGAACATTTGAATCTATATATATAAAAATACAAATTCAGGTGACTTTGAACAAACAGGATGTGGCCAATATATAACTGTTTCTTAAGGCTTTGCTAGCTCCAGAGTTGCTTCTGTTTGGACACACTATTTTAGTATCAATTTGAGTGAGAAACTGTAGATGGCAGAGGAACATTAAGTTGCCTACCATGGCAGACTAAGGCCCCATAACATAATCCATAGTTAACATTTATTGAACTCTTATTATTCTAAGCACTTTATATAAGTCACTTATTGGATCCTTACAATAACCCCATGAGTTACATACATTGACTGATTTTACATTTGAGAAAGCTGACCCACAGAGCCATGAGGTATCCCTACGAGTTATACAGCCGAAAGTGGCAGAGTCTGGCCACACCCTTGACTATTACACAACATTGCCTCTTAAACAACAAATGGCCTCTGCTTACCCTCTTTTATCTCATTCCTTGCCACTTGTAGCCCTGCAAACTAAGCTCCGGCTATACTAAGCCACTTGAATTCCCTGACACATGTCCTGTTTTCCCTTGCTGAAATGCCCTTTTTCCAGCCTTCTCACCTGGATAACTCCCACTTACCCTTCAGATCTCTGCTCAGAGAGTGTCTCCAACCAGCGACATCTTCCTTGCTATCACCCACCAGCAACATAAAGCCCAGAATAGGTCTGCCTCTTATGCACTCCCATTACCCATGCTTCCCCCTATCTGAGCCCCTATCCCTTTCCTTACTTGCATTTCCTGGGGCAGAATGCTGCTTGAGTGCTAGAATGCTGTCATGACGGTCTTGTGTCCTGTGTGCTGAGCATTGTGGCTTATACATAGGAATCTACACAGGATGGACCAGGAGACCTGACACTTAAAGGTGAGGTCTCCCACATGCCAGGAGATTGTTTCTATTTTCCTAAAAAGTTTGCCACTAAAAGAATGTCAGTTGCACGAGAGCTGGGACGTTTGTCAGGTTTATTCACTGATGTACCTCTAGAGCCTGGAACAGCACCTGGTACCTTGGAAAAACTCAATATACATTTGTTGAATGACACAACAAAACAAAATGTCTCTACTTATTAGTGATGTCATTTGCTTTGAAAAATGTGACACTGAAAGGCATTTTTGCATTACTTTTTCTCTAGTTTCCCAATACCCATCCTCTTATTGGATATATATTTGAATGTTAATTATTGATTTTATTTTTTACTGTGATTTATAAGCAGACAGATTTTGCAAAATACATATTTATATATATACATATATTTTAAAAGATTTTATTTATTTACTTGACAGAGAGAGATAGTGAGAGCAGGAACACAAGCAGGGGGAGTGGGAGAAGGAGAAGCAGGCTTCCCGCCGAGCAGGGAGGCCGATGCGGGGCTCAATCCCAGGACCCTGGGATCGTGACGCAAGCCAAAGGCAGATGCTTAACAACTGAGCCACCCAGGCGCCCCACATATTTATATTTTTAAAGAACTTCTTAAAATATTTCAAGGTTATCTATAATTTTTATTCAAAATAATACATGCAGATAGGAAAAAGTGGGGCAATAAAAACCACCAATGGTCACTGGCAATCACCAGAGTGATTACCTTCAAGGCCTCACATTATTTTCATTTTTTCCTCTCAGTCTGTACACATACATGATATATGTGTGATATGTGTGGCCTATATACCAAATATTTATGTACAGATTGAAAGAGAAAATATATATTTACATATATGTACATATACACATATTTGAATATATACACATATAGAGCTTTTATAAATGTATTTATACATGCTGTCTTATAAATTCCCTAACTCACTTAACAGTTATAAACATAGTTCTGTACCAGTAAACACTTTTCCACATTGCCATTTAACCTACTTTATGGATTTATCCTCTACCAGACAGTAAGCAATTTGATACTGGTTGGAAGGCTTATTCCGAGTAAGGATAAACATAGTAGCCCTCAAGGAACACCTGCCGAATGGGTAAGTGCTATACTCTAAGCACATTTTTTTCAGGTCTAAAGTTTCCATGAGGGATCATTCAACTCTGAGTGGTAGACAGCTACCTCAACCATGAAAAGAGGAGACTCCTGGTAAGAAAGGGTCAGGAGCCACAGCTGGACCTCCTGAGGCACAGGAATCAGGAAGCCCCAGGCTCTGGAGTTCCCCTGCTGCTGCTGCTTGCTCTTCTGTGTGCCCTGCCCTATTCTGGTCTCTCCTTGTAGATCAATTCCCTGCTCTGTGCACAAGCAGAGGTGACAGCATCAGACTTTTGGTTCACATATTTCTGTTCAAGCAATGAACAGCATCCAACTAGTCTCTCTGAGTAGCATCTTCACCCTCAGAGGAGAGAGAATCTGGCTCAGGGATCCACACATGGTTCAGCTTGCTCTTAACAGGGAGACAGAACAAGTAATGACAACTCTGTCAGAGGGAAGGGAAATACCAGAGAAGGAGGCTCATGAGCCAGTTATGTTAAGTGATTCAATGTCATTAACCTCAGATGTATGTCTTGGAGAGCAGGAGAAATGTATAGAAGAGTGGATGCTACTTGAATGGAGGCATACAACAATTTTCCACAAGCATATCCAGCAATAATTTATCTGATGGCTCTGTGTTTCCAAGGGCCCGCCCTCTGCATAACCATGAAACAGGTCAAATTTGTCATTTGTGCTCTTCCAGCTTTGATTTCAGAGTGCCCCTCCCTCTGCGCAGTTAGCCCCCTTTTTCCCTACTGAGCAGAAGCCCAAATTTTGTCCCCCTTCCCCTGGAAGCTTCCCTCCAATGTTCACAAAATAATGTTCCATTCCCTCAGAACTCTTTTCTCTCTCTGCAAATCTAATGCACAAGGTCTTTACTAAGTTAGCAACAGCAGTGACTTATTTATATATACCTCTTCTCATTCCAGAAAGGATTAAGGGCAGCTTATGAGGATACCTAAAATAAAGCAAGATATCTTAAGTAAAAGTAGGAAAGAAAAACAATGGTAGGAACATAAAATGAAGCCAGGGATAAGGTTAATTTAAAAATGGTTTCTTTTTGCCCATAAAGGCCTATGAGTTTTCTATGAATAGATTATTAATTTGGCTCAATGTTTAAGTAACAAGCATGAAAAAAGAAATCTAATCAGATGCCCAGTTCATAGTATTCAAAATGTAAAAGAGACCAATTGCTCAGAAGTAATTCTTAGAATTAAGACTAAAATAGAATTGTTCTTACGTCCCT
This sequence comes from Eumetopias jubatus, assembly GCF_037043125.1. Classification (NCBI taxonomy): domain Eukaryota; kingdom Metazoa; phylum Chordata; class Mammalia; order Carnivora; family Otariidae; genus Eumetopias; species Eumetopias jubatus. Next base: position 35,205,034 of record NW_028274810.1, on the reverse strand, counting down.
ATAAAGATGACACAGTCTAATATTATAAAAAAATATCCTCACAAAGATAAGTGTATTCAGGCCTCAGTAGAGCTGATAATATCACACTCAGAGCTCAAGTGAGGGACCAGCCTGTTAGGCATTTTCCAGGGTTGCTAGTTCAACATCGTCTTTTATATATTGGAAACCCATTGCCAGCTGACTCAAATTTTTATGCCTGACTTTATACGTTTCTAGTAAAACATAAATTGAACTTACCACATGGGATTCTGCTGAAGAAAATTGTGTCCTTGGATCAAAATGGGCACTGTATCCCTAACTCAATTTAGTCTTTGTGGTACATATGAGTAAGTTTTTTCGTGCAATTATAGCTGAAATCAGCCATGTCTCAGGCACCTGAAGCTGAAATTCTGAATATGAATAATTCATGGGCTTGACGCATCTACTGGGAAGGAATGATTTATTTTACTCACATTTTAAGTAATTTAACATGTCTCCCAAGAGACATGTTGTCTAATTCCAAATATTGCAAATAATAACTGCATATAATCAATTCCTTATTTTAAACATAAAGTCATTTGTACTCTATTTCCGTTATTAGAAATCATTTTTTTCACCATCTCCACTAAGTAATTATTGAAAAAAATATTTTAGAAATATTGGTTTGGGAGTGCCTGGGTGGCTCAGTTGGTTGGGAGTCTGACTCTTGATTTGAGCTTGGGTCTTGATCTCAGGGTCATAAGTTCAAGCCTTGCACTGGGCCCCATGCACGGAACCTACTTAAAATATATATATTGGTTTGATGAGGTGTCCTATTACTGTCTTACCTAGGGCTCCCACCTATCTCAGTCCAGACCTGATTACACCAATTCTCAATTCAATAAAAGCAGCCCTACATGAGACTGATGACCTAATATGCTGCTTCTCCCAGAAGCTAATGGAGCAGAAAGAAAAGAGATCCCAACTCTGTGGGTAAGTGCCTCTGTACCCACTTATTTACTAGGGCTAAAGTCTATGTGGAACATAACTCGACTATGATCAAATATTACCAACCAAATGCAAATTTACTTTCAAAAGTAATTAACAGCTGGTAAGAGCCAATAAAAAACAAAAACAAAACAAAACAACCAAATAGATAAAAGAGCGATGCAAAGAAAGTCCATAATACCCAGAGACAGTTTTCATTACTCCACATTTGGTTGTATAATTGGGTCAGCATTTAATGCCTCAGTCTATGAGGAAGAATCAAGAGACATTCATCAGCCCTTTATCCTTTGCAAATTTCACAAACACCTCAAAGGAGGAATAGTTTTCATCTTAGAAAGAGTTCTGACTTTTTTGAAGGAAGACTAAATGTTATACTTAAAAGTTCAAGGTGGCACAGTGAAAGTAACTGCCCACAGAGAAACTGGGAATCCAGATGACTAGTTTCATGGCCTCACTAATAAAATTCTGCTGATAGGAAAATATGAACTATTTCTGAAAGAATAATTTTCCTAAATTTTCAAGAAAATTTAGCCAACTTCTTCTAGTTTGTACATAAAGGAGTACAAATAAATATATTTTAGAAAAGTGTCTGGGATCAAAATATCTGAATCTTCATCCCTGAAAGAGTTTTAGGGCCCCTCAAATCTTTAAAAAGTGCCACCAATCTCCTGGGAAGTGCTACCTATAATAACATGCCCTGTGTTTTCATACACCAAATGCTGAGAAGAAAAATAAAAACATATGTGGCTGGGATCTCTTTTTTTAAGAAAAGAAAACCATACTTAAGGTTTCCTGTCCAGATGCATCAGTGAGACACATCTTGCTTGTCTGCCTCTATAACATCCTAACATCCGGTCACGGTGCACAATTTTATGTGAACTGACAGATTCCTACCAGAGGAGAGAGGAATTCAAGCTTCTGAATTGTGAGTTAATTTATGCCACAGAGTATACAAAGTAGTTTAAGATGGTATTTTTCCCCAAGTCTTTTAATTTAACTTTATATATCCATCACAGTTCTTGTTTGGATAACAAAGATAAATGTGCACCTTGGGTCCAAATGTGAATGCTATTTTTAGCCCTCTCCAGAGTCATTTAAGCAAATAAAGAAAGTATCTCTGTTCCTGTCTTCCTTTGAAAATTGTCTTAATAAGCTAAAAACAAAGACTTCCTCTACAGGGTGTTTTGTTTCTAGGCTATGACGATTAATGGTCAGGAATAGCTAAGCTCAGTGTTTTAAATTTTAGGCTTTGGAGTCAGATAGACCTAAGCTGACCTCTGCTTATTGCTGTATGAGCTTGGGCCAGCCACTGAACCCCTTAACTAAGCTCTGGATCCTCAACTGTAAAATGGGATAATAATAGTACCTATCTCCCAGGTGGTTGTAAAATTAAATGAGATAAAGCATATGAAGTGCTTAAGTAGTGCTAAGAACAGTAAATATTGACTATATGTTAGTTTAAAAATAAGAAGCCACCAAAAAAAAAAAAGTCACCAACAAGAGACTTTTCTCCCAGTGACAGCAGACCAGGTCACTTGGAACAACCCTCCTAGTGATAATAACTAACAAAATATACTTTAAAACATTGCTTGAATACATCAAAGAGCTAATAAGGGAGTAACGAATTTGGGGAGTAATACTTAAAAGAAACAATTTTAGAGAGCATGACTTTCAGAGCTCTTTTCTCCCTTGGGATTTCTTCCAATTCTGAAAATCTGAGAACCCAAGTGGAGCTTTTGTCAGCCTCATGGAGTTAGGGTGACAAAACTAGAGTTCAAAGACTTCCAAAGGGAGAGGCTTTGGGTTAGACACCAAAGCAAGGGTCAACTTGAAACAGGTTCCGGTACGGATGAAAGTCTAGTTTCAAATCATCTCAATTACAAGTTTTTATTAAGGTAAACCGGCATTTATGGGGTCCTTAGCTGCTTACAACTATGTAAATACTCTCGGGGATAGAGAATCACTCTGGGCTTCACTTCTTTCTAGAATTTTTCTTATACAATGTCTGGTGCTTAATCAAAAATAACTAGACCTCTTTCTTAGATAATTCAGTTCATAATCCATTAGTAAAATGGGTATTTTTGAGGGTGACAGGGTACTAGTTCAGCAATTGGGTTTTGGGGACTGAGCAGGGTGATGAAGGCATCTATGACATAGAGAAGGATAATGAAGATAATGGGAGACTGGTTACACACAAAAGGAGTTTATCCAATAAGTAAACATACTGAAGAAGATAAGAAACAGGTTTCTCCTGTCAGAGAAGGGAGTTACAAATATGGAAGGAAAACTAGAATAAATCCTCTGCTGCTGGATTAGAAGTGGGGTTTTGGTATGAACTCATGTTTTTCAATATGTATAGATTGACCTAGGAGTAAATATAGATATAAATGTGATGTACACACATTCACACATATTCCCTAGTTCTGTCCAATGAGAAGGCCTAGGAACAAGACACCCCAATGGCACTGAGTACACCTAGCACCCAGGTCTTGTTTTCTAAATTCCATTCTCCACTAAAAGAAACTAGAGTTCCTTGGGGAAAAAATGGTTTATTCCTGGTTTATTCAGAGAAAGTACAAGCTGAGCCTGGGCCATAAAGTAAAGAAGTGCTCAAATAATGAAGGAACATGTCAAAAGACAAGAAAGTGTATTAGTTTTCTATTGCTACATAAGAAATAAACTTAGAAGCCTAAAACAATACATGTTTATTAGCTCATAGTTTCTATGGAATAGGTGTCTCAGGACCATTTATTTGAGTTCTCTGCTCAGGGCCTTAGAAGGCTGCAATCAAGGTGTCATCTGGCCTGTGTTTTCATCTGGATGTATGGCTGAGGAAAGATCCACTCACAAGCTCCACAGGTTGTTGGAGAATTCATTTCTTTATACCTCAGTTTCTTGCTTGTGACCAACATTGGTTCCTAGAGCCTTCCTATCATCCCTTGATATTAGATCACTTACTTCAAGTCAGGAAGAGCATGAGAACAGTCTGCTAGGACGCTAACATAAATTGCCACCAAAATCTGACAGTATATTACAAGAAAGAAAAATTACAGGCCAATCCCATTCATAACTTAGGGATAAAAATTCTAAACAAAATGCTAGTAAAGAGAATCCAACAATATATAAAAAGGATAATATGTCATCACCAAATTAGATTTATAGAATTGTAAAATTGATTTAACAGTCATAAATCTATCAATGTAATTTACCACATTAATAGAAAAAGCAAAAAACCCCATACGATTATCTCTATAATGTGTAGAAAATCTTTTGATAATATTTAACACCTATTCATTATAAATACTCTTAGCAAATTAGAAATAGAAAAAAACTGTCTTAATTTGATAAAATGTTATCTACAAAAAAAAAAAACCTATTGCAAACATCACATTTAGTGGTGAAATGTTGAAACTGTTTTCTCCAAGATTAAGAGGGAGACAAATATACTCTCCACTACTACTAAACATTATATGGCATTCCTAACCAGTTCAAAAAAGCAGGAAAAATAAATAAAAAATAATTGAAAAGGAAAAAACAAAACTAATTATAGACAATTATTTATGTAGAACATTTTAAAAATCTATGGATAAATTAGAAAAATAATGAAGCTTAGCAAGTTTATTGGATGAAAAGTAAAATTTTAAAAATTAACTGACTTTTATAATCCAACAACAAATGGAAAATGGAAATTTTAAAATTTCTATGAATAGCAAACATAAAAAAATCAAATACCTAGGAACAAATCTAAGAAAAGTTGTGCATGACCTCTATGTACACAAGCATGCACCACACACACACACACACACACACACACAAACACTACTGGAAAAAATTTTTTAAAGTTCTAAATAAGTAGAGGAATTTACCATGAATTACAAGACTATTCGAAAGATATTACTTTTTCCCAAATGGAACTAATGGAATCAGTACAATCTCTTACAAAATCTTAGGGCTGTGTGTGTGTGTGTGTGTGTGTGTGTGTGTTAGAAATAAACTAGCTAATTCTAAAATGTATTTGGAGATGCAAATGGCTAAGAATGGTAAGACACTCTGGGAACATAACAAAGTGTGAAGAAAACTTACTCTTCCAGATATCAAGAGTTATTATAAGGCTATAGCAATTAAGACAATGTAATAATAGTAACAGCTGAAGGATAGAGAAACTGACCAATAGACAGGATAGAAAATGGAGAAAGGAGACCCACATACATATGGGCACTTGATTATGATTAAGCAGCACTAATGGAACACTGGTTAAACAATGATCTTTTCAATAAAGGATGTTGGGTCCATTGATATTAATATAGAAAAATAATGAAACTTAAGGCCCCACACCATATACACAAAAATAAATTTCAAGTGGATTGTGAATCTGGTGCAAAAGGCAAAATAATAAAACCCAGAAGAATAAGTATAAAAGATTGATAATATAAAGTTTGGGCAAGGATGTGGAACAATAGGAACACTCACCAGTACCAGTGGAAGTATAAATTGGTACAACCACTTAAAAAAACCTATAACACTATTTACTAAAGTTTAATGAATGCATACTCTATGACCTGCAATTCTTCTTCTTGGTGTATACCAAACAGAAATGTATGCACATGTATACCATGAATCATGTTTATGAGTGTTTATTAGCAGCTCTCCTCATAATAGCAAAAAAACAGAAATAATCCAAGTGTCCATCATAGTAGAAAGAATAAATAAATTTGCTATATTTACAGAGTGACATTTGACATGGCAATGGAAATGAACAAAATGCAGCTACATAAAACAGCATGGATGAATCTTATAATCTGTAACGCTGAATGAAAAACCTTGTCACAAAAAGAGTACAGACTCTGTGTTTCCACTCGTTGTTTCCTATCATGCAAGTATTTGGGATAGTGGCTACCTTAGATGAGGAAAGACCGGCTAGTGGTTGGGAGAACGCAAGATGGGTTTCTGGGAAACTGGAGATACTATTTCTTGAATAAAATGTTAATTACATGGTTATTTGTTTTGTGATCATCCTGAGCTCTACATTTACATTTTGCTTACTTTACTATAGGTAACCTAGAACACACTGTAAAAGCTTCTAGACGTTTTCTTCATTGATGTCAGGGGAGGGATCATGTGAGACTGAGGAAGAATCAGGTTAATTAATATTAATACTGTTTCTACCACCACTATCTTAACTTTTATATTTTTTGATGTGATGACATAGTTATTTTCTTTCTAATTGGCACTGCCTCATTCTTCATATGTGAAACATAATAGGTAGGGACCAAGAGAAATTAGAAAATTGACCCATTCAAATACAAATTTCCTGGAGAAAGGTAAGATTCATGCAGCAGTAAAACTTACGCTCTTATCATATTGATTGCTGCTGTTTGACACTGGGGAATATGCCATCTTGTTGGAGCTGAGACAGTATTTATTCATCTTCTTCAGAGTGGAGTGGTAAGTGTTAACTCCTGAAAGGATGTAATATTTTAAAGAAAAGATGATAGAGGGGTGCCTGGGTGGCTCAGTTGGTTAAGCATCTGCCTTCAGCTCAAGTCATAATCCCAGTTCCCTGGGATTGAGCCCCCTGCTCAGCAGGGAGTCTGCTTCTCCCTCTCCCTCTGCCCTTCCCCCAGGCTGTGCTCTCTATCTCAAATAAGTAAATAAAATCTTAAAAAAAAAAAGATACTTAAAACCCAAATCTCCATAGTATGTTTTATCCACAATCATAATCCAATGAAAAATTTCTTCAAATTCTCTCTCTTCTGGTTTTTTCCTTTTTTCAAAATGAGCTCATGGGATGATGTCAACATCCTCATACTACCATGAACCACATTTCTTCTTTAGGCACTTTATTGCCCCAAACCTGCTTTCTTTGTTGTAGCCCGTCGGATCTCCCAAGTGACACCAATGGTTTAGTTCTACAAATTTCAGTTACGTCAAATAAGTTCTAGAGATCTACTGTACAACATTGTGCCTATGGTTAGCATTATTGTATTATGCACTCAAAAATTTAAGAGGGTAGACCTCATCTTAAATGTTCTTGCCACAAAAATAATTTTTTTAACATTAAAAAACCATATACTGACCACTTACTGTATTCCAGGATCCTGCTTCAGCCTTTCTGAAAAGGCCTGTGTCCCATGCATAGGCACAGATACTAGACTTTCTTCCATAGGAATTTCCTGATGACAGCATTGCCAGAGCTTATTTCAGGATTTTGCTTCACTTTATGGTGAATTCCAGAGTGAATGTTTTCACTTAAGAATTCAAACAAATTGGAACAATGTTGTATCTACACGTATGCATTTTGACTCTTATCTCTCACAAGGGGGGCTAGAGGAGCAGGGTCAATACGAAACGTGAGAAACAAAAGTGGAAAGAGCATGACTCTGGTTGGGAAAGTGTAATTGAAACCAAAATAATGAATACATCAAGTTATACAAATGAGGCATCTGTCATTACACTATAGTGTGTGTATAATAAGGCACCAAAGAAATAGCTGCCTAACTTAATGGGATTAGAGCTAATTGGACTGGATGCCTCTTCACATAAATAATCTCCCGCAGGGAATGAAAATACTCCTGGAAGTTTCTCCATTCTGTAAATAATGGATGTGAAAAGGAGACAGGAAAACAGATAGGTTTGATCCCTTTGGAAAATATATTAGCATAATTAAAAGAGTATAGCTTTGTAAGCACTGAATAATGTATGCCAGTGATCAGACAGTTTTCATAATTTGATAAAGGCTTAGAATTTCTACAGTTAGGAAGTAACCCTGCAAATATCCAGATACAATACAGCAAGTACAAGTGGTCGCATTAACGTGTTTGAATGTAAAGCCACAAGAGACTAACGATCCCCGACAGCACACAGTGAATGGAAAACCCCACGACAGACTGCTACAGGCCTGATGGCAGAAATGGCTTTTCCACTTCATTTCCTGATCTCAAAATCCTGAGTTATATAACATGTTTAAAATGAATGAATTTGTCTCCTTGATGAGTTTCCCAGTCTTCGGTTTTAAAGAGGAAATGGAAAAGACCGTGGTCCCCGCACACACAAAAACAGTCATATGTGTAAGCTTCTCACATGCCTCATTTTTATTCAATCCAAAATAAACTCTGACCCTCTGATACTGTAGGTGGCTCCTTGGGGAAGGACGTCGACAGCAAACCAGCACATAGTCGTAGCATGGAAATGAGTGCTCTTGCTCAGGCCCTTTCAAAACCACAGTATCCCTACACTTTCCGCACAGTGCAGGTCAAAAATACCTCTCAGAAGAATTAAATCCTTCTACTTTGTTTGGATCTCTTAATCAGGAAAAACCATGCAAAATAACTTACCCAGACTCTGTTCTTAAATAATTAGTAACTGCTTTAAAAAGGCCTGTGGCCATTTTTTCCCCCTTAGGGGTGGGGAGGGGCAGAGAGAGAGGGAGAGAATTTTTAAGCAGGTGTGGAGCCCAACGTGGGGGCTTGAATTCATGACTCTGTGATTAAGACCTGAGCTAAGATGAAGAGTCGGATGCTTAACTGACTGAGCCACCCAGGAGACCCTAAAAGGCCTGTGGCCCTTTGACATTTCAGTTGTACAATTCAAAATAATTTCAGAGGACAATTAATTTGGATGCTTTTCCATTTAGCTTTATCTTCCTTTAGGGTATATGCATGTGGCCTCTTCAGCTGTAGGTTCCGTGGAAGTCCATGAGCTGTGTTCAATGCCATCACTGGAGCTGTTGTTCAGTGTCTGTGTTTAAGGCAGTGAGTCACTCATAGCATATGTCCTAGGAGATCCTGAAGCCGACCGAGGTTGAACTCCCTGCCTAGCTCCTGACACTATCAAATCACAGGTCCCAGTTGAACCAGTTTGCAGCCTCTACTTCAGGATTCACATCTGTAGGAAGGTACTCAATTTCCAAACATCCAAACATCGGGCTGACACATCATTAGACATGATTGTGTCTTTAAAAGGAAATTAGCCTGATGGAGCAAAACTGTTGCTAATTTTCATTTTGTTCCCTTACCCCCACTCTCTTCATCTTCCCTAATTGCCTCATAAGCAGTACCTTTCTGGGCAAATGTCTTTCCAAAGCAAAAAGGGCCAAGGACCGGCCCTGGTTGAGAAACTCCAGGCTTGACTTTTAGTGTTCTTGGAAAGCTCGGGGGACCTACCAGAGTAGCCAGAGTTGCTTAAGATTTTATTTTCTTTAGTATAATTACAATTATAATGATGATAGTAATACTTCCAGCTACTATCTGTTAAGTATTTACTATGTTTGAAATAGGTACTAATTCCTATTTCATAGGTGAAGAAATGGAAGTTTACTAAATTCATCAACTTGCCCAAAGTGAATTCTTAACCACCAAGTTATATCATCCCACGTTTTCTTTTCTTTTTTCCTTTTAATTTTATTTCTTGCCTTGTTCTAAAAGGAGTTTGATGTAGAGATATTATTTTCAGTGTCCAGTAGCAAGTTATTCATTAAAGTAGCATTTCCCCTATCTACCATAAGCACACATGAGATTATTAATTGTTGTAGATTATCATTATCAGATTATTGGGTTTGAGTAAAGTGTAGCAAGAAAAACAGGGAAGGAAATTGCTAGAACCTTAGCTCTAGTCATACTTTTGTCACTTCTTTCCTTGTTGCCCGACCCTTGGGAGAGCCCTGTGACCTATCTGAGCCTCAATATTGTTATCAGTAAAATGGGTAAGGTAATAGCATCTATCCTAATCACATTATGGGCGTTAGTAATTAGAATACTTACAAACTCTAAAGTACCACATAGGTATCAAATGGAATTATCACTACCCACATGATCCTAGATGCTGGGCAGTCCCAGGAGGTCTTGCTCCTACCTTGGAAGGCTTGTAGCAGTTCACTGCAGAGGACTGAACACGGGTCATATGTTCAGGATTCAGTCTATCAAACTGTGTGGATACAGCATGGGGAGTGTAATTTTTCATGGTTGAACTGGCATATCTCAACTCAGGGTCCAAGAGGTAGTAAGCCCTGGGGAGAAGGGTGATACCTTGCTCAACTTGTATCCCCAGCACTCAGCACACAATAAGTGCTCAATAGCCATTCATTAAATTAAACACACCAGACAAATGAAATGTGATCATAGATCCAGAGGTGGAAATTAGCTTTCTTCCCAAATTCACAAGTGGGAAGCCTATTCATTCACTGCCATAGAACTGTTAAGTTTGGCAGATTAGCAGAGTTTTGAAGATTTGGGATTTTACTCCTGACCACTTTGTTGTCTTTCTCTCTAACTTGGGACAACTCACTCCATGCAAGAACAAGTCTGATATTCTAACTTAAGTGAACAACAAAAATAGAGAAAGCAAATGTGACAACAGTTCCTAATGAATGTAACAGTGAGGCAGAAAAGCAAGCAGAGCAGCTTTAAGCCGTGGAAGAAAAAGAAAAAGTAATTGTCAGAAATGCTGGGAAACTGTCAAACCCACAGCTTCTGTGAAAGCCAGAATTCTCCTTGCAAAAATAATGACAAGTGACCCATCCAAGCTGCCTTTTTATAGCTTACTATACAAAAGGCATTTGTGCCTCTAAGCACAAGCGCTGAAAATATAGGGCAGGCATTGCAAGAGGACACAGGTTCGGAAGTCTAGAAGGCCAACAGAGTCCAGAGGCAAGAAGGTTCTGTGGTATGACTTATTATAATGATTCAGGGTGGGATTGTCTTGGTCCAGTTTCCTGAAGGGGTACATCTCTACCGCACAAAGACACTCTGGAGTTTGAAAACTTCATTCTATCCCCAAGTGCCCTTTGAGTGGACGAGGAAGTGCTCCAGGCAAGGTGATCCTGGAACAGTCCTCTGGATCACCCAGTACCAGATCAGCCTTTATCCAGCTCATGTTCCCCTTCCAAACTGAGCTTGCTTTAGTCATGGAGTGGGGTGAAGTGGGGGTGAGGGAAGGAGGAGAGGTAAAAGGACTGTTCATATCTGATAAAGCATTTATCACATGTTTGACATTTGGTTAGACTCCAGAAAATCCTACTCAGGATAGAGATTTTAACAGATTCCAAATGTCAGTATGCTCTCTCTGCCAAGGACATGCCCCATACTCAAAATCTCTGAGACACAGGATAACGGAAACAAAGAGCAGAGGGGCAGAGAGAAAACAAACACCTATGCTCTCCCTGGAATGTAATGATTCTCCAGCACTTTTAAAGCCTAGGGACAATTCCTTATTTAGTACACCATACATGCATTCTACATGGATGAATGTAACAATATTCATATTTAGAGTCATAGCTATCACTTAGCTTAAAAATCATTTCAATAAATACATTTAGTCAATGCACAAATATCAACAAGAGGATGATTTTTACTTTCTAACTCAGAGAGGGTATAAAACACCTTCTCTACCAACCTCTTCCACTCTAGAGATAGATCCTAATATCCTCCCTCATTTTAAAGATGAAGGAACTGAAGCTTCGTGAGCTTAAAGAAAATGATTAGGGGATTTGCAATTAGGAACATGGGCTTCATGACCATCTTCTTCTGACAACACCTTTGAAGCCTGAGAAACGTGACTTATATATTTTACAAATGTGGAAATGGAGACTTAGGCGCTGCCCAGTTGAATTCTGAACCAGAATTCAAGGGACCTGAACTCAACATGTCTTTCTGACTCCTGAACTCTTTCCATTGTATTGTGCTGCTTGCCAAGCGTCAGGGTAGAAATAAGACAGTTTTAACTTCTAAAGCTGCCTTAGAACAGCCAATATAATTTGAGTAGACATATGCAAATTAAGCACTACTGTTATGTAAATATCCTTCTCTGCTGTCCCTAACAATTTCAAACACAGCTGGCTGTTGCCCTTGAAGAAATCCAGGTTAAAAGCAGTGCTGTAAATTGGATGTTTGTTTTTCATCTCCTCAAACTTCAAATATTCATCAACAAGGGGTGTGTGTGTGTGTGTGTGTGTGTGTGTGTGAGGGAGGTCTGGGGATAAACACTCTTTACTAAGAAAGATCTTAGTGGTCTTTTCTTCCAGTCAGAAAAAATATGTATCTGGCAGTTTCTCTCCCATCTCTCTTTCTAATAACCTCAGAGTCATAGTCAACTGGCTGGTATGTGAAGTGTGAATGGCTTCTATCGCAGGGAAACATGACCTTGGCAAACAAATTGGAAAGACAGATAAAAAAAGATTACTTTCTCATTTCCACCACTGGGCTCACTCAGAATAGATTTTTATCCTGAAGCCTGAGTCCTTGGAACTGGTAGAAAACATTAAGTCTGGATCAATAAGTCCCCATAAATATCAATACAGGCCTTTTTTTCAGTCAAGAAAAGCTTCGCTCTATCACCACTGGGTGGTATGTCTCCTCTGCACATCATTAAACAGAGAGGGGTCAATTGTGGGGAAAAGCATAGGGAGCCCTACAAAGAAAATGAAATGTTTCATGCAGACACCTGTCTTTATCCCAGTGAACTATTATTAATATAGAACTAGGTTCCATCACTAAGGAAACAGTTTCTTTCTTCTCATCTCTGGTTGCTTACATGAGGGTTGTTATGGGCTTAATTGTGTACCTCCAAAAAAGATAAGTTGAAGTCCTAACATATTTTTGAAGTACCTCAGAATGTGACCCAATTTGGAAATAGGGTCATTGAAGATGTAATTAGTTAAGATGAGGTCAAACTTGAATCGGTAGGCCCTTAATCCAATATGATTGATGGCCTGATAAGAAGATGGTCATGGGAAGACAGAGACACAGGGAGAATGTCATGTGAAGATAAAGGCAAATATTGGAATTATGCAGAAAATGCAAAAGGTGCTACCAAGCTACCAGAAGCTAGGAAGAAGCAACAAAGGATTCCCTATAGGTTTCAGAGGAAACATGGGCTTATTTACAACTTATTTCAGAATCCGAGCCTCCAGAACTGAAAAGCTATACATTTCTGTTGTCTTAAGCCACCCAGTTTATGGTACTTCGTTATGGTTGCCCTAGAAAACTAATGTAAAAATCTTTGGATTTCAGTCAAGGCAATGGATTCAGTTTGTCAGTGTTCCGGTTTCTTGAAGCTATAGCTGTCATTTCAATGACATATGCCCAATATAGATTATAGCCATGATGGAAGCCCTGAAGTGTCAGCACCCTAAAAAGGGGAGGGTTATACAGAGCTGGTCATCCCTGGGCTCCAACCAGAAATCCCCTCCTTCCTTTCCTCAACCTGCCCTCACTCCACGGACCCCAGGAAAACACAGTTCCACATAAGTTACTCCCACTATTCATTTTATTAAATCCCTATATATCACAGTTGAAATTCCAAAATAGCAGTTCTAGGCTACCTACCAGATGTCTGTACTCCTGTTCATACTGTTTAACCTTTGAGCTGTTGGTAACCAGCTCTACAAAGTGCTAGGCAACCTAACCCTGGCTTTTAAGATTGTTTTGCATGTGTATGTGAGTGATCACAGAAGACTAAAATTCAAGGATGAGGAAGGAGGACTTTATACTACAGAAATGAAAGCAACCTTAACTAGAATAGTAAGTGCCACAAAGGCATTTCATTGCCTCATCTGTTACTAGTCATTCGGAGGTTCTGAGCAACCCGAAAAACCCTCCAGCTGACAAATAACAAGAACCCAAGAAGGGATATAAAAGTATATGGGGCTATAGCAGGCCTCAGATATCTGGGGGAAAAATATGCTGTTGCTTTTTTTCTTAGGTCAATGTCAATTCAAGTTGTAGGACCTGCAGTAAGAGAGCAGAGCGCCGCCCAGCCTTCCCTTCATCTCTTTAAGCTCTGAGATCCTGACAGCAAGTTTTGTTTTGTTTTGTTTTGTTTTTGCCATTTCACCTGGCTTTGAGTTGAGTTCACACTTCAGCAAATTCAAATGCTAAACCAGCTTGTTCCTCTAATCTACAATTTTTCTAACTGCCAACCATGTTCTTTGGAGTTTTCTGACTCTTCTTAGCTATAAAAGAAAAAATGCAACAGTCCAGTTACCTCCTTTCTTTCTTTCTCTTTTACTTTCACATAGAACACTTCACTTCTAATCACCAAATGTATGCAGGTTTTTCCCTACACCAAGCAATTCTCCATGACATCAGATGGAGATCTTGTAATCTACTCAATTCTAACACTATCTATGTGGAGACAGTGTCAGATCCCACAGGTTACAACCTCAGTCCCACGAGACTGCCCACCCCTCTTCAGATGCTAGTCGCAAGTAGTGGGTCCTCAGGTTATTCATAACTTCTGTCCGACCTGGCTACAAATTGGGGGTTCCCATGACCCCCCTCCTCAGGACTGATTAATTTGCTAGAGTGGCTCATGGAACTCAGGGAAACATTTACTTAACATCTTCTACCAGTTTATTCAAGCATGTGATAAAGGATATAGACTGAACAGCAAGATGAAGACATGCATAGGGCAAGATCTGGGAGGATTTGGAGTGCAGGGGCTTCCCTCCCCATGGATTTGGGTGTGTCACTCTCCCAGTATGGATGTGTTCACCCACCTGGAAGCTCTACAAACCCCAAAACCATTGGACTTATTATGGAGGCTTCATCACATAGGCATATCCATCATTAACTCCATTTTCAGCCCTTCTCCCTTCTCAAGAGAAGGAGGGTAGATCTGAAAATTCCAAGCTTCTAATCATGGCCTGGTCTTTTGATGACAAGCCCTGATCCAGGAGCCCACCCAGAGTTACTTCCTTGTAACTAAAGGCACTCTTATCACCCAGGAAATTATAAGAGTTTCAGGAGCCCTGTGTCAGGAACTGGGATCAAAGACCAAATATTAGAACAAAAGATGCTCCTAGAGCTCTTATCACTTAGGAAATTACAAGGGTTTCAGGAGCTCTGTGCCAAGAACTGGTAGTAGAAACCGATATATATTTTCTATTGTTTCACATTAGCTAAAGACATTTTTTTTTTTTTTTTTGGCAAGGTCTCTGCGATCATTGACTCCAGAAGTGGAGAGTTTAACACTAACCTATACATTTATGGCATCGTCAAAAAGCCATCCTTCATACTCTATTGACCTCAGTTTCCATGTAAAGCCAGTTTAGTTGGAGAAATAGCCCAAAGCTTAGACTCGTACAGAGAGGTGAGACATTATTTTTTATTTGTAGAGATTTTTATTAATAGGCCACAACCTTCTTTTCATTTCTCCAAACTATTATGCTTTGCATTGTGTAGGCCCCTCATTTGTCCTTAAAGTGGAGCATTTCTTTGTAATATAGCTTTATTGTTTTTTAGAATCTTCTTCCTTTTTTTATTGAGTTAAAATACACATAAAATATTTATCAAGTTAACCATTTTTCAATGTATAGTTAAGTGTATTAGTTTTTTTGTGCTAGCTTTTATATTAATGTTTATACTGTTTATTAGCCAATCCAGCTGACTACATACCAGATACTGTTCTAGATGATACAGATATAACAGTGAATAAGGCAGAGAAGTCTCTGGTGCTTGTGGAATTTATAGGCCAAGGCAAACTGTTGCAAATTGTTAAAGCTAAACACAATGTTAAACCACCATCAGTGGTTTTCAATCTTGGCTATACTTTAGAATCTCCTGGAAAGCTTTAAAACACCCAATGCCAGGACTTCTGGTACCAGACATGATAGAACAGCTTGAATTAAAGAAATCCTTATACTGAAAATAACTTTAAAAGCTAAACAAAGTACACAGCTGTGTGAAATCACTGGAGAGAAACCAACTCTGGTAGGACTTGAGGGACTAATTCCTGAGAGAAGGGAAATACTGCTTCATATTCACACTGGCTTTTTTCCTTGAAAGGCAAAATCCCAGAGAGGTAAGAACTATAAAAAAAGCAAACTTTAAAGTCTTGTGCAATTCCCCCTCAAAGTATTGGATAACTGCTAAGCTATGCATGTACAGGGCAAGGTTCCAAGAAACTCAGCAAAAAGCAGCAGATGAAAGCTAAACTGCTGAGCAGAGTCTTCAGTGGTCACACAGTGCTAGGAAGATGGAGGTTGGAATTCCCCCTCAGGGTGCTGAGTCCTAGGTAAATACCTTGCAGTTTCATAACCCATAGAAGGGCTACCGTCTAGGAGTAGGGGATACACTCAGGAATGAAGGCAAAATGAAAATAGACCAGCCCTAATAAAGCCTAAAACCAGTCCTCGACAGGATTGCTGTGATCTTCTGGCTTCGTATATATTGGCCCAAAGATGTATTAGCCCTCTTTGGAGAAAGATAATACCATTCAGAAACCATAATTTTTTAAAAAGATTTTATTTATTTATTTGACAGAGAGACACAGTGAGAGAGGGAACACAAGCAGGGGGAGTGGGAGAGGGAGAAGCAGGCTTCCCACTGAGCAGGGAGCCCGAAGTGGGGCTCGATCCCAGGACCCTGGGATCACCACCCGAGCCGAAGGCAGACGCCCAATGACTGAACCACCCAGGCGCCCAACTATAATTTTTAATGCAGAATGTTTGGCACTTCATTTTTTTAAAAAAGTAACCAAATTATTAAAAGTCAAAAGAAAATAAACCTATAGGTACTTCAGTTATTTTAAAGTACCTAATATCTCTAATATCTATAATTAGTATGTTCAAGACATAAAAAAGAAGAATCAAATGGAAATTCTAGAACTGAGATACTGTTAACTGCAATTAAAATTTCAATACATAGATTTAACAGTAGATTAGACACAGGTGAACAGAGAATTAATGAATTGAAAGGTCAGTGTAAAATATCAAGATTAAAATTCAGAAAAGCATCCTGATGCCCGGAATTTTGAGGAATGGGGCACAGGCATCAGTAACGTTCCTAGGCTTCCATTAAGAAGCCATTGCACAGCCTGTCAAGAATCTCTGCACAAGAGAGTTTCAAACAGGGGGTGATATGCTTTGGACTGATATTTTTAAATAACCACTGGATCCTGCGAGGAGAATAAAATGAAGGAGATAATGTAGAAGCAGAGAGATCAGGTAGGGTGATCTAGCACTCGAGTGCTGTGGTCTAGACAAAGAGATGGTGGTGACTCTGTAGTGGCATATAAATAAGAACCAAGGTAAGCAAGGATGGGATCATACAGGACTTGCTGATAGACCAGTGAGAGGTGGGGATGAAAGAAGAGGAGTTCTTGTAGAACTAAGTGATTCACATCCAGGAGCAATTTTTTAGGGGACACATGGCAAGATCTGGAGACATGATGACTAATCTCCTTAAGGCTCTAACAAAGAATTATCTGGTCCAAAAAGTCAACAGAGCTGCTGTTGAGAAACCCTTGTTCAACTCCTTAAACAGGTATGCCTTGCCTCCACAAACTAGCTTTCCCTTTATGTATATGTGTTTTCAACTAAACTGTAAAATTCTAGAGAGCACAGACCGTATCTCTCACTTCTGTATCTTCGCCTGTCCTGCCTCATACATTAAAAAAAATTAATAAGCCTTATTTTTTTACAGCAGTTTTAGGTTTACAGAAAAACTGAGTGGAAAGTACAAAGAATTCCTATATACATCTTCCACCCACACAGAATATTTCCAATTATTAACATGCTACATTAGTGGTGCATTTGTTATAACTGATGAACGAATATTAGCATATTATCATTAACTGAAGTCCATAGTTCATATTACATTTTTATACAAATACCTCTCGACGAAATAATGTTGCCAACTAATTTAATCATTTGTCAAGGGACATGACAATAGAAAGGAAGAAGGTAACAACCAATAATTTTTTTTGGGGGGGACTACCAATACTTGAATACCAATTATATACCAAGCACTATGTAAGTCAATTTATATATATATAATTTATATATATTTATATGTAATATTATATGTATTCATGTCAATAACTGTGAGTTGGGTAGTATAAATCTCAATCTTAAGGATGAGGAACTTTAGGCTCAGAAATTTTACATTATTTGTATAAAGGCACACAGCTAGTAAGTGGGGAAGGTGGAACACATCAGGGCCCATATTTGACTAGTTATGCCAAATACTACTTTTTTCTTTTTTTTCTCACATTTCCTGTTTTAAAATGTCTTCACCTGCTTCTGGTGCACAGTCCCAAGGAGTGAGCAGTCCTACAAGTCCTTTTCCAGCCTTGCCTCTCAACTCCACCAGTGGAGGTCCATGTGGTTCCAGTCTGTGCCAAGTGGCTGCCCCACCCTTGATACTTTTAAGCCAGGCTAACAGGCTAACACACCCACACAAAACCGTAAAATCAGCTGCAAATGCTAGCAGATGTTCAACAGTCTCTCAGCTCCCACTCTCACCTCCCTTCTGATCCTGGCTCATTCTCATCAATCCAGTGCTGAACTCTCAGCTCTCTCTATACCCACCCTGTACCCTGGATTAGAACTCTTACTGATTTTTCCTTGAAGGCTTTCTTGTCTGTGTTTCCCAGCATGCTTTCTGGCTTAGTTTGAATTTTTTGCTCTGGTATCTCTCCTTGTCTCAGATGTGTCATGGAAAGGTACAGTTCATTTCCTCTCAGACCTAGGTCTGGTCTGGAATCTTAGCTGAGGGTGAGCTTCACTCTCAGAATGTTATAGGTGTTAAGATTGGATGGTGTTGACGGATCAGATGAAATGTGGGAGGGGCTGGAAGGCCTGCTCTAGACCAGAAATAGTTCATTAACATTCTCTCTGCCCTCTGCCTTAGGAGGTGCTGGAAGTTAGAAACAGCCCACACCAGAGCACCAATGCTCCAATCAGCAGGAGCTGCCTCGGTAGTTCTGTATTCCCACCCACCTCCTTCACATCTTTGTTTTTGTATGCATTAGTCTTCTCCCTCTAAATTATAAATTCCTGTGGGAGCAAGAATCATTTTCATTTCTAACCATAGTTTCCTTTCCTCAAAATTCCAAGGTCTACATAAATCTTTTGAACTTCTATAAAGCACATTGTTCTCTTCTGCTTCTTTTGAATGATACTGAGAACCCCCGTTTTTTGCCTCTCTCTGTGACATTTCACTGTAAATGGATTCACCACTGTCATCAAAGCACTACTGAATACCCTACAGGAACGTCAGCATGGGGTCCCAGAAATGGATCTTGTTTTTGTTCCCTTTCCTGAGCTTCTCTCTAGTAACATTGGGAGAAATGAAATTTATCTAACAGAAAATTTCTTCTCATCAACTACAGATAGTGCTTAGGTGCCACCTCCACAGGGCCAGGAGTTCATTGGATTTTCCTTCTTTCCTTCTCTCCCCATGCCTACCCTTCCTTCCATTTTCCTTCCCTTCCCTCCTTTTCTGTAGTGCTGTTGATGTCCCCTTACATTCAACTGGTTTCAGGAGAATGGTGGGTGAAAAAAATCACAATGTTTAGGTGAGATTCTCTTCTTAAATTTTTGGCTTCCATTTATTCTAGACGTTTTGTTTCTTCCTCTCCCAAGTCAGTCTAGTCATTTTGTGCTATTTCTGGCAGCTCATATGCTTAGGGGGAAAATGCAATTGAAGGGGAGGAATATAGAATTTTCTGCTTATGAAATAGGATAAGAAAGTAAAATTTGGTTAGTCAGGCTCCTGAATAAAACACCAGACCTTGGATGAAACATGTTCTCTTTAAAAAAGAGTGAGAGAGAGAGAGAGAGAGAGAGAGAGAGACTGTTAAGCATACCAGACATAAAAGGTAGATAAAACACAATATACAACTTTCTAAAAAGATTTTATTTTTTATTTGAGAGAGAGAGCATGAGGCGGGGGAAGGGGCAGAGGGAGAAGCAGACTCCCCACTGAGTAGGGAGCCCCTACACGGGGCTCGATCCCAGAACCCTGGGATCATGACCTGAGCCAAAGGCAGATGCTTAAACAACTGAGCCACCCAGGTGCCCCATACAATTTTAAAAAATAATGTGTAAACACAAAGGGTTACACATTGATGGAACTCTATCCAATACCTTTCCATCAAAGGTATTCCTCTCCTTAAATGATACTTAGGCCAAAAATTTTACAGTCATCCTTGATTCTTTTTTCTCATACCCATATCCAATCAATCAGCAAATCCAGTTACTTCTACTTCCAAAAGCAGAAAAATGGACCCCTTCTCTCCACCTCAACTGTGCCATCAAGATGCAAGCCACTAACATCTCTTGCCTGATTACTGCAAAAGATTTCCCTGCTTCCACCCTTGACACTCTTTACAATCTATTTTCAAACACAGTGGCCAGAATGATCCTTTCATATGACTAACTCAGCACCTGAGGCTAGCTCTTCCGTTCAAAAACCTGCAATGGCTCCCCATGTCACCTAGCACAGAGGTTGGCAAACCAGAGCCTGGAGGTTAAATCTACTCACCATCTAGTTCTGTAAAGTTTCATTGGAATACAGCCATGTCCACTGACTACATATTATCTATTACAGCTTTCATGCTACAACAGCAGAGTTGAGTATTTGCAATGGAGATCCTATGGCCCATAATGCCTGAAATATTTACTATCTGGCTCTTTAAAGAAAGTTTGCCAATTCCTGACCTAGCACATAATGCTCTTTAAAACCCTACTGACAGCTCTACCTCTCTGACCATACTGTTTATTCTGTTTCAGCTGCAGTGTACTTGCCACTTCTCCCCAGAGACACCAGGTATATTGTATTAAGACCACTGCACTGGTTATTCCCTTTGTTTAATATGCAACTTCCTCAGATATTCAGGTGGCTTACTCTTTTATCACTTTTAAATCTTGGCTGAAATGTCACCTTCTCAATGAAGCCTACCCTTATCGTTCCACTTAATTTTGCCAACTACATACCCCTGTGACCTGTCTTAACCCCCACATCTTCTTATTTTTTCCATAGCACTTAACATCCTTTTAACACAATAATTTAATAATTTAATTTTAACATTTTTTTGTCCCTCCTTGTGGACTATATTCTCCACAAGGGGCTCTTGTACCCTATGTACTTTTAGCAGTGCCTGGTACATAGCAGGAATGTAATAAATGCTGGTCGAATGGCATGATATTGAAGAAACAGAAGATTACCATGTCTCTGAATCCCTCTATGTGGTCTTCTGTAATCACACCCCTACCTGCCCTCCTCTCACGGAAATAATCTTTGAGTAATTTTTTAATCATTTCTTTGCTTTTCTTTAGAGTTCCATCAAATTTTATATATCCCCATAAAACATACGCTTAGTCTAGCCAGCTTTGTAACTTTATAAATTGAATAATACTTGTATGTGTCCCTCTGAAACTTCCTTTCCCCCCCCAACATTGTTTATAACATTTGTTCATATTAATGCATATAGTTACACTAACTTTCATTACTGGGCAGTGTTACAGTGTGTAGTACACCACAATTCACCTATATTTTCTACAACATACATATTTAGGTTACTACACTGTCAGGAACATTCCATATACATTTTCTCTAGGGTTCCTACCTACCAGTGGAATTCCTGGCTTGCAAACATTTACATATTCAGCTTTATTGGGTAATACAAAATTGTTTTCTATAGGGTTACACAAATTTATACCTCTACTAGCAGTATAAGAGAGTTCTATTCTATAGCTCCATATCCTCACTAACATTTGGTTCTGTCAGATTTCTTATAGTGGTGGTGTATAGTGGTAATTCACTGTGGTTTTAATTTGCATTTTTCTGTTCACCAAGAAATTGAGAATCTTTTCATATGTTTATGAGCCATTTGTTATTCCTTTTCTGTTTAATGCCTGTTCATTTTTTTTTCCTATTGGATGGTTTTGCATTTTCTTACTGAGTCACAGAAGCAAAAAGCATAATTTTCTCAAAGTGTTAAATTTAAGGATGATTGCACCACACAGCATCACAATGCCTGAGGGCAAAACTGTCTTAAATTCTAATATAATCAATAATGGGGAACAATGATCCTGACTCACCAAGAACAGTTTATATAATACTTGTTGGCTAAGCATTAAATGAAGAAATAAATATTCAACAGAACATGTTAAAAGTGTGGTCCTGGTTTAAGTTAGCCAAATAAATAATATCTTTGAGGAAGATTTTAATTAAAAATAGGTAAAATGAAAATAAGGGTGTGTGCATAAATGAGGTTGTGTTTATGAATATATGCTGGATATAGTCATCTTTAACTCCTTTTTTCACTGTTAAAAAGACTTTTTTCTTTTACAGTTTCAGACAGAAACAATGATGAAAACTGACATTAATAATTTGTAAAGTAAATATCAACATTTTTTCCAAGGGTTATGTTAATGTACACCCCAGCCAAATTACATTTACCACAATTCCAAATGCAAATCTAATCGTTCTTCTATCTTAGAGTGAATGATACCCATTCATTGCTAAAATGGAATATTGTTCCAAGGAACTGAGAAATAAATCCCATGACACTCTGTTGCTGGACATACTGTTCTCACTTGGGAAACATTTAAGCTATTCATGTATGTCCTCCATTTTGTTTAGTTGAAAAGGGATTTCCTGTCCATGTATCTATGTTAGAAAACAGGATAGACCTTATTCATTACACAGCCTAAGCCAGGGAATTTTAGTTTCTTTATCCGTTATACCTAGTAAAGACATTGTTTTATAACAGGTTAAAAAAAATCACAGAAAATTCAGTATCTCAATATTTATTGTTAATTCTAACTCCAGCCTTTTTATCTACTTAAAGTAGATGTCAAACAGTAATTCTAATAAGAAATAAAACAAATCTGAAAGTGACTTTTGAACTTGTGACTATAGAGCATATTAGAAAATATTATTTAAATAAAATTATTTTAACCATTTAGGAATAGAGAAATAAATTTCCAGTTTGAAAGGGTCCAGTGACAATCAAGCACAATAAACTAGACCTACATCAAAACATATAACTGTGAAATTTGAAGACACTAGAGTTAAAAAGAACATGTTTAAAGTTTACAGTGATTATAAACAAAACAAAAAACAGTTCACCTAGGAATTGCTGAGTAACACCTGACTATAACAGCAACACTGGAAGCAGGAAGATAAGAGTAATGTCTTAAAATCTGGGGGAAAATATTTCTAACCTGTAATTCTTTCCCAAGTCAAACTATCCATCAATTGTTAGAGCAGAACAAATACATTTTCAGATATGCAATGTGTCAAAAACAAAAGCCATTCTTCCCTTTTCAGAAAACACTACTGGAGAATGTGTTTCTCCAAAATGAGGGAGTAAAACAAGTAGAAAGGAGATATGGAATCCAGAAAACAGAGAATCCATTACTAGAGTGAAGGAAAAGTATCCTAGGATGGTGACAGAAGATAAGATTCCAGGAATTCAGTTACATAGTAGGTCTAGAGTACCTAGCCCAGTTTAGAACAAGAGGATGAAGGACTCTAGAAGAAAGGTTTTCCATAAACTGAGAGATTATCAGACATGTCCGAATGTTGTAAAAGGATACCCATAGTTTTGTATAGATTTTGGGATAAATTAGTGGTACTAGGAAGAAAACTAGGCAAATAGGAAAGCAATGAAATTATTACCTTCAGGGAAACAAACAAAAAAATTGCATAAGGAAGGAAAGAAATGCTATTGTTTGTATTCACATTTATTATCTGACTTAACTATGAGTAACAATGTAAAATTTGAATATCTAACCAAAATTTATGATCTACTATATAGGAAAATCTACTATTTAGGAAAGATGAAAGAAAAGGTGTGTTTGTGCATTTGTCTATGGCAGGAGTATTAAATCCTTCTTTCCTATATCAATAGTTACTAACTAAAAGTCAATAGATAATAACCAAAAGTCAGTAGATAATAATTCAAACTTCAAAAATAATCAAGAATTGTAGTGTAAGGCTGTTGTTTAGATATGTGGAGGTAAATTCCCAAAGAAACAGAAGTGTTGAAAGTGGTTGACTGAAATTGGGGGTGGAGGATGGAGAGGGGCTAACTTTTCCCCCATAAGACTCAAAATTATTAGTCTTTTAAATTTACATGTTCAACTTAGATAAAAATAAAAATTATTCAATAATACAATCAAGTAAAATAAAAGTATTTTACCTAAAACACTCTTATGACAAGTATCAGGTACAGGGGAGTCTCGGGGGCCTGGAAAAATAAAAGTCCAGGCGTGGAGATAAGTAATGGATCAGCAGTCTAAGGGGCTTTGCCCAAGGTTAAATTACTTACTGGAGACAAACACACTGCTAGCACTCAGTGTTCTGAGTTCATCATACTTTAGCTTACCCTACATGAAGGAGTTTTCAGAGTATTATTAAATATTCATCCATAGAATTTTATTCCTTCTGGAGGATACAGCATAAACATTAATGAGAAACGGGAATATAGTCTCAGAACTGACGTTTCTTGAGCACCTACTATATGACATCCACTTAAGATATCTTAACCAGTTCTATTTCCACAACAATCTGATGAAGTAGTAGTCATCCCCATTTTACAAAGGAGGAAACTGAGGCTTCTAAGGATAAATTACCTTGCTCAAGATCACACGGGTAATAAGTGTGAATCTTGGCTTAGAACCCAGGTTTGTTTAATGCCCAAACTTAAGTCCTCTCAGCTTCTCTTCCTTATGTGACTACTGAGGAGCATGAAGGTTACAACAATCAAGGATCACTACTTGTATATCATAAATAGGTCCAGTGGTAGGTGTACCACCATCTGGCTTAGGTTGGTGGGCGGCTGGATAGGGTACCTTGCCCCTACCTACTGCGTATCATTGACTTACCGCGTTTTATCACAGTTAATCATTTGTACATCTCTCTCTCCAGACTGAAGAGCTTTGCCAGGACGGACAGTGAGTCCTATTCAACTGTACATGCTCAGCACCTAGCACAGGGCTTGCCACAGAGTAAGTGTTCAAGAAATATCTAGTGAATGAACCTGTTAGTTTCAGGCTAAGGCACTAAGGGTATTTCATGTTCCTTCTGGACAAACTTGACTAAGCCTAATTCTCCATCTTTAGTCAATCCAGATGGTTAATGGTCTAATTAGAAAGCACCAAAGAGGGGCACTGGGTGGCTCAGTCAGTTAAGCGTCTGCCTTCAGCTCAGCTCACGATCTCGGGTCCTGGGATCAAGCCCCACGTCAGGCTCCCTGCTCAGTGGGCAGTCTGCTTCTCCCTCTCCCTCTGCTGCTCCCCCTGCTTGTGCTCGCTTGCTTGCTCCCTCTTTCAAATAAATAAATAAAATAAATCTTAAAAAAAAAAAGCACTAAAGGGGGCTCAGTAAGTTGAGTGTCTGACTCTTGATTTTGGCTCAGGTTGTGTGAGCATGTGTGGGGCTCCATGCTCAGTAGGGAGTCTGCTTCTCACCCTCTCCCTTGCCCTCTGCCCCTTCCCCTATCTCACACCTGCGCTTTCTCTAAGGTAAATAAATCTTTTTTAAAAAGGCATTAAAGGGCATTATTAATCAAACAACAATGTTTTTAAATCCTTTCTCTGAAGTAGTGGTTTTTATAATTTTAGTGAATGATCAGCTTCTTTTATTTTTATCTGAAGTCAACAGTTTCATAGACCCCTCAGTCTGTTCTATCTTCTCAATTTTGAATCATCCAGGCTGAAAGCTGGAGCTCACCCTTGATTCCAGCCTCACTTTTCCCTCCATATCTACTCAAACTTGAAGCCTCACTAATTCCACCTCGTTAATGTGTCCCTTCTCCTCATTCCCATAATCTTAGCTCAATCATATTTCACCTGGAGGGAGGCAGAGTCTTTTTTCAATCTCCTTTTCCCCAGGTTATTCCCATACCAAACAAGAGGGGGAGAACTTAAGAGGAGAATGAAGGAGAGCAATTAGTTCTGACTAGAGGTGATTTATATGAGAGAACCCAGAATAATCACTGGCAAAAATAGAATCCCAAAACATGTTTGAGGATTTTGGCTTTTTTTGTTTGTTTGTTTGTTTGTTTTGGTGCGGAGTAGGGGTCAGGAAGTTGGTCTGGACAGGGTGAAAATTAAGCAGGCCTTGAAAGAGAAAATCCCTGTGCCTAAGAAATTTATTTTAATATTTTCTGTGATAAAACAGGTGCCATTTGCCAAAGGCTGAATTTTGCTTCTTTGCAAAATGAAATATATAACCTACCTCACAAAACAGAACTGCCATGACCAATGCATTATATCACTTATGATAAGTATGTTGTATTTTTCTGTGGAACAAACTTGGTCTCATGCATAATAGTCATAAATCATGGAGCAAGGGTGTATTTCAAAAGAAAAGTGACATCTATAATTCAAAGGCAGTGGCTTTTAATTTAAGTGAGAAGTTAGGGGGAAAGTGTCCGTGTGGGAGCTTGCCATTTGTCCACTCTCCCTTCCTGCTAAAACAGCAGTTCTTCATGTAGTTATTCACTTCTTCCTGAGTACAAGTGTTCTGTCTGTTCTTTAAATAGTCCTTATGGTGTTCTGAGTAACCCTGAGAGCCACCGAAGGACACTGAAACCAAGACTTCTTTCTGATCTTAACAAAGGAATTGAATTATTGGTTCTTTCTCCCTCATTCTCATTCACCTTCCCACACACACACACACACACAAATATATATATATATATATAATGCTTCTGTATTGGCAGGGCTAAAAGAAGTATGTCAGATTCAATTTCCTTTCAATCTTATGAGAGGAGAGTGAGAAAGTTTAAAAAGCAAAGTTGAAGCTATGATTAGATAAAAGGGTGAGATAAGACAAAAATTTGTGGTGCTGTGCTGTGCTCTGGAGGGGTTAGGTGTTTCCAGGGCTCAGGGATGGCCCTGCGCTGGTGAGCTGTTAGGCAGCCTTGAACCCTGGCTGGGTTATCTCCTTCCTCATAGCTGTGTCAATTGATGTATGTCTGTGCTGAGTTGTTAGAACATGAAGTTATCATCAGCCATAGAATTATACTAGTAGTAACAGTTAAAGTAATCATTAACACTTATTGAATGCCCACTCTGTGCCAGGCACTGTAGTTATTTATGTCTTTATATACCTAATGTAATTCTTAAAATAATCCTATGAAGCAAAGATAATTATTGTCTGCATTTTGCCCATGAGGAAACTGAGGCTGAGAAAGGATAAGTTCCTTGCCCAAGGCCACTGAACAATCAAGAGAAGAGCCAAAACCTGACTCCTTAGGATATCTATTCCCTGACCCACAGCTTACTTGAGTGAAGTGAATGGAGCTGCTGGATGTTAAACTTGGCAGGACATTGCTGCCACTCTTCCTGATGACTTGACTCTAACTGGAAAAATTTTCAACTGGGATTTTGGAACAACATGGCTGCTGTCGTTCTACTGTCTTACACAAAAGCAGACAGGGTTGAGTGGAATGATGCTTAGGCTGGTGGCCTGGGACTGAGCAGAAGTAGAAGTAGGTGCTATGAGTAGGGTTAAATTGGAGTTCCTAGGTACTTCACTAAATATTGTGCTAGAGGAAGTGTGACATTGGGCACATTTGAAGATGGTTTTGAGAATGAAAATTGGCTAATGTGTTAGGATAGTAGAAGGCAGATACAGGCACCAAGCTTGAGTGAAGAAACAGAAACATTTGTATCTTCAAATAACAGAGGTAGTTTTCACTTTAGAACAGCAGTTCTCCATTTTGGCCTCACCTTGCAATCACATCTATAGTTCACCCTCTTGGAGAGCTATTAAAAAAGGCAGATGCCCAGGGCCTGCATATGCTGAAGTCAGCTTTATACTGACTTGCAGGCTGAATGTTAGCAAATCTCAACTCCATGTCCAGTGGTATCACATTTGTTGCTTGAATTTATGGAAGTATTTATACCACGGAAACTGGCAAATGCTACAGATCGGGGTCTTGGGAGAGCCAGTTGCTAACATTTACCAGTATACTACTTCCTGGGTCCTCCCTCAAAGATTTAATTGGCATCATTTCGAGCATGTTAGAAATGCAGAATCTCACCACACCCCATGACCCCTGGGCTATTAACTCTGCACTCTAATAATATGGGCACAATAAAATCCATGAAGCACAGGTCTAAAACATTGGTAACAGGCAGTTGCTTATAGTCCCCTGACCTAATCATATAAAAATGAAAAGACAGAAGCAGAGAGTAGCAATGAAAGGAGAAGGGCACATTGGGGAACATGAAAAAGGCACAGCCAGCCTACAGAACAGAAGTAGCTGGGAACCATCTGCAAGGCTAGGCTGACATCTAAGGTCTTACTTCTCTGTTCTTATTAACTACAAATATCCTACTTGTGTCTTTTTACAATCATCTTTGATATTCCTTTAAAGAACTATGAAAAGATGCAAAAGAGAAATATGTAGCTTATTTAATACTATATTTCACAGCACTGCCTTTTTAAAGCATTCCTACTAAGCTCATAAAACCTGACAAGATGGAGTCCCAGGAGACAAAGCATCAAGGATAAGGCTAGGTGTACCCAGGATGAATAATGACTTCACATTGTCCTTACATAGGTTCTAGAATTGAAATGTTTTTACCAGGTATCCCTTCACACTCAAACAATATTTCTTACTTGGTTTCAGACAGTTGGGCTCTGCTAATGTTGAGCTGAGGAAAGCCTAACATGAGAGGAGATCTCTCTGTAACTTTCTGGGTCTAGCTCATAAGCAGTTTAGTGAAAAGGCTTAGAAATGTTCCAACCTACATCCAATGAAATATTGAACACTCAGTGTTGAAAAGAATTATGAAATCATTAAGTCTGGGAGACTCTTTAGAAATCCAACCTGAATCATCATTGAACCCCAAAAAGATCTGTTTCCCTCAAGGAGCATGCAAATAATTTCCTGATTCTTTTGTCATCTTCCACCGAAGATGGAGAAGGAACGTCATTTATTCACACAATAGACATTTACTAGGCACTTGCTCTATGCAGAATCTCACCACACCCCATGACCCCTGGGCTATTAAATCTGCACTTTAATAATATGGGCACGATAAAATCCGTGAAGCACAGGTCTGAACTAAATACCTAGGATACAAAGATGAATGAAATAGGTCTCACTTTTATTGATTCATGGATTTATTGATTCATGGATGATCCGAAAGACACATTGCTGCAGCCATCCACTCCCTGAACTACCTTAGTGTGCCTACCAAAACTTTCAAAACAGAAATCAGAAATCTGAAACTATTTCTCACTGGAAAAAGACTATGGTTGGCTCAGAATTTCTAAAGAACTATATCATTTTAGCAGAAGAGAAAAATTATTTTTAAAATAGTGAAATGAATGAATAAATGCAGATATGACAACTCTGGGATTATTTCATCAGAAACATTTTAATTGATCGGCCAAGTGTGGCAGCATTGACCTCTTAATCTGCATGTTGGCATTTTCTGGTTGAAAAATATAATTCAACTTGCCTGACTTTTTTGTCCTTAGACAAAGTCTTAGCATGAGATAGCTTGTAGGACCAGAGGTGAGAGATGGATAGGAATCCATTCTATGCACAGGCTGTTCTGCCAGACAGGATTAGAAGCTAAAGGTAAAACCAACCAGCAAACAAACAGGTTATTTCCAAAGTAAAAAAAAAATAAATAACATTCCAGTTTGTCACTACAGTCTTTTCAGAGGAGAATTCAGAATTTGAGCAGCTTCCTACATGAACACATTGAACACACTGCACTGATTTATGCCATCAGCTATTTGACCTGAGAACATGACCTTAAAAAGTAACCATCCTCTAAGACTTTTCTATTTGTTTATGCTCTATAAAGCATCTTTTCTCCCTCTAGTGACCCCAGCTGTGACTTGGGCCACTTAAGAAGTCGGAGATCCCTTTGTTAAACACTGGAAAGTCAGCATTCCTGCATAGACACAAAGGAGTGTGCCAGCTACCCCCTCCTCTTATTTGCACAGTTCATTCAACAACAACACAACACACTTTTTCCATATGTAACCTCAGATGAGACTGCGGATTCCTAAACTGTTTACAACATAACGTGAAATGGCCTGCAAGCCAGTCCAAAAGTATGTCACCTGGATCATGTCAAATCATATCCTCCCCCTCTTCCGCCCACCCCCCGTGGAGCAGAGGCCTTCATTTGGCCTGAAGTTTGCTTGGCAGGCAGAGTGGACTTGTTGCTCCAGCTGTGTCTGATAAGCAGATGACAAGATAAAACATTATCTTCATTTGAGTCCTTCACTAACTAGCACAGTGTAGCAAATCAAAGGCCTCAATGGACTGGGCCCTGTATCTGTGCAATCTTGATTCAAGGCAGTAAGTGCAAATACTACTCATTTTTTAGTAAATCTGTGAAGCAAACTTCTAATTCATCTTGCTTATAATTCATGAGTTATAAACATGCTGAATAAAGTATCACAACATCCTTGAAGCTATCTTCTCAAAATTGGGAACACAGCTGTGTTTTGTTTTGTTGTTTTGCTCTAGAGGTATATATAGAAATAGTCAGAAATGAAATCAATTCATTGATAGTGAATTATTATTACCAAATAATTACTAATTTTTGCTAAGCTTTACATCCTGTAAGGCGTGTTTGCATCCATTACTTCTCATAATTTTCACAAGCCTGTCAAGCATGTCTCAATATGATATAGGTCATGGATTGGCTTGAACCCTGCTACAGAACTTACCAGATGAGTTACCTGAGGCAAGATACCTAACTTGGCCAAAGGCTCAGTTTCATCATCATGAAATGTGGGTTAATAAAATTTAAGTCATAGGAATCTGTGAGGATTAAATTAGATAATCTTTGCTAAATTGTCTTATAAGTATTACATGAGATAATTATGTAAAGCTGTTAGCACAGTGCCTGTCATATGGCTTATGCCCGTTAAATGGTAATTCTTACTATTATTAGACTGGACAGGATAGATGACTACATTCAGAGATGGTGAGTGAGTGCTCGAGGACACATAATCTGTTATTCCAAACACAGGACACCAGAACCCAGGCCTTTCGTTTCTGACTCCTGTATACTTCTGTACACATGGAGTTTTTCTTCATGCAAATGGTACTGTCCTAGATGCAGCAAGGGATGAAAATAAATGTTAAAAACACAGTCCAGACTTCTGCTTCAAGGCAAGATGAAGACATAGGAACTAGACTTACTCTCCTGCTCAAACAGACAGAATATATAAAATAACAGTTTTCAAGACATTAGGCATCAGGCAATGAAGTATAGTGGTCTTTGAAAGATGGAAGAAAATAAGGTGTGAGCCCTATAATTATCCCAGCTTTATACTTTGAGAGAATTTCCTGGGTGTGGTGTAGGAAGTGGAAACCGAGGGGGGCTCGCAAAGGACATCCTGAGGTAAGGAGATGTAGCTAAGAGCCTGGGGAGAGGAAAGCAGTAAGTTAGTAGGACAGAGTACTAGAGAGGACATAGCTACACGGAGAGAAAACTCTGGAAATCTACAGAGGGGTCTCCTTGAGCATTCAGCTGAATACTGATCAGTGCTTGTGTGTAAAGAAATCAATAACAGAAAGATATCTGGAAGATCCCCAAATATTTGGAAACTAAATAACACACTTTGAAATAACCTAGGGGTCAAAGAATAACTCAAAAAAGAAATTAAAAAAATATTTTGAACTGAATAAAACTGGAAACACAACATATCAAAATTTGTAGGATGCTGTTAAAGCAGTACTGAGGGGGAAATTTATAGTATTAAATGCCTATATTAGAAAAGAAGTAAAGTCTCAAATCAATGACCTCCGCTTCTACCTAGTAAACTAGAAAAAGAAGGGCAAATGAAACCCAAGGTAATTGCGGAAGAAAGAAAATAATAAAGATCAATGAGGAAATCATTGAAATAGAAAACAGCAAACACTAGAGAAAAATCAATTAAACCAAGCACTGGTTCTTTGAGAGCAATAAAATGTATAGAAGTTGCTAGCTAGACTGATCAGGAAAAGAGTAGAGGATACCAATTACCAACATCAAGGAGTACAGAAACGACATCATTACAGATTCCTCAGATATTAAAACTATGATAAGGGACTGTTATGACAATTTCATGCCAATAAATCTGCTGACTTAGATAAAATGGATACATTTCTTCAAAGACAAACTACTAAAGCTTACTCAAGGAGAAATAGATAACTTGTTTGGCCCTATACTTATTAACTAAGTTGATTTTGTAGTTAAAAACCATTCCACACAATAAACTCCAAGCCCAGACAGCTTTGCTGGTAAATATTTATGGAAGAAATAACATTAATTGTGTATAAACTCTTCTGGAAAATTGAAAAGGAAGGAATACATGCCAACATGTTATATGAAGTCACACCCTGATACAAAAAGAGACAAAGACATTATAAGAAAACTACACAAACAACAACAAAACTTAGCAAACCGAATCCAATAATATGTAAAGAGAATAATACATATGTCCCAGGAATATAAGGTTGATTTAACATTTAAAAAAAATCAATGTAAGTAACCATATTAACAAACTAAAAAGTAAAAATTATATGATAATCTCAGTAGTTGCAGAAAAAGCATTTTAGACAAAATCCAATATCAATTATTGGCCAAAACTATCACAAATCTAGGAACAGAGGGAACTTCTTGACTGGATAAAGGACATCTACAAAAAAAAAAAAAAAAAAGCTTTAAGTAAAAATCTACTACATAAAACAGACAAGATCAAGCGGTTTTGATGAGGCAAAGTTCAAAGTCCCATCCCCAGCCCTCCTTTCCTGTGGAGCCCTCCTTTCCTGTGGAGCCCTCCTTTCCTGTGGAGAGGGCAATGTCACCTGTCTCCGAGGGTCCAGGGCCTTGATCTGAAAATCCCGCTACTGGGCTGTGGGGACCCATGGAACCAGGTCATCACTAAATAGTTATTGACACACTACTCTGTGTGACGGTTGTGTCTTTCCTGAGTTTTAATTTGACTTAAAGATTGGTGCAAAAGTATTTTTGCACAATACAATGCACATTTACCTGTATTTTAAAGAACAAAATGTGAGATGTAAAAGAAAATTTAGGCTCGCAGCAGGTAGGCTCAAGCCAACAGGGTAGGTACTCATTTTCCTCTGTTATCAGGGGTTCCAAAGTGAAGAGGCTTGAGAAGCACTAAATGAATCTAAATGAATCATCATGTTGCAGATAAGGACCCAGATGGTTTATAAGATTTATTTGAGGTCAGAGTTAGATAGTGGGTAACTCTTTATGAGGTATTCTAAAGGCCTACTACTTCAGACATATCTGGAAAAAATGTGATCTGTTCAAGGAGTAAAAAATTAAATTAAGAACTTTCCATAGACCTGGGGGCGGAGCAAGATGGCAGAGGAGTAGGAGATCTGGATTTCGTCTGGTCTCAGGAATTCAGCTGGATAGGGATCAAACCATTCTGAACACTTACGAACTCAACAGGAGATCGAAGAAAAGAATAGCAACAACTCTCTGAACAGAAAAGCGACCACTTACTGGAAGGTAGGACGTGCGGAGAAGTGAATCGGAGGCGATATTCCGGGAGGATAGACGGCGGGGGAGGGGGCCTCCATCGTCCAATTCTGGCAAGTGATAGAGCCACGGAGCACAAAATCAGAACTTTTAGAAGTCGGCTCCGCTGAGGGACATTGCTCCGGTGGCTAAGCGGGGGTGGAACCCTTGCGGGACAGTGTGGTCTCAGGACCCTCGGGGTCACAGAAAGACCAGGGGTGCCTGAGTGCAGCAGAGCTCCCAGGTATCGGAGCGGGGAAGCCGGCTGCAGAGACGGAGCCGAGGAGTGGGCTCTCAGCTCGGGGTTGCCATAAATTGTAATCTGCGGCCCAGTCGGGCCACTGTTCCTCCAGCAGGGACCCAACAAGCAGCAGAGCTGGGGAGACTCCCCTTCCTCCCCTGGGAGGAGCGGCGCGGGAGCGCACCGCAGGGATCTGCTGGGTTTGGAGACTCCACACAGGGTCGGGTGCCAGAGATAGAAACGCTCGGTCACAGGCTGGGTGAGCACGGAGTGCGGCCGGAGACCGGGGACACGGGAGTGACTGACTGCTTTTCTCTGGGGGCGCACTGAGGACCGGGGCCCCGAGTTCTCGGCTCCTCCGGGTGGAGATTGGGAGGCCACCATTTTCATCGTGGTCCTCCAAAGCTGTACCGAGAGCTTGCAGGGAACAAAAACTCCTGAGAGCAAACCCGAGCAGATTGCTCAGCCCGGACCGACAAGGGTGGGGCAATTCCGCCTCCGGCAAAGACATTTGGGAACAACGGCAACAGGCCCCTCCCCCAGAAGATCAGCACGAACAGCCAACAAGCCAAGACCAAGTTTACCGATCAAGGAGAACAGGAGAACTCCAGCGCTAGGGGAATACTGCACATAGAATTCATGGCTTTTTTACCGGGATTCATTAGTTTTTCAAAGTTAATTTTTTTAACTGGTTTTTTTTTTAATTTTTCTTTTCCCCTTTTTTCAACCATCTTATCAATCCCTTTTTTAAAAAAAAACATTTTTTATTTTTCATTTTTAGAGTCATATTTTATCCCTTCATTTTTTGGCATATATATAAGTTGTTCTCTCTTTAAAATTTTGACATACAGTTTCTTCTAACAAATCAAAATATACCCTAAATCTCTAGTGTATGGCTTTGTTCTAGTCTCCTGCCTGATCACATTCTCTCCCATTTTTTTCTTTACTTTTTTTTTTTAAATCTTCCTCTTTCTTTTTTCAAACAACTTCTTATCTTACCAATTCCTTTCATAAAATCTTTTATAATTTTCATCTTTACAGTCATCTTCCATCCCTTCATTGTATTAACCCTTATTTTGTACATATATGTCTTTCTTCCTTTAAAATTTTAGGAGGAACTTTCTTCTAACAGACCAAAATACGCCCAAAATCTAGTGTGTGGCACTGATCTATGCACTAGCCTGATCATATTTGATCATATTCTGTTTTTTATTTGTTTTGTTCTCTTTTTGTTTCTTTTTATCTTTTTCTTTTTCTTTTTTTCTCTTTCTTTTTTCTTCCTTTCCCTTTCTTTTCTCCTGGTTTCAGGTCTTTTCTGATTTGTATAGAGTATATTTGCTGGAGAAGTCGTTAACCTGTTAGCATTTTGTTCTCTCATTCATCTATTCTCCTTTGGACAAAATGACAAGACGAAAAAAATCACCTCAGCAAAAAGAACAAGAGGTAGTACCGTCTGCCAGGGACCTACTCAATACAGACATTAGTATGATGTCAGACCTAGAGTTCAGAATCATGACTTTAAAGATACTAGCTGGTCTTGAAAAAACCGTGGAAGTTATTAGAGAAAGCTTTCTGGAGAAATAAAAGAACTAAAATCTAACCAAGTCGAAATCAAAAAGGCTATTAATGAGGTGCAATCAAAAATGGGGGTACTAACTGCTAGGATAAATGAGGCAGAAGAGAGAATCAGCGATATAGAAGACCAAACGATGGAAAATAACGAGGCTGAGAAAAAGAGAGATAAACAACTACAGGACCACGAGGGCAGAATTTGAGAGATAAACGATACGATAAGACGAAACAACATTAGAATAATTGGGATCCCAGAAGAAGAAGAAAGAGAGAGAGGGGCAGAAGGTATATTGGAACAAATTATAGCAGAGAACTTCCCTGATGTGAGGAAGGAAACAGGCATCAAAATCCAGGAGGCACAGAGAACCCCTCTCAAAATCAATAAAAATAGGTCAACACCCTGACATCTAATAGTAAAACTTACAAGTCTCAGAGACAAAGAGAAAATCCTGAAAGCAGCTCGGGAGAAGAGATCTGTAACTATAACAGTAGAAACATTAGATTGGCAACAGACCTATCCACAGAGACGTGGCAGGTCACAAAGGACTGGCATGATATCTTCAGAGCACTAAATGAGAAAAATATGCAGCCAAAAATACTATATCCAGCTAGGCTGTCATTGAAAATAGAAGGAGAGATAAAAATCTTCCAGGACAAACAAAAACTAAAGGAATTTGCAAACACGAAACCAGCCCTATAAGAAATATTGAAAGGGGTCCTCTAAGCAAAGAGAGAGCCTAAAAGCAGCATAGATCAGAAAGGAACACAGACAATATACAGTAACAGTCACCTTACAGGCAATACAATCACACTAAATTCATATCTTTCAATATTACCCTGAATGTCAATGGGCTAAATGCCCCAATCAAAAGACACAGGCTATCAGATTGGATTAAAAAACAAGACCCATCGATATGCTGTCTGCAAAAGACTCATTTTAGACCCAAAGACACCCCCACATTGAAAGTGAGGGGGTTGAAAACCATTTACCATGCTAATGGACACCAAAAGAAAGCTGGGGTGACAATCCTTACATCAGACAAATTAGATTTTAAACCAAAGACTGTAATAAGAGATGAAGAAGGACACTATATCTTACTTAAAGGGTCTATCCAACAAGATCTAACAACTGTAAATATCTATGCCCCTAACATGGGAGCAGCCAATTATATAAGGCAATTAATAACAAAAGCAAAGAAACACATTGACAAAAATACAATAACAGGAGGGGACTTTAACACCCCCCTGACTGAAATGGACAGATCATCTAAGCAAAAGATCAACAAGGAAATAAAGACTTTAAATGACACACCGGACCAAATGGACTTCACAGACATATTCAGAACATTCCATCCCAAAGCAACGGAATACACATTCTTCTCTAGTGCCCATGGAACATTCTCCAGAATTGATCACATCCTAGGTCACAAATCAGGTCTCAACCAGTACCAAAAGATTGGGATTATTCCTTGCATATTTTCATACCACAGTGCTTTGAAACTAGAACTCAATCACAAGAAGAAAGTCGGAAAGAACTCAAATACATGGAGGCTAAAGAGCATCCTACTAAAGAAGGAATGGGTCAACCAGGAAATTAAAGAAGAATTTAAAAAATTCATGGAAACCAATGAAAAGGAAAACACAACGGTTCAAAATCTTTGGGATATAGCAAAGGCAGTCCTAAGAGGAAAGTATATAGCAATACAAGCCTTTCTCAAGAAACAAGAAAGGTCTCAAATATACAACCTAACCCTACACCTAAAGGAGCTAGAGAAAAAACAGCAAATAAAGCCTAAACCCAGCAGGAGAAGAGAAATAATAAAGATCAGAGCAGAAATCAATGAAATAGAAACCAAAAGAACAGTAGAACAGATCAACGAAACTAGGAGCTGGTTCTTTGAAAGAATTAACAAGATTGATAAACCCCTGGCCAGGCTTATCAAAAAGAAAAGAGAAATGACCCAAATCAACAAAATCATGAATGAAAGAGGAGAGATCACAACCAACACCAAAGAAATACAAACAACTATAAGAACATATTATGAGCAACTCTATGCCAGCAAATTAGATAACCTGGAAGAAATGGGTGCATTCCTAGAGATGTATCAACTACCAAAATTGAACCAGGAAGAAATAGAAAACCTGAACAGACCTATAACCACTAAGGAAATTGAAGCAGTCATCAAAAATCTCCCAAGAAACAAAAGCCCAGGGCCAGATGGCTTCCCAGGGGAATTTTACCAAACATTTCAAGAAGAATTAATACCTATTCTCTTGAAACTGTTCCAAAAAATAAAAATGAAAGGAAAACTTCCAAACTCATTTTATGAGACCACCATTACCTTGATCCCCAAACCAGACAAAGACCCCATCAAAAAGGAGAATTACAGACCAATATCCTTGATGAACATGGATGCAAAAATTCTCACCACAATACTAGCCAATAGGATCCAACAGTACATTAAAAGGATTATTCACCATGACTAAGTGGGATTTATCTCTGGGCTGCAAGGTTGGTTCAACATCCACAAATCAATCAACGTGATATAATACATTAACAAAAGAAAGAACAAGAATCATATGATCCTCTCAATAGATGCAGAAAAAGCATTTGACAAAGTACAGCATCCCTTCTTGATCAAAACTCTTCAGAGTATAGGCATAGAGGGTACATACCTCAATATCATAAAAGCCATCTATGAAAAACCTACAGCAAATATCATTCTCAATGGGGAGAAGCTGAGAGCTCTCCCCCTAAGGTCAGGAACGTGGCAGGGATGTCCAGTCTCACCACTGCTATTCAACATAGTATTAGAAGTCCTAGCCACAGCAATCAGACAACAGAAAGAAATCAAAGGCAGCCAAATCGGCAAAGAGGAAGTCAAACTCTCACTCTTTGCAGATGATATGATACTGTATGTGGAAAACCCAAAAGACTCCACCCCAAAACTGCTAGAACTCATACAGGAATTCAGTAAAGTAGCAGGATATAAAATCAATGCACAGAAATCAGTGGCATTCCTCTACACCAACAACAAGACAGAAGAGAGACAAATCAAGGAGTCGATCCCATTTACAATTGCACCCAAAACCCTAAGATACCTAGGAATAAATCTAACCAAAAAGGCAAAGGATCTGTACTCAGAAAACTATAAAATACTCATGAAAGAAATTGAGGAAGACACAAAGAAATGGAAAAACGTTCCATGCTCATGGATTAGAAGAACAAACATTGTGAAGATGTCAATGC
Source organism: Eumetopias jubatus (assembly GCF_037043125.1). Lineage (NCBI taxonomy): Eukaryota > Metazoa > Chordata > Mammalia > Carnivora > Otariidae > Eumetopias > Eumetopias jubatus. The sequence goes on along the minus strand of NW_028274810.1, from coordinate 35,166,748 downwards.
TACCTAGAGCAATCTACACATTCAATGCAATCCCCATCAAAATACCATCCACTTTTTTCAAAGAAATGGAACAAATAATCCTAAAATTTGTATGGAACCAGAAGAGACCCCGAATAGCCAGAGGAATGTTGAAAAAGAAAAGCAAAGCTGGTGGCATCACAATTCCGGACTTCCAGCTCTATTACAAAGCTGTCATCATTAAGACAGTATGGTACTGGCACAAAAACAGACACAAGATCAATGGAACAGAATAGAGAGCCCAGAAATGGACCCTCAACTCTATGGTCAACTCATCTTTGACAAAGCAGGAAAGAATGTCCAATGGAAAAAAGACAGTCTCTTCAACAAATGGTGTTGGGAAAATTGGACAGCCACATGCAGAAGAATGAAACTGGACCATTTCCTTACACCACACACAAAAATAGACTCAAAATGGTTGAAAGACCTCAATGTGACACAGGAGTCCATCAAAATCCTAAAGGAGAAGACAGGCAGCAACCTCTTCGACCTCAGCCGCAGCAACTTCTTCCTAGAAACATCGCCAAAGGCAAGGGAAGCAAGGGCAAAAATCAACTCTTGGGATTTCATCAAGATAAAAAGCTTTTGCACAGCAAAAGAAACAGTCTACAAAACCAAAAGACAACCGACAGAATGGGAGAAGATATTTGCAAATGACATATCAGATAAAGGACTAGTATCCAAAATCTATAAAGAACTTATCAAACTCAACACCCAAAGAACAAATCATCCAATCAACAAATGGGCAGAAGACACGAACAGACATTTTTCTAAAGAAGACATCCAAATGGACAAGAGACACATGAAAAAGTTCTCAACATCGCTCGGCATCAGGGAAATCCAAATCAAAACCTCAATGAGATACCACCTCACACCAGTCAGAATGGCTAAAATTAACAAGTCAGGAAATGACAGATGTTGGTGGGGATGCGGAGAAAGGGGAACCCTCCTACACTGTTGGTGGGAATGCAAGCTGGTGCAACCCCTCCGGAAAACAGTATGGAGGTTCCTCAAACAGTTGAAAATAGAGCTACTATACAATCCAGCAATTGCACTACTGGGTGTTACCCCAAAGATACAAATGTAGGGACCCAAAAGGGTACATGTACTCCAATATTTATAGCAGCTATGTCCACAATAGCCAAACTGTGGAAAGAGCCAAGATGTCCATCAACAGATGAATGGATAAAGAAGAAGTGGTATATATACACAATGGAATATTATGCAGCCATCAAAAGGAATGAGATCTTGCCATTTGCAATGACGTGGGTGGAACTGGAGGGTGTTATGCTGAGTGAAATAAGTCAATCAGAGAAAGACATGTATCATATGACCTCACTGATATGAGGAATTCTTAATCTCAGGAAACAAACTGAGAGTTGCTGGAGTGGTGGGGGGTGGGAGGGATGGGGTTGCTGGGTGATAAGCATTGGGGAGGGTATGTGCTATGGTGAGCACTGTGAATTGTGCAAGACTGTTGAATCACAGATCTGTACTTCTGAAACAAATAATGCAATATATGTTAAGAAAAAAAAAGGAGAAGATAGCAGGAGGGGAAGAATGAAGGGGAGTAAATCGGAGGGGGAGACGAACCATGAGAGACGATGGACTCTGAAAAACAAACTGAGGGTTCTAGAGGGGAGGGGGTGGGGGGATGGGTTAGCCTGGTGATGGGTATTAAAGAGGGCACATTCTGCATGGAGCAGTGGGGTTATGCACAAACAATGAATCATGGAACACTACATCAAAAACTAATGATGTAATATATGGTGATTAACATAACAATAAAAAAATTTTTTAAAAAATTAAAAAAATAAAAAGCCAGATGTTAGACTTACTAAATAAAAAAAAAAAACTAATGATGTAATGTATAGTGATTAACATAACAATAAAAATTTTTTTAAAAAAAGAACTTTCCATAGACCAGCAGACCAAATGAAGGGGGTGGGGGGCACCAACACAGCTAGGGTTAATGTACTTATATTTTCAAATTAATTAGGAGGACCATATATGTACTTGTAAAATCCTATGATCAAGACCATGTAAAATAAGTTCTAGGTAAGAACTAAATACCCTGAATACAGCAGGCAGATGGTGGAGAGAGACAGCACTTTCATCATTAGGATGGAAACTTGCAGTTTGGTAGTCTCCCAATGAAAAGAAGGGAAGAAACTTACATTTTCCTTCCTTAAAACAAGCATAGCTGACTTGAAACTCCCCAAATCCTACAAAGCACTTTCCCCTATGAACTTAAGCTGGAGGTTGCCAAGGCAAAGGCTGGATTACAGGACCTCCCAGGTCCCTTTCAATTTCCAAAGGTATATGGTTCTACGATGACACAGACCTGCCCAACTCTGTCTGCTCTGTGATGAAAATTTATAACATGCATTTGCTTAGTGCTTGCTTTGTGAAAGGGGTAGACTTTGTTATTCACTTGTTTAATTTCAAATGAGACCTCCATTACTAGTTTAAAGCGATAAACTCTGGGAGGCAATATACCTGTCTCACACACCTGCATGTGGATGTAAACAGTGACCCAACACACAATAGCTCATGGAGGAATGAGCAGAGGGACAGTCTCTTGGCAGACAGGACATGACATATTTGCAATACTGCAACAGAAACTAGAAGAAAATGGCTTTTGGAATCCCACACCAGAAAGTAAACTATTTTCAATGGAAGAGAGCTGTTGGCCATATAGTTGAATCTTTTACCACCACCAAACAAACCCTTTGTCAACCCAGACATTTTTGAAAGGGGCAAAGACACTTTCAATTGTCAGCATTCCCTTGAGGGCTTCCTCTGAGCATCTCATTTGGTGTTCTGTCATGCAGATGCTCACTTGGTTAGCACTCAAGAAAGAAGCAGACAGATTCATTACAAGCCAGGCAGACACACAAATTCCTCTTCGGAAAATTCACCACAAATTTTTCTTAAGTGTTCGCCTTTTATGATTGCGGTCATGAACATTTCAGTTCAGACTATAGCCATGCCTCTTTCATTCTGAAAGCTACTGAGGGGCTCCATCACATGCCAGGCTTCTGCAGTAAAGCACTGGGCAGGGCAGGGTTGAAGAGCAGCAGGGAGGTAGGCATCCTGGCGCCTGATGCCCTGTTCCTACACTATATTCCAGTCTTCCTGGCATTACCCCTTTTACCATGAGTTGTCATTAATTCCTTCCAGCTTCTACTCCTAGCAAGTCCTACTTCCCTGATTACATTCTGGGACTCATTTGCTGGGCCAGTGCCTAGTGTGGTTACACATGTGTAGCTACTATTGAAACCTAATATTGCACAGTAGAATACTGGATGTTGAATTGGCTTTCTATTCTATGGGCTCATTAGGTGAAGAAGAAGATAACTGCCTCTCCACTAAAATCTTGTTTCCTGTTAGAGCCAGAAGGGTTTCTTTGATTTGCTCCTAAACCCTGAAGGGAAAAAACAAGGACTGTTGAGCCCAGTGACATTCCCCAAACCCAGCACATTGTCCCCCCACAGAGTCAGCAGACCTCTGCTTTACAGCTTCTTAAAACTCTCTCTCTGGATGTAGTCATATTGTGTGTGGCCTCAGTAAGGCGTTCCACGCTACATTGTGGGCTGCTAGGGTGATGGGAGTAACCACTGATAGGGGAGAGAGTTGGGATCATCCAGATCATAAGGAAGTTCACCGCCTATCTAATTCAGTCTGGTAATGATATTGCAGAGCTCTCTGAGCTGAGGTGGGGCTCATCTTCACACAAGGCTTGAAGGATATTAAGCATTGTGCCCAGGTTGAAGCCCGAAGCTTGAGCCAACTCCTAGGGGAGGGGGCTGGAAGGAGTGAGGTAGGTAGGAAGACATGGAATGTTAAGCAGGGAGCTGAGTAGAAACCCATGTGGACCACGGAAGACTACTCAGCAGGCTCCCAGGCACCTGTGGACTCATACACTAATTCTAGAACCCTCCTCAGGTCCAGAAATTGCTCCTTGTGACCTGCCACACTTGGTTCACAGCATGCAGATCTTTCATGACCATCACAGAATAGTATGGGGAAAGGCAGGACTTGACAATTATTTCTGTATCATTGATCAATTTATAAAATACATCAAGATCATTAAGAAATTCTTCTTGAAACTAAAGAAGGGGGGAGAAAGTAGCCAAAGTGGTCATCAAGCATTTAACTGTCTTGACTAAAATTTTTTAGTTTACAAGAAGCCATTTTTCCAGGGGGCAGTCTAGATCTATTATTTTGAAACTTTCCCAAGTAGTGTTGGTTTGCTCCCTTCTTTGATGTTTTCCTTGGAAAAACTTGACCAGTTGGAGAGCTTCCTAAAAAAACTATGCTCATAACCTGCAGACATGTAATCACCCTATTTATCTTACCACATTTCTGGTACCAGTTGTCAAGTTACTATGCTTTGAAAAGTACCAGTCCCTTTCTACCTTCTCCAACCTTAAGCAGAAGCCCTTGATGGAAACTGACTTCATTAGCAGCTCTCAACCTCAAAACAGCAGAAAAAGAGCAAAACACTGGTTTCCTTCAGAAGTTTGTAAACAGAGGGACAAGAAGACTTTCATTTATTCTTTTTCTGTTTTGAGTGGATTTATGAGGTGCTAGAAACAGGAGCTGAAGATAAAAATCTTTTGTTTCACAGATTATATATCATGTTTACCTTTGCCAGATTATTTTTTTATACACTGCCTTGCTAAGGAAAGGACTTCCTCAAAACAGAACTGTAAGGAGACATGAATGGGCTATTTATGAAAAACGGGTTGTCTGAGGAACTGGATTGAGTACAGAGGTTAAATAACTTAAAAGCTTTGTACATGGCAGGAGAATGATTTGGAGGTTCAGAGACGTAAAAAGCCCTTTGGAGAAAGCCTGAGGCACCTTTATATCATCCAACACCATATTCCAGGATTCTCTTTGGTTCAGTTGGTTCAAAGAAATCTTCTGAATGAATCTGAAGTACAATTTATAAGACTAAAGGGAATGGTGAGGGAAAGGTGAGACTTTGGAATATTGTGTTGGTTTCTGAGGGATTTAAGTATAAATGAATGAAACAGAAAACACAAAACCAAGAGAGACAATCAATGAAACCAGCAGTTGGCTCTTTGGAAAGACCAATAAAATTTACAAACCTTTAGCTGGATTGACCAAGTAAAAGAAAAAGAAGACAGAAATTAACAAAATCAAGGATGAAAGAGACACTAACTAGAGAAATTAAAAATAATCACATTAGATAATGTGATGAAGTAGACAATTTAGATGAATTAGACAAACTCCTAAAAAGCCACAAATTACCAAACTGACTCAAGAAAAAACAGAAAATATGAATAGCCCTAGAACAAGAAAATAGATTAAATTAGCAATTAATAATCCGCTCACAAAGAAAATCCCTGGTCTCTGTGACTTCATTGGTGAATTGTATCAAATATTTAAAGAAAATATAATACCATTCATAAACTCTCAGAAAATGGAGAGGAGGATACTTCCCAATTCATTCTAGGAGGCCAGTATTACTTTAATACCAAAGCCAGAAAGAGACAGCTGAAGAAATGAAAACAACACGTTCCACATGAACATAGATACCATATTAACCAATGGAATCAGCAACACATGAAAAGGATTATACACCATAACCACATAGGATTGAGGCCAGCAATACAAGGTTGGTTTAACATATCAATTAATGTAATGTATCAGATTGATAGAATAAAGGAAGAAAAAAAAACATGAAGGTTTTAGCAGATGCAGAGAAAGCATTTGAAAAAATCCAATACACTTTCATAATAAAAACTCTCAACATACTAAGACTACAAGGACATATCCACAACCTGATAAAGGACATCTGCAAAAAATTCACAGCTAACATCATACTTAATGTGGAAAGACTTTTAAAACACTTTCTCCCTAGGAAACCCAAGGGTCTCCTTTCACCACTTCTCAACATCCTCTTCTCAACATTGTACTGGACGGTCTATTGAGTGAAATAAGGGAGAAAAACAAATGAAGATTCTATGTTGGAGAAAACACTGTACTGTCATTATCTGCAAAAAACATATCCTATATGTAGAAAATACCAAGGAATCCATTAAAATCTATTAGAATTAATAAATAGGTTAGCAAGCACACATAATGCAAGAGCAATATATAAAAATTAGCTGTATTTCTATACTATCAACAATCTAAAATAAAATTAAGGGAACAATTACATTCACAACAACATCAAAAAGAATAAAGTATGTAGACCTAAATTTAACAAAATGAATGATGGACTTGTATACTGAAAACTACTAAACAATGCTGAAAGAAATTAAAGAAAATGACCTTACATGTATGGTCACTTGATTTTCAGCAAAGGTGTCATGGTATTTCAGTGGGGGAAAGAACAGTCCTTTCAACAAATAGTATAGGAAAAAAACTGGATGGTCACAGGCAAAAACATGAACTTAGATCCTTACTTCACACCTTATACAAAAATTAACTCCAGATAGATCACAGAATAAATTTATGAGCTAGTACTAAAAAATTTCTGGGAAAAATAATAGGAGAAAATCTTTGGGGCCTTGGATTAGACAGAGATCTTAGATATGACACCAAAAGTATAATCCATTAAATCCATTAAAAAGTAATAAAACTGGGGAATTTTTTAAATTTTCATTTCAAAATTTAAGACTTTTCATTTTCTTATTCATGTCTTTTTGAGTGCAAAAGATAAGCCACAAACTGGGAGAAAGTATTTGCAAATCACACATCTGATAAAGGATGCATATTCAGCATATATAAAGAATTCTTACAACTCAATAATACAAACAATGAAATGGGCAAAGAAATGGACAAAAGAATTAAAAAGCTATTTTACCAACAAAGATACATACACTACTCATAAATACATGAAAAGATGTTCTACACCATTACTCATTAGAGAAATGCAATTTAAAACCACAATGAGACACTACTACACACCTACTAGAATGACTAGAATCAAAAAGACAAGACATTTCCAAGCATTGATGAGGATGTAGAGAAACTAGAACCCTCTTACATAGCTGGTGGGAACATAATATGGTGCATAAATTGGAAGACAGTTTGGCAGTTTATTAAAATGTTAAATATAAACTTATTATATAACCCAGAAATTCCACTTCTAAGAATCTACCCATGAGAAATGATAGTGTATGTTCACAGAAAGACATGTACATGAATGTATTCAGAAGCATTATTCATAAAAGCCAAAAGCTAGAACAATCCAAACTGACTAAAAACAACCTAACAACTGGTGAATGGATGCACAAAATGTGATATATCCATCTAATAGAATTCTTTTCAGCAATAAAAAGGAATGAGGAACTGATAAATGCTACAACATGAACAAATCTCAAAAATATTATGCTAAATGAAAGAACCAGATGCAATGACAACATATTTTATGAGTGCATTTATATAAAATGTTCATCAAAGGCAAATATGCAGAGATAGGAAGCAGATCAGTGGTTGTCTAGGCAGGGATCAACTTCCAACAGACAGAAGAGGGAATTTTTTGGTGGTGATGAAAATGTTCTAAAACGATTTGGGTTGCAGTGATGGTTGTACATCTCTATAGATTTACCAAAAAATCATTCACTTATATACTTTAACAGTGGGTGAATTTTATGGTAGGCAAATAATGTTTCAACACTGTTTACAAAAAGAGTAAAGGATAAATTGTTCTATAGTCCCTAGCTATAATAAAACCGACATTTTCTGAACTTCTCCATACTTATTGAGCACTAAATGTCAGGTATTATTAAGAGTTTTACGAAGATTGTTTATATTTAATTAACATTACTAAAGTCAAAATTATTTTCCCATTTCATATATGAGGAAATAGCCACAGAGAAACAAAGATCCAGGGCCATGGAGCTAGTAATCTGAAGAGCAGGGTTTGAGCCCATTGTTTGTCTGGTAGCAAGGCCCAGACTCTTAATCACTGCACCTAGGTATCCGTCTGCAGACTTCTAAGCAAATTAATTTTGGCTCCGTCTGATATGTGAAGTAAACTACCTAACTTCCCACAATTTCTTCCTTTAATATCTTTATAGACAAATGAATTTATTTTCCTCCTTCCTGCCTGGGTCATTCACTTTCCCATCAATTACTGTGCTTCAGTGGTTTTTAATCTTCAGCTGTGTTTTAGCAGTGTTTTAATCTTCACATGCATCAGGTAACCGCTACAGAGTTTGACACCTTGGATCAACAAAGCAGAGGACTCTAGGCTATGAAGGGAAATTCTGAGTGCTTGGAAAAGCAAGTTTTCCATAGCTTAAATTTTGCACTAACAGTAGGCCTTTTGACTCCATTGAATCTGGCAACTCTTCGGAGAAATATAAAATTGATCACATAGTACATATTATAAAAACCCATTTGTCTCTAAATGGTTTCACACAAGACACAGTTTATTCCACAGGTTAACTTTCTAAATTAAGTCCTTCTCTAAAGTCAAAACACTAAGAAGAACCAGGTTTCATAAATGAATAGTGGATTTTTTCATTAATAACAACAACAACAAAAAAAAAACAGCACAAAGCTGAAAGGTCCACTGGGTAGATCTAAAATGTGGGAACAATTCATAATTGAGGGCCTAATGTTACATTTTTAAAAAAATCTCTTTGAGGTATCATCAGACAAAATTAAAAATTCTCTACCATGGGCCATTTCCAAGTGCAGATGCCAGTTTGACCACACATTTTAAACATGTGTCTGGAGAATTTTATGTAGCTCCTTTTACAAACTTAAAGAGAAATATATTCTCTGTTACCAAAGAAAATTGGTCTATTGGGAGGATTTAGAAATGGAAAAAATGTAGAAAATAATCCACAAGTAAATACTAGGGCAGTTTCTATTTGTACCTATGCCTGCACTGGTTATAAGTTAGGCTCTTTTGAAGACTACACACATATGTTATGCATAAATGTATTTTGGAAGGAAGGTAAGAAGAAAGAAGCCATGACCAGAGGATGGTATAATAAGAAATCTAATCCATTTTACTGCATAGCTTTTGCTAAAGCATATCGTCAGCTAAGACCCCCATGTGGTGAACCATGCCCCATAAAAGAGCATATTGATGGCCACTTAATGGAACAATAAACCAATAAATCAACATGTTGTTTCCGTAGCACAATTGCAGCCAGAGACTTTTATCTTCCATAGTCAGACAGAAGAGGTACTTGTTAAATTTTGCTTTAATTATCTTTTATTAATTAAATTTAAATTTTTAAATTTTGTTTTATCAGATAATTCTTTAATTATCAGATGATTTCCCATTTATCTGTTTTTCCATTTACCTCTCTGTTTTTACTTAAAACTTATTATAACCAACTTTTGAACCTACATATTTGTCTACGTGTTTAAACCAATTTCTCTGTTTCAGAGAATGGGAAGTTCAAAATGAACAAGCTCAACTGTTGTTGGAAAATAAAAATAACCTCTGGGACTTTGGACCAGAGTAATAGGAGTTGGTCCATAACCAAGACCACAGGTTGGCAGTGGCTAAGGGCATTCAGCCTGCAGGCACAGGGCATGCCCCCAGCACCACAGCTCCTGGACTAGGGTGGTCAAGATTGAGACAGTGAAAGGCTTATCTTGCTGGCATTGTCTGGGCCATCTGAAGGCAAGGATGGTGGGCACAGACCACAAGAGAAGAATTATGTTAGTGCCCACAATGCAAGATAATTCTCCCCTACCTTGGACATGGCTCAGGGAAAGAGGAATAGAGGATGGGTTTCAATGTGGGCTCCAAGACAACTGTGTTCACTCCTCACCAGCACCCTAGAATCTGAGTATGCAGAGGGGCTAGTCCTGGGTCCCTCCTTTTAGTGTAGGAAGCCTGAAGTAATACTGTATACACTGCGGTATGTTTTCCTCACCATGACCTCTGAAGTAGGTATAACTGTTAATACCTACATTTACAGATGATGCTCCTGGTTGTAGAGAGGGCAATGGGTCTGCAATAAAGTGTTTAGTGTATTAATGAGGGAGCCAGGCTAGAACACCATCTTCTGACGCCCATTCTGATATTCCCTCCAGTGAAAAACACTAACATTCTGAAATCAATAGTGTAAGAGAGGTTTGCTGTTTCTTCTTTTCAATGTAGTCATTGGAGAGAGACTGGACTCTAGTTAAGATAACAAGAAGGACCCTCTTGTACTAGCAGCATATAAAACCCCACTCCAGACAGATGGTTTTAGCATTTCCCCTCATGTTCCTTCCCTGTTCTTTTTCTTGGTTGGTATCCTGCTGCATGTGTCCTAGGAGACCAAGGTAGAACTGCCAATTGCCATTCTGGCTAAGGGGCTCCATGGTTTCCACTCAGAGGTAGGGGTTATAATTCCACATTTGAAATTTGGTTTGGATTGAGCTTTGGGCCACAATTCTCATATTCAAAAGGGGAAAAAAATCTTCTCCAAAAAGGCTTTTTTTTTTTTTTAAGTTTTCAAGTTTTAAATAGAGAAAAAAGGTGACAAGTCCAATTATTTTTGGTGATGATCAGCAGCATCTTTTTTTTTCAAAGATTATCATTTACATAGCACAGCATCATTGACTACTGGAATGTCATCAGGAACTGCTATTCTGGAAGCTGCTGAAAATGTGATCTGGACAGAAGAAGAGTTCATGTTTCAGAGCAGCTGATGTCGTACTTTTCCAAAATATCTTCTAAAGACCAATCTATCCACCATTGGTCTCCTTAGTGGGATTTTGTGTATGAAAGCCTTTGGGAACATAAATAGTGATAACTAGCAAAAAGAGATATTAAATATTATTGTTTGCATAATATTTTAAAGTTTGAGAAATGCTTCTCCTTTCTCAACCACATTTAAAATCCATAAGTGGCTTCTATTTTGTTACACATGAGAGGACTGGAAAGCACCTTGCTCAGCTTCTCACCAAGCTCTTGAGGGAGGTAACTGACTCAGACCATGAGCCACATTCATGACATGTCAATGCTTCTCACAAATAATGTTTTTTTTTAAGTAGGCTCCATGCCAGCGTGGAGGGCTTGAACAGGCTTGAACTCACAACCCTGAGATCAAGACCTAGGCTGAGATCAAGAGTCGGACGCTTAACCAACTGAGCCACCCAGGCGCCCCACAAATAATTCTTTAGAAAATAAAAAGCCCCCAATTAGTTCTGTGAATATGCAGTGCCATGTGGAAATAAAGCTTTTGAATTTGCTCAGTGCCGCATTTGGTACCCCCCTCTGAGGTGAAATGCCACCACACCTGGGATGGGCTCTGTGACTGCCAAGCTTACTGTGCACTAGAATTCAAAGGGGTGAAAATACTGGATTTTACTTAAGCACCTATCTCTCTGGCCTTTCAACATACCCCAGTCCGCTGTTGAGAATGAGAAACAAATCAGGAATTAGGAGCCAAACCTGTCTGCCTCCTGTTTCTGAGGCCTGCTGTTGGGCAAATAGGGAGGGGAGCTAGCCTGACTCTACCCTGCTTTCCCTGAATTAGAGGTAGTTACAGGCTCCCTTTCCTGCATAGCCTTAGTGCTTTTTTTCACAGCATATTCCATGTCACATTACGATTTTTTTGCTTATACCGCAATTCCCCACTATGTTGTGGCCCTTTTTGAGGCTGGGACTGTTTGTCATCTAAATAGCACATCACTGGGCACAGAGGACAGACTTAACGAACACTCATTGAATGAATATGACACAAGGAGGTTTGCCATTATGAATGAACTCAGAGACCATGGAACATTTGCGCTAAAGCATCTCCATGTGGGAGGGATCTAATTGCGGAGGTGCACTGGCTAGATCAATTGCCTAATCCATTTCTGGCCAGAAGAAAATGTTGTCCTAGAGTTAGAAAAATAATATTCCTGTTCATTTAAATTTTCTTTTTCATGTCACAGAGCATCTTTGTTTATAGATACTGTGCTACCTTTCCAGAGGGCAGGCACATATCCCTGTTCCAACAGGGGGGATGTGCTAGATCAAACCATTCATACCCTCTCACCTTTCCCCTGCTAACCAGTTGCATATTTACAGGTTTGTGAGCCTGGAGTTAAAGTGTAATCGTGGGTCAGCATGCAAGAAAAGAGAAAGATGAAGGAAGATCTAGCTAAATCAGGGTCAAGGAAAGTGGAACACCTGTTACAGATTAGTATTGAACAAAAAGGTTCTCACAATGTGATGACCAAAGAAGAGCTGGTCCTTGGTCTTTGGTTCTCCAGTATTGTGAGAATACTGGTAGGCAAGGGTCTTCCTCACAAAACTTACACTCAGAGCCATTAAGAGGTGGAATGGGTCTGCTCTTCTGACTCTGGAGCCTTTCACTAGCACTTCTATAGCATATGCTGCTTCCAAAACACATGATGAAACACATGTTTTCTTAATTAATCCTCATGGAGGAAACAGAACATAGCTGTTAATAGTTGATTGTATAGGTTTTGCAGTCAGACTGACCTTGGTTAGAATCCTGGCTTCCATTACTTGCTATATGACCTTGGACAAAGTTTAACCTCCCTGAGCCCCAGTTAGCATCTATAATGAACACATAATAACACTCCCCTTTTCAACGGTTATTAAGGTTAAATAAGGTAATGTACATACATTATTTGGCCAAGTGCCTGGTCTCTAAAAAGTGCTTTAAAACGACAGTTGTAAATGATGTAAATATTATCCTTACCCGTTAGAAGACACTTTCTGCTTGCCCACCCCTAGAGAGCTGTTCTGATAGGCAAGTCAAGGAAAACCTTCTGAATCAAATGCTTACTCTGCACCAGGTCTCAAGGATGTTGGCTTGGAATCCCGACAGTCTCTATTTAGTCACAGTTCCTACCGACTCGAGTCAGCCTCCTGCCCATGTCAAGACCAAGCCTGCAGTTTCTCCTCATCACATGACTCTTCTCTCTAACCTTCTCGAGCTCACATTGCCTGGCCCTGGCCCCAGGGAAGACATGACACAGGCCACTGGAGCAAGATGTTTCATTAAGTTGGCCAGGAAGACAACTTTTCTTAGAGAGACTTTTTTTGGAAAAGAAATTCCTCCTTTCAAGTAAAATAACCCTGACTGAAATCACTGGGCTATGCCAGCGACATCAGGGCATCATTAAAAGAAAAGCCTTGACTAAGCAATGTTTATAATTTCAGAGTTGTTTGGCGTTTACGGTGTAATTTATGCCATGTGTTCTATCATTAACAGTTTTTAAGACCGACCTATGTTTTTTCATTCAGCTGAGCACAAAACACCCACTTATGACACGGCATCTCCCATAATAAGGAAAACACACTCTTTCATTGAACTGGGAGGTTTCCTTTGTAAACCATTATTTGTTGGGTAGCATTTCCCTTCAACTATCTAACTGGCTACAGACAATGAAAACAACTTAAAGAGCAAAGAGTTCAATTTCAAGGTCTACTTGTCCAGAATTTGTATCATGAGCTGTCTGCCGGAGGGTAGTTCAGGTTTGCTGGTAGGAGCCTGCCTTGATTCCTGTTTAAGAACTGGGAACATCTCTGGGGCTGAGCAGAGCCTCAGAAATATCTTTCAAGAACCGCTTCAGGGGCAAGAAGGCAGTGTTGCTTTCTGTGGAGTGAAAGGGAGGCCACAGCTGTGAGGAGTTGAGCTCTGACTCCTAGCACATAGCTGCCAAAAGTACATTGTTGCGCATACCACAACACAGACCCCTGCAAGGCTCAATTCCTTCTCAGAGGTCTGACCGTATGAAATATGGGCTGTGTAGAATAGTCCCTCGGGAACACTGAACTAGTGGAACATCTAGTGCAGCTTCAAAAAAAATCTACCAACAAAATTCTTTGAAAATAAAACAAGACACACACACACACACACACACACACACACACACACACACACACACACCAAACCTAACCTCTGCTTTGGTTTAGATCTCACAGGAGAGGAATAAGACTTGAAATGCTGCTTCTGCAACATCAGTAAAAACATGACTAAGTCTACACGGCAGAACTATAATGGAAGGAAGCTCTTTGTCCCTGACTTATTTCTGTTACTGCTTCCTATCCATGATGTAGCATGATCTTGGTAACCCAAACAATTCATGTGCTGACTCTCAGGCCTTCCCAGCTCACAGAACCGAGGCATGAGTAACATGGCTCTGGGAACCCTATGACAAACACTAGGGTTGGGAATATATGAAACATGCAAGATAACAGACATCCAAATCACACACCCATCCCCTGAGTCATGCTTAGTGCCTCCCTCCTTTATACCCACAACCAATTGGCTGCTGAATTTTATCTACCTCCTAGGAAATCCTTTAAGTCTGACCCCCCTTGCTGTCCTTGGAATCATTACCGCCACGGCTCTTGCCAGAAGTATTTAACAGCCTCCTCACTGAGCTCCCTGACTTCCCTTTTGTCCTCTTCCATTCTATTCTCCATACTGCCTCACAGTGATCCTCCTAAAGCACAAATCAGCTCTTGCCAATGAATTCCAATGTCCTGATATTGACCATGGGATAGAGTTCAAACTCCTGCCAAGAGCCTCTGATGGCCTGAGGATCTATCTATCTGGGTTTTGTCACTGACTGGTGTTTGCCCTTAATCTCTTTGAGCCGCAGCCTCCTCACCCATAAATGAGGATAATAACAGTATTGCTCTCATGAGGTTGTCACAGGGGTTCAGTGAGATAAGGTAAGTAAAAAGTCTTACTGCCAGATACAGAAGAGGTGCTAAATGAAAGCTGTTACCAATGCACATAGCCCTCAGCCCATAGCCTTACACTGAATAACTTGCAGTTCCTGGAATAGGCTCAGCGATTTAGTGCCTGTTGTTTTTCACTAATTGATTGATTATTGATTCATCAGATATTTATTGAACATTTACACATGCCTGTGGCCTCAGCACCAACAATTTATTGAGTGCCAAAGACATAGCAATGAACAAGACAGGGTAGGTACTAGCTCTCCTGAAGTTTACATTCCAGAAGTGAAGACCCAGATAATAAAATTAGAAAGATTGATAATATTAAACGTTGGAGAGGATGTGGAGCATCTGGAATTCTCATACAATTGCTACTGGGAATGTAAATGGTGTAGCTACTCTGGAAAACAGTCTGGCAGTTTGTTACAAACAGGCACTCACTACGTGGCCCTGCAATTCCACTATTAGGTTACTAAAGAAAAGAAAGAAAAAGCAGGGTGCCTCAGTGGTGCAGTCAGTTAAGCCTCCGACTCTTGTTTTGGCTCAGGTCCTGATCTCAGGATTGTGTCATCAAGCCCCACACAGGACTCCATGCTCAGTGTGGAGTCTGCTAAAGTTTCTCTTTCCCTCTTCCTCTGCCCCTCCCCGCTTCTCTAAAATAAATATATCTTTAAAAAAGAAAGAAAGAAAAAACATATGCCCCCACATATAATATTCATAGTAGTTTTATGCATAATATGCAAAATGGAAACAATCCAAATATCTGTCAACAGACATTTGGTGAATGGATAGATTGTGGTATATCTCTACAATGGAATACTATTCAGCTACACAAAGGGATGAATCAATCAACTGTTACATGTGTCAACATGCATGAATCTTGAAAAAATTATGTTGAGCCAAAGAAAGTCAGCTACCAATAAATATATACTGTTTGATTCCATTTTTATATTCCAGAACAGGCAAAACTAATTAATAGGGACAGAAAGCAGACCAGTAGTTACCTAGGGTCAACTGTGTAAGGGAGGGAAGGAGGAGAATTGACTATAGAGAAGGAACTATTTGGAGTGATGAAAATATTCTATATCTTGATTGGGGTGATGGATGTGCATATTTGCACATTTAAAATGGGTACATTTTATTAGATTTAAAATTGAATTTTTTAAGACAAAAGATTAGTGAATGTTTATTATCTAAGAGAGATTAAATCCGAAGAAATCCATCACCCATGTGAAGAGCTAAATCAGACAATTCAATCATTAAATTTACAATCAGAACTTAGACAGTACTTTACACTTCAAGTGAGTATTTGGGGTATTTCAATTTTAATTGAATACAACACAGGTAGTTTGGAACATTCTATAGTATTCCTGTGTTCTGAGGTCATTTAATGATTTCTTCTGTGATAAACACTGTGCTAAATCTTAGGGAAATAATGATAAAAGACAGTCTTGTGGGTAAGAGAGATAAGAAAAAAGACAATTACAATATAGTTCTTTTTTTTAAGATTTTTATTTATTTATTTGACAGAGAGAGAGACAGCGGGAGAGAGAATACAAGTAGGGTAAGTGGGAGAGGGAGAAGCAGGCTCCCCGCCGAGGAGGGAGCCCATTGCAGGGCTCTATCCCAGGACCCTGGGATCATGACCTGAGCCGAAGGCAGACACTTAATGACTGAGCCACCCAGGCGCCCCAACAATTACAACATAGTTCTAAGAAATATTTTCATATAGTTGTATGCAATGTGCTATGGGGTTTAGGTGGAAGACTTTACACGTCAGCTTGAGGTGTCAAGCGGAGATATTGAATAAGAGCCTGGATGTAAAGATTTGGAGTTCTCCTATTGCCAAAGAAACAGATTTGTGAATTATCAGCATGTGTGTGGTAGTTGAAGTCATGCAAATGGATGGGACTGCTGAGAAAGAGAGAGTGCAGAATGAGGAGAGAGCTGAGGACAATTTTAAGGAACAAGAGGAGGAGGAACTTTCAGAGGAGTTTGAGAAGGAGTTATGTGCTGTCATGGAAACCAAGACAGAAAGAGTTTCAAGTTGGAGGGAGTATCTCCTGTGTCAACTGCTGCAAAAAGATCAAGGAAAATAAGGATTTGACAACTCTTCAGATACAGCACAAGGGTGAGGAGTGGAGCAGGGCCAGACTGAGGACTGGAAACAATGAATGCTAGAAGCTGTGAAAAGCAGACAGAAAAAGAATCTGAGAGGACCATTATGGGGGAAATTTTAATAAGTACTGGAGAGACTGAAGCCCAGAGAAGTGAATGGCTGATATTTCTGACAAACTTGATTGTGGAACCGAGGCAAGTGTGCAAATTTTACCTCTATCCTTGAGAATTCAGTGAGTAAAATTAACTCCAGTATGAAACGGAAAATCTTAGCCTGGCACCCAGTCTAGACCTTTTCTACAGCTGACCTTTTCTCCCTTGATATAATGGCTACTATTATTGATCCCCTCCATGTGCCTGGCACCAGGCTTATGCGTTCTGTAGATTCAGTCTTTGTGGCTTGTCTGCTTCTGGTAAGCACAAACTCCAGACACATTTTTAAAGATTCTTTGAAGTGAATGAAAGAGGCTGAAATCAGAAGCCAAACACTCATTAGAATAGGCTGTTCTTAGAAGGCACTTTGATACAAAGTATTTTCATGCAAAAATCCAGCGCCTTTCTGGTGCTGCCCATGAATGTGAGATACCGCAAGAGGCCTGCACTTACTGGGGCCAAGCCAACAGCTGTGATGAATTGCCCCCTGCTAGCATGAAACTGCCATCATGTGTTGCCTTTCTCCTGAAGGTGGCCACGAGGCTGTTGCTGTTTCCCCATTGGTGGCACAACATACAACAACAGAGAGTGAGCGTCAGTCTGGACAGTGAAACATGGCTCAGTCTGATTGCATTTTAGATCCTAAATAGAAGAGTAAGTGTTCTACATGTTCTGCTATCAAGACCCTAATTCCAATATTTATCACCCCTGCCAGGTCTCAATTTCCAACTGTTAAATGAAAGGGCATTGAGTACCACCCTACGTTTGTATATGGGTATTTGTAAGCACCACCGTATATGCCATTGAAATTCTATTTATACTTCATAATCACATACATTGCTCAGTGTAATTTATATGTAGAGATTGTTTACTTTGAAAAAAGAGAGCTAATAATTTTGACTAAATCATGCAGTTTAGAAAATTTTCCAATAGCGTCAGTAATCCAGTGTATTTTACTTTAGTCTAATGCCACCTACCTTAATTCACCTTTATTCTTTCAATGTGGTTCAGTTAAAAATAAAACAAAATTTTTACTGGAGATGATATCTTTGATGTATGGTCTTAATAATTCCATGAAAGAAAAACAAAACTCAATGGCAAATCATTAAACATTTAAACCAAAAGATTATAGACAAAAAGGAAGGGAGGAAGGGAAGGGGGAAGGAAAGGAAGGAAGGAAGGAAGGAAGGAAGGAAGGAAGGAAGAAAAGAAATAAAGTTGTATCCTATTTAAGGGACTGCATAGGCCATGTTAAGGGAGAGTCCTATTTTATCTAATGTGTATAAATGTAGAGTCATCCTAAGCAAAAAATTTCTGTTGTTTTTAGGTATCATTAAATAACAATGCTCAATAGAATAATTGTTAAAAATGATTTTTATGAACTAGAGTTCTGAGAGAACAAAGAAATTTTATTGTATAATAGAATATTTTTAAATGCTCATTTTAACCAAATAGCTACAGATAAACCTTTTATTTCTTTATATCCAAAGAACCTACAGTGGGATCTAGGCACCAGTTGGATAGAGGAAAAGTAGTGAATAAATTAGAAACAGATTTACAAAGAAACCCAAGAAAGAACAGTTGCTGCTCTGCTTCTTCAAATGACTTTCATAAAATAACTCAGGTTTCTAGTATGTCTGAGGTCTGAAGTAACTGTCAGATGTGCAGGACTCAGGAGCTAGTGAAAGTGAATCCATCTCTAAGAGGAGAGCCACACCAGACCCTACTTATGGACTGACAAGATTTCAATGAAATAAAAAACTTCCTAAAAGTCAGGCAATCTGACCACCAGTAGCAACATCCCTTGGCTAGATGGCTGTAAGTTTCTGAAAGAGACAGTCTTTGCCATATTTTCTTCCTTTTCAAGCCTTTAGATGGTTTGTAGAAACATTAGGGTAACAGTATTGGAATGAACATACACTGCAATTCTGTGATATGCTGCTCCCTGATCTCGAAGACTTCTGAAGACCCTCTGTTCCTAGAAACAGAGTTCCTACCACTGTTTAATCAAATTTTCCTGAGAAGTGAAAAGGAAACAGTGAATGCCTATTACATTCTGGGTAGTGGTATATGTATTATCTCATCTAAACCTCACAGCAACCTTGTGAAGTACCATCATCTCTTGCAGATGAGGAATCTCAGTGTGAGAGACATTAATTAACCTGACCAAAGTTACACAGCTCGTTTAATTAGTGGCAGAGTCTCAATTTAAGTAAAGTCTGGCTCCTTACAAAAAACTATGTGACCTCCCAAGATGAAACGTTCTTTATTTGATTTGGTAGATATTTTTTATCATATACTTAGGTTACCATTAAAAAGAAGGTACACCTGAATGTGAATATTTATTAAATCTAGGAGAAGACATTGACCTTGACACATATCTCATGACCCTACCTTGCTCCTTGTAGCAATGCATCAAAGAAAACCTCTAGAACCTGCTGGCAATTCCTGGAGAGGGTTCAAAGACTTTGCATTTCCCAGATATCTCCACGGACTGATGAGGTTCAATTTATTCTCTGCAGATTCAGGTGAGAGCAAAAGAACAAGCCACAGGAAAGACTTGCCTTTGCTTAAAGCCTATGGTATTAACTACGGCTGTTATGACTCAGTGCAAATACTAGGTACCAGTGGTCACTACCAAGTTTCCCAGGAGAGGCACAACTGCTCCCTAACTGCTAAATGTTATTAGTAAGAAACACACCTAAAGGGAAAGGACAAGGAAAAGGCAAATATAAGTGATTATTAATAATATGCCAGGAAAATACATACCAAAAAAACCCATAGCTATAATAACATTAATATTAGACTAAACAATAATTCAAGAAGAAAAGGGGTACTATGAAATGACAAAAGATATCATTCACAAAAAAGATATAGTGTTTTTGTGTCAAGCAACATTAGTGCCAAAGAAACTCTTGATTTCTTTGGTGCTAATGAATCCAATTACAATATTGAAAATAAAGACAATTTTAGAAGCATATGATATACACATAGCAAAATGTATCTTACATCAAAGAATACCTATTCTTCCAATTGTGATATTTGATTGTATATTTGGCTACAAATAACCTTAATAAATTATAGAAAACAGAAATTTTTCCAGGCCTTACTTTCTGATTATAATCCAGTAAAACTAGAAATCAGCAATAAAAAATAAGAAAAAGATTAACTATTAGAAATTAAGAAACACTCTAAAAAAGATAGAAATTAAGAAACACTAAATCCTAAACCAAAGTAAAAGCAAACTAGAAAGTAACAACATACCACTTCATATTAAAATATATGAGATATAACTAAGGCTAAATGCAATGAAAATTTACTCCTTCAATACTTTTATTACTAAAAATAAAAACTCAAATTAAGTGATTTAATATTAATATTAATTTAATATTTCTAATTTTAAATACTAGAAAAATAATACCAAAATAAGTCAATAGAAAGCAGGAGATATAAATTAATAAAGATAAAAGATTAAAATAATGAAATAAAAACTAACAGAAAAAGTTAACTGAAAGACCCATTAGGTCTCATTAAAAGGAAGAGAAAACAAAAACAGCAATAAGAAAGATACCATAAATAAGGAATAGATTAAAAGAACTATAAGAAAATATTATGTGTGATAATAAGATAATCAGTCTGAAAGAACTATATGATTTTCTAAAAAAGTATAAAGTACCGAAATTGAGCCAAGGAAAGTTAAAAAAAAAAAAAAAAACTACCTGAACAGACCAATAACTGTATACTAGATTGCAAAGATAATTAAAGAGCTACCCTTAGAAAAGAAAAAAAAAAAGATATGCCACAGAAGCATGTATTAAGACAAGACAGTTTTGTAATTAGGTTCTATTTAATCCTTAAAAACAGGTCATACATATGGTTATTCATGCTATACCAAGCCACAGAAAAAGTTTGTAAACTCCCTGATTCATTTTCGGAAGCTAGCATAACTGTAATCTTAAAACCCGTATAAACCATAGATATGGTTATTGAAAAATAAACTTAACCTATAAAAAGGATTAATGGGAACTATTTTTCTGCAACAAATATATAAGAATAATATCAAGATTCCTTCTATCTAATTGCTCCATGGTACTGAGACAAGTTAGGTGGGAGCACTCCACAGTGTCTGGACAGGATATACCTGGGTCCAGCCAAGAAACCATTACCTGCATGAGTACTAGAGTATGTTTCTAAGCTGAAACAAAGAAGCCATATCTTCTTCAGAAGATAGCAGTTATCACTAGGAAAGTTCAACTCATGTAAGGGCTATGAGTTTTATCTTAGCTAAAACTTATACAGAACTTCATTGTGTCAGGCATTGGGCTAAGCACTTTTGCATTATTTTCTCATTTAATTTCAATATCCCCATAAGGTAGGTACTATTATTATCCCCATTTTGAAAATGAAGAAACAGACTTTCCAGTACCATACAACAAGGAAGTGGCACAGCCAGGATTTGAATCCTGATGTGAATCCGATCTAGAACCATTCTGTGTATGCTCTCCCTAAACCCACTCTGCTGGTCTTCTCATCCCCACCATCTTTGTATATGTTATTCATTTTGCCCAGAACACCGAAACAAAATAATAGTAGTGGTAACCACAATAAAAGTTATTATTAAAACAATGGCTGCCATTTATTGAGTGATGAACATGTTCCCAGTACTGTGTTAAGCATGTTATGAGTATTATCTCATTAAATCCTCCTAACAACCCTATGAGGTAGCTATTAAGTCCATCATTCAACAAAACATGATGAGCTGCATGTTCCAAAGGCACAGTGGAAGGATTTGTGAGGGCAGTGGTTGGTGAAAGAGCGGTTCATATCAGCATTTTCAAAGAGAATGTCCTGGTAAGCAGCAACATATTTTATCAACTATTAAAATATTTCCTAATGAGAGTAAAAAAAGAAAAACCTTTCTAAAGTTTACATTTTTACCTTTAGTTTTACTATCATTAAAAGGCCATTATCAAGCTAAAAGAAGCTGTTGAAAAGTCTTGATGGAGTACCATTGAAAATATTCCATATCTAGTCAGGAAGATATAGAGAATCAATTAATCATAAAGAAAACATCACTTAACAAAAGATAGACATCCATTTTATCTGACCTCATCAGTTATACCCTCATATAATTTTAGCATCTTCAGGTAAAGTTAGAAGTTACTAATACAAGAAAAGACAACACAGTATATCAACTACTCTCTATTCCAAATATGTAATTATTTATTTTCCATGGGTCTGATAAATTGCCACAAGGTAAGAAATCCCTAAATAAATACTACTTGATCCTAGACAGCATTACTACATCTTAATTGTAGTATTAGTTTTGATAAATTTGGGGGAAAGGTACAGAGATTTTAATTCCACAGAGCAAATGGAAGAAATACAACACTTTAAAAATTGTCAACTTTACAGGGCTTATTGATACTTAACTAGTTTGAATAAAGAAACTTATCCTTCCAACTAAACAAGAAACAAGAGCCTCTTTAAAAATCTGTCATTTATAAAAAAAGAGAATTTTAAAATATATTTTGATATCAATAGGACAAATTTGAATATGGCTGTATATTAAATTTCTTGATTGTGATAATGTTACCACAGTTATTTAAGAGAATGTCTTTATTCTTAGGTGACACATACTAAAGTATTTTGGGGTGAAGTACCATAATGTCTACTACTTTTAAGTGGTTTAACAACAAAGGAGTAGAATATAGCAAAATATTTAAGAGTGGTCACTCTGCATAAAGGGTGTTTGGCTTCTATTGTACTAATTTTCAGCTTTTCTGAAGGATTATAATTTTTCTTTTTTTTAAGATTTTATTTATTTATTTGACAGAGAGAGACACAGCGAGAAAGGGAACACAAGTGAGGGAGAGGGAGAAGCAGGCTTCCTGCTGAGCAGGGAGCCTGATGTGGGGCTTGATCCCAGGACTCCGGGATCATGACCTGAGCCAAAGGCAGACACTTAACGACTGAGCCACCCAGGCACCCCTGAAGGATTATAATTTTTCAAAATAAAAATTTGTCTAAAGAAAATTAACTGCCTTTGTATCTTGTGTCTTAACAGCTAATATACAAGTCAATGAAATGCTTTCATTTTCCTATGTTCCCACATAATATTTATTCCTAACATTAATTAAGACCTACCAATGTACCAGGAAGAAACCACTATAAATAGATATAATGACCCAATATGGAAAACTCAGACAAATGCTATTTCTTTTAAGCTGCAGTTCAAAAATACTTAGGAACACCACAGAACCTTCGTCTATTAATGTGCTTTGGAGGGATACTCGGAACATTTTTAGAATAGCTGCTGTATGCTGATGACACATGGATTCTTATTTTTCATATTCTTTACTTTTCATCATCTTTATAGACAACAAAATCCCCAAGCCTGGAGAAGAGCAGTCTCCCTGTAAGCATGTGGGGCTCTCTCTCTTGACCCCTACTGATTGAAGTCTGGATGGCTGAAGAGGGTTAAAGCTCCCAAATTCTTGTGTGAGGTAGGATAGGGGAATTTCCCACCCATAGAAAAGGTTGGAAGCATCAAGAATTTTTAAAGCTTTCCAAGTGATTCTCAAATGGAGCCAGTGATTCCCATTTGAGAACCACTGGTCTAGAGACTTGTTTCTTGGTGCGTCTGCGGACCAGCAGCATCCACTTCACTTGAAAGCTTGTTAGAAATTGAGAATCTTAGGCCCCATGCCAGACCCAGTGAATCAGAATCTGCTTTTTAACAAGATCCTGGGGGATTCGAATACACACTGAAGTCTGAGTACAACAATGAGTACAATGATCCAGCAGGTAGAGGCTGATCCCATACTTTGATGATATTTGACATCCTTATCTATAGCCAGGCTATGACAGAAAACAGTTTTGTCCTCAAAGAACTCAGTCTTAAACATATAGATGTCCCACTCTTCCAACTAAATAAATCTTTATAGGTCAAGGATCCTCCCCAGTTTCTCCTTGTAACTGCAGAGTCTAGCACAGTGCTTCACAGATCATGAGTGTACTATAAATGTCTCTTGATCATGCCAGTAGAAATAATAAGAATGCTTTGAAATTAGGAGCCATATTTGATCAAAGGACTATAGATCTCATGGTGTAAATATAATACACCAGTCCTTTGAAAGTTTAGGAAATAGAAAAAAGAAAAATACTATTCGCTTCCTGATAAGCTCTTTGCAATCTGTGGATTTTTAGCAAACTAAAATACAGTTCACTTTCCCCCCTACCACCACAGCTACCAAGTGCTCAGTTATTTCTTTTAACCAAATACATTGAGAAGGCCTGTGGACGTTTACTATTTCATTCTTTTCTGTTCTAGTATAAAAGTTTAAATTGAAACTGTACTTCAAAGAAAAAAAAACAATTTTCTGAAGCTATTCTCTAGAGAAAAGGCAATGAATGAAAGGTGAAATAAATTATATAATGTGTTTGATAGCAAGCGTTTTATTGTTTTGTTTTTTGCAGCACAGATGACTCATTAATTCAACTAATAGTGAAGAAATGCCACATAGGTAAAAGCTTTCCAAGAGTGGTTACGGACATGATAATAAAAATTTTGTGCATTTTGCTGCTTTGGGTTTATTGTTGCTGTTGATGTACCAGTACAGAGTTCTGAAACCTTTTCCCCACAGCACATTTGATACATAGCCAACCAAATAAATTACTATTCCCAGCTTGACTGCTTCTGGCAAGTATAAGAATTTCACTGCCAACCCATGGCTGAGCCATAGTATGTATTTACTGAAAATATAAAGAATAGTTATCATTTAGTGAAGGCTTAATATATGTTAGGCATGGCGTTAAGTAT
Organism: Eumetopias jubatus; assembly: GCF_037043125.1. Taxonomy (NCBI): domain Eukaryota; kingdom Metazoa; phylum Chordata; class Mammalia; order Carnivora; family Otariidae; genus Eumetopias; species Eumetopias jubatus. The sequence continues at coordinate 35,141,984 of NW_028274810.1, read as the reverse complement.
TTTCATGCTTTGTTTTAATCAACTCTCAAACAGCCCTATGATACATATGTATCATCAGTCCCATTTTCCAGAAGAGGAACTGAGGCTTAGAAAGCTTAATTTAGTTGCTTTAAACCAGCCAACAGAGACTAAGCTCTTCTATATACTTCTCACAGTCAGAAAGATTTTTCCCAGCAACATCTTTTGACCAGAACTGGAATTCTATAAAACAGGTAGCCCGATCTTTGGGGCTTCTGTACTTTTAATTCATCTTCACCTTGCCCAGGAAGAAAATGATATTGGCAGGATCATCTCAACCGAAGGTGGCAATACTTGGCACCAAGACTCCCTACAATGCCCCGGATTTCCAGGAAGGAGCCAGCTTCTTACTTACAGGCTCTACCTCTTAACTCTCCATACCTCTTTGTCCTCTGAGAAGGGGATGGAGTGGAGGAAAAGTTGCAGAAATTGTTTATTAGGATAAGTCTCTTAACCCACACAGTTCTATCCACAACAAAAACCCTGATTCCATGTATTGCTTTGGCATATTTAAATCATTGCATATTATCAGAAATAGTATACCTTGTCCAAGACTTAAAAATACTGTAATTTGGGGGGCACCTGGATGGCTCAGTAGGTTGAGCATCCAACTCTTGATTTCAGCTCAGGTCATGATTTTGGGGTGGTAGGACTGAGCCCTGCATCAGGCGCCTTGCTCAGGGGGAAGTCTGCTTGAGATTCCCTCTCTCCCTCTCCCTTTGCTCCTCCCCCCCCAATAATAAATAAATAAATCTTTAAAAAAATACTGTAACTTATTAAATGTATGAGTTCAGGTCTTCCCATTTTTTTTTTAAATAGCAGAATCCCTTACATTCCAAAGTTAGTTATGAGGGTAAGAGGGCCTTCCTATCAAATGGATAAGAAAAATGTTATTCATCACAAATAGAAAACACCCATTGAAATACAATCATATTTTAATCATTAGAGAAATCTTGTGATCTCCATATCTGGAAATAGGTCTCATGAGCCTTATATTTAATATACACATTGTAATAGAACACAGAAATGCCCTCTCATATCCACTTCAAGGAAGAAACCATCTGGCAGCCTGCACTGTAGTTTATTGAGCCACTCAATATGTCTAACTTTCATATATGCTCAGCTTTAAGCAACAATAGGTCTGCATATATCCATGTGACTAGTGAACTTCAACAGATGTCTATTTTGAACTGAAAATACAGAGTAAATGAAATCAAATTAAATACCTGTGGAAAATTTTATTTCAAGCCAATCAATGTACATGTAGGAACAGATAAGCTCTGTAAGATTAAAAAATTAATAAAACATTTATAATTAACTCATGTCCCTTTCAAATATAAAATTAATATAAGACTTACATTAGTTCTTAGACTACAGTTACCCTCAATATACCAACATTGTAAGTGGTAAGCTCATTATGAAATGAGTTGTGAGCAAATTGAGATTTCTTATCCTCTGAGAGGCTGCTGGTACACAAATAAAGGATTTTGAAATTTTTTTCACCTAAAAATTGATAGCATTTCCAGAAGGAATGTGTTTGTTTGAATGGAATGACAATAAACAACTGCCTTAGATCAGCAAAAACTGAGCATGGTCCTTTTTCCACGTTTGTTAATTTTAGATATTATCCTGAGTTCAGCATGTTTGCGTGTCAAATGGATGTTTGCAAAATGTTGTCATCCACTGGGAGCTAGGAGAATTCAGCCTTGGCCCAATGCTAAATATATATACATACACACACACACACACACACACACACACACACACACACACACACACACGTATATATCAGAAGAATTCTTCAAGTAAAATAGCAATAAGAGGTCTGAAAGTCAACATTTGTTCTCCAAATGTCCATATTGTCCATATGTATTTACTCAAATCTTTATTATTCTTAAATTTTTGAAAGGAAAGTGATGATGTTCTGCCATGCCATAATATTACAAAGCCTAAATTAATAAAATAGATAGCATGCTAAAATGAAAGAATTTGGAGACATCATGATTAAGAACACAAGCTCTGTGGATAGACCCTAACAGTCACTTGAGCTTGCTGTCTGTGTCTCTGGTTACCTGATTAGTAAAGTGGGGTAATTATAATTATCTCATAGGGTTGTTAAGAGATTAAGTAAGATACCCTATGCCAAGTACTTAGTACATTGCCTGTCTCCATAGTAGTAAATGCAGTGTTATAAAAATATTCTTATCAATAATTTTAATTATAGAAAATGAAAGACTGAATACTGTCTCAGTTGTTTTTGTTACCTTCGTGGGTAGTTCAAGGGGATTTCTGCAGACTAGCAGTCCAAAGGCTTTGAGACTCTTAGAAACTAGACTTCTTGTCCCACTTTCCCCTCACCCCATGGATGATCTGAAGAGATATTTAAAAGGCTAGGACTCTGCAGGACTTCCAGTGTCTATTTGCAATTCTAACCCAGTACTTGTGACCTAGTTTCTAAAATATGGGTGCACAGTACCTTTAATGGGGAACAGAGGGTTGTCCCCTAAAGGGCATTTTCTCAGAAACCTGGACATTCAAAGCCAAATCAGTGTAGCCCAAGTGTGAGGCAACAGAAAAATTTCACCCAAGTTTTAGGCCTACTGGAATTATAATCTAGTTAGTTTTGAAAATCAGAATCAAGATTTCAAAGGCACACTAATTAGAGTCAAACTATTAAATTCACAAGATTTTTGTTTTGACAAAAATCTGCTTATAATCTTTTACACACCATTATGTTTAAAAATTTGTTAAAAATTTTGCCTTGCTATCATATGTTCCATTTGGCAATAGTCTTGTCAGGTCCAATGAAAACCCTATTCACTAGATTTAACATTTAAATATGACTGCTTTGAATGTTTTTGTGGCTACAGCTGGTGCCAATATGTTGATAAAAAGTCATTCAGGAAAGCAAGTCCAAGAATATGGCTGCCACTGATATTCTCTCCAGGCAAGGTGTGTAGATCAAATGTCAAGCTACACTGCCAGGTCTGATGCATAATTAATAGACACTTGGACATTTAGCACTTGGCAGCATGGAACTGAATAAAGAAAATTAAGCACAATTTTAGAAGCTTGCCATGTGCTCTATTCTACTGGTTTCTATCGCTGAGACCACAGGATAAGTGGTTCTGTGCTATCTCCTCCCTTCTACCTGGTGCCAAACAAAATTAAATAATGCTACTTTTCTAATTGTTAATACTGTACAGCTTACAAAGCACTTTCACATGCAGTGCTCATTCAACCCTCACATCCACATGAAATGGAGTTTAGGCAACTCTCAAGGAAAGCATTACTATTTATATTTTAAGAGCTAAGAAAGGTGAAGTGGCCTATGCAAAAATACAGAGATAAGCATTAAACCTAGAACTTCCTCTTAAAGTGTCCCAGTGATTAGAGCACCAGCAAAAACTAAGACTGCTCTGGGACTCATCAAACATCTGAAAACCTACAGCTCACACCATGGTGACCAGACCAGCTCCAGAGGTGCCAGGAGACAAGACTTAGCATGGAATGGGCTCCAGAAGTCCACTCTTCTAATTAAGACCAGTGGACTGTGGGCTGGCTCTTGCGATCTGAAAGGAAGAGTGGATATACATTCTGAGGTGTAATGTTCAATTACAATGGTATATTCTAATGGGTGGAACAGAGAGTACTTCTAATATCATCCAACAGAGTTAATAATTCTGATACAGTCAACTAAAAAAAAAAAAAATTCCAGCATCTGCCTTTGCTTATATGTGGCTAGATTTCAAATATTTCCAAACCATATGTGGATTTAACATGGATCTGATGATACTGTATAGCTGCTTTTTGATTTCTTGGTTGATTTTTTATTTTTTTGCATATTGGAAAGAGAATATGAAAGATCAAATGAAAAGAACTGTTGCCAGAAAAATGTTTAGTCCATCTTTCTTTTCAAAACATTGGATTCATGAGCTCAATCTTCTTTTGTTGAATTTATAACCTCCTGATGTTTTTACTTAATTTTTCTTAGTGTGTGTGTATATATATTAAGAAATATATATATATACATGGATCTCTAAAAATTATTTTCATAACCTCATCCATAATGACTTAATACATAACAGGAATGTACTTTTATATATAAAATGTCCAATCAATGTTCGAATCATTAGATTCCTGAACAACAGAAAAAGAATCCTGAGATCCAGTAGGAACAGGGTTGCATACAATCAATAGTCCTGCTTTATTTCTGTAACATAATCCAAGGTAGCAGGAAGAATAGGAAATAAAAATTTGAAGTTATATTTGGTTGGACCAGGAGATCAGACTGCAAGATATTTTAAATGCTGCCAAAGCAACTGAGTTAACACGGAAGACCCGTGGGAGGAAGTAGAGTGAAGCCCAGCACAGAGAGTCCAGCAGTGGCAGATATCAGAAATTAAGAAACAAACAAACAAGCAAAAACACTTTCTAAGCTTAGAGACACATTCTGAATGGCAGAATCTATATTCCTTGCTATAGTCCATCTTTGAATGGGAAGGTAAAATAATGGAGTTGAGTCAAATATCAGAAGAAGCCCCACGGAACCTAGTTCATTCAGAGAAACAGAGGAGAACCGGGGATAGCTAAGAGAAAAAAAAAGTTATATTTGTAGGAGGCTTAGTGTCATCTAAGAAGACAACAATCTTTCTTTTGTGAAAACCATCTAATGTGGAAGATCATCCTGACCTCTTCCCATGTAAGGAAACTTTTGGAAAGAGCTGATACAGGAAAATTTAATACATTCCACAAGGAATGTATCTTTGTATGATACAAAACATTGAATGTTTCTTTGTATAAATCAAAATTCAATACATTCAATGAGAAAAATTAAATAAATTCAATAAATAGCACAGCATCAATAAAAAGAGGCTATAAGAATGAGGAGTAAAGCAGCAAACTTTATTAATATATAAAAACACTCACCAGAGCAACACTGGCACAGAGCACATAAAGTTATTAATAACAAGGTTTGCCACAAAATAAAACTCACAAAGCAGAAATGCCAGATCTAAATAAGAAAATGTTGAAGCAGAGGAGATGAAGCATAAGCTGTGAGAGCTGAGGAAAGAAGCAGAGATATAAAATAAAACTCTAACAGAAATTAAAATAAGACTGAAAAAAGATTAAGGGCAACACATTATGGAAAACATAAAAGAGTTATAGAAGATAAAATGAGAACAGCAAATACACTAAAATAAAAATAAAGTACTAAAAGGGATTGAAGAAAAAACAAAACCTATAGATGATAGGTATAGAAGATCCAACATATACATAACTGGAATCCCTAAGAAAAAAATCTAAACAACAGAAAAGAGCAACTGTTTAAAGACATAATTCAAGCAAACTCTATATAGAAAGGCCACAGAGTGTGCTAGGATGAATTTATCCAAAATAGTATAGTCAACATGGAGACCTAATCTAATATATCTACTTGTCTTCAAAGATGAGAAAGAACCCAGTGAGCAATCAGGCAAAAAAATCAAATATGTTATAAAGAAGGAAATAATCAGGGTGAACTTGGGTTTCTCCAGAGCAACACTTATCACCAAGAAAACATAACATAATCTAGAAAATACTCAAGGAAAAAAAGCAAGAGATTAGGATTTAACATCAAACCAAAGGAGAGTTTAAATTTACAGGCTACAGACAACAGATTACAATATGCAATGATTCAGGGACTATTGTTTCCATCCTTTCTTGACTAAACTTCTAGAGACAAATGACTGGCCATGGGCTTTAATACACTTAACTGTAGAACCAAGACTAAAACACACTTGGAGATTTGAGTGACATAAGAGAACGTAAATATTTTATTCCCTAAAAAGGTAGAAATTATACCATGAACAGAAATTGGAAGAAAAATAGAAAAGAAAGTGGGAAAGTAAGAACACAGATTCCTTCATGTGTAGTATCTGGAGTGGAAGTATAGCATTTAAAGACGACATGTCAAGTAGTACCCATACAAACATTTAACAATACAAATATAAGTTCTAAAGCTAAATGATGGAGAAAAGGTAGGGAAAAGATGAAAAACAGGAAAGATTTTTATTTCATCATTGCTCATATAAGAGACCTCATAAAGAACTAAGACTATTAAATGAAGCTATAATTGCAAAAGTCATAGAATAAAACTGTAAACCTTTCTTAATATCAATAGAATCACATAGAGAAAGAATAATGAAGGAAACAAAATACATACCTTAGGCTACTCTGCCTTTTCTCTATCAGCCTGTACCTATGCTTCCCTACAATCAATAGACAGAGGAAGAGAAGACTCAGGCCTGAAGACTCAGGCCTCATTTACACATAGTTCTGCACAATATGCAGGCACCAACCGAAAGTGGACAACTGAAGCACTACAGCCCCCTTGTGAGACAGCTCTGAAGAACAGTGGTGAAGAGAAATCCTCTTGGTAGGCAGAACTTTGAGAAGTGCACCTGGTTGTTCACTTGGTAAGGAGAAATGGCCAGATGTGTAATTATATACAAATTCATGGGCTGTGGCCAATGCTTTGGCTACTTGGTCAGGAACTTGGAAGGAACATGATTGGAAAATTGGTAACAAGGAAATTTGGGGAGGAAGTATGTGGATAAAACTCTCTGAATGGGCCAAAATCTCCATGAAGATAGTTGTGTCCCATATGAATGCTCATCAAAGGGTGACCTCAGCAGAGGAAGATTTTAATAATTAAGTGGACAAGATGACTCATTCTATGGATGCCAGTTAGTCTCCTTCTCCATTCACCCCTGTTATTGTCCAATGAGCTCATGAACAAAGTGGCCACAAAGGCAAAGATGGAGGTTATGCATAAGCTCTGCATCACGGACTTCCACTCGCCAAGGCCTACCTGGCCATGACCAGTGCTGAGTACCCAATCTGCCAGCAGCAGAGACTAACACTGAGTACCCCAAATGACACCACTGCCTGGGGTGATCAGCTAACTATCTGGTGACATGTTGATTACACTGTATGGCATCCATTATAGAAGGGACATTGATTTATGCTTACTGAAATAGACATTTACTCTTGATATGGATGTACCTTTCTTGTACACAATACTTCTGTCAAAACTATAATCTATAGACTTACAGAATTACTTATCCTCCAGCATGGAATTGCACACAGAATTGCTTCTGACCAAGGAACTCATTTCACAGCAAAAGATGTGAGGCAATGGCCTATGCTCATAGAATTCACTGGTCTTACCACATTCCCCACCCTCCTAAAGCAGCTGACATGATAGAATGATAGAATGGCCTTTTAAAAATTCAGTTACAGCACCAGGTAGGTGGCAATACATGGTAGAGCTGCAGCAAGGTTCTCCAGAAGGCTACATATGCCCTGAATCAGCATCCAGTATATGGTGCTGTTTCTCCCGTATCTAGGATTGAAGGGGTAGAAATGGGAATGGCACCACTCACTGTCAACCCTAGTGACCCACTAGCAAAATCTTCCTATTTTCACAATCTTATGCTCTACTGGCCTACAGGTCTTAGTTCCAAAGAGAGGAATGATTTCACCAGGAGACACAACAATAGTTTCTGGAAATTAAGACTGTCATCCAGCCACTGTGGACTCCTCATGCCTCTGAAACAAGAGGCAAAAAAGGGAGTCACTGTGCTAGCTGAGAGATTGATCCTGACTACTAAGGGAAACTTGGACTGCTATTCCATAATGCAGGGACGGATGAGTATGTCTGAATTACAAGAGATCCCTTAGGATGTTCATTACTATTACCATACTTTGTGATTAAGGTCAGTGGAAAACTATAAGATAAAGATATGCCAATTTAGGCATAACTACTAATGACCCAGACCTTTCCGAAATGAAGGTTTGGGTCACTCCACCAGGTAAAGAACCATGACCAGCTAGGTGCTTCCAGGAGGCAAAGGGGATATAGAATAGTAGAAAAGAAGGTAGTTAGAAATACAAGATCTGACCACATGACCAGTTACAGAAACGAGGACTGTAACTGTCATGAGTATTGCATGTTTGTATGTGTGTGTACAGCAAATATCTTTGTTTTCTTTCCTCTCTTATTTCCTTATCATGTAATATAAGATGTAATAACTTTGTATTATAGTATTTAAATACTGTTAATTTTACATCATAGTATTTAAGTTACAGGATATCAAGGAAAAGGGCAAACATCACTAAAAGAATTTGTTCCTCTTCTGGAGAAGGGGTTAGTGCATTTTTGGTTGTACTCAGGGTAGTCATATCATGATAGAAGAATTATGATGCTGATATTATCTGTATTTGAAGATTAAGTATGGTTTAAGGAGATTCATATGGGTGTCAAACTGACAAAGGGTGAACTTGTGATATTAATCTTATGGGTCAACTGATTAGGCCATGGGGTATCCAGATACTTGGTTAAAGAATATTCTGAGTATGTTTGTTGGTATATTTCTGGAAGAGATTAACATTTGAATTGATAAACTGAGTAAAGCAGATTACTCTCCCTAGTGTGAGTGGGCCTCATCCAATCTGCTGAAGGCCTGAATAGAACAAAAAGGGTGAATAAGGGAGAATTAGCTCTCTCTGCCTGACCGTCTTCAAATTAGGACGTTGGTCTTTTCGTGCCTTTGGACTCAGCCTCAGGCTGAAACTTATACTGTCAAGTCTCCTTGTTTTCAGGCCTTCAAACTTAGACTGGAACTTATACCATCAATTCTCTTATTCTCAGGCCTGCAGACTCAGACTGGAACCATACCATCAGCATTCCTGGGTCTCCAGCTTGCCAAATGCAGATCTTGGAATTTGTCAGCCTCCATAATCACATGAGCCAATTCTTCATTACAGATAAATAGACAGAGATAGGAATACAGATAAATTTAGGTATAGCTATAGATATAGATAGATATAATCTCCATCCTATTGGTTCTCTTTTTTCTGGACAACGCTGGTTGGTTCAGATTGGAGAACTAAGAGTATTAAATAAAGCTATAATTACAAAAGTAACAGTGAGAACAAAACTGCAAAGTTTTCTTTTTTGTTGTTCAAGTTTAATTGACATACAATGTTATATCAGTTTCAAGTGTGCAACATAGTACACAGTACTTACCATGATAAATGTAGTTACCATCTGCCTCCATACAAAATTATTACAATTGTATTAACTATATTCTTTGGGCTGTACTTTTCATCCTCCTACCTTATTTATTTTATAACTGTAAGTTTGTATCTCTTAATCTCCTTTGCCTATTTCACCCATTTCCCCACCACCACCACCACCACCACCTCTCTGGCAACCACTAGTTTGTTCTCTGTATTTAGGAGTCTGGCAAACCTTTCTTAATATTAGTAGAATCACATGTGGACATTAAGACAAAGAAAACCAAAAATGGGCCTCATACTCAAAGGCCTGAAAACTATAAATTTAGGAAATATAAAATAATATAACTAAGTTCAAAAATATCTGCTACAGGGGCAGCTGGGTGGCTCAGGTGGTTAAGAGTCTGACTTTGGCTCAAGTCAGGATCCTGGAGTCCCAAGACTGAGCCCAGCATCAGGCTCCCTGCTCAGTGGGGAGTCTGCTTCTCCCTCTCCTTCTACCCCCCCCCACTAATGCTCTCTTTGTGCACACACACTCTCTCTCTCAAATAAATAAAATCTTTAAAAAAAATAAAAAGTAAAAAATATCTGCTACATTGATAAATGTAAGTAGGCTTCAGATTAGATTATTATACCCAATCTATACTGTCTTCAAAAGAAGCACCTAAAATAAAATAATCCAGAATAGCTAATCATAGAAGAATGGCATACCAGGCAAATGAAAAAAAAGAAGAAGAAGAGGAAGAAAAAGAAGCAAAAGTTACAATGTATTATCAGAGAATTGCCAAGGGTAATCATATACTGGTGAACACATAATATTTATGACTGTGTATGCCCCCAAGTAACTAAAGAATATATAATGAGAAATAAAAACCTACTAAAAATAAGAAACTTTAATACGCCTCTCCAGACTATGACAGATCAAGAAAGAAAAAACAAATAAGTAAAGATGTGATATAGATGATCTATATAACACAATTAATTAAATTGATCTGGTTATAAATATCACTCTGTATCCTGAAAAAAAGATATTGTACCTTCTGTTTAAGTGCCTATGAAATAGTCACAGAAATCGGTGATGTACAAAGATCGAAAGAAAACCTCAATACATTACCAAAACTAGAAATGGTATGGACAAAATTCTCTGATTACTATTATATGCTACAAATTAACAATAAAATCAGAAAACAAAAATTCAATATCTCTTGGAATTAAAAAATTTCACTTAAACAACTCTTAAAGAGGAAAATTCAAAGCTAAAATTGCAGAATATCTAAAAAAAACAGTAAGAAAATAATAAGCAATGCTTAGAGGAAAATCAGAGCCTTAAATACATCTATTACAAACAGGAGAGACTGAAAATAAATTGGACATTCAACTTAAGAAACTAAAAAAGAAACAAAAAAAAGAAACTAAAAAAGAAACAAAACAAAATGAAGGAAAGCCAAAGGAAGAAATCAATAAATATTAAAGTACAACTTAAGAAGTTGGAAAATACATGATATATTGGTAAGTGTTGAAAGAAAAAATCCTGCAATTAAGAATACTCTACCCAGCAAGGCTATCATTTAGAATAAAAGGAGAGATAAAGAGTGTCCAAGACAAATAAAAGTTAAAGAAATTCACGACCACTAAATGAACTCTACGAGAAATATTAAAGAGGAATTTTTGAATGGAAAGGAAAGGGTATAAGTAAAAGTAAGAAAAATAGGAAGTACAAAAACAGCAATCCTAGGTATAGCTATAAAAATCAGCCAAGGGATTCACAAAATAAAAAGATGTAAATATGGGGCGCTGGGGTGGTGCAGTCAGTTAAGTGTCTGACTCTTGGTTTCATCTTAGGTTGCGGTGTCAGGGTAGTAGGACTGAGACCTAAGTCAGGCTCCAGGCTCAGCAGGGAGTCTGCTTGGGACTCTCTCTCCTTCTCCCTCTGTCCCTCCCCACTGCATTCTTGTGCATGCACACTTGTGCACATGCATGCTCTCTCTCTCAAATAAATATAAATCTTTAAAAAAAAAAGATGTAAAATATGACACCATATACCTAAAATGTGGCAGGGAGAAGAGTAAAGAATGGGTTCAAACCTAAGCGACCATCACTTACTATAGACTATTATATGCATAAGATGTTATATATAAACCTATTGATAACCACAAATCAAAAACCATCAATAGATATGCCAAAAAATAAAGAGGTAGAAATCCAAATATATCACTAAAGAAAGTCAGAAAACTGTGTGAGAAAAGAGCAAGAGAAGAAAGGAACAGAGAAGAACTACAAAAGAACCATAAAACAAGTAACAAAATGACAATGAGTACAACCTATCAATAATTACTTTGAATGTAAGTGGACTAACTGCTCTAATCAAAAGACAGGGTGATAAAATGGATAAAAAAACGAGACCCATCTATATGCTGCCAAAAAGAGACTCATTTCAGACCTAAAAGCATGCAGATTGAAAGTAAATGGATGGAAAAGCATTTATCATGCAAATGGAGTTAAAAGAAAGCCAGAGTAGCAATACTTACATCAGACAAAATAGACTTTAAAACAAAAACTATACAAGAGACAAACAAGGATTCCATATAATCATAAAGAGAACAATCCAAAAAGAAGATATAACAATCATAAATATTAATGCATCCAACATGGAAGCCCCCAAATACATAAAGCAATTAATAACAAACATAAAGAAATTAATCAATAACAATGCAATAATAGTAGAGGATTTTAAGACCCCACTTACATCAATGGATAGATCATCCAAACAGAAAATCAACAAGGAAACTGGCTTTTGAATGACACATTGGACAAGATGGATCTAACAGATATATTCATAACATTCCATCCTAAACCAGCAGAATTCACATTCTTCCCACATGTACATGGAACAGTCTCCAGAAGAGATCACACATTAGGCCACAAACAAATCTCAACAAATTCAAAAAGACTGAAGTCATACCATGTATCTTTTCTAACCACAATGCTATAAAACTAAAAATCAACCACAAGAAAAAAATCTGGAAAGAACACAAATACATGGAAGTTAAATAACATGCTACTAAACAATGAATGGGTCAAGTAAGATATCAAAGAAGAAATTTAAAAAATGCATGGAGACAATGAGAATGAAAACGCAATGGTCTGAAATCTTTGGGATGTAACAAAAATTGTTCTAAGAGGGAAGTATACAGCAATACAGGCCTACCTCAAGAAGCAAGAAACATCTCAAGTAACCAAACTAACCTTACACCTAAGGGAGCTGGAAAAAGAACAACAAACAAAACCCAAAGCCAGTAGAAGGAATGAAATAATGAAGAGTAAAGCACAAATGAACAAAATAGAAGCTAAAAAAACAATAGAACAGATCAATGAAATCAGGAGCTGGTTCTTTGAAAAGATCAACAAGGTTGATAACCCTCTAGCCAGACTTGTAAAATAAAAAAGAAAGAGAGAGAGAGAACTCAAATAAATAAAATCAAAAATAAAAGAGGAGAAATAACAACCAACACTACAGAAATACAAAGGATTATAAGAGAATCTTAGGAAAAATTACATGCCAACAAAGTGGACAACCTAAAAGAAATGGATAAATTCCTAGAAACATATACCCTCCTGAAACTGAATCAAGAAGAAATAGAAAATTTGAGCAGAACAATTACCAGCAATGAAATTGAATCAGTAATCAAAAACTCCCAACAAACCAACATCCAGGACCAGATGGCTTCACAGGTGAATCCTACCAAACATTTAAAGAAGAGTTAATACCAATACTCTGGTTTCTCCTCAGATTGCATAAATCTTTCACTTTTTACTAAAAAAGAGTTAATACTTATTCTTCTCAAACTATTCCAAGAAAGAAGAAGAAAGAAAATTTCCAAATTTATTCTGTGAGGCCAGGATTACTCTGATAACAAAACCAGAAAAAGAAAATACAAACAAAGAGAACTCCAAGCCATTATCTCTGATGAACACAGATGTAAAAATCCTCAACAAAATATTAGCAAAGCAAACCCAACAATACATTAAAAAAATCATTCACCACTATCAAGTGAGATTTATTCCTGGGCTGCAAGGGTGGTTCAATATTTGCAAATCAATCAATGTGATACCTCACATCAATAAGAGAAAGGATAAAAACCTTAAGATTATTTTAATAGATGCAGAAAAAGCATCTGACAAAATACAACATCCATTCATGATAAAAACCCTCAATAAAGTAGGTTCACAGGGAATATACCTCAACATAATAAAGGCCATTTTGAAAAACCCACAGATAACATCATACTCAGTGAGGAAAAACTGAGAGCTTTTCCCCTAAGATCAAGAACAAGACAAGGATATCCACTCTTACCACTTTTATTCAACACAGTACTGGAAGTTCTAGCCCAGCAATCAGACAACAAAAGGAAAGAAATGGCACAAAAGTTGGTGAGGAAGGAGTAAAACTTTCCACTATTTGCAGATGACATGATAATATATATAGAAAACACTAAAGACTCCACCAAAACCTACTAGAACTGATAAATGAGTTCAGTAAGGTTGGAGGATACAGAATCAATATACAGAAATCAGTTGCATTCCTATACACTAATAATGAAGTAGCAGAAAGACAAATTAAGAAAACAATCCAATTTACAACTGCATCAAAAATAATAAAATCCCTAGGAATAAACTTAACCAAGGAGAAGAAAGACCTGGACTCTGAAAACTATAAAACACTGATAAAAGAAATTGAAGACAACACAAAAAAATTGAAAGATATTCCATACTCATGGAATAGAAGAACAAATATTGCTAAAATATCCATACTATCCAAAGCAATCTACAGATTTAATGCAATTCCTATCAAAATACCAACCTCATTTTTCATAAAACTAGAAAAAAATAATCCTAAAATGTGTATGGAACCACAAAAGACCCTGAAGAGCCAAAGCAATCTTGAAAAAAATGAACAAAACTGGAGGTATCATAATCCCAGATTTCAAGATATACTACAGAGCTGTAATAATCAAAACAGTATGGTACTGGCACAAAAACAGAACATAAAAGAAAAACAGATCAATAAAACAGAATAGAAATTCCAGAAATACACCCATGATTATATGGTCAATTAATCCTTGACAAAGGAGGTAAGAATATGCAATGTGAAAAAGACAGTCTCTTCAACAAATGGTGTTGGGAAAACTGGACAGCACATGCAAAAGAATGAAACTGGACCACTTTCTTATAGCATATACAAAAATAACCTCAAACTGGATTAAGGACATAAATGTGGACTTGAAACCATAAAAATCCTAGAAGACAGCACAGGCAGTAATTTCTCTGACCTTAGCCGTAGCAACATCTTTCTAGATGTCTCCTGAGTCAAGGGAAACAAAAGCAAAATTAAACTATTAGGACTACATCAAAATGAAAAAGGAAAACAAAAAGGAAAAGTAAACAACCAAGAAAACTAAAAGATAACCTATTGAATGAAAGAAGTTCTTTTCAAATGACATACCCAATAAAGGTTTAGTCCCCCAAATATATAAAGACCTTATACAACTCAACAGCAAAAAAACAAATAATCCAATTAAAAATGGGTAGAAGACATGAATAGACATTGCTCCAAAGAAGACATAGATGGCCAACAGACACATGAAAAAATGTTCAACATCACTAATCATCAGGGAGATGCAAACCAAAACCACAATGAGATATCACCTCACACCTGTCAGAATGGCTAAAATAAAAAACACAAGAAACAAGTGTTGGTGAGGATGTGGAGGAAAAGGAACCCTCAGGCACTGTTGGTGAGAATACAAACTGATATGGCCACTGTGGAAAACAGTATGGAGGTTTCTCAAAAAATTAAAAATAGGGCGCCTGGGTGGCTCAGTTGGTTAAGCGACTGCCTTCAGCTCAGGTCATGATCCTGGAGTCCCGGGATCGGGTCCCGCATTGGGTCCCGCATCGGGCTCCCTGCTCGGCAGGGAGTCTGCTTCTCCCTCTGATCCTCCTCCCTCTCATGCTCTCTGTCTCTCATTCTTTCTCTCTCAAATAAATAAATAAAATCTTGGAGGCGGAGCAAGATGGCGGAGGAGTAGGAGACCTAGATTTCGTCTGGTCTCAGGAATTCAGCTGAATAGGGATCAAACCATTCTGAACACCTACGAACTCAACAGGAGACCGAACAGGAGAGTAGCAACAACTCTCTGAACAGAGAAGCGACCACTTACTGGAAGGTAGGGCCTGCGGAGAAGTGAATCCGAGGCGATATTCGGGAGGATAGACGGCGGGGGAGGGGCCTCCGCCGGCCGCTTCTGGCAAGTGCTAGAGCCGCGGAGCACAAAATCGGACTTTTAGAAGTTGGCTCGGTGGACGGACGTCGCTGCAGTGGCTAAGCGGGGGGTGGAATCCTCCCGGGACAGTGTGGTCTCAGGACCCTTGGGGTCACAGAGAGACCGGAGGTGCCTGAGTGCGCCAGAGCTCCCAGGTATCAGAGCAGGGAAGCCGGCTGCAGATACGGAGCAGAGTCGCGGACTCTCAGCTCGGGGTTGCCATAAACTGTGATCCGCGGCCCAGTCGGGGCACGGCTCCCCCAGCAGGGACCCAACAAGCAGCAGATCCGGGGAGACTCCCCTTCCTTCCCGGGGAGGAGCGGTGCGGGAACGCACTGCAGGGATCTGCTGGGTTTGGAGACTCCGCGCGGGGACGGGTGCCAGAGATAGCAACGCTCGATCACAGGCGGGTGAGCACGGAGTGCGGCCGGAGACCGGGGACACGGAAGTGACTGCTTTTCTCTGGGGGCACACTGAGGAGCGGGGCCCCGAGTTCTCAGCTCCTCCGAGTGGAGATTGGGAGGCCACCATTTCTGCCCTGGTCCTCCAAAGCTGTACCGAGAGCTTGCAGGGAACAAAAGCTCCTGAGAGCAAACCGGAGCAGCTTCCTTAGCCCGGACCGACAAGGGCGGGGCAATTCCGCCTCCGGCAAAGACATTTGGAAACCACAGCAACAGGCCCCTCCCCCAGAAGATCAACACAAACAGCCAGCAAGCCAAGACCAAGTTGATCGATCAAGGAGAATAGGAGAACTCCAGCGCTAGGGGAATACTGCACATAGATAGATTCATGGCTTTTTTTTTTTTTTTACCATGATTCATTATTTCATCAAAGTTAATTTTTGTTGACTGTTTTTTTTTATTTTTCTTTTTCCCTTTTTCAACCAACATCTTATAAATCCCTTTTTTAAAAAAAAAAAAACATTTTTTATTTTTCATTTTTAGAGTCATATTTTATCCCTTCATAGTAGTTACCCTTATTTTTGGCATATATATATAAGTTGTTCTCTCTTTAAAATTTTGAGGTACAGTTTCTTCTAACAGATCAAAATATACCCTAAATCACTAGTGTATGGCTTTGTTCTAGTCTCCTGCCTGATCACACTCTCTCCCTTTTTCCTTTTTTTTTTCTTTCTTAAATCTTCTTTCTTTTTTCAAACAACTTATCTTACCAAGTCCTTTTATAAAATCTTTTATAATTTTCATCTTTACAGTCATCTTCCATCCCTTCATTGTATCAACCCTTATTTTGTACATATATGTCTTTCTTCCTTTAAAATTTTAGGAGGCACTTTTTTATAACAGACCAAAATACGCCCAAAATCTACTGTGTGGCACTGATCTATGCACTAGCCTGATCATATTTGATCATATTCTGCCTTTTTTGTATTGTTTTGTTTTTGTTTTTATCTTTTTTTTTCTTTTTCTCTTTCTTTTTTCTTTCTTTCCCTTTCTTTTCCCCTGGTTTCAGGTCTTTTCTGATTTGTATACAGTATATTTGCTGGGGACGTTGTAAACCTGTTAGCATTTTGTTCTCTCATTCATCTATTCTCCTCTGGACAAAATGA
The DNA here is from genome assembly GCF_037043125.1 of Eumetopias jubatus. Taxonomy (NCBI): domain Eukaryota; kingdom Metazoa; phylum Chordata; class Mammalia; order Carnivora; family Otariidae; genus Eumetopias; species Eumetopias jubatus. The sequence continues at coordinate 35,125,013 of NW_028274810.1, read as the reverse complement.
CAAGACGAAAGAAATCACCTCAGCAAAAAGAACAAGAGGTAGTACCGTCAGCCAGGGACCTACTCAATACGGACATTAGTACGATGTCGGACCTAGAGTTCAGAATCATGACTTTAAAGATACTAGCTGGGCTTGAAAAAAGCGTGGAAGTTATTAGAGAAACCCTTTCTGGAGAAATAAAAGAACTAAAATCTAACCAAATCGAAATCAAAAAGGCTATTGATGAGGTGCAATCAAAAATGGGGGCACTAAATGCTAGGATAAATGAGGCAGAAGAGAGAATCAGCGATATAGAAGACCAAATGATGGAAAATAAAGAGGCTGAGAAAAAGAGAGAGAAACAACTACAGGATCACGAGGGCAGAATTCGAGAGATAAGTGATATGATAAGACGAAACAACATTAGAATAATTGGGATCCCAGAAGAAGAAGAGAGAGAGAGAGGGGCAGAAGGTATATTGGAGCAAATTATAGCAGAGAACTTCCCTAATGTGAGGAAGGAAACAGGCATTAAAATCCAGGAGGCACAGAGAACCCCCCTCAAAATCAATAATAATAGGTCAACACCCCCACATCTAATAGTAAAACTTACGAATCTCAGAGACAAAGAGAAAATCCTGAAAGCAGCTCGGGAGAAGAGATATGTAACCTACAATGGTAGAAACATTAGATTGGCAACAGACCTATCCACAGAGACCTGGCAGGCCAGAAAGGACTGGCAAGATATCTTCAGAGCACTAAACGAGAAAAATATGCAGCCAAGAATACTATATCCAGCTAGGCTATCATTGAAAATAGAAGGAGAGATAAAAAGCTTCCAGAACAAACAAAAACTAAAGGAATTTGCAAACACGAAACCAGCCCTCCAAGAAATATTGAGAGGGGTCCTCTAAGCAAAGAGAGAACCTAAAAGCAGCAAAGAGCAGAAATGAACACAGACAACAGACAGTTAACAGTCACCTTACAGGTAATACAATGGCACTAAATTCATACCTTTCAATAGTTACCCTGAATGTAAATGGGCTAAATGCCCCAATCAAAAGACACAGGCTATCAGATTGGATTAAAAAACAAGACCCATCAATATGCTGTCTGCAAGAGACTCATTTTAGACCCAAAGACACCCCCAGATTGAAAGTGAGGGGGTGGAAAACCATTTACCATGCTAATGGACACCAAAAGAAAGCTGGGGTGGCAATCCTTATATCAGACAAACTAGATTTTAAAACAAAGACTGTAATAAGAGATGAGGAAGGACACTATATCCTACTTAAAGGGTCTGTCCAACAAGAAGATCTAACAATTGTAAATATCTATGCCCCGAACATGGGAGCAGCCAATTATATAAGGCAATTAATAACAAAAGCAAAGAAACACATTGACAACAATACAATAATAGTGGGGGACTTTAACACCCCCTTGACTGAAATGGACAGATCATCTAAGCAAAAGATCAACAAGGAAATAAAGACTTTAAATGACACACTGGACCAAATGGACTTCACAGACATATTCAGAACATTCCATCCAAAGGAAAGGAATACACATTCTTCTCTAGTGCCCATGGAACATTCTCCAGAATTGATCACATCCTAGGTCACAAATCAGGTCTCAATCGGTACCAAAAGATTGGGATCATTCCCTGCATATTTTCAGACCACAATGCTTTGAAACTAGAACTCAACCACAAGAGGAAAGTCGGAAAGAACTCAAATACATGGAGGCTAAAGAGCATCCTACTAAAGAATGAATGGGTCAACCAAGAAATTAAAGAAGAATTAAAAAAATTCATGGAAACCAATGAAAATGAAAACACAACTGTTCAAAATCTTTGGGATACAGCAAAGGCAGTCCTGAGAGGAAAGTATATAGCAATACAAGCCTTTCTCAAGAAACAAGAGAGGTCTCAAATACACAACCTAACCCTACACCTAAAGGAGCTGGAGAAAGAACAGCAAATAAAGCCTAAACCCAGCAGGAGAAGAGAAATCATAAAGATCAGAGCAGAAATCAATGAACTAGAAACCAAAAGAACAGTAGAACAGATCAACGAAACTAGGAGCTGGTTCTTTGAAAGAATTAACAAGATTGATAAACCCCTGGCCAGACTTATCAAAAAGAAAAGAGAAATGACCCAAATCAACAAAATCATGAATGAAAGAGGAGAGATCACAACCAACACCAAAGAAATACAAACAACTATAAGAACATATTATGAGCAACTCTATGCCAGCAAATTAGATAACCTGGAAGAAATGGGTGCATTCCTAGAGATGTATCAACTACCAAAATTGAACCAGGAAGAAATAGAAAACCTGAACAGACCTATAACCACTAAGGAAATTGAAACAGTCATCAAAAATCTCCCAAGAAACAAAAGCCCAGGGCCAGATGGCTTCCCAGGGGAATTCTATCAGACATTTCAAGAAGAATTAATACCTATTCTCCTGAAACTGTTTCAAAAAATAGAAATGGAAGGGAAACTTCCAAACTCATTTTATGAGGCCAGCATTACCTTGATCCCAAAACCAGACAAAGACCCCATCAAAAAAGAGAATTACACACCAATATCCTTGATGAACATGGATGCAAAAATTCTCACCAAAATACTAGCCAATAGGATCCAACAGTACATTAAAAGGATTATTCACCACGACCAAGTGGGATTTATCCCTGGGCTGCAAGGCTGGTTCAACATCCGCAAATCAATCAACGTGATACAATACATTAACAAAAGAAAGAACAAGAATCATATGATCCTCTCAATAGATGCAGAAAAAGCATTTGACAAAGTACAGCATCCTTTCTTGATCAAAACTCTTCAGAGTATAGGGATAGAGGGTACATACCTCAATATCATAAAAGCCATCTATGAAAAACCTACAGCGAATATCATTCTCAATGGGGAAAGGCTGAGAGCTTTTCCCCTAAGGTCAGGAACGCGGCAGGGATGTCCACTTTCACCACTGCTATTCAACATAGTATTAGAAGTCCTAGCCACAGCAATCAGACAACAAAAAGAAATCAAAGGCATCCAAATCGGCAAAGAGGAAGTCAAACTCTCACTCTTTGCAGATGATATGATACTGTATGTGGAAAACCCAAAAGACTCCACCCCAAAACTGCTAGAACTCATACAGGAATTCAGTAAAGTAGCAGGATATAAAATCAATGCACAGAAATCAGTGGCATTCCTCTACACCAACAACAAGACAGAAGAGAGACAAATCAAGGAGTCGATCCCATTTACAATTGCACCCAAAACCATTAGATACCTAGGAATAAATCTAACCAAAGAGACAAAGGATCTGTACTCAGAAAACTATAAAATACTCATGAAAGAAATTGAAGAAGACACAAAGAAATGGAAAAACGTTCCATGCTCATGGATTGGGAGAATCAACATTGTGAAGATGTCAATGCTACCTAGAGCAATCTACACATTCAATGCAATCCCCATCAAAATACCATCCACTTTTTTCAAAGAAATGGAACAAATAATCCTAAAATTTGTATGGAACCAGAAGAGACCCAGAATAGCCAGAGGAATACTGAAAAAGAAAAGCAAAGCTGGCGGCATCACAATTCCGGACTTCCAGCTCTATTACAAAGCTGTCATCATCAAGACAGTATGGTACTGGCACAAAAACAGACACATCGATCAATGGAACAGAATCGAGAGCCCAGAAATGGACCCTCAACTCTATGGTCAACTTATCTTTGACAAAGCAGGAAAGAATGTCCAATGGAAAAGAGACAGTCTCTTCAACAAATGGTGTTGGGAAAATTGGACAGCCACATGCAGAAGAATGAAACTGGACCATTTCCTTACACCACACACAAAAATAGACTCCAAATGGTTGAAAGACCTAAACGTGAGACAGGAGTCCATCAAAATCCTAAAGGAGAACACAGGTAGCAACCTTTTCGACCTTAGCCGCAGCAACTTCTTCCTAGAAACATCACCAAAGGCACGGGAAGCCCGGGCAAAAATGAACTATTGGGATTTCATCAAGATAAAAAGCTTTTGCACAGCAAAAGAAACAGTCCACAAAACCAAAAGACAACCGACAGAATGGGAGAAAATATTTGCAAATGACATATCAGATAAAGGGCTAGTATCCAAAATCTATAAAGAACTTATCAAACTCAACACCCAAAGAACAAATAATCCAATCAAGAAATGGGCAGAAGACATGAACAGACATTTCTCCAAAGAAGACATCCAAATGGCCAACAGGCACATGAAAAAGTGCTCAACATCGCTCGGCATCAGGGAAATCCAAATCAAAACCTCAATGAGATACCACCTCACACCCGTCAGAATGGCTAAAATTAACAAGTCAGGGAACGACAGATGTTGGCGGGGATGTGGAGAAAGGGGAACCCTCCTACACTGTTGGTGGGAATGCAAGCTGGTGCAACCCCTCTGGAAAACAGTATGGAGGTTCCTCAAACAGTTGAAATTAGAGCTACCGTTCGATCCAGCAATTGCACTACTGGGTATTTACCACAAAGATACAAATGTAGGGACCCGAAGGGGTACGTGTACCCCAATGTTTATAGCAGCAATGTCCACCATAGCCAAACTGTGGAAAGAGCCAAGATGCCCATCGACAGATGAATGGATAAAGAAGGTGTGGTATATATACACAGTGGAATATTATGCAGCCATCAAAAGGAATGAGATCTTGCCATTTGCAACGATGTGGATGGAACTGGAGGGTGTTATGCTGAGTGAAATAAGTCAATCAGAGAAAGACATGTATCACATGACCTCACTGATATGAGGAATTCTTAATCTCAGGAAAGAAACTGAGTGTTACTGGAGTGGTTGGGGGTGGGAGGGATGGGGTGGCTGGGTGATAGACATTGGGGAGGGTATGTGCTACGGTGAGCGCTGTGAATTGTGCAAGACTGTTGAATCACAGTTCTGTACTTCTGAAACAAATAACACAACATATTTTAAGAAAAAAGAAAAAGAAGAAGATAACAGGAGAGGAAGAAAAGGGGAGTATGTCAGAGGGGGAGACGAACCATGAGAGATGATGGACTCTGAAAAACAAACTGAGGGTTCTAGAGGGGAGGGGGGGAGGGGGATGGGTTAGCCTGGTGATGGGTATTGAGGAGGGCACGTTCTGCATGGAGCACTGGGTGTTATGAACAAACAATGAATCATGGAACACTGCACCAAAAACTAATGATGTAATATATGGTGATTAACATAACAATAAAAAAATTTAAAAAAATAAATAAATAAATAAATAAAATCTTAAAAAAAATTAAAAATAGAATTACCATATGATCTAGTAATCCACTACTGGATTTACCCAAAGAATACAAAACACTAACGCAAAAAGATACACACATCCCTATGTTTATTGCAGCATTACTTACAACAGCCAAATTATGGAAGCAGCCCAAGTATCCATCAAAAGATGAGTGGATAAAGAAGATATATATATCTACACAAACACACTGGAATATGACTCAGCCATTTTTAAAAAAGAATGAAACCTTGCCATTTGTAATAACACGGATCTAGAGAGTATAATGTTAAGTGAAATAAGTCAGTCAGAGAAAGACAAATACCATATGATTTCACTCAAATGTGGAATTTAAGAAACCAAAAAAATGAACAAAGAAAAAGAGAAACAAACCAAAAACAAACTCAAACTATAGAGAACAAACTGATGATTACCAGAGGGGAGGTGGGTGGGGTGATGGGTGAAACAGGTGAAGGAGATTAAGAGTACACTTAATGTGATGAGCTCTGAATAATGTACAGAATTGCTGCATCACTATATTGTACACCTGAAACTAATATAACACTATATATTAACTATACTGGAATTAAAATTTTAAAAATAAAATAAAAAATTTTTAAAAAGAAGTCAGAAAACAAAAACTGAAATCTGGTGCTTTGAAAAAAGTCAACTAAGCAGATAAACTACTGGCTAATTCAGTCAAGAAAAGAAATGAAAAAATGTGCTAATAAAGTCATACTAAGGAAGAAATAACCACAAAAATGAAAAAAAAAAAGACCAAAACTTAATAAACTGGACTATTTCCTCAGGAACAAAAATAGCAAAACTGACCCTATAAATGATATAAAATAAACAGCACATAAACAGCATAGTTTCCATAGAAGAAACAGAGAAATTCATCAAAGAGCTACTCCTGCCTTTTGCCCATTTTCCCTAGCCAAAACACCAGGTAGAAATAATTACTCAGGGGAATTCTACAAGACTTTCAAAAAACAGATATTTCCAATGCTATTTAAAATGTTTTAGAGTATAAATAAAGAATTTCAGTTTCTTTTTTGAAGTAAGCAGGACATTGATGGTAAAATCTAATAAAGAACATAAAAAGGAAAACTATCTCTTATCTCATGTATCAATATTGAAGAAAATTCCTAAATAAGTCCAGTAGCACATTTAAAAATAATGCATCATTTCCAAGTAGAATTTATTACAGGTCTGCAAAGGAGGTTCAATATTAGAAAGACTATTAATCGATAGATATGATCTCTCAATTAGTAGGCATAGGAAAAAGAATCATAGGGGTACCTGGGTGTCACAGTCAGTTGAGCATCCAACTCTTGGTTTTGGCTCAGGTCATGATCTTATGGGTCATAGGATCAAGCCCCACGTCAGGCTCCCACTCAGTGGAGAGTCTCTTCACCCCCCCCAATCACACTCACTCTCTCAAATAAATAAAAAAATCTTAAAAAAAAAAACAGAAAAATAATCATAAATTATCTTCATATGTAATAAAAAGACAATTACCAAATTCAAGATCCATTCTTCATGAAATTCTTAAGAACATATTTATCAATGGATAATTTGTTAAATATTAGAATATTTTTATTCTAGCCCCCAATCAGTATTATGTTTAAGGGGGAAACACAAGAGCATACCCACTTAGGAACAAGGCAAAAATTGTCCTATCATCACTATTATTTAATATTATACCAGAAGTACTAGCCAATGCAATTATGCAAGAGAAAGAAATTAGAGAGAGGAAAATTACAAAGGAGATAAAGTTATCACTATATGCAGATCATACAATAACGTACTTAGAAAACCCAAGGAAGTCAACTGAAACACTATTACAAACAAAAAATTCACTAAATTAGAAGGTGCAAAATTAATATATAAAAAGTTTCATATACACAATCAATATTAATTGAAAATATAATGGAAGAAAAGACCCAATTTCTAGGGAAAAGGGCTAAAAGAAATATTCAAGGCCATGTAATCCAAAGAAAAAAATATTAAAACATTTTCTGAAAGACAAAGGAAGTCTTAAACAAATGGAAAGGCATTTTGGATAGAAAGACTCAATATCATAAATATGTTGATCCTCCCTAAGTTAACTTATAAATTTAATGTAATTCCAAAAAAAATTAAACCCAAGTTGTTTTTTTTTAGAACTAGAGTTAAAAATTATTGATTTTAAATTTATATGGAAATATAAACACAAAGTCAGGAAATCTCACAAAAGGAGAGTACTAAAGGGGGGATTTTCTTTGTCAGATAAAGCCTCAGTAATTAAAAAAGTATACTACTGACACACAAATTGTCAAACAGACAAATGCAATAAAATGTATAGTCAGAAACAGACCTAAATACATTTGGAACTTTAGTATTAATAAATGTGATATCTCAAATCACTAACAAAAAGAAGCACTATCAGTGAATTATCTGGGAAAAACCAGGAAGCCATGTGGAGAAAAAATATGGCTTGATCTATACTTCACATTATAACCCAAGATAAATTCCAAATGGGCTAGAAATTTATACTATAGATACAAACACAAAAGAATGAAATGACATTTTAAAAGTACTCGTTGAAGCACTAAAGCAATATATTGGCAATAATCTAAATGCTCACCAATCAAAAGACCTCCAAGCTGTAATAAGTGAAAAGAGTAAGGAGCAATAAAATATGCCTAGCATGCTGTTAGCTGTACTTTAAAAAGAGAAGCAATATAATAATATATATTTGTATCGACTTGTACGTAAATAAAAATTCTTAGGAAGTATAACTAAGAAACCAATAAAACTGGCCACCCATTAGGGGTCTACAAGAAACAGGTGGCTAAGTTCACGGATGCGAGGGAAAATTTTAGCTATATATATTTTTATACGTTCTGATGTTAAACCAGGTAAGTAGTTAACAAAAAGTTAAGTTAGCACATATTTTTAAATGACAAGAGTCCTAATCTAATTATAACCAAAAGGTGAAACAGGAAGGTCTATGAACAATTTGCCAACTAGCAGAGAAAAGTTTATTTTACCAATAAATGTATCCATAAATTTTTTGTAAATAAATAACACTTAAAAAAGAAAATGTGGGGCACCTGGGTAGCCCAGTCAGTTAAGCATCTGCCTTCCACCCGGAGTCATGAGCCTGGGGTCCTGGGATCTAGCCCTGTGTCAGGACCCCTGCTCAGCGGGGAGTCTGCTTCTCCCTCTGCCCCGAACCCCACTTGTGCTCTCTCTTGTTCTCTCTCAAGTAAATAAATAAAAATTTTTTAAAAATTTTTTTAAAAAGAAAAAAGAAAATACATTCCTGAACTTCACAGCCTAGGCCAAATGCCTGTGTTTTATATTGATACACACACATATATCCCCTATACTTCCTTAGGAATGAAGGGGGGGAAATCGGAGGGGGAGACGAACCATGAGAGACCGTGGACTCTGAGAAACAAACTGAGGGTTCCAGAGGGGAGGGGGGTGGGGGGACGGGTTAGCCTTGTGTTGGGTATTAAAGAGGGCATGTACTGCATGGAGCACTGGGTGTTATGCACAAACAATGAATCATGGAACACTACATCAAAAACTAATGATGTAATGTATGGTGATTAACATAACATAATAATAAAAAAAGAAAAGTTATTATAATTAATAATCAACTCACAGGGCCTCCTGGGTGGCTCAGTCAGTTAAGTGTCTGCCTTCGGCTCAGGTCATGATCCCAGGGTCCTGGGATAGAGCCCTGCATCGCATCAGGCTCCCTGCTCAGCAGGGAGTCTGCTTCTCCCTCTCCCTTTGCTGCTCCCCCTGCTTGTGCGCTCTCTCTCTCTCTGAAATAAATATATTTTTAAAAATAATCAAATCACAATAAATTGGTCAGTGTATGTCTTCCATCCTAGAATGTAAACATCACAAGGACAGCAACCAGGACTGTCTTGTTTATTTCTGTATCTTACAGTGTTGACACATAGCAGATACTCTCTTTGTTAAAAGAAGGAGTTATGTTTTAAAATCTAAATGTTTTATTTCCATTTATTCAGAGAGTCAAAATAACTATTGATATCTCCCCATTTCATTGCTACTTAGACAGAGGGGCTGAGCAAGATGCTTTCTGACATTCTCTCTGCTGTGCTGCTTCATGCAGGCATCCTTCCTTTGGGAAAAAGGGTTAGAGTGAAAGCCTACTTGCAGGGGACCTCTGAGGTTTCAAAAGCTTGATGTGCTCTAAAAAAAAAAAAGAAAAAGAAAGGAAAAAGAAAACAGTTTTGGAATTTTCCCCACATCCATTCTATTCTTCTTTACTAAAAGAACTCTCCACATCCATCAAGTTTTGGCTGGGCTAACGGCCACTACAGTGAGAGATGACATTTTCCAGCTTCCCTTAATTCTTAGTGAAGCTTTGAGTCTTGGTTCTAGCTATTAGGTTTTAGCAACAATTTCTGCTTCATGTCCTTCAAAACGAAGTTGTTTTCTCTTTTTCCTTCCTATGGCCTGGAACATGGGTATAGTGCAGTGCAGGTGAAAACAACTGGAACAAACACCTTGGAGCCAGAGAGAAAAGCCAATGAGCAGATGGCAGAGTCATCCCACCAACCAGCGTCCCTAAATGACTTTGTAGAGTCTTGAGCTATTATATGAGACAGAAAGAAGCTTCTAAAATATTTAAGCCACTGTACTTGGAGTCACTTTTTTAAAATGGCAACACTTACTGGTGGAGTTCTTAGTTGCAGGATCTATTTTGCAGAGAACAAAATCCACTCTACCTAGTTTAAGAAGAAAGGGATTTACTCTAGCTCATTAGATAGCTTATGGAACTTTTTGGAAGGCCGGGGAAATAATCTGGGATTACACACTGTCGAGAGCAATGTTGCCAGAAAAAAACATCCAACTCACAACAGATTTATTCCAAAGGAAATCCCACTGGTGAGAGCACCCTAAACTGAGCACCCCACCAATATCACCCCTTTCCCTGGGTTCCACACTGACTTATTGAGCTGTGAGGAATGAGCACAGGAGCTGCCCACAGAGCTCAACTGGGCCCTGTGACTCTGGGCCACGCCAGGGTGGGCTCTGGCTGTAATGTATCAATCTACTTAGCTCGCTTTCCTTTCTGGCATTAAAGGCTCCTGTAAAGAAGCTTTTGTTTCAGTCTGTTAGGGTGTTTGGTGCTTTCATTTGCTCTCAGCAATATCACTGAATGGCCCATTTCCTTCTGTAACCGTTCCTAAAAATGCGATGTCAAAATTTTTCATTTTAAGTTTAGCATAATAAAATGCTTTAAACAGTGGATGTAATTTTCACAGTCATCTTGTCACAATTCTAAGCCTAATTCCAAAACCGTCCCTGAAAGGACACAATTTATGGACAAAGAATGAGTTTAAGTCATAAAGTTGGCAAGCAGTCAGAATAGATCAACTTTCAATTATTAACATTCTGAGCCATATGTGAATTGACTGGAAACCAGATCTTGGAGCCATAAACATCAAGACTTGTTCTTTCCTTTTTGTCAGTTTAAACACCAAAAGCACTTTAGGAAACCAAAGAAACATGAACATTTGTAAAGGAAAAAGACTGGAGTAAACCTGTCTCTTTTACGTTTAATACCAGATACTCTTTCACATTCTTTCTAATGTTTTATTTAGTTCAAGTTCAATGCTTTCTATAATATTTACAACTTTCCTCAAAGGTACTTCATTGTGACTCAGCAAGGTATGCCACCTTCATATATTTTCACATAATTCAAAAACCGTCTCTTCAGTATTTAAAACATTTTTTATCTTAGTTTTGCCAGAAATCTTCCTATAGTCTATGCTATTCTCACCTTCCTTATTAAACAGAAGATAATTGCCTCAGTTATCTTAATGAATACCCATCATTACTTAATGCTTCGAAGGGTAAAATTCTAACTACTTTTCAAAGTTCTTTTCTCTTTCTATAGTATTGGCAATCACTTTTCACTGGGACTCCATCAAATGTGTGGAAACCCCCTCCTCTTTTCAAATGTAATTTTTATAATTTATCAAAGTTAATTGAAGTTGTGTGTTAAGTAAAGCCAAGGGGCTCTGAATGAAGGTTTCTAAGTTCACCCAGGAAGTGAAGAATTTAATTACTTCAGTAAGCTATAGTGCTGCAGCTTTGTCAAAGTCATTCCGGCACACTTTTCAAAAATTTTCTGGGTGCGTATCTATATACCAGAGACTTGAGGATCTTAGAAATCTGACCTCCAAAAGAGAGTGGTTTTACACACTTTTAGATTCAATCCTTTTAAAAACAGTTTTATTGAGGAATAATTAACTCCATATATTTAAAGTGTACACTTGCAAGCTTTGATATATGCACACATCCACTAAACCATCATCACAATCAAGATAATGAGTATGCCTCTCTCCCCCCCCAAAATTCCTCAATCCCCTGTGTAATCCTAAAACCCAGAACCCTAGGAAGCCACTGATCTCCTTTATGCCACCACAGATTAGTTTGCAATTACTAGAATTTTAAAGAAATGTAATCATACAATATGTATTTTTTGGCCTTTTTCCCCCATGCTCTGCATAATTTTTTTTTAAATTTTTTATTGTTATGTTAATCACCATATATTACATCATTAGTTTTTGGTGCAGTGTTCCATGATTCATTGTTTGTTCATAACACCCAGTGCTCCATGCAGAACGTGCCCTCCTCAATACCCATCACCAGGCTAACCCATCCCCCTACCCCCCTCCCCTCTAGAACCCTCAGTTTGTTTTTCAGAGTCCATCATCTCTCATGGTTCGTCTCCCCCTCTGACATACTCCCCTTTTCTTCCTCTCCTTTTATCTTCTTCTTTTCCTTTTTTCTTAAAATATGTTGCGTTATTTGTTTCAGAAGTACAGAACTGTGATTCAACAGTCTTGCACAATTCACAGCGCTCACCGTAGCACATACCCTCCCCAATGTCTATCACCCAGCCACCCCATCCCTCCCACCCCCCACCACTCCAGTAACACTCAGTTTCTTTCCTGAGATTAAGAATTCCTCATATCAGTGAGGTCATGTGATACATGTCTTTCTCTGATTGGCTTATTTCACTCAGCATAACATGCTGTAGCATATATCAATAATTCATTCTTCTTTATTGCTGAGTGGTAGCATACTATATAGCTCTACCAGTCTGTTCATCTATCCATTTATTAACATTTAGGCTGTTTTCATTTTTGAGCTATTACTAATGGGAACTTTTATGTCCAAGTGTTTTGGTGTTATGGGCTAAGTTGGGTTCCCCCTAAAATCCAGATGTTGAACTTCTAACCCCCATTATCTCAGAACATAGCATCACATTTGGAGACAAGAGCTGTAATAGAGGTGATTAAGTTAAAATGAGGCCATTAGGGTGGAACTTAATCCAATGTGGTTCCTGTCCTTGTAAGAAGAGGAGATTAGGGTACATGGAGAGACACCAGGGAAGGATATGCACAGAGAAAAGACCATATGAGGACACAGCAGGAAAGCAGCCACAGAGCCTCAGAGAAAACCAACCACGCTGGTACCTTAATCTTGGACTTCCAGCCTCCAAAGTTGTGAGAAAACAGATCTGTTGTTTAAACTACCCAGTCTGTGGTATTTTGTTATGGCGGCCCTAACAAATTAATACATACAAACATGCACTTCTCTTCCTCTTGAGCAAATACTTAGGAGTGGAATGATGGGTCATATGGTAAGTATAAGTTTAATTATTTTTAAGTGAAAAGTAAAAGTCTTTTTAATAAACTAAGAAGCCATTTTCAAAGTAGTTGTACCATATTACATGCTCACCAGCAGTATAAAGAGAATCCCAGGTCCTTCATACTGGTAAGGTCAGTCTTTTTAATATTACTGATTCTAATAGCATGTATTGCTAGCTCATTGTGGTTTAAATTGCCTGTCCCTAAACTAATGGTGTTGAATATCTTTTCATGTACTTATTTTTCACTCATATTATCTTCTTTGGTGAAGTGTCTGACCAAATCTTTTGCCCATTTTTTGTTAGAACATTTGTTTTCCTATTATTGAATTTTGAAAGTTCATGACCTATGTTAGCCACAAGTTTGCCCAAATAGATCACATATATGATATATATGATTTGCAAGTATTTTTTCTGTGGCTTGCATTTTCTTTCTTTCTCTTAGGAACATAAGTTTTTAATTTTGACAGAGTCCAATATATCATTTTTTTCTTTTATAGATCTTGTTTTTAGTAACATATCTTAAGAAATCTTTGTTTAATCGAAGGCAGCAAAGATTTTTCTTTCCTCTTTCCTTCTAGAAGTTCTATAGTTTTCGGTCTTTCATTTAGGTCTATGATCCATTTTGAGTGAATTTTTGTAAGTGGTGTGTAAATTGAAGTTGTTTTTTTCCCCTTCACCATTTGTTTAAAAGACTACTGAAAATCAGTTGTCCATAAATTTGTGGGACTACTGGATTCTGTTTTGTTCCACTGATCTATTTCTCTATCTTTACACTAGTGCCATGCTGTCTTGATTATGATAACGTTTTATTAACCTTGAAATCAACTAGATTTAGTCCTTCAACTCTGTTCTTCTCAAAGTTGTCATGGCTATTGTAGGTCCTTGACATTTCCATATGAATTTTAGAATTGGTTTTATCAATTCCTACAAAAGAACTCGCTGGGATTATGACTGAGATTACATTAAATCTTTAGAGTCAGTTTCAATCAGTTGATTTGTTTTCCTAGTATGGTTCTTATTTTCCTGCTTCTTTGCACAACTTGTAATTTTTAATGACTAGCAGATATTGTAAATTTTATCTTGTTGGGTGCTGATAGTTTTGTGCTCCTGTAAATATTCTAGAGTTTTGTCCTACGAAGCAGTTAAGTTACTTGGAAATAGTTTTATCCTTTCATGTCTTATTGGACTAGCCCAGAGCAATGCTTAGTCTAGAGCTACTTACATTCTACCACTGAGCCAAAACCCTTCTGTGTACCAAACCCAAGTCCTGTAAATCTTGGGCTTTTCCAGTCTGGCTGGTGGGAGGGGGTACAACTCTCAGCCCTGTGTGAGCAGTGGGCACTGCTACCTCTAACATGTTTAGACATTTCTTTCCCCAACTTCAGGCAGTTTCTCCCAGGCAAGTGCTAATCAGTTCTCAGCTGAATACTCAAGGGGACTCCTTTGCAGATCTCTGACCTCCTCTCTCTGTGTGGCTCTCTCCTCTCTCATACACTGTCCTGTGAACTCCAGCCATCTTAGTTTCCTGGACTCTCAGCTTTACCTCCTCATCTCACAGAGTCCCCTGCTTGCTCTGAGTTCCCCCTCTTAGAACTGTGGCCTGGAAACTCTCCAAGGTGGTAAGCAGCGTAATCAGAGAGCTCATCTTGCTAGTTTCCTGTCTCTCAGAGATCATTATCCTTTGTTGCCTGATGTCCAGTGTCTTTAAAACCACTGTTTCCTATATTTTGTCCATCTTTTAGACTGTTACTGGTAGGAAGAATATGGTATCCATCTAGGTCACAAGTGGAAGTTCCTCACCATCGTTTTTTACCAATGTTTTGTAACCTCAAGATAAAGGTAACACAATTTTTAAACAATTATGTCACTGATCAAAATTTTTAGTAAACAGCCATTATAATTAACTTATTTTTCTTATACGTTGTCATTCAGGAACTGTGCCTTTTGATTCTAACCGGTGCAGGATTCCTTTTCCATCTGTATCAAACAATGTTAATAATAAAGGGAATGACTGAATTAGCACTGGACCATAAATGCTTCCTGTCCTCGTATGCCAACTCTGATTTGTTACAGCCACCAGATTGTGTTGGCTCATAACAGCCTCTTTGCCACACCTTCATCAATAACTAAAAATGAGTGGAGAGGAAAAGTTTTAAGTTAAGAAGTTGTTTCAAATTTTGCTTAGAGTGCTGAAACATTCTCCAAGAAACATAAGGCCTGATGTGTGCCAGACACTGCTAAGTGTTTTACATACCTTATCTCATTTCCTTCTCTCCCAAACCCTATGAAGTATATACCATTTCTAGTATCCAATACTTACAGGGGGAAACTGAGGCCGAGCAAAGATACATTTGCCTAAAATTAACAGCTAGTAAATAACATAAATGGAATTCTAGGCTAGACAGTCTAATTCCAAAGCCATCTTCATAATCACAATCAATGTCGTTTTGGCATCCATAAAAAATGGAAGAGCAGGAGAGAGGAGAGCTCAAAAACAAAACAACCGTATCTGTGGGATTTTACTGCATGATAAAGATGACACAAATTAATTTAATAATTATTGCTGGACAACTGGTTATGCATTATGAAAAACATATCTTAAAAAATAAAAAGATATGATTCATACATTATTTTATTTTATTTAAATTCAATTAATTAACATATAATGTATTATTGATTTCAGAGGTAGAGTTCAGTGATTCATCAGTCTTAGATAATACCCAGTGCTCATTACATCATGTGCCCTCCTCAATGTCCATTCCGCAGTTACCCTATCCCCCCCACCTTCCCCTCCAGCAACCCGCAGTTTGTTTCCTATGATTAAGAGTCTCTTATGGTTTGTCTCTCTCTGATTTCATCTTGTTTTATTTTTTCCTCTCTTCCCCTATGATCCTTTGTTTTGTTTCTTAAATTCCACATATGAGGAAGATCATATGATAATTGTCTTTCTCTGACTGACTTATCTTGCTTAGCATAATCCCCTCTAGTTCCATCCATGTTGTTGCAAATGGCAAGATTTCATTTTGTTTGACGGCTGAGTAGTATTCCACTGGATTCACACCTTTTTTAAAATTAAGGTAAAAAATAGAATTAGTACTAAAAAGAGTGTAGAACACAGGAGGAATAGGTTCCTGTGCCAGTCAGGGTGGGCTAAGTTGTGCTGCAGGAACACAGACAACCTCAGTGTCTCAGTGCCTTTTTGCAATACAGGTGCATTCCTCCTTCATTTGTATGTCCAACACAGATCAATGGGCCTTCCGCTCATTGTGGTCACTCAGGGACCCAGACTCCATTTCAGCTATGTTTCCACAATCACCACAGCAGGGAGAAGCAGAGGTTTCCAGCTGGAAATAATTAGTCTGACCTTGAAGAAGCCACATAACCTATGGCTGCAACCCATTGGCTAAAACAAGCCCCATCAAATGTTAATGTCAAAGAGGTTGAGAATAGTGCAATCCAGTCAGACACCTAGAGGGCAAAGAAATGAACTCTTCTGAATAGCCTTAGTAACCGTTCCCTCGTCTTACTCCTCGGTTTCCTGAGAAGGCTGCTAAATGTTAGTACTAGGCATAATCTTTGTTTTATAGTTGCTGTTGACTTGTGCAAAATTCTTTTGATTATATTTTAAGTTTTATCGTATATATATTTATATGATTTTTTATTTAGCAAGTTTTCTTCATTATAAGTTTTCCATGAGTGTTTATCAGGAAGGAAGTCGAATTTTATATTTTAATATCTATAGAAATAAGCACTTCTTTTTTTCTCTTTCAACCTTAATAATTAGCATGTTAATGAAATTTCTACTTTGAATCATTCTTACATTACAGGGGAAAACCTACTAAATCACAGTTTATTATTATAGTCTATTATTTTGCTTAAAAGCTTCTAGATTCATATATTTCAATAGTTTATTTTGAATGTTTTCATTATCATGTCTGAAATCAGGCTACATAGTTTGATGCTTTTGTTCCATCTTTATTGATGACCTATATAATTCACCAGTGAAAACTACTGATTCTAGTGTCTCTAAGAAAATTTAAAACATTTTAAATTTCTTCTACGGTTGTTGGTTTATTCAGATTTTTGACCTTAAGTTGATTTTGGTTAGCTTAAACAATCCATTCTACCTAGATTTTTTTTTTAATGACAAAGTTGTGGATGATTGTTTTAATTATATTTTTAATCTCCAT
This sequence comes from Eumetopias jubatus, assembly GCF_037043125.1. Classification (NCBI taxonomy): domain Eukaryota; kingdom Metazoa; phylum Chordata; class Mammalia; order Carnivora; family Otariidae; genus Eumetopias; species Eumetopias jubatus. Next base: position 35,107,860 of record NW_028274810.1, on the reverse strand, counting down.
CTATGGTTATATATCCTTTTTCATTCATAATATTTACATTTGTATCTGTTATTTTTTTTCTTGGTCAGAACATGCCAAACATTTACCTGTTTTACTGACTTATAAAACTGGCTCTTGATGTTACTTACTAATTTTTGCCTTATTACCATCTTATTCATTAATTTCTGCTTTTTATCTTCCTATTGTAATTTGGTTCAATTTCTTGGATCTTTTCTAGTTTCTTTGGACAAAAGCTTAGTTTGTTTCATTTCAATTATGATCATTCTATATTCTATCTCTACTGTCTCCTTAACTGTCACAACTTCTATCCAACATCTAAAAGGTTTTTCTCTGGAGTGAGCGAGCGTGTGTGTGTGTGTGTATTTTAAAACCAATAATTTGACAGACATTTATGCAAAAGAAACAAAATAAGTTTCTTGAGGATAGGACTGTTCACAAGGTCAAGTGCTGTGCTTTAAAGCATTTGGTGAATGAATAAATGTACCTGTTCCTTCCAAACATTTCTCTGGTTCTTGTCTCTGTACCTGGAATGCCCTTTCCCATTTTTGCTCAGTAAATGTGTATCAATTCTTCAAGACTGGTTCTGGGCCAATTTGCCAAAAATCAACCACAGAAAGCCTAACTTTCCAGGAGGCCAATTTGCCAAATTTTCTTGTTCCTTTGAACTATTTATAAAGTTTACAACAATTCACATTGGATGGGACAGTTTTAATAACTTTTAAACATTTATGTAAACTTTCAGTTGACCAGCTTTCATTTTGTTTTCCTAACAGCATTTTAAGGAATGTTTAATTTGTCTCTACTCAGATTCCTGCTGCTGCAGCTGGAAAGAACTGAGACAGAGGAAAGGGACTTCTACAAGGGCAAGACGAAAAGGAGCGTCAGCACACATTGTTTCTCAGGCAGAGACAAGGTGTCGACAGAAGAAAAAGGATACAGTCATGGACTACATAGTCAAAAGGATATATTCTCAAATGTAATTTTATAAATACATTCTTCTTATAAATAAGAAGAGGCACCCAGTTTCCTCCTCTGTTCCCTAAACATTTTGCCCCGTTTCGCCTCACCTCTGTAGTCTCCTTCCTTCTGGGAGGGCCGTGCTATGTGCTGACTCTGCTCCCTGTCTCTACCCAAGTAGTCATTCCATTCCTGCTCCTTCCTGTGCCCGCAGCAAGGAGCTGGGGCAGAGGCAAACCCAACATTCCTTCGCATGCTATTATGGAGACAAAATGAAAATTAGCCCATCAAAACTAAAGTAATGAAGAGAAACAAGTAAATGCATAGAAGCAGTTATTTGGTGAATTGGACTCATTTCCTCTAAGACCTCACGCGCATGACCACTTTCTACAAAGCCTTCTCTGACTCTCCTTGGCTGAATTGGTGGGTGCCATTATATCCTGTTCACACCACCCTTACATCACTTAAAAGTGATTTGAAGATAGAAGCATTCTTAGTTATCTGATTTCACAAATAGCTCACTTTCTAGACTCTTTATTCATTCAACATCTACTTAATAAAAAAATTTCTTCATTGAACAGATATTTATGGAGGTGGGCACAAAATGGGAGAAGGGGTCAAAAGGTACAAACTTCCAGTTATAAAATAATAAGTAATGCAGATGTAATGTACACTATGGTGACTATAGTTAATAATACTGTATTTCATATTTGAAAGTTCTTAAGATGGCAAATCATAAAAGTTCCCTTCACAAGAAAAAAATTTCTTGTAACTATGTATAGTGATGGATGCTAACTACACTTATTATGGGGATGATTTCATAATATATACAAATATCAAATCATTATATCTTACACCTGAAACTAATATGTTATCTGTCAATCATACCTCAAAAAAAAAAAAACAAAAACCACAGACATTTACTGTGAATTGACTATGTGCTAGAAAACAGAATAGATGCTAAAGATTAAGGTTAAGTAAGTCCAGTCCTCCAGTCCAGAGATTACAGTCTGGAGGAGGCAGACCAAGTCTCAGATATCTTTATATTCACCCTTCCACTTTGCGTTGTGGTTGGCAATAGTCTGTGCTCAGTAGAAGTGCTCCGCATATTACAGGCAAGTCGCCACTAAACTAGAACTACAAGTTCCGAGTCACTCACAGGTGTTATAACTAACGTTTAAAAATAGCAGCAGAAAACAGTTCAAGTCCAAGAAAGTTTATGAGGAAGCCCTGAAAGCTACATTTTCTAATTCACCAAAATATTCAACAATACAAAAAAAAAATACAAAGAAAATTGTTTAGTGAGATACATGATATTCAGAATGTCACAAGAAGCAAAAAAACATGGGATAGCCCTGTATTTAAAGTCTGGGTTCTGAAACAAGGTCCCTGCCGTTTCATTTAAGCTTCAGGAATAATAATCCAATAACTATGTTCAAAATCAGATAGGACATATTAAATGATCTGTTAGGTGTAAACTCATTGAAAAAAAATGTATTAATTCAGCCATGATTGAGTTCAAAATGTAACCTATCAGTCCCAGAATGATAAAAATTAAACAGGGTAGAAGCATTCCAGGTTCAAGGTCTTATAGCTTCCACATGGCTGATCAAAAATATGCAGAAACACATAGTAATTTAAGAAGTTCAGTAACATATAAAAAAAGACCAAAATAAAATTTAATTCAAATCTAACCATCAGGATCTTTGAAAACTATATCTAAATTAGTCTGGATATTTAAAAACAGAAATTATGTCGTCAGATATTCCCTCAAGTAACCCTCTTTTAAAATAAACTTCATCAGAAACCTAGGTGTATGACTGGTAGTCAAAAAGAAAGGTCTTTGGAATCTCCATCCTTAGAAATTCTGTTCAGTGGTTATAGGTAGTAAATAGGTTTGAGTTTGGGCACATTTTCAGACAGCATGCATATTAGATTGAATAATGTCCCCCCCCCCCAAAAAATACATATGTCCTAATCCCTGGAGCCTATGAATGTTACTTTATAGGGCCAAAAAGGACTTTACAGATATAATTAAATTAAAGATGTGAAGATTATCCTGGATTACCTGGGTAGATAACATTTATTTTGGTTATAATTTATAGTAGTATCATAGTTACACTTTGTCAATGTAACTATTTAATTTAGAGGCACAATAGATTAGGATAAATCCTGTAGTCCAACTGATGTGAAAGACAAAATTATCAGGATAATAAAAATCAACATTCTCTGCTCCAACTTTCCTGAATGAACTAGAATTCCCTTATTCCCTACTTTGGCTCAAGGGCCAGACTGTGCCTTTAGGCTATCAAAACCAGTTAGTCACACAATTGCCTCATTGATTCCGATTAAGTAACTCATATGCTCTGAGTTATAACTCGATCTAATTCAGGACCTGTCGGACTGTCAGGCCAGATTTCCATGATGCAGCCCCTGAACAAAAACATCTAAGGCCAGAGATTCCAACAACCTCTTTTATCCTGTAAATTTAAAGAATCTTTGGAGTAAGCCCTCTGCCCCATACCACTTCTTGGATAGCCAGATAAATTCTGAGAGGTGCAGCTTTGCTTCCTGAATTGCTCCTGATGATCTGATCATCCAACTAGTTCCCAGCTGTCCTCACTATCATTTAATCCATAGCCACACAATTTACATTGTTAATTAAATCTCAAGTAAAAGTTTTAACTTTATATCTTTGTAATTAAGAGACATTTATACATACACACACACACACACACACACCAAAAGCCTTTTTAATTAAAACCTTTTGGTGGAAATACTCTTTACTTTCCATTTTGGAGATGGTGAGAAGTATATGAAAAGTTTGATTCTACTCAGGCATTTCTGTTTTAAATCAAACTAATTTTTCCATAGAATATTCTGTGATTTTCCCGTCTTAATACACTTCAGCCAGACATGTTCCCTTTGAAATTAATTCCAGTTCGTGAAATTCAAAAGATGAAGACTAGTAGGAATTTAATTTCATATTGGTGGTTTCTGTGTCTGGGTAAACATTATTAATGTTTTCATAATGGCACAGTAAGTGATTTAACTCACTAAGCACGATGGACATATGGTACCATGTTTGTATTAGCTCTGCCCAATACATGAAAAGAAATCACTAAGTATAATCCATATGTCTATTTTTTTTTTTACTAACCCACTGCATTTGAATATGAATTTGTCACCAATAGTGAAGATCTACAGTTAATAAGAACTATGGCAAGAGAGAATATAATATACCATTAGATGTATAGGCTAATAACTACAGCGGATACAAAACGGGTGATTAACAATTTAATCTACAAATATTGGGATCTTACTATGTGACAGGTCCTGTACCCTGAACTGGGGATAAAGGAGTGATGAGCCAGATCCAGCCTGCTCCACCGAGCCTAGTGTACATAGGGTACCACTCTTGCCAGGCTCACCATGTAGGTAATTGTGTCAGATAAAGCAGGCTGTCTTACTCAATATCCATTCCAACCTCCTTGCTGTACCACTTAGGCTGGAAAGCTAAAATCTACACTTCCCAGACTCTCTCATAACCAAAGCCTAGGATGTGATGTGGGTTTCACCAATCAGGTGCATTTATCAAAGACCTAGATTCAAACTAAATTAAGCGGAGACTGGGGTAGCTACAGAATTTGTGGGCCCATTCCTAAATGAACATGCGTGGGCCCTGTACAAAAAGCAGGAAAAAAACTTTCCTTCCTTCCGTAGTCTTTCCCACAAGTCCTCAGGGTGGATATTTTTTTTTCTTTTTTGTTTGCTATTTAATGTTGCTCTCCCAGAACGCGGGGACACTCAGATTATGAGTGCAGACACTCATCTGCGCGCAGGGGCCCTGCCCACAATTCTGCGCACTAGCTGCTGGGTTTCGTCTCTCACCTGCTACAGGACCGAAGCCTCCAGAAATCCAGTCAGGCATCTCTCTTTCCCAAAGCCTGCCACCGCAGTCCACGGAGGATGGGCCACTCGGAGAGTACTGTCCCCTCCACGGCCCGATGCTCTAGGCACCAGGACAGGGGCTGGCAAGACACTCGTCCCACCAGCGCGTCACCTAACGCTTGGTGGTACCGGTGGCCTGAGACGAGCACTTCGAGGACTTGCTCTGCCCGCAGACGCCCGGGGGCGCATGCGCCTGACTTGAACCAATCCCAATCCTCCCCGCACCCACGCCCAGGCCTCCTCTGGGTCAGGGAGGCTGAGGTCGCTGGGTAGTGTCAGAAACTGCAGTCCTGCGGTGCCAGGGCATAGGGGACAGATTGGCCTAGAACCTGTCACAGGGAGGTGGCAGGGGGAAAGAGCTGAGGCTCCAAGCTTCCAGCACAAAATCTACTGTCCCAAAGAAAACACAAATTTAACTTAAGAATTTCAAGGTGGCAACCTCAGAGCGCTAAACTCCAAGAATGGTGCCCTTCTCAGCGTGGGATCTTGAATGGCTTCACAAGTTACATGTTCATGAAGCTGGTCCTAAGTGGAGAGAAAGGGTGGAAGGCTTTCATTTTATGTCTTTGGATTATAGCAAATGTATCATGGCTTTTCATCATCAGTTTCCTGCAAAAATGTCAGGAGGAGACTGTGAGGTTCTTAGCCATGCAGAAGCTGTGAGATTTTGGAAATTGGGAGTTGTTCCTAGAAGCTCAGCATAGAGCCTCCTCTTATAGCCTTTCCAATAATTCTGTAGATCCTGTTTACATTTTTAAAAACTGGGGTGCCGGGCGCCTGGGTGGCTCAGATGGTTAAGCGTCTGCCTTCGGCTCAGGTCATGGTCCCGGGGTCCTGGGATCGAGTCCCACATCGGGCTCCCTGCTCCTTGGGAGCCTGCTTCTCCCTCTGCTTCTCTCTCTCTCTCTCTCTCTCTCTCTCCTCCTCTGTCTCTCATGAATAAATAAATAAAATCTTTGAAAAAAAATAAAAAATAAAAAAATAAAAAAATAAAAACTGGGGTGCCTGGGTGGCTCAGTCAGTCAAGCGGTTGCCTTCGGCTTAGGTCATGATCCCAGGGTCCTGGGATGGAGTCCTGCGTAGGACTCCCTGCTCAGCAAAGAGCCTGCTTCTCCCTCTCCCTCTGCCTGCTGCTCTGCGTACTTGTGTTATCTGTCAAATAAATGAAAACGTTAAAAAATAATTTAAAAATCTAACACCTAGCTCAGCTGGACACCTAGGGGTGCTTGGTACATGCTGAATTAATCTAGAGCTTAACAGCAAGCCCAAGCCCTTCACTCCCGACTCCATCCCATGTCAGCTCAGTCTAGGTTCCCCTCTTCAGTTATGATTAGCAGCTCCATCCATCCTTGCCTTCTTTTACCAGAGTTGTGAACCCAGCTCATTGTGTGGGAAAGCAGCACCTCACCCAAATCTCATCCATCCATTCCCATGCTCCTGTTCTGTCCTGTACCCTCTCAGATGCATCCTGGAATTTAAAGAGGAAGACAAGGAGGCAAAAGAAAAAAACAAAAGAGAGGGTTTCAGGAAGAACAGCATGATCAACAATGACAAATGTAACATGAGGTAAGAGAGAGGCTGAAGTGTCAAATGTATTGAGACTTACCATGCTCCAGGCTCAAGCAAGATATAAAGAGTAGACAAACCAACAAGGCAGATGAGTCTCTTGCTGTTTTGGACCTTGCATCCTACCATGCTACATGCAATAAGTGAACAAATAAACAATGTAATCACTGCTCATAAGTGTGACAAAGGGAAAAAATAGGAAGATAAAACGATGACATTGCCTATGATAGTAAACGGTTACTTATGATAATCCTAAAATATTGCTGTATGTCAAGTCTTGTTCTAAATATGACATGTGCATCTTATTTAATCCTTACAGCAACCCTAGGAGATATGTGCAATTATATCCTTAATTATAGATGAGAAACTGAACCACAGAGAGGGTAAGTGATGTTCTCAAGGTCACACGCCAATGTATGTTCCAGAAAAAGCCTCTCTGAGAGTGGATATCTCTGCCAAGTTCTGAGGGATGCTAACAGACCAGCCAGGGAGAGAATCCCAGGCTATGAGAAGAACAAGTACAAAAGCCTGGAATAGGGCAAGGGATTGGGGGATTTGATGAGAGAGGAGACCAGTGGGACTGGATGACCAGGATTGAGAGGGTGAGCGCAGATGAGACTGACAGGGAGCAGGGGCTGATTACCCGGCTGGCACACTGCATGAGGAGGTTTCTGGTGAAACTGGAATGACTTGAGCAGTTGCAAAACGGAGTTGTGGGGTAGAAGGCAGGGTTAGTGGGTTGAGGAGAGAATGGGAGGTGTAGAAGTGGAGACAAACATTCAGAACTGCTTTAAGAAGCCCTGCTTTAGAAAGAGGAGAAAGGGTGGCAGAGAGAGGCAAGATGTGTTGAATGAGAAGTTTAGGACATAAGAGAGATGACTTTCTGAGTCAGGTCTGAACATGCACTGAGGGGCTCCGATTCAGTGCACGGCAGAGGGATTAGAGTCAGACTGGGGAAGGTCAGAGATTCCAGTGTGACTGGAGTGATGGAAGGAAGGAAGCTCATAACTGAGATGGAAAAAAGCTAGAGAGCTAGCATCTCCTTCTTCTGTTCTGTCTGTGAAGTAGGTTCCCCACATGCTGTGTTCCATTCACCTGACTGAATACTCATGGCCAAACTTTACTAGAATTAAGGCTGAGACTCTTACCCTCTAGCACCTTGTCCTTGTCTTGTCTGCCCATTCCCAATTCAGGCTCTTTCTGTGGATTACTGCTCCTGGCTCCTTCTCTGCGGACCAAAAGGGGTTCAGTACAACAAAGTGCTTTGTGCCTGTTTTCCTGAGACCTGGAAATACCTAAAGTCTTAGAATGGCAGTAATATACGCTCAAAAATTAAAAGTAATGCATGAGAATTGGTCTCCTTATCAAGGTACCTTGTGACAAATGGCTCACTATGTGTGTAAACCTCATACCATGAGATGATGCCAAAGGAATTCCAGAGCTCCGTTATCAAGGAAAACATTTCTGTATTGGGTGGAGTGAAATCCTCTGAACAGTCCCCACTGGGAGCACTGATTCTGTCAACCCAAACTGAATGGGATCATAGATTCGGACAGATAGAAAGTTCCACCCGTGCAAGACGTTAGTGAACATGTTCAATAAAGCTCGTATGAGGAATTCCAAAACACCTACCCGCAGCTTATTCATCTCCTTTGAGAAAATTGTAATGGTTGTGTTTCTCTCCATTAATCATAAAGATAATTAGGACAATCCATGTAGAAAAGGATGGGTTACTTGCATTACTCAAGATGAGTTTTACGTTAACAATTTACTCGTTTTGAGAAGTAAATTCTTTCTTCCTATAAAAAGGCTGAAATTGTTGACATAACAATTATAAAACTTTCTCAAACTTTCAGGTGTAAGATCAGTACTGTCTGAGCATCTGATGTATTAAATGGTGATTATAGTTGCTAACGTGACATCATGTAGCTGAAATTTGCTAAGAGAATAGAACTTAAATGTTTTCACATGCACAAAAAAGATAAATATGTGAGGTGATGGATGTGTTAACTAGATGAGAGGAATCCTTCCACAATGTATACATATATCAAATCATGCAGTACACTTTACATATCTTATAATTTTGTCAGTTATAGCTCAATAAAATTAAAAAAAATAGTAAAATGATTTGTATGCATCTTTCCTACTCCCCTACCCACCCACCATTTTTCCCCCTCAAAACCTAAGCTATGCTAGGCAGGAAAGACTACGCACTCTGAATTATTTAAAAAAAAAATTAAAAATATTGTTATGTTCAGAAAAATTTTAGAATTAAGTATGTTGTACTATATTATCTAAAAAAATCATATAGATGAATTATAGTATTTTTTCTGAATGTCCAAAAACTATTTGAAACTAAATATCCTAGATTTAATCTAGATATCTACAGTTTATTTTTCAGTTACATGAAATAACAGCAACTTTACCCTATTAGTAGTCTGAAATATGAACAGACTATCTGAGGATTGGGCCAAACAATCACCAAGAAAGTATATGAAAAGTTAAAAAAAAAAAAGCAGTAAGAAGATCTAACAAAACAGGTCACATTTTTCTAACAATGCCATTATTAGTTTGATCCATGTCTCTCAGGGTGAGATGCATAAAGCCCTAAGTTACCTGAGAGTTTTATGTTACCAAACACTAAATTGATTCTGTTTCCAGATTTTTGTATTACGATTGAAACTAAGAGAAGAAAGATGGTAACTACTAAGTGCTAGGTTTTATAATGTTTTACTGTTACAGAGAAAGAAATAGGAGTTGTATTTAGATAAGTTCTGGGTATTGTTAAAAGACAAACTGAGGCATATTAAAAATGTTAAGAATTTATTTAAAAAAAATAATTTATTTGAGCAAAAATTCATTCTAATTGGGTAGCACCAAACTGGAAGTGATTAGTAGGAGTTCTCCCCTGACAGGAGCAATGGGCAAGATTTTAATAGTGAAGAGGTAGAAGGAAAGCAAGGAAATTATTTGACTGGCTCTAGCTGAAGTATTGCTTTATTTGGAAAAGCCTAGTTGGTTGTTTGTGATTAGTTGTCTTCAGGTTTTGATTTCTTAACCTTGAAGCATTTTTAGGCTTTAGTTTTAATTTGCTTACACCAAGCTGCTAAGGTATTTGAACCAGCTCAGTTTAATTGTCCCCCTGTTTAATTAATTTAACAATATATATTTTTAGTTAGAACTTACCAGTTAATTTGAGATAAGAATGGAAACTAATTAGGGTATGGAGACAGCACTATACATGACTAATTTTAAAAAAATGAAAAAAAAATCTAATTTAGGAGATCCTGTAATAGATTCCCTATTGGATTGAATTAAACTGACTGAGCACTACTCTGCTTTCAGAAACTTTTGTTTGCCTATGGTTTTTCAGATAAAATGACCAAAAAAAAAAAAAATGCATTACTACTTCCAATGCAGATGTAGTTGTTAGGACACTAACTTTAGCTGTAAGTGGCAACAACAACAACAACTGAAAGTGGATTGAATACTTAAGGGGCTAACTCTTTCGTGTAATAAAATGTCCAGCGTACGGCTGTCAAGAGCTGGAGCTCCATTATCACCAAAAACCCAGTCAGTCCTCTCCTTCCGCTCCACCACACCTGGTGTGGGGCTTTTCTCCACACGGTCACAAAGTGGCTGCTGTATCCCCTCAAGCCTTACCTCCCATCAGGGCCACAGCAGCGTAGTTGATCCCCCTGAAAAAGCTGTTTCAAAGTTTCATATAATGACTTACATATTACTGGCTAGAATTGGGTCGCATGGTCACCTCTAGTGGAAAGACTGTTAGAAAGGTGAGTATTTTAGGGGTTCCCAGAGGGCTCAGTTAGTTAAGTGTCCAACTTTTGGTTTTGGCTCAGGTCATGATCTCATGGGTCATGAGATCAAGCCCCTGATGGGCTCCACGCTCTCTCTCAAATAAATAAATCAATCATAAAAAAAAAAAGGTGAGGGCGCCGGGGTGGCTCAGTTGTTAAGCGTCTGCCTTCGGCTCAGGTCATGGTCCCAGGGCCCTGGGATCGAGCTCCGCATCGGGCTCCCTGCTCGGCAGGAAGCCTGCTTGTCCCTCTCCCACTCCCCCTGCTTGTGTTCCCTCTCTCGCCGTGTCTCTCTCTGTCAAATAAATAAATAAAATCTTTAAAAAAAAAAAGAAAAAAGGTGAGTATTTTAGCTTTCAAGCCATTATGTAGAAAAAGGCAAGAATGCAAGATTGCAAATGGCTTTTAAGCCACCCTGTCTGCATCAGTAGGCAAGGGGATGAAGAACTTTGTAAAAAATATTAATAGGCCATCCAAATAATTTTCTAAATCACAGAAAGAGTACATTTCCTAAGCAAATACTGACTTTCATAGTATTATTGGTTGGCACTACAAGGCAGATCTTATTGATTTGGTGAATCAATGCAAAAGTCATTTACTTAGCAGTGAGAGGTTTTTCAATGTGCTATGCTCCTGTTATGATTTGACTTTCAGCTAACCTCAATTTTTCAAATGCTTTTATTTAAACTCTGGACACTTCTAGACACTCAAACTTCAAGATAACATAGATCTCAGCCCCACTATTCCCTTCCCAAGCTATATCGGGGAAAAAAAAAAGCAAACACAGGGACTACAGGTTTGTCTAAGTATCAGCTATTGAGGGAAGCAAGGTGTTAAATGGTCTCACTTACATAATGATTCTATTTTTTTTTTTAGATTTTATTTATTTATTTGACACAGAGAGAAAGTGAGGGAGCACAAGCAGGGGGAACAGCAGAGGGAGAGGGAGAAGCAGGCTCCCCCCTGAGCAGGGAGGCTGACGGGGTTCAATCCCAGGACCCTGAGGTCATGACCTGAGTGGAAGGCAGATGCTTAACTGACTGAGCCACCCAGGTGCCCCTACATAATGATTCTAAATATTAAAACCAGCTAGGAAACTTTTAAGAAACTCTGATAAATTGATTTTTAAGAGCTCTGTAGATAATTATGATGTGCTGCTAGTGCTGAGAACTACTGAATTAGAAAGAAGGAAAAAACTAGAAATAGCATGGAAAACCGTGAGCAAGTTATTGAACCTCTTTAAGCTCAGTTTTTTCATCTATTAAATGAGTTAATCTATATAAACATTTAGTTTGGTGCATGGTAAACACTTAATAAATATTAGTTATTGTTTTGCTGGTGTTAATATATTTTTGAAAAAAAAAATTTTTGTGAGCAAATGGAGTTTCTCCAAGGCAAGCAATAAACTATAAGAGCAGATCTCTTTAAAGGTAGCAAAACTGGGTATTTAAATCCCAGCTTGGCCACTTACTAGTTAATTTGACATTGAGCCGGGAAGCCATTCGATCTCAAGTTTTGTCATCTATTAAATATGAAAAATACCTATTTCTCAGGTTATGAAGATTGGAAGACACTATGTATGCTAAAGTGTAATTTTCAGAAAAGTAAAATCATGACTCCTACACAAATATAAAACAGACATGTACCAAAGATTTTACTCAACTCTTTACTGAGGGAACTGATATGATGGTTAACACCTGTTCAAATGAGAATTTGACTTACAAAGCTTTACAATCTCCAGTCAAAATTCATTTGCATTGGTATGAACTGGAATTATTTGCATTGCTATTTGTTTTTTACAATTTGATAGCTATCCTTAGAGAGTTGTTAAAATAATCTAGTCAAAAGAAAGTCAATTAAAGGTGCACATTTCTGCAATGGGATAATCTGAAGGTCTCCTAGACAATACCTGCACCCTACCAAAAGCACTCTGCTGTAATCTTTGCCCATTTCCAAGTCCTAACACATAGATAAAGCACACAGCAGAGCGTACCCACCATGTATTAAGTACTGATTAAATAATGGTTCCAGTTCTCATTATCCTTGGGTAATATGATTACCTAAAAAACCTAGCAAATTAACTAAATGTATTAAGACAGATTTGTCATTACTATGACATTAAGCATTCATGCTTTACATTCCTCCCACTACCGTAAACATAGCAATGATAGGTGTTTTTATATAAAGAAAAGTCATAGTCATATTCAAAAGCAGCGTAATAGATAATCTGCAGCAAAATGCAGGCGCTGAAGCCTGCAGCCCAGAGTCAGACTTGTGTGAGCTGACAGAGCCAGGTGTCCTTATGAAAGCTGGAAGCAAGGACAGTGTTACCCTTTGCCAGCTCAATGACTGAATCTATCTCCACTCACCAAGGGACAGAAGCTGGAGCCACCAGCTAAGACCATGCCTTGCTAGAGATGGTAGAGGCAACCAAAAAACTGATAGACTAGGAGGCTTTAGAGGAGAGGAAGATGGAAACTCCCACACAAAATAAGCCTTAAAACAAAAATTTCAGGGCGCCTGGGTGGCTCAGCTGGTTAAGCGACTGCCTTCGGCTCAGGTCATGATCCTGGAGTCCCGGGATAGAGTCCCGCATCAGGCTCCCTGCTCAGCAGGGAGTCTGCTTCTCCCTCTGACCCTCTTCCCTCCCGTGCTCTCTATCTCTCATTCTCTCTCTCTCAAATAAATAAATAAAATCTTAAAAAATAAATAAAAAATAAAAAAACTGCCTTTAAAAAAACTAAAATTTCAAAGAAAATGAGGAAAATTAAACTAAGACAACAAATAAACTTGACCAGAGCAGTAATAATTAATAGAGAATATGATGCAGCCATTAATTGTGGAATATTTAACAACATGGAAAATGTGTTAAGGGAAGGAAAACATGTCAAGGGGAATGTCAATGTTTTTAAGACCGGTCTGCTCGTTGGCCACTAGCCCTCAACTCCTTTTCTACCCTTCTGTTTCTCCCCCATGGCAGGAAGCTAGAAGTCTGCATACTCCATTCTTTTCCATACTCCCAGAGAGCGAGTCTGTCTCGCAGAAAGAATCTGCCGACGGGAGACAATGGCAGAAATTGGGAACGAGGAGGACTGCCCACCTGGAGGTAGCTCTAAGAAACATGGCAGCCGCCGGCAAATCTGAGCCCCCAGCAGGCAACATGGACAATAGGATTCCTGGACCCGTGTAGCATTGGTAGGATTTTTTTTTTAATTTAACTATCATTTTCTTTCCATCCAAGCCAAGAACCTTAGAAAAGGTTCTAAGGACATAGCCAAGGAAGTGTAGGACGGTCGATGAGGTTATTGTAAAGTTAGCCTCTCAGGCATTGTGATTGAAACATAACCCTAATGGCTTGCACGGTGCAATAAAATGCTTCACCAAAGGTTGCAGAATTGTAGGATGTAATAAAGTCTGCCTAGCTTCATTTCCAATGCTGCAGAACTCCCTGCTTCCTATAAATCAGCAGCAGTTGGGCTCTGGCAGCCTCAGGAGCACACAGGCTGTGGGGTCTGGGCAAAGCATCTGCCTTTCTGCTTCTCCTGTCTTGGGCATGGTAGTGGCCTCCAGCAGTTACTAATCTTTAGGTAAATACGCCTTCCCTTTTTTGGTCCTTCAATCCTTTCAACGCATTCATAATCACTTTTCTGTACTACTTTCACTCTGTTGGTGAACACTGATGGATAGAGCTGGCTACACCAGCAGAATACAGATAACAGTCAGCATTCTCATATATGCCCCCAAATCAGAGGAACAATGATACTTAAGGAGCTGTGGATGAAAGCAGGAACTGACTTGTTATGCTAAAAAAGTAAACAACCTACACACTAGGAATGTATATACATATCTATAGAAAGGAGGCTGGGTTTTTTTGTTTTTTGTTTTGCTTTTTTTTTTTTTTGGTTAGTAGAATTGCAGGTGATTTTCCTGCAGGTGATTACCAGTGCTGGAAGCAGCCTAATTAGGGTCACATCCCAGCTCTTCCACCTCCTAAGTGTGTAGCCTTGGGCAGGACTTTTAACCTCTCTGCTTTAATTTCTCCAAATGCCAAGTGGTTGAAATAATAGCTCAAGAAGTCATTTGAAGAAAAAAAAGTGAGTTAATGAAGTTAAAGAGCACAGAAAAGAACCTGGTATATAGTATTATATAAGCGGTTTTCAGATTTTAATTTTAAAAATGTTTTAAATTTTCTCATTCTAATAAAGGATATATATTATAATTGACCAGAAAACATGTCATATAAAAAGAAAAATGTGACATTCCATAAAAAAGACAATATAAGTAGTTTTAGAGTTACTAAATAAATAGATTAAATTTTTAATCTAATTTTCACAGTGTCACAGGGTTTAGAAGCCACATTCTACTGGTCACACAAACCAACCCTGGGACAGTGTGGGAGGTAACTACACGAGGGTGTGAAGGAGATGGGGATCCTTGTGGGCCACCTTGGAGACTGGCTACCACAATCTGGACTGTGAAGACCACTATCATGTTTATTGCCAAATTAATTTTTTCCCTTAGCCATGGATGTGGCTAAGAGTAACAGGAACCCCAGTGACAGGTGATTTAAATAAGAAGAGGTTTGTTTATTTCATGCCACAAGAAGTCCCAGAGTAGGCAGTCCACAGCTAGTATGGTGGTCAAGGATACCTTCAAGGACCCAGGCTGCTTCTCACCTTCAGCTCTACCACTCTCAGTGATGACAACAGCACTTCCAGACCCCCTGGCAGAAAGACACCATGTGGCACCAGTGACCTTCCCCTTACACCTCATTGGTCAAAATTTCAACATGCAACTTTTAGCCGAAAAGCAAGCTGGGGAATTGAGGGTTTAGATAGTCCAGTCTCTATAGTAGATGAAGGCAAAGAAACACAAGGAAAACTGTTGATGGAGCCCACATTTCCTAAGCTCAGATTTTGAACAGTGCAGCATTTCCTAAGGTGGATCATGAGGCAGTAAATTACTGGAGCTACATTATAACGTAAAAGAAGTACAGGGATTTACATGTGAGAGGTTCTTATGAACTATTTCTTGAGTTAACATAATATATAGTATTAGGTATTTAGCATCTCTTATAAACATTAACCTTATACAAGCATTTCCTAGAATGACTTTGTATTTTATTTGCATTCATTGGGACAGATTTTTCCATCACTAGGAAGTAAAAAGAGTAAAACACCACAATAATTTCATGTAGTTTACTTTCTCTTAATTTCAGGATTTGCATTACAGGTTTTAATCTGTGCATGAAATGCTAACCCCAGCTATACTTCAGCTCACTGCTTCTCCTGCCACCCACTGTGCCCCAAACCTTTACCCATTACCCTACAGATCTGTCCTCACATATAAGTTCTTTTTCTATCACTCTTCTTGGTTCAGAATTTTCTTCTTTAAGTAACATAAAAATAAAAAGTGATAGGGCAAATGATTAAACACATTCCCTTTAGAAAAAAAAAATTGATGTTATAAGAAACTAACTTTGTAAAGGAGACAACCCAAAAAACAAACTGCATTCTGAAAATACCATGAAATGCCAACATAGCATTTTTGTACTTCAAAAAAAAATGTCAACTTTTATGCCAAAATTGACTTGAAAATTGAAGCTGTTAAAAATACACACTTAATTTAGTAGCTTTTAATTCACAGGGCTTTTTCATGGGTGGGGTTGCAAAGTGGTGAGTTGAATTTTGCCACAGAGGAATATACTGCCTCTGTACAAGTCAGACTTTTTACTAAGAATAGACTTGTGGGCTGCAGGATAATTAAAAAGTGCTTGGCATAATTGAAGTTCTGGTGAGGAAATGATTAAAGTCATGGCCTTGCATGTTGGGTGTATACAAACTACTTTAAAACTTGGATACTGGAATGTATGGACTTAAAAGGATTGCATTAAGATGAAAAACATAAAATGCCCCTGATAAACCATACTTTCATTTTTAAATAGAACTGAAATCACTAAAATTATATATTGATTTTACATGAATAGTGGAAATTTGCTATACCTATTTGAATATAGAAAAACATCCTTTTAAAGAGAGTAGCTTATGCTTTTACTCAAAACAGACAATGGAAAATAAATTACAGAAAAATGTTTACTTGGCCATTTCAGCGTTAACAAACATTTTCAATGTTGTTCAGTATCTCTAGCTTTGTGGGCTACTAAAATTTTAAAGTATTTAAAATCAATTCTTGTTATTTATAAAAGAACCAGATACCATTTCTTCCTTGGACTAAATTATTTAAAGTTAAAGAATTAGGCTTTCTTTTAAAGGTTAAGCATTTTAAATAGGCAACTATTACTAGTGGCTACTCTGGGGAGTGGTATCTGGGGTGAGAAGCAGCTGAAGTAATATTTTTTACATCACATTCCTTTGTACCATTTGAATTTGCTTTTAAAAACATTAACTTCATAATTAAGTTATTAATGATAAAATTAAGTTGAAAACCTTATTGGATCAACAATCACTGAAGAAAACGAAAAATAAGTCATGAAAAAAGACTTGTCTTGACTGAAACTTGAAAAGTATCATCACATAGAATATGAACAACTTTCAAAACAGACTTGGGGAATTACCATCTTAAGACCAAACAGGAAAACTGAAATGATAACATACTGTTTTATGTCATAGTGCTCTTTAAAATCTAACTGAAATGGGACTCCTGGGTGGCTCAATCGGTTAAGTGGCTGCCTTTGGCTCAGGTCATGATCCCAGCTCCTGGGATAGAGCCCCACATCAGGCTCTTGCTCAGCGGGGAGTCTGTTTCTCCCTCTGCCTGCCACTCCCTGTTTCCCCTGTTTGTGCTCTCTCTTTTTCTGAAAAATAAACAAAATCTTTAAAAAAAAAAATAAAATAAATTCTATCTGAAAAATCAAGAAACCTCATATTCCTTATTAAGTAATAGTTGACCTGTTAACAAAAGAAAAGATCATCTTCCTCATCTTTTTTATAGTAATTCTGAGGTCTCCTAACATGCTTTAACTACCAGTTTCAGGGTTCCCAGGCTAGGTGTGACCCCATGAAATAAGATAAAGATAAGAAATATAAATTTAAATGATTATTTTACACATGGCTATGACATTAATTTTTATTTTAAAGTAATATTTATATTGTACTATTATAAAACCAGCAAACAGCTTTATTTCCAGACTAAATTTTCCTAGACAAAATTATCAAGGACTAGGAAGGGGAGAAAGTAGCAAACTCCTATCTCCATGAAAAGGCACTGAAACAAAAATAGTGAAATAGGCACAAATTATCAGGCAAATATGAAGAAAAGGTATCTAGAGGTAGCAATACTTATACCAACCAACTATATTCAAGGAAAAAAGGCATAAAATAATGAAGTCTACTTAAGTAGTATAATTTGTAATACATAAGTCATCAACTTTGTGACTACCCACAAAAGCTTCAAAGTGAATAGTCTCAG
The DNA here is from genome assembly GCF_037043125.1 of Eumetopias jubatus. Lineage (NCBI taxonomy): Eukaryota > Metazoa > Chordata > Mammalia > Carnivora > Otariidae > Eumetopias > Eumetopias jubatus. The sequence goes on along the minus strand of NW_028274810.1, from coordinate 35,090,140 downwards.
ATATCTTTTGAAAGTAGATAATATCCAAATAATAGCATCAAAGTATGTGGAATAAAAATAATACTTGTAGGAGGAAAAATGAGCAGAAACACACATGCAGTGGGAGACTTTAACACGCATCAGCATTAATATATGACAAAACAGACCAAAACAAGGCAATTTACAAAATTTAGAAAAGTGATAATGAATAAATGCATAAGAATAACAGAATTAGAAAACCACCATTTTAAGATTCCCTAGTGAAATAATGGATCTTAGCAAGGATTATCAATGACTGCTTCAAAGCATTTGCTAAGTGTTGACATAATTCTTTTTAATGAATGAATCAGTTTGATATCTTCAGAATCCACTGATCCATTTTAATGTTAATGATAGTAGGACAAGCAGACAGTACATTACTCCTAATGTGATGCAACTGAAAGTTTACAGTACACCTATGATGTATTCTTGCCAACAAGATTTAAAACTGAATTCAATCAAGATTTTGAACCTAACTACTGGTTTACATGAAATACAGAAGATGCAGAAACATATTAAATAATACCATGAGGATGTAATCAGTCAAATAAAGACTGTAAGAAATTCTGTAGGGCAAATGACCCAATTTATTCCATAAATAAATGTCATGGAAAATAAAGGAAGGGCAACTATTAAAGATTCAAGACACATGTCTACCAAATGCAATATGTGAATTTTTTTTGGATCCCTATATGAATAAGTCATTTGTAAAAAGACATTTTAAACACAAATAATGCTTTAAGAAAGTACAATGTTAACTATTAATATTGTTAATTACAATCTTATACTGCCTATTTAAAAAGGCAAGAGTATCAACCAAAATACTGACAGAATTCATTAGGAATGTGACTAAATAGAAGATAAAAGTGACACTTTTCATATGTACTATTAATCACTAATAAGAAGCTAACAATTCCTGATCTATACAAAAAAATCCAAAATTCTTGGAAATAATTTTATAATGAAATATGTGTACTCCCAGACCAGCAGAGGCAGTAGCCGGAGCAGCCGCAGCCTGTGCCCTCCACCAGCCCCGGGGTCACTTTCCCCCTGCTTCCTCCTTTTCCTCCTCTGCCCGCCCATGGCAGAGGATGTGGGGGGGGGTTGGCAGGGGGCGGGGAGGGGCCTCACGTTCCACCCGCCCCTGTTGTTCTGCCCTTCCCCTTCCCGCCCGCTCCCCTTTTCCCCTCAGTTGACTCACACCTGCAGTATTTGGCTTTCACCCCCACCAGTGACCAAAGACTTGACCAAAGTCCAGCTGCCCAGAACACTGCTCGACACGGACACTGGTGTGACTGAAGGTGGATTAAATGTCACTCTCACCATCCGGCTACTTATTCATGGAAAGGAAGTTGCCAGTATCATCGGAAAGAAAGGAGAATCAGTTAAGAAGATGCCTGAGGAGAGTGGTGCTCGTATCAACATCTCAGAAGGGAATTGTCCTGAGAGAATTATCACTTTGGCTGGACCCACTAACGCCATTTTCAAAGCCTTCGCTACGATCATTGACAAACTGGAAGAGGACATCAGCAGGTCTATGACCAATAGTACAGCTGCCAGTAGACCCCCAGTTACCCTGAGGCTGGTGGTCCCTGCCAGTGGGTGTGGCTCTCTCATTGGGAAAGGTGGTTGCAAGATCAAAGAAATACGAGAGAGTACAGGGGCTCAGGTCCAGGTGGCAGGGGATATGCTCCCCAACTCAAGTAAGTGGGGCATCACTATTGCTGGCATTCTGCAATCCATCACTGAGTGTGTGAAACAGATCTGCGTGGTCATGTTGGAGTCCCCCCCAAAGGGCGTGACCATCCCATACCAGCCCAAGCCGAACAGTTCTCCAGTCATCTTTGCAGGTGGTCAAGCCTATACCATTCAAGGACAGTATGCCATTCCACAGCCAGATTTGACCAAGCTGCATCAGTTGGCAATGCAACAGTCTCATTTTCCTATGACGCATGGCAACACCGGATTCAGTGGTTTGGATGCATCTGCTCAGACTACTTCTCATGAACTCACCATTCCAAATGATTTGGTTGGCTGCATAATCGGGCGTCAAGGCGCCAAAATCAGTGAGATCCGTCAGATGTCTGGGGCACAGATGAAAACTGCAAACCCAGTGGAAGGATCTGTTGATAGGCAGGTTGCCATCACTGGATCTGCTGCCAGCATTAGCCTGGCTCAATATCTAATCAATGTCAGTTTAGAAAACGCTATACCCTCCTCCCAGGCAGCCTCTGTCACGATCCCTGATCACCTCAGCATCAACCTCTCTCAACCCTCCACCCCTTCTTCTTCTTCCTCCTCCACCACCACCCCCTCGCTCGCTGCAGCAGGGACCTCCGACACACCCTCCAGCCTCCCCAACCCTCTTCCGACCGCCCCTGGTGTCTCCAGTCTGCTTGGCATGAAACCCATCCCTCTCCTGGCTCTAAATGTTGTGTCTGCTGCTAAGGGTACCAGGGCTTCAGCTACTACCACCACCTCAGCCATGCCATGTGTAACTAACAAACTGAAAGGTGAGAAACAGAGATTCTCCCCCTACTGATTGAATATCTTGAGGCACCCCCTCAAGTACTTCTTGGTTCATTTTGTTTTTGTTAACATTGGTGAGAACCAAACAATTGTGAGCTTATGACCGTTTCCTTTTGACTATTTTGGGGCATAACAGGGTGGGGGTGGGGGTAACGGTAACCTGGGGTTAGGGTGAGGCCATTCCATCTGAGTGCCTGTTTCAGAGTCTGACTTGTTGAATTCTTTATCTAGAGCCACATCTTGCTCTTCCTTTTCATTCTGTTACTTTTTTTGGAGCTTTATTCTGCATTGCAATATAACAATGTGTTAGGCTCTGTGTTAATGAATAAACGCTTCTCCATTAAAATATATATGTGTGTGTGTAAGCAGCTGGAAAACTATAAAACTTATACTGATAGATACGAATGCTGAAATTAATTGAGAACTAGAGTTTAAACACTCTACTTATACTTTTCCATTGCCTTAATAATCATTAAACATTAAATGTGCTTTAGCTCATCTTACCATATACCTTGGTTCTGTATGCCGTTATCAATTTACTAATCAGTAACATATGACAGTTAACTTGATTGTATATTTTAGTTAAAATGGGAATCTCAAAATCATGAGACGAAGTATTTAATGACAGAATGGCCTCATTATTAGCAGTTAGAGAATCATAACTGGATCCTTTTGCCTTTAACAATTGGGGGTTTGCTAATTCATTTATGAACTTCCTAGGATTAGGAAGTGCTGCCACCTCATAAAGTTTCACTATGGGAGCCACAGGCTTTACCATCTCCTATGGCCTAGTGTCATTAAACAGTTCTGCTATGTTCCATTTACAAGGCCCCCATCACCAGCAGCAACCTGATGACTGTAAGCCAGCTTAGGGAATATTGTTGTCCTGGCCATTCCCGTTACCTTAAGCTGTGTATTTACAGTGATTACATTGTCCAATTATAATGTAATCCTAGCAGGAATGAATGCCATAATTATAGGCTATGGTTCTCTCTACATATTTACCATACCATAAAGAATATCACAAAGACTCAATTAAACTCTAATGTGTGAATACATTCTAATAATCTTCCACATCATTCCTCAGCTAAGTATCATAGTAAATTTTCAGCTTATTACTGGTTCAACTATTTATAAATGAAATAAAACATTTGTTTGTGAAGTAGACATAAGTTTACATTTTTTAGAAACCAAGAGATTTTCTGGAACTGCAGAGGATCTGCATTTATCAACTAAAATACTAAGTTATCCACAGACTTAGAATGTAAAAAGTTAATAAAACAACAAATAAGCATAAACTCAACCATACATATCACTTTGTTTCAGTCATTTTCCCATTGCAAATGATAATTTTATCTCAGCTGTTTCAAAGCCAAACTACACTGCACTCCAAACAATGGAAATTATGTGTTCCTCTGAATGAGGAAGATTTGTAATAGAAAAAGAACAGAAGAGAAACTGAGGGGGTAAACAGGCTAACTAATTTCTGCTTCCAAATAACAGGCTATTAAGGAGTCTAGATGGGCCATGGAATAGAGACCCAGACTAAGGAAGGGATTCTGGCACACCTACATTATCATCTCAGTTCCAAAAGGCATCTAGAGTTAGTACCAGTTCTCCACCAAAGGGCATGAAAAAATATTCAGAATCTTAGAAAAGAGCAACAAATTTATTAAGGCAAAAGTCTAAATCAGTGCCACAAATGGGTCACAAATGTGAAAGTACTGATCTTCTCACCTTGTAAAGTGGAGTGATCTGGTCAAGACCTATGTTGGCTAGACCTCTGTGCCAGAAATTTATGGCTATAAGCATCCTCCTCTTACTTACTATAGTCTGACATTATATATATATATATATATATATATATTTATATATAAATAAATAATGTAATAAATATTATTTTCCATATGTGTCGTGGTTTTAAAAAGGTCAGGAAACTCTGGGGTATGAGAAGGAAATAGGTCTTAATCATCTTTGATGTTCAGCATTTGGCAGCTATGTTTTCTGAGGGGCAGTTGCCAATGGTGGCCATGGCTAGAAGCTGGGAATTAAGGCTTGGCCCCTGGGAGAAGACTGCTTCTGGGGGTCAGAGAAAGCAGAAGAGCTTTTGGTGGTGGGTGGAAAATGGAGGGAAACAACGGAGACTGAAGAGTGGCAAATACACAGTTTTCCTCATCAAGCCACTTCCTGAATTCTGAGGCCTGTTTGGGGTAATTTGCTAAAATCTTAACCTGAAAACCTGTGAAGAACAGAGCAGAATTACCTGCAGTCCATCAATGCTTAAGAAGGAAAGACCCTCACACTAGACCCTCACACTCTCAGTTCAAATTCCAAAAAAGATAAGCCACTGGAAAAGGGGTGGCCGGAAGTAAACTATGTCTTATCAAAACAGTAATGCAGTCTCCCATTAGCTGATGGCATTAAGGCACTTAATCTGCTTATAGAAAAAAGGTAGACCCTCCCTGGCAAAAAATAAGTCATCTTTACTTTTTTTTTTTTTAAAGATTTTATTTATTTATTTGACAGAGAGAGACACAGCGAGAGGTAACACAAGCAGGGGGAGTGGGAGAGGGAGAAGCAGGCTTCCCGCTGAGCAGGGAGCCCGATGTGGGACTCGATCCCAGGACTCTGGGATCATGGCCTGAGCCGAAGGCAGACGCTTAACAACTGAGCCACCCAGGCGCCCAAGTCATCTTTACTTTTAATAGAAGGAAATTTGGGGAAAAAAAAAAAGACATCTGATTGATATAGAAGAGGAATCAATGGAGGGGCACCTGGGTGGCTCAGTCATTAAGCTTCTGCCTTTGGCTCAGGTCATGATCCCACGGTCCTGGGATCAAGCCCCACATCGGGCTCCCTGCAGAGCAGGGAGCCCACTTCTCCCTCTCCCACTACCCCTGTTTGTATTCCCTCTCTCGCTGTGTCTCTCTCCATCAAATAAATAAATAATAAAAAAAGAGGAATCAAAGGAGAGAAAAAGGAACATAAAACAAGAGGGGAATATACAGCAACACATGCTTAGCTTAAGAAGAAAAATCCCAAATAAACAACCTAACCTTACACCTGAAGGAGCTAGAAAAAGAACAACAAATGAGGCCAAAAGCCAACAGAAGGAAGGAAATAATAAAGATTAAAGCAGAAATAAATGATATAGAAACTAAAAAAAAAAGGACTCAAATAAACAAAATCCAAAGTAAAAGAGGACAACCACTGAAACCACAGAAATACAAACTAAGAGAATATTAAGAAAAACTATATGCCAACAAATTGGACAATCTGGAAAAAATGGACAAATTCCTAGAAACTACCAAAATTGAAACAGGAAAAAATAGAAAACTTGACCAGACCAATAACTAGCAAAGAAATTGAATCAGTAATAAAAAAAAAAACTCCCAACAAACAGAAGTCCTGGGCCAGATGGCTTCATAGGTGAATCCGACCAAACACTTAAAGAGGAATAAAGAAGAGTTAGTACTTATTTTTCTCACACTATTCCAAAAAAATAGAGGAGGAAGGAAAACTTTTAAACTCTTTCTGTGGGGCCAGAATTACCCTGATACCAAAATCAGATAGACTCCACTAAAAAAGAGAACTACAGGCCAATATCCCTGATGAACATGGATGCAAATTTCTCAATAAAATACTAGCAAACTGAATCCAACAATACATTAAAAAAATCATTCACCACGATCAAGTGGAAATTATTCCGGGGTTGCAACGGTGGTTCAATATTCACAAATCAATCACTGTGATACAGCACATTAATTAAAGAACCATACGATCATTTCAATAAGTGCAGAAAAAGCATTTGACAAAATACAACATACATTCATGATAAAAACCCTCAACAAAGTAGATTTAGAAGGAACATACCTCAATGTAATAAAGGCCATCCTAATGCTGAAAAACTAAGAGTTTTTCCTTAATGGTCAGGAACAAGAAAGGAATGTCCATCCTCACCACTGTTATTCAACATAGTACTGGAAGGCCTAGCCTCAGCAATCAGACAACAAAAAGAAATAAAAGGCATCCAAATCGGCAAGGAAGAAGTAAAACTTTTCAATATTTGCAGATGACATGATACTCTATACAGAAAACCTGAAAGACCACCAAAAATTGCTCAGATACATGAATTCAGTAGTCACAGGATAGAAAATGAATATACATTAATCTGTTGCATTTCTATACCCCAATAATGAAGCAGCAGAAAGAGAAATTAAAGAATCGATCCCATTTACATTTGCATCAAAAACAATAAGATACCTAGGAATAAAACTAACCAAAGAGGTGAAAGACCTGTAATCCGAAAACTATAAAACACTGATGAAAGAAATTGAAGATGACACAAAGAAATGGAAAGACATTCCATGCTCATGGACTAGAACAGCAAATATTGTTAAAATGTCAGTACTACCCAAAGCAATGTACACATTTAATGTAATCCCTATCAAAATATCAAGAGCATTTTTCACAGAGCTAGAGCAATCCCAAAATTTGTATGGAACCACAAAAGACCCCAAATAGCCAAAGCAATCTTGAAAAAGAAAAGCAAAGCTGGAGGCACTGCAATTCTGGACTTCAAAGAAAATCCCAAAGAACATATAAACTATTATAATTAAATTTCATCAATATATCCGAGTATAAGGTAAGTATATAAAAAGGAACTCTACTGCTATATGAAAACAAATATATAAAAATGAAATTTAAAAAATGATACTATTGGTAGGAGCATCAAAAAAATCAAACATCAAGGCCTAACAAAATATGTGCAAGGCATTTAATTGAAAACTATGAAAACATTACTGAGAGATTTTTCTAAAACTTCTAAATAAGTGGAAGGATATACAAATTCACCAATAGTAAAGATGTCAGTCATCTCTCCCAAACTGATCCATATAGATCTAGAAGTTCAACACAATCCCAATCAAAAACCCCAACATTAAATTTTTTAGGTAGACATCAACAAGCTGACTTTATAATTTGCATTGAAATAAGAAGGACCAAGGATGGCTAAAGCATCTTGAAGAACAGAGCTGGAAGACAGAGTGGTATTGGTGCAAAGACAGAAAAAGTGAACAATGAAACAGTAGAGTTCAAACAGAAACTACACATCTGATTTATGACATCTAGTTTATCTGACTCACGACACAGGTGACACTGCAGTACAGTGAGAAATGGATTTGATTTTCAATAAATGTTGACAGGTCAGTTAGATATCCATATGAAAAAAAATTCTTATCTCCTAAGCAAAATCTATTCAAGATGGATTGCAGATTGAAATATGAAAGATAAAACAATAAAGCTTTCAGAAGAAAACACAGGACACCATCCTCATTAGCTTGGCATACGCAAATATTTCTGAAATAGGACACAAAAGATGCTAACCATAAAGGGAACAACTGACAAATTGGACTATATTTGTGACAGTTAATTTTTTGTCAATTTGGATCACAGGCTGCTCAGCTATCTGACTAAAATTATTTCTGGGTGTGTCTGTGAGGGGTGTTTCTGGAAGAGATTAGCATTTGAATTGGTAGAATGAATAAAGCAGATTTCCCTCTCCAATGTGGGTAGGCATCATCTAATCCTTTGAGGGCCTGAATAGAACAAAAAAGTTAGAGGGAGGATTCACTGGGGGTCTGCATGATTACTTAAGGGGGAACGTCAATCTTCTCCTGCCCTCAGTACTCCTGGCTTTTAGGCCTTCAGACTCGGAATAGAATCTATACCATTGGCTCTCAGGCCAATGAACACCACCAGGTTTCCTGAGACTCCAGATTGCAGACAGCAGATCATGGGACTTCTTAGGTTCCACGGTCACATAAGCCAATACCATGAATATTCTGTTTCTCTGGAGAAACCTGACCAACACAATATTAAAATTAAGAACTCTGATCATCAAAAGTCACAATGAAGAAAGTCAAAAGACAACTCACAGAGATGTAGAAAATATTTTATATATGTATCTCCAACAAAGATTCAAATCCAGAATTCATTTTATACTACAACCTAACTTGACTTTTATCACCATAAAAAAATTTAACAAAGGGGGTGCCTGCCTGGCTTAGCTGGAAGAGCATGCAACTCTTGATCTCGGGGTTGCGCGTTCGAGCCCCACATTGGGTGCAGAGATTATTTAAATTTAAAAAAATTTTCTGAAAAAAATTAATACAAATGAATATCAAATAAATAGACATGTAGGAAAGTAAACATCAGCTTCAGGTTTTAATTGAATTGGCATCAACTAACAATGAGAAATAAAAGTATAGCACTTCTAAAATTATGAACAAATACTAATATTTACAATTTTGGAACTCCTTGTAATTTTCAGAGCATGTTCACATTCCTACTTTAGAATTATAACTAAGATTGAAAGATGACTTGGCCATATTGCTATTCATTTGAAAGTCGAATGACAAGATTTAATTGTTACTAGGTGCCAGGCATGAGCTAAGCAATGGAGTGGTGCAAGAAGTAGTTCCCACCAGCATCTAATTATTACCTTAGGATAAATGCCTAAGTTGAAAATTATTGTAGCAAATGGCATGAACAATTCTATTTCAAGAACCTTGAAAACTTTCATGGCTTCTGATACTATAATTTACATCTAGGCACTTATCCTAAAGTCATAATTAGACGCATGATGATATCCACTGCAGAAAAGTTTGTAACGGAGAAAACATGAAAACAACACAACTATCCAACTGTGGAGCAATAATGTATTATTGTATATCCACAGATAAATGCAACAGTAAGTCCCATTAGTAGTGTGTGAGAATTCTCATTTTACCTCTTTTTGAAACTAGGAATTACCTCTTTAAAATTACTATAGGGAAAGAAAAGAGATTTGTTTTCACTTAACACGTGCTCGCTTCGGCAGCACATATACTAAAAATGTTTTCACTTAACATTTTTTTTACTACTAAATCTGAACATCTTATAAACACATTTGTTAGCCATTGGTAATTCTTCTCTTATGACTTGTCTGTTTTTATCCTTTGGCCATTTTATCTGATGGACATTCATGTTTTATTAAGGTGTGAGACCTATTTATATGTTAGGCAGGAAAAAGAAAGTATAGAAATCTTTGTGTCTACTATATTCTCAAGTGTTAGGCTTGGTGTTTTAATAGGAGTCAACTCATTTAAAATTAAAATTCTTATTTCTCATTTCAATTTTATGAACACTATCAGAAAGGCTAAAATAGAACTCTCAAATAAGACAAGTTCAAAATAGTAAAAACTAAGTTAGACTTCTGGCATGGAAATGAAAACTTACGAAGCTTTAAAGAATTAGTGTGCTTGTCTGTAGAAGCAAAACAAAATCTTTTAAATATAAAAAAGTTTTAGATAGCATTCAGGTTGACATTCAAGAAGTTTTAGTTACCATTAATTATGAAAAGGAAATCACCATTTTTTTTAATTTTTTTATTGTGGAAATCACCATTTTTTAAAGATCATTTACATATGCCTTACCATACTAGATTTAGATGCTCTCTCTATTCAGTTCTTTTAAAAAAATTGACCTCCTTCTTTTTAAATGATAGGAAAGAGATCTACTTTACAAAGACATTGCAAAAAATACATTTAACCTTGCATAAAGGAGTCACAGTTTATAATTAAAATGTTTATTTAAAATAATGTGTAACAGCTAATTACAGGTTTAATTTTTCTGGTTTTAAGCTTAGTCTGTTGTCAATATTAACTTCATCGAATAACAGCAAATGATATAGAGGGCTCCTAACAGTTCCCCTTCCCTCTAACCCCACCCCAAGCCACGCCAAAGAAAGAACAAACAAGATACTTATTTTTTTAAATGTACCTAAACTTTACAATTTTAAGGAAATCTTAAATTTTAAGGGAAAAAAGTTATTTACTTATTTTTAATAGTTTTTTCTCTTGTGGAAGTGTTATTGGAAAGTACCACAACTGGTTGCAATGTTAAATCAAAAACACTAATGTTATACTTGGGAATTATGCAACTTTTTCAAATGAATAGTATCAGAAGAAAAGAAGACACCACATGGGATTTTTATTAATTCTTACACAAGAAAAAAAGAAAATACTCTTAAAACTATCTGAAGGAACCCATTCTACTTTCCTGACTCACTCCCAATACCAACTCCCTTCCATTTTCCACTGTAGCCTCTGGGACACACATCTGATTATACACAAAGTCTCCTGCCCCCTGAATCTCTTCAAACTCCACCTCTGCCTGAAAGGAAACCACCACCTCACCCAGGAAACTGCATCCCCTGCGGGCCGGCAGGAGAGAGCTACTCATTCTTCCAGACTGTTTAACTTTCTGTCCTGGCAACTCCCCTCGCCCTACTTTAAAGCTCAGAACTAATGGCAGTATCACCATCCCTCCATCTACCTATCCAACCAATGAATGTGTACTTAGTGGTTGCTATGTACCAGGCACCAGAACAGTAAATCCCACTGTTAAAGTCTAGTGAGACAAATGTCACACAATCACACAGATAAAAAACTGCCGATTCTGAAAGGAGTAGGAAGCGATAAGAAAGGAGGAGGAGGATCTAGTCAGGCCAAAGTGGGGGAAAGAGTATTTCAAAAGGAAAGAAGGAATGAACTCAGTTTTCAGAGAAACCAAGTGCAACTGGGCATGGTGGGTGAGGAGGTAAGTGATAGGAGAGGGTTAGGAAGTGGGCAGAGCCGTGAGGCCATGGACCTAAGGACCAGAACATGCGAGGCCTTAAGGGTCATGTTGAGCATTTTGGGTTTGGTAGAGTTTTAAAACTTTCGTTCCTTAGTACAGTGACCTACTCATCTGCCCATATCTAACCAGGATGCAAGCTCTTCAGCTCTACTCCAACCCCTTCCACATTCTAGACAGCTTCAACACCCACGCCTTCTCAGTTCCATGGCATCCTGCACTCCAGTGACCTCCACTCCACCTCAAGCAGGCTTCTCGCTTTTTCCTTGGCCCTGACTATTCCCCTCGTGAAAATCCAGTTCCAATATTTCATTCTCAGACCATAACCTCTCACCGGTCCTACTCTTCCCTACTATGCCTGTCCCCCAACCTTTCAAATTTCTTCTTATCTGATTAGCAAATAATCGAAAGTAATGCAATCTCATCGGAATAAGTGGAATAAAGACTATTTCCTCCATCCCTACCAAGGCATGTGGGCCTCGCAACACCTTTCTCTGTGCTTACACCAACATATGTAAACTTATTCACAAAGAGACGTTTGTTCTGATTACAAGGTGAATACATAATTCTGTGACGCTTAAGGTTAAGATAAAAATCTTATAAAAACAAAAATCATGAACAAATCTCAAGCCAGCAGATACAGATCGAATTCATTCTTTAAGTTGCTGCACAGTAATCTATGTAGAGACAACACCGCCTGTGGTCCGCCTCCATAGGGGACTTTTCGCTTGTTGTTCGCTTCAACAAACTTACTGACCCCCGAACACCTTGAAGTAGGCTCTTCAGTGCACTGAAGTGCTTCCAGTCTTGGTAGCTGAAAAGAACTGATGCTCATGACCAAAAATATCTGGGAGCAGAATGGTTTTTCACAGCCCTTCAGCTGAGGGTAGCAGGCCTCAGGCCACGAGAACCGAAGCCATCCGCCTTTCACCACCTGGTTTGCTACTGCCCAAGAAATGTGCAGGGCGGGCTGCTGGCATGTACTGAGGGAACCATAACCAGGAGGAGGCAAGGGAAATTAAAACTCATATGGGGTTTGGGAAGAAAGATGGCCAGCAGAACAGAAACTCGAGATTCCTACTGTAGTAGAACCAATGGAAGAAACAGATGAGAATTTTAATGAAAATTTAATGGAATTACAGCACTAAAAAACAAAAAAACAAAACCCAATACTTTCAGGAACTAAAAAACATGATTTCTTAATTAGAAATCCAGTATCCAACAGAAAGAGAATGACTGCCCTTGAGAACCACATTAGTGGTGAGAAAAATCAGGTGGTGATACCTCACAAGATACCCTGTGACAGACCCGGAGGGAAAATGCAAGTTGTGCGGTGATCACATCCAGGAGACAAAACAAGGAGGAGGAGAGGAACATGTGGAGAGGTAGTAATTGCAGAAATAATGGAAAAAAACTTTTAGGACTCAAGAAAGTCTTGAGGCCCTGAATATCAAGGATAGAGAAAACCCTGCCAGGCTGTCAGCATCGCAGGACGAGAGCTTTCTGGGATGGTGGAGAGCTGCCCTTAGGAACACTGCTCAGAGACACCAGGGCACTGACTCTGGGCCTCCCTAATGCTGAGTTTGGTCCACACACCATAAGAGCCCACTGTCTGTCCTTCATGCTACAGTTCTTCTAGGGTCTGGCACACTTCCTCTTGTCCTTTGTCACTAGCATCTGAGTACCAACCTCAGGGCCTCCACAGTAGTCATTTCCTTCCACAGTCTATCTGAAACATTTGCAGGGACTAAATCTTAATGTACAGGCACAAACACCTTGGCAAAAATTAGAAGTATAATAAAAAGAAAATATTCACAGATGAAGTAAATGCACAATTGTTACAAAAAAACCTTTACCTTTATTTATGAAATGTATGAAGGTAGTATGGTCATAGTTAAGAGCAGAGACTCTGGATGCCTGCCACTTACTAGCTCTGTGGCCTTAGGCAAGAAACCTTTCTGTGTTCTGGTTTGCTGAAAAATAAATGGAATTAATAGCATCTATTAAGTGCTACTAAGTGTAAAGATTAAATGAGTTAGTACATGTCCCACACTGGGAGCTTTGTCTGGCACATAGCAAGTCCTCAGTAAATAAAAGCGATGCTCCCACCGCTGCCACTGCTTGCAACAGGAAAACAGCACTGTACGGAGAACTTTTAGAATCAGAAGAGTTGAGTTCAAATGCCAACTTTAAAATTGAAGAGTTTTGGGTGCCTGGGTGGCTCAGTTGGTTGAGCGACTGCCTTCAGTTCGGGTCATGATCCTGGAGTCCCAGGATCGAGTCCCGCATCGGGCTCCCTGCTCAGCAGGGAGTCTGCTTCTCCCTCTGACCCTCTTCCCTCTCATGCTCTCTATCTCTCATTCTCTCTCTCTCAAATAAATAAATAAAATCTTTAAAAAAATAAAAAAATAAAAAATAAAATTAAAGAGTTTTATACCATAGCTATGGTAGTTAATCCTTCTATGCTTACATTTTTTTCATATGTAAAACAGGAATATGAATACCTTTCTCTTTCAACATCCATCCATCTGTCTATCCACAAACAGCAGTGGAGCATCTAGGTACATACTAGCTATGGTGTAGTGGCTGGAATAGAAATAGGAATAAGGTACAGTTCTGCCCTTCAAGAGCTCAGTCTAATGAGCAATACTTAAGAACCTTAGTTTCCTTTCATCGGAGTATTTCTTAAAGCTCCCTTTGCCTTAGGAGTTGAAGAAAGGACCACAAGGGTCAAGTATGTGTTTTAGTAAAAGTACTCTGATTTAAAAAAAAAAAAAAAAAAAAGCCAACACTAATATTGTTAGCAATTATTGAGTAAACAATGTGGCCAGTTCCTGAAATTACCATATTATACTATTTTAAGAAAAATACTATTAAGCAGTTGGGTCATTGACAAGTAGCTCCCATAGATCCTAGGGCAGTCTTAGGTCCCCCTGAGAGGGACCAGAGAAAAGAAGGATCCCACTTCTGTTCAGAGAAGAGGATAAAACGTCTTGGGGAGATGGCTCTGTTCATAGGCTGGACTGTGTAGTATACAATTTGCTTCTCTGGATGATCTTTTGAGACCTGAGGACCCTTTCAATAAACAGCCCTCAAGCCATTGTCTGCAAGGAGCTACTATTACCTGATTCCTTGCTGACAACATCAATCCCCTTTTAAAAGAGGATCCTGCCTCTCGGCACATCGGGTAGAAGACTGGGGGCAATAAGTTCTTGGTATCTCTTCTATGTCACCACAATAATAAAGACCTCATCCTACAACTTCTTGGTATTAACAGTGCTTATTTTGGTCATCCCAAGGGAGTCGGCCATGGAAAGGGGCGGGACAACTTGTTCCCCTTTAATCTTTTAGTTACCTCAGGGGCTTTAGAATGTCTACAGTGACAATACCAGACAATCACTAATTAAAAAAAGAGACTACAAATTCACAGGCAAGCCCAAATGCCCATTCTTTATAAAAAACAATGTATGCCACTGTGTTTTCATCTGTCACCATCAGCTGGCATTTAATAGCTATGATTTAAAATTCTATATTAAAATCCTCACAGAAATTATAATGGCATCATACTTGAAACAGTATTAATTTGACATTTGGTATCTTTAGAAAGTATGTATTATACTATTATTAACAATTAATATCCAGAATATTTTCCTTGATTTTATACATACATATATAGCACCACAAAGTAAAACAATTATATATGTTATTCAAAATCATGTATTTGGCTCATAACTGGCCTAGATTTATGACAAATTCACTTAAATGATGGTTACAGTCACAAAAAATGATTCTGGCTTTCGTGTGTGTGAAAACCATTCTAAAAATCAATATAATTTTAATAGGTATTAAACCAGAGCTAAATGAAAATTATCCAGCAAAAAGGAATACTAACATCAGTATCTTATTTTAAAGTTGCAATTGGAAAATAAACTGTATTTAAGAAAGCCTCATAAAAACTCTACTACTACCACCCATAAATTATATTATTATTTTTGTACCTAATCATGTTTTAGACTTAGAGTAAAATCCTATTGCTTATAGAAAATAAATATAACCATTTATCCAAACATTGTTACATAAGAAGTTTTAAGAAACTGTAAATAATTCTTAATACTTTCATTTCGATTCTCCGACTTTTCAAGACTATGTTGTATTTCCTTCAAACATACTTCCTGGTGTTGTGCTTTCTAAATAAAAAAAGAAATAAAGATAATCAATAATGACATTCATATCATAGGGTAGAGTCATAATGTAAAATTTATATATACGTGACTTTTAATTTTTTAAGAGAGAGAATTCTAACATCTGATATGTGCATTAACAACATATCTTAGAGCTCATTTTTCTTTAAAATCCAGCATAACTAAAGTACATACATGGTTGATCTCTACTGTCATATAGTTTGTTGTAATACAGTCAACCCCAAATGATTACATATTTAATATGATTAACATAATAGATTTTATTTAAAACCGTCATTAACTATTTTTCATTACATTTAACATGACCTATTTTAATACCAGTTTTTGCCATTTTCATATTTTATTTATTATTATTTCTTAAAGATTTTATTTATTTATTTGGCAGACAGAGACACAGCAAGAGAAGGAACACAAGCAGGGGGCGTGGGAGAGGGAGAAGCAGGCTTCCGCTGGAGCAGGGAGCCCAATGTGGGGCACCATTTTCATATTTTATACCATAAGACTTTTGCTGCCTTAAAAAGTAACAGAATTCTAGTTTTGATATGAACATTTTTTAGAATCCTTTAAAAATAAAAAGAACTCTAAATATTACAGGTGTTCTTTATTTGAGGGAAAAATTAAAAGCCCAGTATACTTTTTTAAAATATTCAGTTGCATATAAATTCTCAAGTAGATCTGTTCACTGAAAATACTTCAGATAGATAGGCTGCAAATACCATCTCGCTTCCAACTGAAATGTAGGCACCTTAAGAAGAGAAATCTTTTTTTTTCCCCTCCTTCCTATCTGGTATTCAGTGACACCTGATCCCTTCTGAAACTGAGTGATACCCCCTGGGGGCAGTGGCGTGGTATGAAGCAATGTGCTAGGCTGGGCTACACAAAGTCACTGAATGAATATAGTGAATCTTTGTGGAACATCAATTTTACTCAACAGTTTGGAGGGAAAAATATTAATAAGAACACACTTCTATTGTAGGGGAGAATGTAAAATGTTCATGGATTTTAGGATAATCTATTAGACTCCAAAGACATTTCAGGCTTCAGGAAGGGCAGCCCAGGTTAAGGAGGTGAGGCCACGCTTGGGTCTGCGCATTCACCCTGCCCCAGCCGAAGCACTTGGGCAGAAGATCTGAGGAAGTCTGCTTGTGGGCAGGGCACTGTGCAAGACACTGAGATAGAACCAACTATGAGACCGGCTCCTGGGGTGCTTACAACTCAGCCAGAGCTAGGACACGTATACAAAATAAATACTGACCTGCCCATGGAACTGTACCCTGGAAGGGACAGAACACACAGACTCAGCAATGTCTAAATCTTTGCTTAGAATTCTAGATTTTTACTACTGTAAAAATTATCAGGTTTAACAGAACATCACATCTTAAACTTATTTATTTTGGCAGAACTTAACCAAGCACTGCAAACATTATAGAGAAACCCAGCTCATCTTACTACTTATTTTTTCAGAAGCTTTAATGACACATGTTTTACAGTATCTGAAATTCTGATGGTGAGAAAAAAAAATTTTTAAATAAATATAAGAGATTTAGAATAAAGGGCAGACCCATGCTACATTAAAAGTGAGAAATGTTTGTTCTGATTAAATTGCCATGGAAATTTTGATGGTGATAAAATTAAATTAATATTGCATGCCAAAAATCAATTAAGTTTTGAACCTTTCAGGTTTTCAACTTTGTAGACACTTGGGAATGAAAAAATAGTTTTTGTGGCATCTCTGGTTCCCAGAAAAGGTAAAGTATCATCATTTTCTATGTCATCAAGTAGACCCTTTTCAAGTAATCTAGTCATGACTAATGCTAGCTTCCATAGTACCTTACGCCAATTGACTATTTTCATGAATATTTAGGAAAAGACATCAGAAGATTAAACACAGCCAATTTGGGATTCTCATTTCATGGCTGAGTGGCTCATAGCACCTATCTTATATGCAGATATAACAACACTGAATATTTACTTAATACAAACTCATCACTTTCTAAAGTATAATATTCATTACTCAAGACAGATATCAAAGTCTAACTCATAATAGTTTAAATAGTTTAAATTTTGTATCTTAAAAAAAATGAAAAATTCGTACCAGAAACTCCTCAGTAGATTGTTATCTGTAACTTTCATTAAGCAGTAATGTGCTGGAAAGGGCCTGATGAGACTTCGGGGAAATGTGCTAGGAGCTACCAAGGATGCAAGGTAATAATTCTTTGGCATAATCATGACATTTAAAATTTTTATGATTTATATCATTATTTTTAATATTACCAGTAAACCAAGAGTCCTGATTCCCCTCACTTAATACTTTAACGAAACTACATGGTAAGAATGTTAAATACTAATTTATTTTTTATGAAAATACATTAAGCCATACTAATACTTACGCTGTGCATTTTGCAAACAAGTTGATTTTGTTCTTCATTTTTCTTTCTAAGTTCAGTTTCCAGATTTAATATTTTAATCTGCAAAGCCCTCTCTCTAGATGACATTTTCTCTATTTCTTCAGAAACCTGCAATTTTCATTAAAAGAGTAAAATAACTAAATATACTTTCTTTAAAGTAGGATCTAAAGCCTTGACATAATTATACTCTACCTCTTTTTCTGAACAGTTTAATTACAAAATGTTTAAAGATGTTCTATCTTGGGAGCCTGGGTGGCTCAGTCGTTAAGCGTCTGCCTTCGGCTCAGGTCATGATCCCAGGGTCCTGGGATTGAGTCCCACATCGGGCTCCCTGCTCGGTGGGAAGCCTGCTTCTCCCTCTCCCACTCCCCCTGCTTGTGTTCTGTCAAATAAATAAATAAAATCTTAAAAAAAAAAAAGATGTTCTCTCCTGAGGAAACACATATAGCATAAATATGTTTACTTCTTTTTGCAGTCAAAGTATCAGCAAAATTAGCCTGATATGGAAGAAGTATACATATTTGCACTCCTCGGTGACTTAGGTAGGTGTTTTGCTCAATACTCTATTTTTATAACCTACTGAGCCCATCTGGCATGGTGTATGTATTTACATTCACCATGGTGTCCAGAGTGGGGGTGGAGTACAGCAAGTTCTCATTCAGTGCGGACGGTAGCCTGGATGGATGAGACAGGGACAGGGCAGGGGATGTATACACTTCACTGACACACACACCAGAGACTGGTTTTTCACTCATTCACTTCCAAAGTGGTCTGAATTTGAGTTTTCTTATTTCTATGATTGCTTATTTTAGCAGAAAGTCTAGCTATGTTCATCCAACGATTCAGATATGTGGGAGCCTATTTGCAAGAATGCTGGGTTGGAGCCACAAGAATAAGAGTTGAGGCAAGGACTAACTCAGGAGCAAGGAGCTAGTGGGAAGGCCTGTCCTCTAATCACACTCCTGTAAACTCAGTTCTAAGTTATTATAAAGTAATTTACAAAGATTTCTTTCACACAAATTCCAAGGGCAATGGTGTGTAAGGGATGCTAGCAGGATCTGAAGCTGTAGGAGAAAGAGCTCTTGACAATGTCCTCAGTGTGGACAATGGTGACAAGGCAGTGATGGCACTCCTCACCTGGCAGGAACTAGAAACAGCCCCATATTCCAGTGCAGCAGGAGAGAAAGAAGGCAGACTCTGACCACTTCTGAGAAGGAATCTGAGGACACCTAGCATTTCTGAAGTCTACTCAGGCTGAACCCAAGAGAAAGTCTTTTATTTTCCTCCCAAAGGTTGATAGGGTTGAGAAATCTGGACTACATTTCTATCATCGGCAATACATTTTACTACTTAGCTTTTATTCAAGGATGTATCTTTCAAAGTAAATTTAAATTGGTTTCCCAGACTTTGAAGTATATATACATACATATAAAGTATATAAGTGTATATATATATATATATATTTATATACACACACATATATGGCACTTGTGATATAAAAGCCACACTTCAGGGATATCAGATTTTATCTAACTTACATGGAACTTCTTGAGAAAGACAAGGGTGGAAGAGAGTTTAGAGGGATTTAGATTCAAAATTTGGTATTGGACATGTTAAGTTTGAGATGCCTATGTTAAGTGGAGATGTCAAGTAGCAGAATATCTGAGTCTAGATTTCAGGAGAGAGAGAAGTCTGGGGTGGAGATATACATCTGAGAGTCATCATGTATAGACAGTCTCTTTTTAGCATCATTCAGTCTGATGAGAAAACTCATCATCCCCATTTCACTAATTAAGAAACTAGAGTTTAGAGAAGTGATTCACTCTGGGTCAGGGTGTAATGTGTCAGAGCCAGATTTCAAATCCAGTTCATTTTGGACCCCAAAGCCCACCTTAAGTCCTTTCAAGACTATATTTTCAAGTCATTTGATAAATTTACCCATTCTTTAAGACCCTCCTGCATCGAAGACGTGAATAGACATTTCTGCAAAAAAGACATCTAAATGAACAACAGACACATGAAAAAGTGCTCAACATCACTTGGCATCAGGGAAATACAATTCAAAACCTCAATGAGATACCACCTCACACCAGTCAGAATGGCTAAAATTAACAAGTCAGGAAATGACAGATGTTGGCGGGGATGTGGAGAAAGGGGAACCCTCCTACACTGTTGGTGGGAATGCAAGCTGGTGCAGCCACTCTGGAAAACAGTATGGAGGTTCCTCAAAAAGTTGAAAATAGAGCTACCATATGACCCAGCAATTGCACTATTGGGTATTTACCCCAAAGATACAAATGTAGCAATCCAAAGGGGCACGTGCACCCCAATATTTATAGCAGCAATGTCCACAAGAGCCAAACTATGTAAAGAGCCCAGAAGTCCATTGACAGATGAATGGATAAAGAAGATGTGGTGTATATATATATATATATATATATATATATATATATATATATATATACACACACAATGGAATATAATGCAGCCATCAAAGAAATGAAATCTTGTCATTTGCAACGATGTGGATGGAACTAGAGGGTATTATGCTAAGTGAAATAAGTCAATCAGAGAAAGCCAATTATCATATGATCTCACTGATACGAGGAATTTGAAAAACAAGACAGAGGATCATAGGGGAAGGGAGGGACAAACCATAAGAGACTCTTAATCTCAGGAAACAAACTGAGGGTTGCTGGAGTGGAAGGGGGTGGGAGGGATGGGGTGGCTGGGTGATAGACATTGGAGAGGGTATGTGCTATGGTGAGCGCTACGAATTGTGTAAGACTGATGAATCACAGACCTGTACCCCTGAAACAAATAATACATTATATGTTAAAAAAAAAAAAAAGGACCCTCCTGCATCATTTCCCATTACCCCCAAGTGAAACGAACAATGTCCTCTGGTGTACCTTGTACCCTCCCTCTGTTGTAGCACCAACATGCTGGATGTCACTCACTTGTCTGTTCACATATTATCTTCCCCCTGGACTATGAGTGTCCTGAGAGCTAAGGCCAGGTCTGTTGGAGGAGGTTATCAAAAAGACGTGACCTCCAGGTGACCCACGAGCTGGACCTGGGCAACTGGAAGCTCCCCACCCTCTCCCATGTCGTTGAGATATGTGTTCTGATTTCCTCCCCTGCTCCGAGAAGCCACTCCAAGTAAAGAGCCTTGAAAGGGAATATGGTGTTGAGGCTATTTGGACTGGGTACATGACTGAACCTAGTTAAGGGCCTCTATATAAACTTTTAAGATTCTGTCAGACGTAGAAATCTACTCATCTTGTGGCCATCCAAGACAATTCTTGTGTTCCCTTGCTTATTAAACCTGTCACCTTCCAACCTGGAGTGGTTTGCCTCTTTCTACAGTCGCTTCCTGCCCTCTGCATACAGGTTTCCCATAACACCAGGGAAACTGCCAAGGAGCTTGCAGACTAACAAGGTCTTATTCATCTTTGCATCTCAAAAGCTAACAGAGTGGCTGACACACAGTGAGATTTTTATTAAATGCTAACCAAATGGATTTAACTGGAATTTAATTCTTGCATGTACTTATGTAACAATATTGGCCAAAAGAAAAGGGAGTTGAGCTCTACAGCTCACCAGATCCTGATCAAAACCAAAATGTTCAACAATTTGCACAACTGCTTTGGTTTTATTAAAAAAAAAGGGGGGGGCTCCTTCCATGTTTTCCATCTCTGCCCTCTGCCCTGCCACATCATCATTTACCTAGTGAACTAACTGCACCAGTAATATACAGCTGTTTAGCTCCAAAAGGGAAAAGTAGGTAAAAAACAGAAATGTAATTGCTCTCTTCACCCTGTCATCAGGATAAAAACAATAACTGTAGGTTTGGTAAGATGAGATATTGTCTGTTTAAAAAGACGACTCTTTGGTAAACTAATTAAAAAGTTTCTAAATAAAGGCCATCTGTACCTTTTGTCTTCCTTCTTCTAAAGCAGCTTCCAGCTGTCTGGCCAATGCTGTATATTCTGCTGATTTCTCTTTAAACTTAAGATTGCTATGCTTAAGACATTCTTCTTGGTTTGCCAGCTTCTTTTCAAGCTCTTTATTTTCCACATCCATCTGTTCTAATCTTCTTTTTACAGAAAACATATATTTTAAAATTATAGTGTGTAGAGAAAAATGTAACACCAATTTTAAGTCAATTTAATACTTACTGTTTAAGGTTTTCACACTTCAACTGAATAAGATAATTTTCCTCTTCCAGAGAAAGCTTTCTCAGAAGATTATGATTTGCATCAACCTAAAAGGGGAAAAATAAAGTTTTCTTGGTTATTTTCTTTATAACCAACTTGCAAAGAAATCTATATATTTTATTGTTAGAATAATCATAAAAAACAAGACGTAAATATTATTACTACTACAATGAGAGACACAAAGAAATATTGCATTGTTAAAACACAAGCTCTTAAATTCCTGATTAATTTTAAAAACACTAACTGCCTCATGATAAATCATCTACTAAAAATTTTTCTGAAAGATGGCAATTAATACATTCTGAACAATGCTTTCTTGGAAAAGGACATTTATTTTATTAAGTAAATTTGAAGACTACACAGTATTAATCTATTGTTGGATTTTTAGGTACTCTTATAATTTCTTGTTTTACCTAAAGATAGTGATTGATAATTGACTATCTATGAAGTTGCAACTACAAGTAAAAACCATATTTGTGAGAAACAAAATAAAATAAGCAAATCAACCAAAGACAATTTGCCAATACCAAGACAGAATATTCTTCCCATTGCTTCAAAAGCTATATTTATTTTAAGAAGCTTTGAAAATAAAATTTTTCTCATAATTTAATTAATAATTTAGGTTATCTATACAGATTTGGCATTCTCCTAGAAAAATCTCTTCTCAGAAATTTAAATTTAGCAAAATTTTGTTTGTATGTTTAAAAACAGGATGCATTTCAAAATTAAAATCCAGATTACATTTGGATGATAGATAGGGAATTGTTCCTAAAATTGTTTTGCAAATAAACAAAAACACTTGCTACCTCCTTGTACATGCATCTTTGAAAAAACATAATTAAAGAAATATTTATTAAGCACTTACTCTGCTAGGCATTTAATTAGGAGGTGCCTATGTGGTGACTAACTGGG
This sequence comes from Eumetopias jubatus, assembly GCF_037043125.1. Classification (NCBI taxonomy): domain Eukaryota; kingdom Metazoa; phylum Chordata; class Mammalia; order Carnivora; family Otariidae; genus Eumetopias; species Eumetopias jubatus. Next base: position 35,067,175 of record NW_028274810.1, on the reverse strand, counting down.
CACCCATGATCTCTGTTTTGATGGAGTACAAAAGTATATGTTGGCAAAAAATAACTGAGAAGAATCCAAATGAACTCGGTGCATAATTCTAATTAAAATAAATTATAATTTTTGTAAGGTAAATTACAATAATTTAGCTTATCCTGATGTCAAAAAATATGTATGTAAATATAGCATTGCTCCTTCTCTCATGCTGTTACCATGTTCTGCAATATCTAAATATAGATTTGTACAAATAAACAAAAATGAGCAATTTTAGTTACCAATTTTTCATGATAAAATACTAAAAGAATAGCTTGCAGAATATTACAGCATCTGCAATAAACTGATAAACTAATGGAGATGGGAGTTTAAAAAAAAAAAAAAAATCAACCCCTGACAGGAGTGCCCTCAACTGGTGAAATCATCCCAAAGTTTCCTTTAACGTATCTAGTAGAAAGCAGAACACCGGCGGGACACCTGGCCCTGCAGCTCGCTAACGGTGTGCGCCTGGTCTGCACATTTCCCCTTGCAGAGCTGCAGACTCTCCTGACACTCGTGAAGCCTCCCTTCCGCCGCCGTCAAGGAATCGCGGACGCGCTCTAACTCCTGCAGATGAGACTCCGTCTGGCCTCTCAACTGAGTTGTAGCATTAGGGAAATAAGTGCAAAGTCACACATTCAGCATTAACATTTTTACTATCTTAAATACTAGATATGCTCATAATATACTAAGTATTTTAGGTATAATGGTTTTAAACGAAAAGATTCAACCAAATAAATATGAATAAACATTAAGTTAGACTCTGCTAACAAGAACACGTACCTCAAAAGTGGGCTGTACTCTGGCTTTCAAAAAGTTTGTTGAGTAATACAACGCTGTATGTTAATTACATTAGAATTAAAATTTTTTAAATAGTTTTTAAAAAAGTTTGTTGAGTCAATGCATACAGTTTTATCAGCCTACAGGGGAGAATGTTTAACCTACTTAGGAGAGCAAGCTTTCTGAATCCTGTCATTTATCTTCAAGCATAGTTATTACCAGTAAAGCTGGTATGGTCGTTTGCTACTGTCCAGCCATCAAGCTAAATTAATTGTCACTTTGTCAATCTTATAACTCAGATATTTGAATTAGAACAGGCTTGCTGCACTCATCTTAGTCCAGATTGGTGGGGTTTACGGTGTATTATGTCAAGATAGCTCATATCATCAGTCCTCAGTAGACTGTTGTTTCATCATTAATATTACTATGAGCAAATCTCTCTAATTTTATCTACAGTCACCCCTTTTGGCCACTGCAGTGCTTCACCGTGGCAATTTTGTGGAGATGTGACAAGAAGCACCCCTAAGAAATGCTTACACGGTTAATTAAGAAAAAATAACCAGGGGCTCCTGGGTGGCTCAGTTGGTTAAGCGACTGCCTTCGGCTCAGGTCATGATCCCGGAGTCCCGGGATCGAGTCCCGCATCGGGCTCCCTGCTCAGCGGGGAGTCTGCTTCTCCCTCTGGCCCTCTTCCCTCTCGTGCTCTCTCTCTCTACCATTCTCTCTCTCTCTCAATAAATAAATAAATAAATAAAATCTTTAAAAAAATAAATAAATAACCAGACATATGGCAGTTAGGATGTTTACAGGGAGGAAAACACAAGAGCTAGAGTCTTTCCCTGAGACAGGGAACACCTAGAGCTACTGTGCACATCTGGCACTCTTGATCACAAAAGATAAAACGAGAACAAAGCAAATCTTTGGGTCCCCAAACATCTGAGAGCCCATGAGAAAACCAGGAGACTTAACAGTGGAAAAGGAAAAGGAAAAATTTCATCTTAAAAAATGACTTTTCTGGTTTAATACCAGTTAGAAGACATTGTGACTCACGGTATCTGAAAATCACAGGCTTCTGCCCCATCAGCCTCCTGAACCAGTTTTTTAATAGACTTTTATTTACAGTGTTGCCTAGCAAAAAGAGGAGACCTTTGCGGTGGTACCTCTCATGAGAGACAGAGACCAGGACACATAAAATGCTAGACATGCTGCTAAAAATAAGTGAAAAGTAATTCTAAGAAAGTAGTAAGTTGCATGTTTGGTGGGCTATCTTTATCTCTGTTTAACCAGCAGAATGCCTGCTCTGGCTGACCTCTTCTTCACACTGTGCCTCACTCAGACTTGAGCCCAAGACGTGGGGGCAACCCAGAGACAGTCACCTTATTACACTCAGTTGGAAGTGACTGGTAACATCCCATGACCTCTCCAGCCGGGAGTCAGTGTCCTACGACTTTCACTGCTTCCTTACCAAAACAACATGAGAAGACCCAAAGAGGGATGTGGTTTCACTTAAAAAGTTAAAAATATTCACAAAAACATCATAACTTGCCAACACTGGCCTTCCCCTCATTCTGTTGCAATGGGATGATAAAAGGGAAATGATGCTGCTTTTTTAAATACTATTTTTCTTCCAAAAAGCATCTAGCAGCGAATATTTACTTTACTTTACTTTTTAGACACAAAAGATTTAGTACCCAAAACAAAAATGTGGGATTAAAAAGGAGAGATATTCAAATTTGCATACTTGTAGCTGATGAAGCTGGTGATAAGTGATAACCATTTTTTTTTGAGATATGTGAGTCTGCTCTTGTATTAGAAAAATTAAACACTTATGCTATTTTCCAAATATTAAGGAAAAAGTAAAAAAAATTCATACAAACAAACATTTCAAGCCTGGAGGAAACATTATCTCCTTAGAAAACAAACTCTTACAGAGATTTAAGACAGATAATTCCTAGGTCAAAACTAGAGAAAATGACCACAATAAAAGAATATGTACAATATTCATAAAGTATAAAACAAAAATTATTTTATTGTTTAAAACATCAAACTCACCTTCTCTAATTTTTTATTTTTGTTTTTTGTAATTAGGTTATTTTCACGTAGCAAATTTTCACATCTGCTTTTCACCATTTCAGCTGCTTCTTGCAATTTTTGGATCTGAAAATAAAATGTATTATTAGAGTATCATATTTTATTAAGACCATAAAGTAAATTAAAAAACTAAACATCTGAATTTTTAATTTTAAACAAATCGTTATTTCCCTATTTTAATATAAAAATCGCTCAGTACTCTACTCCAATCCACAATCCTTTTATGATTTACCTGTCTTTTCCCATCAATATTTCTAGACCCTCCCCTTGAGTCTGAATATTAGAGAGATCTTTATTTGCAGGTCAAGATCACCTTAAAGAATAAAAAAAAAAAAATCTGAAGACTAAGGAGTAACTGAAATATGCTGAAATGTATGTCCACATGCAGATTTGGGAAAAGTCACATTTATTATAACAAAATAAAATACATTTTTGTTTTCTTAAAAAAAAAAAAATCAATCTCTAGTCCAAACTAGCTCCCAAACCAATTATTTTACACTTAAAAACCAATGCTCAAAAAAAAAAAAAAAAAAAAAAAAAATCTGAGGCCTTTATACAAAGCCCAGAGCCTAGAACATGCACATTATTCTTGCTGGTCTTCAAACACCTAGCTGGACGACCCAGCTGACATTCTCAGTGATAGGCCCACAGTCCACCACAACCTCCATCCTACCTCTGGTAAGTTCCACATGACTGCAGGATTCTAACTAGATGTCTTGACTCCATCTTTCCATCTTAACCATCCAGATGAACTTCCTTCCTACTTATCAACAGGATGCCCTCCTTAAGCTTTTATCTTTAGTTCATTATTCTTTAATGCAAATGCTCTCTTTTCCAGTAAAATCCAGCTCTTTATTGACCAGTTTATTACCATCGTTAAGGACCCGCATCTCGTAAAGTTTTTCTTGAATACTACAAAGTTTCCAAAACATAAGGTTTTCTATAAACTGCCACTGAACACAGCTCTATTCCATATATATTTTCACAATTCTTATCCAGGTCTTTCATGTGCGTAAGTCAGAATTTTATTTTATTTATTGGGAAAGAGGGAGTACTGAGTTTTAATGACCCTAAAAGGGAGTTATTATTCTAAATCAATGCCATTAAATATCTAAGATGACAATATACTAAGTTTAACAATATTATTCATAAGATTTATATTACACCTACATAATTAACTTTAGATCTACTTTTAGGAATAGCCAATACATACACAGTCAATGTTTGAATCGGGAATCAGCAGAATCATCTACTTATAAAAATATGTGGGACCTTAAGAAATATATGCAACATATATTCTATCATAAACTAATAGCTCTACCTTTCTTCAATTCTGCTTATTTAGATCATAAAAAAATAGTGTTTTAAATTGCCTACAAAATTTAACATTAAAATCAGTGCAATAATCACCTGAGTTTTATATACTTCAATAAGGGTCTTCTGTTGTTTTTCTACTTCTTGCAATTCTAAAAGTTCATTTTCAACAGAAACCACCTCATCCTTCAAAGCATCAAGTGTAGTCTAGCAAGGAAAATATAAATAGATTTATAAATCATTAGAATTCATTTATACTCCAGTGCTAGGATTATAAAAATATAACTCATTTATCGAAAGGTTAATAATCACTGTTACTGCATATAATTACCACTTCAATTTAAGAATTTTCAAAAGTCAGTAATATTCATGAGTAACTATAAGACTTATATGTAAGATATATTTTTTAAATTTTTCTAAAACTTTTAAAATACCATGTTCTTAGATGGAAAGACTCATACTATTTGACATACCAGTTTTTTCCAAATGGGTAACACTTTAAATGCAATTTCAATCAAAAGCATAATAGTTGGGAGGAGGGGGAATATGACAAAATTAATTTTAAAACTCATACGGAAAAATAAATGGGAAAGACTAATATAATTCTGAAAGGAATATTAAGGTAGAGAATCTCAGTACTTATTAGATATTAAGATGTATAAAGAACTAAAAATTTCAAGATACCAATGTAAGAATATAGAGGTCAATGGAACAGAAACAGAAAAATACACTAAAGTTATATTTAGTATATGATGAAGATTGAATTTTTAAATCAATGAGGAAAATATGGATCACTAAATAATGGTAATAAGACAACTGTTTAACTATTAGAAAGAAAAAATAGATGAACTACTTGCCCCAACATTATTTTTTATATTTATTTATATTTTAAAAATAAAGTTTTTAAAATTTTTCACAGAAGATACAGCTAAAATTTTGATTTTAGGGTAGCAAAACCCCTACTAAGCATAAAATCAGAAGAAGATATCAAGTACTGTAAGGGTTTGGGATTTTACCCTCCAACTTGACAAGTGAGCCTAGAACAGTTTCACGCATGTTAGCAGAAGACGTTGAGACTCCTGGGTCAGAGACACAAAACTTGATTACAGCAAGAGCGGTAGCCAGATGTCAGATTTGCATTTGTCTCCCAAGCCCCAGTTCCCCCAGGGCGACACAATGAGGGCCAGATGACACCTGCACACGCAGTGGGATGCACTGCAGAGGAGCAACCCTGAGTTTAGGGAACCCAGATCTCTCCTAACAGGCAGTAAGCACGTCTACCCTTTGGTAAGAAAACATGGCTATCTTCCAAGGATGCTCACTATACATCCTTGAGAAGATAGTCTGGATTGCAGGCAGTCAGTGCTTCTACTTATAAGATACGCAGAAATGCGACAGACTTAACAGAAGCCATAAAAGAAAAAAAAATGTATCGATACATGTGTGTAAATATATCTCTCTAAATTTCATTGCCCCCTCAAAAAATTTAAGAGGCAAATAAAATGTAAAAGAGAGTAACAAATTATGACAAAAGATTAATACCCTTAGTACAGGGTTCTTACATATTAATTAGAAAAAAAGACATATAAAGGATAATGAATAGGTAATTCATAAAGGCAGAAATGTACACAATCAAAAAATACATGAAAAAACATTTACTAGTTATTGAAAAATGCTCTAGACACTGGATATTCTTTTATTAATGAATGAAAGAACCAAAATATCCCTTCCTTCATGGGGCTTATGTACTCCACATATAGACAGACACAAAGGGGATAGATTAACAAAAAACAAGAATATGAAGTAAAACATATCATACACAAAAGCAGGATAGGAATGACATGTTGGGGACGGGCCAGGGAGGCCTCCGGAGAAAGGGATCTCTGAGCAAACACTGAAAGGAAGTGTGGCTCTTTGAGGGAAGAGAATTCCCACAGAGAAAGGCAACTGTGGGACAAGCCCTGGCCAGTTAGGGGAAAAACAGCAAGGCTAATGTGGCAGGAAGGGAGAAAACAAAGGGGAGAATGGAAGGAGATGAGGTCAGAGAAGTACTGGAAAGCCAGATGGAATAATGCTTTGTAAGTGTTTATTAACCAGATATGATTGGAGGGTTTTGGGTGGAGCAGTGACATGGTCTGACTTACATTTGTATGGGAACTACGTTATGCTGCACTGAAAGCTGACTGCAGCGGCAAGGGTGGACGCAAAGGGGGGTCAGGAAGTCACCGCAACTATGAGAGATGATGGTGGCTTAAACCAAGACAACAGCAGTGGTGCTGGGGAGAGGTGGTCAAATCCTGCATTTATGTGAAGGAGATCTGTTGACAGACTTGAAGCAGGTGGGAGAGAAAGGAGTCAAGGATGACACCAGATGAAAGGACAGACAATTGTTGTTAACTGAGATGCGGACAACTGTAGGATGAGCCATTTAGGAGAATACAGGAGCTCTATTTTAAACATGCTAACTTTGAGACACCTGTTAAATATCCAAGTGGAGATTTCGAGTAGGCAATGGAAGATGTGTCCGGAATTCAGGGGCAAGGTCTAGGCTAGAGATACAAATTTGAGAGCCGCCTCCTAGGATATAGATGGTACTTAAAGCCCCAACACTAGATGAGAACACCTAGCGAATTTGGAGAGATTTGTTTTAAAATTGTCTAAGTACTGGGAAAAATATAGTGACCCATCTGATGGGTAATTTGGAAATATATAACACCAAAAATGAGCCTCCCTTTTGACCATATAATTACAATCCTAGAAATTTATCCTAAGAAAACAGGCAAAAAGACTCAAAGAAACTACCCACATTATTTATAGTAGCAAAACATTGGAACTAGTCCAAAATCCTCAAAACTATATGCTAAAATGGTAACTTTAGTTTCTTTGAGTTGTGAGATTACAAGTGATTTTCAAATTTTTCCCTTTATGCTTTTCTGGTTTTTTTCAGCTCTTTATAATGAACAAATAGAACTTACAACCATCCAAATAAACTCTTGCAATTTCAAGAGAAGAGGTCACTGGGTCTTGGAAGCATTATCAACTAGATTCTTTTTTCATTTGAAATGTTAAAATCTAAAATTATTCTAAAGTCATTAAAAGTAACAAAATACATCTAGGCAATTTTACATTACAGAAACATATGCCAAATACACCTAGCTTTTTTTCCTTAAACAAAAATCCCAAAGAATAATACATTAAAAATACATGTTTCTGAATTATTAACAGAATATAAGATGTAAACTTTAACCCAATGATTCTCATACTATGTAATTTAAAATTAATTCTACTTACCATTTGATTAAAAATTAGATTTATAATTGATGAAATATTATCTTAATCCTTTCTCTCTGAAGGTTATCAAGGAAATTAAGAAAATAAACATAATAAAATTGCTTCCTCTTCCAAGAAAAACATTTTAAGCATTCATTCAATAAATATTCATGGAGGCTAAGTGTATGTCACATCTTCCCTAGGCATTCTGGGCATATAAAGATGGGAGTTTATAAGGAGAGACTCAATCTAATTGAAAAGACTTTGGGGAGGAGGTAGCACTTGAGCTGAACTAAGGTAGGTCTTAGGTACTAGGGAAAATGATTCCAAACTGTAAATATAGTAAAACTACAGGAAGAGATACAGGAAAACATGAACAAATTGCAGGAAATAATGAGTATTCATATTTGGCTAGAGCCCAGGATAACTAGAAGACTACATTCCCTAGTTTCCCTTGCACCTAGTTGGGGCCATGTGCCTGAATAAGTAGAAGAGTAGAGTGGTATGGAACTTACAGGAAGTGTCCCTAAGGGGAGTTATGGGTTATAACTCATCTGTTCCCCCGGGCAATCTCCAGCAATCATTTTGGATCATGAGGGTCATAACCTAGGAATGGCAGAAGACAGAGCTAAAAAGAGGGTTGGTTCTCTGATGCCACATCTGCTTTGAACTGCCAACTCTGGCCTTTTTACATAGATTCTTTTCTGTGTTCTATTTATAATCCTCCAAAAATAGTATTAAAGAACTGAAAATGATGCTGTCATCTTTTTTTTTTTTAAGATTTTACTTATTTGACAGAAAGAGAGAGGGAGACACAGAGGGAGAGTGAGAAGGAGAAGCAGACTCCCCGCTGAGCAGGGAGTCTGACGCAGGGCTCCATCCCAGGACCCCGGGATCATGACCTGAGCTGAAGGCAGATGCCTAAGTGACTGGGCCACCCAGGCACCCTGATGCAGTCATCTTTAATCAAGTCTCATCTGGTTACTTGTATCTCTAAATGAGAAATCAATTTTTTTTTCTCAGAAAGTATAAAAACTTCTTCCCCATTTTTTTCTCTGGTACACATACAAACCAATCACCCCTTGGATTTGATTAAGTTGGAAAATTCTTTCTGGTTATGAAGCAGCCAGGAACATACTTTCTGGTTTCAAACAGACCAGGCCTTAGGTATAGCCTATCGTAACCATGACACCTAGAAAAAAATCTTACGCATTAAAGTTAATGTAATTTTGGATGATTCAACAGCTAAAACTGAAGAATAAAAGTTTTTAGAAGTCGAGACAGTTACTCAACCTCATAAATCTTATTTAATATTGCTGAAAACAACTTTAACATATATCTGTGTATACAACTATAAAGACTTAAAAATCTATATGCAAATATGTGTCTATAATGTGTATATATAGATATATAAATATGGATATATATGTAGCTTTAGAAGTTGCATATTATAATGATCTTCTAATACCCTTACAAACATAAAGGTCAAAATGACACAAGAGCACTATCCTAATCATGCAACCATTCCAGCTACTTCTACTAAGTTGTCATTAGACAATATACTCACATACACACATGAACACACATTAACTTTAAAAAAAAAAAAAAGATTTTATTTTTAAGTAATCTCTACACCCAATATGGAGCTCAAACTCACAACCCTGAGATCAAGAGCTGCATGCTCCACCAACTGAGCCAGCCATCACCCCAGGACACACATTACCTTTAATTTTGTATTCTCAAGATTCAGGGTTTCATTTTCATATTCAATTGAGTGAAGTTTTCTAAGAATTTCTTCACATGAATTTTTTCCAACGTCTTCCATTTTCTTCAGGTCTTCCAAAAGATTCGTAACTTGCCTTTATGAGATAAATGATATATTTTATAAAAGTCATAGAAATTTTCACTCAAATAATACTTTTTAAGTGTGTTTCTGAAATTATGTTGGTAGGGTATGTGGTTTTAAAGTTAGCAGAAGTCACAAGAACAAAGTGAACAGGAAGCAGTTATCTGCCAGGCTACTACCTGCAAAACCTTGATTAGCAATATTTACTCACTGAGGATGCCAATGAAAAATTGTACACCATTCCCTTTGCTATTCAGTAAAATATCTGAACTATTATCTCAGTGGCCGTCTGTCTCTCATTCACACACATGCACATACGTACACACAATCTCAAGGCCAAGGTTAAATAAAAGGATCAAGTGAGGCAATAACTCACCTCTAGAAGAGAATTATGCATGCTAGTTTACAATGATAAAACTGAAGAGAATATACAGAAAATAAAACATTTAAAAACAAATGTGCAGGGTTCATTACTATTAGTTTATCAGTAATAAATTTCAAAGCATAAAAGATAAGCATTTTTACTCATTGATTTTCTTTGTTATGCAATTAAGGCACTTTAAGGAACAATAATTTTTAGGATTTGAAAGCATTTGTGCTGTTATTGTAAGCTCTGTTATATATTCTTACTTACACATTCTTGTTTGGTAGAGAACTATCACTTCCATTTTAAGACAAAGTAGTGTTAACATTTAACTGCAAATAATAGATGACACATACCCAATTCCAAATACTAACCTACAAAATTCAAAATGTGAACACCAATGCACTTTTTAGTGGGTAATCATTTTCTCGTATTTTTAGAATAGAATAAGAAGTCTTTAAAATTATAAATAGCAAAAATATTGAATCATATGGACAACCTTTACCACATGTAATCCAGAAGAACCAAAATGCAAACTGCTTAAAGAGGAAGGAACTGAAAACACTTATTAACCCGTACAAAGATTCTAAATTTTTTTCTTACTTTTGCATTGTTTCAATCTGAACTTCCAATTCAGTTTTTTCTATTACAATTTTCTCATAATGACTTTTCCAGGCATTGGAAGCTGAAATTGTTTCAGACAGCTTGGCTTCCTAAAAAATACATCAAGTACTCAACTTATAATTGAATAACCCTTTGGTTTTGTGCAGGGCTCTAAACACAAATACAATATAAATAAGGAAACATCCTATAAGGGATGGAATTTTCAATATGGAAAATTTTAGTGTACAACTCTGAATATAGGAAACTTTTAAAGTAAATGTTGATAATATCTTTATAGTAGTATTGCTTTAATGGGCATAGTGGCAGTTCCAACACTACATTTTAAGGATGTTGATATAACTATTTTCAAACAATGTTTCAAAATTAATGAAGATAACTTCCTTCCTATTTCTTGAGCTTTTCATTTTGCATTCTATATATAGAAGATGATAACAACCACATAAACATCAGAGAAAGAAGCCCCTTATTGATATATATGGAAGCTATCTGCGATTCCATAATTCCATAGCATTTAATAATGCAGCCTTATTTATTGTTGCTATAATGATGTCAAGCTGTTTTGTAGAGGTCACCCCCATTGACTTTCAAACACTGTCAACAAAGACATGAAAACTATAGTAGTGGCTTGTCGACTTTGCATGTGAGCTCCTCGAGGTAGAGATTTTTGTCTGTTTTGTTCATTGCTAGGGCCTTGAAAGTGCCTGGCATACAGAAGATGCTCAATAAATAACTGTCAAATGAATTTACTCTTTACAAACCCACCTAGTGAGCTATAGTCATTGTGTGCCCTGTCTACATTCTACAGGATGACAAACTCACTGGGAGGACAATAACAATAATTTTTAATCAGAAGACCCAGAAGTAATAATGATAGCAGACAGTATTTATTGGGGGCTTCTTTCTTTCCTTCTATCATTCATCCAGTCACAGAACAAGCATTTATTTAGCATCTACTATATGCAAGACTTTTTTGGCTTATACTTTTTTACAGTAATGATGTTGATACGTTGAATAAAGCCTAGTATTCTGTTTTCATATTTTATGTAAAATGAATTTTTATTTGCACAATGAAGTATATAAGTTGGGATATATATATACATATATATATGAAGTGTAAGTTAGGCAATATACTATAATGTAAAGATACTCAGAAATTTTATCTATAAAATAAATGCTATGAAGGGAATTCAAGATATGATAAGACTGTTGTGGGACTACTTCAAAAGGAGTGGTCAAGGAAGGCCCCTTGAAGAGATGACAATTAAAAAGATACCCGAATGATCAAAAAAGAACCAGCTATTGTGAATCCAAGAACATTACAGCCAGAGATAATAGCAAACAATAAAACTACTCATTAGAGGAATAGAAAGGAGGCCAATATGGCAAAAATGTACGATGGCCAGGCACTGTGCTTTGATATATATTTCCTCATTTAGTCCTCTCTACAATCATATGAGATAGGAATATTATTATATCCTATTTTATAGATGAGGAAACAATCTTAGAGAGGTTAAGTACCTCACCCAAAGTCGCAAGATGAACAAACAGAAGAGCCTTCCTATACCATGATCCGGGGTATGCGTGACACAATGCTATCTAAACAGGAAAATCCCGAGAATGTTAATGGCTTGATTAGCTTTCACCACTCAAGAATATTTTCAGGCATTCAACTCGGTCTAATGACCTTCTAGATTTTGAACTTAGTCCTTAATTCTTTTTGTCTAGTTAGATTCTTCTGAATGTCGTTCATCTTTAAGTGTTAACACTCGAGCTTATAAAATATCAAGTTGTTTTCTTTACACAAGGAAGTTTATGCAAGTCCACTTTCATTTCTAAAAGCCTCTAATAACTCTATAAGTCTTAACATCAGTTCTTAAGAGGTGGAATACCCATGAGACATTAAAAAGAGTAAATATTTTATCAATTGCTAATTGAATAAATACAGTAATTCATCAAAAACAACAAAGCACTAAGTCCAGTTCTCAACTTTGTACTACACCCAAAGATAACTTTCACATGGTGTGTTTACGTCAGTGAATGGCTTTAAGTGCATTACAGAGTTCAAATGAAGTGAATTACTGAATACAGTCATATGGTCTAATAACATAAATCAGCATTTCCCAAACTGGTGTTCCTTAGAACCAGTTCCAAGAGTTGTTTTGTGGGTAAAACAAGAGTTCTGTGGTTAAATAAGTGGTGAGAAACTCTGAGTTCAAAACTCTTCATTATGCTGTTTTACTTTTCCTACTCAGGGCCTTTAATATGCTAATGTACACTGTCCATTTCCAAGGGGGAATATGTATGAAGTGCTACCCTTAGCTTGCCATAGATGCATTGGGACACTTTTAATATATCCTTTAATAAAGTTCCCAAGGAAATACTGATATAATTCAATATGCAAATGTGGCATTTTCTATAACCTTTCAAAACAGACTAAAGCGAAAGAGTGTGAGTAAAGTTTTCCTAGTATCAGTAGCACTAAGAGAAGATTATTATATTAAGCAATATGACATTAACTACATAACCTAAGGACAAAGGACAGTTAAGGAAGAATGTATAAACTTACCTGATCTCTAATTTGGGAGGTAAGGTTTTCCACGTCTCCAGTAAAGTATTTAAGCCTTTGTCTGTAAATTTTAGATGCCTTTTTTAGAGCTATAGTTTTTTGTTTGCTTGATTCTTTCATTGCCACAGCTTCATGCTTATTCTTTCTCAGTTGTAAGTTCCATTCAGTTATCTTGGTTTCCAAGCTCTAAAAAAATATTAGTAGTACTTAAATTATTTTAGAACTCCAATGTTTATGTCAACATTGTAAAAATATGTAAATAATCTTCCATAGATTTTATCAAAAGGATTAATCACAGGATTAATAAAAAGCAAAACAGTAAAGAAAGGTGGTTTCACCAATGTTTATTTGTAACATTATAGAATACAAATTTAAAATATATAAGCCTACATAAAATTAATCCTACTCTTATTAAAGATACTAATATTGGTGATTACAGTACATTTTTTAAACTTTTGTAATTAACTAGAACTTGTTAAAATTTCACATCTAGAATATTATACATAGTACTAGTTACTGAAAATCAAAAAACCATAATTGAGCTGGAGACAATTCAAACAAATTACACAAAGCTCAAAAGAATCAGTAGCTCCCTACATATGTCAGGACTTTTCAGTTGAAATGATAAAGGCTTAAAGGACATTAGATCAAAATCTATAGATCACAAAAAAGGTAGATGAGATAGACTTATTTTGCAAATTTTAATTTACTAGAATTAAGGGGCATGCCTTGACATTTATAAGAGTTACATCAAGGGGAATAAGAGTACTACTTTATCCAATGAGTAGTAACCTTATGGAAGTTACTGTTCCAAGACTGAAGAGGCTTAGATGGATAACTATCAGATCCACAACAGTAAGGGTGAAAAGATGTTAAGGGGCATGTTTCTATCCATTGAATTTGATGGTGTTAATTGGCATGACTCTTTCCTTACATAACTAGAGACAGAATAATAGGCTGGGTGGATGACAGATATGATTTAGTGTGGTAACTCTCATGCTTTTATTTCAAATTATTTTAAGACTTTGTATTTAAAGTATTTGACTACTAAATATCTAAGAATTTAGAGACCTAAGATTTTAATGTTTTTACATTTTTTGAAAGCTGTATAATACTAAAAAAAATTATTACAGAATTTAGGTTTTAGTTTAACATTTCTTAGACAATCATTTTAATGAAAAAAAATCAAAGGAGTCAAAGTAAAAGATTGGGTTTTCTATTTAGCTCCATGATCAATAAAAACTATGCTTCTTAACTTCCACTAGAGTTTAGATTAAGAAGTACACATTAAATAAGATTTAAAGACTAGCCCTCTTTGAAAAGTGAACTCGGTAGATTACGACAAGCAGCAAAATACTGTTAAACAGGGGCGCCTGGGTGGCTCAGTCGGTTAAGTGTCTGCCTTCGGCTCAGGTCATTATCCCAGGGTCCTGGGATCGAGTCCCACATCAGGCCCCCTGCTCGGCGGGAAGCCTTCTTCTCCCTCTCCCTACTGCTCCCCCTGCTCGTGTTCCCTCTCGCTGTCTCTGACAAATAAATAAAATCTTAAAAAAAATACTGTTAAATAGTCTCTAGAAGTCTACTTAAACTAAAAAAATTATTAAATTAAATTATTTAAATTATTATTAAATTATTTAAATTATTAAAATTAAAATATGAAATGTTTTAATAAGTAGTTGGGGGAAAACAAGCATGAGTAAGAGCAGTACAAGTCTACTTAAGAGAACAGACTCCACAGGAAATACAGCTGCCATTCCTCTAGGAAACCACAGGGTGTCATCAGCACACCATGAATAATTGTTACATTTTGCTAAAGCAATTTAAACACCAAGGTGAAATAAATCCCTTGGCACAAGATTCCAGTCAGGACTTCCTCACTAGATTTATCCTATCCCACATTTGAGCACTATTAGGAAGTATACTAAACTATGAAATTATTTTTATGGTTTCGAAATAAATGACTCTTTGCAGTCTTTTGCCAAATGAATGTACATTTAAAGTCAACTATTCGCCTTTCCCTATTTCCAAGGAGCTCTACATGCTGCATATTATGAAGACAATTACTCTGTTTCTTCTAAATTATGAAAATATTTATTCCTAATTGCTATATTATAAAGATCTAGGAAGAAAAAATGGGTTAAAGTATCTTTGGAATATTTCTCAGAGAACTAAAATGTAAATTTTTCAAGACCTATTAAAATGAATTGACTCACTGGAGTCAAAACTAAAATATTAAATGAGATTTATGTTGCCGAACTGAGTTCATTATCTTTGTACTCCAAAAAGAACCTTGTGAAACATAAATCAAAGAACTAAATTCCGCCCCCCCCATAACTTAATGTCTTAAATTCCAAAATTCCATGTTACAAGGAGGGTAGAAAGATCAGTAACCTAATGCAACTTCTTGTAATTATTTCTAAACAGTAGGGTTTTTGTAAAGGAATTTAAACTTAAAGTATTAGAAGAATGTCATGGCAAAATCTTAAGATTTTAGTCTTATATTCTCTAAATTATCATGAAAATTGTTAAAATTAACTTTAAAATATCACTTAATATTTCATTTTTAAACTGAAGGAAATGTTTTCAAAAATTTCCCAACTGCTATTTGAGGACATAACTAAAACTTATGTAAATTGTGATAGATGATTATCTGAGGTGTTAAATCACATGTATTCTATTGTATTTACCATGACAGGCTAATGCAATATCAACTCTAGTTCATCTGTAATGCCCTAGGACTCCCATGCAAACGACACAGGGAACCCATGGAGGATAGTGCTTAAAAAGCACAGGTAGGAGGACAAAGGACAAAATTTACATTCCGCATAAGCCTGCTTAATGTCCCCTTACTGGGCAAAAGCTTTTCATCCTTGAAGAAAAACAAAAACCAAAATACCCCAAGCACAGTCTTGAAGCATGCCACAGGTTGCAAACATCTGCATGATTCAGGAGTGCAAAAGCAAACAGAAATTTAACACCAATGTCCTCACACTCCAGGGGGGTTATCATTGTACACTTCTCTTCTCCAAGTGAGAACACTGCTTCTTTCCTTTGGCAAAAATAATGACAATAGATCCAGTTAGCTTGTCATAGCGACCTCAGGTTCTTATTTCAAAGTGCCTGTGAGGCTTCCAGAAGAGTATTAAAACCACTGAGTTTAAATGAAAATATTCCCCTTAATGACACTGCTAAAGAAAAACTGCATGACAAGAATGTTACTCAGTTTTCTAAACACCAAAGCTAAGTAAATGATTTTAAAGTTGTTACCATTAGTGACAAACACAAAAAACAATAAAGCATTTACTGACTGCCTACTAAATGTGAGTATGTATTTATGTGTAGATGTAGAAAATAGACAGGAATACTATATCCCAAAATATTAATAATGGTTTCAGTATTTTTAAATTATTTTCATTTTTGGGGCGCCTGGGTGGCTCAGTTGGTTAAGTGACTGCCTTCAGCTCAGGTCATGATCCTGGAGTCCCGGGATCAAGTCCCGCATGGGGCTCCCTGCTCAGCAGGGAGTCTGCTTCTCTCTCTGACTCTCTTCCCTCTCGTGCTCTCTATCTCTCATTCTCTCTCTCTCAAATAAAATAAAATCTTAAAAAAAAAATTATTTTCATTTTTTCCTTTGTATTTTACAAATTTTCCAAAATAAACATAAATTAACTATATAATGGGAAAGATTTTTTTTTTTAATTCAAGCTCTATAAATCCTTCCTAGACTGGTATTAAAGAGAGAGAGCATTTCTATCTTGGGATTTAGAACCAAATCTTTAGATGAGCCAGAAATCTTTAAGATCTGCCTCAAATATGTATTTCCTATGGCAACACTTAAATTGAAATCTTCCAAAACCACCAAATTCCAGAACTAAGGAAGGGCTTTATAGTTGTTCGTTAATTTTATCACTTAAACTATAAAAATGACTTAATATTTATAACCTTTATGTATTCTTTTAATTTATCATTCTCTGCCTCCTTTTTATGAATTTGGAACTGTAGTCGTTCATGTACTACTTTTACTGATTGTGAAAAACGGTCTGCTTTCAAAGCATTTGCCTGTAACAGAGAAAACAAAAAAAAATGTGTTATTTGATATACTTCCCCACAATCTTTAACTTTATCCATATTTAGACATGATCTAAAAAGTTGATAAAAAGCAAAGCACCACTTTACATTAACCATGACCCCCCCATTATAAATTGTATATAAAACTATGGGGCTATTTTCCCCTCCCCCCTTTTATTTAATGGCTCCTGGTAATCTCCTTTTAAAAATTCCTACCTATCCTAAGTAAATTATATCTAAAATGCTCCTATAAACACTAAAATTCCTTAATTTATACTAAAATTGAAATACAAATTTATTCATAGTTCCTAATATATAGTGATTTATGCAATTACCCTGACTTAAATACCATAAAAATCTTTTAAAAAGAAACTAAAAAAACTTGTAAAATATCCAAATAATGTAAAAACACTTCTGTGTCTATTTCTGAGGATATGGGAGTCAGGATGGAAAGAAGGAAAAGAGGGAGTCAATATTAAGAAAATATGATGCATTAAGCTCAAAATTTGCTTACCTTTTCATTCTGAAACAAACAAGAAAGTTCTTGAATATAGGTCTCCTTTTCAAGTACCTTCTTCTTAAGATTCTTCAGCAAAGATAATGTAAGAGTTAGAAATATCACAATTTGGATAATGTTGGCTAATTTTATAAAACCAAGCATCATATAAATAAAAAATGTCAGAGTAGACACAAAGTATAAAAAGACTTACAGTATTTTCACTTTCATTATCAGTTAGCTTCTCTAACATGCTGGATAAACTGTCCCCTACCTATGAAAAAAAGATATTATAAATCAGTATTGACAAACATAGTTCTCTCTATATAAAAGTAGGAAGAGGAATAAGCATCACTTAAGAAATTAATATGGACAACTATCATGCAAGGTTCAGATTTTTAAAAAGGTCATCAGATGGATTTTTGCCTAAGTGTTCCAAATCATCTTTTGTCCACAGTTTATGAAATTATATACTAATTTCTAAATAACACCTCAGACAACACAAGCCAATGACACAAAAACCACAAAAATCTTGTATACAAAGGAAGCTCACCGTGCTTATAAATAGGTAAAAAATAAAAACAACCTTAATTTTAGCAAGTAAGATTATTTTTAAAGAATCACAGCACATTAGTAAAAGAATTCTATGTAGATATTTTAAATGAGAACATAGAAAAATGTTTATTCATCTTGAGGGTCACACTCCTGCTTGAGAATGTGAAAAGCTATGAATTCCTTTCACCCAAAAGTATTGTGCCATGTACATCTCATGCAAAATTGCACACACAATTTCATGGACTGCATGAAGCCCACTCTTGGGACTCTGTAGAAGGACACAGTGGAATTGCTTGGCATACAACTATTTTCATTTCTCTTGGATATAAACAACTTGTAAATAAATGTTCACAGCAGCTTTATGCATAACAGCCAAAAACTGAAGCAACCTAAATATCCATCAACTGAGGAATGGACAAATAAAAATGGAATAGCCATACAATGAAATATTATTCAGCAATAAAGAGGAATGAAGCACTAACATGTGCTACAACATAGATGACCTTGAAGGCACTATGCTAAATGAAAGGTGGTTATGAAGAACCACATTTTATATGAATCTATTTACATGAAATTTCCAGAATGAGCAAATTCATAAAAACAAAAAGTAGATAATAGGGTAAGGAGGGGTGGGTGAGGCTGGGAGATAGGCGAACTTCTAAAGGACCTGGGAGGGTTTTCTTTTTGTGGTGATGAAAATGCTCTAACATTGACTGTGGGGACTGCTGCACAGTTCTACAAATACACTCAAAATCACTGAATTGTGCACTTTAAATGGATGAATTGTATGGTATGTGAATTACCTCTGAACAAACTGCTAACCCCAAAAATAAATGAATGCATGAATACAATGGTACAATGGAGCTTAAATTCTAAGAAAATGTTATTTTCTTTCTTTCATTTCAGCTGAAATGAAATATAACAATGAAAAATTTTGAGATAGAAAATACAAATATATTTTCTATAAAAACATGCTGCTTTCATGTAGAACTATTTGTGAAACGTTAAGAGGGTTAGTTTCATGATTGACACTTCAAACGAAAATTCAAGAATTATTTCCATTTCAAATATACCAATAATTCAATTTCTACAGATTCAGAAATAGCAAATCCTTCAAGTGAGAAATATATCTATTAAATTAGTGCTCAGGGGTCCTTACTTGTTGGTATTCTGTCTTTCTAAGATGTTCCAAAGCTTGTTTTACACGTTTAAAAGTGTCTAATTCTTTTGTTAATATTTCCTTCTGTTTAGAAATCTTCTTCAAATTGGATGCAAAAAGATTAGCCTGACAAAATATAAGAACCACATACCCATTTTAAGATACAGCATTTAAAAAAATCTAAAAAGATACAGCATTAAGACACTCTAAAATACAACACTGCTATTATCAAAGAATACTTTATCTTAGTAACAAAATCATTTTTCATATAGTAAATTTTGCCAAGCTTATTAATAGTAAAGTACATCGTACATTAAAGTAATGAAATCAAAATAAGGGCTTAAGCCCCGAAGTGTTTCAGGCATTTATTTTAATAAAACTAATAGAATACAATCTATTTTTGTCTCTAACTCAAACTTCAGTACACCGAAATTTTAGAATACAGGTTTCTATTCCATACAAAACTACAGAAAATAGATATAATTTCCTCTCTTAGAATATTTGTTTAAATTCCCTCTTGAAATAGTTGACTCTCTAGTTCAATTTTAGATAAGTTAAGCACCAAGGTTAGCCTCTTAACAAGTGCATGCCTGAGATTATCGCTGAAGAAAAGAATTGCAGCTAATGACATAGGAGACTGATAAACCTGCAATTTTTAATATCAAATACCAGTATGTGAGCATAACTATGTTAAGATACAAAACTGCAGTTAATGCATTCTGAATATTATGCTAGCTGTCTATTTTATTAGATGTTCATAAGTCAGGTACTCACATTTTCAAAACTAATCTCTTCAACGGTATCCTTAAATAATGGCAAAAATAATTCTACAGAACAGGTTGCCAACTCAGCTTCCTTAAATGTTGCTTCCAGATCAGTCTTTTCATTTAGGATGTCTTGCTTTAGACTAATTAGATACGCACAAATAAAATTTAAGTTAAATCTGTCACATAAACTAGTTATACTTTCTTTGCAAATATAGCACAGCGTAACTAAATATTACAGTTCCACAAATTGCTCTCCAAAATATAACAGTGAATGGCTACTGAAAATGTATGAAATTTTTCCTATACTCCCCTATTTTTCTATACTTAATATACACAGAAAGTTTTTAAAACGTTTAGATATGTAAAACACAAAAACCACCAACAGCAATGCTTCACTGTACTACTTGTAATTGTTCAACATCTCTTTTCTGGTTTGTAAAACGATTTGTGTGAATGTGTTTATGTCTTTTTTACTTCCCTTTCTACTCCCTACTCCAAACCCAAAAGATTTGTCTTTCTAGACCTCATTCCCAAATGCTTTCTTGAAACTTGCTGTTCTTCACAAAAAAAATTCCTCCAGAAGAACAAATAAGCTAAACAAACGGAACACAAAAAACTAAAGCTCTCCATATTGCAAAAATCCTTCACACTTGACTTTATAATACATTATCATCAATCAAAACAAAACTATTAATATTTGCCTTCTTGATTACCTAGACACTACTGTGTATCACTGTAAGAGACATCTCTTTGGTTACATTTTTACATCCTGAAATCAGGATGCTTCTTGTAATCTTTGTTAAGAAGCAGTCTTGAGCTCTTTCCTGCACATGCCCAGAACTAAAGTGTCAAATGCTTTCAAGAATTCCCCAGAGATGGGGTGTAGCACTTTTTAACCCCCCTAGGAATGGACGGCCATAGAGGGGTTGAAGGAGCTGGTGAACTAGGAATGTTTAGCAACATTCCAGAAGCAAGACTCCAATATAGGCTTGCATGATATTGTAAGAGCCCAGCACAAATAAGTTTTAGTTCAGTTAAAGATGGTCCTAAGAAATGCCACATCACCAATACTCTTAATAGCAAGGACAACTCTGAGTCAAAAAGTTGGATTTTGAGTATAAAAAATTTTATAAAAAAATTTTGAGAATACCCTACTTTATTTCACTTACATTTTATTTATTTTTATTTTTTAAAAGCATAGTTATTTGAAGTCAAAAATCTATGTATAATTAAGTTTGAAGGAGCTTTTTCAATATTTATAAATAAAATAAATCATAAGAGAGCATTGTATCTTTCTTTAATAGGCAACTTTTTTTCTTTCTTTACAAAACATAATATAATGGCTCATCCACAACTGATGGGATCTTAGAGGCTATGTCAGAAAGCAGACTGTGTTCTTAATTACTGCTGGCTTAACGTGATGGGTATAAGATGTTGGCTATAAATGACAGTTGTCCATTATTAAAAACCATGGGCAGAAGAAAGTCAAGAATGGTTATATATGACCAAATATCACTGTCATTTACAACAAGCTAAATAGAAGCTGGACTATACTATCAAGGGTGACAATAATGGTGTTTTGAGGCTGTGATTTTGGGGGGCCCATGGGTGGCTCAGTTGGTTGTCTACCTTCAGCTCAGGCCATGGTCCCAGGGTCGTGGGATCAAGCCCTGCATCGGGCTCCCTGCTCAGCGGGGAGCCTGCTGCTCCTCCTGCTTATGTCCTTTCTCTCTCTCTCAAATAAATAAATAAAATCTTAAAAAAAAAAAAAGACTGTCATCTTGGTAAGCAATGGAGTCATATAAATAGCAAGTGTATTCCCTATTTTTTTTTAGATTTTATTTATTTGGGGGGAGGGGCAAAGGGAGAGGGAAAGAGAAAATCTCAAGCTGACTCCCCACTGAGCGTGGAGCCCAATGTGGGGCTCAATGCCACAACCCTGAGATCATGACCTGACTGAAATCAAGAACTGAACACTCAACCAACTGAACCACTCAGGCACCCCGTGTATTCCTTATTCTACGGGAAATAGCAAAATATGACAGGTATTTGTTATATAGCAATGTTCCAAATGACAGTGAATTAGTACTCATCAACTACATTTCCAACATTCCATAGTATTTCTATTTTCATTTATCTTAGCTATAAGGCTTAATACTTTAATAATTCTCAATAGATAAGGCTTTCATTTTTATTTGCTTTCATTAAGATTTCAAAAACCTAGCCCAATTCTGCTAAATGAGTACTGATTTGTAATCAGGATAAATAAATATATGAATTGCTAAATTTGAAGAAGATACTCTTGAAAGAATGCTGTATTTGATTCAAATAATTTACAGTATGGACAAAACATGAAATGTTGAAATCAGAAAATTAGATATCCCCTGCTATTATTGAGAATACCAGCTGAGATGACTTTCACTGGCAGCCTGGGGTAAATGTTCGTCCTCTGGTGTACTTGTAAAATGAGAACATAGTTTCTCTGAATGACTTCCATCAATTGAAGGCTTCTCCATAAATTTGGTAAATGGATTTGTAGGTGGCTTCCACAACAACTTTTCTTCATAAGCTGAAAGCTAGGAAATATTTTAGTTATTAAACTTAACTCAGTAGGTTCTTTTTTGTCATTACTCTATAAAATAAAAATCCTAAACATGTGTAAAGAATAATATTTTACAGACAAAATAGAAATTATAACTGCTACTCATTTGTGATACTAATTCAAAAAGTGTCAAAATTGCATTGCCCAAGCATTCAACAATTGCCAATTCCATACACTTTCCAAAAGGCCTGTTATTTTCTACATAAGAAAGAATTTTCTACACAAGAATGTAAAATTTTTATTAATCTATTTCTTGAAGTATTATAGTATCTTAATCCAGTCAACTAGAAAATAAATATAAAAACTATGGTAACTCTGGTCCTTAGTTTCATTATATCTACCCAATAGGAAATGTATGTTATGTATGCCTAGAATAGAAATTTCATATCTTTTCGAAGTATTTGGTAACAATAGCTACAAAAAGATTTATTCTTTTGAAAGTAGACCTTACAAAATTAAATTAATTTATTCCTATTTCCCAGCTCACTCTAGGATATTCTTTGGTGTTAACAGACAGGTACTTCTAAGTTTTACTAAACAACTGTTTTCACTCAAACTCAGAGGTGTCATTTTTTAAACAGGAATATTCATGAATTTCTTCAGAACTGTTCCATTTTAAGTAATAAATTAGTGCTTTGGCAATCATTAAGGCTGTGTTTTCACAACTCTAATATATGGTAATGTGTCTCCCTGACTTCATTTTATATTTATGCAAAATCAAATGTTATATTTAAGATCTTCAGCGTTTTTCCTCTTTGTAATTTATTTTTATAAACCTGTACTTTACAATACATTTGGTCAAGAATTTTCAATACTTTAAGTAGATGTGAAGAAATTATAAGTTGAAAATTACTTGTATTTCTAAATGACACTTTGAAAGTGTCTGTAAAAATACATCTATTTTTGTCTGAAGGTTCCATACACTACAGAAACAAATATTTAGGACATAGACCAAAGAAATGCATGCCAACATTTTTGAAATACCAACAACTCATGTACAAATGGAACTGCTAATTAACCTACAGATATCTAAGATGATCTACTTGAATGCTGAAATATGAAACATCTGTTAGTAAGACATAACAGTATTTTGAGCTATTTGAAGTCTTAAAGAATTAAAGAAGAATTAAAAATAGATGGATACAAAAAATCAAATGAAAAACCAAACCTAAGAGTGAAGAAGAACATGATCTAGATATATCACTGCAATCAACAGTACTATCATCTACTGATCTGTTTGGTTCCAATAGCTACCCCACTCACAGAGGAACTGGTATTTACCTTTCATTCATCCACATGTTGAAAATTTCTTGCTCTGCACACTGGAATCTCAAGAAAGAATACCTTATTTACATTTGAATCCTTAGCATCTACAAGCCTTATAAAAGCTAAGCAGTAATTGAAGGAGAGGACTCAAGGCTTAGAGCAGTTAATGTGATGAATAAAGGCAGTTGCTTTTTACTTATTCACTTCACTGATTCATCTTTTGGGGGAATCATTAAAAGAAAAATATTTCCTATATTTTGAATAAAAATTCAAAAATAAATGTAAGAGGATTAGGGATCTTCAATTGGTAGGCATATTTTATAAGATTCAGTTTGGTATTACTATTTTAAATGAGTGCTTACTTGGCTCTGTGGGCTATTGGCGGCTATTTATACAATTTTTCTAAAAGTTTTATCACAAGATGAAATACATTTTTCTGCTTCATCGCCTGTAAAAAGTAACTGTGCCTTATCTTAAAGGGTAAACAAAATTAACACATTGTAAAAACAGAGATGTTAGAATGACTCTTAGCCCAACATTCAAAAATGTTATCTTCATTACTGATTCTCAAAACAGAGAGAACTATGTAAGTCAAGTCTCAGATATATCCATAGAAATTATCAACAATTATATTCTTACAATCTAGAAATATTTTCCAGGATAAAAATTGTTCAAAGGTTCCAAGGCACTGCACTATTTTTGTGTTGTGACAATACTATAACCAAAAACATATGTGTGCTGAACAATTTTTTTTTAGCATAAAAAGTCCTACCTTTATAAAAAATGCTATCATTTTAGTGAGCCAAATGTATTCCTCTATGGAAAAGATGTTTCGCAAGAAAATGTTTTCAATTACATGGAATATACTGCCAATTGACAAATATACTTCTGTACAACTTGGTGGTGAAACAAAGACACATATTCTGCACACATATTTAATAACCAAACCCCTAAAGATTAGCAATTTAAATATATTTTAATGTTTAAGGAATTAAAGTTCCTATACAGAGATGACTTTACCAGTCCCCTATCAAAAAGGCATGTACTTAAAGCTTTTTCCAGGCGTGGTCATGGTTTACACGGACCCAGCTACACTCACTAAAGTATGTTCCATTTGGCCAACAACAAGCATTTGAGGGATGGCTGTTCAGGGACTATAATGCTGGCCATGGTCAGAGAAAAGAAAGATCCCAGTTCATGCCCTTCCTTAGCATCTAGATTGCTCTAAGTAAACAAACCAGCTGCAAATATATATTTAAAACTAATCTCTCCAAAGAAATTGAAATCTCACAGATTTCAATCTGTTTTGCCAAACATTCATTCTTGGAAAACGAGCTCCCACTGGCTTCAAACAAAAACACACAACTTCTCCTGAAAAATTCACTGAAATATTCAGCAAAGAACACAAAGTAGATATAGGAATGCTTCTCATCTCTCTCACTATTCTTCACACTAGTCAAAGTTTACTAAAGAATTGTAGAGTCCTGCAAAACAAATCTGAGTATGACAAAAAGAAAGAGAAAAAGGCATTCTAGGTACAGGGTCAAGTACAAGCAAGAGGAAGGAATCATGAAAGGACATGATTTGCAAGGGCAAGTGGCAAAGGATGAAACTGGACACAATGAAGTGGTCACTGTATGCCAAGCTCAAAAGCTTGACTTGTTTCCTAAAGGTTAAGACAGACCATTAAATCATTTTAAGCAGGATAATAACAGATCAAAAATGTATCTTTAAAAGATAAATTTAGTGGTATTTTGGAGAATGGACCAGGTATATGGAGGGGAGAAGAGTAGAAGTAGTGAAACCGGTTATTAGGGTCCCAGAGAAATGAAATTCCAGCATTGTTTTCCTAGAAAAAATTTTGAAGAAATCAAAAGTTGTTTCCACTGGTGATTAAAAAAAAAAAAAACTTGAAAAACAATGAAGGAATTAGAATAGCAAGAGATTCAGTACAGAAAGTGACCAAATATAACACTTCATTTACCCATGCCCATCTGAATGGATTGCTCCACATACCTGTTCCAGAAAATGACAGCTTATCCCTTTAAGTACCAAAATTCACTTGCGGGCTTGAAGAAAACCTCCTGAAAGTATTATTTCTTCTTTCTCAAACATAGTATAGGTAGCCTGAACATAATTTAACCATTCACTTCTTGATGACCCAGAGGCAGCATATTAAAATGAAATACTGGGCCAGACTCACCTGTTCTTAGTCCTTAGAGCCACCTGACACGGACAACTCTTAGCCACAGCAGGCCTTAGTTGCCTCTTCTACATAATGAGAAATAAACTTTGCCAGCCAAAGCTGTGGGGAGGTTTGAACAGAATGAAGTATCACTTACAGGTGGGGTTTTTTGTTTGTTTGAATGTGTTTAGTTTTTTTTTTTTAATTTAGGGTCCCTTTGGCTCATTGTTGAGGTTGCTTTCCCACCAGGTCTTTTCTTTAAATTTTTTCATCTTGAAAAAAAAAATCATACTGAGTCAATCACTATTCCTTAAAATACTTGCAGGCGTGAGTTATCTGTATAAAACCAACTTTTCGAAACAATTCTTTCAAGATCTGTTCCTTACAGAATCATTACAAATCATCTACAAAGTAGTCATAAATTGAGTACTACTAAACCAGAGCCCACGGGAAAACAACTGACTTCCAAAAGAATTGAGTTTAGTGGGTACATGTTATGTCAACCTCACTGCTATACTCAGCTCCTTGGGTCTCATTCATTTGTACAATATAAACAAAGCCACTTTCTCATACCTTTGGGTTTTTTGGGTACAAAAACCATATTATTTATACACATCAACCGTGAAAGTAGAAGAAAGAGAGGCAGAAAATGGATACCTAGCTGTTACAGAATTAGGAACATGACCATGACATTCTTATTCTAAGCAGAAGGAAAGCAAACTAATTTTAAAAACAGGTTTTCTGTGGTTTGTTCCTTTAGCCAAGTAGTGTTTAAAACTACTCCAAGAACCTCATTAATTCAAAAACACCTGAAACCTTACTATGGGCGAGGTGACAGGGAAACTTTGTCTCCGAAATATACATCCTAAATACCAGCCCCAGTGTGGCTATGGTTTTCTCAATCAACAAGCACCCTTACTACCTATACTCAAAACCTGACACTGGTTTACTTAATCTCTTTTATTACAACCACTCCAAAATGACTATTATTGCCCTCGTTTTCCAGATAAGGAAACTGAAGCCAGGAAAGTTAAGTGACCGGTCCAAGGCCACACACTTGAAGGAGTTTCCTATTGAGTCTGGAAACCTAGGAGGAACCTGGAGGACTTAATTTCCCAGGCCTCCCATAGTATTCTTCACTAAAGGAGCCCCAGGGCCTACCACAATCGGGTATATTATATGGTGGTCGCTTAAAAAGCCAGCCAAATGAGTAAGAGGAATTGTTTCCGAAGGAAACGCCGCCATGCCCGGGTCGGCCGGATAAGGGCTTAGTTCTGGAAAGCCCATCAACTATGATCTACCCTGGGGTCTTGGGGACCACACCCTCCCTAGGAATACGAGCCTCGCTGTCTTTTTCCCAGGCCAGGCAGTCAATTCTAGGGGAAGTGGCAGGTATGCGCAGAAAGCGGCTGAGGTCTAGTTCCGGGTGGACGTGAAGGCCTTTCACTTCCGGGACCCAATACGGCCCCGACCACCCGAACCCCTAAGCGCGTCTGCGATAACCGCAAGGAAACGGTCCGACCCCAAGCTTCCCGCCTCCCAAAAGCGTGCCTACGCCCCGACCGCTGCGTTAGCACGCCGCCGTGACGTCAGCCCGCCGCCGCTCCGCTAAGGAAGGGGTCCAAAGGGGCCGCAAAGACGCTCAGCGAACGTTGGTGGAAACCACCGCCAGCGTACCTGTGCTCTCCAGCCCTGTGTCGGCTAGGAGAGAGCGGGACGCAGGGGGCAGTGCCGCAGGCGAAAGCTAGAAAGGAAGCCAAAGGACGCGAGGTGGCAGGGAGGCGAATATCTAGAACTGCTTGCGGTGGAAGAGTGCCCGGCCAGGTGCAAGAGGGACGAAAATAGAGCTAGTAACCATCAAGTGGCTTCTCTGGCAACGGCCGCCCCGCCCCTTCCGTCGGGCCATAGCCGACGCAGCTGATTGGCCGGGCTGGGGAAAGCAAGGGCCGGCGTCTGTTGCTATTGGCGGGAATCAGGGGGCGGGGCCGGGGAGAGGCTCTTTGTCTCTCAGTTGCTGCTCTGGGTGAACTTTTCGCGCCCGCCCTTCAAACTTTTTGTTTTACAGAAGAGGCCTTTTGTGTGTAGTTACCAAAAATCTTAATTGAGCTCAACCTAGAAAGAGAAATAAGACCGATAGAGTATGAATTTTCTGATAGTTGGCCTGGAAGTGCCCTGCCTTTGCTTTTTTAAAGGAGACATTTGAAAAAGCCCAAACAACCGCGACACAAGGAACTTTGTTTTAAATATATAGTATTGCTGTTTAGCTGGGATCTTCCCTAGGCCTCCTTCCTTCTGTTAAATTAGGGAGCTGGACGGTGATCTCCAAGGCGCCTTTCAGATTTCAAATTCTTTGCATCTGTACTATAGCCAGCTAGTATAATTTATACACTCTTGAACAAGCAAGGCAAGATTTTATTTGGAAAAGTAAAAAACTATCCACCTCAACTTAATATTCGTGTTAAGAATTGTACACCATAATGTGAAATTTGCAAATAGAGCAATTGTCAACTGAGCAGTTTAGCCATTACATGGCATGCCTCATTACTGATTTTACTAAAGAACATATTCAGTTGATGATTATAGCAAAGATTTTTTTTCCCAGTGCTGATTGTCCAGCAAAAAGTTCATGGCAGTTAAAAGTTCATTCATAACGAACATATAACTGTTCCATATATGCAAATACTAAAAAGCAGTGGGGACTGATCCATCTCTTACTGATGAATCATGACCTCTGGCAAGTCAACTAACTTCACTACTCTGGGCTAGTCTTCCCCTCCTTTAAGAAAAAAAGGGGGGGAGGGGGAGGGGGACGTGTGGAACTGGGGCAGGGAAAGTAATTTTGAGGGTCCTTCCAGCACTTACCTGTGATTCTAGCTAAACTTACTAGCTTGTCATAATAAGAAAATTAATTGTACACAAAATTAGGCTTCTCTTATGAAAAATACTTAAATTGCATCAGTGTTAGATATTGTAGGTCTTTAAAAGACATACAAAGGGAAAAACAGTCACAAAATTTCAAGATGATTATATTAGATTCTCAAATTGACTATTTGAACTGAACTATCCAGGTAAATATGGCATCTCTTCTAAATCTAATCTGTTCTAATCTAAATCTGAAATCTGGTTGGATAATGAATTTTTGGATAGATCCCTTATTTTGTATTATTTAAATGGAAAAAAAAATCATCCAGCCCAACCAAAAATGCCAATTTCCCCAAATATCATTAAATAACTTGACTACCTATGAAATAATACATCAAGGATTTCCTCATAATTTAAAGCAGAGGCCAACATACTTTTTCTGTAGAAGTCCACATAGTAAATATTTTAGATTTGGTGGATTATACAGTCTCTGCCATATTTAACTCTGCCATTGATGAATAAAAGATGCCATAGAGGATACATAAACACATGGCTTGGCTGTGTTCCCATTAAACTTTATTTAAAAAAATAGATACCAGGATAGATTTGGCCCACAGGATAGAGTGTGCAGACCTCTGATATAAAGCATTTAAAACAAGTACCTCATAAATATTAAACTCATTTATGGTACATTTGTGTGTAGCAGATGCAAGATGCAATGGTGGGTGGTAATTTTGTTTTCCTTCCTCGTGGGAACAAATATATACTGTAATTGTAAAAGTGGCAAACAATGAAATAGTGGTTTAAAGATACTTGATGGAAGCAAATAAAATTTAGCAAAATAAAGCAATTTAAAAAAATAGTTTGGTTGTGTAATAAATTATTTTCATAGGGTTTATCCCCCACTCTGAGTTGCATGTGTTCTTTCCAACATGTTTTGGTTTTCTTTTGCTATTTTAACAAACTTAGTGGGTTAAAACAACAACGATTTTATTTGTTCATGATTCTGCGGTGAGAAATTCAGGCAGGGTTCAGCTGGGTGGGTTTTTTCCTCCATGTGGCAATAGGTGGTGTCTCTCATCAAGTTGCAACCAGATAGCTGTTGAGGCTGGAATATCCAAAATTATATGTTTGGTGACTAGGTGGGCTCAACTGGAAGGCTAAGGCCTCTTTCACCCTATCCATGTAGCTCTGCATGTGGCCAACTTGAACTTTTTTTCATGGCAGGTGCGTTCCAAGAGTGAGTGTCCTAGGTAGCAAAGGAAGAAACTGCAGATCTAAGGCTACACAAGTTACACAGAACCACTTCCACTGCATTTTGCTATCTAAAATATATCAGAGAGCCAGCCCAAATACAAGAGAGAAAGTAAAAGATTCCACCTCTTGATGGGACAGTGTCAAAGTCACATTGAGTCTATGGAAACAATTTGCTACACAAGGCAATAAGGTATGTGATATTTCCTGATCATCAGGTTCTGCCAGCACAATACAATAAATGTAGTAGACAAAAGCAATGCCCCAAAAGGTAATGAAATGATCATGGTCTCTGCACACTATAGTATGACAGAGAACTAAAGACCTAACATAGCTCTTATGTAAAGCAATAAATTCTCTCACGTTCTCTCACTTCCAGATAAAAATCAAACAACTTCAGCTGTTCTACATATATTAGGGTGAATAAAAGACATTTGTCAGAGCAATATCTGCATACTAGATGCTAGGAATTGTACTTATTCACCTAATAAAAAGACTACATCTGGATCAACATTTTAGATGACCCATTCATCTTCTACCCAGGCCAAATAGAAGGTTAAATGGGAGTGTGGTCAGAATCACCACACCTGCATCTTTCAAGTCTTTGATGGTGGCATTAATCACTAGAATTCCCCTAGAAATATGGTATGGGACTTAAGTTAACTTTTTCAGTAGAAAAGAGCCATTCCAGGGCCTACCAATTGACCCTCTTATTATAATAGCCATGAATTAAGAAGCAATGTCGAGATGCTGTAAATCTCCATTAAGGTGATGAAGTTCAGATCTCTCTTCATCAGATCTAGCAATTTTTCATTATTATAGATCAAGTAAGATCTTAGTAGGCTGTCCATCCATTTCAATTACAGGGATACCATAATCACTTTCACACTGCTAAAGATCCCTCCCAGTCAGACAACTATGATTACTGCTCTGGCCCCAGGGCCTATTATGGTAACTAACCACTGCTATCTCATCCCAGTTGGTTAAGCGCTGTCAGTTGGCCTCTGCCACTTTGATATCCTATTATTTCCATTAGGGAATTAGAGATCCTATTCAATTGCAGCATCTCCTAACTTCATTCCTGGGCTTAGAGGACAACAGCTTCCTCTCCCTCCCAATATTTTCTCAATGCATTAGTGAAGAGAAGGTCCTCTAGGCCTTCTCAGGATACAATTGGAGATAGGTGACTGAGTCACACATGATAAATCCATTCTAACATCCTATCTCCCTAAGTATATAGAGAATACAGAGGCCACTAGCCACCTATGGCTACTGAACATTTAAAATGTGAGTAGTCTTAACTGAGACATGTTGTAAGGGCAAAACAAACACTGAAATTGCATATGAAAAAAAGGACAAAATATCTCAATTTTATAATAATCATTTATTGAAATGATAATATTTTAGGTATGTTGAGTTAAATAAGATATATTATTAAAATTTAAATTTAGCTCTTTTTTTACAGTTTTTACTTTTGCTACTAAAAAAATAAAATTGTGTATATGGCTCACATTCTATTTCTAGCACTGGATGGTGCTAGTCTAGAGATATAAAGAAGTGATAGCAGTGAGTTATTAAGAGAATCGGGAACTCCTCACAAGGTAAATTCCTCAGATGAAGTCACTTCAGAATTTTCAAAGAAGACAAGACCAGCCTTATAAGGAAGAGAAGGAAGACTTCTTCAGAAAGCAAAGAGCTCTGTAGGGTCTATCAAGATGATAGAATTATGCAAGTCACCCAAACAGGTCCATTACGATTCTCAAGATCCAACTTCTCAATGTCTTAATTTTTACCTGAAAGACCTGGCGAGTCTGTTTATTCAACTTACCTTGTAGTTTAGCCTTTCACAGCATTAATCCTTGATTTGGATGTGTCATTCTAGCAACTCATAGAGATACATTTTTCCAGCAATCATAGAAGCTCTCCGGACCTCTAAGCTTATCACATTTTTCTTTAAGCACCCCAGTGTAGTTATAAATAGCAAACACACCCCTCCATCTTTTATTCTTTTTTCTGCCATTCCCATCAAAGACTTCCTTCAATAACTACTTAATTCCTGAAGGCTACAGGCCACTTTTAAATTGAGGTATAATTTACATTCAATAAAGTGCACAGATATTAAATGTTCAGAATATGAGTTTTGACAGTTATACACACCCACAAAGCTACTACCTAAAACAAGACCTAGAACATTTACATGAACCCAGAAAGTTTATTGCATTTCTCTCCAGTCCATTAACCAAAACTACCTTCACCCCTCAGACATGCACTCTCCAAGACAACCACTTTCTAATTTCTGTCATTAGAGATAAATGTGCTGATTCTTGATCTTCATATAAATGCAGTCATACAATATATATTCCTTTGCATCTGCCTCCCTTCACTCAATATTTATGTTTTTTAGATCCACTTATGTTGTTGCATATTTTAGTAGTTTGTTCTTTTTTTTGTGGAGTGGTATTGTTCAGTTATCTGAATATATCACAATTTATCAATTCTCCTGTTGATATTTACTTGTTTGCAGTTTTGGGTTATCATGAATAAGGCTGCTATATACATTCTTGTAAAAGGCATTTTTACAAAAAAGATTTATTTATTTATTTATTTGAGAGCGAGCGAGTGAGCGAGAGAGAGAGAGAACACACAAGCAGGGAGGAGTGGCAGAGAGAGAGGGAGAAGCAGATCCCCTCCCACCCCCGTACTGAGCAGGGAGTCTGACACGGGGCTCAATCCCAGGAACCCGGTTTCATGACATGAGCAGAAGGCAGACGCCTAAGCGACTGAGCCACCCAGCCACCCAGGCACCCATTTTATAAAAGGCATTTTATGAATATACATTTTCATTTTCTTATCTAGGAATGGAATTGCTGGGTAATGAGATATACATGTGTTTAACTTTTAAGAAAATGCTATATCCATCTTGAAAATGGTTGTACCAGCAGTGTATGTGGGGTTCAATTACTTTACATCCTTGCCAACATTCAGTAGAGCCACTTTTTTTTAAATTTTAGCTCTTCTAGTAGATGTGAAGTGGCATCTCATTGTGATATTATTTGCATTTCCCTGATAACTAATGATGTTGAGCACCTTTTTAATAGTTATGAACCATAAGTGTATCTTTTATGAAGTGTTATTCAGTCTTTTGCCCTTTTTGTATTGGGTTGTCCTTTTACTACTGGTTTGTAGTTCTTTATATTTTCTGAAAAAAATCTTATATGAAATATATATATAATGAATATTTTCTCCCACTTTGTATCTTGCCCATTCATTTTGTTTTTTTTTAAAGATTTTATTTATTTATTCGAGAGAGAGAATGAGAGAGAGAGAGAGAGAGCATGAGAGGGGGGAGGGTCAGAGGGAGAAGCAGACTCCCTGCCGAGCAGGGAGCCCGATGTGGGACTCGATCCCAGGACTCCAGGATCATGACCTGAGCCGAAGGCAGCCGCTTAACCGACTGAGCCACCCAGGCGCCTCTGCCCATTCATTTTCTTAATGATACCTTTCGGTGAGCAGAAATTTTAAATTTGGATACAATCAAATATCCTTGTCCACTTTTCCTTTTATAGTTTTGTGGAGATAATTGTATTTTTTCTAGACTTTTTATGATTCTAAGCTTTTATATTTAAATGTATGATCTATCTTTTTTAAAAAGTTTATTTATTTACTTATTTGAGAGAGAGAGCATGAGCAGAGGAAGAGGCAGAGGGGGAAGGAGACTCCCCGTGGAGCAGGGAGCCTGATGCGGGGCTCATCCCAGGACCCCGAGATCATGACCTGAGCCGAAGGCAGATGCTCAACCGACTGAGCCACCCAGGCACTCCTGTATGAACAATCCATCTTCCATTCATTTTTTTGGAAGGAATGAAGCAGGTATCAAGGTTTACTTCATTTTATATAGATATCCAGTTGTTCTATCATCATTTATTTGAAAGACTTTTTCTTTCACATTGAATTAACTTATTGCTTTTGCTGAAAATGATTAGACCATTCATGTGTGTGTCTACTTCTGGACCTTCCATTCTGTTCTAATAATGGATAATCTAAACACATGCCAGCATCATATTCTCTCTCTCCCCCTTTATTATATTCAGTTAGCCAACATATTCTCTTAAGTACTGTAGTTTTATTTAAGTCTTACAATTAGGTAGACTCCATTTACCATAAGGGTGGTTGTCCACAGGGTAAGTCAAACAAAGACTGAGCAAAGTCTTGGGGAACAGAAAGGCATCACTTTTCCTAGAGAGAAAGTGTATGTCTTAGTTCAGAATACTATGACAAAAGTACCATTAACTGGGTGACTTAAATAACAGAAAGCTATTGCTTACAGTTCTGGAGTCAGCGAAGTCCAAGATCAAGATAAGCTCTTTCATGTCTCTTCTTATAAGGGCACTAATCCCATAATGAGGGCTGCACCTTCATGACCTAATTACGTCCCACAGGCCCCACCTTCAAATACCATCACAATGGAAATTAGGGTTTTAAAATATGAATTCGGGGAGAACATAAACATTTAGTCTATAGGAGCAGGCACATGTTACCTGTTGTTGAAAGAGGTCCTTACCAGAAAACACTGAGACAGGCAACTACTCCAGTTCTGCACTAACTAAACCATTGTTGTCTGGGCTGGGCGTAAGTGTGGGGTGAGGTTGAAATGGGCTGTTATAATAACAGTGGTTAAGAGCAAAGTCTTTGGAACCATACCAACCTGTATTCATGTTTTCTAACTACAAGTCTTGGGCAAGTTACTTCTCTAAGTTGTGTTTTTCCCAAAAATAAATAAATAAATAAATAAATAAATAATTCTACCTGCCCGATCGGATTGTTGTGATGATTGAGGTCATATTTGTAGAGCATATAGCCCTGTCTGATCAAATCGTAAGTGTCCTATAGGTGGTAGGTATCAGTAAACAACACTTGCTCTAAGGTGTAAAGCACACGACATAAAATCAAGAATGATTATCTCTCTCTTTTTTTAGACTTTCTTTTTTAGAGAAGTTTTGAGTTCACAGCTAAATATATGGCATGTTCAAAGACATGCCATATATTCCCTGTCCACACACATACATAGTCTCCCCCACTATCAATATCTCCCACCAGACAGAACATTTGTTACAACTGATGAAGCTGGTTTGACAAATCATTACTACCCGGAGTCCATAGTTTACATTAGGGTTCACTCTTGGTGTTGCACATTCTATGAGTTTGGATAACCGCATAAGGACGTTGCATTCACTATTACAACATCATAAGGAGTATTTTCACTGCCCTAAAAATTCCCTGTGCTTTGCCTTTTCATCTCTCCTTTTCCCCAAACCCTTAGCAACCACTATCTTTTTACTGTCTCCATAGTTTTGCCTTTGCCAGCATGTCATATAGTTGAAATCTTACAGTATGTGTCCTTTTCAGATTGGTTTCTTTTACTTGGTAGCATGCATTTAAGTTTCCTCCATGTTTTCCATGGCTTAATATCTCATATCCATAATATTCCATTGTCTGGATGTACCAGAGTTTATTTATCCACTCACCTACCAAAGGACATCTCATTTGCTTCCAAGTTTTGGCAATTATGAATAAGGCTGCTATAAACATCTGCATGGAGGTTTTTATGTGGACATATGTTTTCAATTCCTTTAGGTAAATACCAAGGAGTGAGATTGCTGGATCTGTTTATCTCTTTTCATCCAGATATTTTCCACAGAATTTGAGGCTTCAGACATGAGTCTTAAAAACAAAAAACAAAACAAAAAAACATAGTAGCATATGTGAATCTACTTTTCCTTCTACACTATAAATGATTCTAGTAATTATCACAACCTGCAAAAATCTAGAATGTTTGACTAGTTAAATAAACACTGTAAAATTCAGCCCAAGTTGTAGCATATGTTCAATATTTACTCTCAGTAGAATTATTTCATGTATAGAATATTTAATATATTATATGGCAACTTTTAAATAAAAAATTTTGTTTTAATATCATGCAGAAAATAACACTGCTTATCCTTATGTTGTAAGTTAGGTATTCTATCCTACAGACGTTAGCATTTTTTTGACTGACCAAAGGAAAATGATGCATGAGTATGAAATTTCCTTTATAAAATATATTATTGTTTGGCTCTGATTAGGTAGTAAAGGCTTTAAGAATAAAGGTAAGCAGTCTAGGTCTCATGGCATAAAGATGTTGTGTGGTCATAGAGAGTATAGACACTATTTTATTATTCTTGTATTGCTTGAAAATCTACGAATATAACTAGAGTTTATTTGAGAGTTAGTTAACTATTTAAAGAACACTCATAATTGCATAGCAAAGGAAATCATCAATAACAACAACAAAAAATGCAACCTAGGTGAATGGGAAAATATATTTGTAAATGATATAGCCAATAAGGGGTTAATATTCAAAATATACAAAGAACTTACACAACTCAACACTAAAAACCAAACAGTCTGATTTAAAAATGGACAGAAGAACGGAATAAACATTTTGCAAAGAAGATATGAAAGTGGCCAATAGACACATGAAGAGATGCTCAACATCACTAATCCTCAGGGAAATGCAAATCAAAACCATGAAGAGATACCACTTCACACCTGTCAGAATGGCTGCTATCAAAAAGACAAGAAATAGGTGTTGGAAAGGATATGGAGAAAAGGAAACACTTGTACACTGCTAGTGGGGATGTAAATTGGTGCAACCACTGTGTAAAACAGTACGGAGCTTACTCAAAAAATTAAAAATGGAAATACCATATGGAACTACGATATGGTAATAATTCTACTACTGGCCATTTACCCAGAGAAAATGAAAACACCAAATCAAAAAGATACACACATCCCTATGTTTATTGCAGCATTATTTGCAATAGCCAAGGTATGGGAGCAACACAAGCATCCCTCAATAGATGGATGGACAAAGAAATGCTACACACACACACACACACACACACACACACACACACACACACACACGCAGAGGAATAGTACTCAGCCGTAAAAAAGAATGAGATCTTGCCATTGGTGACAACATGGATGGACCTAAGTGAAATAAGTCAGACAAAGGCAAATACCATATCATTTCACTTACATGTGAAATCTAAAAAACAAAACAAACAAATAAACAAAGGGAAAAACAGACTCCTGGAGAACAAACTGGTGGTTGGTTGCCTGAGAGGTGGTGGGTGGGAAGATGGGTGAAATTGATAAAGGGGATTAAGTGCTTCAAACTTCCAGCTATAAAATAAATAAGTCACAGGGATTAAAAGTACAGCATAGGGAATATAGTCAATAATATTGTAATAATGGTATGGTGACAGATGGTGACCACACTTACGAACATTGAGTAACATATGGAATGTCAAAGCAATATATTGTACACCTGAAACTAATGCAATATTTTATGTGAGTTAAACTTCAGTAATACCTTAAAACAGAAAAAAGCAAAAAAACAAAAAAGTTAAAAATACTCTGAAAATGGGGTCAATTATGAAGAAAAATATTCATAAGAAAACAGAATGTGATCCTTTGGAAACAGAATATTAATAATGCAGGGGTACAACATAAAATTGGTACACAGCATATTATGGTCTAGTATACACTTAAAGAGAAACTTAAGAAAGCTAAAGGATTAGCTTTGTTGTTTGCATTAAAAAAAAAAAAGATTTGTTTATTGGGGCACCTGGGTGGCTCAGTTGGTTAAGCCTCCAACTCTTAATTTCAGCTCTGGTCATGATCTCAGCATCCTGGGATGGAGCCCCACATGGGGCTCTGTGCTTGGCGCAGAGCTTGCTTGTCCCTCTCCCTCTCCTCCTTCCCCTTACTTGCTCTCTCTCAAATAAATAAATAAAATCTAAAAAAAAAAGATTTATTTATTTCTTTGAGAGAGAGAGAGATTTCAAGTGAGAGGGGCACAGAGAGAGGGAGAGAGAATCCCAAGCACACTCCTTGCTCAGCGCAGAGCCCAATACCGGATTTAATCCCAGGACCCTGAGATCATGACCTGTAG
The DNA here is from genome assembly GCF_037043125.1 of Eumetopias jubatus. NCBI lineage: Eukaryota > Metazoa > Chordata > Mammalia > Carnivora > Otariidae > Eumetopias > Eumetopias jubatus. Next base: position 35,029,086 of record NW_028274810.1, on the reverse strand, counting down.
AGAAACCAAGAGTCCATGGCTCAACCGACTAAGCCACCCAGGCGCCCCAGTTGTTTGCTTTTTTAAAAATTACTTTCAACTGAACATAATAAAAAAATTTTTTTAAATAAAAAATTATTTTCTTTTAGGGGCGCCTGGGTGGCTCTGTCGGTTGAGTGGCCGACTCTTGATAATGGCTCTAGTCAGGATCTCACAGTTGTGGGATCAAGTCCCACCTCCGGCTCTGTGCTCAGCCCGGAGTCCGCTTCATACTCTCTCTCCCTCTCCCTCCAGCTTGCACTGTCTCTCTCTCTAAAATGAATAAATAAAATCTTTAAAAAAATTATTTTCTGGGGGGTGGAACAAGATGGCGGAGGAGTAGGAGACCTGGATTTTGTCTGGTCTCAGGAATTCAGCTGGATAGGGATCAAACCATTCTGAACACTTACGAACTCAACAGGAGACCGAAGAAGAGAGTAGCAACAACTCTCTGAACAGAGAAGCGACCACTTTCTGGAAGGTAGGACGTGCGGAGAAGTGAATCCGAGGCGATATTTGGGAAGATAGACGGCGGGGGAGGGGGCCTCCGTCGGCCGCTTCTGGCAAGTGATAGAGCCGCGGAGCACAAAATCGAAACTTTTAGAAGTCGGCTCCGCTGAGGGACGTCGCTCCAGTGGCTAAGCGGGGGGTGGAACCCTCGCGGGACAGTGTGGTCTCAGGACCCTCGGGGTCACAGAGAGACCGGGGGTGCCTGAGTGCGGCAGAGCTCCCAGGTATCGGAGCGGGGAAGCGGCTGCAGAGACGGAGCCGAGGCGCGGGCTCTCAGCTCGGGGTTGCCATAAACTGTGATCCGCGGCCCAGTCGGGCCACTGCTCCTCCAGCAGGGACCCAACAAGCGGCAGATCCGGGGAGACTCCCCTTCCTCCCCCAGGAGGAGCGGCGCAGGAGCGCACTGCAGGGATCTGCTGGGTTTGGAGACTCCACACGGGGTCGGGCGCCAGAGATAGAAACGCTCGGTCACAGGCCGGGTGCGGAGTGCGGCCGGAGTGCGGGGGAGTGCGGCTGGAGACCGGGGACATGGGAGTGACTGCTTTTCTCTGGGGGGGGCACTGAGGAGCGGGGCCCCGAGTTCTTGGCTCCTCTGGGCAGAGATTGGGAGGCCACCATTTTCACTCTCATCCTCCAAAGCTGTACCGAGAGCTTGCAGGGAACAAAAGCTCCTGAGAGCAAACCCGAGCAGCTTGCTTAGCCCGGACCGAAAAGGGCGGCGCAATTCCGCCTCCGGCAAAGACATTTGGAAACCACGGCAACAGGCCCCTCCCCCAGAAGATCAGCACGAACAGCCAGCAAGCCAAGACCAAGTTTACCGGTCAAGGAGAACGGGAGAACTCCAGCGCTAGGGGAATACTGCACATAGAATTCATGGCTTTTTTTACCACGATTCATTAGTTTTTCAAAGTTAATTTTTTTAACTTTTTTTTTAATTTTTCTTTTTCCCTTTTTCAACCAACATCTTATCAATCCCTTTTTGGAAAAAGAAACATTTTTATTTTTCATTTTTAGGGTCATATTCTATCCCTTCATAGTAGATACCCTTATTTTTGGCATATATATATATATAGAAGTTGTTCTCTCTTTAAAATTTTGAGATACAGTTTCTTCTACCAGATCAAAATATACCCTAAATCACTAGTGTATGGCTTTGTTCTAGTCTCCTGCCAGATCACATTCTCTCCCTTTTTTTTTCTTTTTTTTTAAATCATCTTCTTTCTTTTTTCAAACAACTTCTTATCTTATCAATTCCTTTTATAAAATCTTTTATAATTTTCATCTTTACAGTCATCTTTCATCCCTTCATTGTATCAACCCTTATTTTGTACATATATAAGTCTTTCTTTCTTTAAAATTTTAGGAGGCACTTTCTTCTAACAGACCAAAATCTAGTGTGTGGCACTGATCTATGCACTAGCCTGATCATACTTGATCATAGTCTGTTTTTTTTGTTTTTATCTTTTTCTTTTTCTTTTTTTTTTTCCCTTTCTCTTTCTTTCCCTTTCTTTTCCCCTGGTTTCAGGTCTTTTCTGATTTGTTTAGAGTATATTTGCTGGGGACGTTGTTAACCTGTTAGCATTTTGTTCTCTCATTCATCTATTCTCCTCTGGACAAAATGACAAGATGAAAAAAATCACCTCAGCAAAAAGAACAAGAGGTAGTACCATCTGCCAGGGACATACTCAATACGGACATCAGTATGATGTCGGACCTAGAGCTCAGAACCATGATTTTAAAGCTACTAGCTGGGCTTGAAAAAAGCATGGAAGTGATTAGAGAAACCCTTCCTGGAGAAATAAAAGAACTAAAATTTAACCAAATCGAAATCAAAAAGGCTATTAATGAGGTGCAATCAAAAATGGGGGCACTAACTGCTAGGATAAATGAGGCAGAAGAGAGAATCAGCGATATAGAAGACCAAATGATGGAAAATAAAGAAGCTGAGAAAAAGAGAGATAAACAACTACTGGATCACGAGGGCAGAATTCGAGAGATAAGCGATATGATAAGACGAAACAACATTAGAATAATTGGGATCCCAGAAGAAGAAGAAAGAGAGAGAGGGGCAGAAGGTATATTGGAGCAAATTATAGCAGAGAACTTCCCTAATGTGGGGAAGGAAATGGGCATCAAAATCCAGGAGGCACAGGGAATCTCTCTCAAAATCAATAAAAATAGGTCAATACCCCGACATCTAATAGAAAAATTACGAGTCTCAGAGACAAAGAGAAAATCCTGAAAGCAGCTCAGGAGAAGAGATAGGTAACCTACAATGGTAGAAACATTAGATTGGCAACAGACCTATCCACAGAGACCTGGCAGGCCAGAAAGGACTGGCATGATATCTTCAGAGCACTAAACGAGAACAATATGCAGCCAAGAATACTATATCCAGCTAGGCTGTCATTGAAAATAGAAGGAGAGATAAAAAGTTTCCAGGACAAACAAAAACTAAAGGAATTTGCAAATATGAAACCAGCCCTACAAGAAATATTGAAAGGGGTCCTCTAAGCAAAGAGAGAGCCTAAAAGCAGCATAGACCAGAAAGGAACACAGACAATATACAGTAACAGTCACCTTACAGGCAATACAATGGCACTAAATTCCTATCTTTCAATAGTTACCCTGAATGTCAATGGGCTAAATGCCCCAATCAAAAGACACAGCCTATCAGAATGGATTAAAAAACAAGACCCATCAATATGCTGTCGGCAAGAGACTCATTTTAGACCCAAAGACACCCCCAGATTGAAAGTGAGGGGGTGGAAAACCATTTACCATGCTAATGGACACCAAAAGAAAGCTGGGGTGGCAATCCTTACATCAGACAAATTAGATTTTAAAACAAAGACTGTAATAAGAGATGAGGAAGGACACTGTATCCTACTTAAAAGGTCTATCCAACAAGAAGATCTAACAACTGTAAATATCTATGCCCCTAACATGAGAGCAGCCATTATATAAGGCAATTAATGACAAAAGCAAAGAAACACATTGACAACAATACAAATAATAGTGGGGGACTAACACCCCCCTGACTGAAATGGACAGATCATCAAAGCAAAAGATCAACAAGGAAATAAAGACTTTAAACAACATACTGGACCAAATGGACTTCACAGACATATTCAGAACATTCCATCCCAAAGCAACAGAACACACATTCTTCTCTAGTGCCCATAGAACTTTCTCCAGAATAGATCACATCCTAGGTCACAAATCAGGTCTCAACTGGTACCAAAAGATTGGGATTATTCCTTGCATATTTTCAGACCACAGTGTTTTGAAACTAGAACTCAATCACAAGAGGAAAGTTGGAAAGAACTCAATACATGGAGGCTAAAGAGCATCCTACTAAAGAAGGAATGGGTCAACCAGGAAATTAAAGAAGAATTTAAAAAATTCATGGAAACCAATGAAAAGGAAAATACAACTGTTCAAAATCTTTGGGATACGGCAAAGGCAGTCCTGAGAGGAAAGTATATAGCAATACAAGCCTTTCTCAAGAAACAAGAAAGGTCTGAAATACACAACCTAACCCTACACCTAAAGGAGCTAGAGAAAAAACACCTCCTGGCACTCTTCTAGGAAAGAGGGGTGGAATTTTCCTAGGTAATTCCCCCCTTTTTTTTTTCCAGGAAGGAAATTATTATCCAAAAACAATCTCAACACCACCATCTCCAACTCCTCCACCTCCCTCCTGCTAGCAGACTAATCCTTAAGTTACTGGCTTGAGTCAGGTCAGAGTCGTGCCCCAATATGAGGGAGGCTTGGAAAAATGAGCATCAGATATGTTTGACCTCTCTCACAGAAGACGGGTTCTGCCAGCAAGAAAGAGAAGGAGGCAAGCCACTAGCTAGGCAACCAACAGTGCCTAAGCAGGTGCCGCACACACCGAAGGAAGGCCATAAATTCATCTGGATTAATATTTATTAAACTCTCACTGTGACCTAAACAGAGTTGTAATCACCACATGTACTAGTTAAATTTTACACCAATTTTACAAATGCCGAAAGTGAGACATGGAGATACTGAATAACATACCTAAGGCCACACAGTCGGTAAAAGGCAGAGCTAGGATGGCAGTCCTGTTAGTCTAATGTCAAAGCCAAAACTTAACCATTTAATCGCTGCTTATACATGATTATTACAATACAAGATTAAAGGTGAATGCCAATAAAGATTTATATAATTGAAAACAGAAGTGGCAGAAAATTGTATTCTTAGACTCTGGAATTTTACTCTTTTGGCTTTATCCCCTGCTCAGTAAATAATTTACGGTGTGTGACTCATTGCTATAATTTATATTATGATAACTCATCCATGTGGAGATAAAACATGTATATGATACAATGACATTTAGGATAAATTATGACACTAAAAAATTCATTCTTTTATTCTTCTTTGAAAAAGATAAAATGCTTCCCAAAAATTTCTTTTAAAAAATTTGTCACTTGCTTATAACCATTGCTTTTAAAATACTCTTCGTACTTTTATACTATGAACATCTGATCTTAGCTAAAATGTATCATCCATTGTACATTTTTAGTTTTTAAGATGATTGTATTTTTAGTAACCAATTATGGCATTATATTAAAGAATTGATTGATTTTTCCTTTATCCTAGTTATGTGACTCTAAAGAGACCCTACTCAAAAAAAATTACTTTCTAATAGAGAAAAAAAATAAAAACAAGCTATGTAGTAAAAGACATATACCGTTCTAATCTCTTTTTAAAAGTTGCTCCCCATTCTTTTTGGAGAAGAATAGAAAAAGACAGGAGAGAAAGTACTCAAATGGGGGAGACAAAAAGTCTAAGTAATAAGTAATAAGGAAAAAGAAAAGAGATCAAAGATGGTCTCAGTTTAAGCAGAGCATTTATTGGGAGTATCAAGCAAGCCACAGCCAAAACTCTTGATACAAATATGCAGGTTATTCAAGAAAACTGGGATCAAAGTAGGGTGCTAGGCATTGTAGGATACGGGAAGAACTCTAAGACCTTAGCTATGCCCAGCGAATTAAACGGAAAATAACGACTTTAGGGAATAGAAATGACATGCCACAAGAAAAAGAATGGTAAAAGAATAAATATTTTAACTTCCCATTTAGAGGAGAAGAAATAGAAATGAGCTGAAGTGGCTTTTGAAGCTGGGAAGTGAGACATGGGAAGATGAGTGACTAAGTGACTTGGAAGATGAGTGACTAAGAAGAGTCTTTAAAAACCCCTATTGGCCAGAATCCCTCCTGGGGAGAATACTTTATAATGTCTGAGGTTGAAGGGGAGCCCTTCTAATCCTCCCATGCTGCCTGGTTTCTGTGCGGTGTTGAAGACTCTGAGGAGCAGGGCACTGGCTGTATATGGGGCCAGGCAGGGATTTTGTTGGTGGTAGTTAGTTGGTTGCTGCTTCACTGTTGAAAGTAAGGAAAAGAGAGAAAGGAGAGATCCCTTGGGATAGAAAGACACTGAGGCAACTGGGGGGCCAAGCACGCTCCACATTTGTGGGAAATTCTTTCAAGAAGGCTGATGCTTTCAGTGATTGGGAAATGTTTTGTTTTATTTTTCGGTGACATAAATCCTTCTCTAGTTCCACCTGTGAACTCTTCAATAAAGTCTAATTACTCACAAACAAGATACGTACTTGTTTCTTTGGAAAACTCATAACAGTGTATTCGGAACAATACAACAAAGCATGGGAGCCGCCCATGTGGAACTAGGAAACGGGAATTTTAAGGAGTCTAGTGTGCAGGTAGCTGCAGAAATCTAGGAGGGGGACTTGTCTTCCACAGGTCACGGAACTGACATCGATAAAAACCAACTGTATGGAGGTCTCTGAGGAACAAGGGGGCCCCAACTGACAACAACTTATAACTAAACTCATAATAATGGTAGCTACCATTTATGGAGCACCTGTGGACCAAGCATCAAGAACCACAGCCTTGTGTTATAAACTTGGACTGTATTTTCATGTCATTTGACCACAGATAATCTCAGATTATATTCATGTCATTGCTTCTCATTTAATTCTTCTGCTGTCAGTCAGCATTATGCTCTGCATTTCTGGGCAGGCAAAATTTTCCTTGAGTCCTCTCTTAATAAGCTTACAAGCTGAAGGGGTTTTTATTTCACCTTAACAGCAGAAAATATTCAATGGAGAGGAGAAAGGAAACTGCTAGAAAGCTGAAGGAAGGCTAATAGAAGACAACCAAGAGTGTTACCTGAGCTCTGTCCACTCCACTGCCTCACCTTTGTTCAGCAATAACCCCCTCCCTGGCCCCCGCTTCCACCCCTGGCCTCCTCACAGAAAGGAAATTCGAGAGTCAGATAGTGTCACTCTTCCACATCCACCACTGACTTCCCATTTCACAGATAAACTCCAGTCTTTTCCACGAGCTGCCAGCCTATGTGGTCTGTGCACTGGACACGGCCTCCACGCCACAGACCCTCACCCAGGGACGTGTCCACGGCATCTCTCACTTCAGGCACCCCCCAGCCTCAGGGGCTTCCCAATTGCCCTTCTCTCTGCCTGAACCATTTCTCTCTCAGATGTTTGCATGTTTACTTCCCCACTCCTGATAATCTTACCTCTGAGGCCTTCCCCACCACCTGATACAAAATAACAGACCTCAATTTCCACCCTTTTATTGTTTCCTCCCCTTTACCTGATTTCTTATTTTCTATAACACTTTCACTAGATATCCCATTATGTTTGCCTGCTGTCTCTCTCCCTTTTCTCGAATACAAACTCCATTAGGACAGAACGTAAACTCCATTTTGTTCACACATATCCAGTGCTTAGAATGGTGCCAGGCATCTAGTAGAAACATGATTTTATGTTTTTAACAGCGTTATTGAGGTGTATTTGATACCATTTTATTTTTGAATGAATAACGTGATTGAAAAAAGAGAAATAAAAGTTAAGGAAGTGATGCCCTGTTTAAATAAGGTCCATCCTTGGCAATTACTTGTTTGAGGCTACATTTTGGAGGTCATTAAAATAATCTTACCATGGCTCACATAATGATCAATAAGAAAATAGATTAAATTTAAGGCAGGGGCTCTAATCATAGAAAGGTAATTGTGACTTTCAAGAATCTAAAACCTACATACCTGTGCTGTTGGTTTTTAAATTTTAACTCTGAACTCTGTAGCTGTTTCTTTACAAAGAATATTTAAACAATGGTGTCCCCATAAAAATGCATAATTAATGCAATGCTTTTCTCCTGAGATCTGAGGAAAGCAGAGGCCTTTCCCATAAGAAGGTAAAAAATATCTGTAAAGACTACAAAGACTGTCTCTTTGTCGTGCAAGAGCGGAAATCCCAAAGTAAATCCCTGTATATTCCCCAGGAGACCACTCCAAGTGTGGACCAAGGACCAGCAGCCTCAGCATCACCTGGGAGCTTGGTACACATGCAGAATGTTGGCCTCACCTTGACCTACAGAGTTGGAATTGAATTTGAATGGGTGATCCTTAGGTGTACTCTGGGAGGGAGGTCTGTACAGGTCAATTCTGTTTGCTGAGAGTTTTGTCTGGAGATTCAGAGCCCCAGGTACCTGCCCCCTGAGAACAGAAGGGGGAGCCTTAACCCTCCAAATGCCAGGTCTTTCAACTGGTGGGAGTTGCTCCTGTTCTTTGCAGGGCTTGCGGGGTGAAATGGAGTATTAGAAACAGCACAAGAAGAGGAAGACTGAAAGACCTGCTGCCCCTTACTGGGACTGGGGGCAACAAGGCAATCTGGCAGAGCCTTTAGAGCTTCACAGATGGACAGAATCAGAGCAGAGAGAAAACAGAATGGGAGACTAGGAAAGAACTATGTAATCTTTGTGCTTCTACTTTCATTTATTGTTCTCTGAATCTCCCTGGTTATTTTTCACCTCTTGAAAAAAATTTCCACTACACGTCTCCTTTCTCTTTTTGTTCTTCCCTGGAGCATAATGATAATAATAATGATAATATCTTACATCCACATGACGTTATATACTATCTGGTACATAATAGATATAAAAGTATCTTATGGGACACAATTTTATGCCTGTTTTGCAAATGAGAAATATTCTATACCCTTTCTCCCATGTTCTTTATTAGGTTATCATTAAAAGTAGTTCTTGTTTTCATTCATTTTGGCAAATCTTAGAGGGTTTTTTTTTTTCCATGCACGAAGTCATCTGTAGAGTTAGTTCTTGGCACAGTGAGGATGAGGAGGGGGCTTAATAGCAAAAGTCTAGGGGTGAAAGACTGCATCGGGAGAATTAAAACAACTAGAAGTGTAAGAGCTGCAAGCTCTGATATGGTGGTGACTCAACAAAACACCAATAACTTCCTGGACTCTATCTGGACCATCCACTTCACTCATTTGCCTTGAAAATGAATATAAGTTTGAAGAAAATGGGATAAGGGAGGCATGAAATGTGCCATCTGAGTCCTTGGAAAACTGTGTTTCATTCAAATTTTTACTTTTTGCAATTTGTTTCACTTCCATTTTGATTTATTTCCTAAATGTTGCAAAACTAAAGTGGTCCCATAGTTTTGTAATCCTGCCACATCATGAACTTTCCTGTTCTAAATGGGATTGCTAAGGAGTCGACCAAAAGCCTGAGAAGAAATAATTCAAAACTTCCCTGGACTCTTCATGATGTCAGATCTCTTAACTTCTCTGATACTCACTTTGTGGGTCTCTGCCTGCAGACTCCATGAAAACAGAGAGGTCTTCTGGGGCCAGGAAGAACTGTAAACTCAGACAATGAACAAAGATGTGCTTTAGATTCTTCAGTTACTGAAATGGAATAACTCTTATTTCTTGAAAGCAGATAAAAGCAGAGCAGATTCCTAGAATTTCTATAACTTTAAATAAATGCCTGATCATTGTATTCCCATTTTTCTTCTCTTTGGGTGTATTTCATTTTTCAGAAATCATAAAATCTATAGACTTGAGCAGTGAATATTTTTTGAATGAAAGGATAAATTGTGGGGTTTTGTTGTTGTTGTTGACAAAGTCACACTTTATCAGAAGTGGACACTCCCCTCAGGAATGACTTTTAAGGCACTTAGCCAAGTCAGTTTTTAAGAGCTTTTTACTTTGGTCTCCTGTAGGGTCAGCCGGGTCAAAGCAGAAGGCAGAAAGAAGAAATCGTTAGTTGGCCTGGCCCCAGGCCTGGTTGCTGAGAGCAAAACAGAAGTGGGAGAAAAGGCTCTCGGAGTGATTGTGACACCACAGACATGGTCAGAGAATGGGTCAGTGACCAGAATCCTGTCAGGACAGACGATGAAAGTGGATGCCAGTCAAGTGGCCAACCTGGGAGATTGGATTCTAAAATCAAGGACGCAAAAAGCAGGTAGACAAGAATGGACATATCTGGACCCTCAGCCCAGGAGGAGCAAAACCTGAGTGCACTTGTTCAGGTGAAACTGGACAAGATTTTTCATATGTAGCTGCTCTTTCTAAAGCTGCACGCAGTCCCTAGCTAACATTCCACTCCACATGCTACGGGAGCCATTGTAACTATTGTTAAGAGCAAGTGGAGAGAGGGCTGGATGCCAGCCCTCAACAGCCCCTCAGCCAGAGAACAACTCCCACGAGTGTGCATGGTGGCAAGAAGAAACTCTTCTCTGATTGTTGGTGGAAAGCTACTCTCAGTACGGCTTACGGATTTCATTTTTGAGCATATGGTTTTACTGATGTCAATAATGTCTTTCTGAAAAGCACAAGGGACTGGCATAAGAAAATAAACTGCCAAGAAAAGTTGAAAATAAAGTTCATTGTTCTGCTCAGTGAATCACAGTGGTAGGCAGAGCCTTCAGCGTCACCACACCTCTGGGCTTCCACTCTGTCGCACAGTGAGAGCGAGGGGGAAAAACGCCCACGGCTGGGAATCAGCCCGGAGAGACAAGACAGTGAAGCTGACCTCTGAGCTGCCGAGTGGTCACCTGTGGCAGCCACGTTGTTACCAGAAGCATTCCATTCTCCTCACACCCAGGGGGAGCACCTACAACCCAGGGCCTTCTGACAAGACGGAGCAAGAAGAAAACTGCTTCAGAACAGAACAGATACCTTCTAGAAGAGATACTTTTAAAGTTGTGGGGAGCAAGGTGCCTGGGTGGCTCAGTCGGTTAAGCATCTGCTTTCTGCTCAGGTCGTGATCCCGGGGTCCTGGGATGGGGCCCCATGTCTGGGCTCCTTGCTCAGCGGGGAGCCTGCTTCTCCCTCTGCCTCTGCTCCTTCCCCTGCTTGTGCTCTCTCTTGCTCGCTCTCTCAAATGATAAATAAAATCTTAAAAAAAAATGAAGTTGGGGGGAGCATTTTCACACTATAATCCAGGGCTCTTCTGTAATCTAGCTTTTATTTCCTTCCCCTCACTCCATTCATTCACTCATTCATTCATTCAACAAATATTTATTGAGAGTCTCCTGAGCTGGGTGCTAAGGAGGCAGTGATAAAAACAGACAGGGTAGGGTCCCCCCTCTCATATACCCTTCACAGGAAGCAGAAAACCAACCACACAAAATGAACGTGACACCGCAACCATGATCACACTGCAAAGGAGAGGTATCTGATGCTATGAAAGCATGAAAGAGGGGATTTGACCTAGTTAAGGAGCTCAGCTCAGGCTGCCAGGCAAAAACTGGAATTTGAAGGAAAAGCAAGTGAAAAGCAGTCAGAGAAGAGGTTCCAAGCAGAGGGACAGCAAGAGAAAAATTTCCATCACTGTCCCTCAATGTTGCAGCTCTATATTTATAATAAAGCTCACTTTATTTCCAGTTCCCCGAGAATGTGAGACAATATGATATTGTGAAAAACAGTGGAATTGGGAGCCAGTGGGTCTCATTCTAGCACTATGACAAGGCTCGTACAACCTTGAACAAGTTACTTAGATTTTCTGAGCCTTGGTTTTGTCACGCATAAAATAAGCATGATAAAACCCATCACATAATAAGAGTTAGTTCCTTCCCTGTTGGCTAATTTTCAATCTTTCAGAGACTCGGTGTCTTCATTGAAAAATAGAAGTAAGAGTTATGCCTGCATCAGAGAATTGACATTTAAATGGGATTATTTGTAAACTCTAAAGCATTAGGTAGTTATCAGGTACTATTCAACACTCATCAAATATTTGTGATGCCTACTATCTACCAGACCCTATGATTGGTCCTTGAAAAATGGAAGGTAGACTGAGGCACAGCTTGCCCTCAGGAGCGACTTGCTGAAAGAAAAATTTATTCTTTCCCCTGGTCCAGGGAGAAGAGGCAGCAAGGGCAGAGGGAAAGGCCTCTGTGGTCTGCCCAGGCATCTAAGTTCCTGGCACTTGGCCCTTCTTGGGGGACATCTGAGACCTTCCCCTCCACCATCAGCTGAGAGCTTGCCCAGACGACCTGACCCACGGGCCCCAGGGACAGGGCTGCAGGATGGATTTCCAAATATTCTGAAGAAGCAGACAAGGGAGTCTTACAGCAAACAAAAAATGACTTGAGTGCAGTAGAAAAGTTGCTGTGCTGCCTGATGGAGGAGGCTGTCAACAATGAGGAGAGGAGAGTCATGACAGATTTCTGTGTTTCTGCTGAAAGGGGATTAAACAATCCAGATTCTCTGATTTTTAGCCCATCCAGCCAGGCCTCCTTCTTTCAAGCTCCTTTTGTCTTATTTCCTTCTCCATTCTGAGAAGATATATTGAATAAGGAGTAATTTCTTGCCCAACCATGATTCAAAAGGAAGCTCAGCCACAAAACAGGCAAGTGTGGTGTTGCCTAGAGGAAAAGGACATGTACAGGCAGGTCTCAGAGAGATCCACCCAGGTTTTGCAAAAAAAAAAAGGCACCTCCTTCACCACAACGTCTAAGACCTTCCAAGTTCAAGAAGAAAGTATCAGCTCCCCCATTGACAACCTGGTGCAATGTACCCAGTAAGACCAGTGTGAGTGAACTGGAGGCTTCTCTACAACATGCCCCATAGGGACAATGTGGGTCCCCTTGGCAGCCTGAAGTTTGTGACCCTCCTGGTGGCCCTAATTCCAGAATTCCTATTCCTGGGAGCTGGAGTGCAGCTTCAAGACAATGGGTACGATGGATTACTCGTTGCAATCAACCCTCAGGTATCCGAAGATCAGAACCTCATCGCAAACATTAAGGTAAGTGACAAATGTGATATCAATACCATTATCCCATTAGAGCAGAGTTGTGGCCTTCTTTAAAAAGCTAACAGTTTTGCTTGGTCTGTATTTGAATAGTAAAGAGATCAGCATTTTTTTTAAGCACCAAAATTATAATTATGGCCAAGCCAGTATGTTCACTTAATTATGCACAGTCTTGGCTCAGAGTGAGCTAGCCCTCCCTGATTTGTTCTTGTTGGTTACTACTACTTTTAGCTTTTTTTGTTTTCCTAATATGACTGTTTTGGGGGTAGCAGCTTAAAAAAATAACCCATTGTGGTAACAAAGACCAGATGTTTGACTGATGAATAAGCATGATTGTGCTTATTAAAATCAAGCTGTTGGATTCCATCCTGAGGCTGAGAATTCTCAGACAGAAAGAGAGTCTGGATGGAGTGCTGAAGAGGAAAATTCTTTTCATCTGAATGTTCTGTAAAGTAATTGACTATTTTCACCTTAATGTGGTGAAGGAGGATCATAGCTCCATTACTTAAGAGCCTCTTGTTGGTATTGCTTTAGAGAAATCAGTTTCATCATAAGGTGTGGTCTTGAACACGCCCACAGGAATGACATGAAAGTAATTTGTTTGGCAAAAGCTTAAAAGTCTTTCACAAAACTGGGAAAAATTACATAGGCAAGCCCAGACTCACTGTTAGTGTCCTGAAATCCCTTCCAGTTAACCATTTGAGGTTTATTTTGCTCCCAAGTTTTCCCAAAGTCTAAGGCCATCTCTAAAAGAAATGGGCTCCTTTAAAATATTTTCACTATTCTTTACTGTTACTTACTCAAGTATAATCAGAAAACCAAAACATAAAAGATTTACTAGTGCCAAGATAAGCTCTTCTTTTATTTGGTTATAGGAAATGATAACTGAAGCTTCTTTTTACCTATTCAATGCTACCAAGAGAAGAGTGTTTTTCAGAAATATAAAGATTTTAATACCTGCCACATGGAAAGCTAATAATTACAGCAAAGTAAAACAAGAATTATATGAAAAGGTAAGAATTCAGGATTTTCTTAAATGAGCTTAACTCTGAAAAAAACAACCAAGATACACTCTGTTCAAACTTTAAAAGTGAGAACTTAAGCAAAAACAAGTCATTGATGTTAACACACAACTAATATTGGGAAGATAGTTATTCACAAGATAAATGGAAATATAATAAATGAGTACAAATTATGGAACAAAAAAGAAGCAAAATGCCATTGCCCAAGGAGCCTCTCAGAAGGCCTCTTTCCTTTGTAACTTATAGGGTTCTTTCTGAAATGTTTGCTTAAGGACCAAAAGCTGGTTTTATCCTACTAAGTATGAGCTGTGCAGGGAACAATTCCAATTATGACTACCTTCATTTCCCATCCTGTCAGGGGCAGGAGACATGCATGTCCAGACAGAAACATAAGCTATAAAATATGACTGACTTCTCCCGCCAGAGTGTACATTAGTAGAATTTCATATGAGCCCAAGTCCAGGACACTGTTTTTGAGGAGTATGGTGATAAGAAGGAAGGCAGAAAGGGGGGAGAGGGGAGGAGTGGCTACTTTTTCTTTCCCAACCAAAAAGAACTTAACCTTCAAAGAACTCTTAAAAGCTGCAGATCATAGTTAAGCAACCCTGATTATGTCTGCATGCTATAAACAAATGTTAAATACATTTGTCAAATGACTGTTTGAAGTTACTGTGAACAAGAATCTGGGCAGCTAGCAGAAGGGGCAGGAGCAGACTGGAGTCTCCACATGGGGACTCCATCTCAGACCCTGAGATCATGACCTGAGCTGAAATCGAGTCAGATGTTTAATGGGCTGAGCCACCTGGGCACCCCTAGAGAGTCAGTGTTTTTTTAAGCTTCCACTAAGCACCAGGCATTCTACATATATTGTTTAGTTCTCACACACCTTAAAATTAGTTGCTATCACAAATTATTACCATAAGTTCGGAAACAGAGGCTCAAATAAAGGATTTTGTCCCAAGTCAAACAGTTAGTAAACTACAGAGCAACAGTTTTGATCCATGTCTAATTGCTTCCCAAACCCCTGCTCTTTGCACTGAGCTATGCCGTTTCTAGCCATCTATGTAGATGGTATTAATCAATTTGACCCTCCATGAAACAAAGAAGTACTGGAGACAACTAGCATCAAAACCAGGTCATACTCCTGATCCTAATGGAGGAGTGAGAAATAAATAATTAAAATAAAAATGAGAATATTACTGAACTGAAAGATTAAAGGAAAGAATAATCATTGAGTGCTGTTTATATAACTGTTGGATACCGATTCCTTTAGCCTCAAATGTCAATTAAGCAAATAGTGAATGATCATTATCTACAGGGGCCATGCTAGGCATGGACAAGCAAGGTGGTTCCTGTCCCTGTGTATCCACAGTCAAATGCAGGTAGGAAGCAGGGGAGGGGAGGGAGAGTTAGAAAAAGTAGGTAAGAGCTGTATTACTAGGGTCTATAATAGAATGGAACCCCAAACAGCCACTGAGTATTCCATCCCCAGCAGAGCACTCCTTCCTTTTAGCTTCAGGACAAATTTCCAGACACAGAAATGAGGTTTTGTCCATGTGAAAACTATCCAAGGGCATGACATCTGGAGCCCTTTTGTAGGTGCTGCTTTGTAAAACCCCTGGCTTGGATTCTTATCCTTCTAAAAATTAATGTTAATCATTATAAAAATAATTCATGCTCATTGCAAAAACAAATTAAAGACTCTAGAAATACTGGAAAATAAAATTGAAAATACTACCTTCCTCTACTTGGAGGTGTGCACGCACACATACATAAAACAGTACACATATGGTACATATAGTGATCGTTGATGTAAAAAAAGTTAACAACGTACTTCTAATGGCAAGTCCTGAGACAACATGTTATGTTTCTTCCTAAAAATAAAGGAAACAATGTTGTACATAAAATTGCATTCTCTAGATGGTTATTTGAATAGATATTTGCTTTGGTTTTGGACTTAAACTACTGTGTTTTAGCAATAATAATTGAAATGGCCAGGGTATAAGATGAAATATAACTTCATTCTAATGATTGTTTTGCCGATCTAGTTGATAACAGGAATGAAAGGAAAAGGCTTAAAACAAACACATCTTAGTGTCCTGTACCGATGAAAGCTGTCCACAACAGGCTGTGACACTTTACAGAACAGGCTGAATGACATTCATTGCCCTTAACATTTACTCAAATATTTTTATTATATTTTATAGGGTTTTATAATGTCAGAATTTTACAGTATGGGCTTCTGAGAAAATTTTAATCTGGAAAATGGGAAGGTCACGTGGAAATAATCAAACTCCATGGAAAGCTGCTAAGCTTTTAAAATATAGACGTTTTCGAAAGTGCCAAATAATTTTATTGATATTTAGGTGTGCATGCGTTTTAAACTCCATTTACAAGACATAACTTTTTTAAAAATGTTATTAAATTGGAATACAATTCATACAGTAAAATGCACAGATCGTAAAGAGTACTGTTCAAAGTGTTTTAACAGATGTATATGTTTATGTCACCAACATCACAGTTGGGATACAGAGTATTATAAAGCATTTCTTCTCATTTAGGCAAATGTCATAGTGACTGACTGGTATGGGGTCCATGGAGATGACCCATACACACTACAATACAGAGGGTGTGGAAAAGAGGGAAAATACATTCATTTCACATCTAACTTTCTCGTAAATGATGACTTAACAGCTGGCTATGGACCACGAGGTAAGTGTGACCAATCCAGAAACAGACATCAGGCAGTACTATTTACAATATTGTGTGCTTGCTGTTGAAAAGCAACTCAAAGAACCTGAAACCTGCTCAGGACTTACCATATGGATGGGGAGAGATAGGCTACGTGCCCATGAAAGGTAAGAGACAAAGTGAGCCAAAAAACAGTTGGACACCAGTTTGGTGGCCCAGACGGTGAGTGCTACAAGAATTCAGCAAGAGAACATTTTGCACTAAGGGTGCTCAGCCAGGGCCTCACAAAGGAGAGGCTGTCCAAGGTTAATATCATGTTGGTAAATGGAAAGATGAGAGAGAACAGGGCAAAGAGTATGAGTAAAAAGCGGCCGCAGAGGGATCCAGAGCATATTTGAGAGATGAGAGCAGTAGGCACACTGATGGTACAGAGAGACTGTGAGGAGTGAAGTAGTGGAAGAAAAGACTGAAATGCATGAGGGGGTAGCTGAAGGGGAGACCCGACTGCCCAAGTTAGCGAGTCGCCACTGAAGGCTTATGAGCACCCAAGTGAAACCAACATAAAAGCGTTTTCAGAAGATGAATCTGGCTGTATAATAATGATAATCTGGCTCCCTCAAATGAGAGAGGGGGAAAGTGAATATCAGGAGAATAACTAGAAGTCCAGACGGGAGACAATAAGACTTGAATAAGAATAGAGGCAATGAGGTGAGGACAGGAAAGAGTATTAAGAACAATGAAGAATTTTCTGTGTGCCAGGTGCTGTGCTGTTTTTCAAATGTTATCTTATTTAATCCTAACAACTCTAAGTGATGGGAGATATTCCCGAGGGGAAAAAAGAGAACTAGAAGTCTGCCTGCTACAGAGTGAAAGGCCAGGGTGATGGGGTGTGGCAGCATTAAGGAACATAAACCCGGTTTATGTCGGAAGTAGAAGGGACAGTTTCAGTGGGAAATCCACAAGTTTGGATCTAGGCAAGTTGAGTGAGGGGAGCAGCGGATTGTCCTGGCAGAAAGATTCAGCCTGGGGTGGCTGTGGATGGCTGGAGTTTTGGAGAGAAGTCAGGGTCACAGGTTTGGAGACTGGCATTTAGTGGATGAGATCTGAGGGAGAAACTGTCCAGAGAACAGATCAATAGGTCCAGGGCTAACTATCCCATGCTTAATTTTTTGTTTCTGATTTTAACAGTAGTGCCTTTCAAATGATGCTTTCACTTTACTCCCATTTAAATCTAAATAGCTGCTGTTATCCTCAGTATGGCTGGTGGGAACTGGGGCAACACACTGTATAAAACACACTTTATAAAATACTTAAAAAAAAAAATCTTTTCCCCAGAAACTAACAGGTGCTGATAATCTCTGCACAAATAGATGATGACTTCACCAGCACTTCTAAATTCCCTGAGTAGGCACAAACTTTTCCTTAATACCTTCCGCTTAGTTCCCCTCCCTTCCTTTGTCCCACGGTATGAAACTTGCACAACATGCTGCAGCCTCAGTCAGCTCTGCAGACATTTCCTGGTTCCCAGAACTTAAAAGAATTCAGAAAAAAAGGAAAAACGCACTTTGAGAGGAGAGTTAATCCTGAAAGCTTCTACTGGGGAGTAGTTTTGATTAGAACACTGAAGGAAATGCAAAATTTAGAGAAGAGATAAAGATATAAAGGATTTGTTTTCCATGAGCCAAGAGTTGGAGACGAATATAAACACAGAGAATCAGAGATAAAATAAAAGAGAACGGATCATCCAAGCTGGAGAGGAGGTTTATGACCTTTTTTACTCCTTTATCCTTCTCTGGCCTCAGGGTTTCAGCCGTTGCTCTAGAGAGGAGGCTTACTTACAAGAAAAAATGTAGGTACGCTTGGATAATACAGACTAAAGAAAGGAAATCTTTATTTGCTTGTTTTTTTGTCTTAGTCTGTTTGGGCTGCTATAACAGAAAAACCACAGACTGAGTGCCTTATACAACACAGAAACTTATTTGTCACAGTTCTGGAGGTTGGGAAGTCCAAGATTGAGGCACTGGCAGATTTGGTGTCTAGTACGCACTTCCTGGTACATAGACAACCATCTCCTCTCTGTGTCCTTACATGGTGGGAAGAGGAGGGAGCTTTCTGGGGTCTCTTTATAAGGACACTAATCCCATTCATGAGGGCTCCACCTTTGTGACCTAATCGCTTCTCAAAGGCCTAATCACTTCCTAATACCATCACATGAGGCATATGAATTTGGTTTGGGGGGGTGGATATAAGCATTCAGTTCACTGTACTTAGATAAGTTTCGTTCCCTTCCCCTAATCCTGAAATGGTAGGCCTGTAAGAAGCTAAATAGAAATGTGTTAGGCAGCTTCACTGGGGAAATGAGAGAATGCGGGGCTCATCACTAGTTTCAAATAGGTATGCACTAAGTAAATCACTGGTCTGCATTTACAGGACTAAATATATTTTCAGAGTGCCTCTTTTGTGATGGTAGAGGGTAAAGCAGGAGATGGGAACGGAAGGTGAGGAAGAAAAAGTGGGAGAATTACACTTCAACCCTTTGTAGTGAGTATATATAGTCAAGTGACGCTACATCTTCACCTTTTAGCAAGGCCCACTGCTGAGATTTTAGGAACACAAAACCGAAGCTCTCTTTTCCACAGGTAGAGTATTTGTCCACGAATGGGCCCATCTCCGTTGGGGTGTGTTCGATGAATACAATGATGAGAAACCTTTCTACATAAATGGGCAAAACCAAATTAAAGTAACAAGGTTGGTACTTTTTCTCATGTTTAAAATTCATTGTTTATTTTTTTTTTTTACTGTAAAACGAAGTTGATAATGGCAGTTAAAACCTAATTGACAAGGAAGAGATCCTTTCATTTTTAAATTTTTTTTATTATGTTATGTTAATCACCATACATTACATCATTAGTTTTTGATGTAGTGTTCCATGATTCATTCAATCCAAATAAATGTGAATATATATTTTTCTTCATTCTTTTTTTCTTAAAAATAATTACTTAGTGTCCCACTGTGTGGATGTATCATCTCACTCGTTTTCAACCAGTTTCCTATTGTTGGACAAGTGGGTTGATAGCAATTTTTTGTTATTGCCAATAGTACTGTAGGTCATAATGCTACACATATGTCATTTCTCATGTATGCAGGCAGATCTATATATCTGTTGAATAGTTTCCAGGAATTACTAAGCCAAAAATGTACCCTCAGCTGTAATTTTGGTAGATATTGACCAATTATCAATTGATCATCAATTGGAAGATAGTTCTCTCTCTTTTTTTTTAAGATATTTCTCTTCTAAAGTTCATATTATTCTTCACTCCCATTGGTAGTATTTGAGATTACTTATTTAGGAAAGAATCCGTTTAAATATCATCATTACATCGCCACACTCTTCTGCTCTGATGTCCAATGGCAATGACCTCAAAGAAGCTGTGACTCAGGATACTATCACTCATGCTCCTCCTTGGGACTCCAAAAGTTCATGTTAATTTCCTGGTATCTTTTCCTTTGACCCTGTTAAGTTGGTAAAACCCTTGGCAATAGAGAATTCCTCATCCAGATCAAATGCTTTAAAATAAAGTGGAGTGCATTTCTAAATTAATTAACTTTCTTAACGGAGTAATTTTTAAGATGTTTTATGTGTATCTAGCAAGCTATAAGCCTTAGAACAAATAATTATATGAGCCAATGAAGAAGAAACCTAAGTATTTCTGAAATAGACCCAATTTCTCTTTCTATTTTTAGGTGTTCATCTGACATCACAGGCATTTTTGTATGTGAAAAAGGCCCTTGCCCTCAAGAAAACTGTATTATTAGTAAACTTTTCAAAGAAGGATGTATGTTTATATACAATAGCACCCAAAATGCAACTGCATCAATAATGTTCATGCAAAGTTTATCTTCTGTAAGTATGGCCTTGGAATGACAAACTCCTACAACATGCCATCTCTTCCCAAGATGGACTGATATGTTTGAAGTCTTTAAACAAAAAGATAATTAAGATTCACTATGTTTTAGAGCTTGGGGACCTTAGAGTTCATCTAGTTTTTATTTCACAGATAAAAGAAAAAACACTGAGGCCCCAAAGATGATCACCAAAAAAAAAAAAAAATTCCTTTAGAAAAGTGATTATTTGCTTTCTAGGGAAGGTGATTTAACAAGGAAGCTCTGGAAACTTCAAAATAAACTGCTCATCTGGTGGTATTGAGGAGAAGTGTTTTCGAGTTGCTAAGAGTGATATAACACATGATTATATTTCTCTCATTTGAAGTAGCAAACCATTCCCCAGCATCTCCACACAAAAAAAGTAGCAAACGACTCTTACTTTAATTGTGTTTCCTAATTCTCTTTCCCTTGTTTTGCATAGCATAGAAATTAAAAAAGAAAAACCAGGTGTTACCAAGAGAAATCAACTAACCCTTAGCTTTGCAGGTTCGGAAACTTAACCTTGTCAGTATTCTGCATTGGCAAGAGACTAGTGTATGGATCTAGAACACCATTTTTTACATTATTATTTAAAAATAGTACTCTCTCATGGGGATCCAATACTTGCATCCTTTAGCCAGTTTGTTTTTTTCTCTGAAGGAAAATTGTGTGTGCTTCTCAACAGAAGCCTGCTTGGAGGGAATGGAATCAGAAAGGAGGGAGACTGGTGCTAACAGAGGCTTACTTGCATCAGCCTTCATGACCTGATCTATCCATCCATTTTCACAAAGACCTGAAACTCATGTCTGTGTGTCATCGCCCCTCCACGGTGCTGAGACCACATGGGCACGTGCCTCTGTGAAGTTTTCTGTTTCCACGGCTGACCAACGTCCCTTATATTGATGCATTCTTTTCTTTAAGTAACTTTTTTTTCTTCAGTCTGGTTTAGTCAAGGCTACAAGTCATTCTGTAACTTTAAAGGGATTTTTCACATTTCTTGTCCGATCCATTATGGTTTTAATTTATAGCTTTAATATTGGAAGCCAACTTAATTCCACGTATTTCATCCACATTGTATGTGAATCTTTGAAAGACCTAATCATTAATATCCAGTCAAAAAAATTTCACCGTCCTCTAACCATAGTCACGAAAGAGAGAAAAGAGTTAAAAACAAACAAAAAACAACAACAAAAATGGGTTCTATTCTTGTCTCCCCATGCTACTGAGAAAACCATGTCCTTGAGCAATTATCAACCTTCTGGAGCTTTAGCTTCCCCTTCTATGAAATTAGAGATGGGACTGGAAAGGTTTCTTCTAGCTCTAAGCTCCCATGGCTCTGTTAGCAGGAAGTATCTACTCTACAGGAATATAGCCACTGGGAATAGGCGGTAACTTATTACTTTGCAATGCAAACCATACCTTAAAAAAGAGTGACAGATGTTTAGTATTATTAAATGAATTATATCTCTATTTCCAAATGGGGGAAAAGATCAGGAAGTAGGTTTAAGTTTTTTTTTCCTTATCCTATTTTTACAGAGATCAATATTTGAACTAGATCAATTTATGTTGACTGATCAATAAATAAAGGTGAAGGTGGATCATTAAATATTCCAAGGAATAGGCTGACCGAGATCACATCTTGTAGAGTGTTTACTTTAACACACTATCATACTAAAAAAGGCGGGAGATTGTTTTGTTTTCTTAAGACTGAGATATATATACACAGTCTGCTCTCTGTTACCAAGTGCAAACAGACTATAATTTAGACTGATCGCAAGTACCACAAGGGTGCCAATGTTTCAAGCAAAGGGTGTGAAGGTATATTTGTAAACTCACTGTCATTCTTGAACTAATAAAGGACTGATATAGCACTTCTGATATCTCATGTTTCAGCTTACCATGCTCTTTTACCTTCAGTTGCTTGAGAAGGAGAAGTATGTCTAATATGGGAGGAGTGCCTTTATTCTCTGATAGGCTTTGTTCCTTTTCTAGGTGGTTGAATTCTGTACTGCACATACCCACAACCAAGAAGCTCCAAACCTACAGAACCAAATGTGCAGCCTCAGAAGTGCATGGGATGTAATCGCAGACTCTGCTGACTTTAATCATAGCTGTGCCATGAACGGGACTGAGCTTCCACCTCCTCCTGTGTTCTCCCTTATTCAGGCTGGCGACAAAGTGGTGTGTTTAGTCCTGGATGTGTCCAGTAAGATGGCAGAGGTAATATTTTGAAACAAAATGGCTGTAAACCATTTATTTTTTTTCTATTAGTTTTTAATTCTTTTCATTTTCAGAGGTTAAGGGCAGAGGTGGACAGTTCAAAGGTTTGGAATCATCATGCATTTCGTCTTTTCTTGGGGACAAGAGGAACAAATTTAGAATGTAGGCCAGAAATTGAGATAAGGCAGATAAATGAAACCCACAGATAATCCCTGGCCCTGACTTTTTGCTACTAATTGCAACTTTTTTTCCTACCAAGACCCTTTTCCAAAAGTCTGATGTGTAAGAGAATCTCTAGTCTGACCATATTTCACTCACTGGTACACATCCCTTGCTGAGGTAAGAAATGGTGAGTTTGCAAAGAGTGTGCATATCCATTGTGTGTGTATTTTCCACGTGACCATGAATAGAAAACCATACCTCAGTCATCCAGGAAGTTCACAGCCTTCCAGAAACCCACTCCTGGAAGCTTCAGAACTCTCAGATAGTGGTTAAAGGCTTAGTGTCTCCAGGCAGATGTGCATTAAATCCTGGCTTCTTCACTTACTGTCTTTAATCAGGAGCAAAATAACCTTCCTGAACTGTTTCCCCAACTATGAAATAGTCATTATAATACCTACTTCCTGAACTGTTTCCTCAACTATAAAATAGGGATTATAACACCTGCTTTTAGTGTTGTGACAGAACCAGGTTATACTAGCTCATTGGAGTCAATTGTTAAATTTTTAGGAAATTTGCAAGCCAGTAGTTAAATATAGCCATTATTAAAAATTAAACTATGTAGACTTAGAATTAAATAAGATATATTAAAACAAACATAATAAATGCTTAAAAGTCATTACTTCCTAATTATTTTCCTACTATTTTTTTCCTATTATCTATGACCAGAGTCAGTAAACAACAGTTCATGGGCCAAATTTGGCCCACCACCTGTTTTTGCATAGCCCACAAGCTAAAAATGGATTTATTCTTTAAATGGCTTAGAAAAAAATCAAGAAAATAATATTTCATGATGTGAAAATTATATGAAATTTAAATTTCAGTGTCCATCAATAAAGTTGTATTGGAACACAACGCTCATTTATTTACATCTTATCTAGGGACACTTTAGCGCTAAAACAGCAGAGTTGAGAAGTTGCAACAGAGAACATATGGCCCACCAAGCCTAAAATACTTAACTTTCTGGCCCTTTTCTGGAAATGTCTGCTGATCTCTGATCTATGCTCTTAAGATTATTTCTGGTCTATTGTATCTGCATGGTCTACTACTACACATCTCTTCCCCAGCTCTGCCTTCAGTGACGTCACAAGTGACAGCTTGAAATCAGCCATGGTGGGAGTATTTACTGCACAGAAATTGTCAATTTTGCAACAAATCAGGGTCTCTCTCTCTCTTCTCTCTTTTGCCAGAAATCCAGTTTCTAAAATACATTTACCAGCATACCACCATCTACTTCATAAAGTTGTTGAGAGGCAATAAATGAGAAAATGAATATTAAGCTTTGGGTTCATAAAGTGGTAGTTATTATTTTATTATAGTATTTGTCCTAAGGAAGAGTTTATCCTTTTGTATTCTCTGGACCAGCAGTCCTGGAAAATTTGCCTTTTTTGGCTTGTCTCTGAAATATTAGGAGCACCACTAATACATTCAGCTTCTGGATAATTTTGTAATCTTGCCTACCTGCAGCTGACTAGGGCTTGATCTTCTAAATATGTTCTCAGGATAATTTATATTAGCTAGCTGGCTCTATTGAGGAAGAATAGATAGTGTGAAAGTGATAGTTTTACTTGAGAGAAGACCTAAAGGAAGTAGAAGAGAAATAAGCTTAAAGTAACACTCACAGCAAAACAAACTTCCTTCCCTTTTCCTGCCAGTATTGTCCTTGAACCATCATGGCCATTCATTCATTAGGTGCCTGTACTATGCTGGCTTGGGGGATGCAGAGATGACAGAACATAGTCTCTGCTTCAAAATGCTCACAATCTGGGGCACCTGGGTGGTTCATTCGGTTAAGCGTCTGACTCTTGATTTCGGCTCAGGTCATGATTTCAGGGTCATCAGATGGAGCCCCGCAACAGGCTCCATGCTCATCAGGGAGTCTGCTTGAGATTCTTTCCCTGTACTCCTCTCCCCACAACTCTCTTTCTGTCTCAACTCTTTCTGGCTTAACTAGTTGGGAATGGAGATCATGATTAAGAATTTTAAAATTTTTTTAAAAATTAATGAACTAATTTTAAAAAAGAATGATGGCTTAATGACATGGTTAGCAATAGCTGCTATTTACTGGGTGCTGACTATATATCCGTTTTGCAGATGAGAAAACTGAAGCTAAAAAAGATGAGTAATTTCTCTATGGTCACATAATTAGCAAAAGTTGAAGGTCAGATTCAAAGTCCTTGCTTCATCTACTCTACCAAGTTACTTCCCAATATTGTAAGAGAAACAGTATTTGGGAAGAGAGGCAATGAATTCAGTGTGTCAAGTCTGAGATACCCATGGGACATTAAATTGGTGATGTTTCCTAAGCAATGTGCAATGGTCCAGATATTAAGGGAGATGTCTAGGTTGGAGATAGAGACTACAGTCTCTATCACTGAGCAGGTGGTCACTGAAGCTCAGCTTGCTGCTCCCACAGCCTTCAAAACAAGTGATCCTAGTGAACATCAGTAACATCACCTGCCCAAACCTGATCAGTAATATTACTTTAGAACTGGTTAACACTTCAAAGTATAAGAGCACTGTCACATATGTATCTCAGTTGATCCTCATAGCAATTCTATTTTAATAATTAAGAAAAATATTATCCCCACTTTACAGATGAAGTTTCCAACCTAAGATGACCATGATAACAGAGGATAGTGCCAGCATACTTACCCCTAACTACTACTTCTCTCTACTATCAGGTCTCTTTGCAGTGTTTCCTCTTATCCAGACTGGATTTTAAAAGAAGCAGTTACAAATCTAGTTTTAACTGGTTTCATAGATCTTGAATTCTGAGTTGGAGCGAAATAGTGGGAATATGTGTTCTTAGAGAGTGGTAAATATGAACAACTTGTTGGGGGCAGGGTTCTAAACCACTCCCCCCCTCCTTGAAAAGCATTTATTTTTTGCAATTAATCAAACAAGATTCCAGCATTGCATCACTCTTTACAGCTCAAAAAATTACAGTCTGACATTGCTCAGTGATTTGTAGAAATATTTGCTGATTGAGTTGCTTAGTCATACTTTTGTCTACCAACCAAATGTTACTATTTTTCTTCATTTTTCCTTTTTGGGACATAGGCTGACAGACTCCTTCGACTGCAACAAGCAGCAGAATTTTACTTGATGCAGATTGTTGAAATTCATACCTTTGTGGGCATCATCAGTTTCAACAGCAAAGGGGAGATCAGAGCCCAACTACACCAAATTAACAGTGATGATGACCGAAAGCTGTTGGTTTCACATCTGCCTATGACTGTGTCAGTGGAAGCAGAAACCAGCATTTGCTCAGGGCTTAAGAAGGGATTTGAGGTACAGTAGAGCACCCCAAGCCTCAAATCACCATCACTTTCCTTTCCTTCATTTTGTAGTTATCTGTTTTGGGGTTATCTGCCCTGATAACAGATTCTAATTTGGGGTTATCTGTTACAGTGTGGTCATAACAGCCTCAACTATAAGACAGTAGTGATGGATTATTTTTGAGATCAGGAACCATATCTTATTTACCATTAAATCCCATGTGCCTAGCAAAGTACCTGTCACATAATAGTTGCTCAATAAACCTTGTTGAAGGAATGAGTAAATAAATAAATACAATGGCCAAGGCTGGGGAACTTCAGCATCATCTGGACAATTTCTAACACCATCTCTATCCATTCTGGGACTGTCCCAACTGTAGCCATTTTTACCCTTGGGTTTTCCAGCCAAAATCAGCATGTCTGGCTGCTGTGTATAGTCATTCTAGACCTATCTAATTCTATTGTGTAGCCAAGGTTGGGAACGACTGCTCTAAGTCCTCTTATTGGTCATTCACTGGATGTCAGAGGCAGTGATAACACATAAGAATGTGCTCCCATACCTCTATCATGGACCCTATTCTAAACCAGGGTCATGTTGTGATGATTCAAACAGGAAGAGTCCCTCTCTACAAGCAAACCAGCAATGGCACGTAGGGTGACAAGTCCTGTGATGAAGTGAGTTGAGGACAGAATGGGGATGGGCATGGAGAGCAGCGAGCCACAGAGGACCTCAAAGACGCATATGCCTCATGGGTGGGGAATCTGGAATGAGTGAATTCTTCCGTTCAATAAGACAATTTGAATTATATTTCCTTCCAAATAACTGATACTGTATGTTCAGGTGGTTGAAAAACTGAATGGAAAAGCCTATGGTTCTGTGATGATATTAGTGACTAGTGGAAATGATGAGCATGTTGGCAACTGCTTACTCACCGTGCTCAGCAGTGGTTCAACCATTCATTCCATTGCCCTGGGTTCATCTGTGGTCGAAAATCTGGAGGAATTATCACATCATACAGGTAAATATATTTCAAAAACCTTGTATTTTAGAGCATTTCCTTTAACTTGAATATTCAAAGCACAACCATGAAGCTCAGATTATGTCAATAGAATGTCTGGCTTAAGTGAAAAAAAAATAGAAACAGTTATCTTAAGGAAAACAACATAAAAATCATTGTTAAAATCTGCCAAAATTTTGTGGATTTTTTTTTTTTTTAGAGAGGGGGAGAGAGACGAGTGGGGGAGGGGCAGAGGGAGAGGAAGAGAGAGAATCCCAAGCAGGCTCCATGCCCAGTGGCGCTCAACACTGGCCTCGATCTCAAAACCCTGAGATCATGACCTGAGCCAAAATCTAGAGTTGGACCCTCAACAAACTGAGCCACTCAAATGCCCCAAATTTTGCTGACTTTTAAATATTTTCCTTAGAAGGTGCCAATTATGTACAGCCAATGAAAATACAATTTTATCATTTCTTTGTTAAACCAATCTGAGCATATATAATCACAGAGCTAAAAATATGTTTAAGATTAAATGCACTAACCTCCATGATAAGGACACATACCATATTGTAAGATACATATTTTCTTTGTTCCAAATGAGGCATGGAATAATCTTATCTTCTATTTCTTATAGTCAATAAAATGAGTATTGCTGACTTAAAAACTGAAAGTTAGATTTTATTGAATTATCTTTGAAAACAATGTTATCAGAATATAAATGTAAATGTAAATATATACCAATGATAGATGGCAATTACCCTAGGCTGTCTACAAATTACCTTAATTACAAGACTATTTAATAAATATTTACTGAGTTTTTATCCTGTACCAGATAGATGTTTAGACCTTCACATTACAGCTGTAAGCCAAACAGACAAAACCACTCACCTCTGCACTTACCATGTGGCTGGTAGGATGCCACGCAAAGCAAGCCAAGCAGAACTCCTTCCCCAAAACTAGCCCTCTTTCATAAGAAAGGTTGTTGGAAAAGACCTAACATGTTTTTTGTTTTATTTTATACATTTTAATAGTTAACATCCCAATCATGTATTTCAGGAGGTTTAAAGTTCTTTGTTCCAGATAAATCAAACTCCAACAGCATGACTGATGCTTTCAGTAGAATTTCCTCTGGAACCGGAGACATTTTTCAACAACGGATTCAGGTCAGGATTTCCTTGGTATTACACTTACAGATGGGGCTGCAGGGCAGGGAGACGGAAGCAAGAAAAAGAGATGAATTGTGCTAACTGCCTCATTAACCTTATTTGAATATGGAATAATTCTTTCACAGAAGGCTTTTAATGAGCTTTTTTTTTTAAATTTTATTTATTTATTTGACAGAGAGACAGCAAGAGAGGGAACACAAGCAGGGGGAGTGGGAAAGGGAGGAGTAGGCTTCCCTCCGAGGAGGGAGCCCCGCTCCTTGCGGGGCTCGATCCCGGGACTCCGGGATCATGACCCTAGCCGAAGGCAGACGCCCAATGACTGAACCACCCAGGCGCCCCTTTTAATGAGCTTCTTGGTCTTCACTTTCACTTCACTTCACTTTTACCTGATGTCTATTCTTCTCCACCCTAGGTCATTTCCTGTAATTGCTACCTCAGCCTTTTAAGGTCTGGAAGCAGAGCGTGCTCTTTCCTAGTAGCTCAAAGTGGGAGTGGAGGTGGGGTGGAAGTAAGGCCAAAAAGTAAGAAACTGTGTCTTTATTTTAGCTCTATAATAACTTTTCATCAGTCATAATCCTTTTTTGGCTTCTTTTTTTTTTTTTTTAAAGATTTTATTTATTTATTTGAGAGAGAGAGAATGAGAGAGAGAGAAAGCACATGAGGGGGGGAAGGGTCAGAGGGAGAAGCAGACTCCCTGCTGAGCAGAGAGCCCGATGCGGGACTCGATCCAGGGACTCCAGGATCATGACCTGAGCCAAAGGCAGTCACTTAACCAACTGAGCCACCCAGGCGCCCCCTTTTTTGGCTTCTTTAAAAACTTTGAAGCTCCTCCCTCATATTAACAGTATCAACTGGGCGCCTGGGTGGCTCAGTTGGTTAGGCAACTGCCTTCGGCTCAGGTCATGATCCCGGAGTCCCGGAATCGAGTCCCGCATCGGGCTCTCTGCTCAGCAGCGAGTGTGCTTCTCCCTCTGACCTTCTCCCCTCTCATGCTGTTTCTCTCTCTCTCTCAAATAAATAAATAAAATCTTTAAAAAAAAAACAGTATCAACTATTTCATTAAATTCTAAAAATTTTTAAATATCTTGTTGACTATTGCAATTTACTTGACTTTGCTCACAAAGGCATCCTCTAATCGATTAAGCCATTTTCAAAGGGCCAAATTTTTTCTAAGTACTTTAAAGATATTTTGAATGTAACTGAGGGTTTGGACAAAATTTTATCTGATGTTTCCTTACAGATGGTAAGTGAACCTGCCAAGTTAATGACTTGATATGAACAATGAAGGCAGTTAAATTATTCTTAGGAAATATTTAACGTGAAGATTATATATATGTATTATATGTACACAGTAAGGCAATACCACAATTCCATCATTAGAAGTGAAAAAAGGTGAACCATAAATGAGAACATATATTATAAATTAGATTACAATGGGCTCTTCCAAATTATCTACCGTGTGATTTCTTCTTTAATAATGTGAAATAAAAACAAACGTTCAAAAAAGTTTTTTAAAAAAATTTAACAAAATATTATTCATATGACTCAAATTAGCCTCATGTTCCCAAACTTGGCCACCTCTCCCCAGCTGTATGTCATTAGCCCCACTAGACTGTGGGCAGAAACTACATCTAAATCCCCTTCAACAATGCAGGCCCAGCACAGAATGTGCCCCAGTAGTCAGCAGACCACAAACACTTGTAAAATGGACTTGAACAAATAATCCACAGTGTTTTTGCTGTCATCTACCAAAAATTTTATATGCTTTCCAAGTTTGAGCAATATTACAGAGCATTACACAGTGTGTTTATTTAATAAATAAAATTTTTGAAGTTATTTATTGACTTGTATCTGTTGTGACTACATAGTGATTAAATGTAGGGGCTCTGATGTCTGCCTGCCTGGGCTCTATCCCAATTTCAGCTCCTTGCCATGTGACAACTAGACAAATGACTTCTCTAAGCCACAGTCTTCTCAACTGTGAATGTGGATAACAGTACTCACTTCAGAGGGTTTTCATAAGGATTAAGTGAGATAATATATGTAAAGCATTTAGCACAGTGCCGTCATCTGTTTGCACTCTGTATGTATTGTATGCACACACACACACACACACACACATGTGCATGTGGCTTATTGTGAATGGCTAAATAATTATTTTAATGTACCCAAGCCCCCTGAAACTCAGTGTTTTATTTCTTATTAAAATATATAAAAGTAGGGGTGCCGGGGTGGCTCAGTCATTTGAGTTGACTCTTGATCTCAGCTCAGGTCTTAATCTCAGGTCGTGAGTTCAAGTCTCACACTGGGCTCCATGCCCATAAAAGTATCTGGAGAGATAACATATAAATTAAACCGCTTAAGCACATTCACAAACAAAATTTTTTTAAAAGCTTGTTATTATAATTGCTGATCCAAGGCTACTATTGATTTGGATGAGAATGAGTATGAGAACAGCTAAAATCTCTCTGTAAAAAATAATGAAGTGACACTTGTATTAACCATAACAGACTATTTTATATCTTCTGTACTCCTATAATATACAATATTTTGCTTTGGTGAGGTATTTTTATGAAAAGTGATTTATCTAAATATAGTACATGTCAGAATTAAATTATTTTTATTTTTGCCCATTTATTTTTGTTTGTCCAGAAGTAAAGAAAAAGATGGAATGTTTATGCCTACACTAGAAACTTTCACATATATGTGTATTTTCTTTAATAGCTTGAAAGTACAGGTGAAAATCTTAAACCTCACCATCAACTGAAAAACACTGTGACCCTGGATAACAGTGTGGGCAATGACACTACCTTTCTAGTCACATGGCAGACCAGCGGTCCCCCTGAGATTGCATTATTTGATCCTAATGGAAGAAAATACTATGCAAATAATTTTACCACCAATCCAGCTTTGCAGACTGCTCGCCTCTGCATTCCAGGAACTGCTAAGGTAGGTGTTGTGAGCTTGTTCATAATGACGACATTTAGTCAAGTACATAACTTTCAATTGAATCACATAATTAAATGCACTGTATAAAGAAATCCTATTCTTATCAAAATTTTACTTTAAATTCATATGAAGGCATTTTGTGAATGTTAAAAATGTAAGAGAAACAACTAAGTTATGTTCAAAACTTTAAATAATGGATACCAAAGTCTTCTCTCTTTAACAGTGGAAATTAGTATGTATGCAGTACAAATAATTTATTTTTGCTTACTTTCTTCTTTACAAAATTCACACAAACATAGTTATCTATATGCTTAGCAAAAAAAAAAAACTCCACCTAGAATTTATAATATGAATATATGCAATACATATGTTTTTGAGTATCTTCTATGTGCTGGGTCTTGTCTGGGTGCTTTACAAAAAAATACCATGGTAGGAATAAGAACAGGGTACTCAGAGATACCACCTCACACCTGTCAGAATGGCTAAAATTAACAAGTCAGGAAACGACAGATGTTGGCGGGGATGTGGAGAAAGGGGAACCCTCCTACACTGTTGGTGGGAATGCAAGCTGGTGCAGCCACTCTGGAAAACAGTATGGAGGTTCCTCAAACAGTTGAAAATAGAGCTACCATACGATCCAGCAACTGCACTACTGGGTATTTAACACAAAGATACAAATGTAGGGATCCGAAGGGGTACGTGCACCCCAATGTTTATAGCAGCAATGTCCACAATAGCCAAACTGTGGAAAGAGCCAAGATGTCCATCGACAGATGAATGGATAAAGAAGATGTGGTATATATACACAATGGAATATTATGCAGCCATCAAAAGGAATGAGATCTTGCCATTTGCAACGACGTGGATGGAACTGGAGGGTGTTATGCTGAGTGAAATAAGTCAATCAGAGAAAGACATGTATCATATGACCTCACTGATATGAGGAATTCTTAATCTCAGGAAACAAACTGAGGGTTGCTGGAGTGGTGGGGGGTGGGAGGGATTGTGTGGCTGGGTGACAGACATTGGGGAGGGTATGTGCTATGGTGAGCACTGTGAATTGTACAAGACTGTTGAATCACGGATCTGTACTTCTGAAACAAATAATGCAATATATGTTAAGAAAAAAAAAGAAGAAGATAGCAGAAGGGGAAGAATGAAGGGGAGTAAGTCAGAGGGGGAGACAAACCATGAGAGACGATGGACTCTGAAAAACAAACTGAGGGTTCTAGAGGGGAGGGGGGTGGGGGGATGGGTTAGCCTGGTGATGGGTATTAAAGAGGGCACATTCTGCGTGGAGCACTGGGTGTTACGCACAAACAATGAATCATGGAACACTACATCAAAAACTAATGATGTAATGTATGGTGATTAACATAACAATAAAAATTATTTTAAAAAAATAAATAAGTAATTGTATAGATAAAAATAAAAAAGAACAGAGTACTCAGAGCATACAGGAATGATGCACAGGCTTCCAGGGAAGGTGACTGCTTCCTGGAAGTAAAAACATCAAAATGGAAATAGAGAGGATAAAGAGACCAGAGGTGTCAATGACATTCTGCGCAGAGGAAATAGCACATAGAAAGGTTCAGAAAAAAATAGAACATAGCTCTTCATAGAACCAAGTAGGTCAACATGGATGAACTACACAGCAGTATATAAGGTGGAGATTTAGGGGAAGGAAAGAGAGGAAGTGATGAGGTTAAACACAAACAGGAACCATGTCAGCAAGGGCTCTGTATGCCCATAAAGGCAAGAAGAGCTTGAATCCTAAAGGGAAAGGAAATTGCTAGTGGTTCTCAGCAGGGTGGTGAATTGATGAGGTCCACCCGTGCACTGCCTGAGTGCAGTCCTTCCCCAGCACCTTCCACCCTCCCCACTCCCAGATCCCTGTTGCAGCCTCTCCTAGGGTTTCCCTGCCTCTGCTTTACCTCTACCCCAGTGATTCTTCTGAAGCATGAATCTGATCAAGCCTATCTCCTATTCAAAACTAATTGGTGGTCTCAGGATAAAATCTATGTGGTTACTGTTACATATCAGGCAGTTTATGTTCTAACTTTTGCCCAAGCTTATTTCTTAACCCTCTTCCCAAACATTCTCTGCTCTGCTCTTCCTTACTTTTCTCTCAACTCATCATGTTCTTTTCACAGCATGTTCTTTGCACAAGAGCCAAGAACATTTTACCTACTTTTTGTTGCCTTTGCCTGACCTCTTCGTCTGCACGAGGTGCCCTACAGCAAAACACACATTACACCCAAAGAGAAGATTTTGATATGGCGATTTGTACTAAGTGTCTGTTACTAATGTTATGATTACAAAAAAAAAAAAAAAGAATAGATGATCTTGATACTTGAATTCTCGCAGGAAAACGGCCAAGCTCATGAATCCCAATGAAGAAGGCTGAGTAGGGTGTGGTGCCATCTTAATTTTCCACACTGAGTCACAACTTAACCCCTCACTGCTTTCTCTTTCCCCTCGAGCTCTACTGTGTTCCTCCTGATACTTCTAGGATTTAATAAGAAGCAACAGTGGAGTGCCTGGGTGGCTCAGTCAGTTAAGCCACCAACTCTTGGTTTAGGTTCAGGTCATGATCTCGCAGTTGTGAGATTGAGCCCTGAGTTGGACTCTGTGCTGGGCATGGAGCCTACTTGAGATTCTCTCTCTGTCCCCTTCTGCCCCTCTTCCAGCTTGTGTGTGCTCTCTCTCTCGCAAAAAAAAAAAAAAAAAAAAAAAAGCAACAGCAAGAATGGGGAAAAAAGGGATATTTATATATAATCTTACCCAAAGAACAAATTTCTGTTAGTTGTAGTTTAAGCTTTTTTTCTTTCTGACATTCTCTTGCAGGTTTCCCCCAGGCAGCCTAGACAGGCAAAAGAATGGCATTTAGCAATATTTCTACAAATTACTCAACACAGGCATTGTAGAATCCTGACTTATTAAAAAACAGTGTTCCTTTTCTTGGTCTCTAATAGTGTATGTGGGTTTTGTTGTTTGAGATTTCTGGATATTCAGGGTGGGGGTTGAGGGACATGAAGGGAAGGAAGGATATGACTCCTTTTTAATCCAGTGATTCACATAAAGCATAACTGTCCACTTAATTTGCTATAATTTTCTCAACTGTAGAAAAGGAATAAAAACATTGAAATGTCTTTTGGGTGAAGGGGCTCAAGTTAATTTTTGCAAAATACTTTGAAGCTGGACACTTATCATTATCTTCCAAAAATGTGAATTAAAATATGTCCTCCCCACAAATAAGTTCATGGTATAATTCCCTAAGAAGTTACCTAACAATAAAAGTGGGTTGTGCTGTGAAAGCCATGTAAATAATGAATTGTTAAACCAATATTACTTTCCCTGACATTCTTCTGTAGCTACTTCAGAAAATGCAGCATCAACAAAACAAGGATTAAAGCCCCTAGGAGCTCAGACTTATGCTTTAAAATTAAGGGTTGATTTTTTTTCTTCACATTTGACAAAACAAAAAGACTTTGTTTTGCAGCCTGGGCTCTGGACCTACACACTGAACAATACCCACCATTCTCTTCAAGCCTTGAAAGTGACAGTGACCTCTCGCGCCTCCAGCTCAGCCATGCCCCCTGCTACTGTGGAAGCCTTTGTGGAAAGAGATAGCACCCATTTTCCCCAGCCTGTGATGATTTATGCAAATGTGAGAAAAGGGATTTATCCCATTCTTAATGCCACTGTTACTGCTACAATTGAGCCAGAGGCTGCCGATCCTATTGCTCTGGACCTTTTTGACAATGGAGCAGGTAACAAGGAATGTCATGTCATTTTTCATGCTCTCAAGAGCTGTTGTTGTGTTATGATGCTGCAGTATCAATCTTAAGCTTACCTGTAAAAGTCCTTCAATTCAATTATTTTTCTCATCGAATCTTTTGAGATTCTCGAGTCCTCAAGAGAGTCACTGACATACTGAGTAGCTACAGGTCACATCTGCACAAGGAAAGAGAATGGGAAGAGTCTCCTTGAGTTTCCTCAGTGTAGCTGTGGGTGAACAAAAGGGTGGGAGGAAGTAGCTTGACACCTACGTCTTTATTTGGCCAGTGACACTAGCAACTCACTGAGGTCACACAGAACAGGCTTTTATGTCCTTGTGACATGCCCATATTCCTCTAAGATTCACCAGCTATATTATCCACTGAAATAATAAGATTGGACAATTAAAATAGCAAATGAAAACCCAAGAAGTAAGATGCAGTAGTGGTCTCCTCAGGCCCAGTAGTGAAGAGAAAATTGGAAACTGAACTTGTGACCTGGGAGATAACCCCAGACTATTCTTTAGCCAAGTAGCAGGGTTGATAAGAGGGAAGAGCCAGTGCATTTACATGTATGATTTGCTCACAAGATGACCAGGCCAGCAAGTCTAGTGAATCATGACAGAGATTTTCCCTCCATGGGGAAAACAAAGTAAAAGAAAACAAAACCCTACTTCAAGCGCTCATTCTATACATTCTACATCATACCTCACAGACAGCATAGCATCAGGCCAGGAAATAGCAGCTCCTAGACTCTTTCTGACTAACTTTTTGTCTTAAAAACAAACTCTTTTCTTGTTTTATCTTTTCTGTTCTGTTCTTTCCCTAAACTACATTCTCAGAAGGACAACAGGCTTCAAAATCTATGTGGGCAGCCACAAGTGTTTGATCTACTAATAAAACCATACTCCTGCACTCAGGTGTTTTTCAAAGATAATTATTTTTCAAGAGTCTTAGGTTTGGCAACCCGTTAGCATCTTGCCATGGCAATCTTGTATGACATTTATGAAACAAAAGTTCATTCAAAGGATTTTAGTTCAAATCTACCTCAGAGGGACACCAGAGAAGTCCTCTCATTTTGTCTATTGGAATGGATCCAAATGAACGTCTCATGCTCTGATTGCTTATCCATGGCTACACCTTTTAGTTTCTGTATATAGTCTAAAAATGTACTTTCCAGATGCTTCCCCTTTGCTTCAGCCTATGGGCTGGCCTGGAGAATAGATCCTGTTCTCTTAGGAGAGATCACCTGAGTCAGCTCAACAGCTTTTATATTTGTTCCCTGGAACCATTTTATTTATTTGATGTCTAAATTTATACTCTAGGGGTGCCTGGTGGCTCAGTCGGTTAAGCGTCAGACTCTTGATTGTGGCTCAGGTCGTGATCTCAGGGTCATGAGATTGAGCCCAGCGTTGGGCTCTGCATTGGGCATGGAGCCTGCTTAAGATTCTCTCTCTCCCTCTGCCCCTCCCCCTGCTCACATTCTGTCTCTCTTTCTCTCTCAAAAAAAAAAAAAAATTATACTCTAATGAAAGAAACAATGGAAAGTATTGCTTAAGCACCAAAGTGTAAATGTAGGGTTTGTTTTTCCCCCCAATATTTAACACACATGTAAATAGCTAACACTTATTTTTATAATGGAAGCAGTATTTATCCACTACCAAATTCATGAACAATAATAAAATGTACACTTATGAAGTCCTTTATAATTTAAAATGTGCTTTCTCATGAACACTGAGATAATCAACACAACAGCCCTGTGAGATAAGTTTTCCCCATTTTATAGATGAGAAAACTGAGGCTCAGAGAGATGTTTCACAGCTACTGAGTGGTGGATCCAGACCTTAAGGACCAAGTCCAATGAACCCCACGCTAGTGTTCTTTCCCATTTCTTTCTAACTCAGGGATTAAAAGAGGTGGGGGTAGTAACTGTGGCACAGAGAGATTTTCCTTTATCATTTCTTAACAAATAGATCTGATTAATCAGTAAACCTCTAAATACCAAGATTTTATTTCTTTCCAATAGATGAAAAATTTCTAGACCTACTATGATAATAAGTTGCTCCGCACTTTTTATTTTAATTCAATATACTCCTACTTTTCTCATGTTAAGGAGCAGTCCTGCCTCTGCAGTGGGGATTTGAGAGCACTTTAGTGGTGATACAGTGCTAGGGTCCAGGGCTGAGTATGTGGTGTGAACTAACTCGAGGAAAGGACAAGCCATTTGCCCAGGGTGGCCACCTGCACTTGAAGAGTGAATGTGTTCTGCACTTGGGCTAAGCTATACCTCCCACTGCTACCTTGGAGTCTGGGCCTCCCCACCATTCAGTTGGACTTGGTTTGGAATTGAACTGCTCTCCAAGGAAAGAAGTCTAGCGCTGGCCAAGCTTTCTAAATGCTTCCTGAAGCAAAGCACAGTGGATGGAACCAAAGCCTGTCAAACCCCATTCAGCAAACCCCTCAGAATCTAGAACAACAGTTCCATGTTACCTTCTAATGAGGAAATTAAATAATTTCACACTACTTTATCAACTGCCAGATTTTTTTTTCATCAGGGCTGCAGGATGTTTATAAATCCCTTGAAATTATATGAAATGTGTATATGTGCATCTATATTTATTTCCTGGAACAGAATATCTTTTATCTCAAAAGAGTCTGTAACCATAAACAAAAAGAATATGCTTGATTTCCATGAAAAATTAGTCTTATTTTCAATGATAAGAAGGAGAGCTCTAAAGGTGGTTATTATATGCTTTATGAGCACTGAAGCACAACTCATTCACCTTCAGAAAATAATTTTTCGGAGGTTAAGGAATCACAGGGAGAAGTTAAGGAGCCATTGGATTTTAATATTAAAAGTAGCTATGACCACGATTGGATTTGCTAAAATGGGAAGAAGGAAGGGAGCAAAGCTTATTATTTAATGATTTAATTAAATATTAGTAATCAACTGTGATGACAAGTGGTGACATTGACCTTTCTTTTTATATATGCAGGTGCTGATATTATAAAAAATGATGGAATTTACTCGAGATATTTTTTCTCCTTTGCTGTAAATGGCAGATATAGCTTGAAAGTGCATGTCAGTCACTCCCCCAGCATAAGCGGCCTAGCCTACTCTATTCCAGGGAGTCGTGCTATGTATGTACCAGGTTATATAGCGAATGGTAAGAATCATGAGCACTGTTATGTAACATCATTTAACATATATATCACTGGTCTGTGTGTGTGTGTGAGAGAGAGAGAGAAGAGTAAGAGAGAGATAGAATTTCAAAACCCTTTATGCTTAAGTCAATGTATAATTTGTGCTATCTCTTCAATCCTCAGTGGTTCAAGGTAGTCAATCAGGAAGGCAATAGATAATGCCCACAGATATTCCACGGATATTTGTTCATTTTAGTCATTATTTTGAACTCTTTCTTGTGGCTGTTTCATCAGAATTACTAACAGTTAAAGAGATTTGTTGAGTTTTTTCTCATTTATAGCTCCTGTATTTCCTCTATAGAGGGTTAGGCAAGAAAAACAGGCAAAAGTAGTTAGCAGTTGAAAGAAGGAAGCAAACAGCCCAAACAATCCACACAAAAAATGAGTTCCTGAATAAATATGAGTTTGGATGTTACAGACAACTGAGTGATTCCTGAAGATGTCCTGTCTTCCTTCAAGAGAAAAGCACCAAATAAATAGAAGATACGCGTCTTTTCGTAACACCATTATTATCGTTCCCAAAGGGAAGCAGTGGTTAAAGTGTAACAGAAAACAAAAATATGCTATAATCATTTTAAACAATCTCAAAAAACATTTCTAAACATTATTTCCAAAACTGCAGAATCTTTATGAATACTTTTCATGAACTTTAGCAGCTATAATTAATCATAACTGTTTCATAACATGATTCTATATTTTTGGTCTTTATGTACTTTTAAGTAGAAAATAATCAAGATGTTCCACTGAATTTGCGTCTCCTGATAATTTTAGCTTTTCCTAAAACATAATTTACTCTCCTATGTATTTACTCTGGGTTACTTCAAAACCAGTGTAAATCAAATTGCAAGGTAACACAGTTTTATTGCATAGATATGATTTCACATCCAGCTATAACAGTTATAAATAAATATTCCTTCTTTCATTTATACCTCAAACATTTTTGAAGGCTTACTAGGTGACAGGCTTAGTCCTAGGAACTTGGGATAGCAGGTAGAATAAGACTTGATTCCTATTGAGGAACTCGAAGGCTACTGTCTTGTCTAGTATCTTTCTAAAATCCATGAGTTTAAAGGATACACATTATCAGCATCTGGTATACAGTGAGATTAGAAAAGTAATATTCAACTGTCCTTTCATCTGTGTATTTTGTAGAGGCTCTTAGCAGCATAGAAAGAAAAAGCTAGGTTTCCCTAGGCATGTCTACTACATATAACATTCACTTTATCAGCTCACTTTTAGAAGACCACCTTGAGCACACACTTCATTAAATAATGGGAGCTGCTCTATTTTCATGCCACCAAATCCCCAGACACAGCAGTGTCTGCACCCTTCTCCTCTCCAAAGGCCAGTGTCTCTACAGGATCTGCTCTGGATCCCATCCAGAGGCCTTGAGAGCTCACCCTTGCATGGTCCCACTCTACCGACCCCTCTGAGCAGCATTCAAGCATGATTTATCATCCCATATTTTTAAAAAATTCTATTGTTGGTCTCCCTTCAGATACTGTCCACCTCCCTGTCATCGACTTCCTTGACATTAGTCTAAACCTGCTGCCTGCACTTTGACACCTCCAGTTTACGACTCCGTTCGCCACAATCTGACTTCCACCCAAACCCCCCAAAACCGGAATGGCTCTGGCCCTAGTCACCAGTGACCAATTCTGCTATTAAATCCAAAGAATATATGTCAGTCCTCAGCAGTGTCTGAAACAGCTGATTGATTTTGCCTTTGTCATCTCCTGGCTTCTACAATTACCTCTTATGTTCTGGAATCGTTTTTTTGGGGGGGTGGGGTCAGGCTCCTTTTCTGGCTCCTCCTTTTCTATCAAGCCTCTAAGTGTTGGCAATTCTCAGAGCTCAGGCCTAACCTTCTTACTCTACCATCTGAGCCACTCTGCCTGGGTTTGAAACCTCGCTCCTCCATGTACTGCTAGATGTACGACTTTGGGCAAGTTACTTAGTTTCTGTTTGCTTCAGTTGCATCATCTTGAAAAAAGGGGGGGAGGGTTATAACTGTACCTTCCTTATAGCATTCCTAGGAAAATTAAGCAGCTGATACATGTAAGATACTTAAATAAGTACCTGGCAAGTAGTGAGCCAGGCACTCAATAAATGCTATTTATCATTACCGTTGAAATTGTTATTAGGTAACCTCACTAACCCATATGGCTTTAATAATATCTATATGCCTATAACTTCCCAATTCATAAGTTCAAAAATATTAAATCTAGATAAAAACCTCTTTTTTGGTTTTTATGTCTAACTGGCTCCTTGTCATCTTCAATTAAATGTTATAAAGGAATCACAAACCTTGTAACTTACATTTTCAGTCTTCTTCCCTTTAGCCTGCTTCTCCTCCCAAGTTGCTCATTTTAGAAACCTGGGAGCTGTTTCTTCTTCTTTTCTCTTTTTTTCTTCCTACCAACTTTCCTTTACCGTTCCATACTCAAACCTGTCACCAGCTTTTATTGATTTTATCTCCCAATCACATCTCAAACCGCCTACTTCGGCCCTCCTCCCCACTGCTGTCACCCAGCCCACCCTGCCATGTCCCCGTGTGGACTGTTGCAGTGACTGTCTTCATGGCCCACTGCTTGCTGTGCTAGGACCCATTCTTTAATGAGAGCAGCCACAGTGACCTGTGAGGAAGTACACGTGATCATGTCACTGCCCTGCTTCCCCACAGCTCATAAGATTAAACTCTAAAATCATTAGAGTGGCCTGCAAGGCCCTCTAGGAGCTTCTCTCTCTGATCTTATCTCCAACTATTCTCGTCCTTGGTTTAATTAAATTTTTCTAATTTGCAGGGCTCTTTAGGACCTCAGAGTTTACACAACCTGTTCCCTCTGCCTGAGATATTATTACCTCCACTCTGCCTGGCTGACTTCTACTCACCCTTTAGGATGCCTTTAAACATTATTTCCTTGATACCACTACAAATTATGTATCTGTGTTATTTTTCTTCACAGCACCCTGCCCTTTTTCCTTCTTATGTTTATCATGACTTATAAATATAGTTTTATTGGTATGACTATAAATCCCAAGAGGAATACTCTTTTATCTGTGATTACTGCCTTCAAAATATTTATTTAGTGAAAGGATGGATGAATGAATGAATGAACGAACAAACAAATGAATGAATTGTGGAATAAACAAACTCAGTTATTCTAAAGATGTAGTAAAGAAAAAAAGGTTTTATAATGTCTCCCCAGAGTCTCTCAAAAACAAGCTACTCAGAAGATTGTCATTTGTGGTTTTGGCCGTTCTTTTCTTGGTCACAGGCAACATTCAGATGAATGCCCCAAGAAAATCCGCGGGCAGGAGTGAGGAGGAGCCAAAGTGGGGCTTTAGCCGAGTAAGTTCAGGAGGCTCCTTTTCCGTGCTAGGAGTTCCAGCCGGCCCCCATCCTGACGTGTTTCCACCATGCAAGATTACTGACCTGCATGCTGTCAAAGTGGAAGAGGAGGTGACTCTATTTTGGACAGCACCTGGAGAAGACTATGATCAAGGCCATGGTAGGTTTCTTGCTTCACTACCTGTGTTTCTACAAGGTGGCATTTCCAATAATTATGTCAGGGGTTAGCTGGGTAAAAATAGCTTTGGGGGCTTTGAGCTGACAAAGCTGCAGAGGATTGTTATGAAAAGCTTTGAGTTGTTGATGGGGCCTTATATGCTGGAGGTAGAATGGGAGCTTGTCAGCTCCCCCAGAATTGAGAAGGCCCTGGTAAACGAACTGACACTGATCATCTAGAAATCTTGATTGGAAACATAAATACCACATGCAAGAGTAGTCTAGTCTACAGAAGGGTTCTGCATTACAGAGCATGGGCTTCCAAATACTAGAGGTATTTAGTTTTCTGAAGATTAGATAGTGGATAGTGAATTCAAAGATTTACAAGTCAGGGTTAGGGGAATAATTCCCATAAGTCATGCAAAACTTGGTGCATTTTCCACCCCGGCTTGTGGCCATCACTTTCGTTAGGGAGACTAGACCCAGTTTCATTATGTGGGCTTCCTTATCCTTGTGTGGGTGGACACTGATGAAGTTCTTTCTTAACCTTCCCTTTTCTTTTTTTTTTTTTAATTTTTTTATTGTTATGTTAATCACCATATATTACATCATTAGTTTTTGGTGCAGTGTTCCATGATTCATTGTTTGTTCATAACACCCAGTGCTCCATGCAGAACGTGCCCTCCTCAATACCCATCACCAGGCTAACCCATCCCCCTACCCCCCTCCCCTCTAGAACCCTCAGTTTGTTTTTCAGAGTCCATCATCTCTCATGGTTCGTCTCCCCCTCTGACATACTCCCCTTTTCTTCCTCTCCTGTTATCTTCTTCTTTTTCTTTTTTCTTAAAATATGTTGCGTTATTTGTTTCAGAAGTACAGATCTGTGATTCAACAGTCTTGCACAATTCACAGCGCTCACCATAGCACATACCCTCCCCAATGTCTATTACCCAGCCACCCCATCCCTCCCACCCCCAACCACTCCAGTAACACTCAGTTTCTTTCCTGAGATTAAGAATTCCTCATATCAGTGAGGTCATGTGATACATGTCTTTCTCTGATTGACTTATTTCACTCAGCATAACACCCTCCAGTTCCATCCACGTCGTTGCAAATGGCAAGATCTCATTCCTTTTGATGGCTGCATAATATTCCATTGTGTATATATACCACTTCTTCTTTATCCATTCATCTGTCGATGGGCATCTTGGCTCTTTCCACAGTTTGGCTATGGTGGACATTGCTGCTATAAACATTGGGGTACACGTACCCCTTCGGGTCCCTACATTTGTATCTTTGTGGTAAATACCCACTAGTGCAATTGCTGGATCTAACGGTAGCTCTAATTTCAACTGTTTGAGGAACCTCCATACTGTTTTCCAGAGTGGTTGCACCAACTTGCATTCCCACCAACAGTGTAGGAGGGTTCCCCTTTCTCCACATCCCCGCCAACATCTGTCGTTTCCTGACTTGTTAATTTTAGCCATTCTGACTGGTGTGAGGTGGTATCTCACTGAGGTTTTGATTTGGATTTCCCTGATGCCGAGCGATGTTGAGCACTTTTTCATGTGTCTGCTGGCCATTTGGATGTCTTCTTTGGAAAAATGTCTGTTCATGTCTTCTGCCCATTTCTTGATTGGATTATTTGTTCTTTGGGTGTTGAGTTTGATAAGTTCTTTATAGATTTTGGATACTAGCCCTTTATCTGATATGTTATTTGCAAATATCTTCTCCCATTCTGTCGGTTGTTTTTTGGTTTTGTTGACTGTTTTTTTTTGCTGTGCAAAAGCTTTTTATCTTGATGAAATCCCAATAGTTCATTTTTGCCCTTGCTTCCCTTGCCTTTGGCGATGTTTCTAGGAAAATGTTGCTGCGGCTGAGGTCGAAGAGGTTGCTGCCTGTCTTCTCCTCTAGGATTTTGATGGACTCCTGTCTCATATTGAGGTCTTTCAACAATTTGGAGTCTATTTTTGTGTGTGGTGTAAGGAAATGGTCCAGTTTCATTCTTCTGCATGTGGCTGTCCAATTTTCCCAACACCATTTGTTGAAGAAACTGTCTTTTTTTCTATTGGACATTCTTTCCTCATTGTCAAAGATTAGTTGACCATAGAGTTGAGGGTCCATTTCTGGGCTCTCGATTCTGTTCCACTGATCTATGTGCATGTTTTTGTGCCAGTACCATACTGTCTTGATGATGACAGCTTTGTAATAGAGCTGGAAGTCCGGA
Organism: Eumetopias jubatus; assembly: GCF_037043125.1. Taxonomy (NCBI): domain Eukaryota; kingdom Metazoa; phylum Chordata; class Mammalia; order Carnivora; family Otariidae; genus Eumetopias; species Eumetopias jubatus. Next base: position 34,985,245 of record NW_028274810.1, on the reverse strand, counting down.
ATTGTGATGCCGCCAGCTTTGCTTTTCTTTTTCAACATTCCTCTGGCTATTCGGGGTCTCTTCTGGTTCCATACAAATTTTAGGATTATTTGTTCCATTTCTTTGAAAAAAGTGGATGGTATTTTGATGGGGATTGCATTGAATGTGTAGATTGCTCTAGGTAGCATTGACATCTTCACAATGTTTGTTCTTCCAATCCATGAGCATGGAACGTTTTTCCATTTCTTTGTGTCTTCCTCAATTTCTTTCCTGAGTATTTTATAGTTTTCTGAGTACAGATCCTTTGCCTCTTTAGTTAGATTTATTCCTAGGTATCTTAGGGTTTTGGGTGCAATTGTAAATGGGATTGACTCCTTAATTTCTCTCTCTTCTGTCTTGTTGTTGGTGTAGAGGAATGCCACTGATTTCTGTGCATTGATTTTATATCCTGCCACGTGACTGAATTCCTGTATGAGTTCTAGCAGTTTTGGGGTGGAGTCTTTTGGGTTTTCCACATAAAGTATCATATCATCTGCAAAGAGTGAGAGTTTGACTTCCTCTTTGCCGATTTGGATGCCTTTGATTTCTTTTTCTTGTCTGATTGCTGTGGCTAGGACTTCTAATACTATGTTGAATAGCAGTGGTGATAGTGGACATCCCTGCCGTGTTCCTGACTTTAGGGGGAAAGCTCTCAGCTTTTCCCCATTTGGAATGATATTCGCTGTAAGTTTTTCATAGATGGCTTTTATGATATTGAGGTATGTACCCTCTATGCCTATACTCTGAAGAGTTTTGATCAAGAAAGGATGCAGTACTTTGTCAAATGCTTTTTCTGCATCTGCTGAGAGGATCATATGATTCTTGTTCTTTCTTTTGTTAATGTATTGTATCACGTTGATTGATTTGCGGATGTTAAACCAACCTTGCAGCCCAGGGATAAATCCCACTTGGTCATAGTGAATAATCCTTTTAATGTACTCTTGGATCCTATTGGCTAGTATTTTGGTGAGAATTTTTGCATCCATGTTCATCAAGGATATTGGTCTGTAATTCTCCTTTTTGATGGGGTCTTTGGTTTTGGGATCAAGGTAATGGTGGCCTCATAAAATGAAATTGGAAGTTTTCCTTCCATTTCTATTTTTTGGAATAGTTTCAGGAGAATAGGTATTAATTCTTCTTGAAATGTTTGGTAGAATTCCCCTGGGAAGCCATCTGGCCCTGGGCTTTTGTTTCTTGGGAGATTTTTGATGACTGCTTCAATTTCCTTAGTGGTTATAGGTCCGTTCAGGTTTTCTATTTCTTCCTGGTTCACATTTGGTAGTTGATACATCGCTAGGAATGCATCCATTTCTTCCAGGTTATCTAATTTGCTGGCATAGAGTTGCTCATAATATGTGCTTATAATTGTTTGTAGGTCTTTGGTGTTGGTTGTGATCTCTCCTCTTTTACTCATGATTTTGTTGATTTGGGTCATTTCTCTTTTCTTTTTGATAAGTCTGGCCAGGGGTTTATCAATCTTGTTAATTCTTTCAAAGAACCAGCTCCTAGTTTCGTTGATCTGTTCTGTTCTTTTGGTTTCTATTTCTTTGGTTTCTGCTCTGATCTTTATTATTTCTCTTCTCCTGCTGGGTTTAGACTTTATTTGCTGTTTTTTCTCTAGCTCCTTTACGTATAGCGTTAGGTTGTATATTTGAGACCTTTCTTGGTTCTTGAGAAAGGCTTGTATTGCTATATACTTTCCTCTTAGGACTGCCTTTGCTGCATCCCAAAGATTTTGAACAGCTGTGTTTTCCTTTTCATTTGTTTCCATGAATTTTTTTAATTCTTCTTTAATTTCCTGGTTGACCCATTCATTCTTTAATAGGATGCTCTCTAGCCTCCATATATTTGAGTTCTTTCCGACTTTCCTCTTGTGATTGAGTTCTAGTTTCAAAGCATTGTGGTCTGAAAATATGCAGGGAATAATCCCAATCTTTTGGTATTGGTGGAGAACTGATTTGTGACCTAGGATGTGATCTATTCTGGAGAATGTTACATGGGCACTAGAGAAGAATGTGTATTCCATTGCTTTGAGATGGAATGTTCTGAATATGTCTGTGAAGTCCATTTGGTCCAGTGTTTCATTTAAAGTCTTTATTTCCTTGTTGATCTTTTGCTTAGATGATCTGTCCATTTCAGCCAGGGGGTTGTTAAAGTCCCCCACTATTATTGTATTTTTGTCAATGTGTTTCTTTGCTTTTGTTATTAATTGCCTTATATACTTGGCTGCTCCCATGTTCGGGGCATAGATATTTACAATTGTTAGATCTTCTTGCTGGATAGACCTTTTAAGTAGGATACAGTGTCCTTCCTCATCTCTTATTACAGTCTTTGTTTTAAAATCTAATTTGTCTGATATAAGGATTGCCACCCCAGCTTTCTTTTGGTGTCCATTAGCATGGTAAATGGTTTTCCACCCCCTCACTTTCAATGTGGGGGTGTCTTTGGGTCTAAAATGAGTCTCTTGCCGACAGCATGTCGATGGGTCTTGTTTTTTAATCCATTCTGATAGCCTGTGTCTTTTGTTTGGGGCATTTAGCCCATTGACATTCAGGGTAACTATTGAAAGATAGGAATTTAGTGCCATTGTATTGCCTGTAAGGTGACTGTTACTGTATATTGTCTGTGTTCCTTTCTGGTCTATGCTGCTTTTAGGCTCTCTCTTTGCTTAGAGGACCCCTTTCATATATTTCTTGTACGGCTGGTTTCGTATTTGCAAATTCCTTTAGTTTTTGTTTGTCCTGGAAACTTTTTATCTCTCCTTCTAATTTCAATGACGGCCTAGCTGGATATAGTATTCTTGGCTGCATATTTTTCTCATTTAGTGCTCTGGATATATCATGCCAGTCCTTTCTGGCCTGCCAGGTCTCTGTGGATAGGTCCTTTGCCAATCTAATGTTTCTACCATTGTAGGTTACAGATCTCTTCTCCCGAGCTGCTTTCAGGATTTTCTCTTTGTCTCTGAGACTCGTAAGTTTTACTATTAGATGTCGGGGTATTGACCTATTTTTATTGATTTTGAGAGGGGTTCTCTGTGCCTCCTGGATTTTGATGCCCGTTTCCTTCCCCACATTAGGGAAGTTCTCTGCTATAATTTGCTCCAATATACCTTCTGCCCCTCTCTCTCTTTCTTCTTCTTCTGGGATCCCAATTATTCTAATGTTGTTTTGTCTTATCGTATCGCTTATCTCTCGAATTCTGCCCTCGTGATCCAGTAGTTGTTTATCTCTCTTTTTCTCAGCTTCTTTATTTTCCATCATTTGGTCTTCTATATCGCTGATTCTCTCTTCTGCCTCATTTATCCTAGCAGTTAGTGCCCCCATTTTTATTGCACCTCATTAATAGCCTTTTTGATTTTGACTTGGTTAAACTTTAGTTCTTTTATTTCTCCAGGAAGGGTTTCTCTAATCACTTCCATGCTTTTTTCAAGCCCAGCTAGTATCTTTAAAATCATGATTCTGAACTCTACGTCCAACATCGTACTAATGTCTGTATTGAGTAGGTCCCTGGCAGATGGTACTACCTCTTGTTCTTTTTGCTGAGATGATTTTTTTCATCTTGTCATTTTGTCCAGAGGAGAATAGATGAATGAGAGAACAAAATGCTAACAGGTTAACAACGTCCCCAGCAAATATACTCTAAACAAATCAGAAAAGACCTGAAACCAGGGGAAAAGAAAGGGAAAGAAAGAAAAAAGAAAGAGAAAAAAAAAAGAAAAAGATAAAAACAAACAAAAACAGAACAAAACAAAGAAAACAGAATATGATCAAATATGATCAGGCTGGTGCATAGATCAGTGCCACACACTAGATTTTGGGTGTATTTTAGTCTGTTAGAAGAAAGTGCCTCCTAAAATTTTAAAGAAAGAAAGACATATATGTACAAAATAAGGGTTGATACAATGAAGGGATGGAAGATGACTGTAAAGATGAAAATTATAAAAAATTTTAAAAAAGGAATTGATAAGAAGGTGTTTGAAAAAAGAAAGAAGAGGATGAAAAAAGAAAGAAAGGAAAAAAAAGGGGGAGAGAATGTGATCAGGCAGGAGACTAGAACAAAGCCATACACTAGAGATTTAGGGTATATTTTTATCTGTTAGAAGAAACTGTATCTCAAAATTTTAAAGAGAGAACAACTTATATATATATATGCCAAAAATAAGGGTAACTACTATGAAGGGATAGAATATGACTCTAAAAATGAAAAATAAAAAAATTCTTTTTAAAAAACGGATTGATAAGAGATGTTGGTTGAAAAAAGGAAAAAGAAAAATTCAAAAAGACAGTTAAAAAAATTAACCTTGAAAGACTAATGAATCATGGGAAAAAAGCCATGAAATCTATGCGCAGTATTCCCCTAGTGCAGGAGTTCTCCTTGATCGGTAAACTTGGTCTTGGCTGGCTGTTCGTGCTGATCTTCTTGGGGAGGGGCCTGTTGCCGTGGTTCCCAAATGTCTTTGCCGGAGGTGGAATTGCGCCGCCCTTCTCGGTCCGGGCTAAGCAATCTGCTCAAGTTTGCTCTCAGGAGCTTTTGTTCCCTGCAAGCTTTCCTACAGCTTTGGAGGAGGAGAGTGAAAATGATGACCTCCCAATCTCCGCCCGGGAGAAGCTGAGAACTCGGGGCCCAGCTCCTCAGTGCGCCCCCAGAGAAAAGCAGCCAGTCACTCCCGCCTCCCCAGTCTCCGGCCGCACTCCGTGCTCACCCGGCCTGTGACCGAGTGTTTCTATCTCTGGCACCCGACCCCGTGTGGAGTCTCCAAACCCAGCAGATCCCTGCGGTGCGCTCCCGCGCCGCTCCTCCCAGGGGAGGAAGGGGAGTCTCCCCGTATCTGCCGCTTGTTGGGTCCCTGCTGGAGGAGCAGTGGCCCGACTGTGCCGCGGATCACAGTTTATGGCCACCCCGAGCTGAGAGCCCGCGCCTTGGCTCCGTCTCTGCAGCCGCTTCCCCGCTCCGATACCCGGGAGCTCTGCTGCACTCAGGCACCCCCGGTCTTTCTGTGACCCCGACGGTCCTGCGACCACACTGTCCCGCGAGGGTTCCACCCCCCGCTTAGCCACTGGAGCGATGTCCCTCCGTGGAGTCGACTTCTCAAAGTTCCGATTTTGTGCTCCGCGGCTCTATCACTTGCCAGAAGCGGCCGACGGAGGCCCCCTCCCCCGCCGTCTATCCTCCCAAATATCGCCTCGGATTCACTTCTCCGCACGTCCTACCTTCCAGAAAGTGGTCGCTTTTCTGTTCAGAGAGTTGTTGCTATTCTTTTCTTCGATCTCCTGTTGAGTTCGTAGGTGTTCAGAATGGTTTGATCCCTATCCAGCTGAATTCCTGAGACCAGACGAAATCCAGGTCTCCTACCCCTCCGCCATCTTGCTCCCTTCTAAAATCTATCCCTTCTTGTCAGAGAAGAAGTGAAATACTTCACACTCTGAATTAAGGATTCTCCTGATTTAAAGATTGGAGATGTGCAATGATTAAAACTCTGGGATGGAGATGTCCTTTGTATAAAGGAAAAAACTGTAACTTACATGTCAGGAAAAAATTATTCCCACTCTGGCTTTAAGTCCAGCTGTTTGACCTTTGGCCAGTTGCTTAGCTTCCATTGGCCTCCGTTTCCTTATATGGAAAATAGGACTACAAATATTTATTTCATAAGGTATCGTAAAGAAATGAAGTGACATATATAAAATCAGAGAGGGAAGAAAAAGTATTCCAAGTTTCCTGGGCTACTGGTTTGTGTTGTTACTGCCTTCTCTAGCTTTTTATTTAAGAGTTAAGGAGCCACAAATTCTCCCATCTGTATTTAAAGGTAAGAGTGGTGCCACCTAGTGGCGCCTAGTGAGAACTGTGTTCTCACTCCCTCAGTGCCTCAGAAGCACCCAGTGTGCTGAAAGAGACAAATGACAGCTCAGGTTCCCATTACTACTGGAAAACTATTCCTTTGAAGAACCCTAGGAATTTCAACTACACTGCTGAAGTATAAGAGTAGAAAGAAAGTATGCAGTGTTAGTGGTTATTAATAGCTTGAAAAGAAGAGATACAACCATATGGGACTTTAGAATTGGTATCACAGACGGCCTTAATCAAGGGAATAGAGACATCTTCATGCAACTTCACTGATGAGAGGAATGATTGAAGTAGATCTGGCTTGTTATAATATCAAAACCATAAACTACAAAAGATAAGTGGAGAGGATGCCTGGATGTGTATTAAGTTGCTGAAATTATTGTTATAACTGATTTGATGACTCAGTAATGGCAAAATTGACCAATTAGTCATGAATAGACCAACTAGCAAATAGGTACCTGTTTAATCCATAAACATGTGCTTTCAGTGCCTATTTTTTCCCCACAAATTATTGTCTAAAAGGCGTTGTCCTCACCTCTATGGCCAGAGTTAAAAATAATGGGGGCATGTCTCTGGCTTTACAATTATTAAAAATGTGACTATTCTTAAGAACCTTGTTAGCAATAAGTGAATATCTCATATATGGACAAGCATATCAGTATTTATCCAGATGGCAGCTCTTTACTATACACAATATCCTAGAAAAGATGACCAATTATGTGGAATAAACAAAATATTATCAGATCACCATTATGTATACAGGCTAGGCATTACGGAAATGGGTTACTTCCTTGGGTTTTCATTAAAATTCTGGGGTAAAATAATTGCTAAAACTGAGTACCAAGCATGTTCTGCATCTCCTTTGTATTTTTTTTTTTTTTTTTTAGAAATTAGGGACACTTGGGTGGCTCAGTCTGTTAAGCGTCCACCTTCGGCTCAGGTCATGATCCCAGGGTCCTGGGATGGAGCCCCGCATCGGGCTCCTTGCTCAGCAGGGAGCCTGCTTCTCCCTCTGCCTGCACTCCCCCTGTTTGTGCTCTCTCTCTCTTTCTCTGTCTCTCTGACAAATAAATAAATAAAATATTTTTAAAAAGAAATTAAAGTGAAAATATATTTACTAAGCTACCATTAATGCCCAGCACAGCACTAAACATTATATAAGCATAATTTAAGATGGTCATTGCACTCCAAGAATTTATAATTGCATACTGAGTAAAAAAGGCATAAAATGGTCAAAACCCACAGTTTAACACAATGCCATTCGTATGGTTTGGAAGCCACAGAAATTAAAAGGGTGTAGAGATCAGTGTGTGTGGGAGCAGAGAAGTCAGGTTCTTACAGCAGGGGCCTGGGCAGAGCCTTTGGAGGGGGGCCAGACTCCAAAAAGCACCAATATTGTACCTCCTTCCCTGCACTGACTACCTTCCTCACGTGCCGAACAGCCTGACTTTCACACTCTTCCTCTGACATCGTTTCATCATGTTCTTATACAACCATTGTGACAACTTACTATCTTTAAAAGTTGTTGAAAATGTGCTGCTTCTGAAGAAGCTGTTCAGTGACAGCAACTGTTCTTCTCATGACCCCCTCCTCTAACCCTCAGTTATACTATAAAGCTGGAAGAACACTGTTTTAAATAATCAATTGCCTTTTTGATAAATTTTAAAGAGAAAAAAATGACCCTTTTTTGTAACCCATATAGTCACCATTTCTAGTCTTCTTCCTTCCTGTAGTTCTGAATTTTTATCTATCATCATTTACCTTGTATTTCAGGTCTTCAGGTGAAATTCTCTCAGGATTCAATTATGTGAAAATGTGTTCATTTCACCCTAAGTTTTAAAGTACATTTTCACTAGATATAAAATTCCAGGGCAATAGATTTTTCTTTCAGTATTTTAAATATGTTATTTCATTATATTATGGTCCCAATTTTTTTTCTGATGAGAAGTCAGCTATCATTCTTACTATTATTCTCCTAAGTATAGAGTGTCTTTCTTTCCCTTTGGCTGATTTAAATTGTTTTATCTTTGGTGTTCAACAAATTGACCGTGATGTGCCTAAGAGTGGTTTTCCTGATACATATTCTGTTTGTGGATTGCTGAGTTTCCTGGATCTGTATTCTTTTTTACCAGACTTGGAATATTTCCAGCTAATATGTCTTCAAAAAATTTCTATTCTGTTCTTTTTCTTCTTTTCTTCCTGGCTAATATTGATATGATATGATATGATTATATTACATATTACATTATACATTATATTATACCCACATACACTAAATGGATATGTCAGTATATCAGAAAGATCACTGAAATTCTGTTCAATTTTTCTCTTTTGTCCTGAGTGCTACAGTTTGATTTTTATGGACTTGTCTTCAAGCTTATTGTTTTTTTCTTCTGTTGTGTCCAATCTGCTATTAATCTTCTCAAATGAATTTTTTATTCTGTTTTTTTGCAATTCTAGAATTTTTATTTTCTTCTTTTTTTAAGTTTCCATGTCTCTCCTCAAATTCCCATCTCTTCATTCACTATATACAACTTATCCTGTTGACTTTTAACATATGCATTGTGGTTATTTTATTTTATTTTTTTAAGATTTTATTTACTTATTTGACAGAGAAAGAGAGAGAGAGAGCACAAACAGCTGGAGCGATAAGCAGAGAGAGAGGGAGAAGCAGTCTCCCTGCCTGATGTGGGGCTTAATCCCAGGACCCTGGGATCATGACCTCAGCTGAAGGCAGACACTTAATCAACTGTGCTACTCAGGCACTCCTCATCATGGTTATTTTAAAGTCTTTGGCTATTAATTTCAAATCTCAGTCATTTGTGACTCATTTTATTTCCTGATATTTTTCTTGACTATATATTACATTTTCTACTTCTCTGCATGTCTAGGGATTTTTTTTTAATTGTATATTGGGCATGTGGTAGTAAATTATAGACTCTGTTATATTCTTCTGAAGAGTTTTGAAAACTTTTCTTTCTTTTTCTTTTTCCTTTCCTTTTCTTTCTTTTCTTTTCTTTCTTTCCTTTCTTTCTTTTTCTTTTTTTCTTTCTTTCTTTCTTTTCTTTCCTTCCTTCCTTCTTTCTTTTCCCTTGAGAGAGAGAGAGAGAGAGAGAGAGAGAGCACATGAGAGTGGGGGGAGGGGCAGAGGGAGAAACAGGCTCCCCGCTGAGCAGATAGCCCAACGAGGGACTTGATCCAAGGACCCTGAGATCATGACCTGACCCAAAGGCAGATGCTCAACTGACTGAGGTAACCAGGCACCCCCAGAGTTTTGAAATTTTTTTTAATACATAGCTTGGTTCACCTTGAATTTGAGGGGGCTTGGTTTTACTTTTGACTAGGGTTCGTCTATTTCAGTTTTGCTCTTAATCCAGGGCACATCCCTTAATTCTGAAACCCAATCTTTATTCTTAAAGCAAGGCTCTTTCAGTGTTTTAGTGGCTACCTTCAGATATTTACCATGATCCTCTAACTTGACAAGACTCACACTCCAAACTCTATACCCTTGGTGAGCATTAGCATAAAACTCTGCTCAGTTTTTCAGGCTTCTAGTTGCTGTTTGTCCCTTAAGCTCTTAATGTTTCACCCATACATGAATAATTGGAAGTCTTCCAGTGGTTTGAAAAAAGTTAATGCATAGATTTGGGGCTGGTCCTTCTTTGGCTCCCTCAACTTTTAGCTACTCGGGCAATCCCATACTCAGTCTTCTGATTTCTCAGATCCAGAAGGTAGCTGGCTTTCCATTCCAGCTATCATATCTGTACAGGAGAGGGAAGTGCTTTAAGAGGAAAAGCTAGGGGTGCCTGCGTGGCTCAGTCATTAAGCATCTGCCTTCGGCTCAGGTCATGGTCCCAGGGTCCTGTGATCGAGCCCTACATCGGGTTCCCTGCTCAGTGGGAAGCCTGCTTCTCCCTCTCCCACTCCCCCTGCTTGTGTTCCCTCTCTCACTGTGTCTCTCTCTGTCAAATAAATAAATAAAATCTTTTTAAAAAAGTAAGAGGAAAAGCTGTACAAACATGAATCATTCCTACTCTGATTTCCTTCTTTTAAGGATTGTAATGCCTCTGGTTTCTGCCTATTTTTATCTGAATCCAGTGCTTCAATAGCTTTGTGGGTTTTTTGTTGTTTTGTTTTTTGCTTTCTTCAGAGTTCATACATGTTATCTTCTGGAGAGTTAGTCTAAGCCATGTAGCCATTACCAGAACTCAGAACTAAACTTTTACCTTTGACTTAAGTAACACATATTTTTGTCACTTAACATTTATGCTTATGTCTTACCTAAGAGGATATTTTCCATGTAAAAGTTTTTCATTTTATGTACTTAATTTTTTTGTTTATAGCTTCTGAATTTTGAGTCTTAATTAGAAGGGCCTTTCCTACTTCAAGGCTATACTGGAATTTATCTATTGTTTCCTACTAAGTACTTAATATTTTAATTTTTTACATCAAACTTTTTGATCATTGTGGAGTTTATCTTGAAAAAAATGTTTGTGATATGGATCCAGTTTTATTTTTTACATCATTTTATCCAATTGTCACATCATTTATCAAGAAATTTGTATTTTCCCCCATTAATTTGAATTCTACTTCTATCATATACCAAATTCCTGGATGTATTGTGACCTGTTTTTAGGTATTAATTTATTCATGCAGCAGTACTGCAATTTTTAGTTATAGAAGCATTACAGTGTTTTTATATCTGATAGGTTTAGTCCTTCCACATTGCTATTTTTTAGTCTTTATATGGCCAAGCTTGATTATTTATTTTCCATTTAAGCTTTCCAGTAAGCTTGTTAAAATAGAAACTAGAGGCACTTTTAATAGAATCATGTAAAATTTATAAAATAACTTAGGGAAAAATGACATCTTTATTATGCTGAATCTTCCTATTCAAAAAACAGTAAGTTTTTCCTCTTGTCCAGGTTTCAATATGAGTTCTTATATAGTGTTTTAAAGTTTTGATCATATGCAATTTTTTGTTATGTTTATTTCTAGGTATTTTGACTTTTTGTTGCTATTCTCATTGGTCATTTCTAATAAACTAGAAAACCTCCCCAAGGGACTTAACCTTTCCATTTGTATTTTTTAATTTCAGCTAACAGCTATGAAATAAGAATCAGTAAAAGTTTACAGAATATTCAAGATGACTTTAACAATGCCATTTTAGTGAATACATCAAAGCTAAATCCTCAGCAAGCTGGTACCAAGGAGGTATTTACATTCTCACCAAAGCTTTTCACAAATGGACCTGACCACCAACCTGATGGAGAGACACAAGAAAGCCACAGAATTTATGTGGCAATACGAGCAATAGATAGGAACTCCTTAAAGTCTGCTGTATCTAACATTGCCCAAGCATCTCTGTTTATTCCCCCAAATTCTGTTCCTATACTTGTCAGAGACAATCTTATATTGAAAGGAGTTTTGACAGCAGTGGGTTTGATAGGAATCATTTGCCTCACTATAGTTGTAACACACTGTATTTTAAACAGGAAAAAGAGAGCAGACAAGAAAAAGAATGGAACAAAATTAATATGAGCAAATGTACAGGGTACCTTCCTACTTAGATATAAGATCCATGGCCTTTACACTTTACAAAAACATACCAATAAAGTCAAATTAACATCAGAACTATTAAAAATGCTTTTGAGTTTTTGTATAATACAGATCAGATTTTTACATGGTACACAGACAAAAAAATCTTTTATAATACTCATTTTTGGAAGGAAGTTAGGAAACCCTTAAGCTTTGGTTATGGACAAAATAATAAAAATTATTCTCCAAGATAATTTCTTTAAAAGCAAAGCAAGGGCAAGGTTGAACCAGAGTCAAGAAAAGCTTGTTTTATTGTAGAGGAAAAATAGCCCCAGATAGAGGAAAGGAGGTTGGTATAACTGTCTATATGAATTGATTGTTTAGTTACTTTGATTAATTTTTATTTCCCCTTATGTTTTCAGAATAGGTTGCTTTTTTATGACTAAAGATCAAGCTGCATTTTATATATGAAGCCCCTATTGTAAAGTTCTTCACCTCTTGCCATTTGGTTAACTATACTACAGATCAAATCTCACTACTAGTGCTCAAAGAGATCTTTGTTCACTGTGAGAGTTAGCATTAAAATGTGGGTATTATCCTTGTCCCCTGACATTAGTTTTGTAACAGAGGTCTACTGAATTTATTGCATATGAGATTATATTCTCATCAAAGTAGCTTTCTAAGTTATTGCCTTGGGTGTTATTCAAAAACAATGGTTATAACTCTCATAAGGCTTTAAGTAAAGAACGAAAGACACAGTTCTGAGTTTATTTTAATACATACACAGGCTATATAATTTTATTTGATTTCAACCAAAGAAGAGGCCATGGAGGACCCAGGCAGGAGGGAGAAACTGACCTTTGGAAATGATTAACTGATACTATCTTTTGTTTAAAGAAGATTCTGGGAATCCTTTCTCCATCAAAGGTTATTTACCTATGGGGGTGGGGGATGACTAGAGTGAAGCACAGTTCACAAGGAAATAAAAATCATCTTTCATCTAATTTTACTATCCTTATTTTTTAAAGATTATTCAGCAATAGAATAATTTGCCTTGTATATTAGAGAACTTTAAACTTTATTGGATAAATATAAATAATGTGGGATAGACCTATTTTAAAATCAGGACCAATTAAGAATGAAAATTTGATTAAATTCTGGAGAAGCAGGGAGGGAATTGTGGGAAGTTGGGACAAGAGGAAAGAGAAAGAAGCTTAGAGCCTGAGTCAGAGACTCAGTGAGTGCTGAGGAGTAAAATGACCAGCAAATCTCTGTACCCAGGGTGCCTCCTTGCATCTTAGACTACATCCCAGGTCTGACCTGTTATGTTCTAAGTCTCACAGTGCCTAAATTTTTGCTGATGCAGATTTCAAGTCCCTAGGCAGTCAGTCCCTCCTCCCTCTATTGCCATTATGCCTGCTACCCTGGGATTTGCTTCTCTGTATCTTCAATGAGCTGAGATGGGGTGTGGTGGGTTTTAAGCCTTTGAATGTTTTCCTCATTTTATAGATATGTGCTGGTTAACAGCAGAGGTATATAGGAGTAGAGCCAGGTTCTCATACTACTCCTTCACTCCTGTTTATTTAAGAAGGTGTGGGAAGATAGTGGGGATTATGCCTAGAAATATTTAGCTCTTTTAAGGCTCATGTCCCCAGACTGAAGTTATGCCCTAGAACAGGAACAAAACTGAAATAGATCTGCTCTGACAAAGCCTAAAACCAAGTCTCCACAGAATCAAGCTTATTTACCAATAATTAAACTACTGCTACAACATAACTCAGAAAAACAAAACACATACAGAGTCTCTACAAAACATCATGCAGTATCTAATAAAAAATCAACAGACATGCCAACAAGCAGGAAATGTGTCCCATAATTGATAAGAATAAAAATCCATCAACAGAAGATGCAAAATTGATCCAGATTTGGAATTAGCAGACGATAAGCTGGCAATACTATTATAAATATGGTAAAGAAATTATAGGAAATGATAGGTATAACTAATGAATAGAGAAGAAATTTCAGGAAAGATGCCAAAATTCTTTAAAAAGAAGCAAATGAAATTACTAAAACAGAAAAATACAATGTATAAAAGAAGATTTTTGTAATGGATTAACAACAGACTGGTACTACAGAAGAAAGGATCAGATGACTTGAAGACAGGAAAACAGAAATCGTGCAAACTGAAGCATTTCATTTTTAAAAAATGAAAAAGTCAAAATGACCTGTGGAACATTATCAAGTAGTTTAACATACATATAAATGAGTCCCAGAAGTAGAAGGAGGAAAAGTGGAGCACAAAAATATTCAAAGAAATATTAGTTGACGTTTTCCTAATTTGACTTAAACTATCAACCCATGGGTCTAAGATGCTCAGTAAACCTAACATAGGATCTATGCAAAGAAAATAACACCTCAGTATATCATAGGAATAATGACGGATTACTCATCAGAAACAACCGAGGCCAGAAGACAACAAAATGACATCTTTGAGTGCCAAAAGAAAAATCTGTCAATACATAACTCTATATTGAGCAAAAATACCTTTCAAAATGAAGGCAGATAAATAAAAGTTGAAATCATGTTCACCAGCAAGAAATACCAAAGTAATTTCTTTAATCTAAATGAAAATGATATCCGGTGAAAATACAGAGCTACAGTATGGAATGAAGATCACTAGAAATTATAAAATGGTAAATGTAATATATTTTGGTTTTCTTTACTTTCAATTCCTTTAAAAGGCAATTAACTGTTTAAAGTAAAAATAAAAATGTATTATTTTATTAATAACATAATTCAGTAAGATATATGACAGCAAGAGCAGAACAGACAGGTGACAGATGGACTTATACTGTTAAAAGATACTTATATTACACTTAAAGTTGTATATTCAAGTAGACTGGGATAAATTAAGGATGCATTTATAAACCCCTTGCCACCCATTAATAATAGAGAAATATATATCTAAAAAGCTAATAAACGGGATAAAATGGAACACTAAAACTAACCAGTTAACACAAAACAGGTAAAGTAGAATAAAGGAACACAGAACAGAGGGAAATAACAGAAAGCAAATAGGAAGATGGTAGACTTAAAGCCAGCTAAATTAATAATTATATTAAATATAAATGGACTAAACACTTCAACTAAAAAGCAGAGATTTTCAGACTTGATTAAAAAAAGCAGGCTCAACTATATGGAATTTACAACAGGTGCATTTTAAATATAAAGACATAGAAGTAAAAAATGACACAAGGAAATGGTATATTATGCAAATGCTAAGTATAAGATAGCTGGTGTTAATATATTACTATAAGACAAAACAGGCCTTGAGAAAGGAGAGAAAAGAGTATTGTTTTATAATGATAAAAAAGAAATTCACTAAGAAGATATAGCAATCCTACATGTGCATGTACCTATTAACAGAGCTTCAAAATACCAGAAACAAAAATTGGCAAAACTAAGGGAGAAACAGACAAACCAACAATCAACCTTGGAGATATAAATCTTTCACTGTCAAAAATTGTGGCAACTAGATCGAAAAACTCAATAAGAATGGAACATTATTCAACAATGGAATAAGAATTTGAATAACTTTATAAACTAATTTAACCTTGATATTTATAAAACACTGCAACCAACTAGTGCACAGTACACATTCTTTTTAAGTACTCATGTAAGAGTTACCAAATGAGATCATGAGCTAGGCCATAAAACATATCCCAGAATATAGAGTCCAGAAACAGACCTACACACATATGGTCAATAGATTTTCTACAAAGGCATGTGGGGAAGGCAAATGGGGGAAGGCAACTCAATGGATAAAGGAGAGTTCTTTTCAATAAATGATGTTGGAATAACTAAACATATGTTTGGGAAAATAATTTTACTCCTACCTTTTATAAAAATATGAATTCATGATAAATCATAGATATAAAAATGAATTAAGATATAAATTTCTAGAAAAAATATAATGTCTTCACAACTATAGTGTAGAAAGATTTCTTAGAACAGAGAAAACAGTAAGCATAAAAGAAAAAAATAAGTTGGACTGCATCAAAACTAAATATTTGTGCTCATGAAAGGACACAGTTAATAATGAAAAGGCAAGCTAGAGTGGAAGAAATATTCACAACGCATATATCTGACAAAGAAGTCTTATCTAGAATATGTACAAATTGTTATAAATAAAATATATAATATTTTATAAATTATAAATAATATATTAAAAATACTGTTATAAATCAGTAATAAAAAGGTAAAGAACCCAATAAAAATGGGCAAAAGATTTAAACAGACACTTGACAAAAAGGATATATAAATGGCCAATAAGCACATACAGAGAAAGGCTATCAACACCATCAGTTATCAACAGATGAAAATAATAAATATGAAATACCTCTTCATTCCCACCAGAACAACTAAAGAATAAAGATTGACAATAAGAAATGTCAACAAAGATATGGAGCAACTGGAAGTTTCCTACATTGGTGAGTGTGCAACCATTTTGGAATACTGCTTAGCAGTTTCTTAAAAGCTATGCATATATCTAACCTTTGACTCAGCAATTCCACTTCCAAAGAGATGAAAAGATGTCCACCAAAAGACTTCCTCAAGAATTTTTATAGCCACTTTAGGGGCGCCTGGGTGACTCAGCCAGGCGTTTGCCTTCAGCTCAGTTCATGATCCCAGGATCCTGGGATGGAGCCCCATGTCAGGCTCCTGGCTCACTGGGGAGTCTGCTTCTCCTCCTCCCTCTGCTGCTCCCACTACTTGTGCTCTCTCTCTGTCAAATAGATAGATAAAGTCTTAAAAAAAAAAAGAATTTTTATAGCCACTTTATTCATAATAACCCCAAACAAGAAACAAGTTTCTGTTAACAGAATGGATAAAACAAATGCTATTTGCATGACTTCACAAGGGAATACCATTCAGCAGCAAAAAGAAACAAACAACTGATACATGCAACAATGTACATGAATCTCAAAAGCATTATCTTGAGCTAAAGAAGTCAGACTCAAAGGAACACACATTGTATGATTCCACTTTAAAAAGTTCAAGAACAATAATATTCTCAGGACATAGAAATCTAATAGCGGTTGGTTGTCTCAGAGCAGAAGTGTTGGAGTTGACTGGAAGGGGCACAAGGAGGCTTTCCGAAGCAATGAAATTTTATATATATTGGATTGGGATGGTGGTTTATGTGGGTGTATACATTTGTCAGCATTCATTTATCTGTGTGCATTTGATTTGTGCATTTTATTGTATATAAATTTTACCTCAAAAGAAACAATATGAATGAATTTATATCCTTACTTTTATAGCAATGGTTCTCAACCAGAGGTGATTTTACCCTTTCAGGGGATACTTGGCAGTATCTGTCGACATTTTTTATTTCACAGGCAAGGGACTTCTCTAGTGAGTAGAGGCCAGGGATGCTGCTAAATAACCTACAATGCATAGGACAGCCCCAACAACAAAGAATTACTCAGCCAAAAATGTCAATAGTTCCAAGATTGAGAAACCTTGCTTTATAGAGGGGAAGTGAAAGCAGTCATTTGTAAGGATATTTGATACATTAATATAAGAAAAAGTGGCCTTAGTGAAGGGGAAAGGGGACACAAAACTGTGAGGCAGATTTAAGTGAGGTTGAGAAGACAAGAATGAAGAGAAAAAATATTTTAAATAAAATAAAGAGGGTCCATGTTAGAGGATCCAGATTCAAAATGCTGATAGAAAATCTAATTGATGAAAAAATTAAAAAGGGGGAATGAATATAAAGTTGGGGGATGGTGCATTACATATTAAGATCTGTGTGATGATTTATGAATTTAAAATACAGGGAAATGAGGAATAGAAGCAGAGGGAAAGTCAGATGAGAAGTGGGCTCTGATGAAATGAGAATCTGATCTACTGTGTATCTTAGGATGTAGAAAAAGCACAGATCAAGCACAAAGAGAGAGACAAAATAACATGAAAGTTAAGGGTACTGCTTATAGAGTACGTGATGATAGAGAAGCACTCAAGGATACAGAAACACGTGCTCATCTCCATGGAGGTAATTAGAGACTGACTCCAAAGCTCAAACGGAATGCCTCCCTCCATAAATCCCTCTTGCACTTAGAATATCTAACTCTTATCAGCAAGATAGTTCCTGGGTTGGGTGGAGAGTGACCCAGATGGTGGCCAATTTTATTCCCCACTCTCTTATCTACAGGCTAAGAGTCTTATCAAAAATGCTGCTTTCCGAGAACAACTGCCTCAAGGGCACAAGAAAGAGGAAGCTATCCAGGGCAGTGGGCAATTGCTTTCTACCTCCCTGGCTCATGGAGCAGAAGCAATATAAATTAACAAGTGTCCAAAAGGAACTTTTCTAAAATTGACATGATCGCACTTCATACCAATGTAGGAAAGAAGCAAAAACATGAAGAAGATAAAAGGAAAAAAAGAGAGTGGAATACAAAAATAAAGAAAAAAATGAGAAATTTAGGGTAGAGAAGACAGGACTCTTGTGTCAACATGTTAGGATTTTAAAATAATGGTCTTTAATGCAAATTTTTTATTTTTATGTATAAATTTTTCCAATTAAAAAAGTAATACATGCTATTATAAAAATACAGATGGTTAAGTAGGATATGATAAGTAAAACAGATGTGAAATAAACAAGCTTACTTATTTATTCCTTTATTAAAGGACATTTGAGTAATTCAGTTTCTTGCTATTTTAAAGTAGGCTTTAAGGAACAAATTATATTACCCTTGTACATATAATCTTATGTACCTGTGTGAGTATATCTGTAGGGTAAATTCCTAGGAGTGGAATTGCTATGTTAAAAGACATACACACATAAATTTTGGTGAACATTTCCCTTCAAAGCATTTGTACCAATTTTTCTACCATCAATAGTGTATGAATGCCTGTTTCTTAATGGCCATTATTAAAAGAGGTAATGAACTGGGAGGTGGAAGCAGGAGTCATATTGGGGTACTACATGGCAAACAGCTTAAAACTGACGCTGAAGTATCCATGTCCTTAAAACATATCCTAGTCATTCTTGATACAATCTAATATAAAGCCCCAACTTTCTCCAACTTGTTGGTTTCTCTCCTATCTCTCCCCATAAAGCTAAGGTTCGGGTAAGTGGAAGAGAAGGGGAAGTATATTATTTGTTTGTTAAACACGGTTTTTTGTTTGTTTGTTTGTTTATTAAATGTTTGTTTTTGTTTTTATTTTATTTTTTTGTTTATTAAATAAGTTCTATGTGCCAGGCATTGTGCTGGCTGTGTTGTGTTTATTTTGCTTTACTTTTTCAATATTTAAATACCAGTATACCACAGCTAATGTCATAAAAAAAGTAGATTTGATGCAAGAAATAAAATTAGAGAAAATATAGGTACTTTAGAAAAGACATTTTATAATGACAATGATATGACAATCCTAAATTTGTATTCAGCAAATAACATAGCTTTAAAATACATAAAGCAAAAGTTGACAGAATGAAAAAAACAGAAAGAAGAAAAAAAAGAAATAAATTCACAATCATAGTTGGAGATCTTAGCACAACTCTATCAGTAACTGAAAGAACAAACAGACAAGAAATTGATAAGAATAAAGAAGATCTGAATAATGTGATTAACCAACTTGGCCTAATAAATATAGAACACTATTCTTAACAACTACAGCATGCCCATTTTTCTCAAAAGCACATGGTCTATCAAAATAGATCATAAACTGATTCAAAAAGCAAGTCTCAACAAATTTCAAAGTATTTAAATTTTAGAGTATGTTTTCTGATTATAGTGAAATTAAACTAGAAATCTATAATAACTTAAAGTATCCCTAAATGTCTGGGAAATTAAGCAACATACTTCTATATGGCTCATATGTTAAAAAAAGAACTTGAAAGTTAGAAAATACTTCGAACTGAATGATAATTAAAATGTGACATATCAAAATTTCTTACATGACGAAGGTAAAGCAATAGTCAAAAGGAATTTTAAGGAAGAAGTAACATCTGTTTCAGGCACACTGTTCCAGAGAATAGAAAAAAAGAGGAAATTCTTTCCAACTCATATTTTGATACTAATACCTGGTAAGAACATTACAAGAAAGGAAAAGTACAGACCAATCTTTCTCATGAATGTAGATGCAAAAATCCTAAACAAAGTATTAGCAAATTGAAAAGGATACTATATCATGATCAAATAGAATTTATGCTAGAAATGTAATGTTGATTTAACATTGAAAAATCAGAGTAAGTCACCACACTACCAGAACAAAGAAGAAAAATCACACAATCATCTCAAAAAAAAAAAAAGTATTTGATAAAATTCTGGGACGCCTGGGTGTCTTAGTCAGTTAAACATCTGCCTTTGGCTCATGTCATGATCCCAAGGGATTGAATCCCCCATCCCGCTCCTTGCTCAGTGGGGAGCCTGCTTCTCCTTCTGCCTGCTCTGCCTGCCACTCTCCCTGCCTGTGCTCCCTCTCCCTCTGACAAATAAATAAATAAAATCTTTAAAAACAAAAAAATGTTTTAAAAAGCATTTGATAAAATTCAACACTTATTCCTAACTTAAAAAAAGAAAACTCAGAGCCAACTAGGACTAGAAGGAGACTTTCTTAATCTGATAAAAGTATCTACAAAGTATCTCTAGATAATAGCATACTTAATGGTGAAATATAGAATGCTTTTCCACTCAGGATTGGGAACAAGAAAAAAGATATCCATTCTGTCCACCTGTATTCAACATTATACTGGAAATCCTAGCAAGTATAATAAGTGAAAGAAACAAAAGACATAAGGTTGGAAAGGAAGAAGTAAACAGTTTATTATTATTCACAGATGGCATAATTATATCCATACAAAATCCAAAAGAATCTAGAAACTACTAAAAATAATAGGAATTTAGCAAACTCCCTGAATATAAGGTCAGTACATAAAAACCTATTACATTTCTATATACCAGCAATAAACAATTAGGAAATAAAAATTGATAAAAATATCATTTATAATAGGACCCCTCCCCCCCAAAACAAGAAGGAAATCTAATGAAAGATCTCTACCCTGAATATGGTAAGACATAGTTGAGATCA
Source organism: Eumetopias jubatus (assembly GCF_037043125.1). Taxonomy (NCBI): domain Eukaryota; kingdom Metazoa; phylum Chordata; class Mammalia; order Carnivora; family Otariidae; genus Eumetopias; species Eumetopias jubatus. Next base: position 34,964,752 of record NW_028274810.1, on the reverse strand, counting down.
ATTAAATAAAACCCCAAATGAGATAAATCATGTCCATGGATTGAAAGACTCAGTATTATAAAAGTGTCAACTCTCCCCAAACTGATACGCAAATTCCATGCAATCCTATCAAACCCAGCAGATTTTTTTTTTTGGTGGAATTGAAAAGCTGATCCTAAATATTATATTGAAATGCAAAGGACTTAAAACATCCCCAAATAATCTTGAAGAAAAACAAATCTGGAGTGATACCAGATGTCAAGACATACAAAGCAGCAATAATTAAGACTCCATGCCACTGAGGTAAGGAGAGTCACACAGACTGATGAAACAGAAAAGAGTCCAGAAACAGACCCGCACATTTGCAGCCACCTCATTCACAACAAAAGCACAACTGCAATTCAGTGGGAGAAAGTATGGTCTTTTCAATAAATGGTCTGGGCCTATTGGCCATCCATAAAGGAAAACAAAACAAAACAAAAATCTTGAATCTTACCTTACACTATGTACAAAAAACAACTTGAGATAGATCACAGACCTAAATATGAAAGGCAGAACAATACAGCAGAACAGAATACCGTTTATTTTCATGAACTTGAAAAAGCTGTCCTAAGTATGATGCAAAAAACACTACCTGTAAAAAAAAGATTAGACTCCCTCTGCCTGCCGCTCCCCCTGCTGTGTGCTCTCTCTCTCTCTCTGACAAATAAATAAATAAATAAATAATCTTTAAAAAAAATAAAAATTGGGCAAAAAGACTTGAACAGGCACTTTACAACAGAGGACATCCAAATGACCAAAAGTATATGAAAAGGTGCTTAACAACATTAGTCATCAGGGAACATGCAAATTAAAACCACAGTACAATATGATTACATTCCCACTAGAGTAGCTAAAATCATAAGGACTGACAGTACTGCATACTGGTAGAAATGTGCAACAACCAGTGAAACCACTTCGAAAAGTGTTTAGCAGATCAACTAAATAAAGCTGGACATATGTATTACCCAGTACTCAGCAATTCCACTCTTGGTATACACCCAGCTGAAATCAATGCTTATAGTTTTATTTACAACAGTCCCAAACAGGAAATAACCCAAATGTTCATCAACAGCAGCTGGTGAGCAAATTGTGCTATATTCTTAAAATGGAATACAATGGATAAAGAACATACTCCTGCTACATGCAACATGGCTGAATTTCACTCGGCTAATGTTATGTGAAAGTAGCCAGATACAAGAGGATGTACTGTGTATTTCTATTTATATGAAGTTCAAAAACAGGTATAATTGATCTATGTGGCAATGGAGATCAAAAAAATAGTGATGATCATTTGGGGGTTTCTGACTAGAAGGGAACACAAAGAGACTTCTGTGATGCTGGAAATACTTTACACCTTTGGCAAAAGTTTGCCACTCAGGTGTTAACTCCCTGCACCTCTGGTTTGTGTCATCGGGCCCATCTGGGCTGCCTCTACAAAACCAGATCCCACCTGCCATCGTACAATGCTTTTTTTGAGCCAAAGCCTCTGTGAATCTGTTTCGACTGAACTTGGACACCAGAGAGAGAGGAGCTGCCACTCCTGTTCAGTAGAGGCCATGCTAAACTAGGCCCTCTCTTTGGGGAGGCAGAGAAGATGAGACAAAAATGAGGAGATGAGGCAGTCATAGCAGCAGCATGGACTCTCCACTGAGCAAGCAGCCAAGGCCCCGTCAGCAAGGAAGGCCAGGCAAATGTGGGGAAGCCCCTAAATTGGGTTGGTCACAGTTTTGTCATAGACAACTGCAGAAGCCACAATCCAAAGGGCAGCGCAGCTAAGGGCTCAGATCCTTCAGGAATGAAGGCTCTGGTTATACCAATAGGCAAACAAACAATACAGATCAGCCAAAATGCTGGCTAAAAGTGAGGGAAACCGGTGATAAAGGAAGGAGATAAATATCTATAATGGCTGTGAAAATTAATATAGGGCAACATCAATAAAGTGGTATCAGGAGGATAGGAGGGGAGGCTAGAAGGGGGAACCATACCATTCAACATCAATTACAGGAAGAATTGTCAGTTAGAGACCCCAACAGAGAATCATGAAAAGGAAAGAACCATCTGTTACAGGTCTCAACCGGGAAAGATGTACATGGCTTCTCCTACGAGAAATCAACTATCCCTACAACTCAGCCAACTTCCCCAATGGATGGACTTGCCTTCAAAACAACTTTTCCCAATTTCCTCAGATAATGTTTCCTTCCTTTTTTTTTTTTTTGAGTTGCCATACCTTGCGTGCCCCAAATTATAATTCTCTGTTACTCCTGAATAAACCCATTTTTGCTGGCAAAAGAACTGACTTTTATTTTAGGATTAACATGGTCTTGAGACCAGCTCTAGCAGCAGACTTGAATGTATTTCAGTGAGTCTCTTGCTTTAGGTATTTTGAGATTGCAATTGGCCACCACTTTGAAGGAGTTCTATGAATGACTGAACTTGCACCTCCTTTGAAAGAAAAAGCAAAACAGTTTGTGCTCACACACAAAAAATGTAAACTTTATAATGCTGGAGCTAAATATTATGGAAGAACAAGAGTGGATCTGAGCAGTTGAAGGGGTAAATTGTGTTGGATTAATCTTACGGAACCCCCTTAGATTTTCTCAGCCCCATCTATGCACTGGACCCTCAGTTACTCACACCCCCTTAGTTCCTACCTCCTCCTTGAGGGCCCAAGTGGCTCCCCTGCCAGAGGCCAACCATGCACCCCTTGGAATGTATCTCCATAAACACAACAAGGCATGGGATCTCTCTTCCCAAGCTGCTGCTAAAGGGGCTGGACAACACAGCCAGGAAGTTCAGGGGAGCTGATCACCTATAGGAGATGAGAAGCCAAACACTTCCCCTTCCTCCTTCCCACAGACTATTCCAAGGCATGGTTTCTTTCCATAGCCCATTAGTAGGTATCCCAAATGTCAGGGCAAATACAGTGGTCGACTTTAATAACATTCCACCTTTCATTGCTTCCAGCCATCCCTATTTTCCCCTTTCCCTCACTCTCACTGCTCTGGGATTAAATTCTCCAATTATTTGCACATAAGCTTGCCTTAGGCTCTGTTTTTTAGGGAGTCCTGGAAAGACATATATAGTTGGGGGTGTGAGATGTTTTAGACATAAATTTTTATGTATAATAAATGCATACGTTTATTGAATAAACATTGAATAAGTTATTTTTGTATAAAAGTGTATTTAGATCATCTGGACAACCACTTTATAATTGAGCATTTCCACTCTACTTCATGGGACGCCTGGTTGGCTCAGTCATTAAGCGTCTGCCTTTGACTCAGGTCATGCCTGGGATCAAGCCCCGCATCAGGCTCTCTGCTCTGCGGGGAGCCTGCTTCTCCCTCTCCCACTCTACTTCAATGCTTCACTTTGGATTAAAGATTATGTACTTAAGCAGTAAGTTCTATTTATTAGCTATAAATACTAATCTAATTTTTATGAGCCAATGTCAAGGAAAGGAGGTGATCAAGGTGAATTGATTACTACAATGTGAAGGCCAAATGAAGTCACAGGATGAAGAGATATTTCAAGTAATTTGAATACAGTAAAATGGTGGACCAGTTTGAGTTTCCATCTGAGGTTCAGCAAACTTAAAAGTGTCTATGCAGTAGCTGGCAATCCATAACTCATGTTCTGAGAGATATGTACTTTCAATAAAATAATTCAGTGTTGTTAATTTTAATTATATTGACCAATGGGAGCTATGGAATAGAGAAATAGAGGTCTGATGAGGAAACTGGAGGGAGTTTGCTTTGCACGGTGATATCTAAATTTTATCTTTTCTCTCCATTATAAAATATTCAGTAATATCTATGTTGCTTTCTAATGTTTTTTGGTGCAAGTGGATTCTGTAAGGGAGTACCAAGAGGTGATGAGGCTATGTCAAGATCAATGAGGGTTACAAAAAAAAAACAAGGCCACCATGGAAGTATAACTGGGTATATGGTTTATACTTAACAAATGCTGACTGAATATGCAGAACAGTCAGGCCTCCATGGGCAGGTGAGGGTTGGAGGGTGGTGTTGGGTGGGTCAGTGTCCCTGGTTGGCAAACATTTGTAATAAGTAAACATCTTTCAATGACCAAGCTGCTTGTCACCTGTGAGTCCCTCCAGGGAACCGGATGTGGGTTCCCCACCCTCATTCCCAGCATCTGGCACAGGTGAAGGCAAGGGTAATAATCCTTTCAAAATGAAATATTTGAAAGTACACAGAATTTGAGACTAAGCTATAGTTCCTTATAGAGGAGACAAATGCAATAGTGAAAGAATTTTGGGTCAAAGGGTTAAATACTTTGATAAACCATCTCTCATAGCTTGGAAAAAATGTGTGTCTATATATTCATGTATGTATACACACACACACACACACACACACACACACACACACACACACACACACATATATATATATATATATATATATATGGGTAAAGAAGACCTCTAAAAGCATCATTCTCCAAGGAGAGAAATCAAAGTGTGATGTACAACAATGGGGTCATTTAAGAGTTCTGTTTTCTTCTTGGTCCTTTATCTCCTGGAAGGGGCCCTGAGCAATTCACTCATTCAGCTGAATAATAATGGTTATGAAGGCATTGTCATTGCAATTGACCCTAATGTGCCAGAAGATGAAACACTCATTCAACATATAAAGGTAAGTTCAAAATGGTAATTATCCATGCTTTAAAAAAAATTTAAGTGTAATGTTGTGATAGAGCAAACGTGAGTTCTCTAACTCCAGCTGTGTGATACAGGCAAATTATTTTCATATCTGAGCCTGTTTCTTCAGCTGTAAAATGGCAATAATAACACTAAACTACTAGGATTCTTGTGATAATAAATGCAGTACACATAACTCAGAGTTTGATATGTTGTTGATGCTTAATAAATGACTGGTTGCAGACGATTTCACTGAAAACTATTTAGTTTCCACTAAGGTAGGGCCAGCATCATTTGACAGAAGTTGTGAGATACGGGGAGGATAATTCCTTTGCTTGATTTTACCATTGGCTTATATCAGATTCTCCTTTTATGGTCCTAATTGTAACCCCCTTGTCTGTTATCCTAATATAGGAGCCCAGGAGGCAAATCTCTGATTTTAGAACAATCCTGACCCTTCCAATGAGAGGAAACTGTGCATTTTACCAGCCTCCATGCAAGGAACTCTCTCAGGGCTGCTGGGCAGCCTCAGCTCACTTGTTACTTCTCCTATGGGGGAAGGAAAAACTAGGGAAAAAGACTTTCTGTTCTGGCAGAGGCATCTAATTGCTGTAAGGTGGAGGGATTAGAGAGGTCATGTGCAACAGAAAACAGCTAAGAATAAGAAGGAAATGTCTTATAAAAAGGCTGTAGCACATCCAGAGGCAGTATTGTATAATGAGCAAAAGTATTAGCCTGTAAAATGGGAATAATAATGAGTACCTTCCTCATAGGACTTTGTGAGGATTCAATGTAACAATGCATGAATATAAGGGAAGTGGAGTGAAAGGTATATGGGAACGCTGTACAATTTTTGCATGTCTTCTATAAGCCTAAAATTATCTCAAAAATTAGAAAAAAAACTTCAAAAACGTATGCATAGTACCCGGTACATAGTAAGAGCTCAATAAATGGTAGGCACAGTCATCAATCACCAGTCCCACTTTTAATCCATCTAGATGGAAAGTGTTCCTCCCTCTTTTTTTTCTTCACCGTATCATTATTTTTAATGTCCAGCATTTACAACACGAGGGCCAGAGCTTTCTCCCCAACTCAAGTTTATAAATTCTCAATTGGCTTGTGAGGCCAATAGGGATACTTCTTCTTGTCTAATCTGGTTTCTGGGAAGACTTCACTCAGGTCCTCAATGGTCATCTGATCAAATGGAATTATGTTCCTCATCTTCTCCAGCTCTTTTTCATATTCCTCAATCCTGGCCTTTGAGAGAGACAAAAACTCGGCACAACTTCTCACATCTTCTTTTTCTTCAGCATCCACCTGAGCAGTATATTTATCCTCTGGCACAGGAACCTTCAGGGCATTAAACTTCTTCTCAAAGCCATCTACCAAACCAGCCTTCGCCACATCGGCCTTGTAGTAAGCCCAGTCGATAGCAGGTGGTTTCTCAGGGAGAGTAGCCAATCTGGAGGTAAGTGTCTCATGCCAGGATTTCAGGGAGTTAGCAATGGCCTTCTGGTTTCGGGGTATGATCTCCCCAAAAGCTACCCAGTCAATGGTTTTTAGAGCAAGTTTTCGCGCAGCCATCTTGAGATCCTTCACCGACCCCCAAGCATTCCTCCCTCTTAATAAAGCCAAAGGGACTGAAGCTTTTTTTCTGGGCAAAGTTCCTGAGTGTGAGCTCAGAAGTTAGTAGTGCAAGCGCTCCAACGTTCGCCCCCAAACGTTCCTTGCTCTCAGCAGAAGCAAGGCTAGAAAGATAGAGTTTGGAGAGAGAACCATCTCTATCACCAATAGCAGTTTAGGGTTGGAGAAGTGCAGCAGTTGATGGGGTGCGGGGAGCTTACCTGTTGAACTGGAAGACTATCAGGTTTACCACCAATTGGTGAAAGAGAAATTCACACCCTTTAAAATCTCTCAATATCAGAAACCTTGGGTAAGTTTTTGATTACCTCTAACTTTAAGAATAGCATGAGCAAAAATGAAGTAGCCACTTGGAGCAACAAAGTGTGGAAGAAAAATGTGGCCAGCGATGTTTCTGTCTGTGGCTGGACAGTCAGTGGGGCTCAGGAATTGCCAGAAGGAGGATACAGATGCCTTATCTCGAATGACAAAGGTCATTTGTATTTATATGGTGCTTTAGAGTTTTCAAAGTGCTTTCACCTAATATCTTTGGGGGTTTTCCTCCTGAAAAAAATGTACTTCTCACTACAATTATTAAATCAACTTTCTGGTAGAAGTCCTAAATGTGTTGGCTATAAGATAAGTTGGTTTCCACATCTTCTTTACAAAAGGAACACTGGTAAGGGCAGTAAGTGTGCTCAGTGTCCCTGAGTAGTTAATAAAACTGGTTTCCTCCCTATTTGATGTTCCAATCTACAGAGTTGAAGGAGGCCACTGTGGGCTTTGCTGCCATTCCTGGCCATCCCTCACTCTGCTTTCTGAGGGGATTTTCTCCCTCCTGCCCTTGTGGGGACAGAAGTCTCTAAGTCAGCTCTTAATACCAGCTTCAGCTGGGCCGTCCCCAACATTTTTCCACCTGCAAGACCGGCAGATGGCGCTGCAGCAGTTCTATCCACTGCACCTACACTCTACCTAGTATTAGGGAAGCAAGAGGAGCACATTCACAAGGTGAGGGAATGAGAGTCAGGGAGAAACTCACTCTCTGTGTGTCTTCTCTCTGTCACACACACACACACACACACACACACACACACACACACACACAATACACAGTTGGAGTAGTTTGGGGTCTCCTCAATGCATGGGAGCCCAGGCACCTCTTGACTTGGCACTCCTGCACAGTTACAGCTCATCATAACCACTTTGTTCATTCATTCATTTGTTCATTCATCCAACAAATATTTACAGAGCATTTACATTATGTTGGCCCCAGGAATCCAGTGATGAACAATATGCTATCCTTGTCCTTAAGGAATAACCGGCCCACCCTATAAACTGTTATCCTCAACTTTCTCCAAACCTCAGTACTTTAAATGTGTATTTGGACATGAGGTCATCTTCTCAAAACCTGGAACAGATGCTGAAGCAAAGCTCCCTAATTAATGGTTCTTTTTTTTTTTTTTTAAAGATTTTATTTATTTATTTGAGAGAGAGAGAATGAGAAATAGAGAGCACGAGAGGGAAGAGGGTCAGAGGGAGAAGCAGACTCCCTGCTGAGCAGGGAGCCCGATGTGGGACTCGATCCCGGGACTCCAGGATCATGACCTGAGCCGAAGGCAGTCGCTTAACCAACTGAGCCACCCAGGCGCCCTCCCTAATTAATGGTTCTATTAAAACATGGAAGACAAGAGCATTTCATGCTGCTTATTCTTCCGGGGGAGACTAAAAATTCACATTTCACAAGTCAAATTGTGATACAATACTTTAATGTCGGAAGGTTTATACCGACTTTTCAACTTTTTTGTGATCTTGACTCAGTGTTTTTATTTCTAAAAATGATACAATGTTAAATTCTCCTAGTGACTGTTAAAAATCTGGCTTTGGGGGAAGAAGGAAATGCAAACCATTACAAGAACTTTTTAAAAAATATCCAGGCAGCCATTATTATTATCACTATCTGAAAGGAGTGGAAACCGAGGCTGTTAGAGATAAAATAAATTCCCCAAGTTTATCCCCTTAGGAAGTGTCAGAGCAGGAGTCACTCCTGCATCGATGCATGAGTGCTGCTTCCCCATGTATGATGAACTGTTTCTGCCCCTCAGGCCAGCCCCATCAGGCACTGGAGTCTATCTAGTCACTCTGGTCTGCTCCAGCAAGGACTTTGCTCCTGCAACAATCCCTTTTTCTCTTACATTATCTGGTTTTTTTTTTTTTTTCCATTAGCGTATACATATGGTATAATAGTTCCTATTTTTAAAAAACAAATAAACAAAACAAACCCCCTTGTCCTGGGGGCGCCTGGGTGGCTCAGTCATTAAGGGTCTGCCTTCGGCTCAGATCCCAGCCCCACATGGGGCTCCCGGCTCCACAGGAAGCCTGCTTCTCCCTCTCCCACTCCCCCTGCTTGTGTTCCTGCTCTCACTGTATCTCTTCCTGTCAAATAAATAAATAAAATCTTTAAAAAAAAAACAAAAAAACCCTTGCCCTGAAGTCCTCCTTCAGCTACTTCTTCATTTCTCCATTCCTCTTTAATTTATAGAAAAACTTCTTGACCTGTTGTCTGTATTCACCGCCTCTGCTTCCTCATCTATTCTTTTGGACTCACTCATTTGGAGCTATCATCTCTATTCCACTAAAATGGATCATTCAGGTTGCTAAATCCATTGCTCAGTTCTTAGTCCTCACCATACTTGATTGCTCAGTAGTAGTAGACACCAACAAGCACTCTCTCCTTCCTGAAACATTCTCAAGCCAGTGCCTTCTGACTTCCTCCCCATGCACCTGCCACTCCCTGAGTCTCATTTGCTGGCTCCTCCTCACCACACCTCTAAATGCTGGGGGCCTCAGGGTTCAGTCTTCAGCCCTCTTTTCTCTTTTATCTATACTTGTTTGGGTGCTTTTCAGTGGTTTTGGTCCTAGTAGACCCAATGCCCCTTTGGATAATAAATCTCTTATAATACCCCCTGTACTGTCTTGGCATGAAGCAGCTCAGGGAATCTGCAGAGGCATTTATAATTTAACACCAAGGCTCTTTCATTTTAGAGAAATAAAGTTAGGTGTAACTTGAAGATAAATTAATTATGCCACTTCCTTATATTGAACACTTGGTACTATACTAATAATAAATGCTCTCATAACATTTAGTTAACCCCAAAATTATTATAGTGATATCAGCAGGGCTGAAGTACTCATTTTGAGTTTCTCTCTCAGTACTACTTGGTGTGTGACTTTGAGACCTATACTCTCTAATTGTCAGTTTCCCCCTTAAAGGTTTATTGATCCTCAAAAGAGCAAATGAAATGAAACCAATAGCTAACATTTATTTTTTTTTAAGATTTTATTTATTTATTTGACAGAGAGGGGGAGAGCACAAGCAGGGGGAGAGGCAGGCAGAGGGAGAGGGAGAAGCAGACTCCCCACCGAGCAGAAAGCCAGATGCAGGGCTTGATCCCAGGACCCTGGGACCATGATCTGAGCCAAAGGCAGTCGTTTAACCAACTGAGCCACCCAGGCACCCCAACAGCTAACATTTCATAAGCACTTGTGCTGAGTAAACATGGTCCAAAGTGTTTTCTTGCCTTCCCTTAATCCTCACAACAACTTTATGAGCTAGTCACTAGAATATTTTCCACTCTACACATGGAGAAATTGAGGTTCAGGAGGGCTTGAGGAAATTGCCTGATGTCCTAATGTAAGTGGGGGATCCAGAATTAGTGCCTGCCTCTGGGGTCTGCATTGTCAACCATTACTCTGTGACACATAACATGTGGTAAGTGCTCAGAAAAGGTTAACTATTATTATTAATAAAAGGTAATTCCACATTTCCCCTTCTCATCTTAAATAACTAGGTCTTTGCAAATGTGAAATACAGGTGTAAATTTGAATGATTGGCAACTTTGCCTATTTTCTGTCATAATTGTGTGCTGGTTATATATGTTTTCTTTTTTCCCAGGACATGGTGACCCAGGCATCTCCATATCTGTTTCAAGCTACAGAAAAAAGATTCTACTTCAAAAATGTTGCCATTTTGATTCCTGAAAAATGGAAGACAAAACCTGAGTATGTGAGACCAAAACTCGAGACCTACAAAAATGTGAGAATATCAAGTTCTTTTTTTCAAATTCAATTTCCTTCTCTGATTCAGATTTTTTTCATCAAAATATTCTAGAATCAAATGAACTTGTTTCAAAATCCTCCTATGTGAATAAGGTCAATTTATTTGTTGATATTGATGTGGGAACAAAGGCAGATGAAAAATTACAATTATTAAGTTTCCTTCCTACCTACAGCCCACTGACAAGTCCTTAAGGCAGGCAGAATGACATTCCTCTAGGGACTCAACTGCCTCCATGTTGATACTTTGCTAAGGGCAAAAGGCAACCTTAGCCCAACTTCCAGGACCGCATAAGTCTACTTTAACATATAAAAATTCCTTTGGAGACTTCCTTTATCTCTACCCCCCAAGATACATGTAGGCAATCATCCCCCAAGCATATGACCTACCAATATACATCTGAAGGGACTCATGATTGAGTTTTTACTAAACAGTAATAAATGACGTTTCCTAACAATAGCTAGCCTCCTCAGGATCCTGGAAACCTTGTTTCCAAAATACTGGGGAGGCTTATACTACCTCTAACCCCCTCTTTCTGCCCCTGGGTCCTGTCCCCATGCTTTAATTAAACCACCTTTTTGAACCAAAGATGTCTCAAGAATTCGTTCTTGACCATTGGCTTCGAAACCTAATGTTTTTCCTACATCAATATTTGGTAATAATGACTTCTTCTTAAATTTAAGGCTGATGTTCTAGTTGCTGAACCGAATCCCGCAGGTAATGATGAACCATACACGGAGCAGATGGGGAAATGTGGAGAAAAGGGTGAAAGGATTCATTTCACTCCTGACTTCCTAGCAGGAAAAAAGTCAGATATATACGGATCACAAGGTAGGGGTAGAGAGAAAATATTCTGCTATATTTCTCACAGTTTAATAATTTTATGTTCAAAGTAGATCAGCAATCAACAGGATCTGAGTAAGCATATATAAGCAAAATAAACTATTATAACTTTCACTTAAAATAGGGAATCAGAATAGTGCATTTTTCAGTTAAAATTTAATTTCTTCATATTTAGCATACATGTGTAAATGTAGTATTTTTAATTTTTAGAGATTGTTATCGGGTAGTATTAGTATGATATAATAACTGTAAGATAGTTTAATATGTATTATTAGGTTTCTATGGATCTGTGGTGGGGGTGGGAAACATCTAAACAAATTAAACCTCCTGCCTGCAATTCAGGTAGTAGCCACCAGATGGCAGAGATGCACAGTGCTAAATGGATAAACTGCAGATGGCTGTTGAGTAGGTGTGGTATGGGACTCAAGCATGTGCATTTTTAATAAGCTCCCAGATGATGCTGATACTGTGAGGCCATGGACCCCACTTTGAGTACCAGACAGAATATCTTGGATTGTAGCTCTCAAAAACCCGTGACTAAAGAAAAAGTCCAATTTTCCTTCACAAAATAAACTATCATTCCCATATGAGCTATTTAGAGCAACCTTTGAAGAAAATATTAAAAGAAACAAGCAATGGAGTATACATAATATGTGCTTTCCAAGTATAATCAAATATGATTAGTTTTAGATAATTAGGTTAACTAATAACTAGCACTAGTTTTCTTCACTATCTTGAAAAGATTAGAACCAGTTTGATTTTCTTCATTTAAATGGGCAAGGCAGAGAAAACAAACAAAAGAGTGCTAGCACCTCCATACTCCACCCCCAAATACACTAGAACACTGACAGATCTTATCAGAAAGAGGTGTCAAACAAATGTACCTCTTTGTTGTTCTTTTACAACACTCCGTCTCAACTCCATAACAAATAGAAAATATCCAACATATGGCTCAATATGTGTTGAACTGATTTACCTAACTGCCCCCTCCTACTCCTGAGCCCACCTTAGCCATCATGGTCACCACATAAAACGTCATTCCTTTATAATCTTTCCTTTCTGTATTGTGACTCCATGCCTGCTCCCCAACAACCTACTCTTCCCTTTAAGAGGTCATCAGTATTCCCCAGCACTGATAGAATAGTCTAAATCTTCAATGTGATATACTAGGTCTTTCTTAGCATGTACCCTCTCATTTAACCTTCCAAATTCAGCCTACCTAGGAATTTACATTCCAGAAAAACTGAGCTGAATATAAGTCACTAAGATTCATGCAAATTTAACAAATACTCACTGAGTAACTATTCAGTTCTAGGCACTGTTGCCAAGGCAAGACAATGAAGAAGTCACGGTGTCTGTTCTTATGGAGACAAGTGTCTAGTGCAAGAGACTAGCATGTAAGCAGCAATGAAAATATAACATGATAAGTTCAGTAATGGAATATAATGAAAGTGCAAAGGAGGGGTATCTGGACTAGTTTGAGGATGTCAGAGGCTTCTAGGTGGCTATAAGCCTGATTTTGAAAGAAAAGTAGGAGTTATCCAGATGGAGAGATGGAGAGAGTATTCTGAGCCAGAGGAAAAATATGTGAAAAGAACCAGAGATGAGCAAGAGCATGGTGTGACTCTAGAAAGTAAAAGTTTAGGGATTCACTGTGATTTGGAGTTTTGGAAGTGGGTTAAGAACAGCAAGAAATATGGCTACAGAGAGGAGCAGGGTCTGGATCATCAGGAACCTTGTATGCCAAGTTGAGAAATTGGATTTAACCTGAGCACCATAAGGGTGCCACTGAAGACTAGCGATATGGAGGCCGGGGGGGGGGGGGGGCTATTGCAGTGATTCAGGAATAGGAACAGTAAGACTAGAAAGATGAGACTTGGTCAAAGCAAAAAGGCTGTGGTGTAGTAGGCAGGCCTTGAGAGTTAACCAGATATGAGCCATGAGGGAGAAGGACGTACTGGGGATGCTGCCCAGGTTGTGAATGCCTCTGGTTCACATAGCAGCCTGCACTGACTTCCATCATGACACTTACACCACTTGGGATTTAGTTATCTGGTCATCTGTGTCATCTGCTAGACCGTGAGCTGTGTAAGGACAAGGCAGTTGTTTTATCTTTGTATGAGTAACTGCCTGGCAGTTACTAGCATCTAATTAACATCTGAGGAGCCAAAATAAGTAGTTACATCTTAAAGAAATGTGCAGTTGTTATTTGATTTTCTCTAAGGAAATCAAACCTTTAGTTGAAAAAAAATTAACATAGCAAAGAATAATGATGTTCGGAAAAATTACTTTCTCCCAGTGTGAGAAGATAATTTTGCCATTCTTACTGTAATTGGGTGTTTAAAATATTTTCTTACAGAAAGGGTCTTTGTCCATGAATGGGCTCATCTACGATGGGGGGTATATGATGAGTACGATAATAACAAGAAATTCTATTTATTCAATGGAAAAAGAGAAGCAGTGAGGTATGTATACTTTGATTTAATTTTTCCCAAACTATTTTAAGTTGCAACAAATTTTTTCAGGAATTGATGATTTCTAAAATATCAGGTATTTCGTCTTATTTTTGATCTCTCATTCTTAGTGCCTTCTTTTTCAGCTTCCCAAAAAACTACCACTTTTGTTCACTTTATAAGTGCTTCAATTATTTGAATTCTCTACTCTGCAGCTACAAATCATTTGCCTCTTTGTGTGTTTGTGTGTATATGCGTGCAATTAGAAGAAATCTGCAGGTGCTACATTCAGTGTCTCCATCTTCCTGCATCAGAATCAGGGACATAAACAAATCTGATGTGATTCTTCAGTGACTTCAGGGCAGAATGATATCTATGTGGACTTCATCAGTATGAATGGGCCTGGGAGGGACTGTAGAACTTAAAAGAATGACAATCCAAATATTAAAACAAAACACAATTTATCCCCGTTAAAAAAAATTTTTTTTAATGAGAGAGAGAGAGAGAGAGAGAGAGAGAGAGAGAGAGCCATGAGCAGGAAGGAGGGGCAGAGGAAGAGGGAGAAGCAGACTCTCTGCTGAGCAGGGAGCCCGATGCAGGACTCAGTCCCAGGACTCCAGGGTCATGACCCGAGCCGAAGGCAGACGCTTAACTGATTGAGTCACCTGGATGTCTCCATCCCAATTTAAATTAAACTTTCTGTGGTGTCAATAGAAAGCAAACTGAGTACTTGTAAAGTACTCTTGGCTGCCATTATTTTATGAGTGAGCTCAATTTCAGTGAATATAAACTTCTTTAGCACAAACAGGAAAGACAGGGAACTTCCTAATTTACTTTAAAGAGCTAGCATAACTCAGATACTAAAACCTGAAGGTTTTTAGTATCCAATGCCCCCCCACCCCACCCCAGGCAGGGCACCTGGTTGACTTTTTAGATGAATGGTAAAGAAAATGTGGTATATATATATTATATATTCTATCATATATATAATATATACATATTCCATTCAAACTCTGTTATATGGAATGGAATAATATATTCCATTATATATAATGTTAATATAATATATATAAAATGGAATATATATATATATATACACACACACATATACATATAATGGAATACTACTATTCAGCCATAAAAAGGGAAATCTTGTCATTTGCAACTACATGAATGGAGTATAATGCTAAGTGAAATAAGACAGAGAAAGACAAATGCTATATGATTTCACTCATGTAGAATTTAAGAAACAAAACAAATGAGCAAAGGAGAAAAAAACAGTGATAGAGAGACAAACCAAGAAATAGACTCTTAACTAACTGAACAAACTGATGGTTACCAGAGGAGGTGTGGCTGGGGGAATGGGTAAAATAGGTGATGGGGATTAAGAAGTGCATTTGTCTGGCGCCTGGGTGGCTCAGTTGGTTGAGCGACTGCTTTCGGCTCGGGTCATGATCCTGGAGTCCCAGGATCGAGTCCCACGTCGGGCTCCTTGCTCAGTGGGGAGTCTGCTTCTCCCTCTGACCCTCTTCCCTCTCGTGCTCTCTCTCTCTCATTCTCTCTCTCTCTCAAATAAATAAATAAAATCTTAAAAAAAAAAGAAGTGCATTTGTCATGATAAGCACCAGGTAATTAAAATAAATAAATTAAATTAAATTTAAAAAATTTTAAAGTAGGGGAAACTCTAAGCAATGTGAAAATCAATATGAAGAAAACAACAAAATCCTTCTAAAAGGGCTTAAAAGACTATCAAGATAAATTGGGAGACTTTCAATTCATGGAAGATGTAAATTCAACCCAAATTAATATACAGGTTTTATGAAATTATTTAAAATGCTAACAAGATTTTTTAAAAAGAATAATAGTAATAATAAAGGGAATAATAATAAAGGGAATAATAATAAAGGGAAATTCTACTTATTGAATTTTAAATATACATTAATGCTACTTTAATTAAAACAATGTGGACTGACAGACACATATATAATTTATTTTAATACAGCTAGAATTACAAAGCTATGAGGAAAGGCAGAATTTCTTAAGATATCAGGACAATTTTTAAATGTGTGGGGAAAAAATTAATAGACCCTCCTCCAATTAGATGGACTCATTATATAGAGAGAATAGGAAAAACTAGAAGAATATTAACTCTTTTGTGGTGAAGGTCTTTCTATGCATTCAAGAGTTGGAAAAAGATATAACTAAAAGAATATTTGGCAACCTAAGAACTAAAATTGCTGTTGTACACAAATCAAACATAAACTAAATAAAAAGGTAAAAACAAAACAAAGTATTAGAAAAATTCAGAAACCAGGCTTTTAAGAGCTTAGTATTGTAACTCATAATGAACTTTTAAAAACCATAAGGAAAACAGTAACACTCTTAACAGAAAAATCGACACTGGAGAAGAATAAATAATTCACCAGAGAAATAAAAATGGCTGATAAACATATAATAAATGTTCAGACTTACTAGTAATCAAAGAGGCACAAATTTGACAAAGATGAGAATCTCAGTGGGATGAGCACTCCCACAGATGGCTGTTAGAGGCATGAATTCGCACAGCTTTCCTGGAAAGCAATTTGATGACACATATCAAATCTGTGAAATTTTTCTTTTTTGATCCAGTAATTTCATGTTTAAAATTCCATTTTAAGGCGTGCCTGGATGGCCCAGTCAGTTAAGCATCTGCCTTCGGGTCAGGTCATGACCCCAGGGTCCTGAGATCAAGTCCGGAGTCAGGCTCTCTGCTCAGTGGGGAGCCTGCTTCTCCCTCTCCCTCTGCCTTCTGCTCCCCCTGCTTGTGCTCTCCCTCTCTCTTTCTGTCAAATAAATAAATAAATAAATAAATAAAATCTTTTTAAAAATCCATTTTTTTAGTGTATCAACAGACTTTAAAATGTTCAGACTTTCACTCTGGGAATCAATTCTGCAGCAAACTTGGAAACAGTGTCAAAACTTTATGTGAATTTTTATTTATTCATTGAAGTTTTACTTTTAGTACTGACAAATTGGGGAGAAAGCAAATTAAATAAGTTAGACTAGATTTATATTATAGTATCAAAACATACAGCTATTAAAATCACATTTTAAAATAATATGAATTATAATAATATATTAAAATCTTAAATATGCTCATACACCAAGTTTTTTAAAAGCAGGAAGCAAAGTTATATGGGCAATGTTATGCTGATACATAGAGAAGAAAATACTTCAACATGTTAACAGTAGCTTATTTCTGATGGTGGGACATGATTTTTCCTTTTCTTCTTTATACTCTTGCTATTTTCAAATTTCCTATAGTGTTCATATATTATTTATAGTCTCAAAAAATAAAATGTTGGGTAAAAGCAGTCCATTTATAATAGACACAAACTCATAAGCATATAAGGAAAAATCTAAAATACCTATGAACATATAAGAACTATGTAAAAATTGTATGATATAAACTAACTGGAAAATAACACCAGGGAATGTCTGCAAGCCTTTTAAGGGAAACAAAAGAGAGCTCCTGATTTTCTAGGAATGAGGGTCTTAGATGAGGAGGTGGCTAAGGTCTTGGATCCTTATTAATTCTGATGACAGTCATAAGCCAGACTTAGCTTTTCTGTTGCATAGAAACAAATTCTATACCATTTTGGGAACCCTTCAAATACTTTCGGGCAAACAAAAATGACACTGATGTGGATTTAATAATTTTGCCATTTAAGGTGATATATTTGTTCATTGAAACAAAAGAGGAAGTTGTAGACATCAGAACAACCTGACCAGAGTCTAACCCTCTGAAATGATTACAGCACCTAAACTTCTAATCTTAATATATTCTCAGATGTTCGACAGGTATTACTGGTAAACATAAAGTACAACACTGTCAGGGAGGCAGCTGTATCCCCAAACCATGCAAAATCGACACAGCAACAGGGCTGTACAAAGAAGGGTGCGAGTTCCTACCTTCTAGAGACCAGACCGAGAAGGCTTCCATAATGTTTTCGCCAAGTATTGGTTCCGTAAGTACCCTGTTCTTCTTTTTCTTTCTTGGCACTTACGAATTTAGTGAGGTTCTTATCCCTGATTGCTGCAAGAAAGGATCAAATTTTCGGAAATCACCAGTGAGCAGCTGATTCTCTGTGCGACAAGCTGGGAGTACAAAATCAGGAATAAATTCATATCTTCCCCCTCTGTCCATTCTTGCAGCTCCATTATCTCCCTCCCACAAGCTTGGAGTTTCAGTGCTTAGAATTACTTCAAATATCCTTAAAGGCAGACAAGCACAAAAAATTTTAGTTAAATAAGAAATATACCCAAGAGGATCAGACACTTCTTTTTATTTCTTAATAAGAACATGATCAGTAGCCTTAAATTTAACTTACAGAGATCTTTTCAGCCTGCATATTTGCTTTTGGTTGGTTAACTGAAATTTTCTATATTTTTAAGAGCATTGGTGAAGGAACTTGTAAGGAGTTTGTGCATAGTTTTAATAGGTTTAAGTAGTTTTAAAGTAGTTTCTAATGTTTTTTTAATGACCAACGGGTCATAAAATAAACTTGATAAATTATCCTTTAGTGTAACTAAACATTTTGGCAAATCGGCACAAACTAAACCTAAATGCATCAGTTAACCACTGACTAAAGTCAGTGGAGAGACTTTGTGGGGAGTCTCTTATCTTTCAGCCTCTTATATAAAATTATGTTTTCCTTTTGGATTAGAGGGTGAAGTAACTTGTAAGAGTTACTGGTGGCATAAGTTTTTAAAATGTGATGTACCATGGTTCAAAAGGCCCATCCTTCAGTCTGGCTTTGCAGTCCATTTCTAGATTTACTCAGAAATTTTCAAGAGGGGGATGCCTGGGTGGCCCAGTCGATTAACTGTCTGCCTTCTGCTCAGGTCATGATCCCAGAGTCCTGGGATTGAGTGCCGCATCAGGCTCCTTGTTCAGTGGGGAGTCTGCTTCTCCCTCTGCCTGCCGCTCCCCCTGCTTGTGCTCTCTCTCTCTCTCTCTTTCTCTCTCTGATAAATAAATAAATAAATAAATCTTTAAAAAAATGAAAAAATAAAAGTATTTGTTAAAAAAATAAAAAGAAAAACTTTTAAGGGGGGCCCAGATTTAAATTAAATCTGTTGTAAATTAACCACAAAGTTAAATTTGATATACAGTCAGGTTTGGGAACCTCTGCCTGCAGTTTGCCTGTAAGTTTTTCAGATCCCCTGCTAAAACAGAGCCTTATGATATTATGGAAACACAACCAAAATGACCTGGGAAATGCAAATAAAGAGGAAAATAAGTGTTTTACAGCTAATGATTACTTTCTAAATTACTAGAATCTTGGATATTTAGGATTTTTAATTGAATAATACTATGAATAATAATCTGAGAGGAAGAATGAGGTTATACATTCTTTGCATACTGTGGCTCCTTTTTTAATCCCCCAAATGCTAAGATATAAATGCTTAATGAAAGGGGAGGAAACTCATTTATCGGCTATGTTCGTATGGACCCTATTCCATATGTTCTCATGTAATTCTTGCATAATAACTACTGCCCGATTAAAAAAAAACCTGACATACAGATTTTAGGGTTACTTAAAAAACAACAAACTTATATTGAGCTTTTATTATGTGTCAGACACTAAACCAAGTTTTGAGGAAGCAAAATTTAATGAGACAATTTTCTGTCATAGATAGGTTTATAGCCCAGTAAGTGTACTAACAATGTTAAAGGGGTCTTACTGAAGTATCTCTAGGGTACTGTGAAGCCACAGGGCTGAGTGAAAATTCTTTGGAGGGGTAGGAAATGAGAAAACATTTTGAAAATGACCTTTTGGCTGGAACAAGAGGGTAAAGTTCACAATGCAGAAGACAGAGGAAGAGGAATTCCTTGACAAAGTGGGAAACCATGACCAAAGGCAAGTTTAAGAACTTACGGATTACACTAGGGGGAAATTAGAGACTTGGAATGTACAGCCAGAGTGAGGCTGGAGAGTGAAGCAAAATCTAAATCATGGAGATTGCTATTTGATATGTGAAAAAGTCCAGAAATAGTGTGTGAGCAATGAGGAGCCACCAAAGGGTCTTGAGCAAGGGGTAAGAAAGAAGCTGTTCTTGGAAACTATGGGTAGACCATTTGGAGGGCAAACAAGATGGAAAAGTCAGATAGGAGACCAAAATAGTCTGATACAGGGACCATGAGGATTTGAATGATGGAGATTCCAACGGAGAAGGAGAAAGATGATGAACTGGAGAGATAGTGAAATAGATGGCTCTTGGTTATTCTGTAGAGGGAAGAAGATAGGATTTCCTGATGTAGGTGCCTGGGTGGATAGTGTGGTGACATCAAGTTAGAAAATACATGAGGAGGAGGAGTGGAGTTAAAGGAAAGGTGGTGAGTTCAATTATGAACACATGACAGGTTGAGGAGCCGGTGGGGCATCTTAGTGGAAAGAGCTGGAATGCAGGGTGTTGGTAAGTGAGTGGGAAGTAAGGAAGTGAGTGGGAAGTAAAAGGATGGAGAAATAAGATGGTACCAGCAGAGAAATGTTAAGAAGTGGGTGGTTTGAAGACAGTGGTGACAGCTTGAAATGACAAATTTGAGAAGTAGGAAGGAAGCCAGGAGCAGATAAATAGATTGCTGAGTAGTACGAAGGGTCCAATGAGGTTGAAGATGTGGTATGAGATAGGAAGTCTGAATTATGACTGTGAATTTCCCCAGGAGTGCCCTGCAGCGATTGTGGGATTAAGCCAAATTTACAGGTTAGCAGGGCAGACTAGGAAGGAGGACAAGGGATTTAAATATCCTTCTCTACTGTTTATCTCTATAATTTTACTGACAATTTCAGGTGGTTGAATTTTGTACAGAAAAAAACCACAATAAAGAGGCCCCAAACCCGCAAAACAAACAATGCAATCTCCGAAGCACCTGGGAAGTAATTAAGGATTCTGAGGACTTTAAGAAAACCACTCCTATGACAACACAGCCACCTGCACCCACATTCTCATTGCTGCAGATTGGACAAAGAATTGTGTGTTTAGTCCTTGATAAGTCTGGAAGCATGTCGGTATGTTCACTGGGTCTTGGTCTTCAGGATGCTGCTCTCACATTTGTGTATGATATGATCTGGACAACAAATTGTAACAAGCTGGGAATAAACGCAATCCTTAGAGTCAGAACAGTCACAACAATAACATTACCATCAGAAACACCCACTTCAACTCTATTCAACAGAAATTCAGCAGCAAGTGTCTCATTTGCCAAATTAAATTAGCTTTCAATTTATGAGCAAGATCTGCTGAAGTACATAGCCTTGACATCTTTTAATGTTTCACTGACAATATGTACGTCTATAGAACTATTATCAAAGCAGTAATAATCTAACTAAAGGCTAATCTGGCTTGATCTTTTAGGGCTATTCAAACAAAGGCCCTAAAATTCTACCCAAAGATGCTACTAATTATAAAGGATTATATATATAAAGCCCCTTAAATAAGCTTGTAGTCATTTACTCGATGTTAAGGCAGCCACTTCCAAATTTCCTCTACCCTGTTTTGTTATTAGTCTGCTCATCTGAACTCAACCTGACTGCTTTTCTTCTACTTCTCCATTCAGAATGGTAACCGCCTTAAACGACTGAATCAAGCCGGCAAACTTTTCCTTCTGCAGATAGTTGAGCAAGGGTCCTGGGTTGGGATGGTGACATTTAACAGTGCTGCCCAGGTACAAAGTGAACTCGTACAGATAAACAGTGCCGCGGAAAGGGATGCGCTCACCAAAAGCTTACCGACAGTGGCCTCAGGAGGAACGTCCATCTGCAGTGGGCTTCAATCAGCATTTGCTGTAAGACAAGTTCCCCCATCATTTGTCAATGTTTACAATTTCTGTTTCCCTAAACTTATCTCCGTTTTCAACAAAATTAAGTCAAATTTTCTCTAATATTTAAGTTCTTTCATAAAAGAGCACCTACCTACCTTTCTAGGTTCCCGTACCAGGGACTCTCTTCCAGGTGTCCTATGTCTCAGCAACTTGGATCGCTTGTCCTTCGGTGCTTCCACACCTTTGCCAGGCTCCCCACTTAGAATACTTTCTCCTGCCTCTTCTGTCCTTCAAATCACATTCATTCTTCAAAGATTCATCCCAGACATCACCTACTTCTGGACATCTTTCCTGATTCTTTCAACTGTACAGAATCACTCTTTCTACATTCTGTGAAGTTTAACAAAAAATTTCTTATGACTTCTAGGCTCTTCTGTATGATTTTCTAATCACACGCTTCACTCAAGCAAAATTTCATTAGGGATAGGACTTATCTCTTTACCTCCCAGGCTGCTGCACAGTATCTTTTATACGGAAGGTTCTCAATAAAATTGAATTATTTGAAAGCACCTGATGCTTACTTGCTCCAAATACATAATCCAATATTCCATAGTTATTTAGAAGATATTTACCCCATGAAAAAAGAATAAGAGGCTGAAAGAAACTGGCTTATTAAGGTCTCAGAATCTCTGTGGCATCTTGGGCAGCTTAGCCTTCTGCCTGATAGGGGGCACAACACGTCCATGGGGCTGTTCCAGATTCCCAAGCAGCAGCAGGAACATTTGGTTTCCAGCTCACACTATTGCATGTGGACAACAGACAACCATTTCCTCAAATTCTTCTGTCCCCTGAGACCTTTTATTCCACCTTGAAATTCAGTTCCCTAAAATTGATTTCCACTGTATGCACAGTCGGCTGCAGAACCCTTGTCCAGATGCCGGCGTGCATCTGGATTCTCTTGCCTCTGCCACTCGCCCAAGCTTTGATTAAAGAAGCAAATGAGGGAGGGGAACGGACAGTGAAATTGCTGACATGTTATTCTAAATTCCTGCTAAGCAAAACCTTAGGGGAGATGAGTAAGGCCAGATGGCCTGGTGGTGAAGAGAGAACTTCTGGTTCTGCATTTTCCACTTAGATGGGTGAGAGAGAGTGCGAGAGATACAACTGGAATTTAGATGCTCCTCCTGCCCAATGGAGTTCAGATGTGGGATGGGAGGAGCCTGTGTGGGAAAATGATGAGGGAAAGAGCCTTGTGTACTAAACTGTCTCAAGTTCTCCGCTGGTTCCTGCTGCAGAGCCCTTGTCAGGTCCGTTCTGGGCTTCTGTGCCTGCTGAGGGGCCCCCTGGACTTTGTTCTCTGGGCTTGATCAGGGCCCAGTCCTCTTTCCTGGTTGACTCAGCCCCACCCTGGCTCTCACTATTGGAGCAGAGCCCAAACACTCCCTTGTCCTCCATCCAGCCCCTGAGCAGACTGAACACCCCTTAGCCTGTATAGTGAGATGACCTGTTCTCTTGTCTGCTGACTTCTGTCTTTCCTGTGGGATATATGGGAATTTCTACATGTTTTCCACGACACATAGCAGTGATCGGGAGTAGGACAAAGGAATCCAAATTAAGCCCTTTCTCTGTCCTCTCAGTTTTGTCAGATCAAGGCCACGGCCAGGGTTGAGAGGATCCTGGGCTTTGGGCTCTATCATGTAGCAGCAAGCACAGTTCTGTTCTCTTCCCTTAGGTGGCAGCCCCTCTCAGAGTTCAAATAGAGTGTAGCACAAGTCCCCTCTGCTCTTAGCTTTCCTTTCAACCTACTTAAGATGCTTTCCTTTTCTGACAGTCTGGTCCAGATTAGAGAGGTTACTTAGGCTTGATTGCTAGTTTTCCCTTCTTCTGGGTCTCTCCTACTCTTTTTAGGGGAAGAGTGGACTCTTGCCTTCCACTTCTGAAATGAGTAACACTATTTTTTGAATCTAATTTTCCTTCTATCATAATCTTATCCAACATTGGTAAAAGGTGTGTGCTTTCTACACAATGTAAAAAACTATAATCTGTGTTAATCAGGAACAGTTGAAACATAGATGTCATAGGACAATAGGAGCTGGGGTTAATAGGAACAAAATTATTTGTTAATCAGAGGGAATATTAAAAATTTTAATATTGTGACCTGGGTACTTACTGGTCAGAACCAATGCCAACCATAAACAGCTGGTATGGTCAGATGGTGAATATCATATAAGCTAAATCTACCCTGCGTCTAATATCTCCCAAATATTATACCTATTCAGTGAGGGTGGTTTCTGAAGGCATCTGGGAACCTCCAAAATCCTGTCAAGGAGAAAGCATATGAAGAAAACTAGAAAAACCTCCTTCGCTGCTTCCCCAGTGCTGTCTATCCCTGGACCTACCCTGTATCCTTCTTTACAGAGCCCGCTCTGCAGTAGGGTAACCAAGAGAAAAGACTATTGTCAAGTTCCATGAATGTTGCTGATTTAAAATTTTATCATTTCAAGACAGAGATATTTGACCATTCTCAGGCACTTTTGTTCATTCCCTCTGGGATTTCTCTTCTCATTCCCTTTAAATGCAGTTCTCCCAAACCCCTTGGCCACCCTGATAACTCATGCCCTGCATTATGTTCTTAGGTTATTAGGAAGAAATTCTCAACAGATGGATCTGAAATCGTGCTGCTGACCGATGGGGAGGACAACACTATAAGCTCGTGCTTCAACGAGGTGAAACAAAGTGGAGCTGTCATCCACACAGTTGCCCTGGGACCCTCTGCAGCAAAAGAACTAGAGGAGCTGCCTCAAATGACAGGTGAAGGGTGGTCTGCTGCTGTTGTGTCCCACTGAATTGTCTCTTCCACTGGACTGTGAGCTCCAGTGAACTGGGGAGAAGGGGAAGGATGGGATATATAGAGAGAGGGGTAATCTTATTAACCAACTACCTGCCTTTACCTCTAAATGACCATTAGAATTGACTCTACCCATTTCTTTTAAGGCCTCAATTCTAGGATTATGGCAGTCTGAAGGAAGATGGGATCAGCATAGCACTCTAGTTAGGACTCAGGTCTCTCTTCCCAGACACTTTGTAAGGACTGCAAAGAATCTAATAGGTTAGCCAGGAACCACTCTCTTCCAGTTGGCAACTGGCTTAGAGACCCAGGGGAGACAGATGACAAGCCACTAACTATATAACACCATGATACAAGTACTCTATTAACAGTAGAAAGCACCGTAGAAGAGAAAGTCTTTGACTTTATTAAGGGAAGGAGAAGGTCCAGAAAGGTGACATCTAAGTTGACACTTCAATAAGGAGTAGCAGGGGAAGGGCAAAGGGCCTGCTAAACCACACACAAGGTCACTCTGAAACTGTAGAAAACAATGCAGTTTCTCCATAAAACATTAATATATGAAGCTTCTAACTATCATACACAGACAGATGGTTAAAATAGATTCCATATGTGCCTGGCTTCTTTAGCAGAGTAGGTGGGCGCAATTTTTTTAACTTAGGGCCAGTATTATGGATATCAATTATTATGCTGAGTTGCCACCTGAGGCAGCTAAAATGACAGGACTGCTTGTTTCTAATACTACCTGCCTTAGGCTGGGTTTCCTAGAAATAGAGCCTGAGACAGGGATTTGGGCACATGTGATTTATAGAGGGAGAGCTCTCGGGAGAATAGGAGAAAGGGAAATGGGACAAGACAGGGGAAGGACCCAAGCACAGAAGTGGACTTAGAGTCTAGCTGAAGCCTAACCCTACAGGGGGCTCTCAATCTGGAATTGCATCACACACCTCGTACAATCTTGAGGCAAAAGGGCTGATCTTTTGTACCACTGTGTCTTTCAGTTAGTGGCTGTGGACAGTCAAGACAAGGTGGAGGTGAGGGAGCACGTTATTTCTCCAGCAAGCGTAGTCTCTTTTGGTAAGGCAATTCTCCAGAAAAAGGGGCAGTTACATGCCATTAGCAGCTAACACTTAGAGCAGCTGGGGAGAGATTTGCTTGCTTAGGTAAGGGTAGCTGGGTGGGGCCCCAAGAGAATTACCAAAGTACTTACCTTAAACTTTGGATGGCATTAAGAGTTTAAAAGTGCTTTCACATCAACTATCTTAGTTACATATGTTCTAAATAGCCCAAGACTGAGAGACCTGGTGTATAATCTATTTTTTACTACACATTAGACTTTTCTATAACTGTCCCTTGTCAGCTGTTATTTCTTGCTGTTGTTACATACACATGTTTTATGATTTAGGAGAAAACCCAAAAGTCAAGCTTGTTAAGATTATGTCTAAAATAAGAATAAATCAATAGGCTTGGAATAAGGCCTAATGAATTCTCTTTTTGAAGTGTATGACCTTTAAAACATGAAATTTTATGCTCCTAATTTTGACTAATCAGAGATTCATGGCTGCTTTGCAGATAATTGACATAGCTGGACAACTGAGATGTTGTCGAAGCTATTATTTAGTAGGATTAAAAATTTAGCATCGACTTCTGAATTAATCTGGATGCCTGTTTGATGTTGATTGATACTTTAAAAATGCAATAGAATATTTATGTCACATATTCTGCTATCTTAACAATAGCTAAAATGGTGCAAATACTTGATTTCTAGAAAATAACTCCTGATAATATAATTGCATTTTAGGAGGTATGCAGATGTATGCTTCAGATCAGGCTCAGAACAATGGCCTCATTGACGCCTTTGGGGCCCTTTCATCTGGGAATGCAGCTGTCTCCCAGCGTGCTATCCAGGTCAGAATTTTTACTCTTTGGTTTTTCATGTTTACAAATAATCATAACCAAGATGGAGGGTTTAATGGTTAAACTTTTTAAGTACTACATTCTTCCAGTAGTAAGTTAAAACTAAAAATAGAAGTTTCAGTCTGATATTGGACATTATTCCTAAGATGCAACACTACCGTTTTAAGCAAAGCAATTAGTGTTTACCTGTTTGGAAACAATACCGTCTTCTCCATAGAAACCAGCAACATACAATATTGGGTCCAAAAATTCTTTTTTAACATCTGTTAACAAGCACCCATAGCAATATAATTGGCTCAAATTTTTCTTCACAGTAGATCATCTTAACACAAATTTTCTGGGACAAGTAAGTGCTCAGGGATTACTTGCTCTATTTTTCCATTACCTCAAATGTCTGATATTTGTCAAGATTTCCTTATAATGGATGAAAAGTGTTTTGCTCTGTGAAAAGCCCATGATGTCAGTCAAGACACCTGGGCCTAAAAAAAAAAAAGACACCTGGGCCTGCCATTAACTCTAACTGTGGGTTAAGAACTTCACCTTTCTGGGCCTTGGTTTCTCAGCCAGATAGGAACCAAAAAACATCCACGGGCTCTTCTGGTTCTAAAATTTCAAGAAAACCAAACTTTCTTTCAAAAATCTTGGGACTATTCATTAAGAAAAGGACAAATGTATTTTAAATGTTCTTCTTGAAGTTTCAAAAGCTACTCATATGAATTTTTAAGCTAGAGAGTAAACAATCAGAACTCACATCTGTGTGAATTATGATTTTTATTGTGATAACTTTATTGTGAAAGTTTGGCTGAAAATAAAAGAACAATGTCATGTCAAAGCAAAATAATGACAGATTTGGAAACAACACGTTTTCTGATCTACCTGTTTAGCATTTAATCAATCAAAGAAGACAGCAATTTTACTCATTTGGTTTACCCTAGCTCAGATTTAGAAAATTAAACTCAAGAGTCCAGTCTGGAAATTGGAGGAATGTGTCTGAAAAAAAAGTGATTAAACTGATGAAAGGACAAGTTCACAGTCAGGCAGTTTCTGCCCATTACTTTTGTATTTAAGAAGCCTAACAGTGAGAGACAGAAATGAGCAGAACTCATTGACCCACCCGCCTTAAGAATCAGATATAAGAGCCCTCCACTTGTTCCACATCCAAGATCAAATCTACCTGTGAAATTAGAAAATCTGATTCTATGACCCAGCCACCCTATCTTCTCTTAGATATCAGTTTAAGGACAAGAAATAATTACCAAGGAGACAATCCTCACGGTCACATTCTCTGTAAAAGTCCTGTTAACCCTTCCCCATCTCAGTCCCTGCTCTAACCACTCCTTCATTCTGCTCCAAACAACAAATCAGCCTTAGTCCTTGACTTACTTCATTTATTTTCACAGGGACTACAATAACACTTGACCCAGCATTGGTTATTTGCAAAAAGTCCCAGTCAGACCCCTTAAGAGTTTATAGTCTAGTAAACAGGATGAGGTATAAACACTACTAGGTATAAAGCAAAACACACTGTGAGAATATCAAAGGAGTGACAGAATCACGATTCTGTGGGAACTCACAGGAGGGAGAGATTATTCTCAGTCAGTAAGTGAGATGGACAATAGAGAAAGTGTCATTTGAACCGAATATTGAAGGATTGGTAAGGCTTAGACAAATGGAGATGACTGTATAGACTTTCAGGAAAAGCAGAGAGTATGATAAAGTCAGAGCCAGGGATTCATGACTGTCATTTGGGGAAGTGGTCTGGTTTGGGTGTAGAAATAAACATTGTGGAAGCTAAGGCTGGAAGAAAGGTAATTTAGAACTGGATAATGATAAGACCTAAATACCAAACCAAGGACTCAGGCATCACTGAAGGCTTTTAATGGGGCAACTGAGAATTGGAGGCAGAATGGAAGAGACTGTGTGATGGGGACTGTATTCTCCAGAATGTAAAGAGTTGTTTTTCTTCACAGCTTGAGAGTAGAGGCTTAATGCTCCAGAACAATCAGTGGATGAATGGCACAGTGCTTGTGGACAGCACTGTGGGAAATGACACTTTATTTCTCATCACTTGGACAACACAGCATCCCCAAATCCTTCTCCACGATCCTAGTGGAAAGAAACAAGATGGATTTGTAGTGGACACAAACACCAAAATGGCCTACCTCCAAATCCCAGGCACTGCCAAGGTATGGGCTCAGGTTTTATCTTTCCCACAATTTGACAAGATAAATTAAAGTTTTTACAAAATAATCATAGCTTTTTAAATGTGGGTAGTTGCTAAAAGGAGAGTTAGTATTGAATGAAAGAAAGAACAAGGAAAATTCTCCATCCAAGTCTCTATCTCATTAGTATGACTGCAAATCAAGGGAAAGGAAATTGGTGATATTTTCTCCAGGTACTAAAGGCAGACCTTTCAAATTACATAGAAGTCAAGATGCAAAATGGTCCTTGAAACTACGGGATCATGAAAAACATTTCCTCTACCTCTGGAACCCATTGATTTGATACTGCTTTTTAGAAACCAAGGAAATAATAAGGACACAGCTTCCTCACCTCATTTTCCCCAACTAGGATTTTCCTGACAGTAAGAACCATGTAGTTAATCCAAATGTACCAAAATTTCCCTTGGCTGACAGAATATAAGAGATCTTCTTAGATATGCTTGTGACATACTTGTATCAGATAAGCCCTTCCTATAGATGGTATTAAAGTCAGGTCTGTCTCACCTACAGTTATTAATTGGAAATGTCTCCATTTGTTTTGGTCAGGTTGGCACTTGGAGTTACAGTCTGCAAGCAAGCTCACAAACCCTGACTCTGACTGTCACCTCCCGTGCTTCAAGTGCTACTTTGCCTCCAATTACAGTGACCTCTAAAATGAACAAAGACACAGGCGAATTCCCTAGCCCTATGGCAGTTTATGCAAAGATTCATCAAGGATCCTCACCAATCCTCAGGGCCACTGTCACAGCTGTAATAGAATCAGTGAATGGTAAAACAGTTACCCTGGAATTATTGGACAATGGAGCAGGTAACCATTCAAAAAATTGGAAAACACATCTTTCTTTTCCAAAAAGCAACCAAGGAATAGAAGGAGGGCATGATCTGGTGAGGACGTTAGAAGCAGGGAGTCCACTACTGGGGGTCTGGCTGGGAGAGTTCCCTGCTTCCCCCCAATTCCTATATTTTAAAATGTTGAAAAACATGAATAAGGGCCTACCTTTAGCTTCTGCAAAGACCAAACACATTAGTGGCTCAAGTTCAATACACTCAGACACTCCAGGGAGTTGTCAGAGGGTATTCCACACTCCCCAAAAAGGGAAGGAGGAAAATTAATAGCTATCTTATGTTATCTTCATTTTTATCTTTACCACACACTTTTGAGATATTGTTATCCCCACATTACAGATGAAGAAACTGAGGCTTTCACATTTAGAAAGCAGCAGAGATAAATTCAAATGCAATTATATATGCCTGCTATATGTATGCAGACTCTGTATTATCTTGCTCCCAAAATGAAAATCCTGCCCATATTTTTTAAATAAATCTAACAGGGAGCGAGAGAAAGAGAATTCTACATTTCTTTTTAGAAGGAACATGACTGTTTACTCTGATGCAAGTAACTTTATTAGAACAAATTCTGTAAATGAATTTCCTACCCAAATCTACCCTGGTGAGAAGTCATAAGTTTTAAAAAAAAATCATATAACATTTTTTCCCCATAGTAATGTACAACAATTCAACTCAGTTCAACAGATACTTAACGAATAGTTACCTTGCGCTATGTTGGATGTAGCAGACACATGGCATGACCTCTGATTTCAAAAAGAAAGACAACAATTCAGGAAGACAAAATATACACATATGAAGCTAAACACACACAGAGACATATACACACGTGTGCATGTGCACATAAGATAAAAAGTAGATTTCATCTTTAACACAATCAAATCCTAAACTATCTTGGAGATAGCACAAGATTATCTTTGCTTCGAAAATTTTTAACCCATATATGAGTTAGAAATATACAAATGCCCATCTGCCTTTCAGATATTCATTAATTCCTTCATTTTCCTGTCAAGGTGCTGATGCTACTAAGGATGATGGTATCTATTCAAGGTATTTTACGGCTTATGATACAAATGGTAGATACAGTGTGAAAGTGTGGGCTCTGGGAGGAATAAATGCAGCCAGCCAGAGGGTGACACCCCAGCAGAATGGAGCCATGTACATGCCTGGCTGGATTGAGAATGGTAAGTAATCTGTAATAACACACCTGGCTTGAGTAAAAGGTTTAGGATCAAGAGAAAACCAATAAGCCTGTGGGGAGAATGGTGTGATTTAATATCAGGGTTTCTCTGTCTGAACACTACTGACATTTTGGGCCACATAATTCTTTGTTGTGGGGGCTGTCCTGTGCATTGTAGGATGTTTAGCAGCATTCCTGGCCTCTACTCACTAGTTATCAGAAGCATCCCCCACAGTTATGACAATCAAAAATGTCTCCAGACATCATCCACTGTCCTCTAGGAGGCAAAATAACCCTCAGTTGAAAACCAATAGATTGAAAGTAGCTTTCTACTGCCTGGGTTCACATTCCAGCCCTCTACCGAAGGTAATCTCTTTGTGCTTCACTTTCCTCAGCTGTAAAATAGGAATAATAATGGTAACTACCTAATAAGGTAGTTATGAGGAATTAACAAGGAAATACATCTAATAAGCTGTTGCTGGTAAATAGTAATGTTCAATAAATGTTTGCTATTATTTTCAAATAAATTTTAAAATATTTTGTAATAAAGCTCTTTCCACTGATAGTGGCATTTCCATAGAATAAGGGAATTTAGGGCTTATTATATACATCAGTATCACAAGCCCCACTGTCTCCTTTCTCTTGCTCAGACCAGGGAAAATAGTAGATGAACCTAATACCAGCCAGTACACTGAGCCCTCATGTAAGCATGTGGGAAAATTGTGCTCCAAGAAATAGGCAGTCCTATACCACTCTTGGTCATAAACACTTGCCCTGGATTAGAGTTGGAATTGGGACCAAGACTAGTCCTGATGGGTTCCAGGACTTGTTTTCCATCAATCTCTACTGTCTTGGGTAGGTCTTTTCCTAGTGGCTGGTGTATTGTAAGAACAGCTCCGCCAAGAAGCTTCCCACTGTCCTATTTACTTGGGTGTGTGCTCAGTAAAAGGAGGATTCTAGGATATGTGGTGTTTCATGCAAAGGCGATCACAGGAAAAAAATGCTTTAAAGACATTGCTTCCAAAGCTCTTTCACATATTTCAGCTAAGTTTATTTTCATTTGTTCTTCTTTCTGAGTTAGGGGAAAAAGGCAGGAGTTTAGCCTTCTTGGCTTAGTGGCCATATTTAGCCGAATGTGCAGTGTTTTACTCACATTAGGACATTACATTCTTCTAATCATCCCATTTTGCAGACAGAGAAACAGAGGCTAGAGAGGCTTTTGGTCTAACTGTGATAGGACTAACCATGATAGGACCTGGCTTGGCATTAGAGAGCCATGTTTTTCCCCTCTATCCCTTGATGAGCCTGAATACCAAGAGAGATGGTCTCTATTGGTGAATTGAATACTAACTCTGAACCCGCTACAGTATCTACTTTATCTTTGCCCTAGACCAGATTGATGGGTATGAAGATCAATCTGTCTTTACAGACAAAAATTTTAAAGGCTAAAGAAGTAGAGTTTATGAGAGAGTAAATTCTGTGTAATGCCATATTAGGGTATTATGGAATATTTTTATTGAAATTAGAGTCGGAGAACCCTACTGATTGAGCAGGCCAGGGTATTTTTTGAATTCCAGGATTACTTTTATACAACCTTTCAGCAAGAATGTGAAGAAAATTGAGATTGCTACAAGCACTAAGTTCCTATGCATTCAATGAGAAAATCAGAAGTCTTCCAAAAGCATAAAATTTTAGAACCTCTAACACAAAACAGTTTATGAGAAGCTGCAATCTAATAAGAAAGATAAAACACAAACATAGAGAAAGAGGGGAAAAATACATGGAAGGAATAATCAAGGTAATTCTTGATGGTCCAGATGATTAATTACCAAATACATAGGAAAAATAATAAAACCAACAGTATTATCTAGGTGAAAGAGATTTCTTGAGGCTGTCTAAGAAGGCTTAAAACAGAGGTAGGATTTAAGCTGATCTAAGAAGAATAAAATCAGGATAGGCAAAAAGATGGGAAGAGAAACAATTCCAGGACAAATGTCACGAAAATAAATTATGAGAATTGTTATTCCATAAAACATCCAGAAAATATCTGTAAGATAAAAAACTGTGATTCTCTCTTTGCTTTTTTTCCTCTGATGCAACCTGATTTGGGATCTTTACACCAAATAATTAAAATTAATTTTGTGTGTGGGAGGAGAGAAGGCAAAGGTGAGAGTAGGAAGAGGTCAATCTGATAACAAAATGAAGTATAGTCATATAGTTGCTTACAATGTAATGAAATGAAATGAAATGTAATGTAATGTAATGTAATGCAATGCAAGGTAATATAATGTAACGTAATGTAATGTGATGTGATGTGATGTGATGTGATGTGATGTGATGTGATGTGATGCAGGTGAAATAAAATGGAATCCACCAAGACCCGAAATCAGTAAGAATGATCTTCAAGGCAACCAAGTGTGTTTCAGCAGAACATCCCTGGGAAGTTCATTTGTGGCCTCTGGTGTCCCACAGGCTTCCATACCTGATCTCTTCCCACCTTGTCAAATCACTGACCTTAAGGCAAAAATCCATGGGGACAAATTTATAAATCTGACTTGGACAGCTCCTGGGGATGATTATGATCACGGAAGAGGTAAGCTGAATGTGGTGTGGGCCCTGTAAAGGAGTTTACCAGCCAACAGAGGTGCAGAAGGAGGTGAGGCAGGCAGGCAGGCATGTTGTGGTGCATGGGGAAGGCAGAAGCCAAGAGGGATCTTGAATGTCCTCTGAAATAAAAGGTTAGGGTTTTTAAATAGGAGAGGTTTAGAACCTGAAAAACTGGCCCACTTGAAGTTTTAAGAGGTTTCAACCAGTAACAGGCAATCTAGGTTTTTTTGAAATCTTGCCAAGCTGTCCTTTAATAAACCCCATTTTTAGCAATGACTCCTGGAAAGGATTGGGAATAGAGCATAGATATCTATGGAGCAGAGCTGACCTTTGGAAGAAACCTCAGGTCCTACTAGATTTTTGTCCCAAAGTATAGTCTTCAGATTGCAGCATGGGCATCACATGAATGCTTGGTAGAAATGTAGAACCCCAGTCCCCAACCAGATCTACCAAACCAAGAATCTGTATTTGAAGATCCCTGGGTATTTTGTATGCACATGAAAGTTTGAGAAGCACTGGTACCAAAAACTCCTCTATAAATAATAAAGCACTAAGCAGTAATTTAAAGGCTTCCTCTCTCAGCCAGATGCATGCACAGAAATACAGACCAAGGCTTTAGGTCATGCCTGTCCATTTATTTATTTATTTGTTTGTTTGTTTAATTTTATTTTTTTGAGAGAGAGAGAGAGCATGTGCGTGCACATGAAGGGGAAGGGTGGGGGCGGGTTAAGGGGTGGGGAGAGAGGGAGAGGGAGGGGGAGAGAGAGAATATTAAGCGGGATCTATGCCCAGAGTGGAGCCCGACATGGGGCTCAATCTCACCACCCTGAGATCATGACCTAAGCTGAAATCAAGAGTCGGATGCTTAACCAGCTGAGCCACCCAAGCACCCCGGATCCAGTTTTATATTTATCACTCTGTTGAGATACACAAATAAGAATGTAAAAAGAATACTAATAAATATGGACCATCAATTACATTTATTCACTGGAAATTTATGGAATGGTGATATAGTTTCTAATAGACTTTAAAACTTCTTTAACACTTGAGAATTACAATCACAACTTTTTTTTTTCCTTTTTAGCTCACAAGTATATCATTAGAGTAAGTGCAAGTATTCTTGATCTCAGAGACAATTTCAATGAATCACTTCAAGTGAACACATCTGATCTCTTCCCGAAGGAGGCCAACTCTAAGGAAGTTTTTGTGTTTACACCAGAAAACATCCCTTTTGAAAACGGCACGGATCTCTTCATTGCAGTTCAGGCCGTTGATAAGTCCAACCTAAAGTCAGAAATCTCTAATATTGTAGGAGTGTCTCTGTTTATTCCCCCACAGACTCCTCCAGAGATACCTACTCCTTCTCCTCCTTGCCCTGATATTAATGTCAACAGCACCATTCCTGGCCTTCACATCTTAAAAATTATGTGGAAGTGGCTAGGGGAATTGCAGCTGTCAGTAGCCTTGGGCTGAGTTTTCATGAGATGAATAAATCATCCATCCTTCTTTTGATTATAAAGTTCTCCAAAATATATTTTAAACTTTCCTGTAGAGGGCGATATAATGAAATAAAATGCTAAACAACTGGCTACATATGTATAAAGACTATCATTGAAATACAAAAGTTTAATCATCGCACAGGCATTTATTAATGGTTTTTAAAGAAGAAGTGCTTGCATTGATAAATGAAAGTATGTTTTAATTCCTTTTAAGGAGCTTTGCCAATTAAAAAGAACATGTAATTGCAAGTGAAAGGTGCCAGATGCCCAGCTAGGTCAAACTATTTAAATACAAAAGGAATGGCTTGTTATTTGTATCAACATTACCAGGAATAAGGATTCTCTTCTCTAAATTTGCAAGGATTATACATTTCAGGAAGAGATTGCACTGCAGAAAGAAACAGTAGCATGAAGTCTCCTTAGGCATAGAAATGTATGTTATGTGCATGAAATTACAAGTCAGTGATGCTTAAAGCCACAGTGGTAGGAGATGAGGTGGGAAAGGTAGGTTCAAGCCAGATGTGAAGGGGAAGTGATTGAGAAATAAACGTTTTTTGTGTACTTTGTGCTAAATGCTCTACTAATGCCTTATATGCATTATCTTATGTAATACAATTCAGTTCATTCAACAAATGTTCATCAGCTGCCTATTATATTCCAGGCCCATGGTAGGTCCTGAGTACAAAAAGATAAGAGTTGGCCTTTCTCCTGTAGGCAATAAAGAATATCTGAGGATTTTTTTTTTTAATCAAGAGATAGATCTCATCAGAGCAATGCTTCAGAAGAGATACTTTGAGGACCACATGAAGAACTGAATAAAGGTGGGAGAGGTGTGACAGATTAAAGGGGAAGGAAAAGAAAAGGAAAAAATGAGCCAAATAAACTTAGCAGCATGGCAGTCCCCATAGGGACTAATCACAAATTGCAGGGCCTCCCAGGAGAAGTATTCCTGTAAAAGATGTTTCAAGTTCTCAGTTCATTAGCATAATGAGTTCAAGATGTGGGTGGCTCTCTGACTGAAAATAAACTATTTTCAATAAGAGATTTTTCTACATAGGCCCCAAATTTATTTCTATGTAGATCTTCCTTATTTCAAAACAGGATTTCAGGTACCTTAGAGATACATTTAATAAACACAATAAAAAAATTAAAATTTAAAAATGAAGTGAAATAAGTATGTACTAAAAATAAAAGGAAGGTTCAATACATCCAATGCCTTATAATATAATGTTCTGTACAATTGCTACAGCCCAGTCACACATTTCATTTTGAGCTTCCAAGCAGGCAGAAGAAAGACATACAGAGTAACAAAATTAACAGAGTCTACAGTGAAAAACACACCAGAGGCTCAGGAGGAGCCATGTGAAGTTTTATCCATGGATCCTTAATAAATTAGGGTACTGTGATATTAAGGGCTGCAGCCTCAGTGGCATCCATATAATAATCACAATAGCAAGTTTAACATAGTGCTGATCACAACATCCTTCACTATAATCACACTTCACTGTGATGTTACAATGGAGTGACACCCCAGCATTGTTTAGGAAAGACAATTATACAGGGGAAAGTCAAGCTCTTGAGTTTGCTCTAAAGATAAATTTTGGAGTAACGGATTGCCTGTCCTTCAGCACATTTTCTATGTCAAACTTCCATTATAGAAAGTTTATTATAATAATTGAATGGGCAGAGAGTTCTCAGGCCAGGAAAACACTGATGTTCTAAAATTCAGTATTTCTTATTAAGGACATATCCAGGTACTCTGCCAACCAAATGGACAAAAGGTCAAATCGAAGTCTTCTGAAAGTTACAAAACCAAACTGAGGCACATGCATGACCAGAGGGGCCACTCACTTGAGCCATGTGGAAAAATGGACCTGAGGTCTACAATTCAGCCCCATAGAACATGTCTGCTATGGGTTTCACTTGGAAAATGTCTAAATCACTCATTGAGATTTTAATTTCCCATTTGGGCAAACTCAGTGGAATGTACCATGGGATAAAGGCAGGAACTGCATAGGGATGTATAGTGTTAGTTCAGAGAAAAGATAAATGTTAGCATGTAAATAAGAAAGTAGAGAATGGCAAAGAAAAACATTTTTATGTACTCTGGGATGTAGAGAAGCTTGTTGCAAAATGAATCTGGAGTCATACGTGGTAAAAAAAAAAAAAAAAAAACTTTTGCCTTATGCCATTACTACCCCACAACAACCTTAGTTTTTTTAGTTTCTCCTAAGCCACTTAAGTGAGTGGGTAAATCTTGTGAATATATCTAAAACATTAGTAACTCGGGACTTTCAAATAAAGGCCTATGTCCTATGTAGGCTTTTTCATCTAGAACCACAGTTTTATTCTGTTTCCTCTGTGAATCTTCTCGCTGCCTTTGTTACTTAACTGAGCCTGAACCCTTATTGGAAGACTCCCTTTCCCCTAGAAGAGACTGCTCCTCCCAATACCCAAGTACCAGGGATAGGTAGGGAGAAGTATTCTCTAAGCTCCCCTTTGCAACTTCCAAACCAGGCCATTACTCCTATGGTCTCATGTTTGGTTTTTTATGGGTTTTTTTTTTTATAAAGCCTTTATCCTATATCACTGATCTATGTCATCCTCCATCTGTTCTCTTCACTGTCATCTACCAGTCTCACCTAAGACGGGCACCTGGGTAACAATGTTTGCCCCTTGCCTCCTAAAATCACTCTGCCTAGTATCAAAATCTATATGAATGAGTCCATCAATATCTTAGCCTCAAAATTCTTTAATCTTCACCCCATTTCCACTAAACTTTAGCAAACTATTGGACTGAATCATGAAAGTGCCTTTATATATATATATGTACATATAACATATATGTAATGTAATATTATATAAAATGCAATATATATTAAGATTTATTTATTTGACAGAGAGAGAGACAGCAAGAGAGGGAACACAAGCAGGGGAGTGTATGAGAGGGAGAAGCAGGCTTCCCGCTGAGCAGAAGCCCAGTGAGGGGCTCAATCCTAGGATCCCAGGATCATAACCTGAGCCGAAGGCAGACATTTAACGACTGAGCCACCCAAGTGCCCCAAAAGTGCCTTTTTATAAGTAAAAAAAAAAAAGAGAGAGAGAGAGAATATTGGCAATTCCACATGGTTTGACCTAATACTTCTTTTTTTAAAAAAGATTTTATTTATTTATTTGAGAAAGAGAGTGTGTGCACATGAGTGGGGGGGGAGGGGAGAGGGGCAGAGGGGGAGGGAGAAGCAGGATCTCCACTGAGCAGGAACAGGATGCAGGACTTGATCCCCTAATATTTCTAAGGCTCAATCTGGACCTAATAATGGTATAGAACAACCTCACCTATGAAACCTTAAAATCCCATAGCCTATTCTGGTCACAACCTCTTAACCTCTGAGTTGTTCACTTCCTAACCCACTAAACTGGCTTTGCAATTTTATGATGACCTCTCATCACTTGATTGCCTCTATTACCCAGCCCATTCTCTCTTCTGCTGTACAGCCCGATATGCTGTGTCACCTCAAGTCCTCCCTTGACAATCCCTTCAATTCCCTCATCTACTTCTATTTATCTTGTTACCACACCTTCCCTGAAATCCCTAGCTTTGCATTAAGGGCACTGTCTGTGTGCTGGAGGCATTCATTTATCCATTCAACAATTTTTTTTTTTAAATACCAACATTGTGTCCCAAGTACTGTGTTAGATGCCGAGGATACAATGAGTGAACAAGTCAGGTATGGTTTCTGCTCTCAAGGAGTTTATAGCCAACTGGCAATAAACAAGCAAGCAGGCAAGTAACAATGCACAATATGTAGGTGCTATTTTGGGGGAAGCATCTATTTTAAGAACCCATGATTTGGTAGCCAGTCCACATGTGGTGTCTGCCAAAGGAAGTGATATTTAATGTCATAATGTCTGGCTATAAGTATAAAAACTAAGAGAAGGAAAAGAAGCAAAATGGTCCTAATTAAACTTCTGTTTCTCCAAATATTACTACATCTTTCCAGTTGGGCAAAATCTACTGCCAGATGCAAGCTGGAGTGACTCTGGGATCAAGTTCTTTTCATTTACTCAATGATTATCTGGGGAGCAACAT
This sequence comes from Eumetopias jubatus, assembly GCF_037043125.1. Lineage (NCBI taxonomy): Eukaryota > Metazoa > Chordata > Mammalia > Carnivora > Otariidae > Eumetopias > Eumetopias jubatus. The sequence continues at coordinate 34,926,034 of NW_028274810.1, read as the reverse complement.
CAGCAAAAAAATGAGAAAGAAAATATAAGCCATGTTTTTAAAATTATACTTTTAAAAACTACCTGCATGTGAACCCAATGAATTCTACATGCTCCCAAATAATTCTACACGGTTTCAGACTTTTGAAAATAATGTCAAAATCAATAACATGCTGTCTAACCGTGTTACAGTGATTCATTAAAACAAAGAGAAGACAAATCAATGAAACAGTGTTCAAGGAAGCTTACAGTAAAATTTCACCAAAATAGCCAAAGATAACAATCCAGGTAAGAACTAAATAATGAGGGCCAGAAATTCATTGAATTAGAAAGCCTAAGCAGTGCATAGTTATTGTAACTGAGAAAAATCTATTTAACCCAGTTCTGGGCACCCAATGTGAAAAGGCAAACATGTTAAATCGTTCTTCTTAGTCTATTTAATTGTTACTAGAGATAAATCTTTTCCTAAATATCAAAAATAATCCCAAATCCATTAGAAAAACAACAACAATAACAACAAAACATAGGTGATGAGCTGCAGAATGGATAGCACAATACATACTGTAGAGGGCATAGCAAGCTCATGCATGATTCCAGCAGGAACAGAACTGTAGCTAATCCTACTCATAGGGCATAGCTGTGAGACCCAGAGCAATGCTTTAAGGAACCAGACAACCAGTCTACTTAGAGGAAGGCTTACTTAGTATCTGGGGGGTTGGAAAGCACAATACTACTATGACCACCATCACCCCACTGACAGGGGTGAGGAAGAGGTGTTGGTGGAGGGAGAGGTGAACAGGGTTTCAGGGCCTTAACTACAAGAAGAGAAAGGTGTTACATTATCATCATCATTTGCTATGTTACCTGATATTGATAACAGCCATCATTTACTGGGATTTTACTAAGTGTTAGGCACTAAGTGCTTTTCATACTCACATCCAGGCCCTCCCCTAATATTTGAGGGGCCTGGGGCAAAAGTACAAAAGGGGAACCACCTAAAATATGTCTAAATATGCAAACATTGGCTAACAAGCTGTTAAAAATGTGTTTATCTCCTATCTTCACAAATATACCTTCACTATGACTTGGAAAGCCAGATTCAAATTTAAAATTCTTGGACTCCTCTATGGGGCGCTTGGGTGGCTCAGTCAGTTAAGCATTCAACTCTTGATCTCAGCTCAGGTCTTGATCTCAGGATCATGAATTCAAGCCCCATGCGGGGGTTTAAAAAAACAAAAATAAAATAAAATCCTTGGACCCCTCTCAATGTCATGCTGGAATATGGCAGGTCAGGAACAGAGGGGCCATGGAGCACCCTCTTTTCTTCCTACTCTTCCCAACTCCAGTCCTCACTCTGAGGGACCTCATATTCATGGGCGTGGCCACTTCAAGCCCATGTACAATATCAACAGCTGCCCTTTGTCCATTTCTCCAGCCTGGAAATGAACACACATCTGATGCAATCTCTGCCCTAGGGAGAACTGACCCTGGCACCCAAATCAGTTCTGAGCCATATAGACCATGGTAGGAGGGTCATTAACTAATCAGGGAATTTCAGGTTTCAGGCACAAGTTGTGTGTTCTAGAAGTGGGAAGGAGGGTCATTCACTGGAAGGGTATAATTCCTTAGCCCTCTGGACTCCTTACCCCATAGAAATAGGATAGGGCCAGTTACATAATTATGGGAAACTAGTGCAAAATGAAAATGCAGGACCCCTTGTTCAAGCAGCAATAAATAATGTTATTAAAGCTACTAAAATACAAAGCTTTTTCCTTTCTTCCATGGTCTTTCTCAGCTTGTCCTGGTGTTTTAGTTATTTAAAGTTGTTCTAAAAAAAGATAAATTACAATTTTAAAGTGCTTATATGACTTTACTATTCATCTTTATATGTACAATGGGAGTTCTAAATGCAAATGTAAGAACACCTAGCTTGTATGTGGAACACACGATCTATATTTTGTAGCTTATACATGCATGTATATTTCATTCTTGCCAGCATGAAACACAGTGCGCAAAATCAACCAAGTTTTTTATTTCACATCTTGTTATGTCTTCTCTACATTTGGTTTCCCTGTGAGTAAGGAGGACTGAAAGAAAAAGGAACTATTGGTGGCCCTATTTTTCCCTTTCCTTCTATATCAACATTTTCAACATAAGTAGTTGGCTAACAAAGGGAAGTAACAAAAATAAGAAAAAATACAATACGATTTCTTGGTTGTTTGTATTTCATAGAATATCATTGCCTTCTTTCTTGTTCAAAGAAAGTTCTGGGTTGAACTGAAAGCTCGGCCTCTCAGAGCTGTCACGGAGACACCTACTCAGTTGTAGACATAACATGTTCACCTGGTACTCACTTTTAGTCTCACTGAACTCCAATGCATTGTGGGTCCACCCGAATTCTGTGCTTATGGGACATCATGAATGCTTTATGGAAACTGGGTTGCAAGGAATGGCGGATGCACATACTGCATGTATTTCCTCTACTTAAATGCATGACTTTATTTACAAAACACAAGCTCAAAGACAAAATTAATAAGAATTTCAAGACAACTACAGCAAAACATTAAACCAAGCACAGGACCTTTCTGAGTAGAGGGCCAAATGTGACTACACAGATCACATCTGTGAGGCCAGACCTGGGAAAACACAAACATCAAAGAACCAGAGCAGTGTCTTCTAAAGGGAAAAAAATGTCATGCCAAAAGGCATATAGGGGCGCCTGAGTGGCTCAGTCAGTTGAGCATCCAATTCTTGATTCCAGCTCAGGTCATGATCTCAGGGTCGTGATATGGAGCTGTGTATTGGGCACCGTGCTGGGCATGCTTAAGATTCTCTCTCTCCCTTTTCCTCTATCCCTCCTCCCCCACCCCACTCACACACTCTTTCTCTTAAAAAAGAAAAAAAAAGAAAGAAAGAATAAAGAAAAGCTATATGGATGAGCAAATAAGTCTTGGAGTTAAATAAGTTGCCTGCAACAATTGGTAAGTGCCTTCAGTAGTAGTTAAGCTCAGTTAGTTGAAATCTGGATACCAACCTCTTTAATCAATTTGCCTTAGTCCCTCATGAAATAGAAGCTTAGTTGTATGAGCTGGATCAACACTGTACAAGCCTCATATTTTCAGATGTCCTTTTCCCCATAGCCAAGAACTTCCAGGCTGATTCATTGGCAGACTGGCTCCAGCAACATAGTTGCCATGATACTACTGCTGTGCATCAAACATTAGCTTGATGAAGAGAGAGGAGGCAAGTGACTTCTCAGTAGTAATAATTAGGATACACAGAATAATAAGAATAACAAGAATACTTATTATTATTTATTAGTAATAAGGAGAATAGCAAACATTTATTTAGCACTTACTATGTGCCAGGTACCGTTCTAAGAGCTTCTGCTCTGTTATCTCATTGTTCTTTGCAGAAACTTCATGAGGTTGGTAATATTATTATCCACATTTTACGAATGAGGACGCAGAGGCAAAGAGTGCTCCAATAAATTGAGTATGATCACACAGCTCATTAGTGACAAAGTCGGCATTTTGAATCCAGGCAGTTCTGCTACTTTGAATCATCTTTCTCTTTTCATAGATCCATCTCTGTATTAGTGAGGTCTGTTTGCAGACAGGTGTAACTAAAGCAACTCACCCAGACAAGATGATCAGTAAATATTTCTAGAATAATAGTACAATGAACTTTAACAGCCTTTTATCTGACATAACTAAAATCTCACGCTAAGCAGTTTTTCATGCATTTTATTTTTCAGAAAATAATTTTTAACTGTTCCCTTTATAGACCTAATTTTTTAATCATGTAGCCAAGGCTCCATAAGGAAACACATTTTATTTTTAATTCAATGTCCTGTGTACCTTCCTTATCTACACTTACATTATATCCAAGAACTAGGAAATAAGAGGAAAACCCTGCAGACTCACAGAACTATTACAAGAAACTGTTCTCAACATAGCTATTAACTTCAGAATTGAGTGTCAAATCAAATTTGCTAACTTAACATACAGAGGTCATTGCCTAAGTTGTTTCTTTGTTTTGTTTTTCTGTTTTAACACTGGTTAGTATGTGGATCAAATTTTCTAATACAACACAACCTAGTTACTGTCCAGTAGTTTGTACTATTGCTCTGTTTTACTACAGGACAGGACTGGGTATATGTGGGAACTCATGTATCAAATGTGCATATCTGGTACTGAGCTGCCAGTTCTGAATAATGAGCTGTGACAAAGGTAACCAAGAATAACAAACGAAGATCCTAAGCACCAGGATTGATTGTTTTATTCAATTTCCTCAACTGGAAATAAGGGTATGTTCTAGCCCTAATTTTCTGTGTGCTATGAGCAAACCCATTGATTGGTAACAACAAAATCCATACTACTAAATTAAAAATATATATGGAACACTATTTTTACTTTTCAAACTAACAAGATGTCTTTAAATGTTAATATTTATAAAGTGCAGTGAGGTGTACACTCTCACATACTATCTTGTGAATTATAAATTATAAATGGGCACTGTCTTTCTAGAAAGCAATTGGCAATGTCAAAGGTCATAATTATCTTCACCCCTTGACACATCAGTTTATGTCCAGATATCTATCATGAGGAAATAACTAAAATTGCCAACAAAGATGTTTATAGCAGCATTATCTGAATGATACCCAAACTGGAAAACAATTTCAATGTCTAACAATAATAGTAAAGTATGATGTATTCATGTGGTGAAATTCTACTCATTTTAAGTGGGATTTATAAAATATTTTATTGACATAAGAAAATGAATATCAATTTAAATATATGTATATAACCACTCACTAGTTATGGCAAGTTACTTATCTCTCTGTACTATAGCTTCTTTATCTGTAATGTGGGAATAATAAGTCCTATCACAGGATTGGCGTGAAGATTAATTGAACAAATATAAGTAGAGTGGGCAGACCAGGGCCTGACACAGAGGAATCACTAAGTCAATATTAGTTACCTCATCACCTCCATCATCATCTTCATCCTTATTCCAAATACCACCAGCATTTTTCATAGAGCTAGAACAAACAATTCTAAAATTTGCATGGAACCACAAAAGACCCTGAATAGACAAAGCAATCCTGAAAAAGAAAAGAAAAGCTGGAAGCATCATGATTCCAGACTTTAAGCTGTATTACAGAGCTGTAGGCATTAAGACAGTATGGTACTGACAAAAACAGACACATAGATCAATGGAACAGAATAGAAAACCCAAAGTAATCTTTTGGTAGAATGCTTATAGTATGTTGTTTTTAAATGTTTACAAAATTGAATATACAGTATAGTCTTAACAGTTTAACAAAAAAAGTGTATATGTATATATAAAATAATAGATAATTAAAATTTCCTTCTTTAAGCCTTGTAATTTTTTCCAATTTCTTAATAATAAATATTATTTATAATCAGAACAAAGATTTTACACATAAAAAAGAAACAATCTACACAGTACAAAAGCCAAAACATGTTGAGAAACAAAAAACAGAAGAGTGATCCCAGAAATTCAAAATGGCAACAAAGAATGAGCACTGGGAAGACAGAACAAAACCAGAAATGAGGAAAATGGAGAATTTACAGCTCTGCAGCATAAGGACAACATCTCAACAGTACCTTCAGGGCCACTGTTCCATGTTAAAGATACATGGGACACCACACACTTCTACAGAGATTAGCAAACTTCCAAGAACATTGTATTACTCTCCAGAGGAGACTCCAAAGGTTGATTTAGAGAATGATGATCCCAAGTTTGCACTGAACAAATCCTAACATTAATTAGAACAGAGAGGCAAGCCCAAGAAACACTCAAGAGAAGATGCCAAGGAAATGAGCTTTCTCCTCTCCTTTGTCTCATCACTGATTACCATATAAATTTATTTAATATTGCTTACTAAAAATAACTGAAAAATGTCACTTCCCTCTGTGAAAATATGTGTGTGCCTCAATAAAATCTGTTCCTTTGGATGAAGACTTATCCTGGTGCCTACTGGAGGGCATTCATAAAGACTGTTGCCACATGCACTCACTCAGGTCTCATTACATTACCTAAGTTATTTTTAATACATCCTACTCAATGTATTCTCTTTTAGAAAGATAGGCATGAAAATAGTTAAAACTAAGTTTTCAAACTATATGAATTAGGCTTCATTTATCTGGAAATTTCAATGACTTTATTCTTGATCCATTATAGACAATCAAGGCTATCATATGCCCTATAAATAATAACAAGGAATATCAGATTGGCTGACACTGCCTATACCACAGCCTAATGCATCTGCCAACCAAGGTGTTTTCCATTCCAGATTTTAGGAAATCATCCCCCAGATAGTTTCAGAATCTGATCTGGATTGAAAAAGTTGCCAGCAAAACTAATTATGCTTTGGTTCCTTAATCTGTACTGCATTTTGCACTTTACAAGTTATTAGTCCTGCATTATCCTTAATCTGAAGTCGGGCTGGTTCCAAGTTCTCTCAGGGACTTAGTTCCTGAGCAAGAAATGATTCAGTTGCTTTTCAGTAAATATTTGGATCAAATGGAGAGGGCTCTTAGCTACTCTAGTTTCATTATAAATCAAATGGAGAGTTGCTGCTTTGGAAATCATAAAACCATGTGTTCAGAAAACGAAAGAGAAATGATTCAATATAGGACAAACCATATTACTTAAAATTACTGTACCAGTGGAATAATCCAGGTCAGTGAGATTTCATGTCACATATATAAATCAATCAAGCTCAATGGTATCTATTTCTTCAGTCTGTCTATTGCAATATGGTTCCTTTATCTTTCACTTCTCTCTGTGAAGTGTCCTATAAATCATAGATTCAATGGCAAATAATAAAAACAGTATCATTTGGGACACATCCAACAGTACTGGATGCCCTTCCACAGTTTTGAACGATGTCTCCCTGAAGTGGCACAGAGCATTTGGTTGTTGTATCATGTTTTATTTAAAAGGATTGTGCTGTAGAATATATTAAGAGGAAACAGGATAGAGACAGGAGTTCTCTGAGGACAGAGATTGCAATCTGAGCTAGTGAGCTACTATGCAAAATTATAGAGAGGCAAAATAAAATCTTTCAGGGTCAACTGATTTTATCTTTTTCATATCCCTGTTGCAAATACTCACCTTTATTACATTTTCTTTTACACACAGATAATTTGGGAATTGCTAGAACATTATCATTTAAAAATGTGTCCCTGTCGACAGCATATTACTGTATCTTTTCAAAATCTAAGCTGAAGTGAATTTAATGAATTCACACAAGGTTTATTTGTTAAAAATTATTTCTGCCATCTTCTTTTATATTTTCTATTTCACCTATTTCCTTTTTGTTTCTTCTGTTCCCCTTCTTTCCTAACTTCCATTAGATAGACTGAATTTTACTCAGCTGGTTTGAAAATCAGACATTATACACTTAGCCTTCTGGCGGTTATCGCTACTTAATAAGACCCATTCTTATATTTATTATCCATCTGTTTTTTTCCTATACTAATAGAATTCGAAAGCTTATCAATATCCACAGTCCCCTTATCTCCCTCACTTTCAACAGAAATGCCTTAGCAGGTCTTTATCTCTCTCTGCACTCCAACAGCAACCTGCCCCATGTTGATATTTTCTAGGGTTTAAATCATAAATAGATAGGTTTTTGTTGTTGTTGTTCTTTGCTTATTTAGGCAAGGAATTTTACTAAATTATTTGCTAGCATTTAGTTCCCATATTTTATTTTTTAATGTTTTAAGTTTTTATTTAAATTCTAGTTAATATACAGTGTAATATTGGTTTCAGGAGTAGAATTTAGTGATTCATCACTTATCATCACTTATACACAACACCCACTGCTCATCACAAGTGCCCTCCTTAATCCCCATCACCCATATTTTATTAATTCATCTTTATTTGTTTTGCTTCTTGCTGGAGAATTTCCTCCAACACCTGTTTTCAGAGTGTGTATTAGGTAATCTAAGGCCTAGTATTTCTGACATTATTTTTACTTCATTCTAATATTAAAGTGATAATTTAAAATATTAGGTTTAATTTTTTTTCTTTCAGTATTTTGAAAATAGTATTCCATTGCTTCTTGCACTTAGGATTTCTTTTGAGAAGTCCGAGCTAGATGTGTAGTTGGTCATCATCAGAGTACAAAGGATAACTGAAGCCATGTGTGTGAGTGAGATCACCCACTGGAACACAGAGAAAGGGAAGAGAAGAAAGCCAAGAATGAACTCTTGAAAAAAGTCAAAACTTAAGTGAGAAGAGGGGATAACGAAAGAGGCATTGTGAACTAGACTGAGAAGGAACAGCCAGAGATTTGCCAATATAATCAGGTATGCGTCACATAGACCAAGAAAGGAGGCAGTTTCAAAAAAGACAGAATGGTCAACAACATCAAATACTACAGAGAGGTGGAGTAAGATCAAATACTCATTGCTCACTGCATACAACAATATATCCAAATTTACTGAGTTCTCTTTTATGAGAAAGGTTTGTATCACTTTCAAATGCTGTTGAGAGGGAGCAGAGATCAGCAGGAAGCCAGAAGAGAGGGAGAAAGAGGAAAGAGAGGGGGAAATGATGCTTTGTTGAGGTCCTGGAGGAGACTGGAGGACAAAGAGCACAGGTACATGGAGATTAAAAGGTGATTATCTGTGTTTTCTGGGGCATGAGGAAAGGGACAGTCCAGATAAAGGTATATTTGCAGATGTAAAGGCAAGCATTTGGGGGAGTTCATATTAGTAGCTTCTATTTTCTTTGTGAAATTAGAGTTAAGACTTTTGCTGATAGGTAAGGAATTAAGTGAGTTAAGACCAATATTTTGGATATCCCTTTAGACTAGAACAAAAAACAAAAACATCTTCTAGAGCAAACAGTATGTTCTTAAACATGCAGTTGAAGCATTATATTTCTTTTTCACAACTCTTTAATTTTTTTAAAGTCTTTAATTCCAGTTAACATAGTGTTATATTAGTTTCAGGTGTACGATATCATGATTCAACGCTTCCATACATCACCTGGTGCTCATCACAAGTGTATTCCTTAATGCCCAACACCTGTTTAATCCATCCCCCCCCCACCTCCCCTCTGGTAGCCATCAGTTTGTTCTCTATAGTTAAATGTCTGTTTCTTGGTTTGTCTCTTCTTTTTCACAACTCTTAAAGGGAACTGAAGCAAATTTCTTCTTGTGGGTCCATTCTGATTTGTGTTTCTGGTGAGAGAAGCTTTAAAGTGTAAAACCCACTTCCTGATCTTGGCTCTGTTTCTTGTCATATGGACAAAGTCAGCCCTCATAGGAGAGAATGGAAGTGACTCAGAGAAGTAGCAACAAAGAAAGGAGAGATCATTTTTAAGTCCCTGGTTTTGGCTGTTCCTAAAAACTAGTTGCATCTTGACCTTCCCATAATTCCATATTCAATGCTTTTTTGGATTCTCTGAGTCAATAAATTCCACTTAATTCCTTAAACCAATTTGAGGTAAATTTCTATTTGTTGGAACAGAGAGTTTACACTAGTAAATGATTAGTGCAAATGAACAAGACAGAAACATTATAGGAGTTCAGAAGAGAGAGATTTCTTTGGCCTGGGAGGTCAAGAAAGATTTAATGACCTTACTCGAGGTGGGACAAGGACTAGTTCAAGTTTGTAGAGCTAGATAAGCAGCCATCATGACAAGTGGGAGAGGCATCTAAATGCTAAAGGTGCATAAACTCAAAGTGAACTTGAACTCTACAAATGAAAGTAAATGTGGAAGACAGAATAATGGCCTCCCAAAGATGTCCATGTCCCCACAATTGTGAATGTGTTACCTAACACGGCACAAGGACTTTGCAGTTGTAACTAAATTAAGGGTCTTAAAATGGGGAGATTATCCTGGATTTCCAGGTGGCCCCAGTGTAATCACAGGAGTCCGTATAAAGGGAATATGGCAGTGGGAGAGGCAGAGAAGATGTGATGATGGAAACAGAGACACACAGAAAAAGGAACTTAAAGATGCTATATTTTGGGCCTTCAAGATGGAGAAAGAGGCCATGCATGAGCCAAGGAATGCAGGTAATCTCTAAGTTGGAAAAGGCCATGAAACGAATTTCCCCGTAGGGCCTCCAGAAGAAACCTGCTCTACTGACAGCTTAGTCCAATGAAACCCATTTTGGATTTAGGACCTCCAGAATCATAAGATAATGAATTTGTGTGGTTTTAAGTCACTACGTTTGTGATAATTTGTTACAACAGAAAGAGGAAACTAATACAGGTGGGATAGGAGTGATTTGATTTTAAAAGATATGTCTCCATTTTCATTATATTTAATCCTAATGTTCAGACTTTCCAACCTGAGCCAAGATGCTACACATATCCATTGGCAAGAACTTCACATAGCTAGCTTTGAACACAGAGCCTGGTTTATCAAAGGACATTAATAAATAGATTTGTTGGGTAAGTAAATGTGTGCTATATTCTAGTGTAATTAATTCCAGATCTCTGTTTCTAGGAATACCCCCCGCCAAGTGCCAACACACACAAACACACACAACAGATAAATAAGTGTGTGTGTGTGTTCATTACAGGTCTTTTCTATCTAGATGAGGCTTTGATGCCTCAAACTTAATTTGTCCAAAACTGAATTGCTGACTTTGCCTCCACCTCCCACTCTCTAATCTGCTTTCTTTTTTATCTTCTTCCTTAAGTGAGTGGGAATAAGGAGTCCCAACTCTCCACCTAGACAGCCAAGCCCAAGAAAACTGGGAGTTATCTGGTTTTCTCTCTCCACTCTCAGTCACCAAATTATAGAGAATGTATCTTGTAATTACCTCTCAAGTCTGTATCTCTCCTCTCTCTCCCTGCCGACATCACCTTAGTTTGGGCATTACATTCTCTTATCCAGGTCAGAGCAAAACCTCATCATGAGTGGCTCTGTAGGCAGCACCAGCAGCAGGACACCCCAGCCCCTGCCTGACCCATCCTCTACCTGCTCCCAGAGTTCTACCTATCAGTACACTCTAAATAGGTCATAGCTTTTCTTAAAAGCTTTTTGAGGTTCTTCATTGACTCCGTAATTAACCCCATGAAGTCTAATCCTTGTTGCATGGCATTTCAGGTCTCTAACAGGAGCTCCTGAGGGGTACCATTGTGCCATGGTCACTACTTCACTCCTGACACCTGGCACGTGGTCAGGCATCTAGTAATGACTAAATAATTCTTTAAATATAATCAGGACATTCCCCACCTTATCCTTTACAATATGACAATACCAAACTTATCATTGTTCCCCAGACGGTCGATGTTATTTCAGCCGCATGACTGCAGTTCTGTTCCCCCTGTCAGGAAGGCCTGCTCCCCATTGTTACAAGGAAAACATAGTCAACTATCAAAATCCTGTTGAAGCACTGCTTCTTCTTGATGTTTTCTCAAGCCACCTACCCTACAGGCCTCAAACTCTCTTCTCTGTACTTGTTCTGAGCCTCACTTTTCTCATCACAAAATAAAAACATTTCTTCAGCACTTACTATGTGCCAGGTAATCTCCTAGGCACTGGAGATTCGGTAGTGAAGAAAAAAGATAAAATGCTACTACCGTCCTATCCATAATGCTGATGCTAGCTAGAGTTAAAAAGAATTCATGTTCTAGGCACTGTTCTAAGCAATTTACAATATAAACTCATTTAATCCTCACAATAACCCAGTGAGGTAGAAAGTGTTATTATTCCTGTTTTACAGATGAGGAAAGTGAGGCACAGTTTTAGCAACCTGCTTAAGATCTCCAACTGGTAAAAGTGACTAATCCAGCATTCAAATTCAGGCAGTCTTATTCTAGAACCTACATTCTCAACCACAATGTCATATATATTTCTGTAACATATTGCACTGCACTAAATTGTAATCATTGATCTCCATATCTGTCTACCATGCTAATCTGTGACTTAATTAAAGCCAAGGACTATGTTTAATTTGCTATGGTATTCCTAAGGGCTACCATAGTACCTAGTTTACAGTCATAGGGACTCAACTAATGTTTGTTGAACTATTGGCAACCCCAGTTGCAGTCAAATTGCTGAATAAAGGAGAGAACACTGTGTTAAGTGCTAAACTTACGAACTTAAATATGTGAGATAAAAGAAAAATGTTAAACCTTCATCCTCTTAAGTTCCTAATTTTTTATTGTGCTAAAATATGCATAACATAAAAATTTATGATTTTAGCTACTTTTAAGTATACTATACTGCCACATTAAGTACATTCATTTGTTGTGCAACTATCACTACTATCCACATCCAGCACTTTTTCATCTTCCAAAACTAAAACTCCATAACCATTAAACAACAATTCCCCATTCCCCCCTCCTCCTAGCCCCTAGAACTACCATTCTATTTCCTGTCTCTATGAATTTGACTACTCTAGGTACCTCATATAAGTGGGTTCATACAGTATTTGTCCTTTGGTGATTGGCTTATTTCACTTGGCATAATTTTTTCAAGGTTCATCCACGTTGTAGCATTAAAACTGAATAATATTATTCTATTGTATGCATACTCTGCATTTTGTTTATCCATTCATCCATTGACGGACACTTGGGTTGCTTCTACTTTTGGCTATTGTGAATAATGCTGCTGTGAATATGAGTGTACCTATACCTGTTCAAGTCCCTACTTTTAACTTTTTGGGGTATATACCCAGTAATAGGATTGCTGGATCACATGATAATTCCATGCTTAATTTTTGAGGAGTCACCATAGTGTTTTCCATAGCAGCTGCATTATTTTACAGTTCCACCAGCAATGCACAAGGAAGGGTTCTAATTTCTCCATCCTACCAATAGTTATTTTCTGTGTGTGTGTGTATGTGTGTGTGTGTGTGTGTGTGTGTGTGTGTGTCTGTGTTTGGATAATAGCTATACCAATGGGTATGAAGTGATATCTCATTGTGAAGTTCTTTGGGTTTTTGGACCAATGTTTATTTTTCTGGTCGCTCTAAGTCCCCTCTAAATCTCATACTACTCTTGAGTCCTAAACTGAAAGAAAACTTCCTTGAAATTATATGAATGAGGGACACTTAATATTCTCTTTGTTTATACATAATGATATGGAGGTGCTGAAATAGCTTGTGAAAATATTTTGTGGTCAATACACAGCTTTTTCCTACTGTGTCAGTCCTAATTTAGCCTTTGTCCTCTCTTTAATGATATAGTTCATTTTGATCCTATTCTGTTTCTGTTCATCCAGCTCTCCAGGCAACCATATCCAAGAGTCACTGGCATGTTAATGAAGAAACATATTACTTAACTGCATTTTTTAAATCTAGGAGCAAATTTTAAAACATCTTGTATTATACTGTTGTCATTATAACTTTATGAAGTTATAGATATATTTGCTTTAATCACTGTCCCAAGAAAATTTACTTTTAAAAGGAAAGGGAACAGATTTTATTGATTTCATGTGTGAAAGGCACTTTGCCTAAAGAAAATTAAAATTTATTTTTTTGGACAACTTTCCTAATAAAATATCTCAAAGTATATAGCAATAGGTTAAATTTTAGAACTCTATCTAGAGGAAAAGCTCAATGCACAAAACAATATATTTCACTAAATAAGGAGCTCAGTAATTTTCAACTTGATTACTCTGAAGCACATATAGGCAGAAAGAAGATAAACAAGCAGCTCAACCAATAATTAATTGGACAAATGGTTCAATGAAAGAGGACTACTCCACCTCTCCTAACCATCCCTACCTTAGGTGGCAAGGATCAACCAGAAAGAAGAGAAGCATCTAAGCAGGTTTTACAAGAATATTTAGAAAGTCATACAAAGGCATCAATGGTACAAGTTGACTTTGTACCAAGAACAAGGCTATGCCTACCAAAGAAATGCAAAATGTAAATGTCTAGCAAAGAAACTAGGTTAAGTATGAAGGATTGTGTGGGTGCCAGGAAGGCCACCATAAGCCTATTTTACCTTCTCATAGAGGTGATTAATAAAATGCATTTGCATCAAAGTCAGACCCACAAAGTAAAAATGTGCCAACTATGGTCAATATGATGAAAGCCAGTTTTCAAAATTTAATGTGCATATGTATCACTTGGAAGTCTTGTTAAAATGCAGATTCTGAGTCAGTAGGTGTGGGATAGTGCCTGTGATTCTGCATTTCTAGCAAGTTCCTAGCTAATGCTAATATAGGTGGTCCATAGCCCATAGTTTTAATAGAATAATGTACACAATCAGAAGGCCTAAAAAATCAGGTGAAAATTGAACTCTCTATGGCTTTTGGTAAAGCATTTGCCTTTCTGATAAGAGAGCAGACATTGTTCAGGCCACCATATTCCTCTGTTTACAGATACAGGACCTGTCTCTGCAGCAGCCACTTGCAATCATGAGTAAAAAGCCACCAATCCAAGGTTGGTAGAGAAGAATGTAGAAATTGCCTGTGTCTTTGATGTCATCATTAAGCCACTGTACCAGCCTTGGACTGCCTTATAAGGAAAATAAATCCATATTTGGTTAAGCAACTGTAGGGGTCAAGGGCAGGCTGCCCCAAGATAGGCCACTTTGACATGAACATCATTTGGAGTTAAAAGTCATCAAAACCCTGCAGATGCAGAAAAAGCTCTCCACCTCCCCCTCAACTGCCTAAATTTACATTGGAGAGGAAAGCCTATACCTGGAGGAAAGCTATTAACAGAGACTCCCCTTTACCTAAGAACCTTATCTGCATATAGGGAGACCTCTGTTTTTCAAACCATCTCCTTTCACCTTCCTGCTACTGGCCTTCCTCCCCTTTGTATTCTAAGCTCCTTATATACCCTTCTCCTTAGCTCATATAAGCTTCATGGTGCCTCATTTTCTTTGGAATTTCATGTCTGTGTGGATTCCCTCAATGTAAGCCTATTAAATTTGATTTTCTCCTGTCTCATAACAATTTGATTCAAAGTCTAGCTAGAAGGACCTTGAAGGGCAAGCAGGTCTTCCTCCCTGACACCACTATTAATTAGGTGAAAACACTCTTAATTAGTACATACAGGTTAGAGGTACCAATGTGTAAACTATGGGCCAAAACAAAACAAGACCAAAAAAAACCCAAAAAACAAAACAAAACTAGTAGGAAAGGAAGTATGAAGAGGAGAAAAGGACCTGGGGAATCCACTGAGATAGGCTTCTTTGAATAAGCAAGGATCTACTGCAGACTAGTGAGCCCCAGCTTTTTCAGAAATAACCCACAAAGAATATCTTTTAATGTCAAAAGAATGTCAGTGATCTGCTTTCCCAACTCCCATACATAACGATAATTGATATTTATTGAGCAATCATCATGTATCAGCCAGTGTTCTAAGTGTTCCATATGTATATATTTTTAATTCACTTGTCTTAAAACTATTCTTTGAGGCAAGTTTAATATTCTCCTCACTCTACTAATGAGGAAATTGAGGCATGGAAAGATTGAGTGGCCTAATCAAGTTCACTCACTTAATGATAAAGCTGGGGTTTGTATTCAGGCAGCACAACTCCAAAACCTTATATTCTCAACCACTTTGTCTTATTGCAGCCACACAAGATAAGACCTCTGGTATCTGTGGCTTGAAAAAGGAATGCATATATGCATATGGATGTGAACACCCATCTCAATAAACTTCAGTCCCCCTGAGGAGCTTAGTCCACAGGTAGGAAATTACTCTCCTAATCCAGTGCTGCCATTAACATCACTAGGTTGTCTTCTCCAGATTAGAAACATTTGACACTTTAAAACTTCAATTTTAGAATCAGATGTTTAATATAGCTATGAATATAAGCAATCCCTGTTTGGATGCAAAAATTCTAATTGTAAAATAATTTTGGGTCATCTTAAAGACAGCAGTGACCCAGCCTACTTTATCAGTCAATTAGAAAAAGAAGAATTGCTGTTCAGACTACAAGAGCAAACACAATTCTGGTATTGTTTATTTTAAAAATAAAACAAAACAAAATAAAAAATAAGACTAGTAAAATTAAAATAAGATAAAATAAAACATTAAAATCCTATCCATTCTTTAAGACTCAGATTGATTCACTAAATCCATCTTTAGCCCTGACTCAGAATTCCTTGCTCCTTCTGTCTGGCTACTGCATAGTTTTATTACAGCATTTACCACCTTGTATTCTAGATCTTCATAGGTCAGTCTTCTTCACTAAACTGTAGATTTCATAAAGGCAAGCACTTTTTTTATCTTCTGAGCTTATCACAAAGCAAATCCCCTGTAAATATTCCAGGAATAAGTCTAAAGATTATATGACGTGTATATATAGTCATAACTTATTTATCATGCTTTGTTTTATTGCACTTTCACATATTGTGTTTTCTACAAATTGGGGGTTTGTGGCAACCCTGCATTGAGGAAGTCTATTGTCACCATTTTTCCAACAGCATTTGCTGACTTCATGTCTCTATGTCACATTTTGGTGATTCTTGTAATATTTCAAACTTTTCATTATTATTATATTTGTTACCATCATCTGTGATCAGTGAACTTTGATGTTAATATTATAATTGTTTGGGGGCAACATGAACTGTGCCCATATAAGATGGTAAACATAATTAATAAATATTTTGTGTGTTCTGGCTTCCTAGTGACTGACTGCCCTACCCATTCCTCCATCTCTCGCCACCTCCTCAGGCCTCCCTGTTCCCTGAGACACAACCAATATTGGGTTAGTCCAGTTAAGAACCCTATAGTGGCCTCTAGGTGTTGAAGTGAAAAGAAGAGTCACATGTCTCTAACTTTAAATCAAAAGCTAGAAATGATCAAGCTTAATGAAGAAGGCATGTCAAAAGCCAAGACAGGCTGAAAGCTAGGCCTCTTGTGCTTAACAGTTAGCCAAGTTGTGAACACAAAGGCAAAGCTCTTGAAAGAAATTATAAGTGCTACTCCAGAGGACACATAAATGTTAAAAAATAAAACAGCCTTGGGCGCCTGGGTGGCTCAGTTGGTTAAGCGACTGCCTTCGGCTCAGGTCATGATCCTGGAGTATCGGGCTCCCTGCTCAGCAGAGAGTCTGCTTCTCCTTCTCACCCTCCTCCCTCTCATGCTCTCTGTCTCTCATTCTCTCTCTCAAATAAATAAATAAAATCTTTAAAAATAAATAAATAAATAAATAAATAAAACAGCCTTATTGCTGATAAGGCATTAACTACAGCCCGGATGATGGCAAATCTGTTTACAACATGGTTTACTGAATGTTGTAAGCCCACTGTTGGGACCTGCTGCTCAGAAGAAAATGTTCCTTTCAAAATGTTCCTGCTTACTGACAATGCACCTGGTTACCCAAGAGCTCTGATGGAACTGGACAATGAAATTAATGTTGTTTTCATACCTTCTAACGCAACATCTACAGCCCATGGATCAAGAAATCATTTTGACTTTAAGTCTTATTATTTAAGAAATATGGGTCTTAAGGCTATACCTGCCTCTGATGAATCTGGGCAAAGTAAATTGAAAACCTCTGGAAAGAATTCACCATTCTAGATGCCATTAAGAACATTGGTGGGATACCTGGCTGGCTCAGTTGATAGAACATGTGACTCTTGATCTCAGGGTTGTGAGTTCAAGCCCCATGTTGGGTGTAAAAACAACAACAACAACAACAAAAAACAAACATTCGTGACTCATGGAAAGTGGTCAAAATATCAACATTCACAGGAATTTGGAAGAAGTAGATTCCAACCCTCGTGGATGACTTTGAGGGATTCCAAGTGGAGGCAGTAATTGCAGATGTGGTGGAAACAGCAAGAGAACTAGAAGTAGAAGTGGAGCCTGAAGATGTGACTGAACTGTTGCAGTTTCCTGAATGAAGCATTGCTTCTTATGGATGAGCACAGAAAGTGATTTCTTGAGATGGAAACTACTGTGAACATGTTGTCAAGATTGTTGAAATGACAACAAAGAATTTAGAATATTCCATAAACTTAGTTGATAAAACAGTGGCAGGGTTTGAGAGAATTGACTCCAATTTTGAAAGACGCTTTATTGTGGGTAAAATGCTATCAAACAGCATTGCATACCAGAGAGAAATCATTCATGAAAGGAAGAATGGATCAATGTGGCAAAAATCATTGTCATTTTAAGAAACTGCCACAATCACCCCAAACCCTTCAGCAACCACCACCCTGATCAGTCAATAGCCATTGACATGAAGGCAAGACCCTCCACCACAAAAAAGATTATGACTCACTGAAAGCTCAGATGATGGTTAGCATTTTTTAGCAATATTTTAAATTAAGGTATGTACATGGTTTTTCAGACATAATGCTATTGCACACTTAACAGACTAATATAGTATACACATGACTTTTATATGCACTGGGGAATCCAAAAATTCATTTGACTTCATTGGGATATTCACTTTATTGTAGTGATCTGGAACTGAACCTGAAATATCTCTAAGGAATGGCTATAATATGTTTTCCCAGAAGATTGCTTTTTCTTCCCAGTTATAAAAAATCTAGTCTTCTGGATTAGGAAAAGGAAATTTTAATATGAGAAATATGTGAGAATCTGGTTTTTGCACTGGAGTTTTCACCATTTATTTTTAATAGTCTTCCATAGATGGAGGGCTTGACAGATTATGAGTTGGCCTCCTTACTAGGGGAAATTATATGTCCTCAAAAATATAGCATAGGGGTTGTAAATATGGCTTGGGAAGCAGAACAGGGCTTCAGTTTGGTTCTGACATCTATTAGCTGTGGACTTTGGGCAAGGTATTAAGATTCAATTTTCTCATTTGTAAAATAAGAAAAGTATCTATTCATAGGTTTATTATGAGTATTAAATGAGTTGACAGATTCAAAGAATGTCACATAGTGCTAGGCACATAGTAAATGCTCAGTAAATATTATTTGAAGGTTAAGGTATGACACTCTAACTTAGGTTCTGTCCACCAGAAAGCTCCTGAGACAAGGATTTGTGTACAAGCAATAGTTACTAAGGAAATTCTTGAAGGAAAAAAAGTAAGGGAGGAGAAGAAGCAGGACAGGGAAAGAATAAATCAAGCAGGTGTGCTGATTACAGGCAAAGTCCCATGGAAGTGGTTTCAGGCTGATCTCACAGGGATCTTTAGTGTATAAGTTACATCTTGGAATTTGTTTCAACCTGAAGCAAAGGCACTGAGATTTCATCTCTGCACCTGTTATTCATTGGCCAAGGACCACCTGGGAGGATATAAGCTACCTCTGGCTGTCTGCATAAATGGACAAAGCAACTCCAGTAGCCTAGTGGTCATTCTCCAGAGAAGAGTTGTCTCACTGTGGTCAACTGGAAGCAAAAGCACCCTGATACAAGGGGAGAAGAAGCATTCAGGAACAGTAAAAGGAATATGAGTGGATTGAGGCAGAGCACCAAGAGTATCTACCACCATACCCCAAGGTGTAACCAACCAGGAAAAATATACCTCCCCCTATGTCTTTCTCCTGGTTATATAAACTTGGACAATTTACTTAACATCTCTGGTCTCTGTTTCACCCTTTGTAGAAGGAGGATGATAATATTATCTCAACAAGTGATTATGAAAATAAATGGGCCAAAAACCATAAGATACCTAGGAATAAACCTAACCAAAGAGGTGAAAGACTTGTACTGTGAAAACTATAAAACACTGATGAAAGAAACTGAAGATGACACAAAGAAATGTGAAAACATTCCATGCTCATGGATTGGAAGATCAAATATTGTTACAATGTCTTTACTACCCAAAGCAATCCACATTTAATGCAATCTCTATTAAAATACCAACTACATTTTTCACAGAGCTAGAACAATTCTAAAATCTGTATGAAACCACAAAAGACCCCCAATAGCCAAAGCAACCTTGAAAAAGAAAAGCAAAGCTGGAGGCATCACAATTCCAGACTTCAAGTTATATTACAAAGCTATGGCACTGGCACAAAAAGACACACAGATCAATGGAACAGAATAGAAAACCCAGAAATGGACCCACAACTCTATGGTCAATTAATCTTCAACACAGCAGGAAAGAATATTCAATTAGAAAAAGTCTCTTCAACAAATGGTGTTGGGAAAACTAGATGGCAACATGTAGAAGAATGAAACTGGACCACTTCCTTACACCAAACACAAAAATAAATTCAAAATGGATTAAAGACCTAAATGTGAGACCTGAAACCATAAAAATCCTAGAGGAGAACACAGGCAGTAACCCCTTTGACATCAGCCATAACAACTTCTTTCTAGATGTGTCTCCTGAAGTAAGGAAAACAAAAGCAAAAATAAACTATTGGAATTTCATAAAAATAAAAACCTTGTGCACAGTGAAGGAAACAATCAACAAAACTAAAAGGCAACCTTTGGAATGGGAGACGATATTTGCAAATGACATATTGGATAAAGGGCTAGGAGCCAAAATCTATAAAGAACTTATTAAATTCAACACCCAAAAAATAAAAAATCCAGTTAAGAAATGGGCAGAAGGCATGAACAGACATTTCTCCAAAGAGGTCATATGTCTGACAAATAGACACCTGAAAAAATGCTCAACATGACTCATCATCAGGGAAATACAAATCAAAACCACAATGAGATACCACCTCATACCTGTCAGAATGGCTAAAATTAACAACACAGGAAACAACAGTTGTTGGCGAGGATGTGGAGAAAGGGGAATGCTCCTACACTGTTGGTGGGAATGCAAACTGGTGCAGCCACTCTGGAAAACAGTATGGAGGTTTCTCAAAAAGTTAAAAATACAACTACCCTGCAATTCAGAATTACACTACTAGGTATTTACCCAAAGAATAGAAAAATACTAATTCAAAGGGATATATGCACCGTGATGTTTATAGCAGCATTATCTATAATAGCCAAATTATGGAAAGAACACAAATGTCCATTGACTGATGAATGGGTAAAGAAGATGTGGTGTATATATATATAATGGAATATTATTGAGCAATAAAAAAGACTGAAACCTTGCCATTTGCAACAACATGGATGGAGCTAGAGTGTATTATGCTAAGTGAAGTAAGTCAGAGAAAGACAAGTACCATATGATTTCACTCATATGTGGAATTTAAGAAACAAAACAAATTAGCAAAGGGGAAAAAAAGAGAGGCAGGCAAACCAAGAAACAGACTCTTAACTATAGAGAACAAACTGATGGCTACCAGAAGGGAGGTGGGTGAGAGAATGGGCTAAATAGGTGATGGGGATTAAGGAGGGTATTTGTTGTGATGAAGCCCAGGGTTGTATGGAAGTATTGAATCACTATATTGTACACCTGAGACTAATACTACACTATATGTTAACTGAAATTTAAATAAAAACTTAAAAATTTTTAATGTAAATAAAAACCAAATAAAAATTTTAAATAAACCAGTTCTTGAAAAGTAGCAGAGTATGTGACCTAGAATGGATACACAACAAATATTAGTTCTCCCTAATTCTTAACAGATTCATATATATATAAAGAGTGGATTATAGCGATCACTTTGAATACATGAATTTGTAAGTACTTCCTCCTGGCATAAAATTCTTTGGACAAACTTTCTGTTGAAAGCAATTTTATTCAAAGGATTTTTCTCCTTATGGTTCTTTCAATTCTTCTGATTACATGAAGAGAAATTCTTCAATTTAGGAGTCCTACGTTACAATATTTCTGTATCCACTAACCTTACAACTTCTAAAAAAAAGGGGGGGGTGTGCCTTGGGCTCAGGGTATAGCTAATTTAACAAACAGCCACCGAAGCAGCAGCCAGGAAGAGAAAGGAGGGGCCGGCTCAGTGTTGGTGAGCAGGAAGCCATTAGAAGAGGTCATACTGGGCTAAAAGCCAGATGTCCCTGGTTTGAGCTTTGCCACTTACCTTCCTAGGATATGTGTTCTCTTCTAAAACATCAATGGTTCAACTAGATGGTCTGTCAGGTACCCTCCAGCACCAAAATTCTACTACATGGATAATCAAAATCTCAACTCCTAAGTCCTGAAATTTGGAGGGCTTCCTATGTATAAAATGTATAGAAGTTCAGAGAAGGGAAATGACAGGCTGGATTGAGGAAGTAGATTTCAAGCTAGATATTGAAGAATAAGCAAGAACTAGAAAAATAAGTGTGGTCTAAGGCATAATAGTGGAAAGTAAAAATAATTTTTCACAAAATATGAAACTTTTTTTGATTAGAGGGAAAGATTTATTATAGATAGTATTAGGAAATAAAACTAAAAATTACAAATTGACCAGACTGTGGTATATTCTGAACAGTAAGGACAGAATTGTGCCAATCTAAAGATAATAATAAGCTCTTGAAGAATTAGAGAAAGGAAGGGCTCCTGGTTGGCTCAGTCGGTAGAACATGCAGCTCTTGATCTCGGGGTCGTGAGTTCAAGCCCCATGTTTGGTGTGCAGTGTATTTAATTAAAAAAAAAAGATTCTGAGAAAGGAAAGGTGGTATTGTACATAAGATAATTTGGTGATATGCAAGATGAACTGGAGCCAGAAGTTATTGTTGGCTAAGAAATCTGTAAGAAGGCTGCCAAATTGCCTGGTTATGAGATGAACTATCCTTAAAAATTGAGGGGTTTATACCATTAGATTAATATTGTAAAGCAATTAGTTGAATGGGCATAGTTCCTCTAACAGTGAGAGAAAATGGAATCATCTCCGTCTGTCCATCCCCATGTAGAGAATGTGTAGGAAAGTAGACTTCCCTTGATTATGTGTGACTATATAGCTCTTTACAACAATAAATACATCTCCTTATGGGTTTGAATATGCACATTTGGGAGTAGGGAAAGGAAAGAGTTTAAGTACCACTTTGTGAAACATTCTGTTTCACAATCCTGGAAGGAAAGAGTGAGAAGCAGAGAGTGAGGGAAGGAAAGGGAGAGCTGGGCACTAGGTACAAAAAAGGATATGAGATCCCCTTAATTGTGGCATGTCTCAAGAACATAAAAGAACATGTGATTTCACATTGTTCCCCACTTAATATATTGGGCTTTAAAGTGACAAAAAAACAAAAACCAGCCATTTCCCTTTCAGAGATTGGAACTGATTTGAAAATAGACCTAGGAGTCAGGTCACCAAAATATTGACCATATCAATGGTGAAGCTGGACTAATAAATATGACTTGACCTAAAGCCACAATTGGGATTTCTAATGCTTCTCTCCAAGTCTAGAACTCAGACACTTCCTGTGCCATCCCCAAAACATAGTCTGCAAAACACAGCCTGCAAAGTTATCTGACTAGGTGTGGAGAGAATCACAACCTCACATAAAATAGACACTAGTCATAGGGATAGAGACTGGTTTCCAGATCTGGCTCTAGAAGGCAGGAATGGACCCTGACCCATGTGTGCTTAGCACAACAAATCTAGAATAGAATACATATACTGTGGACTGGCAGATCCAAAGGAGAAGGAGGAAGAAGTATCGTTCCATACAGGAAATCAAAAGTGAAATCATAGACCATATGCCTGCCTCAATATAACAATCCAAATCCTCTTCCCATAAGGAAGCATGTGATTGACTCATAAAAGTCCCATATGAAGAAACCTCTGTCAATATGGTAATCAGAAGTCTCTCTCCCTGGATAATTCAGAGTTGTTCAGTGAAATTCCCAGAAAAGAGGAAAATCTGAGATGGGATGTTAAAAAGAAAGAAAGAACATCAAATTAGTATCCCATTTTCTTAACATTCAACCTGTGAGGAATACAAGGAATTTCTCTCATTGATAAATTTAACTTGGGAAAAGACAAATCTGTTTCTTTTATAGCTTTTGGGAAACAGTGTTACTTATTCAAATGTGAATCCACTTAGGCTTAACACAGCCAATAAAATGTGTGTCAGAGACAGAATGGGAGTAGGATAGGGAATTATTAACACAGTAAAGGTAAATTCTCCTGAGATCCTAAATGCACAACCAAGCTGTTAATACTACATAACAGAAAATGTTACCCACTGGAATCAATTATTATTCAAATTTTACCAACTATTTTCCTTTTGGAGTTAAGATCTAAAACTTAAACTTTACAAAAACTGTATTTTGAAGTTGAATAAAGATTTTTTATATATATTACAGGTTTTATACAGAAACAATTCATAGTAATTATATTTGCAAAAAAAATTACCAATTTTGTAGTATTGCTTGTATCAACATAGAGATATTAAAAAGTGAAATAAAAATTAATACCACCAAATCTGAAATTACTATATGATATTTAAGGACATTGGGAAGATTTAAGCAAAAGAGCCCCAGCATTAAATGGTCCAAATATCCCCAATCCGGTGTATAATCAAAGAGGAAACTAAAATCAAAAACTATGTAATAATAAATGTCAAATACATCAATGAAATAAAACAGGCTATCTAGACTGGAGTATGTTATGTTAACACTTGTGGGACATGGCCAAAATAATATCCAATGTACTTGTAGTATTTATTCCTAAACAACAATAAAATAAAAATAAATTAGCCTACGATCAACATATGAAGCTAGAAAAATAACTACATTATAAATCTAAAATGAAAGCAATGACTAATAATAAAAAAAACTTAATGAAATAATGAGCACAACCAACAATAATAATCAAAAATAGTTTTTTAAATGTATAATTTCTGGGGCTAGTGAAGGTATAGGGAGAAAACTTTGTCTTACATTATATAATCCCCCAAATAGAAACATGAATACCTCTAAATGTTCGCCAATGAGAGAACTCTTAAATGACAGTTAATCTATATCATAAAGTTATATTATTTTAAAAGAATGAAAAATAATAATAAATAATTAAAAGAATGAGATAATTCTATATGAACTACCATATACTAGGTTTCCAAATTTCATCCATGCACATACCAACTTCAGGATTGCTGTCATGTTCATATAACCATTCAACAATTTTCTTAATATGTTTAAATGTTTCTAAATAGATGTTTACATTTTCTAAATATATGTTTAAATCTTAATATATGTTTCATTTGAAAAAAGAAAAATAACCTGGTATCATTATAACAGTAATATCTGTGAAGTCATCAGTTTGATATGTTGGTTAACAACTATATTTTTTCAAAGTTCCTTGTCCCAGTAATAGATAAGGAAACCCAACCCTTTTGAGTGCCCTAAGTGAGCCTGTTTGCCTGAGCAGGATTTTGTTTAGACCAATTTACCAAAGTCCTTTCTGATTTGTGACCAGCCAGCTTCTGCCCAGAATGTCTACTCAGGTTGAGTTGATGGAGACAGTGGCCTTTGTGGCTGGACAAGCCAACTGAAAAATCTGTAAGGGTCAGACTAGCAATGAACAGAGATGGCTATTAGACACCAGAGCAGCTCCCCACCTTCCTTTTTATGAAGAGTATTATAAATTCAGCAAGGGATATAGATGGAAAATAAGTCAAGAGCATACATTTGTCTCTAATTCCATGGAGGTCCTTTTTCAGGACCCATAAAGCATCATTCCTTTCTGTGCCACCAGGAACAAACAGAGGGCGACCGTTACAAATACTCATCTATTTTCATGGAGCTGCATGTGCCCAGGTCTTGTAAGGAGCTTTTCCTAATTCCTCTGGCAAAATGAGGCATCTTTCTTCCAACCTTATAACCAAGAGTTTCCCAATTTTGTTGAGGGAGTAATAGCACCTCCTCAAATATCACGCAAATGCCAAGGAGATCTGAGTCCCTCAGGTTTCTCTAAATTTCAAAGGTTTTGGACAAGCTTCTGTTTAGCCATTGTGATATGTCATTATTTGGGGTTAAAATGACAACCATTCACTAATTTAGTCAGTCTATCAGTCAAAAACAATTTTCTGAGCACCAACACTACAGGATGGGTGCATGCTTGGTTTGCTTGAAGCCCCTCAAGCTAGAATTCAGGGAGCGATGGGGGGCAATAGAGGAGAAGTCAGCAAGCGAACCAGGGCAAGACTGCCTCAGATATATTTCTTAATGCTCAGCCCCTACGCCCTCCAAGTAATCACATTTTCCTGGAGTTGCCAGTATAACAGCTCCATCCTGTATCTTGTACAATATATTAATTTCATAAATGTAAGACTACCCCATAATATTCCTGAAGGAATGGAAGGATGATATAGGATGCTGCCTAAAAGGGCAAAGTCTGGGCACATGTGATAAAATGCCTCTTGTAAGGATGTTGCTTGTTCAGAATGCAACATGATTATCCTCCTACTGAAACTCTTAATTTAAAGATATTTTCTGGTCTTCTATTTCCAGTTCTCTTTGGGTTTCTGATGAGTTCTGGTTCCTTTTGCTTTAGAATTAAACATTATTTTATCCATCATTAACAATTCCTAACCTGACCCCCTTTCTCCTTTTTATTAATCTTATATTATTTGCCTTGTAAAACCATATTGCTTTACTATAGAATAATTAAATCTATGGGGCTCGGGGTAAGAATGCTGCATTCAGATCCTGACTGCCATTTACTGGCTATGTGATCTTGGTAAGTTACTGAAACTGTGTACCTCAGCTTCCACACATAAAATGAAGATAATATTCATACTTACCTTAAGAGAGTTATAGTGAAGATTGAGAGAATCTCTGCCCTAGTAAGCACTAAATAAATGTTAACTATCAAAATTATTCACTCTGCCTCAATAATAATTAGCACATACCAGACTCTCTTTTTTTTGTTTGTTTTTGTTTTTTAGAGTTTATTTTTTTAGAAAGTTTTAGGTTCACAGCAAAATTGTGAGGAAAGTACAGGGAGTTCCCATATACCATCTGTCCCCACATATACACAAGTCTCCCCACTATTAAAACTCCACACCAGAGCAGACTCTTTTGATATACTTGCATAAAAACCCTCTGCCCGTCCCCCCTGCTCACATTTTCTCTCTCTCTCTCTCTCCCAGGAGTCCTTAAATAAATAAATCTTTAAATAAAATAACTTTCAGGTTAGTTTTCACAGCTACCTTTATTCATTTCATTAGAAAATTTTATTAATTTTCACACTGTACTGTACAGAAAATACAAAGTGTATGTCTATATGCAGGAAATGAACCAGAATTAGAAAGTACATAAAATATTTTTCAAGAGGAATATGTGCAATTTTTTATAAAAAGACCTGGTCTCAGGATGCCTGGGTGGCTCAGTCGGTTAAGCATCTGCCTTTGGCTCAGGTCATGATCCCAGTGTCCTGGGATTGAGTCCTACATCGGTCTCCCTGCTCAATGGAGAGCCTGCTTCTCCCTCTGCCTGCTTCTGTGCGTACTCACTCTCTCTCTCTCTCCAACAAATAAATAAATAAAATCTTTAAAAAAAAAAAATCT
Source organism: Eumetopias jubatus (assembly GCF_037043125.1). Lineage (NCBI taxonomy): Eukaryota > Metazoa > Chordata > Mammalia > Carnivora > Otariidae > Eumetopias > Eumetopias jubatus. The sequence continues at coordinate 34,898,803 of NW_028274810.1, read as the reverse complement.
GATCTCTTCTTTGTTTTAGGTCACTTTTACAGTAACACGCAATAAAATGATTGTGTAAACTGAAGTCAAACATACTGAGGTCATACTGTATTGACCTTTATACAGGTAATGTCCCAACATTGATAAGGTTTAGGACTATATATATGGAGACAGAAACGAAGTGAAAGAAAAGCCTTTTGAACAAACCAACTTTGGGGCCAGGAATGCCTTGACAGGAACAATGGGGTTATTAAGTTTGGTCTTCCTTTTAGTCCTATACCTGCTGCAGGGATCTAATACTTCCCTTGTTCAGCTGAATAACAATGGGTATGAAGGCATTATCTTTGCTATAGACCCTCGAGTGCCAGAAGATGGAAAAATAATTGAACAGATAAAGGTAAGAAAGAAGTGGAATTTCTTCCATTTGAATTGTGGAGAAGAAAAAAAGTTAGTAGTTAATAATTATGAACTTCTGAATGTTACAGGAAGCTTAAAAGCAGCATGGTACAGTAAAAATAATGCTGGAATGGCAGAGAACTTCCAATTCGGAAGTTCTAGGTGGGGTTCTACCCTGTCTCACCATAAGACCAGAGACAAGGCACAGAGCCTCTCTGATCTCAGTTTCTTCATCTATAAATGAGCAGTTGAACTCATCTGTTCTTTAAACACTTATTTAATGAATACTTATAACATGTCAGGGAGATAAAACAGTGAATTAAAAATTCCTTGCCTTCGTGCAGTACACATTCCTTTTAGATGATATAGATAATAAAAACATGTAAAAGTATAGCAGGTCAGATGGTAGTAGGTTGCCATGGAGTAAAGTAAATCAGCAAAGGGGGATAGGCAGTGTTGGTGGGGCTGGGTGGGAGGAGAATGTGGGTTACTGTTTCATGTGGGGCAGTCAGGGAAGGCCTCACCATTGATGGTGACATCTGAGTGGAGACCTGAGATGAGTAAGGGAGGAACCCATTGAAAATCTGGAGGCGGGAACAGCAGGCACAGCGAGCATACTTGATGTGACCAGCAGGAGGTGATGGCCAGGAAGAAGGGTGGGGAGAGCTGAACATGGAGACAGAGGGCCCAGACCACTGGAAAGACTTGGGCTTTTACTTCCATGGAAGGTTTCTGAGCAGAGGAGGGGTGTGCTCTTTCATGCATGTGCTGGGCACTCTGAGTGCAGTGTTGAAGAAATTCTGTAAAGGTCTCTTCTACTTGTCATTCATCCTATATAGCTCTGTTGTAGCATAGAAGTATGGAGGGACACCAGGTAGGAAGCTGTTGCGGTGAGAAGTGATGGTGACCAGGTACAGGGATGTTGTGCTAGAGACCATTAAAGTGGTATAATTCTGAACATATTCTGAGGGTATCATAGACAAATTTGCTGATGGTTTAGATGTGGCATGGGGGAGGTGAGGAGGAAAAAAGAGAAGTCAAGGAAGACTTCAAGGGTTTTGGTCTGAACACTAAGAAGGATGGAATTATCATCAGTTGAAAGGTGAAGACTGTAAATGGAAAAAATTTGGCAGATGGGAGATCAGGACTTAGTTTGAAGCATTTTGAATTTGAGATGCTTATTAGATATCCATATAGATGGAGATAGGAATCTGAATTCAAGGGGGAAATTTGGGGGGAGATAAAAATTTGGGAGTCATCAGTGTGCAGAATGAGATTTAAAGCCATGGGAATAAATGACTTCACTAAGAAGTACAGATGGAGAAGGAAAATGTTCCAAGACTGAACCAAGGAATTTGATTTCTAAAGTTTCTTCCAACTATATCATCTCACATAATAGATTGGTGTTACAGTCATGCAAATTAGCTCTGTCTGGCCCTGACATCAACATTTACTAATTCCTTACACTCAGTTCCTCCACTACTGTATCTTTAGGCTCACTGATTTAGCCTTCTGCATGCATGTTGCTATCCATCAGAAGCTGATGTGCTTGACCTGGGTGGTGAGCAGGTGATTCTGTGGCTGTCATTTATTACTCATTCTGAATAAATTCTTGAAGCATAACTGTGTTCATTTATTGATAACTTTTGAATTCCAGGAAAAAAAAGATTCCTTTACTGAAGAGCACAGGCTTGAATAGCAGTTAATATAGCTGATTCTGAATGATGGCTTCTTAGTGTTCAGGAATAATCAGTTTCAAACTTTTCTGAACATCAGAAATCAGTATTTGAAAGAATTATTTGTAGGGGCAAAAAAATTTATTAAAATGTCCTCTACTGAACACCACAAAAGTTCAATTATTAGTAGGTAGACATGCCTCTAGATTACACAATGTTTCCTGACATTCTCCCAGCCCTCTACAAAGTCCTTGCATTTATATTATCAGGCAACCTTGTGAAATTCTCTCATCCACATTATACAGAAGAGAAAACTCTAGTTGGAGAAGTAAATAATTTTCCAAGGTCAAATTAAATAGCACAAGGCGCCTGGGTGGCTCAGTCCTTAAGTGTCTGCCTTTGGCTCAGGTCATGATCCCAGGGTCCTGGGATCGAGTCCCACATCGGGCTCCCTGCTCCACAGGAAGCCTGCTTCTCCCTCTCCCACTCCCCCTGCTTGTGTTCCTGCTCTTGCTATCTCTCTCTGTGTCAAATAAATAAATAAAATCTTTAAAAAAATTAAATAGCACAATTACAGCTGAGATCCAACACATGGGCTTTGAAGGCTGACAAATCTGGGTTTGAGTTCCGGCTTATATAAGGTAACGAAGATTACTCTTTTTTTCTAACTGGTGAACCAATTTGCAGAACCAACTTACTTTGGGGATATTATCTGACCATAATAAGATTCATGCTGAATTTACTCATAATTCATGACCTGAGATGTCAATTGTCAACTTTCCTTATTCCTTTTATTCATGTGTCTTCTTGGTTTGAAAGTACTCATTTTTTTTGAAACATTGATAATACTAGTCATCTTTGATCCAACTAGGATATTATAGGAATTCTGAGAAGGAATTTTGAAAGAATATTATAGAAATTTTGCTTGGAAAGCCTGTGAGAACCATAATTATCCACCCTAGTATGCCCTAAGGGATCATAATCATCTGACACAGGTCTGTAAAATCCTTCAGTGACCTGAGAATATACCACTACCCAAGGCAGTTGCACAGAGCTAAGGATACTACAAAGTAAATGGAATACCTTGGAGTTATACAATGCACAACCCACACAACTGTACACAGTTTGTTCATGTTATCTCCCTGCTATGCCATAAAACTGTATACTTTTCCAAACTGTACCACAACTCAAATCACCATATATAATTTTTATCTCATAGAAAGAGATAGCCATTGCTTCAAGCAAAATGTGACAACTGGCTGATATCTAAATACTCCAAAACAAAAATGAGGAAAGGCATCCTAGGGAATAGGAAGAGAATACTTTCATCCACTTTAGGTCAGTGATGAAGTAATTGCCAACCTACTTTAGGAGATCTCTGAAGCCCCTTTCCTAACTCTTAGCTAGTTCTTTGGGCCTTCAGTTCTCTGCACTCTGGCTTCTGACTGATGCCATGGCTCTGAACCCAATCAGTTTGCTGATCTCTTCAATGCATATGAGTCAGCACACTGGACTCTCTTCAAGAGAACAAGACAGGAGCCCTGGGATTCCTGAAAAAAGAATAATTCTATTGTGGGCTTGCGTGAGGTCAGGAAGCATCATGGAGGAGGACAGCCCATCCTGAAGGAAACAACACTGTTGACTGGGATATTGCCAGCAAGATGAAGAGTTTGATATTGTCATCCAGCACCCAGGATCCTTCAATTATTCAGTGGTTTTGATCATGTTGAATAGATCACCCTTAAGAAGCATTCATCCACCTATTTCTCCTACTAGTTAGTAAGTTCTAGAAAGGGACTATCTCCCTTATTAATCATTGCACCTTTGGGTTCAAGATACTGAACAGTATAAAATGATATTATTTTCAGCTTGATGGCAGAACAGCAAGCTCTGCCTATGATTATAAAGCTCTGAATCTCCTATGAATTTTTCTATCATTCCACCCCCAAGCCCCAATCCAGCTGCCTCTCCTGGAGAGTGTGAGTATAACGAAAAACCTCTCCTATGTCCCATCCCTACAGACTGTTCTCAGCTTGCATTAGCTAAGGCTGGTCTCTACTAAGATTTATTAACAGTAATGATATCAACCAGTTTTATGACTGCCTATGTGTAGGGTACTATATAACTCATTTCATGTTTATGTTAACCTTAAAGAAAGGCTGTAATAGTCCATTTAAGAAATGAAGAAACTGAGCTTCAGAGTGTTAAACTGGCCAAGCTCTATTACCCAGAAGGTGCTAATGCCAATACTGGAACCAAGTAGATGACTCTAAAGTCTAGGCCTTTGTAGGGGCGCCTGGGTGGCTCAGTTGATTAAGCATCTGACTCTTGATTTTGGCTCAGGTCATGATTTCAGGGTAATGAGGTTGAGCCCTGTGAGGGGCTCCACGCTGGTCATGGAGCATCTCAAGATTCCCTCTCTCCCTCTCCCTCTGTCCCTCCACCACCCACCCCCATGCTCACACGCATGCACTCTCGCTCTCTCTAAAAAGGAAAAAAAAATAAAGTCTGTGCCTTTGTCATTTTACATAATTTCTCTTAACAGCAAACAGAAGCATTTGCCCTTTGATGAAGGATTACAGGAAACTCAAAGCCTTTAATGTGTAAGATTAAGATATAATTTGGACTGATAATTAGCAGAACTAGAACTGTGTGACAGAGACCCTGCTCACTAGTCAGTTGCTTTGTCTATCCACTCTTAAATTGGGAAATGCCTGTGGTGAAGCCCTGCTCATTTAGTCCACTGTTACTTGGCCATCCTTACATATTTTTTCCTTTAATAACAGGACATGGTGACTACAGCTTCTACTTACCTGTTTGAAGCCACAGAAAAAAGTTTTTTTTTCAAAAATGTATTAATACTAATTCCTAACAACTGGAAGGAAAACTCACAATACAAGAGGCCAAAACATGGAAGCTACAAACATGTAAGAGTCAAAACGCTTCTCTTAAAAAATTATATTTTCTGGTGATCCCCAGTTTTGCAGCATATTGATTGTTTTAGAGTTTTTTTAGGCTGATGTATTAATTGCACCACCTACCCTCCCTGGTAGAGATGAACCATATACCAGGCAGTTCACAGTCTGTGAAGAAAAAGGAGAATACATTCATTTCACCCCTGACTTTGTACTTGGAAAAAAACAAAAGGAATATGGACCATCAGGTAGGAATTTTTGTTAAAACACATGTTTTGCAAATTATTCTAACATGCAGCTTTGTATCCAGGTTAAGTGTACAGGCCTTGGAGTCAGAGTCTCTACGTTCAAATCCTGACTTATCAATTGTGTGTGACCTTGGACAAATGACCTAGTTTCTCTGTTCTTATTTCCTATAAGACAGTAAATAGAAGGTTTCCTACCTTATGGAATTGTTGTGAACACTGAGTTAGATAATCCATATAACTACAGTCGGAACAATGTTTACAAAAATTTGAGCACAGGACAACAATACATTTTTAAGGCATACTTTTTAGATTTAAATTTTTCCATTCTCCACAGCTGGATATTAATCAATCACAAGCTGCCTCCATGGAAGGCAGATGTACGGCAAGCTAGAAAGAGCCAGGATGCCAGTTCTTGGCCAAGAGAAAACACTCATAGGCTGCTAGTTGCTGATACTATTATTCAACCTATTTGGCTTAACCAGATGAACTGTCTATAAGTGATCATTTTTACCTAGAAAAATGACAATTTCATCTAGTTCAATCTAAAAGTGAAAATCATTGGTTCAAATGAACTAAAGGATATAGATACAAATCATTGTTAAAGGAAGGCTCAACTCACATGTCACCATTCAGTGAAAACCTTCCTAAATCCTAAAATCTCCTTCTCCCATTGTCCTTTCAATGAGCACATAATAAGTCTCTTGTCTCTGTCGAATGTTCAGCTAGCCCTAGCCCTGGTCCTCATTGTCACCTGGGCCTATTCCCCACCCCAGCGTAAAATCTCTATCATCCTATCCCACCCCAGTCTTATCTGTCCCTCAAACTTTAGCTTGACCATGTCTGTTCTCCTTGGTACCTCTAATCCTTTTCACCTTTCTAACCTATAGTCTCTTTCCTGGCTGGCATATCCAGCAAAATCAGTCATTTCAACTATAAATATAAAAACCTCAACTCCCTCATCATTCATATCCTTATGTTTCATTCAACTTGCCAAATCCTCTGTACTGAGTTTCCAGCCAGTTTCCTTTGGCTCCTGTTAATGTATTACCAAGACTGTGATAGAAAATTATAAAACTAATGGTATCATTATATAAACAGGTTTTCCAAGCTCAGAGAAGCTCTCAAAGCTATTCAACAATATTTGAACCTACCTCTTCTTGGCTCCCTTTCTCATTCCCCATAGCAGCTCTTCTAAAACTTCTATTTTTCTCAACATCTATAATCACTCTTTTCAATCCCATCAACAGATCCCTATAGTCAAGCTAATTAACATACCTCCTCACACAGTTACCTATCCTTTCCATTTTATTTATTATTTTTTTTTTATATTTGTGGTGAGAGCACTTGAAATCTACTCTCTTAGCAAATTAAAGTGGGCATGGGAGGCAGGGCAACCTGCCATGCACCAAATCCTTGTTGTAGTTGCTGATATGAGGGCTTTTTCCTTCCATACTGAAAGTCCAATTTCACACTTATTAATCTGGTTCCATTTGCCTAGAAAACCTTAAACCAAGGTTTTTAAAGTTCAGTGCACAGAGGAATAACTTAGGGATCTTGTTCATATGCAGATTCTGCTTCAGGAGATCTACAGAAGGTCCAAGATTCTGCATTTCTTGTTAGCCACCAGGTCATGCTGATGCTTCTGGTCCAATGAACACACTTTGAGTAGTAAGGACTTAAAGAAGAAATGTGACTTATGCATAATACTGACACTTCCGCACTACTTTCAGATCTCATGAGTTAATTAGAGTTAGAGAAACACACATTACAGTAGAATAGACTATATGTCCAAATTCCTCTTCTCCATTTTTATACCCTCTGAAGTTTTTCCTAATATTGCTAAAACAGAAATTCTAGTTGTTTCTTCTTCCTGCATTTCAAGCTGTGGATTTACTTTTAGTCTTCCATTTACCCTAAAATCCTTAGCAAAAAAAAAAAAAAAAATTTTTTTTTTAAATTCTAACTCCCTCTCTTTGAGCTTTTCCTAGTCAAGGATTACATCTTATTCATCTTTGTATCTCCTAGTACTTAGTATAGGCTGAATATATATAATTAATAATAATTGCTTTCACATAATTAATAGTTATATGTGTTAAGTACTATAAATTAATTTTATTTGGATGCAACCCAAAATGCTATATCATCTATACCAGTGTTTTTCAATCTTATTTTTTATTATCTACTTCCTCAGGAGCATTTATAGACATTTTTTAACTAATCACATCCTAATGAAATTTTAATATCAAAGATATGTTATATATCTGTTTATGTTGTTGGTAGGAGTAAGCTTTGGAGAAAAAACCATTGTAATATCTATGACTTTTTGCCCCCCAAGAGCCAAAACCCAAAGTTCAGTCTATTCTGCCCATAGCATATACATCATAAATATTTTGTTGATGTAACATGTTGGGTAATAAAAAGATGGTATACTACATAATATAATGAAACATGCTTTTTTATAAATAAAAATTTAATGTTAGCAGTTATTTAAAACCTAAATATAATTTTTTATTGAAAATGTTTCTTAAAATATTTGAGGGACAATTTTGTCACTTGAATTATGATCTTGTATTTGAAATATTTTCCTACAGATAGACTGTTTGTCCATGAGTGGGCCCATCTCCACTGGGGAGTGTTTGATGAGTACAATGAAGATGAGCCTTTCTACAGTGCTAAGTCAAAAAGAGTTGAAGCAACAAGGCATGACCATTTAAATTTTCTTAATTACTTTAGGCTATAACTTCTTAATTTTCTTAGCTTGATTTCTTTTAAATGCCAATCATTTTTTTTACATCCCAATGCAGATAATAGATGTGATATCACAAAAGAGCGCTTCTCTGGGTTTTCTTCTTTTTTTCTTTCTGTCTTTCTTTCTTTTACTTTCCTTATTTTCAGAAAATGTACCTTAAAGTAGCTGGTTGTCTATTTAAAATACACATAACTTTGAGAGCATTTGGTAGCCAATTTGGCATATTTTTATACCTCTGTACCATAGCTGCCAGAACTCATTTGTGCTGAAGTTATACTCTGTGTAAGGGGTTGTATAGTATATGCCAAATCAAAATTATTTATACTACACAAGAACAAAAAAAATGGTTAAGAAATAGTGGTAAATGCGCACTAAATGAGAAATCAATCTTCAAGAGCCAGACAAGGATTTCTTAGGATTTGTAAAGTTCACTTAAAAATATAGATCTAATAATATCACTATTAATCATAGACAATCCTCTTAGTTCTAAGATCAAGAAAGCAAAATGATCGCTGGTAACTGGTTTAAATTAGATGCGATCAACTTAATCAATCTTAGATGCCCTGTTGGGTCTCTGTGGACTTATCAGAAAAAGTATAAACTGAAAGATACTTGATTTCAGTGAAGGCCCTTCCTCTGCCCAGTTGCACCACCAGTTTTAGCACACGTATTTAAGGAGTATTACATTGATTACATTTGTCTATATCATATTCCCCCTAAATGTCTAGTCTCTGCAGTAGAATAGTCATCATGGTTGTTAATGCAGACACCATTATGTACACTGAGTTCTGGGGCAATAGAAGCATACACATATTTAGGAGACTCCCTAAATGACTGAATGAAATCTAGTAATTGCTTCTTAAATTTGAACTGGAAACACATTGAAAAGATGGGATACATTCACATTCCAGCATATTTGTCATAATCACTGCTACCTGTGGCCAATTCCATGCAATAAAATATATGTCAAAAAATGTCCCTACCAGTAAAGACTACTGTCTTAGGCAGTACCTCAATCTTTCTTTTAAGCCACATTTCACTTTGGATAAAAATGCTCCTGAAAAAACAAACACTTGTAGCTATGCCACATCACATTCTTTTGGAGATAACTTCTTTGAAAAGAATTCTTCAAAGAACTTCAAGCTAAGGTAGTACCAAGAATAAGTGTTTTCACAAGTTGCCCTTTCCAGATGCCAACAGTGTATTTATCATCACAAGGCCCCCAGGAGAGATATTTGGAAAAGGGGAATCTCCAGCCATTAGTATTAACAGGACAGAAGCAGCTTTAATCACAACAGGAAACTCAGCCATTGCATATACTAGACATCCCACTTAAAGTTTCTTTCTGCAATTTATTGAAAAACAGTTAACTGCTCTGGTAGGAACCCTTAAATGTTGCTGTCAAAAACAGGATGTATATGGTACATAAATAAGAATAAAGATCTTGATATACAGGTCATTATTAAAAAACTTGATAGAAAGAATACTTAAGATTTTCAAAAATTTTAATAAATAAATAAAATCTTTAAAAAGGGGGGGGCGCCTGGGTGGCTCAGTTGGTTAAGTGTCTGCCTTCAGCTCAGGTCATGATCCTGGGGTCCTGGGATCGAGCCCCGCATCAGGCTCCCTGCTCCTTGGGAGCCTGCTTCTCCCTCTGCCTCTGCTGCTCCCCCTGCTTGTGCTCTCTGTCAAATAAATAAAATCCTTAAAAAAAAAAGATTTTCAAAACTTTTAATTGTTAAGTTGCCTCAAAGACTAATTGTTATATATTTTCAGATGTTCCACAGGTATTACTGGTATAAATAGAGTTTATAAGTGTCAAGGAAACAGTTGTATAATTAGAGGATGCAGAATTGATTCTCAGACAAAACTGTATGAAAAAGACCGTCAATTCTTCCCTGATAAAGATCAAACTGGAAAGGCATCCATAATGTTTATGCAAGGTATTAATTCTGTAAGTATGCCAACTATAATTTAACAGCATATATTTATATTCAAAAGATATGTTATCATGTTTATAAAATATCTGGGCAGGTTACCTGAGAGATTAGACATATTAATAATAGAGTTCTTTAAATATTAACTGGCATATGGTAAGCACAACTATTGTTAGCTAGCTAGTGTTAGCTATTATTACAATTATTCTAAACCTATGTTACTATTATGATTCCTCAATGAATCATATTTCATTAAATAAATGACATATTTGACAAGCAGATCTTTTATTTTTCAGATTTGTTGTTGAATTTTAAATGCATTGTATATAAAAAGTTTTTTCACTTTATTAACCTTTTAGGTTGTTGAATTCTGTAATAAAGAAAACCATAACAGAGAAGCTCCAAGCCTACAAAACAAAATGTGCAATTCCAGAAGTACATGGGAGGTGATCAGCAATTCTGAGGATTTTAAAAATACAACATCTTTGGTGGCACCACCCCCTCCACCTGTCTTCTCATTGCTGAAGATCAGAGAAAGAATTGTGTGCTTAGTACTTGATAAGTCTGGAAGCATGAGTGTAAGTTTGTGGGCCCATTTTTCCTGGATGTAAGGACACGGAAGTGACTGAATAGCTAAGAATATTCTGAACACTACCTGATTGTTCTAAATTGCATGGTGGCATAAGTACTTTCACCTCCTATGATCGTGACCTCAAGAGGGGCAGTGAATATTGTAATGAAAGAAGTGTGGCAATAGAGTTAAAAAGACCTAACCCAAGATCCAACTCCAGAAAATGGAGAGTTTATTGAGGGGCACTTTTAGACTCTTTATTTTTTTTTATAATGTTCCATTTCTTTTTTTTTAAAAAGATTTTATTTATTTGAGAGAGAGAATGAGATAGAGAGAGCATGAGAGGGGGGAGGGTCAGAGGGAGAAGCAGACTCCCTGTTGAGCAGGGAGCCCGATGCGGGACTCGATCCCAGGACTCCAGGATCATGACTTGAGCCGAAGGCAGTCGCTCAACCAACTGAGCCACCCAGGCACCCTAGACTCTTTAGTAAAGCCTCAGGATCAGAACTAAAGACTTTTAACATGGACATGCTTTCTACTGGAAACACTTAACAGACATGAGGAGAGAGTGGATTAGGGTCTCTGAACTCCATTCCAAGTCAAGGAACAAGATCAACCAGAAGAATTGTTAATGTGGCTTTACCTTATTTGTATCATCTATATAAATGACCTCTTTATATTCAAAGACACAGGCAAAAAGCATCACTATAATGAAGATACAGTCAGATTCAGCCATTCATTTCTTCTATCAGTCAATGAATGGAAGCCATTGTGCCAGGCTCTAGGAATAGAACTCATATCCTTAAAGAGTTCACAGTTGAAAATTTTCTCTCTCTTCTCCATTACCTGGTTAACTCATACATATTCTTCAAATTTGGTAAGAGGTACCCATTTCCTCCCGGAGGAGATGGGCTGGGCTTCTAGGCTGACTAATGGTCCTTCTGCCAGTCTCCCACAATGACCTGTGCAAACCTCTATTACGATATATTATACTGAAATTACACATTTCTCTCCCACTAGACTGGGAGCTCCTCTAGGACTTGAAGCAGTGTTTTATTCATCTTTGCATCCCTTCTGCCTGGAACAGGGTTTATCACGTATAAGCACTCAATAAATAATTGTGGAAATGGACTACAAATGAGCGAATATAATGTGATAAGGCACCCAGAAGGATGGCATATTTGAGGCAGAACAGAGTGTGCTAAAGATCAAGAAAAATGTCTTCAACAAAAGGGGCCTGGGTGGTTACTGAAAAACACAGAAGATGACACAGCTGAATGAAATAATCCACAATAGCAGAGTTTCAGAAAGAGCATCAGAATGCTAGAAACCTATACATAGAAGTGGCCTAGGAAGTGTTGCTGGAGAGAGATGAAGCTCCTTATTGGGAAAAGATGAGTAACCTCCTTTGGACAAGACAGACAAGATACAGGTAGAGCTAAGTTTAAAGGTAAAACAAAGTGGCAGAGAGAAAGCCCTCAAAGATGGAGATGTAAGAGCAGTTTTTCACTATGACTTGGTTCTAGGTAGTTCAGAGGGAAATTTGGATTGTGTTGGGGGGGAGGGTACCAGAGATCAGTTGGTGATAAGGGACTGGAAAAGACAAATGTATGAAAAGACTTACATCCTGGGCATTCATCTAGGAAAGATGGATGTGAGTTTTAATGAGTTCTTTGATAATTAATTCCAACTAATTCCATTTAATCCAGTGGTAGGGAAGTGGTGAGGAGAGGTTAGGAGCAGAAGAGGAAATGGGGGAGGTAGGTACTGGGCCTCTTAGAATGTAACTGCATCTTGAGTTAGTTTCATCTTTTGGGAAGTCCCCAAGTGGATGGGGAGATTTCAGTCTGTAGATGGAGTCCATGATAGTCTGATTTGACACTGTGGGATCTGGGAAGCGGTTTCATCTTGACACAACTGGAACAGAGGATCCCAGGAGTTATTAGGCAGTCTCTAAGATATGAGTCATCACCCCCCAATTCCAACCCAACCCCCACCCTATCCTCCACCTCTAATTTGGGTGCTTAGCAGCCAAGAATCGGCTCTAGTTAAAGCCTATGTTCTTTACTATACCATATGTATTCCATAATACACATAACTATATTTTCCAATTTTATCAACTGAAAGAAAATTGCTTTCTTTAATAACACTAATTGCTATTGGTAAAAAATTAACAACAAATGTTATACACTCATTTTATGTGATCTGCTATTATTTGCCAATTGAAAACCCTTTGGTTGTTTTTCTTGATCTTTTTCATTCAGGGTTTTAATCGCCTAAATCGAATTAATCAAGCAGCAAAACATTTCCTGCTGCAGACCATTGAAAATGGATCCTGGGTGGGGATGGTGCACTTTGATAGTACTGCCAACATTAAAAGTAATCTAATCCAAATAATAAGCAGCAAGGAAAGAAACAACTTCTTGGAGAGCTTACCTACAGCAGCTAATGGAGCAACTTCTATCTGTCCTGGAATTAGATCAGCATTTCAGGTGAAAACCATACTGCAAATATAGTTTGTTCTTTTTAAAAAAATATTTAATGCCACATTCTGCAGTTATATTTTTGGAGTCTAGTTGACCTGAGTACTCAAGACTGAAATGTCATTGTCATTTAACCCAAGTAGAATTTTTCATAGCCCTGCACCCATGTAACTTCATTTGAGCAAACATTCCCTGCAGCAGATGGACAGAAAATTTTTAAAAAAAGGTGTTGATTGCAGATTCTATTATTTTAAAAGATGCTATCTTCTTTTCTGCACACTTTCATTTTCTCTGTACATTTTTTCTAGTATCCTGTAAGTCTTTTGATCTAGGAACACCAATAATTATGTTCTGATTGTATCTGCAGGTAATTAGAGAAGTATACCCTCAAATAGATGGATCTGAAATTGTCCTGCTGACTGATGGGGAGGATAACTCTGCAAAGAATTGCATTGATGAAGTGAAACAAAGTGGGGCTATCATTCATTTGATTGCTTTGGGACCATCTGCTGATCAAGCCATCATAGAGATGAGTGCTATAACAGGTGAAATATGACCCATATATATAAGTCCTTTGAAAACAATGCATAAGTGTAAAGGCTCACAACAATTTCTCTCAAGCTCTTGCCCTGCAGGTGCTGTGCCAGGACCTTGGAACCAGGGTCAAAACAGACCTGATCTCTGTTTTCAAGGTGCTCACAGTCCAGCTGGCTGGAGAGACAAATAAAACTACTAATCAAATAGCATAATCAGATGACATCCCTCCATGACAGGAGAAATATATAGAAATAAAGCACTATGTGAGGAGAGGAACCATTAATTCTCCCAGGGTTATATAGAGTCAGAGAAAGAAGGCATGAGAGATGAGGTGACTTCTGAGCTGGGCCTTGAACAAGGTGTTTACTTTTTCTGGAGAAAGGAGGGGTGAGAGAAGATGATCAGGTTATGAACAAAAAAATCATGTTGGATGACAATGCAAGGCACATGGAGAGATAGTGGGAAATCCATGAAACCAGAGCATGCTATGGGGTTGGGGCTGGGGACAGATGGGATTAACAGAGGCTCAGGCTGAATAAATCTAAATAACAACAAAATTTCTAGATGAACTACAGGGTAGATGCTATCTTAGGTACAGAGACATAATGAAAATGGACCACATGTTTTCAGTGCCTTCTTAAACGTAGTAGAATAAACGAAATTTATAACATTATGAATATTAATTATTGTATTGGGTTGACTTCTAATGCTACCAAATATATACTTGCTTTTTTTTTTTTTAAAGATTTTATTTATTTATTTGAGAGAGAGAGAATGAGAGATAGAGAGCACGAGAGGGAAGAGGGTCAGAGGGAGAAGCAGACTCCCTGCCGAGCAGGGAGCCCGATGCGGGACTCGATCCTGGGACTCCAGGACCATGACCTGAGCCGAAGGCAGTCGCTTAACCAACTGAGCCACCCAGGCGCCCTATACTTGCTTTTTAATGCTTAGTCGCACAAACTCCCATCATTTCAAAGTACTTTTATGGCCATTATAAAATTTATTTCTGTCCCAAGTGTCCATCTCAATTTGTCTCTGTTGCTTACTGACTTTCTATCTTCCCATTGCCAGTTATTGTCAGGATACCTCAATATGACAGTTCTTTAACCTTTCTGAACTGATTCTGACCCACTTTGGCTGAAAAATCTGAAGGCCAGAATGATCATAACTGTATCTTAAAAGTGAATAATTACCCTAAAGAGCTACACAGTCTGTGGGCTCTAACACATGGAACTGTAACATCTTCTTTCATATTCTGTGATTTTTTCACGGATTTCAGCGAGGAATATTTCTACAAGTGAGATATAAAGACCACTTACGTTTCCTAGTTATGACAGTTTTAAATTAACATTTCATTGTTAATCTTTACATATCCTGACTTTGTTCTATTTTAATAATATATACTGAAACTATGATTTTGTATACCCTGTTACCTTATTAATCACTAAAATGTGATAGGTATGTATTTTCTAGAGAGCAACCTACTTAATGCATTTACATTTTAGGAGGAAACCATTTTTTTTCTTCTGATGAAGCCCAGAATAATGGCCTCATTGATGCTTTAGGGGCCCCTGCATCAGGAAACACTGATCTTTCCCAACAGCCTCTTCAGGTCAGAGGGTTACCACTCTTCAGGTCTCTGTGTTTACATTTAGCCATAACCAAAAAATAAATCAGTTGTTATAAGTTTTGAGTCCTACATTTTTCTCAAAGTAATTTTTTAATTAAAATTAAGATTTCAGTATGAAATAGAAATCATTCTTTAGATATGACTATATTAAGTATTAAAATCAATATATTTTTTCTTTTTCTTTTCCCACAGAGTTTGGTTAAGGGATAACATCAAAACTCAATAATGTTAAATTTTCTGCCAAAAATAGACCTTGTCTCATAATATAGCTTTCATTTTTCTATGAATACATAAAAATATCTCACACTTCCAAGATTTCCCCCACCCTTCACTGCTGTGAAATAGATTTAAATTAGATGAATGCACTCAAGAACCCAGTTTGGAAATGGAAACAATGTATCTTGGAAATAATTTATCAGAAAAAAAGACAGTGAATAATCATTGTATATCTACAAGTTTAGGGCTTATCTTACCTCTTCAACTACTTTTTTCACTGACTTTTTATTTTATTCATCTCTCTTCTGACCTCTACTTCTTTTCTCATTTGTGTTTCAACAATACCACCGTCTTCTATTTAGATTCAGAACTTTTGAAAACTTCCTTCTTCATTCACATCCCATGTAAAATGCCAACACAGCCTGTTTCCTTAAAAATATTTTTTACAAAATTGTTTCTGTCAATACCCATTCCCACCAAGTTTGTATCATGTCATTTCATCTTCCAGTTCATCAAGTCATTGTCCACATTACAACTTGCCATGATCACCTAAACAAACCTATTTTCCTCTATTCTCCAACAATGAAGAGCAAGAAGGTATAGGATTCAGAGTTAAGACAATATGTGCAGATTGGTTTGGAAGTTGGGTTTGTAGCTTCACCTTGAAAACAGTTTAAAAATTCATCTGAGATCTAGTTTGGCAGTGTATGGAGAATAAACTGAAGGAGAATAAAGTTCATTTCTGAAGGTTCCAATCTGGATGACTGAGAAAATGATGATAAAATTGACATAAAGAAGGCGAAGTGATTTTAAGGATATTATTTTCTGCTCTATTTTAACCTTGTGTTTTGAGTGGATGGTGGGACATTAAAATGAAATATTCCAAAGGAGTTTTAAAATGAGAAAGCCGATTGTGGGAAATCATCCAGAAAGGAGGCACATACATGCAGGATATGCTCAAAGTTTCAAGAATGGCTTTCTAAATGATGTGGAAAGAAGAAAAAGTTCTGTCCCCCTCACTTGAAATGCCTATAGGTTCTTAAGTAGAGAAATAACAAAAAGAAAACTAATTTTTGAAAGGTTAACCTGGATTTGTGTACATGATGTATATGTCATGGGAGAGAATAGTGAGAACAGTTAGAGGTATGCTGCAATACTCTGAGTAGATGGGAACCTGAATTTGGATGGTGGCAGCTAGAATACAGAGAAAAGGTTGCATGTCACTCTTTACTCAGTTATTTTCCCCTAGTACTACTATGTAGCCAAAGCCTTCCAACTTAGACTTTCCTGATGGGGTACATGAAAAAGTCACTCACATTCAGATTTGACTTGATAATACTTGGTCCACTCAAAGACATGTCCACTTAACATAGGACTGAGATTTTTGTCATTGCAATGATGTCTTAGTGGTAGAATTCACTCCCTTCTATCAGCACTGGTGTGAAAGTATTTTTGGTTTAAGACTGGTTTAGAATAGAAATGAGATTTCCCATCATTCCTGAAAAGACATACTTATAGAAAGCACTTTCTTGGTCAGTGGATAAACTTGGCTTTCCTTGACAAAGAGCTACCCACAAAGACTTGAAAAACTTCCTTTGAAGGTCCTCTCAGAGAACATCCTATCTTTCACATCTCTTTTCAGGATTCCAATCTTCACAGTTTGCTCCATTTCCACTCATTAGATATGTTTACTGTCTTGTGCTACTCACTCTATTCACGTGTGAAAATTATTTCAAGATTTCACATCAGGAAAATATCCATGTTTGCTTGTCTCATCATTGGATAGTTCTGATTTTCTCTCTTGAGGTCACTTTTTACTGTGTCCCTACTCAAATACTCTAGCCACCACCAGTAAGTACTTTTTTTTAGTTCATCATTTAGATGGATAAACTGAGGGTAACACACACATACACACACACACACACACACACACACACACACACACCCTATAGCTAATTCTTCTTTGAGGCTGTAGCACTCTTTATTGCTAAAGACTTGCTTCGGTGGATGTTTGCCAAGACAATGGAAAAAAAATAACAGGGTCATATCTCCAACTATAAAACCCATTCTCCTGCTTTAATGCTTTTATTATACCATAGCCTTTCCTGAGACTCTGTATTTCCACACTATCTGTCACATCCCAATCAGCTTTCAGAGAGATCACAAGCCTAAGGTAAGATGCCCTATATAAGCTTGTTCTTAGGCCAGAAATTAAAAACTGCATGAAAAATGAAAACAGAATAAAATTGCTCTCTTCTCCAGTCATTAATTTTTAAAATATATTTAAACAGCTTGAAAGTAAGGGGTTAACACTCAACAATAATCCCTGGATGAATGGCACTGTAATAATTGATAGCACTGTGGGAAAGGACACATTCTTTCTTGTCACATGGAGTGGACAGGCTCCTGTTATCTCTCTCTGGGATCCCAATGGAGCACCGATGAAAAATTTCACAATGGATGCAGTTTCCCAAATGGCCTATCTCAATATTCCAGGAACAGCAAAGGTAAGCAATTAGCTTTTACATTTTCTCCCACATTTGTTTTGTAGCTGAAAATACATTGTTCACTATCACAACTATAGGTGTCAATATTTGTATCATCTTCAAAATTATAATAAGATAGAATGTACTTTCTATGCCTATATGGTCCCCAAAATTATGGTGGCAGGAAAAGGAAGAAAGAATGTATACATTAGGAGAAAGAGAAGGGGAAAAAATTAGGTAGGCTAAAAATAACTTTAAAGAGGCAATGAAGGGAGAATCTGTGCAAGTTGGTGTTTAGATAGCTATACAGTCATTCCTTATTAGCACTACCAGATCATAGAATCTGTGGACTTCGAGGTTAAAGAATAAGGCCAAGACCAAGGCAAACTTTCCCAAACTTATTTTTCCCAGCTCAGATTTCCCAACCTTTGGACATCATGCATGACAACAGCCAGGATGCCCTGTCTAAACTGCCTCAGTTCTCCTCCTTTTACCCTCAAAACTCTCAAAACCCTGTATATTCTGTAACATACTTATAAAATTTATTTTAGAGTTGGATAGTAAAAACACAAAAAAGCTTGATCTTGGATACTTACTATATTTCCATTGAATTTTTAGGTGGGTCTTTGGACTTACAGTCTTCAAGCCAAAGCATACCCAGAAACATTAACTATCACAGTAAATTCTCAGGCAGCCAATTCTTCTGTGCCTCCAATCACAGTGAATGCTAAAATGAATAAAGACACAAACAGTTTTCCCAGCCCAATGATTGTTTATGCAGAAGTTCTACAAGGGTATGTACCATTCTTGGAGCCAATGTGACTGCTTTCATTGAATCAAATAATGGAAAAATGGAAGTTTTGGAACTTTTGGATAATGGTGCAGGTAACTCAGTTTTTTATGAATAAGCCTGGAATTTCATAACTCAGGATATATTGTGGGTCCTTGCAGCAGTGTGGGGCAGTAGGACAGACACAAAAGAATTGATGCAAATTATGGATGAACAGCAGGACCAGCAGGAAATTCTGTCCACATAAAACTTATGAAGTTCTTAGCAAGTGTTGTGCACAGAGTAAGCACTCAAAAAATGTTATTTACTCTCATTATTATTTTGTCATCTGGACAACCAATGTCTGTTACCAGTCAAGAAGGTCTCATACAGGAAGTTGAGAACACCATCAAGAATTCCAAACAAGTGTTTCTTAAGCGCAAATCATTAAGAAAGTCTAGCCAGAGTGAGTGAAGCACAAGCAAGCAGATGGGGTTAAGTGATAGAACTTGAGCCCCTAGCAGAGAAGGGGGGAACAGGTAAGAGTAATTCCCAACAGCTGGAAAAAAGTGCAACATGTAGTCTTGGGAACTGAGGCCCAAGGGCAGGTAGAACTGCCAAAACAGATGGAGACATGACTAGAGAATCCGATACCAGGTCTGAATGGCAGAAAACAAGACACAGAGTTGGCCATGCTCTGTCTCCCTGGTCTGTATGGGTAAATAGTACCTTTTTCCCAGACTCTCGATTGTTCTGGGAACTGATCCTTCTTTTGAAAGGGCAGTGAGCAAGGAAATTACCATATTGATAACCTTCTAAGTTGTCAAAATTTTCTATCAGTATGTTTTGCAATATAATTAATTCAGTCAATTTATAATCCTATCAGCAACTAGAGTATGCCCTGTGAAAAATTTAGAAGGTAAAATTGTGCTTTGGTGTTAACTCAGTGCCATCATCTGGTATAATAATATTTTCCTTGACTATTTCCTGACTTTTCCCCTTTTCCCGACCCCTTCCATGCTACATTAAAACTTAACCTGCATCTTGTTTCATTTCTCAAGGTTTTACCAGATGGCTACTGGTTTGTCTTTACCTAAGAAAGTGTTGGTGATAAACAATGACTTGGAGCAGGGGTTCTCAAACTTTAGCATGCAAGGAATCACCTGAAGGGCTTGTTATAAAACAGAATGCTACGCCCTTCCCTCGAAGATCTAAGTAATTTGCATTCCTAATATGATCAAGAGGCATGCAGGTGGTGCTTGTCCAAGGACCTCATTTCAAGAACTGCTGTCTTAGAGTGTTAAACCCCCTGAGAAATGTGTTTGCAATTTAATGAATAA
The DNA here is from genome assembly GCF_037043125.1 of Eumetopias jubatus. Classification (NCBI taxonomy): domain Eukaryota; kingdom Metazoa; phylum Chordata; class Mammalia; order Carnivora; family Otariidae; genus Eumetopias; species Eumetopias jubatus. The sequence continues at coordinate 34,878,871 of NW_028274810.1, read as the reverse complement.
CTCTAGTACTGGTGATATCAAGAAATATACTTATGATACAATATTCCTGAGCTCCCCTAAATGTTTATTCTAATAATAAATGGGGGTTTTCCACTGCCAGACCAGGGAGTTAATGGATCATAGAGCAAGAGGTGAGGATACAAAAACAAAACAAAACAAAGAGTAGTTGAAGAGAAGTCAAAATAAGTCATTTTTAGGTGACTACGGTAAGAATTAAATCCTATGCAAAGATACTTTTTCTTTAGTGGGGATCTTTTTGATTTGAACAGGAGATGAGATAATTATGTGTTTAGAATAAGTAAGAGCTGCAAGAAAACCATTTGACTAAAATATGGTAAGAAGAGTACTATAATAATCTTCATAGAAGCTGATAAAGTGAAGGTATTTACTATACATACATAAGCATATGATTTATATATATGTATATATATAATAACACAAGGGTATATCAATTCAACAAGATACTGGTTAGTAGAGCATAATGGAAATATTCCCCAATGGGTCAACCACAAAATAGCCTGATTGAGGGGATGTGCTTATAAAGTCCATATGCTTGGCTTAGAAAGTGCATAAATTTTTCTTTTCCTTTACAATAATACTTTATGCCTTCATTTCTATAACAAGGTGTCGATTCTTTCAAGAATGATGGGGTGTACTCCAGATATTTTATAGCTTATTCAGAAAATGGCAGCTATAGCTTAAAAGTACGGGCTCACAACCGGTACCAAAAGATTGGGATCATTCCCTGCATATTTTCAGACCACAATGCTTTGAAACTAGAACTCAATCACAAGAGGAAAGTCGGAAAGAACTCAAATACATGGAGGCTAAAGAGCATCCTACTAAAGAAGGAATGGGTCAACCAGGAAATTAAAGAAGAATTAAAAAAATTCATGGAAACCAATGAAAATGAAAACACAACTGTCCAAAATCTTTGGGACACAGCAAAGGCAGTCCTGAGAGGAAAGTATATAGCAATACAAGCCTTTCTCAAGAAACAAGAAAGGTCTCAAATACACAATCTAACCCTACACCTAAAGGAGCTGGAGAAAGAACAGCAAATAAAGCCTAAACCCAGCAGGAGAAGAGAAATCATAAAGATCAGAGCAGTAATCAATGAAATAGAAACCAAAAGAACAGTAGAACAGATCAATGAAACTAGGAGCTGGTTCTTTGAAAGAATTAACAAGATTGATAAACCCCTGGCCAGACTGATCAAAAAGAAAAGAGAAATGACCCAAATCAACAAAATCATGAATGAAAGAGGAGAGATCACAACCAACACCAAAGAAATACAAACAATTATAAGAACATATTATGAGCAACTCTATGCCAGCAAATTAGATAACCTGGAAGAAATGGGTGCATTCCTAGAGATGTATCGCCTACCAAAATTGAACCAGGAAGAAATAGAAAACCTGAACAGACCTATAACCACTAAGGAAATTGAAGCAGTCATCAAAAATCTCCCAAGAAACAAAAGCCCAGGGCCAGATGGCTTCCCAGGGGAATTCTATCAGACATTTAAAGAAGAATTAATACCTATTCTCCTGAAACTGTTCCAAAAAATAGAAATGGAAGGAAAACTTCCAAATTCATTTTATGAGGCCACCATTACCTTGATCCCAAAACCAGACAAAGATCCCATCAAAAAGGAGAATTACAGACCAATATCCTTGATGAACATGGATGCAAAAATTCTCACCAAAATACTAGCCAATAGGATCCAACAGTACATTAAAAGGATTATTCACCACGACCAAGTGGGATTTATCCCTGGGCTGCAAGGCTGGTTCAACATCCGCAAATCAATCAACGTGATACAATACATTAACAAAAGAAAGAACAAGAATCATATGATCCTCTCAATAGATGCAGAAAAAGCATTTGACAAAGTACAGCATCCTTTCTTGATCAAAACTCTTCAGAGTATAGGGATAGAGGGCACATATCTCAATATCATAAAAGCCATCTATGAAAAACCTACAGCGAATATCATTCTCAATGGGGAAAAGCTGAGAGCTTTTCCCCTAAGGTCAGGAACGCGGCAGGGATGTCCACTCTCACCACTGCCATTCAACATAGTATTAGAAGTCCTAGCCACGGCAATCAGACAACAAAAAGAAATCAAAGGCATCCAAATCGGCAAAGAGGAAGTCAAACTCTCACTCTTTGCAGATGATATGATACTTTATGTGGAAAACCCAAAAGACTCCACCCCAAAACTGCTAGAACTCATACAGGAATTCAGTCAAGTAGCAGGCTATAAAATCAATGCACAGAAATCAGTGGCATTCCTATACACCAACAACAAGACAGAAGAGAGACAAATCAAGGAGTCGATCCCATTCACAATTGCACCCAAAACCATAAGATACCTAGGAATAAATTTAACCAAAGAGGCAAAGGATCTGTACTCAGAAAACTATAAAATACTCAGGAAAGAAATTGAAGAAGACACAAAGAAATGGAAAAACGTTCCATGCTCATGGATTGGAAGAACCAACATTGTGAAGATGTCAATGCTACCTAGAGCAATCTACACATTCAATGCAATCCCCATCAAAATACCATCCACTTTTTTCAAAGAAATGGAACAAATAATCCTAAAATTTGTATGGAACCAGAAGAGACCCCGAATAGCCAGAGGAATATTGAAAAAGAAAAGCAAAGCTGGCGGCATCACAATTCCGGACTTCCAGCTCTATTACAAAGCTGTCATCATCAAGACAGTATGGTACTGGCACAAAAACAGACACATAGATCAATGGAACAGAATCGAGAGCCCAGAAATGGACCCTCAACTCTATGGTCAACTTATCTTTGACAAAGCAGGAAAGAATGTCCAGTGGCAAAAACACAGTCTCTTCAACAAATGGTGTTGGGAAAATTGGACAGCCACATGCAGAAGAATGAAACTGGACCATTTCCTTACACCACACACAAAAATAGACTCCAAATGGTTGAAAGACCTAAACGTGAGACAGGAGTCCATCAACATCCTAAAGGAGAACACAGGTAGCAACCTCTTCGACCTCAGCCACAGCAACTTCTTCCTAGAAACATCACCAAAGGCACAGGAAGCCAGGGCAAAAATGAACTATTGGGATTTCATCAAGATAAAAAGCTTTTGCACAGCAAAAGAAACAGTTCACAAAACCAAAAGACAACCGACAGAATGGGAGAAAATATTTGCAAATGACGTATCAGATAAAGGGCTAGTATCCAAAATCTATAAAGAACTTATCAAACTCAACACCCAAAGAACAAATAATCCAATCAAGAAATGGGCAGAAGACATGAACAGACATTTCTCCAAAGAAGACATCCAAATGGCCAACAGGCACATGAAAAAGTGCTCAACATCGCTCGGCATCAGGGAAATCCAAATCAAAACCTCAATGAGATACCACCTCACACCAGTCAGAATGACTAAAATTAACAAGTCAGGGAACGACAGATGTTGGCGGGGATGTGGAGAAAGGGGAACCCTCCTACACTGTTGGTGGGAATGCAAGCTGGTGCAACCCCTCTGGAAAACAGTATGGAGGTTCCTCAAACAATTGAAATTAGAGCTACCATTCGATCCAGCAATTGCACTACTGGGTATTTACCCCAAAGATACAAATGTAGGGACCCGAAGGGGTACGTGCACCCCAATGTTTATAGCAGCAATGTCCACAATAGCCAAACTGTGGAAAGAGCCAAGATGTCCATCGACAGATGAATGGATAAAGAAGAAGTGGTATATATACACAATGGAATATTATGCAGCCATCAAAAGGAATGAGATCTTGCCATTTGCAACGACGTGGATGGAACTGGAGGGTGTTATGCTGAGTGAAATAAGTCAATCAGAGAAAGACATGTATCATATGACCTCACTGATATGAGGAATTCTTAATCTCAGGAACAAACTAAGGGTTGCTGGAGTGGTCGGGGGTGGGAGGGATGGGGTGGCTGGGTGATAGACATTGGGGAAGATATGTGCTACGGTGAGTGCTGTGAATTGTGTAAGACTGTTGAATCACAGATCTGTACTTCTGAAACAAATAACGCAACATATTTTAAGAAAAAAGAAAAAGAAGAAGATAGCAGGAGAGGAAGAATGAAGGGGAGTAAGTCAGAGGGGGAGACGAACCAGGAGAGATGATGGACTCTGAAAAACAAACTGAGGTTTCTAGAGGGGAGGAGGGTAGGGGGATGGGTTAGCCTGGTGATGGGTATTAAAGAGGGCACATTCTGCATGGAGCACTGGGTGTTATGAACAAACAATGAATCATGGAACACTACACCAAAACAAATTATGTAATATGTGGTGATTAACATAACAATAAAAAATTAAAAGATTAAAAAAAAAAGAACTAAGGGGTCGATGAGGTTGAGTGGCAAAAAAAAATCATCTTTATTTTTGCCAACCTCTGCTATTTGGCATTTCTTTCAATACCTTTGATTCTATGACCAAGAAAATCAAGATGCTTCTATATCATATTATAGTTGTTGCAGGGATCTTGAAATATCCTCATCTATTACTTCAAAGGAGACCTGCCTCTAGATCCTATTCTTTAATGTGTTAACAAAGAAGTACATACATTACTATATCACAATTCTTGTTGCTTTTGTTTTATCAATATTTTGATAAACTGAATTTCAATATAAAAAAAAAAGTACGGGCTCACAGAGGGTCAAATGTGGCCACACAATACTTAAGGCATCCACTGAACAGAGCTGCACATATACCAGGATGGGTAGTGGATGGTGAGTAATGATATCTGATATCTGGCTTGAATAATTTTGAGTTCATGATTAAAGCTTCTAACATTTTACAACTCAAAGTGTAGCTTTTCCCATTTCTGAAATGAAGTTCTCAGTCATACTGTGTTTGCCTCCAAAATAACCTAAGCTTTGGTATAGTGTCTGGCATCTAGTAAGCACTCAATAAACGTCAGCCATTATTATATTAGTTTGGAGCACCAAACCAACATCAACAATGATATATCAAATTTCTAACTCAAGATAAAGAAAACAGGTTAATGTGTTATGTACCTAAGTACAAGCTTGTGGCAGAATTTATTTTTCAGGTTACATAGATACCTGATTCAGTTTACAAAGATACCTAAATGAGTATTTATTTTGAATGTTTTTATTAAGTCAAAAGCAAAAAAATGTGTAGAGTAAGATGACAATTAGGATTAAGAATGCATTCTTTGTTAGCTTTCCTTCAGCTTGTCCCTTACCTTGTGACTTTTAGGGCTTCTCTGTTGGCAAGTGGAATATAACTTGAAGTATTATTCTGTAGCACTTGTAGCAGGGAGGAAGGGAGAAGCCTGGCACAAGGGGTTTAAAGGGAAACAGTAAAAAGTTCCCCAGGTTTATTCCTAGCTTGGAGATAATTTGAGAAATAAAGCAATTCTTTTTTTAAAGGGCATAAACTGAATTATATAACATTATTCCCATTCAGTGCAGCCTTAATTCCAAAGCGATTGTTATCTGATTCTATCCTGCAATATCCTGGTCAGGATGCTAAAGAAAAAATTCTGCCACCAATTGGATGCTTATGACTTTGTCACCAAACTTAGTAAAATGTGACTGTGTATACATATGAAAAAAGGGGAGGAGCAGGGAGATGTAGAATGAGGATTCAAGTCATTGAGTTCTAAAAATACTAGTATAGACTTGCTCCTTAAATATAGCAAATTTTTAATACAGGAAAAATTGAAGGAAATCCACCAAGAGTCGAAATTGATGAGGATACTCAAACAACCTCGGAGAGTTTCACCAGAACAGCATCTGGAGGTGCATTTGTGATTTCAAATGTTTCAAAACTTCCCTTGCCTCACTTGTATCCACCAAGCCAAATCACAGACCTTGAGGCCACACCTGATGGGGATGAGATCAGTCTGACATGGACAGCACCAGGAGATAATTTTGATGTTGGAAAAGGTAAGGATGAAGTGACATGTAGTGTTGATTAAGTGAAAGGTGCTCACTGCAAAAGCAAGGGTATAAGGGTAGATGGGAGGGAAACAATTTTTAATTGACTTCTCAGTGAAGGATTAATTTTATAATCTGATATTTTCAAATCAATCAAACATGACACATTATAAACTGGTCCCACTTTTCAAACAAAGAACATAGCATTTAGCAATTTAAAAATCAGAATTAAGCTTTCATTGAAAAATTAGTAACGCTTTGGCTATGAGTATAAGCTTTGCATAACTAAACATTTTTTAAGGGGAATAGATAAAAAGGAATTTAACATGATACTCTCCAGTTTCTAAGCTATATGTAATTTTTTTTCTTAGCTGAATGGCATATTATAAGAATAAGTGGAAGTATCCTGGATCTAAGAGACAATTTTGATAATGCTCTCCAAGTAAACACTACTGATCTGTTACCAAACAAGGCCAACTCCAAAGAAACCTTTGCATTTAAACCAGGAAATATCTCAGAAGAAAATACAACTCACCTATTTATTGCCATTCAAAGTGTGGATAAAAGCAATTTGACATCAAAACTATCCAACATTGCACAAGTAGCTTTGTTTATTCCTCAAGCAGAACCTGGTTCTGATGAAAGTCATCCTAATTCCGGAATTAGCGTCTCTTCTTTGGTACTGTTAGTGGTTGGATCTGTGGCAATTGTTAGTATTATTTTAAGTGCCACCATTTGTATCTTACACAAGAAAAAAAATTCAAGAAGACCTAGAACAGGATTTTAAAAAACATCAACAACAAACTGAAGGATATTTCTGAATTTTTAAATTCATTCTGTGTGACCATGAATTCATAAAAATAATTTTAAGAGTTCTAGAAGGGATACTTTGATTAAATATAAATATCCAGGGGTATTTGGAAAATTGCTAAGTTAATATTAAAGTCCAAACTTTTTATTTGTTATTTGTCATAAAGAATGATATGAATAAATATTTTTTATATTGATACCTGATATTCATGTTGATTATCTGATATAAAAGTTTTCTAGAATGATAATTCAAATTCTATCAAGAAGTTAAAATTATCTATTTCAGTAGTCAAAATACTAGTGTAAGACAGCAAATAAATAATATGTGAGAAAAAATGAATTTGGTCTTGGTACTTTTAAGTATAAATTGATATTATTGCTTTCACCTAAAGTCTCCACTTATATACTAATATATACAACATGAATAAGTTCATATTTACTATAATTCATTGACATGGAAGATACTAGCAAAAATCAGCAACTATCTGTCAAACCACAGTTTTTCCTTATTTCAGGTCAATACAATCATATATATATATATATATATATCCCTTTTCACTTAAAAAGCCATTCCTACCTGTGTACTTTTTCTTTTATTACACGAAAGAATTACTGAAGCTACTATCTATTGCCCTTGCTTTCAGATAAAGAAAACTAAAAAATTTAAAATATAATATTTTAATTTTTACTCAAAATTATAGCCTAAAAGTCACAACCATAGTAATAAATGAGATCAATTAAATTAAATCAATTAAAGGGAGAATGTAGGTTGGGAAGAGCAGGTTCACATTGTAGGCCATGGCCAGACCTGCCGGAGACCATAATGATACAAACAAAATGGGACATAAAGCACCTACCCTCTTGCATAGAAATTCTTTCAGCACAGTAGAAAGCCACAGTTACATGCTTTATGGAGAAAATGTAGGAAAGGGTTAAGTATAAGACACCTGGCCTTTTACCAAGCAGGGAATAAAAGCCTAAAATTCTGTTGGCAACAGAAATAATACATGACAGCCAGACATTCCCTGTGTCCTTTCTACCCACCCTACTGCTCTAGAAGCAAAGCCCACCAACCAGGTTATTATTCTCCCTGATGCTCCAGTATAATAGGTATGCTCAGATAGGTCTCAGTAGTGGGCTCTCAGGTCAGACTTCCAGGTCAGACCCTACTTTAATTTCCAGATCTGCCTCAGTAGCCAATAGTTGAATTAGTACGAATCAGACAAATAACTGAATGGTTACATTGTTATAGTCAGTACAGGCTATATAATTCAAGGGGCCTAATGCAAAAGAGAAAATGAGAGATCCCTGTTCAAAAATTAAAAAGAATTTCAAGATGGCAATGGCAAAGCATTGAATGAGACCTATTCTCTGTGCAAATGCATAGATCTCATGCCCTTGAAGCCATTCCTGGATGTAGTCTAGAATAAACTGGTGATAGTATATATAATATGGGATCTCTGCATGGGCTTTCTATTATGGCCACATGGCATCATTCATAGTCTAATAGTTGATCCAGTTAATCACCAAAAAAACCTACCAGGTTTAGAAAAGGAACCTCAGGGGCATCCCCTCTCACAGGGAATCTAGCTATAGAAAATAAATCTAAATTGTCCTAGTAAAGGAAAAGAGGCAGCCCTAAGTGAAGGAGGACAACTGCTGTACCAATCTCAGAGAATCAGATGATTGCAGGATTCCTGAATGGAAAAAAAGCCTTACACCAGCAGCCACCCAACTGTCTGCTGTCCCTAGAAGCAGGCAGTGGACAGTGTCACAAGCTAAATACTGAGGGGTGGTATACATTCACAATCATAGCTGCTCAACCAGGACTGAGGGAAATACCTTCTGATGCTCTTATTCATACTACTTGTGGTGGCTGGTGTTTCAGGTCAGAATGATCTAATAAAGCATGTTATATGGTGGGACCCAAACACAGTGCTGGATGAACATGTACTGTGACACCAGCATAAAATGGGTCTAGGAAGAGCACAGCTCAAAGTAACAGTGAAGTGAGCCAGGCCTACTGTAGGCCAAACAGAAAAGTATGTACCTAGTCTCCAAAATGATTTCTAAAGATCCACAATTCCTATTATTATCATTATTGATTATCTCCTATTACTATTATTATTATTATTATCATCATCATCATCATCATCATCATCATACCACAACATGGACTTGGGTAGTCACCTCCTACATTGAATCTTGGCTGTCCCAATGACTTGCTTTAACTAACAAAATATAGCAGAAATGACAAAAGCTTCCACTTGTGTGTTCTTGAGAACCTTGAGCTTCCATATACAAACTTCAGCTACAGTGATGAAGAGACCACTAAAGAGGTTCTGAGACTACATGGAGAAAGAAAGAGGCCAAAATCTCTACTTCCCAGTTAAGCCTCAAAACGATTTGCGATCACCAGATTCTAAGCATGACCAACAAAGGAAACTCCCTTTTAAACCCAGTCAACAAAAAGACATGGAGAAAATAAAATGGTTGTTGTTTCAAGCCACTGAGTTTTCAAATAGTTCAGTCCATAGCACTAGAGGAGTCAAACCTCTACATGATTCCATTTATCGTCACCAAACTCAAGTAAGACCAGCAGAAGAGCCACCTAGCTTAGTCCAGTCAACCCAGAGAATCGTGAAAATAGTAAAATGGTTGTTTCAAGCCACTAAGCTTTGGGATAGTTTGGTCCACAGAATAGATAACTGAAACAATAATGGTATTAGAGTTCCATCAGGGAAACAGAACCACTATGAATATTACAGAGTATGGAATTTGTTAAAGGAGTTAAGCTGAGGAAGTAAAAACCTGAAGAAAGGAGTTGGAGGATCCAGAAAAAAAAAGTTACTGTCAAGCCTCCCTGAAGCAGTGGAGTTGGTTTTTGCTGTTAGATGTTGGGAGCTCAACAAGACCAAGAACTGGAGTAGGACTGTGAATGAGGCTCATATAGAAAACTGTTGCCTCGGCATAGCTACCACCTCTGTGGGTTTGTTGCTGAGCATCTTGTGGTGGTCCTGGCATCATTATAGTTAGCAAGGCCAGCATTTAGGAAGAAGAGTTGGAGGATGCCAGCCCATCTCTTTCTTACTGCCTCTTATTGCCTCACCTTCAGACATGTATGGCTGCTGCTTTACTTCTGCCTTCCAAATTTCAAGTGAATGTCTCTTTTGACCCACTCTCACCCAAAATCATGCGGTCTCTGGGAAATGTAGTCTAGTTTCTCCAAATTGCCTCAGAAAGTCCACATCAAATATGGAAGAATGCAACAGTGACAATTGTGAAACAGCAAGAAATTTCCTTATGTGGAGGTGTGTGGAACCCCCCCCAGACTAAAAATAAATAAATTATTTACAAATAATACATATACACATAAGTACAAAATAATTATAGATATGACTAAATTAAATGAATTAAATTTTAAAATAAATAATCTCAAAAGACAGCAAGCAGAAGGCTATGAGCTCCTGTGACCTGGTTGATTACTCACTCCACATTGGTGGCATTGAATACAGAACACGGAAGCACAGAAGTAGTCATTAAGCATAACAACACAAATTACAAGTGACCTACATATAAGGCAATTGTGGTAAAGAAAGAATGAGTTGTAAGTAAACAGGGAAAGTATGTATACCTAATCCTTTCAAGAATCTTGACTGTGAAATAAAGCATAGAGAAGTAGAAATTAGAAGAGGTAATGTGTGGCTAAGAGAGGTTCGATTTGTGGAAAAAGGAAGTGCTATATTTTATTATAAGTACTATAGAAATATTTGATATTTTAAGCTTCGTATATGTAAATTGATAAAAAAAATTTTTAATTCTAAATCTTTGGAGACAGACTTTGGTATAGAATTGAACTATGGTTAAGCCTTAGTTTTCTCTTTTGTAAAAATCAGATACTAGTGGGGCGCCTGGGTGGCTCAGATGGTTAAGGGTCTGCCTTTGGCTCAGGTCATGATCCTGGGGTCCTGGGATCGAGCCCCACATTGGGCTCCTGGCTCAGCGGGGGAGCCTGCTTCTCCCTCTCCCTCTGCCTCTCTCCCTGCTCATGCTCTCTCTCTCTCTCTCTATCTCTGTATCTCTGTGTCTCAAATGAATAAATAAAATCTTTAAAAAAATTAAAAATAAATTTAAAAAAAAATCAGATACTAGTACCCACCTCCAAGTGCTGTGTGAATCCCATTAGAAAATGGGAGGTGATTATCCCCATTCCTGCACATAGTTAGTGCCCAATTTATGGCAGCTTTATGTTAAGAAGGTTTGTATTGCTGTATCCCAAACTCAGGGATCCTAGAACTGAGAGCCACCTGTCCAACAGTCAGTCAGTTTATGAGGTTCCTACTATTTGCCATCATTCTGCAGTAAGTGCTGTGGAAAAGTGGTGAATGAAAAAGACAATCTCATTCCTCATGGAGGTTACAGTCTAGCAGGAAAGCCCAATATTAGAAAAATCACAAAATATAAATAATTACATGTTTTCAAAATTACAGTCTAGCAGGAAAGCCCAATATTAGAAAAATCACAAAATATAAATAATTACATGTTTTCAAAGTTACTGAATGAGATTCATCAAGTCCATCACAAATAAAATCCTCACCCATTCACACATCTGATCCTCCATTCATATTCAGATTTCCCAGGAGCACTCTTGTTTCTGCCCTCAGTATGGTACCTTTCCTACTGAAACAGAAGAGGGCGCCTGGGTGGCTCAGTCGGTTAAGTGACTGCCTTCGGCTCAGGTCATGATCCTGGGATTGAGTCCTGCATGGGGCTCCCTGCTCAGCGAGGAGCCTGCTTTTCCCTCTAACCCTACCCCCTCTCATGTACTCTCTCTCTCTCTCATTCTCACTCTCTCAAAATAAATAAATAAATCTTAAAAAAAAAAAAGAAACAGGATAAATTTTAGTACTCACCCAGACTCCCTTTTCCTGAAATCAATCATGAAGGCCCAAATCTGAGAACAAAAGTGTTCCCAGATTCCAAGAATGAGATAACCTATTTTTTCCAGATTTCAAGCTTAGAATATTGCCAGCCACATTCTCCTTACAGTAAGGGAGAGGTCCTGGGTCAGCTGAACTCTGCTATCACTACTCACTAATCCCACTACCCTAACCATTCCCCAGTATAAGAAGAGAACTAGAAGAAAAGGGGGTTGGTCTGTTAGTGGTAAATCTCAGGAAGCCACATAAATTAAGAGATGGTAATTCCCTCATACCAATATTGCCAAACCGCTAGATGAGCAGAGTTCTAGATACTGCTAAGACTAAAGAAATGGGCAAGAAAGAGAAGGTAGAAAAGAGAGGTCTGCCAATGGAATCTCCTGCATGCATTAAGGATATCATGCATGTTTGATACATTAAAGAATGTGGTTTCTTACTGACTAAGGGGAGCTATAGAAGATGACTGGGTTTAATTTACTTGGGATCTCCCATGCCAAGAAATTCTGTAGAGAGAAGAACCTTACACAACCCACCTAAGAACCTTCTAGAGACCAGGTTTTGAGCACCCACCACTCTGAGTGACATCTGAAACCACACAACACCAGGAGAGCTGAAGTCACTGGCCTCTCCTATTCCTCCTCCCCAAGACTCACGTAGAATGTACCTAGGAAAAGGGAGAAGGAGCTAACTGAGACTGAGGCCATATACCCCCTTCTCCCACTATTTCAAGTCACTCAAGACAAGTCTGAGTTAGAGGAAGAGAAAGAAAAAAGCTGCAGCTCAAATAAAAGATACAAGTTTTAATATGAACAGGATTTGGGTATTAACCATAAAACTAGAACTGTTTGAATCACCAAAATTGACAATACTAATGGAATTGGACTATGATGTCAGTAAGTAAGAGAATTTGCTATCCAAAGAGATAGGGGACCTCAACAGAACATAGCTCATTATAGCTACTGGAAAACATCATTTTTTCATGTTTATATCCCAATGAGTTAATCCTGTTCAATAAATGGATTTTGCAATAATTGATCACATTCAACAATATCGCTGAATTTATGGTAACAAACCAACTGATATACAGACCCATTCCCTAGACATTAAACTCCTACTATCTTTCCACTTTATTCCCTCTTGTAAAAAGCACTCGTGTTTACCTCCGCATCCATTCTTCCTTCTGCAGGTAAAAGTCCAGTCATTCTCCATGCTGGACTTCTTGGCAAGTCTTTGTCTTCATCTCCAGTCAGCCCTTAACTTCTGGTGCCCAGCATGGCTTCTTCTTTTGGACTAGTACCATGCCCTTCAGTTTCTGTCTTCTGTTTCCATAGAATCCTAAACCTTATCTGGGACTACCAAATACACAACTGTAAAGGGATCCATCCGAATCAGACCTTACATGAATGGCACTGCTGGAGTTTCACAAAGCACAGTCTCTATATCCTCATGTGGTAGTCCTATCTTAAAGTGGACATATGAAAAAATAAGTATTCTTTGTAAATAACTTTATATTGCTCCATGAACCAGGAAGTTGTCTTAAAGCCTTAGCACCCATAATAACATTTTAATAAAACACCTGTTCAAATAATATTTGTTACAAATTAATTATTTCACTTATGATTCCAGGACACTGCTTTCTTTAATAATTTATGTGATTACCAGCACATTAGTTCCTGGTGGGTCTGACCCCATGAGGAATGTAAAAAAAGTACCTCACATTGTGTGTCCTGCTATCTGTTGTCACATGGTTGTCAAGAAATAAGGGAGTGTCTTTTACATAAAATTGTTTTAGAGGTATGTGAGAAACTGAAAAGCAGGAGTTTGATGATATGAACCTAGAGCCATCACTTATTCCATAATTTGAAGCTCTGGCTAAGCTTGGCACTAATGACTATGAAAATCTTTTGCTTTTCTCTAAATAGGCACGATGTCTCAAATGTATTTAGAAACTTAATCAGCCAGGGCTTCCTTCACAGAGGAAATCATTGCTTTCCAGATTCCAGAGAGTCTAATGTCAGGGAAGAGTACTATTGAGAAAAGTCCTTTTGAGCTTCCTGTTCCACCTCCACGCTCTGCGCCATCACCGTGAACATCACAAACACACATACAACATAATTTTGAGCCAATCTGGAGAATGTGGGTAGGGTAGAGAATTATTTGGATATAAATTTATGTATTTTTGTCAGGAAACAAAACAATTCTATAAAGCTGAGTTTATTTTCTTCACCTATACCTCCTTCTAAATTTCTTATCTCAATGAGAGGAAAATATCTTACTGCCCAGTCATTCAAATCAGAGACCAGAAGACCATCCCCTGATCCTCCAATTTCCTCACACTTTATATCCAATTAGTCAACGAGTCTTATTAGTGACATCTCCTTAACCTTAATCTCTCCCAGCATCACCTTCAGTGAGGCAGCTTCAGTTCAGCACCCATCATCATCTCCTGGATAAAGGTGCTGCTGCCTACCTGATCTCTCTGTCTTTAGTCTACCCACCCAGCACATCTACCACACTGCCCCCAAAGTAACCAGAGAAAGACTATACTAGCTCCTGAACTGCTTTCACAATGAAGTTTAAATACCATGAGAGCAGAGACTATGCCTGTTTATACATCACTTTTGCCAAGCACCTAGCACAAAGGCACCACAATATTTGTCAAGTGAATGAATACTAGGTCCCAATCATTTGGCCCTTGACTCTACTTCCCTATCTCTTATTGTACCATACCCATTGGTCTCACAGCTTCAATCAGGTGAAGACTATCAGTTTTCCCAAAAGTCCACACTGTTTTACATTTCTGGGTCTTTGTCAAGGCCATCATGGTCCCCTTACACTTCTCCACTTCTAACCCCACCATCGAAAGTCTCCTGGCCACATGCTCCTCTTTTTTTTTTTTTTCAAGATTTTATTTATTTATTTGACAGAGAGAGAGAGAAAACAAGCAGTGGGAGCAGCAGGCAGAGGGAGAGGGAGAAGCAGGCTCCCCACTGAACAGGGAGCCAGATGCAGGGCTCGATCCCAGGATCCTGGGATATGACCTGAGCCAAAGGCAGATGCTTAACCGACTGAGCCATCCAGGCACCCCCACATGCTCCTCTTTTAAAATTCCAGTCCTACTGGATATTTACCCCAAAGATACAAATGTAGTGATCCAAAGGGGCATGTGCACCCCAATGTTTATAGCAGCAATGTCCACAATAGCCAAACTATGGAAAGAGCCTAGATGTCCATCAACAGATGAATGGATAAAGAAGATGTGGTATATATATATACAATGGAATATTATGCAGCCATCAAAAAATGAAATTTTGCCATTTGCAAAGATGTGGATGGAACTAGAGGGTATTAGGCTAAGTGAAATAAGTCAGTCAGAGAAAGACAATTATCATATGATCTCACTGATATGTGGAATCTGAGAAACAAGACAGAGGATCATAGGGGAAAGGAGGGAAAAATGAAACAAGATGAAACCAGAGAGGGAGACAAACCACAAGAGACTCTTAATCTCAGGGTTGCTGGAGTGGAGGGGCGTGGGAGGGATGGCTGGGTGATGGACATTGTGGAGGGTATGTGCTATGGTGAGTGATGCAAATTATGTAAGACTGATGGATCACAGACCTGTACCCCTGAAACAAATAATACATTATATGTTAATTTTAAAAATTAAATAAATAAATAAATAAAATTCCAATCCTACTGCCTCTCCTGGCTGCCTTCCCAACTCTCAAGGAGAATAGATCACTCCTTTTGTGTCATACTCTCCACTCTTCATATAGTATTCTAACCCCCAAATGCATTTACTTGATTACGTATCTGACAGAAGCACTCCTTTAGCCCCCTCAACTATACTGTGAGCTCTCTGGAGAACAGAACTGTATCCTGGGAGAAGGAATAAAAGAGGAGAGAGGGAAGGGTAAAGTGCTGAATATGCAAATGAACATACAAATACAGAAACTTTCCCATTCCCTTCTTACCTTTCATATCCAACCTGTCACCAAGTCCTGTCAATTCTGAATATCTCAAAAAGCCATCCACCTGTCTCTATCCCTTAGTTCATTCCCCCAGCATCTGTCACCTGGATTCCTACATAACTCTTTTCCATTTTGTCCTAGCCAAAAGCATCCAGTCATGTTGGTAGTAAGGAAAACAGGGACAAAATACAGTCCAAACTCAGCTCCCAAGATCAAGGTTGAGGGAGCACTATTTGATCATTTGTCTGCCAAGAGCACATTTTTCTAATTCATATAAGTTGTTTTCTAATTCACACAAGACATATGTGCTAGCAATGTGGGCTGTTTCCAACCATTCTTCACCCTATGATCAGAGTCTTTAGTCTAAAGTACAAATATGATCCTGTCACTCTCCTTTGCACTTGGTATGACGTTCAAGCCCCATGATATGACTGAATGCTTTCCATGTTCCACCTCCAGATTACCACTCCTATCTCAGGTCTCACACCTTCTCACACTGTATATACTGGGCTCCATCTACCCTTTATATATTGCAGGATCTATCAACCCCAGGCTGTGAAGTGCTTTTCATTCTACTGGAAAGTCCCCTCTCCACCACCTCTCCACTTCCACAATCTGCAGTCACAAGGATAACTCATGCCCATACTTTGGGTCTTAGACTTGGTGTCACTCCCCTGGAAGCAGTCCCTAACTTCTCCAATCCCCCTTCTGATTGGGTTCAGTTCTCTCATATCACCTCATCCTCACCCTTGGCGTAACACTTAACCCCTGTGTTTTAATTGACAATTTATTTGTCCCTATTTCCCTCCAGAAGGTGAGCTTCTTGAGGGCAGGAGACAATCTCTTATCACCATTTATCCCCAATGACTATCACCATGCTCAATAAATAAAAGCACAGGGGCGCCTGGGCAGCCCAGTCGGTTAAGCATTGAATTCTTGATATCAGCACAGGTCATGATCTCAAGGTTATGAGATTGAGCCCTGCATCGGGCTCTGTGCTGAGCATGCAGCCTGCTTAGGATTCTCTCTCCTTCTCCCTCTGTCCCTCCTCACCTCCCCCCATGCATGCTTGCTCTCTCTTTCTCTCTCTCAAAAAAAAAAAAAATGAAAGCACAGAAATTGTCTTCTCCAGACTACCAGCTGTAATAAATCCATCCCAGAGCTAACAAAAAGACCACTAAAGGAAACCAGTAGCAACCTTATTGTATGGGCTTAAGCCATAGGAAGACAATATTATACCCTTAGACAGGAATGTTGAGTCACCCAACTAATGAGGAAAAATTATCCTGAACTATATCCTTACTGTTACTGCAATAAAAAATTTTGATTTAACATTTCCTCTTAAGTAATCTTCCAACTAGCCTTCAGCCTCTATTTAGGTTGATTCAAATTTTATATGAACTTACTTCTGCCTAATCCTCCGATACTAATCCCTTCTATAACCATGTTTACACTTGTTCAGGGCTTTACTTTAATTCTTTAAAACTATTTTAAAGATATCAAGGCCAGACTCTTTCAAAAGCAACTAAAAACTTATTTCACACTTGAGAAATGCAGTCCCTCCCTACTCTGGAGTCAGCTTGTCACTCTTCCTGTACTTCTACATAAATAGCAATAACTGCTCCACCCAGCTGCCTGAATTCAAATCCAGAAGTCATTTTTGTTCTTTGAAAATCCTGATTTTTCATTGCTGACTCCTTCTTTTCACATCCCTGTTTAAATATCTCTATACCTAGGCCTTTTCTGTCAACCTAATCTTAAGCAACAACTTTGTCACCATCATCTTTCATTACAAAATTCTCTGTATAGCTTTTAACACTAGCTGATATATTTTAATGTTCAGTGGAACATTAGAATGGTTATTGTTTATCTTCTCCGATGGAATATAAGTTCCATAAGAACAGTGACCTGTTGGTTTTGCTCACATCATGAACTATAACTGGACCTGGCTCATAATAAATCCTTAGTAATTAACTATGAATGAGACAAGGGAAGAATGAACTGGTTATTTTATGTATCTTCCCTTGTATGAGGACATAAAATCAGGTCAAGGAGGGTTGTTTTAAATATTTATGTTATATAATATCCTATCTATATCTTTTCCCATTCCTTCCCATTCCCAAGAAGAAAACTTTGGCTTCTGTCATTTGAAGGAGAAAAATAATATGATCATCGCAACAGATAGAGAAAGCATTTGATAAAATTCAACATCCATTCATTATAAAAACTCTCGACGAAGTGTGTATAGAGGAAACATACCTCAACATAATAAAGGCTTCACAGACAAACCCACAACTAACAATATACTCAACAGTGAAAAGCTGAAAGATCTTCCTCTAAGATCAGGAACAAAACAAAGATTAACACTCTCCAATTTTATTCAACATAGTACTGGAAGTCCTAGCCATAGCAGGGAAGAAAAAGAAATAAAAGGCATTCAAATTGGCAAGGAAGAAGTAAAACTGTCACTATGTGCAGATGATATGATTTTATATGTAGAAAACCCTAAAGACTCTACCAAAAAAAAAAAAAGACTCCATCAAAGAGTGGTACTATTAGTACTAATAAACAAATTCAGTAAAGTTGCAGGATACAAAATTAATATACAGAAATCTGTTGTGTTTCTAAACATTGATAATGAACTAGTAGAGGGGTGCCTGCATGGCTCAGTTGATTAAGCATCTGCTTTTAGCTCAGGTCATGATCTCAGGGTCTTGGGATGGAGCCCCACATCAGTCTCCCCACTCAGTGGGGAGTCTGCTTCTCCCTCTCCCTCTGCCCCTCCCCCTGCTTGTGCTCTCTCGCTCTCTCTGTCAAATAAATAAACAAAATCTTAAAAAAAAACTAGCAGAAAGATAAGAAAACAATTCCATTTACAACTGCATCAAAAAATAAGTAAGAATAAATTTAACCAAGAAAGTGAAAGACCTGTACTCTGTAAACTATAAGACATTAATAAAAGAAATTGAAGACAACACAAATAAATGGGAAGATATACCCCGCTCGTGGATTGGAAGAGTCAATAGTGTCAAAATGTCTATTATATCCAAAATGATGTACAGATTCAGTGCCATCCCTATTAAAATTCCAATAGTATTTTTCACAGAATTAGAACAAATAATCCTAAAATTTGCACGAAACCACAAAAAACTCATTAGCCAAAGCAATCTTGAGAAAGAAGAATGAAGCTGGAGGTATCACAATCCCAGATTTCAAACTATACTACAAAGCTATAGTAATCAAAATAGTATGGCAAAAAAAAATAGACACATGGATCAATAGAACAGAATAAAGAGCCCAGAAATAAACCCATGTTTATATGGCCAATCAATCTCTGACAAAATTGGCAAGAATATACAATGGGAAGAAAACAGTCTCTTCAATAATAGTGTTGGGGAAACTGGACAGACAGCTACATGCAGAAGAATGAGACTAGACCACTCTCTTACACCACACATTAAAAATAAACTCAAAATGGATTAAAGATTTAAATGTGAGAGCTGAAGTCACAAAACTTCCAGAAGAACACAAAGGCAGTAATCTCTTTGGTATTGGCCTTAGCGACATTTTTCTAGCCATGTTTCCTCAGGCAAAGGAATCAAAGGCAAAAATAAATTATTGGGACAACACTAGAATAAAAAGTTTTTGCACAGCAAAGAGACCTCAACAATGAAAAGAAAACTGAATGAATGGGAGAAGATAAATGCAAATGACATATCCAATAAGAGGTTCACATCCAAAATATACAAATATATACAACTGAACACCAAAAAGACAAACAATCTTATTTAAAAAATGAGTAGAAGACCCAATAGACATTTTTCCAAAGAAGACATACAGATGACCAACAGACACACAAAAATGCTCAACAGCATTAATCATCAGGGAAGGGCAAATCAAAACCACAATGAGATGTCATCTTACACTTGTCAGAATGGCTGGAATCAGAAGACAAGAAGTAACAAGTAGATGGTGAGGATGTCAAGAATGGGGAACTTTAATGCACTGTTGGTGGGAATGTAAATTAGTGAAATCACTGTGGAAAATAGTATAGAGATTCCAAGAAAAATAAAAATAGAAATACCATATGATCCAGTAATTCCACCTCTGTATATTTATCCAAAGAAAACAAAAACTCTAATTCAAAAAGATATATGCACTCCTATGTTTATTGTGGCATTATTTACAATAGCCAAGATATGGAAACAACCTAAATGTCCATTGATAAATGAATGGATAAAGAAGATGTGATACACACACACACACACACACACACACATATGCACACACATACACACATACATACAATGAAATATTATTCAGTCATTAAAAATGATGAAATTTTGCCATTTGCAACAACATGTATGGACCTACAAGGTATTATACTAAATAAGTCGGAATAAGACAAATACCATATGATTTCAGTAATTGTGGAATCTAAAAACCAAACAAATGAACAAACAGACAAACGAAAACCAGAAAAAGATTCAGAAATATAGGGAAAAAACTGGTGGTTCCCAGAGGTAGAAGAATGAGCAAAATAGGTAATGGGGATCAAGAAGTACAAACTTTCAGTTATAAAATAAATAATTCACAGAGATGAAAATTACAGCATAGGAAATATAGTTAATAATATTGTAGTAACTTTTTATGGTGATAGTAACTACATTTATGGTAACTAGTAAGAATTTAGTGATGCTTATAATGCATATAAATGTTAAAACTTCCAGTTATAAAATAAATAATTCACAGAGATGAAAATTACAGCATAGGGAATATAGTTAATAATATTGTAATAACTTTTTATGGTGATAGTAACTACATTTATGGTAACTAGTAAGAATTCAGTAATGCTTATAATGCATATAGATGTTAAATTACTGTTTTACTCCCGAAACTAATGTAATATTGCATGTCAACTATATTTCAATAAAAACTTCAGTACATACATTTGTAAATATATAAGTACATATACATAACTATTGGAATTAGTAGACAGAATATAGACTAAGAATGTATTTTTTTAAGTTTAAAGAAATAACAGGGAGACTTAAAATACATGAACAAAAGCAAGCAGATTTTTTTTAAAGATTTTATTTATTTATTTGAGAGAGGGGGGAGAGAGAGAGCATGAGTGGGGGGGAGAGGGAGAGGGAGAAGCAGACTCCCCACTGAGCAGGGAGCCCGATGTGGGTCTCCATCCCAGGACCCCAGGATCATGACCTGAGCTGAAGGCAGACGCTTAACCGACTGAGCCACCCAGTGGCCCACAAGCAGTTTTTTTTAAGTACCAAAGAGTAAGCCTATAAATATTTTTTTAATTGTAATAAAATTTTAAAACTTCAATGACCAGATTTAAACAGTTTTAAACAATACACAAAAGTTTTGGCCTGTAAGTTAATTAGAAGAAAATATCCAGGCGAGCAGCTCAGAGAGACAAAAGAATGGGGATTTTTAGAGATTAACAGACATAGAAGATAGAGTGAGGAGTGCTAAAACACATTTAGGCCTCTCCAGAAGGGGAGTAGAGGGAGAAGCAGAAACAAGATGAAAAAAAATAATGAATGTTAAATGTATAGAACTGATTAAAGAACCAATCCAAATATTGAAGAACCCAATTCCAAAAATCCCAGGCAAGATAATAAAAGTCTAATCCTGATCACATCACAGTGAAAGTGGCAGAACAACAGATAATAGAATGCTCTCAAAAATAACAATTAGACTGACAGATGACTTCTCAACAGCAACAATGGAAGCCAGAAGTAAGTTGAACATTTGTTTTCATTAAGCAGAGAGAATTGTCAAGCTGGAATTCCATACACAGGAAGCATATTTTTAAGAATGAGTAAAAAGTAAGGATATTTGAGAGAAATAAGAATTGAGAGAAAGGTCATTACTAAGACTATACCTTGGGGTAAGGAAATAACCCTAGTTATAAGATCTGAAAGATAAAAAGAAATAAAGAGCAAAGTTAGCCAAGAATGTGAGTAAATATAAACAAACACTGATTATTTGTAAACAAAAATAAAGCCTTGTGGTTTTAATAAGTGGAATTAAGATATACAAAAAGGACAATATAAATTGGGAATGGGGATTGAAATTCAAGTTTTCTAAGGTCCTTGTTTAATTGGAACAAAAGATAATTTTATTAACTTTAGAGTTTAAGACAAACATGCATTTGTTTAAATTTTAAAATTTAAATCTTAAATTTTAAAGAAATTTTAAAATCTTAAAATTTAAAGGAATTTAAATTTAAATTGTTTAAATTTTAAAATTTAAATCTTAAATTTTAAAGAAATTTTAAATTCTTAAAATTTCTAGAACAAATAGAAATAGAGCATATAACTTCCAAACTATTAGAGGAGAAAAAATGGCAAGGGAACCGTCTGACGGTCTTGAGCCCAGCCAGCTATGCAGCAGAAGTGTTATTTCATCACAAAGAATATAAAAAAGATGTGTATTCAGGATTAGAGATATTAATAAAGTTCATTTTCACTGCTTCATCAATTCCATTTTTAAGTTGTTTTACTTAAACAACTTAAGTTGTTTTATTTATTTATTTTTATTTATTTTTATTTTTATTTTGTGGGGTGAGGGGAAGAGGAAGAGGGAGAGAGAGAATCCCAAGCAGACTCCCCACTGAGCACAGAGCCTCATGACCCCAAGATCATAACCCCAGCTGAAATCAAGAGTCAGATGCCCAATCAACTGAGCCACTCACGTCTCCTCACTGTTTTATGCTACAAGTACATGGAAGTGAAGAACTCAAATGACTATAAGTATAGTTTAGTCTCACTGCTTGTATTTGTGCTAACGTTCCAACAGTCTTATCCTCTACACGTTTTGCATCGTCATTAAACGTGAACACATTAAAAAGTAGAAAAACTTCTTACTATCATCATCAAAAGAGTTTGACCATTCAGATCCTCTGAAAGAGTCTTAGAGATATTTAGGGGTCTGTAAACCACACTTGAGAACCATGGACTTAGATCAATCTGAACTTACACTGAGCTTGAGATGGGAATGACCTTTATTTCAGCCACATGAGAGCTGAAGATATATGAACAAAACTGAAATTCTATTAGCAAGGAGGAAAGGGTAAATGGATATCGAGGCAACTTACAGGGTGTGCTATAGCAATGTAGGAGTTAACAAAGTTGACTTATGATAATGTTAAATACAAAATAATAATGCAGCCATCAAAAAAACTGAAATCTTGCCATTTGCAACGACGTGGATGGAACTAGAGGGTATTATGCTAGGCAAAATAAGTCAATCAGAGAAAGACAAATATCATATGATCTTGCTGATATGAGGAATTCTTAATCTCAGGAAACAAACTGAGGGTTGCTGGAGTGGTAGGGGGTGGGAGGGATGGGGTGGCTGGGCAATAGACATTGGGGAGGGTATCTGCTATGGTGAGCGCTGTGAATTGTGTGAGACTGATGAACCACAGACCTATACCTCTGAAACAAATAATATATGTTAAAAAAAAAAAAAAGAAGATAGTAGGAAGGGAAAAATGAAGGGGGGGAAATCAGAGGGGGAGACGAACCATGAGAGACTATGGACTCTGAGAAACAAACTGAGGGTTCTAGAGGGGAGTGGGGTAGGGCGATGGGTTAGTCTGGTGATGGGTATTAAGGAGGGCACGTATTGAATGGAGCACTGGGTGTTATATGCAAACAATGAATCATGGAACACTACATCAAAAACTAATGATGTAATGTATGGTGACTAACATAATAAAATAAAATTTAAAAAAATAACAATAATAAATTGCATAATAATCAGAGTATTCCCAAAATTGAAATAATGTTCAATGTTGTACAATGAGCAATTAAAAAAATCAATCAAATTAATTACTAGTGTCCAGAAGCTCCATAAATCAGAAACCTCTTGAAGATAATAGGGATCATAACTCAATCTTATATAGCCCTGCCTAGCAGAGTGCCTGACACATTAAGTTTGTTGAATAAATGAATGAATGAGTAAATGTGGATTAAGTTTTTTTAATAAATGAGTGAATGAGTAAATGAATGAACAGATTAATAAATTAAAAGAATGAAGAGAATATCCATAAATGCTGAGCATGAATATCAGTAGCAAATAGAATGATGTTCTAAAAGTGATGATATGAAAGAAGAAGCAAAGAAAAAGAGAAGCTAAAAAAGAAAATTCTGAGGGAGTATCTACATAGAATTTAAGCTGTGAATTGGCTGTATTCTTCAACTTCAAATTTGTGTAACAGTTGGTTAATTCCAGCATAATTTCTATAGGGATTAACTGTGACATCTAAGAATGAACTGGAACATGAATGGTTGGTTATATGGGCTGAGATAGTTCATAAGTCTCTGAATTAGTAACTCTAAGTTTTCATAACAGCCAAAAGAAAATTCCATTATTTAATCTGAAATTGAAACAAGATAAAAAAAATCTATTGATTCATACAAATTAATCATAGCAATTCACATTCTCTTGAATCTTCTACTGTCAACTACTAGTGTATAATAGAAACAAAAAAACTACTTTCACAATAATTTTCAAGGTTGATACTCACTGACTTACCCTTTTGAGAAGTAATAAAAGTCATATATACTTTAAAAACATAGATTCTGAAACTGGATGACCTGAGTTCAAATTCCAAATTTGCTCCTCCCTGAAAGTGTGATCTAGAGCAAACTAATAAACTCCATGCCTTAGTTTCCTGAAGAATAATATGTTCCTAAAGCCTTTTCTGATTTCCCTTCATCATATAAAATCTATTCCCCAACTTTTGGCTCCCTAACACTGTATTTGTATCCCTCTTATAGAACTTTTCTACCTTGTAATTCAGTCTTTTTTATTCTAATCTAATTCATGCTAATGAGTCTGCAAGTTTTCTGGACATTGTGCTTATGTTTTATTCATTTCTGTAGTCTTTAAAGAGCAGAGCACTAAACCTGGCACATAGAAGCACTCATGTATGTATTTTTTTCATATAAATTAAAAGAGATAATGAAAATCAAAGAATATTAATTGAGGGCCTACTATATACTAGGCACTTGTACACCTAAGTGCTTTCACATACATTATTTCATTTTACCTCCAAACATTCCTTCCAGATAGCTATTATTGTCTGCATTTTACAGTCTAGAGACTTCAGAGGAAGAAAGGTTAAACTAACTAAATAAATAAATCTCTTTCCTCCAAGGAATTTACATATATAGTGGGAGGTAGGGGAGGTACACTATGTATATTAATAAAAACAAATGCAATACTGTTTATATGTAATAAGTGATTCAAATGAGTACAAAAGAAAGATTAGATTATTTTTAATGTGGATAATTTGAGATTTTAGGGGTGAGAACACATCTAAGCTGGACTAAAAGTAAAGAATATTATCAATAGATGGAGATAGTCAAAAAACATTACAACAAGCTAAGAGTTTCACTTCTGACAATTCCTTTTCTAGTCTTTTTGGGATAGGCTCAGAGACACTATTCCCCAGTTAAACGCTGGAAGACTATATTTAAAGTTTTACAAAAGAAGCCAGTGAAAATATAGAATATAATTGGAAAAAATTTATAACAAGCTTTGTGTTCATAAAATAATATGTAATGTTTAATAATAATGGATAATATTTAGTGAGTGCTCATTAGGTGCCAGGAGTCTTGTATGAAGTGCTTCCCAAAGAGCCATACACCTCTTATTAAGAATCATGTGGCTGTTAGTGACCAAGGCAAGGGTCAGCTTTAGATTCATCTGACTCCAAAGCCAGCTCACAATGCTGTGTGTACAACTATTTTAAGCTAAGGGACATTGGCAGATTTGTGTTCAGTCCAAAAAAGAAATCTCAATTAAAGCATATTAAGTTTTCCCTGGGTGGCTCAGTCAGTTAAGCGTCTGCCTTCAGCTCAGGTCATGATCTCAGGGTCCTGGGATCGGGCTCTATGTCAGGCTCCCTGCTCATCAGAGAGTCTGCTTCTTACTCTGCCTATCTGCCCCCCCCACTCATGCTCTCTCTCTTAAGTAAATAAAAATATAAAAATTTTTTAAAAATGTTTTAAAAGCATATTAAGTTTTCAAGTTATATAAGACTTACAGCATTCAATGCTATTTGAAAACTGAAATACACAGTAGTTATCACAGAAGGTAATCAAAAAACCCATTTTCTTCTTGATCCATAGTTGACCCTGACCATTGTACTTATATCACTCCCACCTAAAGGAAGTCTTTGACTCTAATTCATTGCCACTCCCACTCCAGTTCCTTCATTTGTTTTATGTTTTGTTTTGTTTTTTAAACACACCTTTTTCAACTGCTCTTTCCTGGTGCTTTTTATTTCAGTTCCTCACCCTTCCATAAAGTACTTTTCTATGAAAAGATCCCAGGACTGGACAATCTCTTGATGATGATGATGATGACCATGACTAACCACCATGATGAGGATGACAACTATACAATCTAAAGAATTACTCAACTCAATGAGTACTTAAGACCTCAACTGTCTTAGAAAGTATGATAAATATGTTCAGCATAATCCCTATTGCTATTTAACAACTTAAATCTTTAGGATAATGAGGTGAGATAAGGAAGTTCATCAAAATATTTTAGTAATTCATAATGTTATATTTATGCAAATATTTTGATCTAGATTCAAATTCCTGAGTTAAGGAGATACATAAATACTCTCCTTGCATTTCCACAGGTTTATTGTAATGTACAGTAATGGTGCTCAATCTGTATGTTATTCTGTTCCTAGCTCTACATCTCTTGCTGGAGTGAAAAGCTCAATGGTAAATTTGAATAACAATAGATATGATGGCATTGTCATTGCAATTAACCCTAGGGTACAAGAAGATGAAAAACTCATTCAAAACATAAAGGTAAGAGAGAAAATTTTATTACACACTTATTTTTATTCCAATAAGTATTTTCCATCCATGTTGCCAAAGCACATACATATGCTCTCACAGAGTTACAACTTTCCAAAACTGCTTTGACAATATTTATCATTTATGTAATATGTATCTAAGTTGTCAAGATTAACATCTGCTTAGTTTAACTATGATTTCTCATATATTAATAGTATTAGTCATTCCCCTAATAAATTATTAAAAGGCCAAACTACAGTATTTCTTCAACTTACTAAGCTAACAGAAAGACCTTAGACCTACTGGAGAATTCTTTTAAAATTTTACTTTTGTAAAGTTATTTTTATAATGTTTAAATAGCTAACCTAAGCCCTAGATCTTCATTATACATTTTTTCAGTTGTTCATACTTGTTCAACCCTGAAAAATTAGCAAACTCTGATGTATTTGATTTCAAAGAAAATACTGCATATTTTTGAAGTTGATTTACTTCTTAATTTTATTTGGGTTAGTCAGTATAATAAAAACACTTTATATATAGCATTTTAATATATACTATCTTCTTTGATCCTCTCAATATCCCTATGAGGTAAATTATTACCCTTGTTGCATAAATGAGAGAAGCTAATGATTCGTATAGTCTTAAAATAACTGGTAAAACTGGAATGTGAAGCCAATGAGACCTATATATTTTTATTTTCCTTACTGCTTGGTAAAACTTTGCCTTTTATGAATACACTCCATATGAAAAAGTAACTCAAATCTAGCAAAGTGGTTTTTTTTAATTAAAAAGTATAAAATCTACAGAACTTTAAACTCTCAACCCAATTACCAACACCTCTGTTTAATTAAATAAGCAACTTGCCAACCAGCTCCCGGTCTTAATCACCTTTATATCTCACCCAGAACTCATTCCCCTCTCCAATCCATAAGACTGAATGCGGGTCTGGATAGGTAAAAAATAGAGTTGATTTCTGGGCATGTGAAAATGAAAAGTTTACAGACTAAAGAGATAGAGTAAAATTCAACTTATTTTTCAGTTAGGCTTTGCCAAAATATTTGGGGAAAGGGAGCTTAGATTTGCTTTTTTTGTTCGTATATACACTTTCATGATCATTTCATTATGAAATTGTTACCATATTTTGTCAGGAAATGGTAACTGAAGCTTCAACTTACCTATTTCATGCCACCAAACGAAGAGTTTATTTCAGGAATACAAGCTTTTTTTTTTTTTTTTAAGATTTTATTTACTTATTTGACAGAGAGAGACACAGTGAGAGAAGGAACACAAGCGGGGGCAGTGGGAGAGGGAGAAGCAGGCTTCCCGCCGAGCAGGGAGCCTGATGAGGGGCTCGATCCCAGGACCCTGGGATCATGACCTGAGCAGAAGGCAGACGCTTAATGACTGAGCCACCCAGGTGCCCAGGAATGTAAGCATTTTAATTCCAATGACCTGGAAGTCAAAATCTGAGTACTTGATGCCAAAACAAGAATCATATGACCAGGTAGGGTATTTTATCTAGCACCTACACTTTTTTCCTGTGCTTCCTAAAAATTAATACTCATTTTTTAGCAGTTCCTAGCCACTGCTTTAGTAATTAATTTAGTAATATTACTTGTCTTAGTTTAGATAAAAGAAATCCTTGTTTCTATCACTCTTGTGATGTTTTTGTTTATTCTTCTGCTTTTTAGGCGGATGTCATAGTTGCCAATCCTTACCTAAAATATGGAGATGATCCCTATACACTTCAATATGGACAATTGGGGAAAAAGGACAATATATACATTTTACTCCAAACTTCTTGTTGACTAATAATTTGCCTATCTATTGGTCCCGAGGTAGGGATATCTATTTTATACTTCCATCTTTTTTCCATTGGAAACAAATATGACACTGTGATTAATGGTATTTTTAAAGATTTTTTAAAAAGAGAAATGAGTACTGATTAACATCTTTATCTAGAAATATAGTAGTTATTTCAACAAAATTATATTTCTTTGTGTGTGTTTAATAAAAAATAAGAACAACAAATTGAAAAAATAAGTAATAAATACTAACCCATTTCAGCATTTTTGACCTAACGAAAGGTATCAATTTCTAAAGTTCTTTGACTCAGTTAAGCTAAGGATCTGGGGCAGGGAAACATAAAATACATGGACACTGTATTAAAATATTGTAAATATAAAATTATAAGTGGCAATATTCTCTCATAGGCAGAGTGTTTGTCCATGAGTGGGCCCACCTCCGATGGGGAATGTTTGATGAGTATAATGTGGACTGGCCATTCTATATTTCCAGACAGAACACTATTGAAGCAACAAGGTATCATTTATTGAACAAATTTGTTTTCAAAACTTTTCACTTATTATTTTTAAATTTTCTATACTAGGCAAAAAAAAAATTATCTCAGTGGTTGAATGCTCATACAGTTAATTGCAATATCCAACCTGCCCCACTATGTATATGTCCAAATATTTCTGGGGATTCTACCTTGGAATCAAGATCAATCAGGAATTGGGATTCATTTCGGTATTCATGGGGACTGTACTAAAATATGTTATTGTCAGAGGAAAAAGGAAAAAGCTGTAGCCTAAACCTTAAGATATCTGAGAACTGGAGTTCAAGTTCCTATCATATCCTTTATTTCATTTTATTTATTTATTTTCCTTTATTCCATTTGATTCATAACTCTTTTTTTCTTAGTCACCATTCATTACATCATCAGTTTTTGATGTAGACTGTGATTCATCAGTCTTACACAATTCACAATGCTCACCATAGCACATACCCTCCCCAATGTCTATTGATTCATAACTCTTTAAGGTGAATCTGTTTCATTGAAACCAATTAAACTACTATGATGTAGTGATGAAAAAACTACTTTGATGTAGTGATGAAAAAACACTACATCAAAACTGATTCATTCTCAACATTCTCATAGGTCAGACAAACACTCTGCCTATGAGAGAATATTGCCACTTATAATTTTATATTTACAATATTTTAATACAGTGTCCATGTATTTTATGTTTCCCTGCCCCAGATCCTTAGCTTAACTGAGTCAAAGATTTCCATGATTCATTGTTTGCATATAACACCCAGTGCTCCATTCAATACATGCCCTCCTTAATAGCCATCACCGGACTAACCCATCCTCCCACCCCCCGCCCCTCTAAAACCCTCAGTTTGTTTCTCAGAGTCCATGGTCTCTCATGGTTCGTCTCCCCCTCCGATTTCTCCCCCTTCATTTTTCCCTTCCTACTATCTTTTTTTTTTTGACATATAATGTATTATTTGTTTCAGAGGTATAGGTCTGTGATTCATCAGTCTTACACAATTCACAATGCTCACCATAGCACATACCCTCCCCAATGTCTATTGATTCATAACTCTTTAAGGTGAATCTGTTTCATTGAAACCAATTAAACTACTAGAGCTTCATGTTAAATATATTTTATTCTTCATTTTATCTTGAGCTTAAAAAAGTATTTTTCATAAGGATAAGTGAGTACATGATTTTTTGAAATATAAATATTTTATTATTATATTCCTTAAATATAAATATAATTCTGGGTGGATTTAGACAGGTCCTACTAATAAATAGATGAGATATTTAAATATGGAGTATTTAAAGAGTATTAAAGAACAATAGAAATCAATGTAATTGGAAACAAGTCTTTGGAATAAAAAACATATTAGAGAAAAGAGTTGTGAGAGAAACATGCCTCTCCCAATGTCTTTCATGTTGTTTGCTTTATCCC
This sequence comes from Eumetopias jubatus, assembly GCF_037043125.1. Classification (NCBI taxonomy): domain Eukaryota; kingdom Metazoa; phylum Chordata; class Mammalia; order Carnivora; family Otariidae; genus Eumetopias; species Eumetopias jubatus. Next base: position 34,848,596 of record NW_028274810.1, on the reverse strand, counting down.
TACTGAGCTGCATGGAGTCTCATGCAGATACGGTTCTCACCTCATGCAACTCCTACCTGCATCACCTCCCTTATCCAAACAATGCTTGTTCATTCTTCCAGACTCAGTTTAAACGTTTGTTCCCCAAGTGTCCTTTTCCTCTCCCTCCATTTGGTGTTAAATGTGAGAATGTCCCCAAAGCAATACACAGGGCCTTCTCTCACACGGAGCAGTAGTGGTCTATGTAATTTTATTTTCCACACTAGACTTTAAGATCCTCAAAGACTGACTTTTTTTTTATTCTCCTAGACTTGGGCCTGGCGCAGAGTAAAGTAACAACAAACAATGTATCAAATAACAAATTTTTGATAAATCAATGGAAAATGAATAAGTTTTCTTACCAGCCATAAAAAGAGATATATTAGTAAAAACAATTATCTAAAATAACGTTTAATGAAACCCTACTATGTGCCAGGCACTTTGTTTGAGGCAGTGTAAGTTTCATTTTCAGGCTTACCCCAGAGCTAACCCTCTTGGAATATATGACTCACCATCTCCTTTAATCCTTGCAATACAAAAAAGTTTAAGTGGATTAATATCCTGACACTTGATATTAATGCAGAATAAAAGTAAATCCTACAGATCAATAGGAACTCTTTAGAATCTTTTACCCATACTCTACCCCACCATTCCTTGCCTGGGACTTGACAATTATCTTACTTATCATAAAGACTGAACAGTTTGTTTGAATGCACAAGCATTTCCATGCAATGTTTATTTTTATTTTGTCCTTCAATCTAGCTCAGTGGTTTTCAAAATGTAAATTGCAAAATGCTATAAACACAAAACCACACATGGTTTTGTATGTATGGTACACACACATATGTGTATATATGTTTATAACTATAAGCAATATGTGTGTATGTGTTTATATCACATACATAGAAATTTAAGAGGGTTTTTATCATTATGTTGACTCTCTCATCCCCACTAGGAAGCAACTCCTCTGTATCTTTTAACTCATTTCATCTTTACAACATCCCTATAGCTCAGGAATTATCTTTAGTTCAAGGTCACAGGGATAATAAATTTATTGATTACATTAGTGGACAATGAATGTTAATAACTATAAACTGGCATGATTGTTCTTACTGACATCAATTATAAATAGAGGCAGGACACTGTGACTACTTCTGGCAAAATGAAATGTTTGCCCATGATCTGTAGCAATTATCGTTAAGGGAAAGATTGTAGATACTAGTCTTTTCTCATGATTTCTGGTCTTCGTATATAAATGTAATTTAATTCTTTCATCATAGATGTTCAACTCATATTACTGGCATTAATGTGGTTTTCAAGGAATGTCAGGGAAGCAGCTGTAGAACAAGGCCATGCAGGCGTGACTCACAGACAGGGCTGTATGAAGCAAAGTGTACATTTATCCCAGAAAAATCCCAGACTGCAAGGGACTCCATAATGTTTATGCAAAGTCTCGATTCTGTAAGTACCTTCTTTTTCTAGTTTCACAAAGGAACACTTCAGGAAAAATTAATTAGGGAAGCTATATTTTCTACTATGAAATTATGTATACCAAAAGAAATGAAGATTACTCAGACAATTAACTAAAGACCATTTTCTCCAGCCTGTGTCAGGGTGCGTCTGGAAATTATTCCACTTTTTCTATAAACCGGTTTCTTTTCTTCAGAAGTAGAACTGTACCCTTTTCACTGATGTCACATAATTTCTTACAACATCCCTTCCCTCATTTGACTTCTGTGGATTTGTGTAGTTCTAAAACTACAACCTTACTTTTAATTCTCTCTTCTAAGTGTTAGTCATACTACTTTTCCAAATTAATTCATTCTATAGCTTTGGAAAAGTACTGACACTCTAGATTTTCTAGTTCCTTTACACTAAAGTACATCAAGCTATTGCAAAGTGGTACTGTGCAAACATACATGGCTCTGTTTCTACATAACAAACTTAAGGGAAAAGTTCACAATTACCAGTCTGATCAGTTATAAAATAATAACATAATAATTCAAGTTTTAAAGCTAATGTTTGACCTGAAATATCTTGTTTCAACATATAAATTTGAGTGGATAAGAACAGGTGGCTTGGAATCAGAAAGACTTGATATCAAAGCCCAGTCTGTCATTTTCAAACTGCGTCATTACAAGCAAACTGCTAAATCTGAGATTTAGTTCTCTCGTCTCATAAATGGGAATTATAATACTTCACAGGTTATTGTTATTAGGTTCACAAGAGGTAGAATGAACAAAGCATGACCACAGTGCTTAGCACAAAGTGAGTATAAAATAAACTTTAGGGGCGCCTGGGTGGCTCAGCTGGTTAAGCGACTGCTTTTGGCTCAGGTCATGATCCTGGAGTCCCAGGATCGAGCCCCACATTGGGCTCCCCGCTCAGCAGGGAGTCTGCTTCTCCCTCTGACCCTCCCCCCTCTCATGTTCTCTCTCTAATTCTCTCTCTCTCTCAAATAAATAAATATTTTTTTTTAAAATGAAATAAACTTTAAAGTTTTAGTTTTTAAAATTTATAAAATATTTGGATAATAGTCAATTGTCTCTTTCCCTGGATAAGTCCAATCTTAATTAATGTAAACATATTGTCATTACCTAATGAAGGTTTCTAAGCATGTAAAAAAGATTTTTAAATATGAAAGTTATCAAAAACAAACCGAAATAAAGTATACTACCTCTAGATAGTAAGACTAACTTATTTAAAAGAAGCAATATTCCATATACCAAATCACTAGCAACAATACTTCTTTGAGTAGAGGTTTGTAAAGGCTTATTATTTCCAATAAAATTTAAAATCGTTTTAGAGCCCAGGGCATTAATGATGAAGAACTTGAATCAAAATATAGACTTAATATTTGCTAAAACTCTTAAAAGAACCTAATTAGATATTTAAGTAGAAGTTATTTTCTAGTCTAAAAATGGTCCCTTCTAGAAATAGTTGAAATACGAGTCAAGAAAGTTCATTTTAACCTGCTAAATCTGGATCAGAATTCAGCATCCAAGTAGGTATCAGATCATGTGATACGAGAGGATAATTGGAATATGTACTGTCTATACCAAGCTATAAATCCCAAAAGCATCTGTCAGGAAATAACTCATGCTGCCTACCTGAGAGACAAATAATAATGAAGAAGATCATATAGCTGAAATATGGATGGAACTAATTATATAAGCCATGTCTCAGACATAAATACTGAACATCTTATCCAAAATAACACTAACTTCTAATTATCATAGCACAGATTAAATAAATTGCATAGCATCTGTACCCAGGGCATCAGCTTACCCAAGAGAGATATGACCTGAAATACCAAATGTTCAATTCCATGATTTCCTTCCCTTCAACTTCATTATTTCCACTTCCTGCCCAGCACAGTGTTAGGAGCTGGAAATACAGAAATAATTAAAGATAACTGTTCTTGACAGACTCAGTTTAGTGAGAAAGGTAGAGAAATAAGAAAATATATATATGAATACAAAGTACAAAGTGATATAAACCAAGTGCTAGGGAAGTACAGCAAACATCTACACCTGGAGGTCAGAAAATTGTTTCTAGGGGCGCCTGGGTGGCTCGGATGGTTGGGCGTCTGCATTCGGCTCGGGTCGTGATCTCCGGGTCCTGGGATAGAGCCCTGCATCCGGCTCCTTGCTTAGCAGGGAGCCTGCTTCTCCCTCTGCCTGCCGCTCCCCCTGCTTGTACTCTCTCTCTCTTTCTCTCTGGCAAATAAATAAATAAAATCTTTAAAAAAAAAAAAAGAAAGAAAATTGTTTCTAAAGAGATGAAAAAAATTGTATTTGAAAAGGAATGAGTATGAACTTGCCAAAGCAGGAATAGGAAGGGCAATTTTAAGTAAAAACAAACAAAAAAAAACAGTTTATAAAAGCAAAGAGTAGGGAAAAGTGCAGGAATGCCATGCATGATTGTACAAGTTGAGCACTGCCCAAATTATCTGCATCATGGTCACTAAAAATTTTAATATTTATTAGAACAATTTTCAGGTAAATAGCAGTAAAAAAAAAAAGGAGAAGAAGAAGAAAACTTGAGAACAGGTCACCTTTTTCTAATTTGCCCAAGATTTCCTGTCTCTTCTCCCATTTGGGTTAGCAAAGACCCTTGTGAAGATTTCTAGCATACTCTAAGAACAGGAAAAAACTCAGTGTGGTATAAGCAGAGGATGGTGAAAGCAAGGAGGAGGAAACAAGATTGAAAGAACAAACTGGAACCTACAAAGCTAAGGTATTTGGATTTTATCTTAACAGCTTCAGATTGGTGATATGATCAGCTTACTTCTTTCAGGAAGATAATTGTACTAACAGTGAGGAGGAAAATGGAGTGAAATGACAGGAAGCAGAGAGATTAGCCAGAAGGCTACAGCAATAGACAGATCAGAGACCTGAAGTCTCTGAATAAAGGCAGTGTCAGTGGCAGGGGAAGAGGGACCAGATTTGATGGGCATTTCATATAAGCAAGACTTGACTATCAATCACCACTTTGAGTGAAACTGTATTTTTCCCCCATTCAATGAACTCTTTCTGGGATATGTCAGTAGTTCTGAAGTCATTGTAAATCATCCATATTAGAAGGAAAACAAAATCTTAAAACTTAAATAAAAGGTATGGAAATTTAATAATTTAGTTCTAAATTTGAGCTTACATCTGGAAACTCTATATTAGGAAGGCATTTTTAAACATGCAATGCCACTTACAAAAATATTTCTCAGGGTGCCTGGGTGGCTCAGTCGGTTAAGCATCCAACTCTTGATTTCGGTTTAGGTCATGATCTCAGAGTCCTGGGATTGAGCCCCAGGTCATCTCTGTGCCCAGCAGGGAGTCTGCTTGAGGATTCTCTCTCTCCCTCTCCCTCTGCCCCTCACCTAGTTCTCTCTCTCTCTCTCTCTCTCAAATAAATCTTTAAAAAATATATTTCTGATAAGCTCAGGCTTACTGCAAAATGAATTCCTTCTTGAATGCTGCATTAGTTCATGGGAGCATTTTTCCAAGTTACTAAGTTTTCAAAAACTTGGAGAATTTTCTCAGATTCTACAGTAAGGAAACATCATTTGGCAGAATTGCTGGCTACAACTCACCATTTGCAACTGAAAGAGCAGCAATCAGATTTCCTCATTTTCTCCCTACGTTTTCATTACTTTCTCAGTAGTATTATTTTATGTCAGAGTTCACTAGAGCCAAAAATAATCCAGCTTGTTAAAATGTCTGTTCTCCGGGCACCTGGATGGCTCAGTAGGTTAAGCGTCTGCCTTTGGCTCAGGTCATGATCGAGCCTGCTGTGGGATTGAGCCCTCTGCTCCCTGCTCAGCGGAAAGTCTGCTTCTCCTTCTCCCTCTGCCCTTCCACCCCACTTGTGCTCTCTCTCTCTCAAATAAATAAAATCTTATAAATAAATAAATAAAATATCTGTTCTCAAGTTTTTTTGGTCAACTATAAAGATACAGAAAACACTTCGGCAATTAAAGAAGGTCATTTTCTTTATCCCACTTTTAAAGGACAGCTAGAAATTATTGCAAATCCCATCCCTTTTCTACTAAACTTAATTCAAACTTGAGTCGCCCAAGAATCCAGAAGGGAAATTAAGAAGTTAAATTAAGTAGTTGTACCAGCCATACGCTTCCCCCAACTGCCACGATCTCCCTATACCTAAAAGAATCATCAAAAAAACTTTCCAGTGATGGTTTCACCTTGCTTCCTCTCTACTGAGGTATGCAAAATGGATGTGAGATTGTTAGATTATGAAATAATTTTTAATTGTCAGGAGATAAAATCTCTGGAGGATGTGGCAGCCAGCTGCATATTTGGAAAGGAATGTAACACTTACCAATTATTGTAATAGTGTCTTCTGACTGATTTTTTTTCCAGGTAACTGAATTTTGTACAGCAAAAACTCATAATACAGAAACTCCAAACCTATAAAACAAAATGCATAGTAGCAGAAGCACATGGGATATAGTTATGGACTCTGATGATTTTCAGAATGCATCTCCCATGAAAGGAACAGATCCACCACCTCATCCTACATTTTCATTGCTGAAGTCCAAAGAGCAAGTAGTCTGTTTGGTACTTGATAAATCCGGAAGCATGAGTTCGGTAAGACATTTATTTGTTAGCTCTCTTAAATTAAGTAGTTAAGCTACTAGAAATATAATTTAATCTTAGGTTTAATTCTATTAAGCTACCTAAAATATATATTTATTACTCTAATAACTTTTAGTACAATGATTCTATATGGACAAGTACTAAGAGATAATACACTAAAATAAAAATAATTGTTATATTAAGATGATTGGATGATGGATTATGTTTATTCTTTAACTTTAGTTCTAACAAATTGAAAATACTATAACTGAGCAAAAAAAATTTATCCATAATTCCACCATTGAGCATATGTCATTCCAGTCTTTTTTCTGTTTGTGTATTTGTTTTTCCTCCTCAAAAATGTGATTATATTTTGTATAATATTTTATAATATGACTTTTTTACTTACCATACCTTAAACACTCCCTATGGAAAAAAATGATTTCATGATATAATTTTTAATGATTATATCATATGCACATACCATAATTTAGTCAGCCTCCTATCATTGGACATTTTAGAGTTTTCAACTTGTTATAAAAATTATGCTGCAATGAACATTTTTGTATGCATTTTTAAATTATTTTCTTAGCAGAAATTCCTGAATATAAAACTGTTAAATAAAAAGGCATAGATTTTTAAGGCTTTACTAAGTATAACATGACTGATTTTTCCATTTTTTCTTTAATATTATTTCTTTTAATAAAATAAAGGGGTCAAACTCTAAAATACAGTAACCAATACTATCAAGATCTCTGGCCCATGAACAACTTTGTCTTTCACCAATCTGTCAAATTTGAGGAGACTCAGGAATTGTTCAGATATCTTTATCTTATCTCTTTTGAATGAATCAAGCAGCAGAACTAGCTTCTAATTATTGAAAAGGGATCTTTGGTTGCAATGGTCACATTTGAACATTTTGCTACAACCCAAAACTACCTAACAGAAATAACTGGTAATAATGCTTATGAAAAGATCACTGCAAACCTGCCTCAAGAAGCTGGTGGTGGAACCTCAATTTGCAGTGGTCTCAGAGCAGGATTCCAGGTAAAATAAAAATACTTTTCTAAATATCATTTGCCATTTACCATTGCTTTTATTTTTACCCCACTATCTTTGAACAAGGGTCATGAGTTCATAGGTGCCTTATCTAAATGGTATATTTTTTAAAAGATTCCCCTACTGTCTGTTGCTTACAGCTGGGTAGCCTCTCTGAGTGTGGTTATTCCACCAATGTATTCTTGAGGTACTGAGTTGCATTGGTGAATGGTTAAGCAAGGGAAGAAAAATCCAGCGTGCACATCATCACTGCAATTTTCTTGAGGAGCTCACCATTTCTTTATCACTCCCACCGTCTGAATGACTATCAGTAAACAATAATGCTGTTGAGGGGGCTGTGGAAGAGGGAAACTATCACTGTTGCCAGGCTATAAAGAAAACCTGAGTTCATCAATTAAATTGACAGTTAAAAATCACAAGGATAGTTCCTCAAGCAGGATAGTACCAAACCCAAGACACACAGGTGGAAGTTTAATGAAATAAAAATTGTGAAATAAAATATTGAGAGTAACTTTTCAGCACTATATTAACCTGCCTTACGGTATGCATTTGAATTTCTTCCAACCTAAGATAGACTCTTTTTAAGCCTATTTATTGTCATTTTTTAAGTCACAAAAACAGAAAACTGCTTTCATTCACTGACCCTCCCATTGCTTCAGCTACAAAAAGGAGAGATTATTACACTTTTCCAGGCCACTAATTAATGCTATCTCAGCTTTCTTGTGGAGTCTATTTTTTACAAAGTATATTGGTTCAAGGAGGCACACAGGCCTGGAGGATGTATGTGGCAGCCAAACCTGGGATCTCAGGCAAACCTGGGATCTGGCTCTATTATTTATTAGCTAAATGACCTTGGGTAAGTTAACTCAGAAAGTCTCAGTTTACTCAACTAAGGGAATGTGGAAAACAACAGTACCTATCGCATTTAATTATGAGAATTATGTAAGATAAGTGCTCAAGAAAGGACTGCTATTATTATAATAAACATAATTCTTATATATGTCTATTCACTTCTAAAATATGATAGTATTATATCTTGGGAATGTGTCTTGATGTTTGAACATATTGGTTTGTATGTTTTTCTTAATATATTTTGATATAAATTTATGGGTATTTTGACCACAGAGTTTATTGCTGAACAGATTATGTTAAGTCACATTCAAAGTTATAAATACCTCTTAATTACTTTTAAAATGAAACCATAGCAATATATAGTATTTTACTTACATAATCATCATAACAGCTAAAATTTATTGAGCATATACTACATTATTGCTTGTGTTAAATATATGTTTGATCTTATTTATCCTTACCAACACTTTTTTAGTAAGGTATTATTACGCCCATTTTGCACATAAGGAAACTAAGGTTCAGAGTAATTAAATATCATTCTTAAGATCATATAGTTAGTAACTAGCAAATATAGGTAGGATTCAAAACCTGGTCTTTCTTATTCCAAAATCTAAAAAGCTAATCACTACACTGCTCTATTTACAGAACTTATATATGGTGGCGGTGAGGAACTAAATGCTAGATATTCTATTTAGCAAATAGCAGAGGTAGAATTTACTCTCAATTTGTCTGACTAAAGATTTTTAGCCAGTACTCTTGATAGAAGTCAGGAAAAGACCAAAAAAAATATAATACTTAATAAATTTATGAACATCCTATTTCTTACTTCAATGTTTTTTCCAGGAAATCCTCAGATTCTTCAATGATCAACTAAAATACATAAAAAGGCACATAATTTAACTTTGCATAGCTGCCTTTAGTCATGACTTTGTAAATGTTGTCTAGTATGCTGCCAAAACTGCCTGGGTCATTTGCCTCTACCTCAAGCATCTCCTGGAATAATAACAACTAACATTCACTTAGTACTTACTATTTGCTAGGCACTGTTCTAAGTGTTTTATTCTCCTCTCTTGGGTAGCTTGAATATATCTGAAAAGATTAGAAGCACTGCTCACACTCTGTCTTTGAAAACCCACAAGACCATTGTACATTACACTCATTTCTATGCCAACTCAGCCTGGAATGACAATGCAAAGATTCCTTTTGCTTGCTCTCATGCCTAGGCCTAAAGACTTCTCCAAGACTAAAGAGTAGGTTTATTCTTATTTTAAATTTATTGAGATATGATATTCTGATTTTTCACTACCAGGCAATTATCCACAGTAACCAGAGTACTTCTGGTTCTGAAATCATATTACTAACAGATGGGGAAGATGATCACATAAGCTCATGCTTTGAGGAGGTAAAGCAAAGTGCTGCAATCATCCACACCATTGCTCTGGGACGTTTTGCTTCCAAAAAACTGGAGACCCTGTCAAATATGACAGGCAAACCTTTGGACTATAGTTTGAATAGAAAATATATTTTCAGTCTCTCCCATTCCCAGGGCTCTTTCCCCTTAAACTACAACACTGCTCATAAAGTTCCTATCCTAAAATTTAATCTTTGTCCCTTCCTTGTCCTTGTCCTTCAAATTAATCTTCCCTCTTCCCCGACCCCACCTCTTTGCATTTCTACCTATACCAGCTTCTTCTAATATTAGTCAATATTCTGTCTTCATTCATTTCTCACCACTTTCTACCAATACCACCAATTGAAATTTCTTTCTCCATGGCTACTAATGACTTCCTCAATTGTAATTTCAAAATTGTTTTTCATATTTATCCTGTTCAATCCTACAGTCAAGATTCAGATAGCCCTAATTCATAGAAGAAGAAATGGAAACCTACAGAGTACAAATGATTTGCCCAAGGCTGTAGTTAAAGTCCTGATTACCAGTTCTGGCCCCCAGCAATCCATCCTTTTCCATTGCTTTTTTTTTTTTTTTTTTTGAGAAAGAGAAAGAGAGCACGTGTGTGCATGTGAGTACAAGGCAGTGGGGGTAGAGAGAAAGGAGAGAGAGAATCGTAAGCAGGCTCCATGCCCAGCGCAGAGCCCATGGAGCAGCTGGATCTCACGACACTGAGATCATGACCTGAGCCAAAATCAAGAGTCAGACGCCTAACTGACTGAGCCACCCAGGTGTACCCATCCTTTTCCATTCCCTATTCCTGTATAATTTCTTTGTTAACTCCTATACTATTTATTTTCTCACTTAATTTTTACTTAATTCTAAACTGGTATTCTCTAAATTGTTTTGATATACCTTAGACACAACTAAAAATAAGCAGCTGGTTCAAAAAATTGTCTTAAATTTCATTCTTATAACAGTATTTAGTGATTAGATCAACTTTACTAATATGGCAGGCCCTTACATCTAATGATTGATATAAAAACAATGATATTTGTCCAGTTCTTTAAGTTTTCTTCAAAGTTATATTGTTAAGAGCACAAGAACAAGTAGATTTTCCCAATTAAAATTAGTATTATAAATACAATTCTATTTTAGGAGGACATCGTTTTTATGCCAATAAAGACATAAATGGTCTTATTGATGCTTTCAGTAGAATTTCATCTAGAAGTGGCAGCAACACTCAGCAGGGTATTCAGGTTGGAATCTCAGAAAAATTGTTTGCCTTTTCATATTTGTAATAAATTTCCATTAACCTAGTCATTTCTTTCTCTAATAAATAACTCTTTTGTCTGAAAATATTTCTCACTGAAAAACATTCTTCCTGAATTTGCTTTTCTGTGACACTTGTAGCCATCTTTCCTTCTGATTTGTTTATTATTTATAATTATAAATGTTTTTATTTGGGGCGCCTGGGTGGCTCAGTTGGTTAAGCGACTGCCTTCAGCTCAGGTCATGATCCTGGAGTCCCAGGACCGAGTCCTGCATCGGGCTCCCTGCTCAGCAGGGAGTCTGCTTCTCCCTCTGACCCTCCCCCCTCTCATGTGCTCTCTCTCTCTCTCTCTCACTGTCTCTCAAATAAATAAATAAAATCTTAAAAAAATAAAAATAAAAAATAAATAAATAAATAAATGTTTTTATTTGCTAAATTCTTCAAAATCTTATTTCACTGAAATCTTAGGCATAAATTTAGAATTACTCTGAACTGACAAAGCTTTGAAATTTTATTAATTATAATTACAAACTGGTTCTCTCTGTTCTTTGTTTTATTTATGTAACAGAAAGTAAAGCCTTGAGTATTACAGGAAGAGAATGGATAAATGGGATAAATGGTACAGTACCTGTGGATAGTACAATTGGAAATGACACTTTCTTTTTTGTCACATGGACAATACAAAAGCCAGAAATTCTTCTCCAAGATCCAAAAGGAACAAAATATGAACCCTCAGATTTCAAAATAGATAAACTAAATATTCGGTCTGCCTGTCTTCGAATACCAGGTATTGCAGAGGTAAGAATATTCTTTTGTTTTCTCCATGATTTGTCAATCAACTTCAAGGGAAAAAAATGAAGATAACATCTACTACACTGTCAATATTAAAGCAGCAACAGATCCTCTGTCACAAAAAAGAAGGAAAGGGGTGCCTGAGTGGTGTCTTGGTTTCAGCTCAGGTCTTGATTTCGGGATCCTGAGATTGAGCCCTGTGTCAGGCTCTGTGCTCAGCGTCAAGTCTGTTTACGACCCGGCAGCTGCCCGTGAGGGCTCTGCCTGCTTGCTCTCTGAACAGAACAGAGCTCCTCCACGGTCTGAACATAATAAGCAGTGAGCATGGAGGGCTGACCCAGACCAGACCGAGTCCTCTCAGTGGTGCCCAGGGACTGACTTCGCTTATGGTTCGTTAACTTACCTTTACGGTATCTTGTTTGTTGTGAGACTTTGTATTATATCACGTCTTGTGTGACGTGTATGAAGCCCTGTTAAACGCATAGTGGAATGTCATTGAGTTTGGAATCCTGAACCTGCTTTACAATCATGTTAACCTTGCTTTATGATTGAATAAACACAACCATGTTTAGACACAACTTGTGGAAAGACACAACTCGTGTACGGGCCTTTATAGTGTGCTCGCAAAACCTGGCTTAGTCCGCAGGATTCCATGTCACTGACTCACTACGTGCTTTTAGAAAATTTGGAAGAATTGGGGGAAAAAAAACACAAAACCCTCCTTGAGTCTTGATAGAATTGACTACAACAGAATTAAAAACAATAAGTTGGGGGATAAATTTGTGTGAATAATAAAAAAAAAAGACTCTCTCTCCCTCTGCCCTTCCCTCTGCCCCTCCCCGCACCACCACCCGACCCCACCCCCTCTCTCACTCTCATTCTCTCTCAAAATAAATAAATTTTTTAAAAAAGCCAAGTAGAATAGAGATTTGTATCCATATTGTTTACTAGCTTGTAAAATTGAATATTAAAAATCATTACTGTTACTCTGCTTAAATTTCTAAATAATTTTGTATTCCAAACAAGAATAGGAAAGTATTACAAAAACTCTCAAATAGATATGTCGGATTTTCAGACAGACACTTTGCCTTCTAAATAAACATGCCAATTCTCAGATGCTAACGGTGACAATGACTACTTGAGCAAAAGTCCTACCACACTCCCAGTAATTGCAACTGCTCACATTAGCCAAAGTACAACACATTACCCTAGCCCAATGATTGTTTACACACAAGTCAGTCAAGGGTTTTTGCCTGTTCTGGGAATCAACATAACAGCCACTATAGAAACCGAAGAATGGACATCAAATAATAATGGAGATCTGGGACAATGGTGCAGGTAATAAGAATCTGCATCAACTTCCACTGAACCTAAAATCCTACTACAGTCACATAACTTAGAAATCAATATTTCCTACATATGTGAATGAATCAACTTTTAAGTAAATCAAATTTGATTTTTATGGTTTTAATATTTTTTACTCTTCTATCTTGACTACACATAGATATGAGCACATTTACCTTTAAATTTTATGAACAATTTTAATTTCTTCATGGAAATTGAGTATAATTTTCTCTATTTTCATTAGTGTCAGTGTTTTGTATATGTTTCTGCCAATTTAATTATATTTTCTTTATTTTGTTAGGATTCCTATATGAAATAATAATAGCTAATATTATTTGAATATTTACCATGAATTACTTTTCCAAGGTCAAAGGTTAGCAAGTAGCCAGGCCAGGCTCTGAACCCAAGCAGTCTGATTCCGGGGTTCATGTACTTAAACCACTGTGCTATACTCACTCCCAAAATGATTGCCAACACTAGTGCTCATGAACAGTGCTTAGGACTGTCATTGTTACTCTTGAATGACTAATTATTATATTATAATATACAGGTGCTGATACTGTGAAGAATGATGGTGTCTACTCAAGATATTTTACAGAATACCATGGAAAGGGGCGCCTGAGTGACTCAGTCGGTTAAGCGTCTGCCTTCAGCTCAGGTCATGATCCTGGGGTCCTGGGATCAAGCCCCACATCAGGCTCCCTGCTCGGCAGGAGGCCTGCTTCTCCCTCTGCCTCTCCCCCTGCTCATGCTCTCTCTCGCTATCTCTGTCTCTAATAAATAAATAAAATCTTTAAAAAAAAAAAAAGAATACCATGGAAATGGTAGATACAGTTTAAAAGTATATGCCCAATACAAATGTAGGGATCCGAAGGGGTACGTGCACCCCAATGTTTATAGTAGCAATGTCCACAATAGCCAAACTGTGGAAAGAGCCAAGATGTCCATCAACAGATGAATGGATAAAGAAGATGTGGTATATATACACAATGGAATATTATGCAGCCATCAAAAGGAATGAGATCTTGCCATTTGCAACGACGTGGATGGAACTGGAGGGTGTTATGCTGAGTGAAATAAGTCAATCAGAGAAAGACATGTATCATATGACCTCACTGATATGAGGAATTCTTAATCTCAGGAAACAAACTGAGTGTTGCTGAGTGGTGGGCGGTGGGAGGGATAGGGTGGCCGGGTGATAGACATTGGGTAGGGTATGTGCTATGGTGAGTGCTGTGAATTGTGCAAGACTGTTGAATCACAGATCTGTACTTCTGAAACAAATAATGCAAGATATGTTAAGAAAAAAGAAAAAGAAGAAGATAGCAGGAGGGGAAGAATGAAGGGGAGTAAGTCGGAGGGGGAGAGGAACCATGAGAGATGATGGACTCTGAAAAACAAACTGAGGGTTCTAGAGGGGAGGGGGGTGGGGGGATGGGTTAGCCTGGTGATGGGTATTAAGGAGGGCACGTTCTGCGTGGAGCACTGGGTGTTACGCACAAACAATGAATCATGGAACACTACATCGAGAACGAATGATGTAATGTATGGTGATTAACATAACAATAAAAAATTTTTAAGAAAAGTATATGCCCAGGCGAGAAACAACATGGCTAGACTAAGTTTAAGACAAAAACAGAACAAAGCTCTGTACATACCAGGCTATGCTGAAAATGGTAAGTGACATTAAGATAGAAATGTGTCATCTGGGGATGCCTGGGTGGCTCAGTCGGTTAAGCGGCTGCCTTCGGCTCAGGTCATGATCCTGGAGTCCCGGGATCGAGTCCCGCATCGGGCTCCCTGCTGTGCAGGGAGCCTGCTTCTCCCTCTGCCTGCTGCTCTCCTGCTTGTGCTCTCTCTCTGACAAATAAATAAATAAATAAATAAATAAATCTTTAAAAAAAAAAGAAATGTGTCATCTGTTTAGATAAGTTACAAGTGGTTAAGCACTGAAAATATTATGTACTATAGAAAACATAAGTATACAGTTACATAATTATCTCTGTATTTCAAAGTCATATTTATATTAAAAGACCCAATACAGGACTATGCTTCCAACATGTTTTGTTTACATCTCCCCTCAGTTCATTTCATTTACATTTAAAAAAATTACTGGGGATGCCTGGGTGGTTCAGTCGATTAAGCCTCTGCCTTCAGCTCAGGTCATGGGTCCTGGGATCAAGCCCCACATCCGGCTCCCTGCTCCGCGGGGAGCCTACTTCTCCCTCTCCCTCTGACTGCCACTCCCCCTGCTTGTGTGCTCTCTCTCTCTGTCAAATGAATAAATAAAATCTTAAAAAAAAATTACTGAGCACCTTCCTATGTGGCAGGCATTGTGCTAGATGCTGTAGCTAAAAAGATAAAATAAGATACCATCCTTGTCCTCAAAGAATTTACAGTTAAGTAATAAAGACAGGTATGTTAAGAGATAGTTCTAACATTGCATAATGTCTCATCAATTTTAAAATGACACCAATAAAACAAGCTTTTTTTCACTAAAAGCTGTTACTTTTTCAATGTCTACAATCAATATTAACCCTTCAATAGCTGCAAAATGAAATTACAAGATAAAGAATAGACATAGCATTATGAAAAGTTCCACAAAATTACTTTCTTTGTAGGTAAAATTATACTGAACCTACCCAGGGCCTGAAGTCAAAGATACACAACATGTCAGAAGCTAAAGATACACATGTCAGAAGACTTCAGCCAGCTAACGTCTGGAAGGTCATTTACTGTATCAGGAGCTCCACCTGCTGGTAGTCATACTCATGTGTTCCCACCTGGCTAAATCACAGACCTTGAGGTTAAGGTTAAAGAAGATCACATTCAACTTTCATGGACTGCCCCTGGCAATGTCCTTGATAAAGGAAAAGGTAAGTTTCATATTATGTTTTAAAATATATAAAAGAAATCCCTTTGGCTTTCATTTGCTAGGAATTGTCTAATGTCCTACTTATAAATAACACTACTTATAAATAATTTGGCCATGGAGTCTGAATAAAGTTCAAGGCTGAAATATCTCATTCGTTTGAAGTTCCTTATAATAAATTGTCCTCATTCTAGAAAGTTGAGTCACTTTTATCTATACTTTAAACTGAATTTAACCAGTATTTATTGATATCATATTCCAATATTGTACTAGACTAGTAGATTCTTTTGCGATAAAGCCAATCTTGCTATTTTCCCTTAAAGGTGGGAAAATGAAAGCAATATACAGTATCTATATATAATATTTCTCAGGGGTTGTCAGAGCTGAAAAGCCCCATGTTCAGTATTCTTTCTCCTGGGTTACAAAAAACCTCTCACTTTATACTCTCAAAAGAAAAGATGCTTTTTAATCTTTCATTTCCTATATAGCATTTTTCAAAGCTGTATTTCTTTTTATCATATTATATAAGGAAAAAATCATTCTAAAACCAAAGAAAACAGAATACCCACAAAGAGCTCTTTTGCACGTCAATGTTGAAAACTCTTATCATGACAACTTTTGAAATACATTATTTTTTCATGCTATGATCCACAAAGATATAGCAGAAAAAAAAAAAACCCTCCACTGAAAAAGCCACAGATAAAATTACCTGACCAAATGTTTAATTCTGAATTCAATTCAGTCAAGATGGTACCTTTAGTTCAAGATTGGGTTTATAATAAATGCCCTCATGCTGATTGTAGGAACCAAAAGAAGAAGAAAGATTGCATTATATCTGGACCCTGGGAGAGAAGAACTTTACTATGTTTAACCATAAATGCCTAAAATTAGGTGGAATTTAATCTCTCTTTCCTTGTGTCAAGTAAGAAGAGGTTGTAGTTGCTATCAAATGTTACCATCAAGCATTGCAAAAGACGGTAGTAGCAGTATCTCAAAGAATAAATAAATATCTATATAATATCCAATGAAGTTCTTAAATTCTCAGGGACCCAATTTCCATACCTGTTAAATATAAGAATTACTAGGTGACCTAGTATTAAAGTATTAAACAAATATATATAATTCTATATTCTAATATTTTATAATTCTATAATTCTATTAGTTGGGGCATCAACTTAATACCTATATTGCTGGTCATTAGTAAAGAGGTCAAATACAAACCCAACACAGTGCCAGATACTCTAGTTGATACAAAAGGAATATAAGACATACCATTCATCCTAAGACAAAGAATATGATCTAATTGGAAAGATAAATTGAACCTCCATAAAATAATCTAGAAAACTCCATTCCATGCAATAGGAGTTCGTGGCAGAGAGACATCAGGGTGGATAAAATATGTAAACAAGTCTTCATGAAGATGTGGGACTTCCTGTTGGGCCTTGAAGAATAAGTACAATTTGCATAAATAGGGAGAGGGAGGCACATACAGGGAGTCAGACAGGGAGAGAAGGAACCAAATAATATGATCAAGGTCAAAAAACCAAAATTTCACAATAAAATATGTAAATTAAAATAAAAGCTAGATGATAGATAGATAGATAGATAGATAGACAGATAGATAGATAGATAGATAGACAGAACCACCTAAATGGAACGCAGGGTGTGTGTGAAGAGTAGTAAAACGGATTGATAAGGCCTATTATTAAGAAACTAGAATGTTAAGGCAGAGGGTCAGAATTTTAAATCGAAGTTATTCACCACACTTAAAACACTTTCAACATTTCATGAAAAAATAGTCTTCACTTCAAAAGAAGACATTGATGTTTTATTCATGGCATTTCAGAATGTAAGAATATATTTTTATATTGATAGCTCTGGTAGATCTCTAAAAGAATTTTGGAATAAAAAAATTATGTCAGTAGGCATTCCATAAATATTTGTTGAATGAATTGAATGACTGAATCTCCATTTTATAGATAAGAAAACTGAAGGTAAAAAAGGTGAAATATATTTTTCTTTGTTACACAGCTAGAAAGTGTAGAATTAAGGTCCTAATCAAAGTCTGCCTAAGCTCCTCAGCACATTTTAATCAGTACACATCCTAGGCTCTCTGCTTCCTTTTCCCTTTAGCCTCAACCCTGTCTCCCACTCTACTGATCTCCCACCCCTCTCTCCTATTACTCCCTCTCAGCTTAATGAGAAATAATACAGTTGTGGGGTACTGAATGTCTTTCCTATACTTGAATGTTATTGTGTTCCTTGTTCTAAAAGTAGATTCAGATCTTTAGATTTCTATTTCTTTAAAAAAAATCTAGATTTCAGGGCGACTGCCTTCGGCTCAGGTCATGATCCTGGAGTCCCGGGATCGAGTCCCACATCGGGCTCCCTGCTCGGCGGGGAGTCTGCTTCTCCCTCTGACCCTCCCCCTCTCGTGCTCTCTCTCTCTCTCTCTCTCATTCTCTCTCTCAAATAAATAAAATCTTTTTAAAAATATCTAGATTTCATTCTTTAGTACTATAAGATTTTGAATTAATTTTTTGGTTAGATAACTAGATTAAAAAACGCTCACATATTTGTTCCTAAAAGAATGAAGATGGAATAACCATATAAAACGTACATCTATGATTTCCATGTCCAAAACCTAGTGTACATTTCTGATGGGCCCCTAAGTGTAAGAAAATATGGTGGTAATAAGGCATCCTAGTGACTTTAATATACATGAAGTATCTATTGTTTTTCAGCCAACAGCTACATTATAAGAATAAGTGTTTCCTGGATCTCCGAGAAGATTTTGACAATGCTGCTTTAGTGAACACTACTAGTCTGATACCTAAGGAGGCTGGCTCAATAGAAAATTTTGAATTTAAACCAGAACCTTTTAAAACAGAAAATGGCACCAAATTCTATATTGCAATTCAAGCCATCCATGAAGCTAATTTCACCTCAGAGGTTTCTAACATTGCACAAGCAACCAAGTTTATTCCTCCGCAGGAATCCAGTGTCTCTGCTCTGGGTACCAACATTTTTACAACCAGTTTGGCAATTTTGGGATTAGCTGTGATTTTATCTATATTTTAAACTAGGAAGTGTATTAGAAATAATATTCAATATATACATACTTAATTAACATTTATTTAAAATTTAACTTGCTATACTTGTCTATAACAAAATTCTTTGTAAATGTACAAAGTTGTAAATTTCCTAACTAGAGTTCATTAATACTAATTAATAAACTAATTAGTTGCGTTAATACTAATTAATAAACTAATTAGTTGCTAAATTAGTTGCTAAAATGTAAATCAAAATGCATATACTATTTCCTATCTTCGAAAAATCCATTTATTAACTCAATGAAAAAAGAAAATGCGTATTTGTACTTGAAGGTATTTCAAGAAACATTTTCAGAGTGTGCTACAAATTCATTTGGTATATTAACAAAGTCAGAATTCAGCCAAGCCATTTGAAAAATATTTATATATCCACAACAAACATAATTTTATGGTAGAATTATTTAGATTTCATTCTTGCTTATGAATGAATACTTCATGTTTATATAAACTATAATCAAAATGGACAATAAAGATAATTTTTCAATGAGAAAGGTCTAAAACAGTAAGGATGTCAAATTTGTTTTTTGTTATTGATTAACAGTGGTATACCAATGACCCTAGGTATGAAATGACTATTAGATATCAAGAATGGTTTTTTGTATGTATTGCAAAACATCACAATAAAGTCCTATTTATATTCTGAGACATTATAAGGTCCTAAGAGTATCATCACCATGATGCTCCATCAAGGCAGGGCTTTTTTTTTTTTTTCCATTGCTGTATCCTCAGCTTCTAGAATAGTACTTGACACACAGTGGATATCCAATAGATATTTATTAAACAAATTAATGAATGTAGGGGAGTGGGAGGGATGGGCAAAATGGGTAGAGGGGAGTGGGAGGTATAGGCTTCCAGGTATGGAGTAAAGTCACAGGAATAAAAAGCACAGTATAGAGGGAAAAAAAGAAAAAAATCAATAAATATTTTCATACCTTTAAAGAAATCCAAACTGGGCCTGTGACATCAAGAATATCCACAAAGTATGATGTGCACATGGTATTGTGAGGACTTGATATAATGAAAACTAACCACTTAATAATAGTGATCTGAATCAACACATAGTCTTTCAGAAACTTAACTGTATTATGTCAATCAAATTTGTAACTCTCTAATAAAATGTAAATTCAGCTATTAATATAGCAATAGTGTGATTTTTTTTCTAAGAAAGACAAAGAGTGACTGTTATGTTAGAAGAAAATCCTTTGTTTATAGGCAGAAAGATTTTTAAAACTCTGTCTGAAAGGAGGAAGCATTTTGATATATCTGGAAAAGTCAGGGGAAAAAAAACACAAAACATTAGCAAACCAAATCCAGAAGAATATATAAAAAATAATAATATATAATAAAAATAAATAAAATGAATTTAAATTTTTTTAAAAAAATAATGTTATAACCAAGTTGAATTTATACCAAGAATCCAAAGGTGGTTTAATATTAGAAAATTAACACAATTCATCACATTAATATATTAAAAAGAAAAATTATCATCTTGATACATGCATAAAAGTATATTATAATTCAACCATTCTTCATTAAAAATGAAACCTTTGAAACTTTACTAACCTGATACTGTGAACCTTAATGTCTAAATCCTGATCATTTAAATATAAAAAGAGGCATTACATCTTCAAGTATAGATATGAAATTAGACACCAGAGAGGGAAAATTCCAAATTCCTAAGAAAATAAATCACTTAAGAGTCCATAAATCATTAAAATTTATTGTTAACTATGAAAGTCTCAAAGGGTCAGAAGATAACTTGTTCTTATTTATACGGCCACTATACTAAGAAAGATTCATAGAACTTTAGTAGTCACTTAGGAAAGATTCCTATGCAGAAAGAAAGAAAATACAATAATTGGAAAGAAACATATATAAAACTGTAATTATTTGTAGGTGACATAGAAAATCTAATAGGATTAACAAATAATTAAAACTAGTAGGAAAGTTCTGCAAAGTTACCAGACATAAGGTCAATTTATAAAAATCAACAGCACTGGTCTCACATGTAAAGAGCTTAGGGGTTATCATCCCATCCTCACAACAAGAAAAAAGCTAAATAACTGAAAATCAACAATTTTTTTTAGAGCCATCAGAAAAGTAAGGTCACACCACAACTACTTTCCAGATAGTGTTAGGAAAACTAGCTCAATACATGGCATGTATAGGAACAGCTGCAAATGAATGACAAAAAGACAGGAAACCTCAATAGAAAAATAGGCAGAGGACATAAGTAGGCAAATCATTTAAAGAAAGTTCAATGACAAGTAAGTGTAGCAATCAGAGAAATGCAGTAGAATCAGAGATATACCAACTGTAACAATATTGAGAGACACCTTAACATCCATCAGATTAATAAATATTAAAAATCAGATAACACCAGTTGTAGGTAAGAAAGTAAGGAAATAAGATTTCTCACCCTCTACGAAGGAGTGTAACTGAAGCAGTATTATGGAAAATAATCTGATGGTACTTAATGAATTCCATATACACATTATCCCATGTTCCAACAATCACACACCTGGGTATAAACATCAAAAAAAGTAGCACACAAATCAAAAGGCAACTTACATGAGGATATTTACCACAGTATTATTTTGTGGTTACAGAAAGTTGAAAGTTACTTTAGGTGTCCATCCCTAGAAAAATAGATAAATACATGCAATGGATACAGAACCTGAAATACTATACTACACTTAGAAATAATACAGTAGATGCATACACAGCAACAAAATAGATCCTAAACATATAGTGTTGAGTGAAAAGAGTCAAAACAAAGTACGATCTATAAGACAATACCATTTTTATAAATTAACACAAAGATGTACACAAAAAATAACATTTTATTTTATCAGGATATATTATAAACACCTTAAAGCAAAAGGCTTTCAGGGTAAGAGAAATGGAATAGGGTTGTGGATAGTGAAATAAAAATAAGTAAAATGATACAATGGAGGAGCCATCCACCAATGATGATAGGGTATCCTCAATTAAGGAGAATTATTAATTGAATTCTATGCTTGAGTTCCAAATGAAATGAAGAAACTAATAATAATAAAAAAGTAAAGCTCATAATAATAACAAAAAAGAAACCCTATCAAAGCAACTCACCATATTAATGGATTAAAGGAAGAAAAATTTGACTATCTCCATAGATGCAGAAAAGGCATTTGATATATTCCACCACCTCTTCATGATTTTTAAAAAAGAAAAACTTGGAGACTCGCAGACTGGTAGCGGTGGGGAAAGGACTTTAGTGCAGCCCCCAGACAGAATCCAGGAGCTGCGGGTGCACGAGGGGAACTGGGGCGGCTGGTGGTTTTAGAAGCACAAAGGGCAGAGACATGCTCCAGCCCTGGGATCGACCTCTAGAATTGCTGTGGGCCCGCATTACCATGGGAGGCTACGGTTTTTAGCAGCACAGACAGAAACAGAGACTGTGTGTCCTGGAGAGCTCAGTGAAGAGCAGACTAAGATTTCTCTGCTCTGGGTCAGAGGTTTGGGTGCAGTCATTTCTGTTCTGATTCTTAGAAGAGACGGAAGAGACGCAGAACAAAAGCTCAAAAAGCTGGTTTCCACTGAGCCCACCCGGCCCCCCAACAGGGGGCAGGGCAACTCTGCCCAAGCAGGGTTGCATGAGTAACAGCACGGCAGGCCCCTCCCCCAGAAGACAGTCTGGAAGAACAAGAGGGCGACAACTCTAGGGTCCCTATAAAGACAGGTGCATCTTGCTTGGGTCGTGGTTAATACTTTGACTCTGTACATTCCCTCAACCACCCCTCAACAGAATGACTAAGAGGAACCCCCAACAAAGAAAAGAATCAGAGACTATGACCTCTGCCACAGACCTAATGGATATGGATATAAGCAAGATGTCAGAGATAAACTTCAGAGTAGCAATCATGAAGTTGATATCTCGGCTTCAGAAAAATATTAGGGATAATATAAAATCTCTAAGGGCAAAAATGAGATCTAATCAAGCCAAACTTAAAAATGCTATGAATGAGATAAAGTTTAAACTGGATACCCTGACAGCCAGGGTAAATGAGGCAGAAGAATGAATTAGTGGGCTAGAAGATAAGATGATAGAAAAGAAGGAAGCTGAGGAGGCTTGGGATAAACAGCTAAAAGCCCAAGAGATCAGACTGAGAGAGATTAATGATGCCATGAAACGTTTCAATGTCAGAATTATTGGGATCCCTGAGTGGGTGGAGAGAGAGGACTAGAAGATACATTTGAGCAAACTGTAGCTGAGAGGTTCCCTAATCTGAGAAAGGAAACAAGCATTCGTGTCCAAGAGGCAGAGAGGACCCCTCCCAAGATCCATGAGAACAGACCAATGTCCCGACATATAATAGTAAAACTTGCAAATCTTAGAACCAAGGAAGCAATCCTGAAAGCAGCTAGGGGGAAGAGATTTCTTACACACAGAGGGAGGAACATCAGAATAATGTCAGACCTGTCCACAGAGACCTGGCAAGCCAGAAAGGGCTGGCAAGACATATTCCGGGTACTAAATGAGAAGAACATGCAGCCAAGGATACTTTACCCACAAGGCTATCATAAAGAATGGATGGAGAGATGAGGGGCTTCCAGGACCGGCAGAAACTGAAAGAATATGTGACCACCAAGCTGGTCCTGCAAGAAATATTAAGGAGGATTCTATAAAAGAAGAAAGACCCCAACAGTAATATAGACCAGAAATTTACAGAGACATTTTATAGAAACAGGGACTTCACAGGCAACATGATGGCACTAAAATCAGTCACTCTCAACGTGAACAGCTAAACACTCCCATGAAACAGCACAGGATTGCAAACTGGATAAAAAGACATGACCCATCCATATGCTGCCCAAAAGAGACTCATTTTGAACCTAAAGATACATCCAGACTGAAAGTGAGGTGATGGAGAACCATTTTTCATGCCAACAGACCTCAAAAGAAAGCTGGGGTAGAAACTCTCATCTCAGACCAATTAGATTTTAAGCTAAAGACTGTAGTAAGAGATGCAGAGGGACACTATATCATACTTAAAGAGTCTATCCAACAAGAAGATCTAACAATTGTAAATATCTATGCCCCCAACCTGGGAGCAGCCAACTGCATAAGCCAACTGTTAACCAAAAGAAAAAGAATCATATTGATAATAATATGTTGAGGAGACCTCAACACCCCACTCTCAGCAATAGACAGATCATCTAAGCAGAAGATCAACAAAGAAACAAGAGCTTTGAATGACCCACTGAACCAGATGGACTTCATAGATATATACAGAACATTCCACCCTATTCAACAGAATAGTCATTCTTCTAGAATGCACACGGAACTTGGTCCAGAATAGACCACATACTGGGTCACAAATCAGGTCTCAACTGATACCAAAAGACTGAGATTATTCCCTGAATATTTTCAGACCACAATGCTTTGAAACTGGAACTCAATCACAAGAAAAAATTTGGAAGGAATTCAAACACTTGGAAGTTAAAAACCATCCTGCTAAAGAATGTTTGGGTCAACCAGGAAATTAAAGAACTTACACAATTCATGGAAACCAATGAGAATGAAAACACCTCGGTCCAAAACCTATGGGATACTGCAAAGGTGGTCCTAAGGGGGAAATACATAGTCATCCAAACCTCTCTCAAAAAAATAGAAAAATCCCGAATGGACAAGCTAAACTTACACTTAAAGGAACTGGAGAAAGAACAGCAAATAAAACCTAAACCAAGCAGGAGAAGAGAAATAATAAAGATTAGAGCAGAGATCAATGAAATAGAAATCAGAAAAACATTAGAGCAGATCAACAAAACTAAAATCTGGTTCTTTGAAAGAATTAATAAGATTGATAAAGCTCTGGACAGACTTATCCAAAAGAAAAGAGAAAGGACCCAAATTAATAAAATTTTGAATGAAAGGGAAGAGATCACGACTAACACCAAGGAAATAGAAACAATTATTAGAAATTATTATCAGCAACTATATGCCAATAAATTAAGCAACCTGGAAGAAACAGATGCCGTCCTAGATGCTTATAAACTACCACAACTGAAACAGGAAGAAATTCACAATCTGAATAGACCAATAACCAGTAACGAAATTGAAGCAGTAATCAAAAACCTCCCAAAAAACAAGCCCAGGGCTAGATGGATTCCCAGGGGAATTCTACCAAACATTTAAAGAAGATATAATACCTATTCTTCTGAAGCTATTTCAAAAAATAGAAACAGAAGGAAATTTTCTAAACTCGTTCTATGAGGCCAGCATTACCTTGATCCCAAAACCAGGCAAAGACCCCATCAAAAAGGAGAATTACAGACCAATATCCCTGATGAATATGGATGCCAAAATACACAACAAGATCCTAGGGAATAGGATCCAAGAGTACATTAAAAGGATTATCCATCACGACCAGGTGGGATTTATTCCTAGGATGCAAGGGTGGTTGAACATTCACAAATCAATCAATGTCATACACTACATTAATAAAAGAAAAGACAAGAACCATACGATCCTCTTAATTGATGCTGAAAAAGCATTTGACAAAATACAGCATCCTTTCCTGATTAAAACTCTTCAGAGTTTAGGGATAGAGAGAACATTCCTCAATTTCATAAAAAAAACATCTATAAAAAGCTCACAGAGAATATCATTCTCAATGGGGAAAAGCTGAGGGCTTTTCCCAGGAACACGACAAGGATGCCCACTCTCGTCACTGTTGTTCAACATAGTACTAGAAGTCCTAGAATCAGCAATCAGACAACAAAAAGAAATAAAAGGTATTCAAATTGGCAAAAAAGAAGTCAAACTCTCTCTCTTCACAGATGACTATGTGGAAAACCCAAGACTCCACCCCCAAATTACTAGAACTCATACAGCAATTCAGTAATGTGGCAGGATATAAAATCAATGCACAGAAATCAGTTACTTTTCTATACACTAACAATGTAACTGTAGTAAGAGAAATTAGGGAATCGATTCCATTTACAAATTCCATTTTTACCAAAAACCATAAGGGCTAACCAAAGAGGTAAAGGATCTATACTCTAGAAACTACAGAACACTTATGAAAGAAATTGAGGAAGACACAAAAAGATGGAAAAACATTCCATGTTCATGGATTAGAAGAATAAACATTGTTAAAATGTCTATGCTGCCCAGAGCAATCTACACTTTCAATGCCATCCCTACTAAAATACCATTGGCATTTTTCAAAGAGCTGGAATAAACAATCCTAAAATTTGTATGAAACCAGAAAAGACCCTGAACTGCCAAGGAAATGTTGAAAAAGAAAAATAAAGCTGGGGGCATCGTGTTGCCTGATTTCATGCTATATTACAAAGCTGTGATCACCAAGACAGCATGGTTTTGGCACAAAAACAGACACATAGATCAGTGGAACAGAATATAGTCACCAGACGAACCATGAGAGACGATGGACTCTGAAAAACAAACTGAGGTTTCTAGAGGGGAGGGGGTTGGGGGGATGGGTTAGCCTGGTGATGGGTATTAAAAAGGGCACGTTCTACATGGAGCACTGGGTGTTATGCACAAACAATGAATCATGGAACACTACATCAAAAACTAATATTGTATGGTGATTAACATAACAATAAAAAATTAAAAAAAAAAAAGAATATAGTCACCAGAAATGGACCCTCAACTCTATGGTCAACTAATCTTCGACAAATCAGGAAAAGACATCCAATGGAAAAAAAACAGTCTCTTCAATAAATGGTGCTGGGAAAATTGGACAGCTATATACAGAAGAATGAAACTCGACCATTCTCTTATACCATACACAAAGATAAACTCAAAATGGATGAAAGACATCAATGTGAGACACGAATCCATCAAAATCCTAGAGGAGAACATAGGCAGTAACCTCTTTGACATCGGCCACAACAAATTCTTTCATTACACATCTCCAAAGGCAAGGGAAACAAAAGCAAAAATGAACTTGTGGGACTTCATCAAGATAAAAAGCTTCTGCATAGCAAAGGAAACAGTCAACAAAACTAAGAGGCAACCCACAGAATGGGAGAAGATATTTGCAAATGACATTACAGATAAAGGGCTGTGATCCAAGATCTATAAAGAACTTCTCAAACTCAACACCCAAAAAACAAATAATCGAGTCAAAAAATGGGCAGAAGACATGAACAGACACTTCTCCAAAGAAGATATATAAATGGCTAATAGACACATGAAAAAATGTTCAATATCATTAGACATCAGGGAAATTCAAATCAAACCACACTGAGATACCACGTTACACCAGTTAGAATGGCAAAAATTAACAAGGCAGGAAACAAATGTTGGTGAGGATGTGGAGAAAGGTGATCCCTCTTACACTGTTGGTGGGAATGGAAGGTGGTACAGCCACTTTGGAAAACAGCATGGAGGTTCGTCAAAAAGTTAAAAATAGAGCTACCCTATGACCCAGCAATTGCTCTACTGGGTATCTACCCCAAAGATACAAATGTAGTGAAAAGAAGGGTCACATGCACCCCAATGTTCATAGCAGAAATGTCCACAATAGCCAAACTGTGGAAGGAACTGAGACGCCCTTCAATAGATGAATGGATAAAGAAGATGTGGTTCATATATACAATGGAATATTACTCAACCATCAGGAAAGATGGATATCCACCATTTGCATCAACATGGATGGAACTGGAGGGGATTATGCTAAGTGAAATAAGTCAAGCAGAGAAAGACAATTATCATATGGTTTCACTCATATGTGGTACATAAGGAATATCATGGAGAACATTAGGGGAAGGAAGGGAAAACTGAAGGAGGGGGAATCAGAGGGGGAGATGAACCATGACAGACTATGGACTCCAGGAAACAATCTGAGGGTTTCAGAGAGGAGAGGGATAGGGAGAGGGGGTAGCCTGCTGATAAATATTAAAGAGGGCATGTGTTGTAATGAGCACTAGGTGTTATATGCAAATAATGAATCATGGAACACTACATCAAAAACTAATGATGTACTCTATGGTGATTAACATAACATAATAACAAAAAAAACTTGAAGAACAAAGAACTGGTTTCTGAAAGGAACTTCAACAAGTATCTAGACAATTCTATACCAAGCATCATGATTTTTAGGAAACATGAGAAGCATTCCCATTAACATCAGGAATGTACCAAGACACCTGCTAGCATTGTTCCTGGTCAATATTATGCTAGAGACACTAACCAATGTAAAAAGACAATATAATGATTACTATGAGTACCATAAGCAACAAAATTGTCATTATTGGAAAACCATACTCCTCTTCATAGAAAATCCTGAGAGATGCAACCAAAACTATATGAATATGAGAACTCAATATATGAAATTCAATAATGTTCCTATTTTAAGCAAATAAATTAGAAATAGTAGTTTTTAAATTCTCATTCACAATATGAACAAAACTATAAAATACCTAAGGAAAAAAATCTAACCAAAAATGCAGAAGACTGTTTCGTAGAAAACTATAAAACTTTACTGAAGAAAATTTTTAAAGATCTGAATAAATGAAGAAACACATCACATCCATGTATGAAAATATTCAATATTAAGAGTTTAGTTCTGGGCGCCTGCGTGGCTCAAGTCGGTTGAGCATCTGCCTTTGGCTCAGGTCATGATCCCAGGATCCTGGGATCAAGTCCTGCATCGGGCTCCCTGCTCAGCGGGGAGCCTGCTTCTCCCTCTCCTTCTGCCTGCCACTCCCCCTGCTTGTGCTCTCTCTCTCTCTCTCTGACAAATAAATAAATAAAATTTAAAAAAAAAGGTTTAGTTCTTTGAATTTTGATTACATATAAATTTAAGATAGCTTAATGAAAAAAACAACTTAAAGACACCAAAGTTTATGATATTAGGAAGCAGATATTTTCAGGCTCAAAAAAAGGGGGTCAGGGAAAATATCAACAATTCAACATCAACAAAGTATGGGCAAAGGATATGAACAGTCAATTCATAGAGAAGGCAAATTAAAAGGCCAACCACCTTAAGAAAAGAGTGTGAATCCGGAAGGTAATCAGAGAAGTACAGATTTTAAAAAAAAACAACAATACTATTTCAACCCAATAATATTTTTTGATGAAAATGGGAGGAAATAAAGACTTTCTGCTGACAGCAATCTGGCTGTATTTGGTAAAGTAAAAAAATTATGTACACACTTACAGGAGATACCCTAAAGAAACTCTTATATTTGTGTTCCAGGATACATGAAGACATTCACTACAGCATGGTTTTTAACAGTGAAAACAGGAAACAATCTAAGTGTCCAGCAGTGGAGACTAGACAATTAAAATGTGATGTATTCATGAGATGGGCCTATATAACAGCAAAAAAAAATATCTATTTCCAATCTATATTGAAGAGATTTCAAATATATAATAAGGAAAGTTACAAATGATAGGTAAAAATATGGTATCATGTACATAAATTAAAAGCACACAACATATACTATATTTGTTGGTAAGCATAGATAAGTAAAAGTATTTTTAAAATTGTTTAGGCAGAAGATACATTGAACTCTTCATAGAGGAAACTTCAGCAGAATTAGAAAGGTGAACTGAACTGGGGGTGTTGGTTTAGTTCCCTAAGGCTTAAGCTTAAACAGTAACACTTTAGAAACCCTTTTAAGAAAAATCTAAGATATGATAAAAAAAATTACAAAGTTTAATTCTATATCGGAGGAATAAAAGTATTGTTATACTGTTCTTTGTATTTTCCTGAATTTTAAAATTTTCTTAAAGTGTAGAAGAAAAATCTATTTTACTCCAGCCCCATGAAATAAATTTATGAATACTTTTAAAATATAAAGTTGAATTAAGGACAGTAGTTTGTGTGCCCACATACCTTGATCCAGCTCTGGATACGAGGACATACCATACAGTAAAAATGAGGGAAACAGTCTACAACATGACTCTAACAAAGATTAGTGTATACTTTCTTCAGTAGGCAATAGAAACTGCAGATGCTTGAGCAAGTTATGATATGGTTTGAGCTCTACTTTTAGGAGTATTCATCTTTCAAACTTGTGTAAAGGAGACTGAAATGGAAAGATGATTTGGTAGGCTATTAATGAGAAATCTAAGGAGTAATAAATTAGTATTAATAAATGGTAAGTAGTAATAAACATGGATAAAAAATAGTGAATCTCATTTCTCTCTCTACCTCTTTTATTATCATACTCAACCACTAAATGTACTTGAAAAATGTTGACTAACTACAAGATATACATCTTTTTTAAAAAAGATTTCATCATATATTTGAGAAAGAGAGCACAAACATGAGGGGTGTAGGAACAGAGAGAGACTCCCCATTAAGCATGGAGCCCAATGCAGGGCTCAATCCCACAACCCTGAGCTCATGACGTGAACTGAAACCAAGAATCAGCTGGTTAACTGAGCCACCCAGCACCCCTACAAAATATACAATCTTAATTCTTACTCCTCAATGGAAATTATTCTCAATAATTTTGAAAGTTAAATAATTAATCTTTGTATGTAAATTATTAATAAATTTTAAGTCATTTGGGTATTACTTTGATATTGCTTTTTTACTAGACATTGCTACATTCATCTACCTTGACCAAAATATGAAGGATTCTTTTTACTCATAGTATCCACAAAATTAATATCTATTATTCTCAGATTGAGACATTTATACCAAAAGTAAGAAAAATTATAATTTATTTAACTATAACTTATTACATGGCAAATAGTAGGAGCTTTCATATATTTTCCTATTTAAACTTTACTTTAGCACTGTAAGGCAGGCATTATATTATATCCCCACTTAACTGATAGGGGAACTAAGGTTCAAAGATATGAAATAATCTGCCTAAGACCAGACTAAAACTAAATGTTGATACTGAGATGCAAACCAAGGTCTGTCTACTTCCAAATCTATGCTCTTTCCACTCTGTAATCTCTTCCTAATCCTAATCTCTTCCACTAAACAACATCATTTCTTTATCTGTCACATAAACTAAATCTTGAGTTCTAAGTGGCAATGAATGTTGGCAAGTACCTATTGTTAAAATATCTTTATTTCTATAAACACTTATTTTTATAAACAAGTAATGATGATATATTATGACATCTCTTAGAGTTTTTAAGAATAGCTACTTAACCTCTTCAAACTCAAGTTCTTGAAATGGCATTAGTAATACTTTTTATATCACAGGATTGGTTTTATTAACTGAGATACTTTTAGTTACTGACCTAATTTGTTAATTGAGATTAAATGAGATAAAACATATAAGCATTTATCAAAGCGTCTGGCATGTAGTTAGTGCTAAATAAATATTATAAAAAATAACTTATCTTATTATTATATTTTATAAATGTTTTATTACTGATAGAGTTCAATCCTTTGATAAAGAACCCAAAATCTCTATAACCTTCTACAACGTAGGAGAATTACATTCTTGGTACTCAATATACAATCATGGAGCATTAACAATCTCAATTTCAAAGGTATCCACAAAAACATTCTCTATCTTCATTAAATTAAAAATATGGGAATCATCTAACAGCTCAACTGAACATTGGAATCATACATAGTACTTTAATTTTATAGCAATTAATTTTTTAGGCTAGTCTGACATCTAGTGGAATGATTGTAGCCATCCAAAAGATTTAAAATATATAACTTGAAAAAAAACTAATAATATTCCATTAAAGACCAATATGTGATGTAAATATTTTAAATAAAAAAGGAAGGGGCGCCTGGGTGGCTCAGTCGTTAAGCAGCTGCCTTCGGCTCAGGTCATGATCCCAGGGTCCTGGGATGGAACCCTGCATCGGGCTCCCTGCTCCGCAGGAAGCCTGCTTCCCCCTCTCCCACTCCGCCTGCTTGTGTTCCCTCTCTCTCTGTGTCTCTCTATGTCAAATAAATAAATAAAATCTTTAAAAAAAAAAAGGAAAATCAACTTGAGCATTGCCTTATTGTCAGGCGCTGTACTAAATGCTGTCTGATATCTTATCTCATTCATTTGTTCAAAATAAGTAGTGCCTGCTACATGCTAAGCACTTATACAGAATTTTTTAAAAATTGAAATGATTCTTGTCCTTTTGGAGTCCATAGACTAGTAAGGAATAAGCTATTAAATCATTATATAAATTATTAAAATCATAAATTGTGTTTAGAGCAATGAAGGACTTTAGAAGAGAATCCTTAACTTAGAAGGAAGTTTAGGAAAGGCCTCCTTTGAGGAAGTGATATGTAAGCCAACTTCTAAAGTAGCAATGGGGATTCATCACAGAAAGAATAGCATGTGTCAAGGTCTTGAGGTGGAAAATATTTGCTGCCAAAAGAATTGAAAGAAGGGCAATGTGACTATAGTTACAAGGGAAACACACAGTACCAGATCAACTTAGAAAGGTCTATGGAGGCCAAATCAAGCAGGCCTTGTGAAAGAGTAGGCCTGGTTAAGGATTCATGATTTATCATTTTATCATATATAATGGAAGCCATCTGAAGTATTTAAGCAGGGAGAAATATGTGATAAGTAATAAGGTTTTAAAAAAAACATGCTGGCGGAATGCCTGGGTGCTCAGCCAGTTAAGTGTCTGCCTTCAGCTCAGGTCATGATCTCAGGAACCTGGGATCGAGCCCTGCATCGAGCCCTGCATCGAGCCCTGCATCAAGCTCCATGCTCAGCAGGGACTCTGCTTCTCCCTCTCCCTCTTCCTCACCGCCCCCAACTTGTGCTCTCTCTTGCTTGCTCTCAAAAATAAATAAATAAATAAATAAATAAATAAATAAATAAATAAAATCTTAAAAAAAAAAAAAAACACAAAATACTCTGGCTCCAGTGGGGAAATGAAATGGAAGGAGATGAATGTGAATGTAGGAAGAACAGTTAGAACCAATTGGGAGAGAATTTCAATAGTCCAAACGATAGATGATTTGGGCTCAGTCTACAGTGGTTGCTATCAAGATGTATTTTGAAAGTAGATTCAGATCTGGGTGATAAATTGGAAACTGGAAAGGAGCTAGGGTTGAGGGTCAAGAAATCACTTAAAATACTCCATATTTTCATCTGCAACAACTGAGGTGAGAAAGAGTGAAGAAAGAACAGATTTGAGAATAAGACCAAGCCTTTATTACCAAAGAATAACTCAGAGACATTTATTTGTCTGCAAACAAAATCTTTCACATAGAGGGAGACAGTCATTTGATTGTTGTCAAGGAAAAACAAAGAACTGTATTTATGAGGAAAAAACAAAACAAAACAAAACTCAGTTTAGGAAGACCAAGTCTTGTTTGCACATCTTTAGAGGTAAACTAATTAGCTAGCAGCAAGAGGTCAGTCTAGGCAGTCTGTGCTTGTGAAGACTATCCAAGGGTAACACAGAAAAGAGTTTCAGTTGTGTTCAATTTCCCCCAAACCCTGGAGTTTGCTGTGGAGCACACGTAGCAGGCTGTCCGAGGATAATGTCTACTAAGGCCCTTGCGTTTGCCTTAGATGAGCTAGGCCTGCATCACTTCCCCATCAGTATTTCTCAACTCCCTCCTTTTGGTCAAAACAAACTCCAAAAGATGCACATTTCACCAAGAGGGTTTCAGTTCCTTTTGACTTAATATTATCAGCTGTATGTCAACTCAAGATACTGGATGTGAAACAACATTTTATATTTCCAGATTTGATATTATTGATCTGGCTGACTAGATAAGCCAGGAAAAAAAAAAATCATGTAGAATCTGTAGGACAGGTTACAGATTTTCTTCTTTATTCTGAGAATATTAAGAAGCCACTAAAGATTTGCAATCAAGAGAAAAGCTCGATTAGAACCTGAATTTTTAAAAAATAGAAAATTTTATGATATTTCTAAGAAACTTGGAAAGTTGCTCACTGGGTATTTGCTAATTTTTTTTTAATCACTCGCAACAATTTATTTACCTGACATTTACTGAGCACTTACTCTATGCTCAGCCAGGCCCTATTCTGAAACATAGAGGGAACTTAGACTAGAAAGTGTTAAAATGTGAATGGCTAAGAAGGGCTACTTAATATTTTTTAAACAAACTTCTACCTACACATTCTTTTTTTTAATTTTATCTTATTATGTTATGTTAATCACCATACATCATTAGTTTTGATGTAGTGTTCCATGATTCATTGTTTGCGTATAACACCCAGTGCTCCATTCAATACGTGCCCTCTTTAATACCCGCCACCAGGCTAGCCCATCCCCCACCCCCCTCCCCTGGGTATTTGCTAATATTAAGGAATTACCGTTAGTTTTTAGGTACTTTAGGTACAATAATGGTTTTATGGTTATGTTTTACCAAAAAAAAAGAGTGATTATCTTTTAAAGATTTACATGTTAAAATATTAATGGATGAAGTGAAAATAAAATTGGGAGTCATCTCTGTATAGATTGATGTGTATGAATGGAGGCAATTATCTGTGGTATAAAGTGAGAAGAGTAAAGGAATAAGGATGATACCTTCAAGGAACTTCATTTATTAAAGGCCAGAGAGATGAAGATGAGCAAAGAAACTGAAGAGTACCTACTTGAGAAGCAGAAGGAAAATCAGAGGAGTATTATGTCATGAAAGCCAAAGGAAGAGAGGTTTGAAGAGGCAAATAATGCACACAGAGTACTTAACACAGTGCCTGGAATATGGTAAATACTCACTAAATACTGAATTTATTATGATGGTGAATGAGAAGGGAGTGGTGCAGAATACCAAGTAATGGTAAAAGAACAAGACAGAGAAATCACTGATGACCTTTAGGAAGGTAAATTTTGTTGGGCAAGTGGGGAGGAGCTACATTTAGAGAGGTTTCAGAGGTAAATGGGAGGTACAGACATTGAGACACTAG
Organism: Eumetopias jubatus; assembly: GCF_037043125.1. Lineage (NCBI taxonomy): Eukaryota > Metazoa > Chordata > Mammalia > Carnivora > Otariidae > Eumetopias > Eumetopias jubatus. The sequence continues at coordinate 34,813,951 of NW_028274810.1, read as the reverse complement.
CTGTAATTCTTTTAAGAGGTTTGGCCAACATGGGAAGGTGATAAATAAGGGCAGTGTTTGGAATAATGTTGTGAGAGTGAACAGAGGCAGTATTCGGTTTTGCGGCAATTTGAGAGGAGTTTAAAAATAGGAGAGACTTAAAAATGTTTAAATGCTGGTAGGGAACCTGTAGAAAGAGAGAGAACAAAAATAATAGGAAAGACAAGGGATAAACATATGAGTCTTAAAAAGGTGGGAGAGGTGGGGTCCAGAACGCACAGAGAAAGGACTGATCTTCAGTGGGCAGAAGGACATCTCTTCTATTGCAACAGGAGAGAAGGTGAAAAATGTAGGAGCTGATGTAGGCAGGCTGGAAGGGATGTCTCCATTCTCCCTTCTCTGGGAAAACAATTCTTTGGAGCATATTCAGTGGCCTTTTAGAATACAAAACTGTGGAATTTCCTGGTCTCATTTTCTGGTGCAATATTTGATATTATAGATCATTCTCTTTCCTAAAACTCTCTCCTGCTTTTTAAATATATTTCAAATAGAAAAAAAAAAAAACTCTTAAAAGTAATAAAATGAGGGGTGCCCGGGTGGCTCAGTCAATTAAGCGTCCAACTCTTGATTTCAGCTCAGGTCATGATCTCAGTATCGAGAGACTGAGCCCCACGTTGGGCTCCACACTGCTGAGCACAAGATTCTCTGTCTTCCTCTCCCTCTGCCCCTCCCCCCACTCAAGCTCTCTAGCTTTCTCTCTCTCTTAAAAACCACAAAAAATAAGAATATAATGAATGCCCACATATATACTAGCTTAAGAAATACAAGTGAAACTCCAATTCTTTTCCCTTCTCCAAAAGATAATTACTATTTTTTTTCAAAGATTTTATTTATTTATTTGAGATAGTGAGAGTGTGCTGGAGAGGGCACAAGGCGTGGTGGGGAGGAAGTGGGAGAAGCAGGCTCCCTGCTGAGCAGAGAGCCCGATTCAAGGCTGGATCCCAGGACCCCGGGATTATGACCTGAGCCAAAGGCAGATGCTGATCCACCCAGGCACCCCAACAATCACTATTTTGATCTAGATGTTTCTCATTCCTGTGCTTGTTTTTATGCTTTCACCACTTATTGTACTGCACATGTATCATATGTACACAATACATATGAACACATCTTTAAACAGTGTATAGCATTGACATGACTATTTTAGTCTTTCAGTGACAGTCTGGGAGAGGTAAATTTTCTTAGCCTTTGTCTGAGAAGTGTCATTATTTGGCACTCTTAGGTGATGGTATAGTTGCATATCAAATTCTAAGTGTATTGGTTTTTCCTCAGCTTTTTTAAGATACTGTTTAATAAAATATAAAAAAAATAAAAAAAAACAAAAAAATGAAGATACTGTTTAATTCTGGCTTCCACTATTGTCCTTGGGAAATTTGTTGCTGCTCTGTTTCTAATCTAATAGTTATTTTTTCATAGGTAATCTGCCTTTTATATGATTCCTTTCTATGTTTTATCTTTGCTGCACTACAATTTCACTGCAACATGCCTAGGGTGTACTTATTTATTCAGCTTGAGACTCCTGATTATTGACTTTGAGACATTATTTCATCAATTCTGGGAAATTATCAACCATTATTTCATCAAATTTGTCTCTCTCCTTTTTATCTTGCTTTCTGGAAATTTTGTTGGATAATAACTTCCTCACTCTCTCCTCAGCTTTCTTAATTCATAGTTTTCATTCCCTATTTCTCCATGCTGCCTTCTGTATAATTTCCTAAAAACTATCTTCCATCTACTAATATCTCTTCATCCATATCTAGTAAGTTATTAATCAGTTCATAAAAAATTTTTATTTTAAATGTATTTTAAATTTCTGGATGTTCTATTTTTTTATCTGTCCTATTTTCACACACTCTTACCATTTTCTTTAGGTTTTAATCTTCCTTCTCACTCTGTATATCTCTGGATGGAAACCTTTTCTATCACATCTATGCAGATGACTCTAGAGTCTGTATCTTTAACCCAATGTTCTTTCCCAAGCTTCAATTACATATTTCTTTTTTTTTTTAGTATTTCTTTTTTCTTCTCTTTCCTTTTTTTTTTTTTTGGTCAGAGAAAGAGAGAGAAGCACACACAAGCAGAGGGAGGGGTGGCAGGCTGAGGGACAAGCAGACTTCCTGCTGAGCAAGGAGTCCTGTGCAGGACTCTATCCCAGGACCCTGGGATCATGACCTGAGCCGAAGGCAGACACTTAACCGACTAAGCCACCCAGGCATCCCTAATCACATATTTCTAATTGCCTTCCAGACATTATTAGATATCTCATGTCTCATGCTCTGAAGTTTACCTGACTACTTTATGTGTAGTGAAGTAATAATGTGATTCTTCTGTGATTTTCCATAGCACTTCTCTGTTCTCAATTAATACTTGGCAACACACAGCCTCACAATGTAGGTTTTCTTTGCATGTGAATAAAACCAGATTATATGCTCCCAGAAGCACAAGGATCATGTTGTGTAATTCTTAGCAAGACTTCTGAATATCCATAACTCCACCGGCCACTTGAATGCCTTCAAAGCTAGACTTTCTTATATTTGACTTTCCATAATATCATATGTGTGGCTGTCCTTTGACAGAAGGGACAATCTTTTATTGGTTGGTATACACCGAATTTATCACAGGGGTTGCTCGTAATAGGTCTTTCCTAGTTGATCTGATTGGTACGCAACAGGTAAGTGGGTCCTTTTGAAATTTTCCTTGAGAGCTTAAGAATTTAAACTTATACCACTTTCATAATAGTGTCTCCTTCCTCCCATACCTCAAAGCATCAGTTAATAACTGATATGTACCTTTAAGGACAGGAAGCTTATTAGTGTGAGTCATATTAACCTAAATTACACTAACGTGGGCCAACTTGTTATTTTACTCTTCCCTTTTTATCTTCATCCCAAGTCACAAAGAAATATCACTAGGGTACAAAATAAAATTATAATTAGGCCTTATTTTATAATGGAATAAGTATTCAGTCCTCCCAGTGAAAACATGCGCATAAAGCGCAAGATATTTCTACAAACGCTTTGAAAGAAAGTAACATTGCTAGTAACCTAGCACTTTTATTCAGGATTAAAGGGTGTGGTGAGCTAAATTATTCCAAGATGCTAAACAGAGTAGGAAAGAAATTGTGTCATTTTGAGGTGAGGTAAAGTTTTGACTTGTTGACTAATATCTATGGCCATGTGGATTGCATCAAAATATTTCATTTGAAATATAATGCAGATTTAATTATATTAATTCTTAAACATGAAATACCGACAAAATTAACTAGATTTCTTGTTCTCACATAATAAATTCTTTTTTTTTTTTTTTGGTTAAAGATTTATTTATTTGACAGAGAGAGACACAGCGAGAGAGGGAACACAAGCAGGGGGAGTGAGAAAGGGAGAAGCAGGCTTCCCACGGAGCAGGGAGCCTGATGCGGGGCTTGATGCAGGGCTTGATCCCAGGACCCTGGGATCATGACCTAAGCCGAAGGCAGACACTTAACGACTGAGCCACCCAGGCACCCCTAACATAGTAAATTCTTGAGAAGAGACTGGAATTCCGGGGTTTTTTTTTTCTTTTTTTCCCTCCCTATCTTTTATACAATGTATACATTTCTGTTGTAAAACACTAGAGCAGTTTTTAAGTATATAAGATTAAATGTGAAACTACCCCTTTATCTTCCCAGGCCCTTCCCACTCTTTGTCTCTTTTTCTATGTGTACCATTCCGTACCTATGTAGGTGTATGAATAAATAAATGGAATCACACTGTAGGTATGTTATATGACTTGCTTTTTCCCCTTAAGGATATAGCTCAGAGATTTTTTCCATTTTAGTACATTTGTCTCCATGATTCTTTTAACAACTGTATGGTATTTCACATTATAAATACATTACAAGTCATAAAACCATTTCATTACAGATTAACATTAAAGTTGTTTCCAACTTTTTAGTATTGAAAACAGTATTGCATTATGCTAAGTGAAATAAGTCAGTCAGAGAAAGACAAATACCATGTGATTTCACTCATATGTGGAATTTAGAAAACAAGACAGATGACCATAGGAGAAGGAGGAAAAAAAAAGAGATAGAGAGGGAAGCAAACCATAAGATAGTCTTAAGTATCTAGAACAAACAGGGTTGATGGAGGGAGGGAGGGAGGTGGCGGATGGGCTAAATGGGCTATGGGTATTAAGGAGGGCACTTGTTATGATGAACACTGGGTGTTACATGTAAATAATGAATCACTAAATTCTACTCCTGAAACCAATATTACATTATATGTTAACTAACTAGAATTTAAATAAAAATTTGGGGAAGAGGGGGCGCCTGGGTGGCTCAGTTGTTAAGCGTCTGCCTTCAGCTCAGGTCATGATCCCAGGGTCCTCGGATTGAGCCCTACATCAGGCTCCCTGCCCAGTGGGAAGCCTGCTTCTCCCTCTCCCACTCCCCCTGCTTGTGTTCCTGCTCTCGCTATCTTTCTCTGTCAAATAAATAAATAAAATCTTAAAAAAAAAAATTGGGGGAAGAGGGCACCTGGGTGGCTCAGTTGGTTAAGCGACTGCCTTCAGCTCAGGTCATGATCCTGGAGTCCCTGGATGGAGTCCTCCATCGGGCTTCCTGCTCGGCAGGGAGTCTGCTTCTCCCTCTGACCCTCCCCCCATCTCATGTGCTTTCTCTCTCTCTCATTCTCTCTCTCAAACAAATAAATAAATAATAAAATATTTTTTAAAAATGGGGGGAAGAAAACAGTATTACAAAATAATATTTGTATGCTTATCTTTGTATAAACATGTCTTTGGATAGACTCGTATAAATAGAATTTCTGAGTCATGGGGCACCTGGGTGGCTCAGTTGGTTAAGCAACTGCCTTCAGCTCAGGTCATGATCCTGGAGTCCCTGGATCGAGTCCCGCATCAGGCTCCCTCTGACCCTCCCCCCCCTCGTGCTCTTTCTCTCTCATTCTCTCTGTCTCAAATAAATAAATAAATTTCTGAGTCAAAGAGCTTATATATTGTAAATTTTGAGAAATATGCAAATTACCATTTCAAATGTCTTTATCAGTGAATACTTCCTCCAACGGTGTATGAGGGTATTTGTTTTCCTACAACCTCCAATAACACTGGACATTAATGCTGACTCTCTGCTTAACTCCTGACTGAAAGTAAAAATAATAAAAGCTATCTAAGGTTGTAGGGCAACGAAGGAAAAGTTAAAAAAAAAATGTGCGTTCCCATTATCTCACCTTTAATATAATAATTTAACAGATAATATCTAAGGCTGAAACAAATAGTTTTTTAAAAAGAAGGAAAAAAACTCACACAAAATGACTGTAATAACTCCAAGAGGGATCTTTAAGGACCTAATATCTCTCACGTAGAAAAAATAAATAAGCTACTTATTTTTTTAAAGATTTTTATTTATTTGAGAGAGAGAGAGAGAGCAAGACAGAAAGAGCATGAGTAGTGTGGGGAGGGGCAAAGGGAGAGTGAGAAGCAAACTTCCCGCTGAGCAGGGAGCCCAATGTGGGGCTCGATCCCAGGACCCCGGGATCATGACCTGAGCCAAAGGCAGACACTTAACCGACTGAGACACACAGGCGCCCCTGCTATTGAATATTTCTAATGAGTAGGAATCATATTTATTAAATCAATAAAATTTCTACTCTAAAACCCAAAAAAATAAAATTATGAAATGTTATACATACACACACACACACACACACACACACACACACACAGATTGAAAATCCAAGCAGTAAAGATACAAAATGAAAAATGAAAAGCTCAAACCCTTCTCACTCCTTACCCTACTGTACCTTCCCCCCAAAGATAACCACTATAGTCTCTTTATATTGTTTTTACTTAAAAAGTTACACATATACAATGTACTTATATAAAAATAGCATACACATTTCTATTTACACAAAAGGACTCATAAGTTGTTGTACACCTTGCTTTTCTTTTTTTTTTTTAAATACACCTTGGAGATCTTTCCATATCAACACTTTCAGATACACATGTCCGCTGCAGGTCCTTGCTGCCCTACTCACACAGTGTTCTCAATACTCCATGAAGAAAAAATTCCAACTGACCAACCAGAGTACAAGGCAAGTGTGCATGGAAGCTGCCAGCCACTGCAGGTACTGCAAAGGATGAAAGAAGGAAAGGGCAATCCATAGTTCCTCTTCCTTTCAGTCTTTCCTCACTCACCAGGAAGCCAAAGGTAGAGAATATGGTAGAATGTGCATATATCAAGAAACAAAATTTTAGAAATTAAATTAGATTTGTGCAGCATTCCCACTATTTTGGTAAGAATGAAATACAAATGTGTGTACAGACTATGAAATACAAATTGTGTCATTTTGATAATTATGCATACATGTTAAATGCTCTATTTGATTTTTAAACTGGCATTGTACAATATGAAAATGTATGGTAAATTCATGCTAAAAACTTAAATTTTTAGTTTTTCTTTGTTTAGAATGACATTAAATAGCAAATAAAAAACAAAAAACACTATGAAAGTCAAAAAAGAGACCACAGAAGAATGGAAAAGTTTTCTTGTTTTAGTACCTTTTTTTTTTTAAAGATTTTATTTATTTATTTGACAAAGAGAGACACAGTGAGAGAAGGAACACAAGCAGGGGGAGTGAGAGAGGGAGAAGCAGGCTTCCCGCAGAGCAGGGAGCCCGATGCGGGGCTCGATCCCAGTACCCCGGGATCATGATCTGAGCCGAAGGTAGTACCCCGGGATCATGACCTGAGCCAAAGGCAGACGCTTAACGACTGAGCCACCCAAGCGCCCCTTGTTTTAGTACCTTTTAATGGCACTCTCCTCCTGCTCCTTCAACAAGGAGCATCATACTTTCATTTTGCACTGAGTTCTGCAAGTTTTGTTGCTGACTGTGTTTATAATTCTAAAAACTGAAAGGAAGTTGCAGTGTAGTAGAAAGAGCACAAGAGACTTTCAGTTCTTGCCCTTCAGGAGCATGGCCGATATTGATAATTGTTCTATGACTATTCTCACCTTTCTTTCTTGCCAAGAGCACTGCTGTTTTGTTCAGGATAATAATGTGCTTTGTTAAATGTTAGTATTTTTAAACAAGACACATTGCAACAAGGAACCAAATGACCCAGGTCTGGCCAATGACATATAAATTAAAGTTTACTAGATGGGGGCTTGTGAAAAGGTCTTTTCTTGATTAAAAAAAAAAAAAAAAAAGCCTCAGTTAGCAAGTACTTTCTGCCTCACCTTTCTTCCTTTTTTCTGACTTGAAGATATATGTAATGCCCAGAAATACAGAAGCCATCTTGTGAAAAGAGGATGAAAGCTACATGCTAAGAATAGCAAAATAGAAACACAAAAAGCTGCCTACCCGTGAGCTTCTTAGTAAGTGATAAAATAAATCCCTATTTGGGTAAACCACTGTACCCAGGTTTCTGTTAACTGAGCTGATCACAATCAATCTCTAACTAATACCAGCATACTAGGTTACGTGAAAACTCATTCACTACACTTGCTGGGTGAGATGCAAAAAAAAAAATCTTTAATACATGCTTGAGCTTACAAAAAATACAGGGAAATAGTTAAGTGGCAGAAATAAAGAAGGAACTGAACACCAGAGCCTGGAGCACACAATATGACCCTGTCTTGAGGAGGGAGGGGTTGGGTGAGGAAGGTGCTGGAATATTTAAACCCATATAGTAAACAAAGATAAGATTTTGAGGCCCTGCTGAAAGCAGAAATTGTAAACTACAAGCCCTTCCTCATACTCTCTCCCTACATACATAAGTTAAACTCTGGTAAGTTCTGTACCCTCAGTGAAAAGGTAAATTGGACAAAATTCATCCCTTAGCACACCAAGAGGACAAGGAACCTTTTCTGTCATGGCATGAACTCTGAAAATAGGGGGAAAGTGGTCTCCCAAGAGTATTTGTAATCATGATTTGTGCTCCAGCTGGTTAGGTTTTCAAATTTACAATATCTAAATAATCTTGGAACTTCTAAGTCCAGAAAAAAATTGATATAAAAATTGGTCTCTGCCCAGTGATAACCATAAGAATCTGTGATAGAAGCAACATTTTTTTTAAAAGAACACTAAAACGAATTCATTTTTTCAAGACAGAAAAGGAATCATCAGCCTATAAGGAGTGAGTCAACAAACATGACAAAGAACAGGATGCATCTGTATACCATTTATGTAGTTTAAAATATAAACTAGTATCATTTACAGTTTCAAATATAATCAGTGAAAACACAAAACACAATCAATATTAATCAAGCCAACTTAAGAACAGTGATTAACTCTTCAGAAAGAAAGAAGTAAGGATAGAGTGTCAAAAAAAAAAAGATGAAGAACTCATCCAGATTCAAGGAGGATGGAGCACCATGACAACTGGGTGCAACACCTAATCTTGGCTTGGATGTTTTTGCTATAAAGACATTATTGGAATAACTGTCAAAACTTGAAAGAGCTTTCTGGCAAAGGATATACAGAAAATTTTTGTACTATTCTTGCAACTTTTTTGTTGGTCTGAAATTATTTCAATATAAAACAATTATTTTTAAAAAAAGAAGAAGATGGGTTCCAGTTCAACATGGTGATGTAAGAAGATTCTTAACTCACCTCTTCCCCCAGACACACCAAATCTATAGCTACTTATGGAATAATTTCCTCTGAAAAAAACTTAAAAAGGCTGGCTGAGCAACAACTACACATTGGGGAAACAAGAAAAAAGCCACAACAAACCAGGTAAAAGAGGCTTGGACACAATCTTGTCATAAATTACAATAAACCTCACCTGAAGTGTGGAGACCTATACTCTGGAAGGAAATTCAAAACCTGGAGCTTGTCCTTGAGGAGCAAAAGGTTTGAACCCATACCTGACATCTCAACTTTTAAGATCTGCACCTGAGAGATGAGACCCCCAAACCATGTGGCTTTGAAAACCAGTGGGGTTCATGCCACAAGACTGTAGCAATCTAAGAAATGTCTCTCAAAGGGCTCACATGCTTGGACTCACCCACCCCAGAGCCCAGCTCAGAAGCAGCTTATGGCACTCAGACTTTATGTGAAAGCAGCTCACCTGCTTATATGAAAGCATTAGCCTGAGGGGCAGACATCTAATTTGACACATACACATAAGAGCTTGCTAAAACCCTCTCTGAGGACAGAGACTGGTGGACATCATTGTCACACTCTCCCACTGCCTTACCCTAGCCAACAGGCACAATCTCTTTCTTTTTTCTCTTTCTAGTGGGTACCATCTTTACATTCTTTCTCTCCCTTGCTAGAGCTAATGAGTACCATCTTCACACTATCCTGCCATACGCCAGCACACCAGTAACTCCCAAAAGGTAGTTTTTACACATGTCTGGTGCCCTGATTTGTGCAGCTACCAACCAGGGGATGCTCCTTGATTGCCTGGCTCTGGAGCCCATGGGAGCTTGCATTCCTGGGCCTTATGGGGCTGTAATAATCAGAGAGATAGTTCTTGGCAGGATACCACCCAAAGGCACTGCACATTCAACAGACTTCAGTCTGTTGAATCCCCAGTCCTTCCATGAAAGAGGTTATTCTGGAGTTTCAGCCTGAAGGACAGGCTTTAGGTGTGGCACACATCTAGGGGCCTATGGAGCTATTCTCATGGAACTAAGCCAGTGGATGCCATCTTTTCACTCTCCCTCTACCTTGCTACAGCTTGCCAGCATCTCCCATAAAAAAAGCTTATATACTTGTCTGGAGCGCCAATTTTTGTGACTAATGCCCAGAGGACACCTCCAGATGGCCTGGCTAAATTAACAGAAGAATATATTCCAAACAAAAGAACAAGATAAAATTTCAGAAAAAAACCTTAATGAAGCAGGGGTAAATGATTTATCTGATAAAGAGTTCAAAGGAATGGTCATAAAGATGCTCACCAAACTTGGGAGAAGAATGAATGAACACAGTGAGAACTTCAACAAAAAGATAGAAAATATAAGAAAGTACCAAACAAAAGTCACAGAGCTTAAGACTACAATAACTGAACTGAAAAATAGGCTAGAGGGGTTCATCAGCAGGCTAGATGAAGGAAGAAAAAGGTTCAGTTAGTCTGAAGACAGGACAGTGGACTTCATCCAACCAGAACAGCAAAAAGAAAATATAATGGAAAAAAAAAAAAAAGGAAGATAGCTTATGGGACTTATGGAACAACATCAAACAGACTCATTATAGGGATTCCAGAAAGAGAAAACAGAGAGAAAGGGGTGAAAAATTATTTGAAGAAATAATGCCTGAAAACTTCTTTAACCTGGAGAACTAACCAGATATCCAGATCCAGGAAGCCCAGAAAGTCACGAAGAAGACGAATCCAAGGAGACCCACACTAACAGACATTATAGTTAAAATGTCAAAAGTCAAACACAAAGAGAGAATCTTAAAAGCCACAAGAGAAAAGCAACTTGTTATGTACAAGAGGACCCTCCCATATAACTACAAGCAGATTTTTGTTGTTGTTGTTAAAAATTTTGCAGGCCAGAAGGGAGTGGCATGATTCAAAGTACTGAAAGAAAAAAACTTCCAACCATGAATACATGAATAGTTATCATTCAGAACTGAAGAACAGATAAAGAGTGTTCTAGACAAGCAAAAGCTTAAAAAGTACTTCATCACTAAACTGGCTTTACATAAAATGGCAGATGGACTTCTTCAAGCTGAAAAGAAAAGGTGCTAATTAGTAACAAGAAAACATATGGAAGACTACATCTCACAGGAAAGGTAAATATATGGTAAAGGTAATGGATTAAACACTTATAAAAAGAAAAAGGTAAAAATAACTATATATAATTAGTTAAGGGATACACAGGATAAGAGGATGTAAAATGTGACATCAATACATAAAACAAGGGGATGGGGAGGTACAGTAAAAATGCAGGACTTTAGAATGCAATCAAACTTAAGTTGTTGTCAACTTAAAACAGACTGCTATAGACAGAGGTTGTTTTTTGTTTTTTGTTTTTTTTAAGATTTTATTTATTTGAGAGAGAGAGAGAATAAGAGATAGAAAGCACCGAGAGAAGAGGGTCAGAGGGAGAAGCAGACTCCCCACTGAGCAGGGAGCCCGATGTGGGACTCGATCCCGGGACTCCAGGATCACAACCTGAGCCGAAGGCAGTCGCTTAACCAACTGAGCCACCCAGGCGCCCATAGACAGAGGTTGTTATATGTAAGCCTCATGTAACCACAAAGGAAAATCCTATAGTAGATACACAAAAGATAAAGGAATCTAAGCATGTCATCAAACTATAAGTAAGAGAGCAAAGAAGAAAAAAGGAACAGAAAGGAACCACAAAACAGCCTGAAAACGATTAATAAAATGTCACAAGTACATAACTATCAATAATTACTTTAAATGTAAATGGAGTAAATTCTCCAACTACAAGACATAGAATAGCTAAATGGTAAGAAAACAAGACCCATTTTTTATGCTGCCTACAAGACTTCCAATGTAAGGACACATACAGACTGGAAGTGAAAGGAAGAAAAGGGAATTCTATGCAAATGAAAACCAAAAAACAAACAAACAAACAAACAAACTGGGATAGCTATATTTATATCAGACAAACTAGATTTTAAAATAAAGACCATAACTGGAGACAAAGGGCATTACATAATGACAAAGGGGTCAATCCAACAAGAGAATTTAATATTTATAAATAGTTATGCATCCAGTATAGTCGCACCTAAATATATAAAGCAAATACAAATAGACCTAAAAGAAGAAACAGACAGCAATACAATATAGTTGGGGACTTTATTACCCCTTTTACATCGGTGGATAATCCAGATAGAAAATCAATAAGAAATATTGGCCTTAAATGACACATTAGACCAGATGGACTTGACAGATTTATATAGAACATTCCACCCAAAAACCACAGAACACACATTCTTCTCAAGTAGACATGGAACATTCTCCAGGATGGATCATATATTAGGCCAAAAATAAGTCTTAATAAGTTTGAGAAGACTGGAATTATATCAAGTATCTTTTCTGAACACAATGGTATGAAACTAAAAATGAATTACAAAAAGAATAGTCAAAGCAATCTTGATAAAGAAGAACAAAGCTGGAGGCAATGCTGATTTCAAACTGTATTACAAAGCTATAGTCATCAAAACAATATAGTACTGTCAAAAAACAAACACACAGATCAATAGAACAAAACAGATAGCTTAGAAATAAACCCACACATATATGTTCTATTAATTTATGACAAAGAAGCCAAGAACAATGGGGAAAGGGTAGTCTTTTCAATAAATGGTGATAGTAAAATTGGACAGCCACATGCAATACAATGAAACTGGACCACCACATTACACCACACACAAAAATTAACTCAAATGGATTAAAGACTTATATATAAGTCCTGAAACCATAAAACTCCCAGAAGAAAACATAGGCAGTAAACTCCTTGACATAGAACTTGGTGATGATTTTTTTTAACCTGACACCAAAAGCAACAAAAGCAAAAAAAAAAAAGTGGGACTATATCAAACTTAAAAAAGCTTCTACATAGCAAGGAAAACATCAACAAAATGTAAAGGCAACCTACTGAATGGGAGAAAATATTTGCAAGTCATATGTCTGATAAGGGATTAAAATCCAAAATACATAAAGAAGTCATACAATTCAATAGCAAAAAAAAAAGAAATCCAATTAAAAAGTAGGCAGAAGATCTGAGGAGACATTTTTCCAAAGAAAATATTCGGATGGCCAACAGGTACATGAAAAGATGCTCAACATCATTAATCATCAGGGAAATGCAAATCAAAACCACCACTTCACACCTGTTAGAATGGCTATTTTCAAAAGTCAGGAAATAAGTGCTGGCGAGGATGTGGAGAAAAAAGAATCATTATGCACTGATGGTGCAAATGTAAATTGGTGCAGCTACCCGGAAAACAGTATGGAGATTCTCCAAAAATTAAAAAAAGAACTTTATATGATACAGCAATTCCACTCCTGGGTATTTACCTGAAAAAACTGAAAGCACTAACTCAAAAAGATTTCTGCCCCCCCCCCCCGTGTTCCTTCATTATAGTATTATTTACAAGAGCCAAGATATAGAAATAACCTAAGTGTCCATCAATGGATGAATGGATAAAGAAAATATGATATGTGGTACATGTAAACATATATACAGTGGAGTATTATTCAGCCATAAAGAGAATAAAATCTTGCTATTTGTGAAAACATGGGTGGACTTAGTATGCTAAGTGAAATAGAGAAAGACAAATACCATATGATACCACTTATCTGTGAAATCTAAAACAACAATATTAACTACAAACCCAAGTTCACAGATACAGAGAACTGATTGGTGGTTGCCATAGGGGGCTCAGGGGAAGAAATGGGTGAAAGGGGCCAAAAGATACAAACTTCAAGTTATGAAATAAGTAATGGGGATGTAATGTACAACATGGTGACTATAGTTAAAAATACTATATTGTATATTTGAAAGTTTCAAAGAGAATAGTTCTTAAAAGTTCTCACAAGAAAAAAAATTTTTGTAACTGATTCAACATAGTGAATCATTATGTTGTACACTTGAAACTAATATAATGTGGTATGTCAATTATACCTCAATTTTTTTTTTTAAACAAAAAGGAAGATGAAGATGAGAAATAGTTCAGCGAAAAACTGTCAGGACTTGATTAATTGCATGTGAGAAATAAGAGTAAATAATCATAGGGGACTCAGATTTTTAGCATAGGTGACTTGGTGCATATAATTCAATTTACCATTACAGGAAACCCAAGAAGAAAAACAACTTTTAAGAAAAGCAAACTAGGGACACCTGGGTGGCTCAGTCGGCTAAGAGGCTGCCTTCAGCTCAGGTCATGATCCGGGGGTCCTGGGATTGAGCCCCATGGGGGCCCCCTGCTCAGCAGGGGATCCTGCTTTTCCCTCTCCCTCTGCCCCTGTTCATGTGCTCTTTCTCTCTCTCTCTCTCTCTCTCTCTCACTCACTCTGTCTCTTAAATAAATAAATAAAATATTTTTAAAAAGGAACAAAAGAAAAGCAAACTAAACAGGCTCAGCACTTGGAAATATTCAATCTGTAGTTGGACATTTAGATTGGAGAGGAGGGGCCACAAAAGAACTGTATACATCTTGATTTGATTACTTCATTCATTTAACAAATTGAGAATCCACTATGTTGCCAGGAATGTAGAACATAAAACTATAAGAATGAATAAGAAATGGTTGCTGTCCTTGGGGGATCCAATCCAGTAAGAGAAAGGGCATCTGGGGCACCTGGGTGGTTCAGTCATTAAGTGTCCACCTTTAGCTCAGGCCACAATCCCAGGGTCCTGGGATCAAGTCCCCCATCAGGCTCCCTGCTCCACAGGAATCCTGCTTCTCCCTCTCCCTCTGCTTCCCCTCTCTCTCTGTCTCTCATGAATAAATAAATAAATAAAATATTTTTTAAAAAAAGAGAGAAAAGGAATCTGCCTATAAGCATAGGCTAGAGACTGGGGAGCAAGTTTTCAAAGGATGATGGGTTCATTCTCAACCTAGGGCACACATTAGAATCACCTGGAGGAGCTTCTAAACATCCCAATGCCTGGTCCACAATCTGGGGGTGGGGTTGAGACATCGGTGGTTGCTTAAACTTTCCAGGTGATGCCATTGCACAGCCAGGATTAAGAGAGCAGTACCTTGACGCAGAAGAGAACACCTCTTGCTTTGAAGCATTTGGCAATTACGATGGGCGTGTAGGGTGGGTGGAAAGGACAAAAGGTAGAAATATGGGAATTTGACTGAAGGAACTCCTGCCAAATAGCTTGATGAGAGTTTTTTTTTATAGTTTCTCTGTAAAGAAAAAGTATCAAAGGCTGAGAATAAGGACATATGAGAATAAAGCAGGCATCTTAATGGGAGTGGCAAAGTTTTACAGTAGGGTCTGCCAAGAGTGTGAGAAGGAGTTCATTAGGAAGAAGTAAAAGCACTTCTAAGCAATTATAAAGGTTCAATGGAAATGGGCAATCATGCATTGGTAGTAGCATCCATCTACAAGTCGTGCCATTTTCCCTAACAATGCTTGGCAGTTTGAGAGCATGAACAGAGAAAACATTCATTTGGGAATGTAGGTTGATGGGTCAGAAGGATAGAGGGAACTGAGAGTGCTGGTGAGAGTTAAAAATCAGTAGAACAGTAATGAGGCATGGGCCTGCAGGCTTTGATGATAGTAAGAACACATTAAATGAGCAAAGGAATGAGAGAGATCAAATGAGAGGGAATTTTGGTCAAAATGAGATCTCTAAATTTAAAATATCAAGATAACAGAGTACAGGGTGAGTTATGGCAACAGAATCGTAATTGGTCTTCCTGTCTTTGCCCTTCCCCAGTTCATTATCCACACTACCCAACAAGTTCTAAATTAAAAGTCTGATATCTCTCCCCACCCTCAAATTTCAATCTTCCAGATGAATTCAAT
The DNA here is from genome assembly GCF_037043125.1 of Eumetopias jubatus. Classification (NCBI taxonomy): domain Eukaryota; kingdom Metazoa; phylum Chordata; class Mammalia; order Carnivora; family Otariidae; genus Eumetopias; species Eumetopias jubatus. The sequence goes on along the minus strand of NW_028274810.1, from coordinate 34,798,444 downwards.
CAAAAGCCAGCCAGAAGTCTTAATTATGACCTCTATTATCCGGTTAGCTAATACCCCATTCCTCTCACTCTCCCCCATCTTTTTCTTAATTTTTTTAAGATTTATTTATTTATTTAAGAGAGAGAGAGAGAGAGAGAGAGCACATGGAAGTGGAGGGGGGAGGGGCAGAGGGAGAGAGAATTCCAAGCAAACTCCCAGCTGAGTGTGGAGCCCAGGACAGGGCTTGATCTCACGACCCTGAGATCATGACCTGAGCCAAAACCGTGAATCTCATTTTCAACCAACTGAGCCACCCAGGTGCCCCTCTTGCCCAATCTTATATATAAACGTGTATGGTTATAGTTTTCACATTGTGTTTTACTTTACAAATCTGTTTCCCCCACTAGATTATGAGTTCCTTGAAAGTTGGAACCAAGTTTTCATCATCTTTTAATCCATATTTCAACAGCCTTCCTGATATATTCGACTGGCATTTCTTGTTTACTTACCTGTAATGATGGTTTCTTTGGGGAAATTCTTTTCTTTCCCTTTTCAAATTTTTATTTAAATTCTAGTTAGGTAATATATAGTGTAATATTGGTTTCAGGAATAGAATTTAGTGATTCATCACTTACATATAATACCCAGTGTTCATCATAACAAGTGCCCTCCTTAATCCCCATCACCCATTTAGCCCATCCTCCCTGCATCAACCCTCAGTTTGTTCTCCATCATTAAGAGACTCTTGTGGTTTGCTTCCCTCTTTTTTTTCTTCCCGTATGTTCACCTGTTTTGTTTCTTAAATTCCACATATGGTATTTGTCTTTCTCTGACTGACTTACTTAGCTTAGCATAATACACTCTAGCTCCACCCACGTCATTGCAAACGGCAAGATTTCATTATTTTTTTTAAAGATTTTATTTATTTGATAGAGAGACATAGTGAGAGAGGGAACACAAGCAGGGGGAGTGGGAGAGGGAGAAGCAGGCTTCCCGCGGAGCAGGGAGCCCGATGCGGGGCTTGATCCCAGGACCCTGGGATCATGACCTGAGCCGAAGGCAGACGCTTAACGACTGAGCCACCCAGGCGCCCCAAGATTTCATTCTTTATGAAGGCTGCGTAATATTCCACTGTATATATATATGTATATATATCACATCTTCTTCATCCATTCATCAGTAGATGGGACATCTGGGCTCTTCCTGTAGTTCAGTTATTATTGATAATGCTGCTATAAACATCAGGGTGGGGGCACCTCGGTGGCTCGGTTGGGCAACCAGCTCTTGGTTTCAGCTCAGGTCATGATCTCAGGGTTATGAGACCGAGCCCTGCATCAGGCTCAGTACTCAGTGTGGAGTCTGCTTGTCCCTCTCCCTTCCCTTCTGCCCCTCCCACCACCTCCCACTGGTGCGCCATGCTCTCTCTCTCTCCCCCCCCTCAAATAAATAAAATCTTCCCAAAAATTCAGGGTGCATGTATTCCTTTGAATCTGTATTTTTGAATCCTTTGGATAAATACCTAGTAGTGCAGTTGCTGGGTCATAGGGTAGTTTTATTTTTAACTTTTTGAGGAACCTCCATACTATTTTCCAGACTGGCTGCACCAGTTTGCATTCCTACCAACAGTATAAGAGGGTGGGGAAAACTCTTTAGGCTACTTGCCCATTTTTGTGGAGGTTTATTTAGTTAAAACTGGATCGAAAATATCATCTATAAATACACTTAACCAGCCACACTGTATTATGTTACCATATGCTGATGCAAATAATTAAAGGAAATTACTAATTTCAACTCTTGCAAGTTGTGAAATTCCCATTCTTCCCTTAGGATACCTCATTTACTATCTGTGACATGTGTCTAAATGTTAAAGTGCAAAGTAAGGACACCAGTGTCAATCCATATTTTTGAAAAAATTAATGAAACAAATTTTTCCTATTTGTTAGATAAAATACAAACCAAACTTATAATATTTTTTCTGCACTCCAGTGGGTCATATTGCATACCCCAATGAAGTACATATTCCACCACTTTAGATGTCATTGGTCTAGACATGAGGTAATGAACAAACACCTTGTCAGCCACTAGCAAAAAAGAAAAAAAAAATCAAAATGCATATCACACTACCTACAAAACCATTTTTATAAAGGTTTTATTTTTTTAAGCTAAAATTTTGGGGGAAGATTTCAGGTATTCAGCACTTTGTATGATCTTAAAAATATTGCTTTCATAATACTTTGTATTGGACTAAGAAGTTAGTATGGGGGACAGAAAAAGAAAGCATTAAAAGGTGATCTAGAACGCTTACAGGAAGACCAAACCTCCAAATTAGAATTCAGGTTACTAGGTACAGGCTGGAAGTGAACATTTAAAAGCACTCTGGATTCCTCCTTGGCATTTCATCACACTTTACTTATTCAACTTCTGCCTTACCAGATTAGTTATAAAATCCCATGAGAGCAAGGGCTGTTCTGTCTTGTTGCCTACCAGCCACAAGAATATTACCACGTGGCACACAGTACATGTCCAAAAAATATTTACTGAATGAATGCATGAAAGAATGAAGTGGTATAACTGAAGTCATGATTAAGAAACTAATCAAAGAGAACTAAAAAAAAGTGCTAAACATTGAACTTAAGGAATACCTGCAGTAAAGCCATCAGAAGTGCCAGCAGAATAGAATGGAGAAGTCCAGGAGGTAGAGGGCAAACCAAGAAATAATAAGGGCCTATAAAGGGGTGCATCATTGGGAAGATGGTGAATAGAGTCCCTGTGGAAGTCTGAGAAAAAGCCAATGAGTTTATCAAGAAGATAACTGGCAACCTCAAGAATGCTATTTAGGTGTAGTTATAGCAATGGAAGTCCACTGCAGTGAAACGGGCAGGAAATGGATAGTAAGAGAATAGAGGCAATACCCGAGTCTTATGATTTTGTCAGTGAAACAAGAGAAACAGTATTACAGCTCTAAAGGGCTCAACAAGTTAGAAGTTTGTTTCTTTGTTTGTTTTTCAAGTTAGGAAGATCTACATGTTTGAAGAAGAGGATTCAGAGTTTTTTCTATTAATGGTGGACACAGTTTTGTGATCCTAAAATGGAATGAACATAGATTACAGCAAATATACTTATTATGAAGACAGATGTCTGGAAAAAGAGAAAGTGCTTTTCCACATAAAAATCTAAAATGGACAATAAATGAAAAAAGATTCCTGATTACATATTTTCTTTTTTCATATTTCTGGGAAAATAGATTGAGATGAAAGATACACGGAGTAGTTTTGGTCTTGGAGACTCATTGTTTTGGAGTTACCTTAGAAAGAAGTGGTTGTTTCTGTCACCACCACAAAAAAATAAAAGAACACAAATATTTATACGTATCTGCTATCCTTTTTGTCTTTAGGAACTAATCCTTCAGCCTTTAACAACAGCTACTGCTTCTGTGACCGCTTCAGTAAAACATTAAAGCAGGACCATGAGCTCATTTCGTTGCCTGCTGGGCCTGCATTTTCCCAGCCCTAATGTAACAAAAGGACACAGTGACAAAAAATAACATGGAGTGTTTTCTTATTCTTTTTTTTTTAAGATTTTATTTATTTAATTGACAGAGAGAGAGAGAGACAGAGAGAGAGGGAACACAAGCGGGGGGGGAGTGGGAGAGGGAGAAGTAGGCTTCCCGCTGAGCAGGGAGCCCGAGGCGGGGCTCGATCATGACCTGAGCCGAAGGCAGTCGCTTAACCAACTGAGCCACCCACGCGCCCCTGGAGTGTTTTCTTATTCTTGAAATACTGTCTCTCCCTCTGTGCTATCGCCTGTTTTAACATAACTGAAGCATAGGTTGGTATCATGAAAGATGCTTAGGAAGTTACTTGGAATCATGGGCTCTTGAACAGATTTCACATCATATTCTCATTTGTTATTAAAATTCCCCAGGCTGAATGTTAAGAGTTAAGAGTTATTCTATCTCACTCACCATTTTATACTTCTTTGCGTCCTCCACCTGGCACTTTGCGTCCCCCGTCACCGCACTTTGCATACAGTAGGCATCTAGTGTTCCTCCCGTAATCCAGCATGGGCCTGCTGCCTTAAAACAGTCCCAAAGTTCCTTCAGCAGCAAATAGTTAACAGAGCTTGAGGTGGGGGTGGAGATGTCCCCGAAGGTTGTCAAGTAACCGAACTGAGAGCTCCTTGAGGCCAGGGACAGTTTTGTTCAGCATGGTATCTCAGCAGCTGATTCAGTTCTGGTACACAGAAGATTCTCAGTAATGCTAAATGAACAACAGACTCGGTAGGAACTATAAGTTCAACCCTATTCTAATAGCAAACATTCGCCGAGTGCCACCAGGCGTCCGGGATAAGTGGGGCGCTTGTGCTACAAGATGTCAGGGGGCTGTTGGTTCTAATTTCACAGATAGTGTAATTCTATACTACAATTTTCAAATTTTCTCTTAAAACAAAATGGGGAATTTGGGTTGTCTCTGCTTTTAGTTTTCAGGGGCTTAGATGCAAACCTACAGCAGCTCTACGACCCCGAGACTCCCTTCTCGGGGTTAACGTGACCCACCCTCCAGGGAGCCCGGCCGAGCTTCCGGCGCGCCCCGCGACTGAGTCGCGGCGATCCAGGAGGGGTCGCTGTTCCCGCGATAACCTCTGAAAAGGCTCCACCCCGCGGCCGGCGCCGGCTTCCTCCGTTCGAGACCCCGCCCCACACGGCGGATTACCAGTTGGTCAGTGGCCGGCACGCCCACCGCCGCTACTGCCGATGCTAACGCCCCACTCCCGGCGAAGCAGGCCCTGCGTCTCGGCCGCCGCCTCCGCCCGGGCGCGTGGCCCGCCCCGAGGCGCTCGTTCTCTCCCTTCGCCCCACCCTCTCGCTTCCCCCTCACGGAAACGACAGCTGCGGCGGCGGAGCTGGCGCCGCCTCCCTCCACCTACCACGTCTGCCCCCGCCACTCTCGCCCGGCGCCCCAGCCCGGCCGCGGCGCCTCCCCGCTAGGTCAGCCGGCAGCTCCGCCCGGCTGCCGCCCAGGATGAACATCATGGACTTCAACGTGAAGAAGCTGGCGGCCGACGCGGGAACCTTCCTCAGTCGTGCAGTGCAGGTACCGCGGTGGGGGGTTGGGGCGGAGGGCCGGCGACCCCCGAGAGGGCCAAGGAGGGGCCGCCCGAGGCGGCGGCGCTCTCCGCACCCGGCCTCACGGACTGGCTGGCAGGCCTGAGGCCAGAGGCCTGGCTGATGGGCGCGGCCTGGTGCCCCTCCGGGTCCGGCGGCCGTTTTCTGCCCACCTCCCGTTCAACCGCCGCTTCACCGGAAGCGAGTCGGGGTGGGAACGCTGCCGGGATTTTCCCCGGCCCCTGAAGAACATCTGGAGTTCGGCCCCGGGCCGAGACACAGCACCGCTCGCCTTTCTGGCCCCACGACGACGGTGCTGGTGTGGCCGCCCTCCCGGGGCGGGCGAGGGCCTTGAGAGTCCCGCGCGGTAACCGAGAGACAGACCTTTCTTGCACCACCCCCACCCTTTCCTTTCGTCTCCTTCACTCTCCCCGCGGAGTCCGAGAAGGAAGTTTCCTTTTCCTGCCTCTGAACCCAAAGAGCTGCCAACACAGTTCCTTCCAGCCCTCTCTCTCTCTCTCCCTGAAAGGACGGTCGCTGGGCTTAGGCAGTCCGCGGGTGAAATGCAGATCACCAGTTGGCGTCCTTACTCCGCCAAGGCCTTGGGAAGCCTGGAGTTTGGGGGTTCCCACTCATTCTCAAAATGGGAAGCACCGGCAGTAGGGCTTGGAGAGGGGGGAGGGGAAGACCGGTGTTTTGCCTGTTGTCAGGGTTTTGTGTTTCAAATACACTTTAAGGGGGAAATTTAGCTATCTCGCGGCATTCCACAAAGAAGTATCAGTCTGGGGAACTTGGACAGTTTTCCACAATCATCACCCACATTATGCCAACTAAGTTAAATCTATGAACAGATGTAAATTTCACAACATGAGTTATAAACAATCTGGTGTTAATGGCATAGTCACAGTAACAACATTCTCTTTTGTAAAGAGAAAACTAAAATAGTTTTCTAATATGCATACCAAACTGATACTGAAATGTAAATCAATTGTCCTGCCTTTATTACTATACTTGTCTCCTTTACCGCAATTTTATTGGTATAGTTGATCTTACATTGCACTGCTGTTGGCAAAAGAATGGTAGAACTAGAGCAAGGTAATAGCTGCCTAAATTGTGAAAAAACCGTCAAACATTTGCAAGGCATTTGACAGATTACCTACTATCCTTTCTGTAATTTTGCCAGATAGCTATTATTAACTCTCTTTTATATATAAGTAGCCTTAGAGAGGTTAAGAAACTTGATTAACTTGCATGGCTAGTAAATAGCCAAGTGCTGTCTGATCTACTCCTCATTGGAAGCTGCTTCTCTTTTCCAGGGTAGGCATTGTAGATATAGAATAACAGAATGTTACAGGCTAGAGAGACTTTAAAGATCATCTAGTACTACAATCTGAGCATTTCAGTAATACTTAAGCAGATAGCACTTAAGGCATGGGAAATTCCATCTAGGTCTTGATTTCTCAGTTCCATAATCTGCATAGTGAGTAGTAAGCTAGCTGCCTTAACCCTCATCTCCCCATTCTCCATGAAAATATAAGCTATATTGTAAAGACATTGAGCTGTATGGTTAAAATAATTTCTTGATTTAAATTAACCTACTTTTAATAGCTCAAAGATGGGGAGCAAGAAGAATGAGTGCTTGAAGGTCTGAAATGAATTTGATTTGTGAGACTTAATGTTAACTGAAAAGAGGCCTTTGGTGTTTTATTGCTGATTCCCAGTGATTTTGTTTGCTGAGTGGAGATTTGACATTATAATGACACTTTTAAAGACAGGTATGTTTTCAGGTACATAATCCACAGTGCTTAAGTAGGGCAGGCACATGTACTAGAATTTGGTTTAAATTGTCGATAGACTTGATATAAAAAATCCAGCAAAGCTCTCAAAAGAGTACCCTAGATGAATTTTAATTACTCATTGTTTCAGATTCATTAGTTTTTAAAGTCTGTCCTAATCTCTTGAGCTATCAAATAATTTTCAGTATTAAATACTTTCATGCCTATCGATGTCTGCCTTACACTGTTTTGGACACTGGTGATACAGCAGTGAATAAGTTAACAAAACATCTGCCCACCTGGAGCTTAGAATCTAACAGTAAATACATCAGGTGATGGAGAAAAAGGCCAGAGGTGATAAGTTAATGGCGGGGGTGGCAGTTTTTGCCATGTTGTGTAGACATAATGATCATAGCAAGCCTTTCCAATAGGATCAAATTCCAAAAGACCTCAAGAAAGTGACAGTTCCAGTTTTTTAGAGGAAAAGCAATTTAGGCAGAAGGAACAAGTGCAAAGACTGAGGTTCTCGGGTACTAAGGACATCAGTTAGGGAGCTGTAGCCATAGGATAGGCAAAAAGTGGTATAACTTAGGTGAAAGTGATAGCAGGGAAGGTTCAGAATCTATTCAGTATTGCTTCTCAGATTGACTGTAGGGTAGGAAGGAGGTAAGATGAGTTACAGATGGCTATAAGGTTTTGGCTTGAGCCATTTACTGAAGAAGGGAAAAATTTCAGGAGGAACAGACTTCAGTATGTCTTTTTATATTAAGTCTGTATCTGTTAGAAATAGATTCTGAAATATTTATGTATAAACTATATCATGTCTGAGGATTGCTTTAAAATATTCCAGAAGAGAGAAAAGGGGAGTAGTTGAAACATTGATGGAATGTTGACAGTTACGAAGCTGAGTTTCAGTATACTATTATACTTTTGAATGTTTGACATTTTGCACAGTACTGTTGTTTTGTTTTTATTATTATTATGTAAGGAAAAAAATAATTCCAAAATGTAACATGTGAAATTTGGAATGTGTGGTAATTTTCAACAAAAACATTGCTTTGTCATTTTAGTATTTAGTCAATAACTGAATTTCCAGTCTAAATTGTGTTGACATCAGTACAGTGTCAAGTGCCAAGTTTCATGCTAAGAATAGGGTAAGAGCTATGCCAGTTACTCATAAGCAATAAGAACAGTAGGAATGGAATTTAGCTTTCACATTTCTAAATAATTTCTATTCAAATCAAATTATACCTTAAGGAACAGGCCATTCTTTGGGTGGCCAACTGCCATATCTTTTTTCATTTTACTTAAAAATTTTTAGGTTAACAAATAAACATTCCCTGTTTTAAATACAAATGGGTTTCATCATTCTCTTCTCACTCATAAAATCTGTTTATATGCCTTACAACTTTGAAAGAATGTTGAGGTAAAAATGTATAATGAATAGATATATTCATTCCTTAACAGTCTGTTTGGGTGCTTTTGTTATTCTTAACTCCCTCAAAGTAATAGAATACAAAAGCATCAGGTACTTTGTCCTCCATAAATTGTTACTTTATTAGTGTCTTAAAAGCCATTTATTTTTAGTATCTGTCTTTTTGGTCCAGACTCCTTAGTTGAGCATTACATACCCCTTTCCAGCCTTGTTTTTTCTCTCACTCATATATAAACACTGTATTCCTATCAAATTATTTTTTAATTTCCAAAATACCTTGTACTTTTCTAACTCTAGACTTTTTGTTCATACAGTTAAACTCATCATGAATGTCCTCTACCCCCTCCCTCTTTGTGTAGTCTTTCCTTTCCTCAAGATAAAACTTAAAAGTCCATCTCAGACCACAAGAGCTTGATGTGAACTCCTGTGGCATTTTTCAATTCTGTATGATCATGTGGCATTTTTCTTCTAATAAACTGTTATGTAAGGTCCCTCGGAGCTATAAAATTCTGTTTCTCTATGGCTTTCCCATGTTTATTAAGTTTGTATATACTCTGTTTCTTATTCCCCTCTCACAGTATCTGACAGTGTTCTTTTAAATTTTTTATATCATTTCAACCAGGCAGGGTATCCATATGCAAAGTTTACTCTTTGAATCATTTAGCATGTTAAATAATTTTGTTCTTTTTATTAGTATTTTTTGTAACATTGTATCTGCTGAACTTGAAGTTGACTAATGCCAGTCTAAAATATTAAACTGTTTAATTCAATCTGTATTTATTGAGTACCTCCTAGGTGCTTGGCACTGAAGTACAAAGATGAATGAGACTTAGTTGCTGCCCTCAAAGACTTCATAGTCTAGCCCCATTTTGTCATAATTACTTTTTCTTTGTAGTAAATATCCATTTTTTGAAGTACTATTCTGTTACTTCATTTGATAAATGTTTCAAGTGGACACATTTTTACTTCAGAATTGATATTGAAGCAAAACTTTGCTCACCATCTTTAAAATAAGAACATACACTTTCCAAAACGAAATTTCAACTTTAATTACTTAGGAGTTTCATTTTAATTTTAACATTTCCTTTGAACCTAACTACTACATAGTTATACTATGGACTTCATGAATGCCAACTGTTTTCTGAGGGGGGAAAAAAGTCTTTAAAATTTAGTTGCAAGCTTGGCTTTCATCTCTGATTTAATTTAGCAAACAATGGTGTGTCTAACCTGGAGAGGTAAAGATGAATATGATGCTGCCCTCAGCTAACTCCTGTTAGATCCTATCTGGATGGAATTCCAACTTGGCCAAACATTGGTCCAAGCCCTTTTGAAATCCTGTTTCCTTTATGGAATTTAAACTGTAACAACTTCACCATGTCTCTCAAATTCTAATAAACAAAACATATCACTTTCAAAGTCCATACATTTTCTCATTATGTAAAAACTTTGCATATTTACTGTTACCCAAAACTTCATATCCTTTGGTGTTAATTGGTTTTTAATTTAGTAAACTACTAGATAGAAGATGGTTTGTTAACCTGATGTTAAAATAGTCATCTATGAGCTTAGAACAGTAGTTCTCAGTCTTAGCTGCACTTAAAGTTACCTGAGGAACCGTTACAGGCTATACCCCAGTCTAGTTAAAATAGAATCTTTGGGGTTGGATTTGGCATCATTGTTTTTGAAAACTCCCCAGGTAATTCCAAAGAGCAGCCAAAATTGAGAATAAGTTGAGAAGTATCTACTTTACAGTTTACTAACACATTATAATCAGAATTTGTGTTATACATTTTTCCCCCAAGAAGTTTAGATAACTTTTAAAATATTATCTCACCCAAAGAATTGATGATGAGAGTTCATAGTAAATAGATGTCTTTCATCACAAAGCCTTTTTATTTGTTGTCCTTTTCTCTTTGTGGTAAAGCATGGTATAGAATCCAGGCTCCATGTTTTACACTGTAGGCTATATGCCTATCCTGTAATAAAGAAAAGATTACAGTGCCTGGCATAATGTGGCTGACTCAAAGACAGTCCTTTCCTTAAAGCAGCGTTTAGAGAAAATATATAAAGAGAGGGGATTAAGTTTTCTGTTCTCATGTCATTTTACTGTATTACTAAGGAAATAATTATGAAAGAACTGTACATCAAATTATGTCGTGGAGAACATTGAATTTGGATTTCTGTGACATATTCTGACTTTCATTGTAGGTTGTTTTCACAAAGATTTTTATTAAAACTACTAAACATTAATTAAAATGCTTAAAATCAACTATAGTTTTTAACAGCTGTTAGGAGACTACAAACAGTAATGATTTTGGACTTAAATATGCTGAAAACTAAAAGTTTTAAGAGTAAAATTTTAAATTTTTGGTATTTAAGAGAAGGATTTTTAATTTTTTTTTAAAGAAAGAAAAGGTCTTTTGTCTTTCTCAGAAGCATACCATTATTATCATTTTATGTTTCTTAAGATCATAAAATCCTTGATGGCAAGAACCATGTCATGTGCTGCTTCTACATCTCACATATAATAGAAGAAAATATATACCCCATAAGTATTTTGATTAACAATTGAAACCTAAATTTAGTTGATATAACTCATCATATTCTATAATAGATGCTTTGTTAAAATGTATTAGAGAAAAATGTATGTATTAAATGGTACTGTATTGTTAACTTATAATATGTCATACCTTCGGATTAATGATGGAAAAAAAATCCTTAAACCCCCACAATAAAATCATGGGAGATACTATGTCTTTTACAGTTAGGTATTTAATAAAATTTAAATGTGTAATTTCAACTTAAATATATGATAACATTAGCAGTGTTTTTTTGTACCCCCAGCCTTTTTTGTTCATTCCAGATAGGATTAAAGTTACCCTTAATTTGATAGTTACTGAATACATGTAGGAAGCTGAGGTGGGCTATAAGATCCATCTGACCAGAGTGCTATGAACAAAGACACAGGGGCAAGGAAGAACTGAAATATATTTGTATAATGGTAATAGAAAATGTTAATTTCTTGAAATCAGCAAGTATTTACTGGAAGTCTTATAGTGTAATGAGACTATGATTGAATAAACATGTGAAATTGAAACATGACACTAATACCTTAGGCAAAATGTTCATCAATAAAGTTTTGATTCTTACCTACATATTATAAAGGGGGTTTTTTGGAGTGTTTGATATAAAATGCACAGCTTAGTCTATGGCATTTTCTAATTTATACTATGCCCTGATACTGTTAAAAATACAGAAGTTTAAAAAAAGTTCTTATAAATCATCTTATTGAGAAAAGAAAACGTTAAAAACAAAAGATAAAACAAGACCATATATAACATACTGCACAGAGTTAGGTAGAGTAAAAGAATAGCAACTGTTTTTACTCTCAGAAAATGCAAGTAAATATCAGACTTTATTACTGGTACTTAATACACTGCTCACGTGGGCTTTCCTACAGAACTGCTGTTTTCTAAACTGGTTTTTTATAATCAGACTTTATCTCACTCATTCTTAAGCATTCTTTATATTTTTGGGTTTTGTTTTTTGCCCTTCTGAACTAAAATACTAAAAACCTCCTTATAGTGTTTATGGGATCTTACATAAGTCAGTTTATTTTATTTCTTGCTCAGACTCCTAAAAAATGACATGTTGCAAATACTGAGCTTGGCACTGTTACACTTTCACACTCTGTCTTTTCACTAAAAAGCAAAGTATTTAATGAAAGATACTATAAGGTAGTATAATGAGAGTCATAGAGAAAATAATTAAATAATTAAGCAAACGGGCCTTCTCCTGACCTGAAGTTTTCCAATAATTAACTTTCTAGTTAACTTTCTGAAATATTGGAGAAAACTTGCCCTGAAACCTAACTTGTGTTAGATAAACTTACTGATAAACTACTGTTTATAAGTTGCTATTTATAAACATTTTTAAGTAATTTCTAGCCCATACCTCTAATTCCAATGTTTCTAAAACATCTTAAAGTTGTTTTTTTAATTTTTTTATTAACATGTATTATTTGTTTCAGGCGTACAGGTCTGTGATTCATCAGTCTTATACCAATTCACAGCGCTCACCGTAGTACATACCCTCCCCAGTGTCCATCACCCAGCCACTGTTAGATAAAGTTTAACATGATTTTATGTCCTGAAGAAAATAGGCCTGTAAGTTTATATTGTTTAGATAATAGTTTTCATTTAGCTCTCCTGTAACAGCAGCCATGTCTTCTAGTTCTTAGCGGAGTTCCTTGCACAAAAACTGACCTACCAAATACGGATTTTTAAATTATGAGTCTGTGGATTATTGTTTTAATCTGTTCTTGGTTGTTAAATATAAGGACTTCTATAAAAAATTAACATGTATAAAAGTGGTGCTAATGAATCTTCTAGAAATGAAACTGGAAGATAAATCATCAGAGGACTCTCTACCCTTCCCTTAGAATCCCTCATTTCTTATCATTCGCTCTCAGGTCAGTTGTTACCTGCTCAGAGAAGCTGTTTCTCTAACCACGCGCATCTCACACTCAAACTCCTCTTCCCCCCCTTCCAGGCCCAGGTTGCACATCGCTGTCCCCTTGAAGCCTTCCCTGATTCTCCTGTTTTCCCCTCTCCCTGCAGATTAAATTCTTCCTTCCTCTGTACTCAAATTCATTAATTCATTCAGTTAAATGTTCAGTCACTCAAGAAATAATAGGACCCCTATTCAGTCCTCTGTCCACTGTCTTTTTATCTTTATTATCCTTATTATCAAATTACTCTTTGTTGTCTGCCCCATTAAAATGGGAGCTTCCTAAGAGCAGAAACCTGTTTTTTCTGGCTGCTGAAACCCTTGTGCTTAGGATAGTGCCTGGCACATATGAAGGTGCTTAATAAATATTTGTTCAAGGAGTGAATCAAATAAACAAATACTCTTCATATAAGTAGAGCTCAGATAAACAAACAAATATACTTTCTTATTAAGGTGCAAAGTTAAGAATTTTTCTCTACTGGTAGATCATCCTGTATAGGTGATGTTCACCTGGGTATATTCCCCCTTCTCTTTCCCTTCTGTTGGTTGCTTTACCTAAGAGAGAATCTAGTTAACCATTAGAGGTAGACTTTGAACATGTGAAATTCTAACCTATCCTTCTGTAGAGATCTATAGCCTCAAATCTTCAGGGATCTGTAGAGAATACCACAGTTCTCTCTTAAAAGTGAAATTGCAGTAGTTACCCAACTGACCTTGGCATCAGGGTTTTGATCTTTTGCCCAATGCATCTCCTATTCCCATCCTCAGTTACAGTACACTGCAAGACTGTGGGCTTAGGCAATAGCTTTGGAAGTGCTATTCCCCATTCCACCCACTGGGTGAGGGCTTGGCTACAGGCCAGTCTCAAAAAGACCTAAGGCCTTACAAAAGCTATTGAAGCATTTATTTCTAGCCCCTGAACAACACCTTCAATGAGGGGTTGTAACCAGACTCTAAGAATAACATTCTAGAGGACTTTTTAGCTAAAATTGTTAGCTGATAATCAACAGAAAGTATTAGACCAATAAGAAGGATGCTAAAAGAAACAGATAATAAAACTCAGAAAAATGGAGCAGCAGAAGATATTTTAAAGAAATGAAAGGGAAGAAAAAAGCAAGGTAAACGTTATATTCTGTTAGCCAGAAATGGGTCATGACTAATGAGTATAGAATTAGTGCTAGTGATATGCCTCTGTTATGATGGGAAAAAGCCACATATTCTAGAGGAAAAATATACATGATAAACAGCCTGAGTCATCACTTCTAGTATTTAAAAGTCTTCAAAAGTCTCCATAAAATCTACATGGAAATCTTTTTACCTCTTTGTTCTTGTATGGGCAATGCTGCCTTTCCTGAAAAACCAACACACTTAAGGTCATAAAAATTGTTACACTGAGTATATTTAACTACATATTATGATCTTTAAAAAATGCTCCTCCATAGTAGGAATAGTATATGTTCCAAAAGTTGGTCTGTAAATCAATTGTGGAACATATCCTGAAGAAACAAATGACGGTTTCCCAGAACATCCCATAAAAGCCTATCTAACTAGGTGTGATTAAAGTGCCGTTAATACAAAGCCACATTAAACATAAGCGGCCCTTTTTTAAATTCAAAATAATAATTACCAGGCACTGAACAAAGTGATTTACATACATACTCTTAATTAATTCTCAAAGCACTGTATGTTATGTATCGTCTCCCTTTAATGATAGAAGATACCTAAGAAAAAAATATTCAGAAGCCTGTTCAGGTCACAGAATTAAGCAGTACAGTAAGGATTTGAATTCAGCACCAACTGACTCAAAGTTCTTACTCCTTACCACTATACTATCCTACCTTTAGATGTAAGAAATATTTATATACTTTATATACCAGGCAGTATATAGATTCTCTGCAGAGTTCACTCCATCTTAGCAGAACTAAGGATATAACCTTAAGAGAAGGTCAGCTTGGGGCACCTGGGTGGCTCAGTCGGTTAAGCGACTGCCTTCAGCTCAGGTCATGATCCTGGAGTCTCAGGATCGAGTCCCATGTCGGCCTTCCTGCTCAGCAGGGAGTCTGCTTCTCCCTCTGACCCTTCCCCCTCTCATGTGCGCGCTCTCTCTCTCTCTCTCTCATTCTCCCTCTCTCAAATAAATAAAATCTTTAAAAAAAGAGAGAAGGTCAGCATAAGTGCCACAAAAGAGGTATGGATAAATTGCCATAGGGGCAAAAACATTCAAGGCAATGGTTCACAATTATTTGTATGTTCGGGATTGTCTGAGTTTGAGTTTTTTAATTATTGATATAGGTTCCTAAAATGTATTTGAGGTATATTTAATTTTTTTTATAATTAATAACAGTTCACAGAAGAAAAGCTTGGCCAGGCGGAGAAGACAGAACTGGATGCTCACTTAGAGAACCTTCTTAGCAAAGCTGAATGTACCAAAATATGGACAGAAAAAATAATGAAACAAACTGAAGTGTTATTGCAGCCAAATCCAAGTAAGAAACTTTTTACCTTTGTCTACCTTATCGACTAATCTGATTAAAAGATACCATTAGTAGTGTTTTTTTGATGTAAAAAAAAAAGGTTTTGATGGCTACTGGAAAAGTTTTTGGTTTGTGGCTTTCAGTTGTATGGGTTTTGTGTGTGTGTGTGCGCGCGCGCTTTTGGTGAAGAAGAGGGTGATAAACACTTCTTTGTGTACCCTCTAACAAATTGACTAATTGTGTTTTCCATGCCTTTGTAGAATCCTTTTGAAAATTTCAGGGAATGAATTTTGTTTTTGAGAGAGAGAAAGAGAACATAGGAGTGCCCCCTCCCCCCGACTCCTTGAGGGTGAGGGAGAGAGAGAATCCTAAGTTCAGGTGGAACCCAACGTGGGGCTCGATCCCACAAAACTGAGATCATGACCTGAGCCAAAGTCAAGAGTCAGCACGTAATGGGCTGAGCCAGCCAGGCGCCCCAGGAGTAGCTTTTAATTTTAAGAGTTAGGAAGGGCTGTGAAAATAAATTAATCTTCCTTTTCATATGGAGGAGAATTGTCCCCAAATAATTAAGGGAAAATTCTATGGAAACTTTACATAGTTACCAATTATTTATGTTTATGTTGTTTGATATTTTTACATAAATTATTCCATTTGATTTTTAGACAACTGTAAGGTTTTTCAGATCACCCATCTCAGTAATTTATCAAATAAGGTGCACAATTGTTTATTAATTGCAAATCACAAGTTAACATTTTATACAGTGTAGAATAGCTAATGAGAAGTGGAAATTGAACTAGAATCTGGTGCATCAACACCCCGTCTTTTCACCCTGAGCTTTACATATCAAAACTGAAGAACAAAGGCAGCAGCAAATGCTTTCCTTCCCATTTTCCCCAGTGTTGTGACCATGTTGTGAAATGCCATAAGCTCACTTTTAGATACTAAAGTTCCAAGCTTTAAATTTTGTTGCTATTCTGTGAACCTGAAGCACTATACAAAACATTAGTGATTGTGTACCACTTTTACACTTTGAGTGAGGCCTGTTGTCTTTGGGCACCATGTGGTATTTCTTACTCATTTAAGACTACTTCAATTATATACCAGGGCACCTTAAAAAAGTAGTAGACATTTTTCCTTATGATCCTTGTTCTATCCAGAGTTCTTCACATAAGTAGTCTGTTCTACATGTTTTTCTGAATGGCAAACTCATACACAACTGATAAACAGGAATTTCATTAGTATAAAGTTACAATGGCTCATATAATACAATTTTAATTAGTGTTTTAAGTCTAAAGTAGTAAACAAAATTGGATTTTTTTGTTTGTGCTCTGATTATAAAGTTACATAGATTATGAGTGGCCCCGCCCAAACCTCTTCTTCCTGTAAGCCCTGTAATTTTTACGGTATGATTTTCCAGAACCTAGGGTTTTTCAAAAATATATATTGCATTATAGCAGTATTGCCCATATATTCTTTTAAGATTTTATTACGGTCCATTGCTGCCCTATTGAAATGAACATTTACTTAAAGTATGCCAAATGTTTTATTAACTGAACAAAGTCAACATAGGATTCAACTTTAAACTTTTGACCAAATAGGTAGAAATGCACCAAAGCTAAGAATCACTCTCATAGTCAGAAAATGAAATTCTGAAATGTAATTAATATCTTTTAAATGGTTATGTTTTGAACTGACTCATTTTGGTTTGAACTAATTTAAAGGTTTTAAAAGTCCTGCTTAAAAACTTCTGATGCTGCTCCAGAGTCTACCACATAAACGAGTATTATTCCAGTAGCCTATTTTATGTATTATAATTAATGCTTATGCTGACTCCTCAAGTGTTTCTGTTACTGGTGCAGTTCGCTTTTTAAGTTTCCAGTGCACTGTGTAAAACTTCCACTTGTAGAGTAATTATCTGAGATGCTTAGAAGGAACCTTTTTTTTTTAGCTTCTCTTTAGACTATACATTTGATTTATAGTTAATCATTATTCCTGGAAACTGATCTTTTTCTCATTTGTCTCTCACATACCTATTAGGCAGCTGTGTAAGTGTGAATATTTTGTATATTGCACTAACCAAGCATTTATTCAGATTTTACTGATTATTTTTTCCTTTCCATGCATACT
Organism: Eumetopias jubatus; assembly: GCF_037043125.1. NCBI lineage: Eukaryota > Metazoa > Chordata > Mammalia > Carnivora > Otariidae > Eumetopias > Eumetopias jubatus. The sequence continues at coordinate 34,781,041 of NW_028274810.1, read as the reverse complement.
AGCATTCTACTGTTTCTTTTAACCTGTCTCATATTTTAACGAAATCTTTTGAGTGAATACATGCTGAGAGATATCTATATATCTTGTATTTTAAACAAAATTAAATAAAATTAAGCCAAGACATCATATTGCTGATCTCTGTCTGTGACTGGTCCAAACCAAGGTGGTTCTATTCCTTAATTTCCATGCCTATATTTAGACTCTAGGAAGGCGAGAGACCATGTGAGCACGCAAAAGTATGATAAAGGGGGGCGCCTGAGTGGCTCAGTCGTTAAGCATCTGCCTTCAGCTCAGGTCATGATTCCAGGGTCCTGGGATCAAGCCCCGCATCGGGCTTCCTGATCTGTGGGAAGCCTGCTTCTCCCTCTCCCACTCCCCCTGCTTGTGTTCCCTCTCTCACTGTGTCTCTCTGTCAAATAAATAAAATCTTAAAAAAAAAAAAAAGTATGATAAAGGTATTAAAAGTATGTGACTCTTTGGTTCTAATAGGTACTTTATATCCATTTTTTCATAGCTGGAAATCCCTGGTTTTGAAATTGAAATGAACATATATTCAAGGTTAAGAATCAGACTTATGAATGGGGCAAAGGCAATGTCATTATATATTAAGTGAATACCAGTGCTTTTAGAATCTCAGAATAATCATCATATGATAGTTTCACTTTAAGTAAATATTTTTGTGCCAAAATATTTTATCAGATTTCTAAAGTATAAGTTTCATAGAGCTATATAATAATGTAACATAAAATTTAATAATTATGTATTAAGATATGTACTTAAAAGCAATGCTAGGGCGCCTGGGTGGCTCAGTTGGTTAAGCAACTGCTTTCGGCTCAGGTCATGATCCTGGAGTCCTGGGGTCCAGTCCCGCATCGGGCTCCCTGCTCGGCGGGGAGTCTGCTTCTCCCTCTGACCCTCTTCCCTCTCGTGCTCTCTATCTCTCATTCTCTCTCTCTCAAATAAATAAATAAAATCTTAAAAAAAAAAAAAGCAATGCTAACTTCATCTTATTTTACAGGATGATAAATGGGTAGTAGGGGAAAAAAACAATTTTTTAAATAGTTTTGCTTTTTTGAAATCATTGATAATTTTAAACCTTTCTCCTAGATGCCAGGATAGAAGAATTTGTTTATGAGAAACTGGATAGAAAAGCTCCAAGTCGTATAAACAACCCAGAACTTTTGGGACAATATATGATTGATGCAGGGACTGAGTTTGGCCCAGGAACAGCTTATGGTAAGCAAAACGCAAAAAGATCTGCTAAAAACCAGCTTTACTTTTAGATTTTTACTACTTAGAGACATCATTAACATCTACCTAATATTAGTAGAATCAATTTTAACTTCAAATTTTTTATGTTTAAGTTTTGGATAAAGTAAGAAATAGAGATGACCAGTAAATATGAACAGTTCAACTTAATATATTTATATATTCTGAGAATTCACATTTATCATTGTAGATCTAAAAGTTAAGTGAATTCACTTGTACTCCCATTGAATCTTGCAACCTCTGTTATAGTACTTCTTTTGATATATTGCAATTTTTGTTTACATGTCTCCCCTAGATGATTTTTTTTAAGCTTTTTTGAGGGCTTATTTATTTTTGTAATAAAATGCCTGGCACATAGTGTTTGAACACACCACTAATGCTTTCATCACACAATAATGTCAGTACCACAAAAATGTTAACAGTGGTTATCTTTGGATTACATTTCATTCTATTTTCCTCAGATCAAATTTTCTATAATCATGTTTTATAGTTATGCCAGCTTTTTTAGTTGCTATACTCACTTTTTCAGTGTATAATTCTGAAGCTCATTATCCCTCAAATCTAATTTTCTCAGAATATAAGACTATTTCAGATTTCTATAGCTTCTTTTCCTATTGTTCATGGCAAATAATTCTCTTTATTAAGACTTCTGCAGGTTGGTCCTTATGTGACTATGAAATGTAGGTAAATTAAATGATTTTCTGTGTATAGTACTGATTTATAAAATAGTTCATAAATTCTGGAACAAAACGAACTTAAAGTTTTGTTGTTGTTTTTTAAGATTTTATTAATTTATTTTACAGAGACACAGCAAGAGAGGGAACACAAGCAGGGGGAGTGGGAGAGGGAGAAGCAGGCTTCCCACCGAGCAGGGAGCCTAATGCGGGGCTCGATCCCAGGATCCTGGGATCATGACCTGAACCGAAGGCAGATGCTTAACGCCTGAGCCACCCAGGCACCCCTGAACTTAAAGTTTTAATAGTCACCTTTATGTCAGAAGGAAATAACCTAAATACTGTATAATGAATAGCATTAATCCATTGACTGTTAGATGTACAACTGAAACTTTTACGTTGTGGTCTTCAAAAGGTACTTCTTTGAGAAGTCTGAAAATGATTAAAATTTCTGTAGTTTTATTTCTAAATTTTAACTATTAATTTTAGAAAAATTTTACACATTAAACAGATTTTTTGTGCCTGCTTGTGCCAGAAGCAGTTAGATGCTGGAGGTAATAAAGGTACATGAAGGACACCTAGCCCTTTCCTTCACCAAGCTGAAGGCCTAGTGGGGCACGAACATTCAAAAGCCTTCTAAATTTTTTCCTTTCTTAATATGCTTAATCTGCTTTCACCTGTAGTAACTCTATTGACTGTACCTTGATTTTTGGAATTGGGCTTTGTGAATCTATTTAATTATAATTGATAATAACTAACAGTTGAGTATTTCAGGCATTGGGCTAAACACTACACAATATGTATTATTTCCATAAGTCTTCACTTACGGTCTACTTATAATATAAATTCTATTATCTCCATTTTGAAGACAAGGAAACTGAGTCTTAGAGAGATTTATATAATTCACCTATGATCATATAGCTAGTAACTCAAAGAGAGATCTGTATCCAGACATGGAGCTCTTAACGACTATGTTATATTATCTTCCTTGCCAGTCAAATCTAGTCTCATCCTAACATGAGGATTTAAGATCCACAGAATTGAAGCTTCTTAGAGGTAGAACTCGAAGTAGAACCTTTCTTTTTGCTCTATTTTCCACTGAGCTTGTCCTATTTAAACATTAAGGTATATGTGTTGCAAAACATGGATTTTTCTTTAACTTAAGATACAAATATACAATATTATTTAAAGATACTTGAGGCCCATGCATAATATAGAAATAGTAGACAAATTTTGTCTTGATCTACTTATGAAAATATTTTAAGCATTATGCTTTTCTAAACATACCTCCACTGTTTGAGCTGTGATCATAAATTTTAGTGTATTTATCCTCTTTTGTTGCATTGGTTGAATTGGTACAATTAACTGTGATACGATAAGGACTTCTTGAACCTCTGTCATTTTCATTTAGATATTTATAATCTTAAATTTACTTTTAAAATTAAACTGACAGCTAATTCTCTTTGATTTTTTAAGTAAGCAAGTGACAACTAACTTTAAAGCAGATCAGATTGCTGATTTTATTTTCTGACATTACCAGAAAATGGTAAAAAAAAAAAACACTTTTTTCCTTTGCAGGTAATGCCCTTATTAAATGTGGAGAAACACAAAAACGAATTGGAACAGCAGACAGAGAGCTGATTCAAACATCAGCTTTAAATTTTCTCACTCCTTTAAGAAACTTTATAGAAGGAGATTACAAAACAATTGCTGTGAGTTGGAAAATGTTCCCTTTTTTTTAGTAAAATAATTTATATAATTACACTTTTTAATTAATAATTTGCCCTCTTACTGACTGTGTAGATGTAGCAGATTAGAAAATTTAAATAATCTAGCTAGGTACATATTCAGCAGAACACAGAGCTACCAAAATAAAGAACTATTGAAGATATATACTCCATTTTTGTATCCCTGCAGTGTGATCGAGATTACATCAATTGTTGTTCATTACCAGCACTAAAATTTGTAGAGAAATTCCTTGAATGATTATAAAAATATGGCACAAAATACCTCCATAGTATAGCCGTGTTAGCTATTCATTTAAACTGGGAGCCAAAAACCTACTTACTGTATTTCTGGCTGTTCAACTTTCTGTTGTTTGCATCCCTAGAAGTCTTGTTATCTTCTCCTCACACAGCTGTATTTTATTGCTGAAGAAATAAATGTAACTTTCCCAAGCCTAATATTATTTTTTAGTTGTTTTTTTTTTTTTTTAAGCAATGGAGAGAAGATCTAGGTGGATTTTTTTTGCCTAAGATTTTTGCAAGATTGTTCTTTATTGTAAATACTGCTTTAAACTTTAATTTGCAGATTTCTTATTATAAAATATTCTAGAAACTCAGTATGTGTACAATGAATTTGTCTCTGGGTAAAAAGTATTTTGCCTGAGACAAAGGAAAAACCACCAAGTTGAAATACAATTTAAAAAATATTAGATTGTCAGTAGGATGAAATGTGACATATGAAATCTGAGAATTAATAAAGCAAGCAGTGAATTTTTATAAACTTACCTATTATGGTGAAGTTCCCATGAGGAATTCTGAGATACCATACTAATGTTTATTCATTATTCTATAAATTTGAAATTTCCTTTTGGAGTAATAGAGTTGCTTTCAGTGCTCTGGCACATTAAGTGAGCCTGCCCAGTCCTTGAGGTAGATCACTTGGGGTGTCAAGGAACTTTGACCTAGGCCCATACCTCCTTTACCATGGCACTTCCTAGATAATCTGTTTGAAACAGTTTATCAACCTGGGCATTACTGACATTTTAGGTAGAATAGTTCTTTGTTGTAGAAGCTGTACTGCATTGTAGGATATTTAGCAGCATCCTGGTTTCTACCTAGTAACATCTCCCCACCCCCCAGTTGTGACAGCCAAGATGATAGAGCAAAACATTCCCTAGACAGCAAAACTGCAAAATATTAAAATATGCATTTCTTTGTTTCTGACATCACCTGCCATCTTTCCCAGATTTCCCCAGCATCTAGAATATCTCCATTATTTTAAAATTGAAAACCGTAAGAAAAAGGAGTCAAGTGTTCCTTCATAGCCAATTTTTAATCATTGATCTTTGTTTATCAGATGATTCATGTATTTAATGGAGAATGATACTTTAAATGTGTATGCTCTTACTGGATTTTAGCATCATTAGCCTTTATTTTTTTTCTTTTCTATTTTTATAGAAAGAAAGGAAACTATTACAAAATAAAAGGCTGGATTTGGATGCTGCAAAAACCAGACTAAAAAAGGCAAAAGCTGCAGAAACTAGAGCTTCAGTAAGTAGTGTTTTTTTTTTTCATAGAAAAAATCTTAGGTTGATAAATTTAAAATTTGTAAAATATTTTACTCCTATACCATGCAAGCTACAGTCTATTACTTAGAGTAGAATATGACTTTAGGGTATTGTTTTTGTGTTTAAACAAACTTATCAGAACTTAATGCATCCAAATCAGTGCAAAGTAGTCATATCAACAGGCAGTATTATTTCAGTGATACACCTGTTGCTAAAAAATAAAAATTATAAGAGCTTCTAAAGCTGTCATGTTCTTTAAATATCCTCAGTGATGATGGCAAATATCCTTTTGGAGATAGGTTTATTATATTTGAAATAGAAAAACAGATAGTAATTAAGATGAGAATGAGTCAAGTTTGAGATTGCTGATGTGTGACCTAAAAATTAAAAATGACGCCTTTTCCACATGTTAGTCAAACTGACTAAAGGCGTCACCAAGAATAATTCCAAAACCATTCAAACAGTTGCAGCATGGACGCCCAGGTGACTATTTTGAAGGGGAGGAAGCCCATTTGGATACATAAGTTCTGGTATATTTTTCATAAAAACCTCAGAATAGTCTTCATTTTAAATGGAGTTGGTTAAATATTAAATATAGTAATTTAATGATTCATACACATGTATTTATAAGTTTCTTAAAAGGTTTTATTTATAAGCTTATTTAATCTATTATTTATACTTTTTATATTTCCATTCCAAAGATGGAAGAGATTACTCAGTATAATATAAACAAGTCTGAATTTATTAGAGGAGGCTAACAGGTTAATTCTTAATTTATACTAAGGGATATGTTTTGTCAAGAAGCATGACATTCACCCTGCCTTCTGTTCCCAACTCACTACCACTGTCATCCTCAAGAATCATTGCCTTAAGGAACATAGGCCACAGTGCTGGTGGAAGACAACTGTGGCTCCCTTGTTTGGGGAAAGAAGAGGTTGAGACTTGTTTTATAGTGAAATTTAAAACTGGTAAAATTGGTATTAAACAGTGATGTCTTGTGAAAGTACCCGGACGCTTTATATGAGCAGAATAAATTTTTTCTAGAAATACTTTCTTCTAAACAGTTCCCCTTTTGGAGAGTCTGTATTAGTTACTGCTGGAGAAGAGCTTGCTTTGACAAGACATTAAATCCAAATTCTCTGGCTATTTCACCTCAGGATTTATCATGATGTCATCATCAAGAACATCCTAACTTCCCAAAACAGGCTTTTCACAGAATCAGAACTTCAAAATGAACACTGTAGGTGACAAGAGATTCTAAATTAGGATTAGTTTCTAGTTGCTAATAATAGATTTACGTGGTAAAATATAAATTGATTTTTTTTTTAAGATTTTATTTTATTTATTTGACAGAAAGAGACACAGCAAGAGAGGGAACACAAGCAGGGGGAGTGGGAGAGGGAAAAGCAGACTCCCTGCTGAGCAGGGAGCCCGATGCAGGGCTCAATCCCAGGAGCCTGGGATCATGACCTGAGCTGAAGGCAGACACTTAACAACTGAGCCGCCCAGGCGCCCCTGAATTGATTTTTAAGATACTAATTTCATAATCAGGAAAAAAAAATGTTAAGATAAATAAGGATCATTTGGAAATAAGTCAAAATCTCTTCATTCAAAATGCCTATATGCACCCAATAATGATTGTGGAATGAGAATACTGTCATCAAGTGTCAGTACAAAACTTTCTTTCACAAGCACTATTACAGAATAATGATAATCTTTTTTACCTGGAAAAGTTCCAGAAAACTTAAGAGATTTAACACCATATAAGGTCCTTTGGTTATTCTAAATTATTTTACCATTGCTATTAAAATGTGTAAGAACTAAATATAATAGTAGACAAATTTTGAAAGATGTTTCCTTTTGATAATATCCAGAAAAGATCTTGACAGTTTTTCTGTGCTGAGTATTGTTGAGGACAGATTTTCTCCATGAGAATTTACATTTAGAATAAAAATGAAAAATTACAGAAATGATTTTATTGAACAATTTCATTTATACACAGCTTTTCTAGAATTTATATATTGCATAAAACGAAGTTAACTATAGCCAAATATTTAAAATATTAGTTTAGGTAGAAATTCACATTCCCTGATTGTAGTTGTGCTCTTTTCCCCTAGATAACCAACCCGTTTTTCTTCAAACTTTATAGCAGTAAGTCTGAAATACTTTAGAAGGGAGAAGTCCTCTTAGTTTATTATTCCATAAAGCCTTAAGGCATGCCTATTATTCTGTGATCTTTGGTGGGTTTGTTTTTTTTTTTCCTGTATTTCTTTTCTGTTTTACTTGAAGAATACAGAAAAATAGAAACCACTAGGAGTTTGCGTTTGCTTTTTTTTCTTGACACATTTCCTCGTTCCTAGTTTACTCTAATCCCAGAATTTCTTTGAATTCACTTTATAAATTTCCATGGATTGTTTTGTGAGTAGTTATTTCTCTACAAGTAAGGTTTGGGACCTCTGCATATCAGCACTTTTTTTTTTTTTTTTTGGTAATTCATTTACTTGTTGTTACCTCTTTTTAAAGTCTATATTTATTGAATGCTTATTTTGTACAAGGTGCTTTGCTGAGGAATTCAGAGATAAATAATGCAAAATCTCTACTGCCCTCAGTTCACAATCTAGTATACTAGATTGAACTTTTTGATGACTTAGCCAAGTCAGTAAAATATTTATGCCTGTATCCAATATTGCTACTTTATTATCTTGTATTTTATTAGTTAGGTTGAAAAGTGGTAAAGCAACATCAAAGGCATTTCACAAAAATACACCAGTTGAACAGAAAGAAAACCTACTTGAATGTTTCACAATGAACAAAAACACAATTTTGAAAATAGTATAAAACTTGTCAAAGAAGCAAAGACAAATAAAATTTCTGCATTTAAATTAACCCAGCTTTAGTCTTACATAAATTTTTTTTTAATTATTTCAGACTTCTGTTAATGGGAAGAAAAAAATCATCTAGTTTCAAAACTCTCTAATATTTAGAGGTTTGGACCTCAGTTTTGGGTATACAAATGTGGAAAATACATCTTCAATAACACAGTATTGTGAATGTCCCTCTGCCCACTTAAGCATTTCCACATATGTCTAAATCTTTAATCTGTAAACTGAGCGCTATCATATAACTTAACCTTAATGTACACATACGAGAATTTAAAGCTTATTAAAAATACAAGGATTGGGCGCCTGGGTGGCTCAGTTGGTTAAGCAACTGCTTTCGGCTCAGGTCATGATCCTGGAGTCCCGGGATCAAGTCCCGCATCAGGCTCCCTGCTCGGTGGGGAGTCTGCTTCTCCCTCTGCCCCTCCCCTTCTCATGTGCTCTCTCTCATTCTCTCTCTCAAATAAATAAATAAATAAATCTTTAAAAAAAATAAAAAATAAAAATAAAAATGTAAGGATTGACACACCTTTCATACTTCTTCAGGGTATGCCAAGACCTGGCTGAGGATGACTGAGAGAGAACATGGTTGAAGGCATCATACATTCATAAAATAGAAATGATCTTTGAATAGGAAAGTTGTGGGTAGGCAGAAGGGCTTTCATAGGTGAAAATTTAATAAAAATTGTAGGTAACTGGCAGTTTTTAAAGTGATGTTTTTCCTAAATGATTCTAATTTAAAATCAAGCATCAACCATGTTTTTTGTCTTTTAAAAATCTGAATGAATCTTTTGGAAAAGTTGAATAGGCACCACTATGTGAAATTCTATAGAACAACATAGATTTCTTTTTAAGTAGAAAACCATTTTATCAGCTCTCTTAATACTTGTTTGTGTGTCCTTTATTGTGAAGAAGTAACTTGTTTCACTGTGTTCATTGGTATAATGTGTTCTTTGTCTCTTACCTATGCATTTAAGCAACTAAACTCAGCTCGCCTTGAAGGAGATAACAATATGGTAAATTTCTCTTACATGCTCAACTTCCTGCATGTAAAATGGCTGAAGGTTTGTTGGCCTACTGTGTTTTCTACATCTTGAGTAAAGTGCCTTCTCTTGCTATTATCTGCTGTAAAAGTCAAAAGTAGTCAAAGCGTTGAATTCATTAGTCCAACAAAAAATACAGGGAATACTAGCTGAAGTAATATTGGAACTTGAAGAATAGAAATTTTGTGTTCTAATTGCCAAATATATTAGCTATGCCAAATTCATATTTTAGAATATGAATTTATATATAAATATATGGTGCCTTTTATACCTAGTAAAAGACATTAATTTAACTGGCACTTTGTATTTTCACTTTTGGCAAAAAAAATTAACAAAATTTACTTAGAGAAAAGTGTAAAGTTTACAAGCTTACTTTGTTTTTCAGTATCTTTTGATGTTTACCTTAATTTTCACCCAAACTCAACATAGAATTAATTTCTTACACAGTTTCATGCCAAGACACACTCACCCCCCATATTTCTGTAGTAGCCAGGCCCTTTCCCTATCCAGTACTAATTTACTTCAGAAAGTTACAGAATAGTGATAGCTTTGGGCAAGAATCAGAAATGAAAATTGTTCTGTAGTACCCAATATATATGTTGAGCTTGATTTGAGGACTTGAGTTTTGAGATGTTAGCAATTTTTAATTTTTAACAAAATAGAAATTCATAAAATCTGAATATAGCCCAAAAACTCATAAACATTAGCCAATCAAAATTTATAGATGTAGTGTTTGGCATCATATTCCTAGATACATTACTTCCATAGAAGTAGTATGGAATCTTCAGTACAGTTAATAAATTCACAGGTAATGACTGCCTTTATTCCATTAGCATTGAGCTAAAAGGGGGGGGGAATTCATGTAATGGGAAAGTTTATGAACGGAGTATTTAAAATGCATTTTTGTTGTTCTAAACTACTATAATGATTGAAGCCCTGGCTAAATTAGGGCTTTCCTTAGATAGCAAGAGAATGCATTCATTTATTTCCATTGTCCTATCTGTAGGTGAATGAAAATGTGTGAGACTATTTCAGTCATTGGTAACTTCGCATATAAATCATAGGTTTTAATTTAGTTAAGAATATCCTAAACAATTAGCAAGACTTTGTTTCACTTATTAGGCATCTGTTTTGCTACTGATGTCATCTACTTACAATAAGATGTGTTTAACTCTGGTCATTTTAAATTCATTACATCTCAAGTTTATTGTGCCCCACCGGTGGCTGTATCAATATCTATTTATCCTTGCTTTATTTTAGTTTCCTAAAATTCTAGAATTTTAGACCTAAATGAGAAATTAGGAATTGTTTAGTCCAAACCTTTCATTTTACAGATGAGAGAACTACAACTTACTCCCAGTTTTAGAAAACTATTACTTAGTAACTTATAAAATTAGTATAAGATTCAAAAATTAATAGTATTGATCCATATGAAGGCATACTTTCATAGTATATTAAGCTGTACTTATTTAGTTACAACTGTTAATGTGATTCTGGAAAAGGAGAGTATACCCTTTGAATTAAAATAATTACATTTTTCTATACTAAGTTGTAGAAAATGTTAAATTCCAACTTTCTTTCATGCTCTATATTTTTCTCTAATTTTTAATGCTGGCTAGATTTGGGCAGAGGAAGTGACAAAAGTAAGTAAATTATTAAACTACAGAATTATGAAACAATTTGTTATTCACTAAATATTTATTGGACAGCAGCCATAGTCTTTGTTACTATATCTTATAAAATATGAAAATTATCATAGAAAACTCAGATCTGTTTGGCTAGAAGTAGCTCCATAACGCAGTGCAACAATGTTACAGAGATGTGCTTTGCACACATTCTGATACAATGTTATATTAAGTAGTAATCTTGCCAGAAGACAGTTTAAATACTTGGTTTACTTACATGACAGTTATGTAAACTACAGTTTACACCATGTCTTGTATATTCAGTAATTGAATATATCATATGTCACACAAATGAATTTTGTAGATAGCTGAAGCTTGTTCTCTCCAGTAACCAGAGTTAAGTCTTCTGTCACTTTAGTTGAAACTATTTGTAAAATAGTATTTTACTGCTCCATTAAATACAGGATAACATATATTTAATTTTACTTACAGTTAGGATATGAATGTACATTATTGTACTGTGTAACAGTTAGATCCGTTGTTTGTTTTTCAAGTATGTTGTCTACTCCCTCAGTGTCAGACTGTCACTTTTAAAAGCTGTCCATATGGGGGCGCCTGGGTGGCTCAGTCGTTAAGCGTCTGCCTTCGGCTCAGGTCATGATCCCAGGATCCTGGGATCGAGCCCCACATCGGGCTTCCTACTCAGCTGGAAGCCTGCCTCTCCTTCTCCCACTCCCCCTGCTTGTGTTCCTGCTCTTGCTATCTCTCTGTGAAATAAATAAAATCTTTTTAAAAATAAATAAATAAATAAAAGCTGTCCATATGACTGCTACTAGTAGTCCCTCTTTCCATGTTACCATTCCTAATCTTTTCTAGGATGGGAAATAAAATATTCAAGCAAGAATTTAAGGAATAAATTATGACTTTATTGTAGATTTGTTTCACTATTTGAGGTCTTCAGAAGCATTTTTTATTTACTCCTCATGTTCAGGCCTACCAAAATTTGACCTCCAGATGAGGAGGACAGTGCTGAAGATTGAGGGCAGGTGGTAATTGTGGCCCCTGACTTTTTTTTCTTTTTTTTTTTTTAAAGATTTTATTTATTTATTTGACAGAGACACAGCGAGAGAGGGAACACAAGCAGGGGGAGTGGGGGAGGGAGAAGCAGGCCTCCCGGCAAGCAGGTAGCCCAATGTGGGGCTCGATCCCAGGACCCCGGGACCATGACCTGAGCCAAAGGCAGACGCTTAACGACTGAGCCACCCAGGCACCACCCCTTTTTTTTTTCAAACGTTAACTTTTTATTTTCTGACTTTGTAGGATTGCTGCCTATACAGTCTGTTCCATGTATAAGTTATGAGGGCTTTGATTCTTTGAATTGGAAATCCAGTGTGAAATTGTTGACGCCCACTCTCATCCCCCTTTGTGGAATCCATTTATCAGCTTAGTTACAGGTCTCCCTTGGCCTCTGATTTTTTTCCTGAACCTCTAGCTTGAAGAGGATAGAGTAACGTGGAAGAGAATATAGGTTGAACGATAAAACCAAGGTCTCTTCCACTCTGGTTAGCATACAGATACACCAAAAAATTTCTGATTCTGCAGTCTCTGTGAGTTCGGGAAATATGTGATATGATGGGAAGAAACTCATGAAACAAATATTTACATTGTGTGTGTGTGTGTGTGTGTGTGTGTAAGTAAAACTTAAGAATATATCAAAATGGATTTGGGAAGATTTTTTTTCTTCTGTACTTCTCACTTATGCCATTTTTATAATTTAAAATATGTATAATTTTAAAACTTCATATTCCTCGAATATTTTAAGATTTAAGCCTCTAGAAAAAATAGGTGACAGAACAAGATTGTCACAGCAAATGCCTCAAAAGCCTGACTAAAATTTCTAGTTTACAGTTACCCAGACCTGATATCACAGATCAACAAATTCTTGCCCTTTTTTCAAGTTACATCTTAGAACAATTCTTGCTTCCCTAACCCAAGTTATGTTGTCATATACTCTGGCAGGAGAAAGTCTCTTCCCTAGAACTTTATGTCTTAACTGTAAAATTAAGTCAGGAAATGAGGTCTTCTGGAGGACAGAATAAAAACCCTTTAAATTCACCCTTTTTATCTATCTTTCTAATATGGATCATTCTCTTCCTAGTAAATTGACTATGCCAAACCTATTTCAGTTACCTCTGCCTCTCAGATTAATTATAGTCATTACGTGTGTCAGAAGTGGAGATGGTTTGGGGGATTTGACTACAGCCACCCTAGGCATACACTGAAACTTGTTCAGGAAGTGAGATTCATTTACTTCCTGTCATTTACCTTTTCTAAATACAAAGTCTAAATTGTGCAAAGAATGACTTCCTAGGCTTTGTAATATGGTGCCTTCCTTCGTAATTATATTTTGCTCAAACATGGATGACTGACCCCTTATACTTTCTGATATCATTTTAAAACTTTTTCCACTTCATGTTCAAACTTCCCAGTTACTTAATCTGTTACCTAGTTCCCTTGCTTACACCTTATACAGAAATATTGCCAAGTAGAAGGCTTTTCTGCCATTTCTCCTAAAGGCCATTAAATCAAATTGTATTTTCATAGAGACCCACATGGAACTAGTCTTGTTTACTTTTAAAGTTTATTTATTTTTGATTTACTATGGTTACTTCTAATCAAAACTTCTCTGTATTCAACCAAGCAGAACAGTAAATAATGCAAATGTAACACTGAAGTAATTGGTTTTCCTTAACACTTTACTTAGGAGGATCATTGATTCTTTTCTTCCCCTGGGCCTTGATTTTCTACTTCGTACTAGCTTCTAGATGAAGCTTACTTCAGCCCTGTTATCAAAGCACCATGCATTCTGAATTCAGTCAAGTAAAATTTAATTTTAACTCTTGAATTATTGAGTAATTCAAACTTATTTCCATAAATCCAATCTAGTAGTCACTTCTAATCACCTCTGCCAGGTCTGTTGACAGTGGGACGAGAATGACTAAAGCAACTGATGATCTATTTTGCTGCTACTTCCAATTTTTGACTGGTTCACTAGGTTAACTGTTGCCACCAAAAAGTGAAGGAGAGGGAGATGGGGTGTGCAAGGAAAGAGTTTAGACCTAATTTTTATACTTACTACAGTCTTGGAAATATTTTAATTACTTGGATGGGGGGGCTGTTTATTCTGGAGAGGTAGTAGAAGATAGCATCATTAATGGCATTATCACCAATGATGATTACTAGTGTGGGATAAGCTAACTATTCTGCATGAGCTGTGAGATTTTATTTTTCTCTTCCTCACTTACTACCAACCAACTCTGGCTAAAGGTTTAAGATTTTTTTGCCAGTATTTACTATTTTTAGGTCCTGTTAATTTTTTACTGAACTCTTTTGTCCCAGCACTGACCCTATATCAGAGGGCTGAAGCTAGTGGTAGTGGTGTGCTATTATATACACCTTTTTCCAGTTCTGAGGTCCATGACTTCACCTTGGTAGCTTGAAGTGAGCTGTGGGTGGAGTATTTGAACCATGAAAATCAGCACATTAGAACTCACTCACCCCACTCCCAGCCAGTTTACCAGCACACTACTGATTAAAGGTCCCCCATAACTTGCAGAAAAACCCTAGCATATCTTGTATATAATAGTGATGCTTAAGTTTGGAAATGCAAAGTTTGGAAAGAAAACTGGAAAAAAAAAAGTCATTTGTGCAAGAAAGTTCTTTGAAAGAAGCTAAGAACTATGTGCCTAGAAACAAATAATATGTTTGATAACTAAACAGAAGAGGTTAAAATCCTATGGCTTCACTCTGAAGTTTGTTCATTTGAGATTAAAGACTGTCTTTAACTTCAAAGTAAAGTAGCTATAGAAAGAGTTGAGAATTTTTTTAGCAATTTTTTTTAAGGATTTTATTTATTTGAGACAGATACAGAGAGAGCATGAGCAGAGGGAGAGGCAGAGGGAGAGGGAGAAGCAGCCTCCCCGCTGTGCCAGGAGCCTAATGTGGGGTCACACTGGGATCGTGACCTGAGCCGAAGGCAGACGCTTACCATCTGAGCTACCCAGGAGAATTTTTTGAAATATTATTTTATACATATAAACCAATATTCTTAAAATGTTATGACAGTATATTGACTGTCCCATAGTAGTGTTTCTAGGCTTTTATGTATATGTCATTAACCTTTGACATTAATAGATTCTTTTGAGTGAAGCACTGGTAAGGAATTGGGTAATGTAGAAAAGCTAAGGTATAGAAAACAGGGAACAGTTTAAACACAAAGCAGAATCAGGGACTTGGCAGCTTCTCATTTGGGGTTTACTTGGGGGATTTTTAAACTGTCTTAACAAATGTACATAAAATGGGCCAAGTCCTCTAATAAAATCCTAAAACTGTGTTCCAATTTAAGTCTGAACAGGAATTGAGAATAACTCAAAGTGAATTTGATCGTCAAGCAGAGATTACAAGACTTCTGCTAGAGGGAATCAGCAGTACGCATGTGAGTGTTCATTCACTGGAAATTCATTTGAAACAGAAGACTTTGATGGTCGTAAGGCACTTTGAGGGGGAAAATTGAACTTCAAAACTTTTTCAGTCATTTATCAAGGAAATTTAAATTGTAGCCCTTGCCAAGATATATGAAGAAATATTTTAAATTTTTGTTTACACCTCATCACCTAGATCTCCCACCATCATCAAAGCCATTTGTTGGTTTTTGTTGGCTACATAGTTTGTTCTTACACTGTTAACCGAAGTCAGCCTTGGTAAGCCTTATAGTAGAATGCTAGATACTGGTGATTCTTCCTGAGTACATGTTGTGGTCTGTTGCCCCTTGGAATTTAGCACTTTTAAGTAGATATAGAGCTAAGAAGTAACTGTAACTTTCCTTTACAGGCCCATCATCTCCGCTGTCTGAATGACTTTGTGGAAGCCCAGATGACTTACTATGCACAGTGTTACCAGTACATGTTAGACCTCCAGAAACAACTGGGAAGGTTGTAATTTCCTTTTCACACCTGAAACTCTTGATAAGAGAGGAAATTCAGGTTTTTGCATATGAACTAATAATAGAGGTGAAGATTAGAAGAATTAAAGGCTTTTATTAGCTTGCTTAAAATCAGATTTTTTTTTTAAGGAAAGTAATTTGCAAACTCGTGAGGTAGCGAAAACATTGTGAGCTCTCCTAGCACCCAAGAACTTAATGAGAACATAATTTAAGTGAACACTTTTTTAGTGCTATATAAAGAAAAGTGTTTGAAGTTCACTTCTCTCTTAAAATACCTTCCAGTTAGTTGAGAAGGATTACATTGACACTTATTTGCCCTCAGAGATAAGCTAATTTATACGTATTCATTACTTGTTCACTGTTTAAAAAAAAAAAGTTTTAGAATAGTCTATAAGACCTCAAGCCCAGAACGTAATTATTAAAAATATTTTAATATACTTTAAAAGTATTGATAGCACAAAGTGTGCATAGCTCAGTCATTCATTCATCAAATGTTTATTGAATACCTGTCATATACCAGGCACTGTTCTGTACTCTAGAATTATATCAGCAAACAGAACAGGCAAAATTGCTTACCCTTATAGAGCTCACATTCTAAGGTGACACTAGAAATAAAATGATGTATAGGACAAACATGTCTCTGCTAGGTCTAAATAGAAATACCTAGGTATTTAAAGTTTAGGTAGAATTAAAGGCCATTGGCAGATAGGCCAGGTAGTAAGTGGAAAGGTAGAAGTAAGTGCAGGTTTCTGTGAAGGACCTCTAACTGTGACTCAGGTGGGTCTGGCAAAGTTTCACAGATGAAGTTATTTTAGTGGGAATAATCTAGATGAAGAAAGGAGCAGGGATGAATATTCCAAAGGAAGAACACGTATATGAAAAGGCCAGAGAAAAGAGAGTGGCAGTTCAGGGAACTGATAGTAGTTTGTTCTGGTTGGAGCATACATAGTGTTTAAGAATGGAATGGTAGATATGGCTACAAGAGTAAACAGGGTCATGTCACCAATGCCCTGTAAAGTATGTAGTGATAAGGAGTTGGAGATTTATATAGTGAAGAGCCATTAAAGCAAGGGAGTGATATGTAAGAGTTGAGAGAAATATCAAGAGAAGTTATTTTCAAGGAATAAGTTTTTTTAAAAATCACTTTGGTGTTCTTTTCTGCATTTAATCCTTTAAAATTAGACCTAAAACAAAATTAGGCATATCCACAAAACCAATTTTAGATCTTAAAGATGAATTGTAGCCTGATACCACTGGTTATTCCAATAAGATGTATAGAAGATTTATACTTCTGTATATTTGAAGTTTTGTTAATGGTATTCAGTATCTGAAAGCAGAATGCCACTTTATCCCCACATCATTACAACTATTTTAAGCCCAGGAAGCCTTAGTACTTCCTTTTCACTTTGTCCTGATACTCTGGGAGTGCAGTAAAGGGATTGCTGTTGTTACCGTTCATACTTGTATTCTGCTTAAAGCCACACAAATGCTTGGAACTCTGCCATTCAAACAAAATCCTAGTTATTGCACTTTTGGATAAGCTCAAACATTACAGAGTGAAATGGGTACTGTTGTTCTAGGGAAGAAAGTCTAGCTTATCTCTCTGCCCTCAAAGAATTAGATTACTGGTAAGGACCAATGATGGGGAATTTTAGGTCTTTAATGTTACAAGCTATGCTTTTTAAGAGAGTATATAGAAATATTCAAATGCAGAACTGGATAAATCATCCAATTCCAGACTAATTCAGAAGCTATTTCTGAAGAGTAGAACCAGGTTGTAATGTTAATGGTTATAATAGAGTGATGGTAGTAGTAATAGTAACTGAGTAAGAGCAGTCCCTTAGGAAGGGCTCCAGTTGTCCACAGGCACTCCTCTAGACACCTCATATGTAATGTGATAGCCCTCACACCGGTGAGGGTCCTAGTAGGACCCACATTTTACAGATGAGGAAACAGAAGTACTGGTCACAAGATTAGTAAATGTATTTTGTTTTTAAATAATTAGAAGGTTTTAATATATCAAGCTACAGTGGCAGAAAGTCTGTAGTTTTTAAAATGTACCAGTAAAAGTTCTTAGAAGGTGAAAATCGTCTTTCAGGGTTTTGTTGTTTGGTTGGGGTTTTTTTGTTTTTCCTTTTACCATTAATTCCCCAAAATTGACATAGGTAGACCTCATTGGTAAACAAGGGCTAATTATACTAGTAAATTTGAAAGTAACATTCCATGATTAGAGACTTTAAAAACCACACATATGTGGGGAACGAGAGCTTTTTTTTTTTTTAATCTTCAGAAATGTATATATTTAGTCACAGTTGAGAAACTGAGTTCACTGAGGAAAAGATGCTAGGAAAGGTGTTCCTAACTTTATAGTAAAACCTGAATTAGAAATTAGGGTTTTTTGTCATTAGAAACCCTGTTATCCATCAGAGAAATATTTGCTTTAATTTTTAAAAATGTACTATTCCAGGCATGAAGGATACAGTGTAAACAAAACAGACCAAATCCCTGTCTTCATTGAACCTACATTCTATTTGGGGGCAGAGGGAAGTAGAAAATCAATATGTAAATTACATAGTATATTAGAAGGTGATAAATGCTATGGAGAAAAATAAGCAGGGAAGTACCATGGTTAGGAGTAGAGGTTTACACTAGTTAGGGAAGACAGATTTGAAAGATGAAAGGAAGCAAAGCAGGTAGGCAGGCATCTGAGAGACAATGCTCCAGGAGAGTGTACAGTAAGTAGAAAAGCCCTGCCGCAGAACATCGCTGTGATGTTCAGGCGACAGGAGGGCTTGGCTGGAAGTGAACTGAGGAAACAGGAAGCTGGGACACAGAGGGCTTTGGCCTTTACTCAGAGATAAGGAGCCTTTGGAGGGTTTTGCACTGAGGAGTGATATGATTCGATTAGCCTTTGACAGGATCATTCTTGCTCCTCTGTTCAAGGTAAATGTGAGGGAGCATGGGTGGAGGCTAACAGACCTGTTTAGAACTGACTGCAATAATTCAGCCAGTAATCTAGTCAGGAGATGATGGTGGCTTGGATCAGGGTGATTGTGGTAGAAGCGGTCAAACCCTGGGTGTATTTTAAAGGTAGAACCAACAGGATTTGCTGACAGACTTCATTTATATGGGGCTTAGAGGAGTCCAGATTTATTGCAGGTGTTTAGCCTGAACAACTGAAAGAATGGAGCTGTAGTTAATTAAAATAGGGAATGCCACAATAGGGGCAGGTTGGGGTAGTATATCACCCCAGTTTTATGCCAGAAGCCCAGTTTTAGACATTTGAAGTTTGAAATGTCTACCAGATATCTAAGTGGAGAATACCCAGTTGTAGGACATGGAGGTCTGGAGTTTGGGGGGTAAATTAGAGGTAGAAATTAGAGAGTGGTCAGCTTATCAAGGATATTTATATCTGAGACCAGATGAAAGGCTGTAAGTAGAGGTAGAGAAAAGAAGAGGGCTAAGGGCTGAGCCCTGAAGCACTCCCAACACAGCTTAAGGAAGCAGTGGTATGGAATGAGCAGTGAGGTAAGATGTAAACAGAGTGTGGCCTGGAAGTCAGGTGAAGAAGATGGAGGAAAGTGGAGGGAAAGGATCCACTCTGATCTCTAGGTCGGTCAGGTGAAATGAGGAATGTTAATGGACCATTGGATTTAGAATACTGAAGTCATTGCTGACCTCCACGAGAGTGGTTTTAGTGGAACAGTGGAGGCAAAAGCTTGTCTATAAGAACAGAAGAGGAGGGACTGTGATGGTGAGTTTAGATAAGTCTTTTCAAAGGTTCTAGTGTAAAGAGGAACAGAAGAATGAAGCAACAGCCAGAGGAGAAAGTGTGTCTAGCAGATTTTTGTTTTTTAAGATAGGAGAAATTTGTAAACTGATGAGAATGATACAGTACATGGGAAAGAAAAGGAAGATTTGCTAGTGTGATATCCTTGAGAGGAAAAAGGAGGTGAGATTTTCGTAGCAGAGGTGAAGAAATTAGCCATAGAAGTGTAGACAGACAGCTCATCTGTAGTAAGAGATGATCACAAAAGCATAAATGCTTCCTGATTGTTCTTTTTCTTCTCAGTTCAGAAGGAAACAACTCATCAGCTGAGTATAAAGGTTAGGGGAGAATTGCTAGAATTTAACTACTATTTATGCTGCTGGCTGATTCAGTGGTCATATAGAGAAGAAGGAAATTGTATTTTATGGAGGGGTGAATTTCACTCACCTTACCAGATGAGGCCTAGGATTTAAATACGAATTTTCATAGGAAATATTCAACCTTAGAAATGGTTGGATGAGAATGAATATAGGCCAGCCAGTTTGTGCTGTTTTCCACTTAGTATTGGAGAAACAGTAGCTTTAAAATAAGTTGAAAATTTTAATTATCTTTAAAATATTTATAAGCACGCCAATCACAGAGATTTTACTAATTTCTAATAAAACTTTTATTTTTACCCCTAAAAAATACAAGACAGAATGAACTTGTGAAATTTGCCCTATTCTCCCATTGAGGTTTCATTGTGATAATTACTAGTCAAAACATATTTTTTGAATGCCTATGTCCTCACCTGTCTCTATGTCCATAAAGGAATGATACTGTTTCATCTTAGTATCTTCAGCTTATGGTACTGATTCTGGACATATGGATACTCCATAAATATTTGTCATTTGAATAAATAGAAAAATGTGATTGGATCAGTTTTATAAAAAAGTTTGGCTAGCTATTCAGATATTTCTCAAAAGAATTAACTTGAGAAAACGTCACTCTTGCGGTAGTATCTAATATAGAAGTAGTTTTTCATTGATATTTTATTTAACAACTCTTAAAGTCAGGGAAAGATTAATAAAACATACTAGTAAAGGTTTTTTGGAAGTGTTTTAAGGATAAATCATTTTTTCAGGGAAAAACTTTTTTTTAACTTTATAATTGTGAAGACAGCTTTGAAAAGAACTTTCAAGGACTTATATTTGTAAAACACCTGAATTTTCTATAGTATAACTGGCCCAAGAGGCATAAGTTAGATAGCAACCTCTGTCATTAAAATATTACTGACGGCTGTAAATCTTTAGCCAAAGTGGAAGTTGGTAGAAAGTAAACACTGCCACCAAGTGGTGGTATTCAGAAGCTCTAGTCACTTGGAAATAGATAATTGGCCGTTTTCTTTTCAACAGTTTTCCATCCAATTATTGTAACAACAATCAAACTTCTGTGGCACCCGTGCCATCTGCTTCATCAAATGTGATTGGTTCTTCTGCCTTGACTTCAACAAGTGGCCTAGTAATCGCCTCTCCTACCAACCTCATTGACCTTAAGGAGTGCAGTGGCAGTAGGAAGGCCAGGGTTCTGTATGATTATGATGCTGCAAACAGTAGTGAATTATCACTTCTAGCAGATGAGGTGAGTAAGATATGGGTATAAGAAAACCTGTATCATAGATTGACATACCTTCTAGTATAATAAATTGTAAATTCCTCATTACTTATTTGGAAATAGTTTATCATGAATACTTTCATATATTTAAGATGGTTATATTAACATTTTATTTAAGAAAAATTTACTACTCTTTAACAAAATAGAATATCACAGAAATATTTAAAGCTTTTAACTAAGTAACTAGATTTCTAAAACTGCCTCTAATAAAATCCTTTATCTTTTAGCAAAGTTGATGATAATGTTTAAAGAACTTTAGTAATGAATAAACAGATTATAAATCTGATTATTCTATGTGCTTACTTTGTAACATAGTTAATAACTGGAAATATTTTATTTTGTAGGTGATCACTGTGTTCAGTGTCGTTGGAATGGATTCAGACTGGCTAATGGGGGAAAGGGGAAATCAGAAGGGCAGAGTGCCAATTACCTACTTAGAACTGCTCAATTAAATAGGTGGACTATGGAAAGATTACCCATCATGACACCAGTATTTATATACAATTAACTCTAAATAAAGCAGGTTTAAGTATCTTCCATGTTAATGTTCTTAGGAGACTGAAAAGAAAATACCAGCCATCAGAAACCAGCCTTTCTGCCAATAAAATTGCATGGTGAATATTTCATTACAGAATTTATGTTAGTGCTTTCATGCCAAGAATGTTTTCTTACAAAATTCTCTTTCTACTGAGGTTTCACTAATAAGCAGCTTCTACTTTTGAGCTCCAACTTAAAGCAGAAGAACTGTTTTCTACTGAATTTTTCATTATTGGCAAGCTTTTTCTTTTATGTAAAATAAATTTATTGTGAATTGATATCAGTGACTCATTTATTAGGTATAATTAATAGCCAAAGAATAAAATTAAAATTTGTTTTAAGCTTTTGGTTTAAAAAGAGGTCTAGGATATAAGCCTCTTTTGTGGAAATAATATTTCTGAATGTTTCCATAAACAAATGCAGTTATACCATGTTTACTTTGTTTTCCAACAGAAATTGAATTACTTCAATACTATATCTCAGTGGTTTATTTTGGGGGCTTTTGGGGTTTTTATTAAACACTACTGAATGATTTCTTCTAAATTTAAGAAAAGCTAGTCCTTGAAAAGCATTACCATATTACTCTGGTATATTTTCAGCTAAGGTTCTAAAACATCTGGAACAAGTTCAATTTGCTAAACAATGTTTTTTTTTTAAGATTGTTCAGTTGGAACAATTTAATGCATAATCAGAATTGGATCTGTTAAGAACATACTTCAGTAGAGAAAATTTCTTACGGAACAATAAATCCTTATCAAAAATACGGATTAGTGCAACTACACCCATCATAGAGGAATATTGTATACAAACAGAATACATCTTTGGTTACTCTAAGCCTCTAATTTTGAATATTTATTAATGAACTTAGGTTATCTTGATCAGGATCTCTGGTTATGAAACACACTCATGAAATTATTAGTGCTACACTTGCAGTCAGAAAATTGCTATTTGGACCATTGCTGTGAGTCAGATTGTTTCCATATTAGGACTTCTGCATTCATTCTCATTCATTCATTCATTCATTATTCATTCATTGTTGAGGGCCAGGCACTATGCTGATAACTGGGGATATTATCTGTATCCCCAAGATGCACAGTCCTTCCACCTGCAGACCTTAAAGACCAGTGGAAAATACAGAAAAATAA
Organism: Eumetopias jubatus; assembly: GCF_037043125.1. Taxonomy (NCBI): domain Eukaryota; kingdom Metazoa; phylum Chordata; class Mammalia; order Carnivora; family Otariidae; genus Eumetopias; species Eumetopias jubatus. Next base: position 34,758,153 of record NW_028274810.1, on the reverse strand, counting down.
GCAGTTGCCATATAACAGAGTCCATGTCATGATAGAAGAAATACAGGGTACTGTGTTTGGGAACTTTGGGAGTCACCTAATTCGGATTTGGGGAGTGGGAGATGGTTTGGAGAGGAAGTGTTCCAGGCGGAGGGAAAAATTACGTGCCAGGCCTGGAGCCAAGAGAATGTAGCATATTCTGACAATTAAAAGTAGTTCAGTCTGGTTTACACAGGAAGTGCAAAAGTGTAGTTCATTTCTTCTGAAAATGTTAATGTATTGAAATATTTTTTGGTACTTTCAAAAATGATGAACACTTAACACAAATGGTATTTTAAAATGTGTTTAAGAGCTCCTAAGAGCTTTGTAAACGTGTTGATAATAATTCAGTTCACAGTCCAAACTTTAACAGTAGTTGTTACCCTCTTATTTCTGTGCTGAGACACATTCCTCGGCAGTTTTATAATTGTACAAAGACACTTTGATTCACACTGTGAATCACCATACTCTTAACCCCAAAAGCTGTTCAAGCTGGTTAGCTATAGCACCAAGTGAGTGAGTGAGCTTTTTATTTCCCCAGAAAGGAAGTTCTGCAGGCAGCCTGGAGTACCATCTTTTATGTGACATGAATCCAGGTTTAGGTTTTAAAAGATAATACAAAAAATCCAGGTCAACTCAAACAGCAACTATAAATTAGGTTTATGGGAAGTAGAGTAGTAAAGGGGGAAAAAGTACGGGTACTGGAGTGAAACGGCCCTGGGTTCAAATCCAGTCTTCCTCACATCCTGTGCTCTTTAAGCTTGGACTCCATTGTATAAACTGTTGTTTCCGTATTAGTAAAATAGGGATAATAATTATGCCACCTTAAGGTTACTGTGAGGATTCTATAGCAAATGTTAACTTGTATGGTAAGTCATTTTTAGGTAAAGGTTTGACACGTAGTAGAAACATTCTGTAAATACCAGTTCCCTTTGTTAGCCCCTGTAACTTCCTGACCAATCCAGAGTGTAGGCCTTGTTTATTATGACTGTGTACCAGAGATACCTTTTATACCCACGCTCCATTCTACTCATCAATCCTGTCCTCCACCCCGTTTAAATCAGACCTAGATTTAGGTTTAACCTCACTGCAGCCAGCATGAGTTTTTATCAGAACCTCCTGTTTTCCATCAAATGAATGTTGATTTTAATAACCCAATAATGTGCAGTAGCCTTCAGTAATGTTAAGGTTGAAATGCTTCTTGTGCCTTTGTCTACCACATATCCACCATAATATGTGGACTTGTTCTTATGTTTGTAGCTTTTTTATTTTAAAGGGGTTTTGTTGGGGGGGGAGGGGGATTTGGTTTTGGTTTTTGTGGGGTTTTTTATTTTGGTTTTGACTTTTGAAGTCATGGTTTTAATTTTTACTCAGGTAAAAGCCCATAAAGTTTCTTAGGCGTGGAAGAAAAGCTTGGGAAGGCTAATAATTCATGGTGCAGTTTAAAATTATTTAAATAAGCTCTGTGCCCCTGTTACTATACCTAAAAGTATAGTAACGTGAAGGATGCACATATGAATGAAATAATAAACTTGGAAATAATTGTAGGCTCTTTTACAGACAAAAATGATTGGATTATCTCTACATTTGTTCTCAAAATAATCTAACCTAAGAGGTCATGGTGTTAAATTGTTTTTTATGGTGCTAGTCAGAAAAATGCATATTGTCGGACGTTAGGTTCCAGAAGTGGGAATGTGCCTCATTCTGAGTAACAGGAGAACTAAGAAACCTGAGGCTAGGGTCACATGGGTGAGAGTCCATCCTCATAGTCTGCCGTTCTCCACCAGAACAAAGGGACAGAAAGCGAATGGAGGGGCTGGTGTGGGAGGGCATTGCGGAGATACACTGGGAAAGATGACAGAGCGCAGAACAGGGAGTAACAGCTTTGTTTACCCAGAGAGGCCCAGCTTACCTCCATGTGTTGACTGGATTCCTCAAAAAATCTCTTCCCTACCCCGCAAATGCTTGAAATTTTGAAATCTGTTGCTGACTATGTAGCACTTAAAGCATGAGTAAGGAGCCATAATAGCTAGCTAGCTTTGCCTCAACCCCTCCTCCGGATGACACAGTGGCTCCTCAAAAGGGCAGGAGAGAGTTGTGCCCTTTCTCCTACATTATCCTAATTAGAAAGTCTATTCAAGGGCAGTGGTTCTCTATGAGACCCCAGGATAGGCAATTATCAGCATCACCTAGGGACTTGTTTCAAATGCTAATTCATATTTCCAAGTACTTTCTACCTTTACGTGTGCTGAATTTTTTGTCCTGAAGAGGCTATAGAGCTAGTCTCAGTTCTTCCACGTAACATTGTAAAAACAGTTTAAGACAAAAACTGTCTTCTGATCTTCACTGTATTCTAGCCCTGTCATAATTAGTTTTATAATTTATTCAATTAGTATGTATCTGTCAGTCTAGAATGTAGGCCCGCTGAGGTAGAGGCTATAATTCTTTTATCACAATTAAGTTGCCAACTTTTAGTACAAGACCTAGCACATTGTATGTACTCAATAAATACTTGTCAAATGAAAGGGGGTTAAATGCAATTCCTAAGCTTTATCCAAGATCTACTGAATTAAACTCCAGGCGGGGAGTGGGGAGGGGTGGGTAGGGCCCAGCCATCTGTTTTTACAAGTTTGAGAACCACTTCAGTAGAACAACAAAAACTTGCCGTCCACCTTCAGGGACTATCCGACATCACTTGAGAAAATCTCCCTGCCTTCCTCACTGTCACCCAGCACTGCTCTCAAGTGTAGAGGCGCCTTGCTGGGCTGTATTACAAGTGCGTGTGATGGAATAAGGGTATGCTTAGCATAAGCAAGGGAAATAGTACTTGGAATGCCAGGACTTGGTTGCTGTGGAAGGGTTCTTGGGAATGGATCCCGTAGTCTGAAGAAGGGTACGCACTACGACCATGCACATTTCCACTGAACACAGTGACAATCTGACATCAAAGCACCCTGACAAACCATGGAAGAGGTTTCAGACTAACGTTTACATCCCTGTGCCTCAGCTTGCTAAGCTCTTTCATTCCTACTTCACGGGACACTTTTTAAGAATTGTTAATGCTTTTTTAATAATACAAATCATAGATGTCTTGGTAAAAAGGAAAAAATGAAAATTTAGTTTAAAAGAAAAATCACCTATAATCCCACCATCTGGGAGAACTGTTATTTAGGTGTATAGCCTTCCAAACTCTTCTGTGCATTTATACATTTTTTTAAATGGAATCAAGTTGTACATACTGTTTTGTAACTTTTTTTCACTTGACAATACCATAACTATCCTGCTGTGTCAAATATATTTCTACATCTTTTTAATGGCTGCATGGTATTCCATCATATGTGCCAACATTTTATTAAAACTATTGTTGATTTTTAGGTTTCCAATTTTTCACTAATAAACTGCTTTAAAGAACATCATGTTGCTAAATCTTTTGTGTGTTCTTAATACTTCCTTAAGATGAATACTTGGAAATGGAATTGCTAGTGGAGAGGATATGCCAGTTTTCAAAAGCTTTTGTTACTGCCACTTTGCCCCCTAGAAAACCTACCAATTTACACTTTTATCAGTAGTATATTAAAACAAAATACTGTTTCTTTTGAAGGGCTTCCAAGTACACATTCTTAGGGCCTTCAGTTTAAAAATAAAGTGCAAGGGACGGGCGCCTGGGTGGCTCAGTTGGTTAAGCGACTGCCTTTGGCTCAGGTCATGATCCTGGAGTCCTGGGATCGAGTCCCACATCGGGCTCCTTGCTCAGCAGGGAGTCTGCTTCTCCCTCTGACCCTCTTCCCTCTCGTGTTCTCTATCTCTCATTCTCTCTCTCTCTCGAATAAAATCTTTAAAAAATAAATAAATAAAAATAAAGTGCAAGGGGAAGATAAAAAGACCTTACAAAATTCAAACAAGATCAGTCTTAAGTTATTCCAACATGACATTTACTGTTTTACCTTCTCTTAGGTGTTTTGTGATCCTTTGGGAATGTTTGTAGTACTAGCTTGCTCCTTGCTTTAATTCAGTCTCCCAGAAGCACAATCACATTTCTGACTTTTGCTGAAACAGTAGAACAATCCTAAGTAGACTGGAATCTTGTGATAAGTCTGATGCAGGTTTCTTGGTTTTAGAGAGCATAGCCATCAGAGGGGAAATAGAAACTTTGGAAGGTAAGCAGAACATGGCTCTCCCACTTGGTTTCCTGGTTCTGTGTCCGTCAACCTCTTTGACCTTGTTTGCTCAACTCTAGAATGAGAATAATACAAACCTCCCTTGTAGGATTGAAAGGATTATTACCATGTTATGTACAAAGTGGCTGGCACTTAGTAGATAATTTATTAGGATTTCTGGCTGAGTGTGTTAGAGCAGTTGCTCTTACCAGCCTCTATGGAGTAAATATCACTGCCATTGCCAAATCTTCCTAGAAGCTGTCATAATAAATGGATATTGCCTGGGGTGCCTGGGTGGCTCAGTCGTTAAGCATCTGCCTTCGGCCCAGGTCATGATTCCAGGGTCCTGGTATCGAGCCCCGCATCGGGCTCCCTGCTCGGCGGAGAGCCTGCTTCCTCTCCCACCACCCCCCTCCCCCCGCTTGTGCTCCCTCTCTCACTGTGTCTCTCTCTGTCAAATAAATAAAATCTTTAAAAAAATTAAAAAAAAATAAATGGATATTGCCTGGTATAGCTTATTATAACCTACAAAATCTGGTTCTTTAAAAAGCTGCCTGATTTTTCCACACTCAGGTATTCAAGTATCTAACCAGATAAGACGCCCAGACAAGGTGTATAATAGATTTCAACTACTGTGCTTTTATGGCCATGTATCAAAGTGGTAATCATATTATTCTAAAATGCTGAGCTGGACAGGCCAACCATGCCAAACCTCCCCTTCTAATTGAACTACCCCACACTCGGCTGTGAGAAGCTGGCACAGAAGGCTCAGCTCAATAAAGGTAATGGCAATTAGCAAAGTCCCAATAGCATCTCCAGAACTGGAGATCAGAATTGATCTCTAATGAAAGAGATTTATTTAGACATGTATCTGAACTCTTAAAAGTTGCTTAGCAGTGGGGCGCCTGAGTGGCTCAGTCATTAAGCATCTGCCTTTGGCTCAGGTCATGATCCCAGGGTCCTGGGATCGCGCCCCACATCGGGCTCCCTGCTTGGCGGGAAGCCTGCTTCTCCTCTCCCACTCCCCCTGCTTGTGTTCCCTCTCTTGCTGTCTCTCTCTGTGTCAAATAAATAAAATCTTTAAAAGATAAAAATAAAAGTTGCTCAGCAGTATTTCCAAAAGATGTCTCAGGGTTAACAGCTATAGTAATCATAGCAGACAAAGCCCCAGAAACCAACTCGTCACATTTGGATGAACCCCAGGAAGTTTAAATTAGCCTCTGGTTTGTTGACTATAACTGGGAGCTACTCAGCCAATAAAAAGTGAGTAGTAAGAGTCTTTCTCGGCGCTGCCTGTGGAGGTGGCCGCCATCTGTTACTGGGCATCATGGCTGCCCTCAGACCTCTGGTGAAGCCCAAGATCATTAAAAAGAGGACCAAGAAGTTCATCCGGCACCAGTCAGACCGCTATGTCAAAATTAAGCGCAACTGGCGGAAACCCAGAGGCATTGACAATGGGGTGCGCAGAAGATTCAAGGGCCAGATCTTGATGCCCAACATTGGTTACGGGAGCAACAAGAAAACAAAGCACGTGTTGCCCAGTGGCTTCCAGAAGTTCCTAGTCCACAAGGTTAAGGAGCTTGAAGTGCTGCTGATGTGCAACAAATCTTACTGTGCAGAGATTTCTCACAATGTCTCCTCCAAGAACCGCAAAGCTATTGTGGAAAGAGCAGCCCAGCTGGCAATCAGAGTCACCAATCCCAACGCCAGGCTGCGCAGCGAAGAAAATGAAGAGACAGCTTGTTGTGCACATCATATTTGTGTTAATAAAACCATAAAACCTAAAAAAAAAAAAAGTGAGTAGTAAGAGAACTGAAGAGGGATGTAAAGAAGGAAGCCTATAGAGGAGGCTTCAGGTTTATGAGAACAAAGCAGATATTAAATAATTATGAGGCCAAAGAAAATGGGCTATTATTGCAAGCAACTTTTTGGAAGCCTGACACACCAGGGTTCAGTGCAGGTGTTTCTGCCTAGTCCCATGTTCTAGTGACATTGTCTGGAACTCGAGCAGCAGTAGGTAGTCCCTGGCAACCACGTACTCTGATGGCTGCTTGCCTTCTGTGTGGTTTCCTCTGTTCAGCCTGCCTGAAGACCCTCATTTGTTAAGAGCAAACTCAAAGGCTCCCTCCTCTACAAAGATATTCTGGACTCCCTCAGGCAGAATTAATTATCTATCTATCTATCTATCTATCTACGTGTAACTCAACTATGGCATTTATTGCTTTGATTGCAATTACTTGCTAACCTAGCTGAGCTCAAGGACAGGGATTCTGTGTCCCCTAACTCCTAGACACCTGAAGCTGAGTTTCAGCAATCCCCATAGCTGCTTCCAGTATTCTAATTTCTATAAAAGATGTACTAATGATTCAGACTTAGTGCTATTATATGTGTGTTTGCCCTGAGAAGCATTGCTCCTTTTGCACATCAATATCCTAGAAAATGCATGTCTACTTTTCTTTGAGAATAAATTCCAGAATCGATCATCATCATTATTTCCAGTTGACTCTAGTTCATTTTTATTTTATTTTATTTTATTTTTATTTATTTGAGAGAGGGAGAGAGCACAAGCAGCGGGGAAAGGCAGAGGAAGAGGGAGAAGCAGACTCTCTGCTGAGCAGGGAGCCCGATGTGGGGCTCAATCCCAGGACCCTGGGAACATGACCTGAGCCGAAGGCAGGCGCTTAACCGACTGAGCCACCAAGGTGCCCCTCTAGTTCACTTTAAACGATGCTCATCACTAATTTGTATTTTACAAAACCATAATTTATTAGAGAATGGCTTTTTTTTTGCTGGTTGGATCTATACTTGAAGTTAAATTTAGGATTAGTCATCTCAAGTCAAGATTGGGCTATTGATGTCATTAACTTCTCCACGTAAATGTTCTCTGTTAAATGGGTTAACTTTCCTTCCTGTCTCTTCTCCTCTACCTCCTTTTCATCCTACCTTTCTTTCTATTTCTGTGCATGCTCGTTCTTCCTTCTTTCAAAAAGATTAGGTGGCTAGGAGAATGTATACCACATAATAGGGAAAAGGTAACATACAAAAGAAAAATGATTAAGTAGGGGCTCCTGGGTGGCTCATTCGGTCGGTCGAGCATCTGACTCTTCATTTCAGCTCAGGTCATGATCTCAGGGTCCTGGGATCAAACCCTGCGACCGGCTCCTGCTCAGCATGGAGTCTGCTTGAGATTTCTCTCCCTCTCCCTCTGCCCCTCGCCCCCACTCATGCTTTCTCTCTTTTTCTCTCTCTCTAGAATAAATAAAATAAATCTTTAAATTAAAAAAAGGAAGGAAAAATGATTAAATAGTAAAAAAAAAAAAAATGTGTGATAGATTATGCTCAATAGCTATTCCTGAGTGGCAAATCTGACTCAGATTTTAGCAGCCAAAGAAAAAAAGGAAACATGATAAAACTTCAAATCGACCATTCACTGATAAAAATATACTGGTGCTCAGAAAGCCACTCAAAGACGTGGCACCAAAGACAACATCAAGCACCAAAGCCCTGATTCAGGAATTAAATGTAACATGACTGCTATATTGCAGTTTTCATCAACCTGGGAGTACAAATGAGCACAAAATGATTCATTTAACACCCTGAAATAGAATGACTCTGAGCCTTCCCTTGTCGAGGATTCCCCGTCCCTACATAGTTCTAGCCATCTCTAGGGACACTGAATGTCCACAGATCAATTTTCTTTCTACGTGCTGGGGCAGAAGGGATTGAGGGACCTCCCTCCTGCCTCATTCCAGGACAGCTTTGGCCCTCCACCCACCTCACACCCCTATTCCAGCCTCAGAAACTCTGTGGCCACAGCCAGTGTTGCTGGGGTGTAGCGGGCTGTAAATTGGTGAAACTGGAAGGTCACCATTGGCCTCTGATGTAACATTCTACAGAATTGAGTAGGGAATGCTATTTTAATTAATTTAAAGTAATTGGAGGCAATAAAGTTGTTCATGATGCAAAGTCTTAGCTGTTACATGATAGAGCTTTTTCCCTAACCTCTACAACTCCTGGGGGCCCGCTACCTCAACAACATATGGTGACAGGAACACTTGTGCTTCTCGTTAACCCCTCACCCACCCCCTTCTTCATTGCTATCTACAGTCCCCCGTACCAGGTTCACTGCTCCCTCAGACAGAGGTGGAAATCAGAGCTCTATGGCATGATAAGCCATTTCTTCCTCTTTATGCTCAACTGAGGGCCTCTCAAAGCAAGCTCCCTGAGTTCAAGCGTTCTTTCAGTTTGTACACACGGACAATTCTTTCAGGAACAAGCCCAGATGAGGATGGCTGGTGAAGACAAATTCCACTACTATACACTTTGCAGTGTCCACCTAGAACCAAGGCTCCTCTTCGTTCCATAGTCTTTGGCCCCAGGGGGTTAGGGTGGGGGACTGCTCACCAGTCTACGGGCATACCTTCTTTGGCTGTACTTTGCTTTATTATGTTTCGCAGGTATTGCATTTGGTACAAATTGCAGTTTTGTGGCAACCCTGCATTGAATGAGTCTGTCCGCGCCAACAGCATTTACTCCCATCTTGTCTCAGTGTCATATTTTGGTAAGTCTTGCAACATTTCAAACTTTGTCATCATTATTATATTTGTTTTGGTGATACGTAATCAGTGATTTTTTTTTTTACTTTTTATAAAATGTTTTTATTTGAGTATAGTTGACACACAATGTTGTATTCCTTTTAGGTGTCCAACATAGTGATGCAACACGTCTGTATGTTATGCTGTGCTCACCGCAAGAGTAGCTCCCGTCTGTCCCCAGACAGCACTTATTCCAGTAACACGGACTCTTTTCTCTATGCCGTGCCTTTTATTTCCGTAACTTCTTCATTCCATAACTGGAAGCCTGTATCTCTCACTCCCCTTCACCCATTTTGCTTGTCCCACCATCACCCTCCCCTCTGGCAACTGTCAATTTGTGATCAGTGACCTTTGATGTTACTATTATAATTGTTTTGAAGCACCACAAAGTGCACTCACATAAAATGTGGAACTTAATTAGTAAATGTTGTGTTTTGTTCTGACTTCTCTACCAACAAGCCATTCCCCTGTCTTTCTCCCTCTCCTCAGGCCTCCCTATTTCCTTGAGACACAGCCAGGATTGAAATTAGACCATTTAATAACCCTACAAGGACCTCTAAGTGTTCATGTGAAAGGCAGAGTCTCACTTTAAATCAAAAGCTAGAAATGATTAAGCTTAGCGAGGAAGGCATGTTGAAATCCAAGGTAGGCTTAAAGCTAGGCCTCCTGTGCCAAGCAGTTAGCCAAGTTTTGAATGCAATGAATAAGTCCTTGAAGGAAATTAAAAGTGCTACTCCAGAGGACACATAAAAGTTAAAAAATAAAATAGCCTTCTTGCTAATATGGAGAAAATTGTAGTGGTCTAGATGGAAGATCAAACCAGCCACAACATTCCCTTAAGTCAAAGCCTAATCCAGAGCAAGGCCCTAACCCTCTAACCCTCTTCAATTCTATGAAGGCTGAGAGAGGCGAGGAAGCTGCAGGAGAAAAGTTGGAAGCTGGGGCGCCTGGGTGGCCCACGTCAGGGCTCCACACTCAGTGGGTGTCTGCTTCTCCCTCACCCTCTGCCCCTCCCTCTGCTTGTGCTCACATGCTCTCTCTCTCTCAAATAAATAAATAAAAGCTTTAAAAAAGTAAAATTGGAAGGTAGCAGGGGTTGGTTCCTGAGGTTGGTTCCTGAGGTTGGTTCCTGAGGCTGGTTCCTGAGCTTGAAGATGCTCTCTCTATAACATAAAGCACAAGGTGAAGCAGCAGGTGCTGACGGAGAAGTTGCAGCAAGTTCTCCAGAAGATCTAGCTATGAGAATTCATGATGGTGGCTACACTCAACAACAGACTTTCAATGTAGATGCAACAGCTTTCTACTGGAAGAAGACACCATCTAGGACTTTCTTAGCTAGAGAGGAGAGAAAGGTCAATGCCTGGCTTTGGAGTTCAAAGAACTGGCTGTCTCTGTTGTTAGGGGCTATTGCAGCTGGTGACTTTAAGCTGAAGCTAAGGCTCACTTATCATTCTAAAAATCCTAGGACCCCTAAGAATTATGCTAAATCTACTCTATGTTCTAGAAATGGAACAACAGCCTGGATGACAGCATATCTGTTTACAACAGAGTCTACTGAATATTTTAAGCTCACTGTTGAGACCTACTGCTCAGAAAAAAAGATACCTTTCAAAATATTTCTGCTCATTGACAATGCACCTGGTCATTCAAGAGCTCTGATGCTGATGTACAATGAGATAAATGTTGTTTGATGCCTGCTAAGACATCCATTCTGCAGCCCATGGGCCAAGGAGTGATTTTGACTTTCAAGTCTTATCACTTAAGAAATATATTGCATAAGACTATCCCTGGCACAGATAGTGATCCCTCTGATGGATCTGGGAAAACTTCTGGAAAGGATTCGCTATTCTAGATGCCATTAAGAACATTCGTGACTCATGGGAAGAGGTCATTATATCAACATGAACAGCAGTTTGGAAGAAGTTGATTCCCATCCTCATGGATGACTTGGAAGGGTTCAGGACTTTAGTGGAGGCAGGAACTGCAGATGCAGTGGAAACAGCAAGAGAACTAGAACTATAAGTGGAGCCTGAAGATGTGACTGAATGACTGCAATTTTATGATCAAACTTTCATGGAAGAGGGTGCCTGGGTGGGCCCGTCAGTTAAGCATCTGCCTTCGGCTCAGGTCATGATCCCAGGGTCCTAGGATCGAGCCCCACATAGGGCTCCCTGCTCAGCGGGGAGCCTGCTTCTCCCTCTCCCACTCCCCCTACTTGTGCTCTCTCTCTCTCTCTGTCAAATAAATGAATAAAATCTTTAAAAAAAAAAAAAAAGATTCTCCATCTCCTTCTGCCTGCCGCTCCCCCTACCTGTTCTCTCTCTCTCTCTAATAAATAAATAAACACAATCTTAAAAAAAAACCTTCATGAATGAGGAGTTGCTTCATAGGGATGAGCAATGAACTATCTCTGTGGTTTCCTAACATGGAATCTACTCCTGGTGTAGGTGCTGGGAAGATTGTTGACAACAAAGGATTTTGAACGTTTCATACACTTAGATGATAAAGCAGCAGCGGGGTTTAAGAGGACTGAGTCTAATTTTGAAACAAGTTCTACTGTGATAAAATGCTAGCAAGCAGCACAGCATGCCACAGAAAATTTGTTCTTGAAAGGAGGGGGTCAATCAACGTGGCAAACTCATTGTTGCCTAATTTTAAGAAATTACCACAGTCACTGCAATATTCAGCAACCACCCCCCTGATCAGTCAGTAGCCATCAACATCAAGGCAAGACCTTCTACCAGCAACGAGATTATGACTTACTGCATTTTTTAGCAATAAAGTACTTTTTAATTAAGGTAAGTACATTTTTTAAGACATAAAGCTATTGCACATTTAATAGACTACAGTATACTGGAAACATAACTTTTATATGCACTGGGAAACCAAAAAATTCATTTAACTTGCTTTATTGCAATATTTGCTTTATTACAGTGGTCTGGAACCAAACCTGCAATATGGCCAAAGTGTGCCTGTATTTGAACCTCAGTATTGGGAGCAATAGAGTCCTATCCCTATCCTATTGCTAAGCTATAAAATGTTACTATTACTATTCTTCCCAGACAGTATGTCTTCTTGCAAAACCACCTAGCACAGAAATTAAGACTATATGTAGACTTTGGGGTTAAAGAAGCAAATTTTCAAGTCCCATCTCCACCAATTGTTAGCTGTGAATAGAGAAGGTTACATAACCTCAATTCCTGTTTCTCCATCTGCAAAGTTTGAAATACCTATGTCCTAGGTGTGTAGCAAGCAAAACATGGTCCCCAAACCAGGAGCATCGGCATCACTTAGGAATTTATTAGAAATGCAAATTCTCAGACTCCAACTGAATCAGAAACAATTTGTGTTTTAACAAGCCCTCAGGTGATTTGGTGCATGCTAAAGTTGGAGAACCACTGATAATGAGGATTAAATAAAACAGTGCATGAGAAGACTTGACTCAGTGATTGGCACATGGTAAATAACAATTTCTATTCTTCTTATCACTATTATTGTTATCGCTATCAGAATTTCTAAAGTAGTGAATGAACTACACTCGCTTCAAGCAAAGTTCCATACATATTTTTCATTACCAAGCTTTTCATAAGAATTTGGCAGCTAGGGCACCTGGGTGGCTCAGTCATTAAGCGTCTGCCTTCGGCTCAGGTCATGATCCCAGGGTGTTGGGATCGAGCCCCACATCGGGCTCCCTGCTCAGCGGGAAGCCTGCTTCTCCCTCTCCCACTCCCCCTGCTTGTGTTCCTGCTCTCTCTGTGTCTCTGTGTCAAATAAATAAAATCTTTAAAAAAAAAAAAAGAATTTGGCAGCTAAACGTTTGAAGTTCTCTCATGAAAATATGGAGTACAAATCCCTATACGTTAACAAATTATATAGAAAACAAGTTGAAATTATTTCTACCAAAAATTAACCAACTGAAAGTACAGAAAGTCAGTCTATCTCTGCAAAAAGGAGCAACTGGAGAAAAGGTCAAGATTTTTCTTGGAAAACGGTCCAGTGTACTTATATGAATGGAAAAGTGAGACATTGAAGTTCCGATGTTCTGTATCATAGAATACCCCCATGTATTTTGACCTGAAATTTTTGAAAGCATATATTGCCAATTGCATGTTGTGGATATGAAACAATTTCAATGATGTGATCATAAAATGGCTAACTTTATTCCATGTAACTTCCTAATGAATGTCTCTAGATAAATGTTTCATAATGCAGCCCTGAGAAACTAAATGAATTTACCTTCCACTTAGGGTATGTGGATATAACCAATTACATATTGCAAGAGACTAAAATACTTGTGGTTTTAGAAGAGTTCATCATAAGCCATTCCTTCTGAGAGCATTTAGATAGCAAGTCCAGTAAAAATTAAATTTGTGGTTAGGTACCCTTCAGGCAAATTATTCACTTAACCTGGCAGACCCACAGGTTTCTCATCTGTAAGATGAAAGAATTGAGCCTGGTGATCTCTATCACCCTTCTAGCTCTTGCGTCCTAAGATACTCTAAACAAGGCACACTTGTTCATGTTTTAATAGTAACCGATGCTAAACTCCAAATTATTAATTAACTTAAACAGCAATTAACTTAAACAATAGATTGTTCTATTGGTAGGTAATCAATGGGACTGGTTTATTTATATTTATTTTAGAAAACAAAACTCTTCAGTGTGAATTTTCTAGAAAAGACTGAATGACAACTTGGGAGAGATTCCTTTGGAAATCCCTCTCCACCCAGACTGACAGAGCCTAATCTTCATCTCAGAGGGAAAGGACTCACTTTGTACTCACGCTTTCTAAACGGTTCTAATGAGCAAATATGAACAGTGGCACTAACAGTCTTGGTTGGGCATTACTGAGCTTTTATGTTGCTTTGAAAAATATTGCTAACATTTATTAAGGAGTTTATACACATTGCCTTCTTTAAACCTGGCAAGAAGGTATTCTTGACCCCATTTTACAGACAAGGAAACAAAGTTTAGGGAGGCACAGAGCCAGATAGTGCCAGAGCTGGGCCTCATCCCTCGTCTTCCCACTCCCAAAGCCCAAGTTCTTAATCAGTGTGTAACATAGACACGAATTTTTTTTAAGATGTGTCTCCAAAAATGGTCAATGCCTTATTATTTCCTGCACTACTCCTGGGCTAGTAACTTCTTGGGGCAGAAAAAAAAATGTTCTTGATAGGAAGTAGCTATAAATTACTGCTTAACCAACTAAAAAATACCTACAAAGTTCATCAAGCCAAGTGGGGATTTTTCATTAAACACCACACCTGAACGTGCAAAGAAATCAGCCTTGGTTTAAATCAGGGGTTCTCAAAGTGCAGTCCAAAGAATCTCTGGGGGATGAAACCTAGCCATCTTGTGGTTTTTTTTATTATGTTATGTTAATCCCCGTACATTACATCATTAGTTTTTGATGTAGTGTTCCATGATTCATTGTTTGCGTATAACACCCGGTGCTCCATGCAGAACGTGCCCTCTTTAATACCCATCACCAGGCTAACCCATTCCCCCACCCTCCTCCCCTCTAGAACCCTGTTTGTTTTTGAGAGTCCATAGTCTTTCATGGTTCGTCACCCCCTCCGATTTCCACCCCGTTCATTCTTCCCCTCCTGCTATCTTCTTCTTTTTTTTTAGCCATCTTGTGTTTTAACAAGCTCTCCAGGTGATTCTGAGGCACATATTTGAGAACCACTTATTTAAATAAAGCAAAGGACTAAAACTACTTTTCTGTCTTTCACTTTAAAGCTGACTGACCTGCAGAAACAGTAAAAAGGAGTAATGACAGTCCCCAAAATATTACTCTAAGCTATTAAATTAAGATGATGTGTAATACCATCTTACTGAGTCTATCAATTAAATAGGCCATTACTAATGTGCAATTCGGTGAGCAAGTGAAAACGCTCAGAATATTATCTTGCCAGGAACAGGGGAAAGAGCCCACGGGTTAAAAGAGTTTATTCCAGGGGTGCCTGGGTAGTAGCTCAATTGGTTAAGCATCTGACTCTTGATTTCGGCTCAGGTTATGATCTCAGGGTCTTGAGAGCAAGCCCCATGTGGTGCTCTGTGCTGGGTGTGGAGCCTGCCTAAGATCCTCTCCCTCTCCCTCTGCCCCTCCCCCCCACAACATGTACATGAATTGTAACAAATCTATCAAGGTGGGGTGTGTGGTAACAAATCTATATAATCCTTATTATTCTTTCTAGCCAGAGCCTTAGTTTCCACTAAGGGGTTATATGCCCAGTTTGGCAGGACAAGAGCACACCATTAAAAACAAAAAAAAAAAAGAAAAAACCAGGTGCCATTCATTGGCATTTACAAGAAGCCGATGGTGACCGGCATCTTGTAAATGCTAATGAATGGCACCTGGTGCCTTTACACACCCTCTAATTTCATTCTCGAAACAACACTGTAAGATAGAGATTGCTGTCCTCACTCTGCAGATGAGAAAACTGAAGCTTCGATAGAGACAGTAAGCATGAACCCGCTACGCTGGCTTCAAGGTCCTGGAGTCTACAGAGAGGGTACATTCCCTAAACTATATCTCCTCCTTCCTCTCTCTCTCTCTCTCTGATGCTCACCCCCCCTCCCCATTCCTTCCCCCCCACCCCCACCCCCGGACTGTCAGGCACTGGAGTCAGTGCTCTAGGTCTTCCTTCTTGGCCCATTTCCACCTTACCCTCACTCCCAACATGATGCCCATTGTGGCTAATTTCTAGCCCAGTTTCTGCAAACTCTAGCCCTCCAGCTCCCAGACAGCTAGTCTAGGAGGGCTGCTGAGACTCAGGAGCTCAAGGGAGCTCAAGGGAGCTCAGGGGAGAGGAATGCCTCTTAGGAGGAGAGAGGAGGAGGAGGTGGAGGGGGCATGACCGAATAGAAAGTGGAAAACTGTCAGCACTGATCCCGAATAGAGAGATACTAAGCAAGTAGCAAAGGGAACAACTAAAAATATGATTGGTCAATATGGAAATCGTGGAAAGTGTCAAAAGTTCAGAAATAACAGGAGTAAAACCAACAAATCACTGAGGTAGCAATTAGTAAAAGTTTATTGTGCCCTCACAACAAGAAGGCAGTTTGCAAACCAGGAGCACACAAACCAAAACATGGGATGAGACTGAGACGTAGATTATTATAAAGCAGCATATACAGTGAGAAAGAAGGGACTTCTTTCTTAACAGTGACTGGTTATACTATCAGAATTTTCTTAAATCATAGGGAATTGGCCTGTGGTTTCCTCTCATTAAGCCTGGACGCAGTTTAAATTTTGTTTGTGATTTTCAGAGGCATAAGCAAGAAATAACCCAGGTCAAGTTTGTCTTGCAAAGTAAGCTAAATTAAGCTTTGCTTGTAGAACTAAAATGGTTTCATCTTCTCAGGGAATTTTCAAGGCTGTTTTTCATTTTATTCTTTGGTTTTGGTTTTAACAGAAGATGGTCATTTTTATAAATAGCTTCCCATATCTGCTTCACGATAATATAGCAAAACAACTAGTATGCCAACTATTAAATGGGTTGTATCAACTTTGTGTGTTGCTTTGCTGGAAAAGCGACTTCTACGATGCCACACTTCGGGGCTTGCTGAGCGCATGGCACAGTTGTCTGCTCACCAGTTGTTAGAGGAGCCACTGGTCATCTCCATATTTTCCTAGATTCGAGAACATATATCCACCAATAGTGCATACATTCTAATGCAATAATGCAAAAAAAATTCCCTTTAGATTAGTAATGGACAAATATTGGTACTGACTCAGAAGCTTGCTAAGCCCTTAGCAGCCATGTGTCTACCTTAGAAATCCAGCTGGCTGGGGTGGAGAGCTCCCTCCATCTGTGGTCACTCGCTTCTTTTGTGTTAGCTTCACATCACTGATACAGGAACCATAGTGACCAGCAGGTCGTGGGCAAGGATTCCTTTGCTGGTCTTCCCTACCCACTTCCCAGCTTCCTGTCTCCCCAAAGTCCTATCAACAGAGACCTTGCAACTTAAGAAAAAAGTGAAATAATAATAGCTACAATGATTTAAGTGCTTCCTGCATGCCAGGCACTGTGCTAAAAGTGATTTACATCCATTATCTCATTCTAACAACCTGTGAGGTGGGTACCATTCTTATCTCTGTTTTACAAAAAGGGAAATAAAGGCTTTTAAATCACCCAGGTGATAGAGTGGCAGAGCCTGGGATCTGACCCAAGGCTCTGGCCAAGATAGAGTGCAGCTTCTCAAATGCAGCTAAACATACTACTCAACCACGGTTTGATGGGTCCTGCCCAGTGGGTGCTATTCCAGGAAATGGTTTTGCTTTCCTCTTGTCTCTTTACCCATTGTGGTGCTCAACATTTTGGTACCTCCAGCGGGTTGGGAAAGCTCCTCTCTTAAAGCAATCAGGGACCCTCCCTAGCCTCCTCGTTAGTGTGGGAAGTGAATGCCTCTTCTCCAGTCTATCAGCTCATCTCAGTAAGTGAGCTTTCCAGGGTTTTTTGAAAGTTGGTTGCTCAAAACTCAGCACATTTATATGTAGTATATGGTGACAAGGCTCCCAAGTCAGTGCACCAAAATCCATTTGACCTCTAATGTGCCTAAAATAGTATTAATAGTTAGAGCAGCCCAGAACAATGTAAGGTTGCTGAGGACCTCTAAATCCATCCGGACCCAGGGATTTTCATGCCTCTTTAGTCCTAGGACAGTGACAAGTATGTAGTAGGAAATAATAATAGCTAGTATTTATTGAGCATTTGCCAGGTGCTTGACCTACATGCATTTATGCATTTGACATTCACAGCAGTTCTAGACCTTAAGGATGATTATTAGCCTCAAGAAAAAGAAGCACAGAGAAACTAAGTGACTTCCCAAGGTCACGGAGGGGATAAGCAATAAAGGCAGGAATGGAGCCCAGGAGTCTGGATTCCAAACCGGTGTGACTAACAAGTGTGCTGTATTACCTCAGCGGGCTTTATTTGCTGTCTGAGGGTTGAAGAGAAAGCCCACAGAGGCTCTACCACTCAGGCAGCTGCGATGATGTGCGCAGGGATATCGCACAAGCAAGCAGGTGGGGAACGGCTGGAAGGGAGCCCTAGGGAATCCCTCCACAAGGGGGGAAGAGTGTGCCGTCCACACGAGCTTCCGTGCCTCGGGGACAGGAGGCGTCAGTGGGACAGCCGTAAGAGATGATGGAGCTGCAGGTACTGGAGAACAGGTTTGTCCTTTCTTCGCAGTTTCTCCTGCTGCTGTGAGCCATGGTCTTGGGCAAGTTGGCTACTGCTCGGGAAAATAAGCGCCATAGCGGTTCTCACCTCTGGGGTCTTTGTGGGGATTAAATGAGATAATTTACCAGAAATAACTGCACAGTGCCTGGCACCCACTTACTGAACGAGTCTTCGTCTAATTCTAACCATTATCACCACTGCACGATACCATTTGACTCTGATAAAAGCCAATACCCACTGGAAAGTTCTTCTCAACAGACATTGCTAAGACAAGCTTGAAGGGAAGGAGGTTTTGCCTCGAAACTGTGCTGACTGGCAGCGCCGGGCCCACCCTCCCTGGCCTCAGTTAATGAGGGCCATAATTCCAGTCTCCTTTCCCAGCAAACCTCTGACCAGCAGCACCAACAAGAAGCATAATGAATTGGCATGAGTCCCTCCTCTTTATTTCTGCTTGTGTGCTCTCAGAGGTTAGGGCTAAGAAGCTGTAAGATGGAGGAAGGCTGGTTGGCAGGAGAAAGAAAGCAGCCAAGCCAAGCGGCCCGGAATAATCTGAGAACAGGCCATAATTTATTCCAAAATGGTCTCTAATGGTGATGGGGGGTGGGGTGAGAACAGAGAAGGGAAAACAGATGCCTCTTAAAGTTTTTCATCAAAAATCTAATGAACCATACTTTATGAATGCAGTGGTGTTTTACAATCTACTCTGCAGTTCTTTTAAATGTCCAGGGCCAGGGCCAGCTCTCTGTGCTTTTTTCCGTCCACTGCTGAGAGGGCTGTTATCTTTGCCACTGCTAATGGTATTCTTTGATTGGCAAAAAAAAAAAAAAAAAAAAAAAGGAAAGGAAAGAGAAAAGAAAAAAGAAAAGCCATGATGACATGATGGATATGTCCTAAGCTTAACATTTGGTGTTGCCATCTCATTATATATTAGTTGAAGAGGCTTTTGGAAGACACAACAGAGACATTATATGTAAATCAATAACAATTTTTCTTTTGTGTTCAAATCATGAATACTGACTAGCTAATTTTCATGGCATCTCTATAAGATAAGTGAGTTTTATTATCCTGTTCCAATTCAATTCTTCTTCAGGGTTTTAATCAGCCTAGGCAATTTTATTTTAATTTATCTACATGAAATGATTTTTGCCAGCACCCTACATTTTCATCAGATTTTCTTGTCATAGCCGGATACAGCTGGTACAGACAGTTAAATGCTGCAGAATGGGCAGACTGATGAGGATGGAAAAATCAAACAAGGCATCAGCATGAAGCACCATAAATGGCTGGAGGGGCCAGGAGAGGGGGCATGACCCACCTGGAAGTGTCAGGAAGAACAGTCTAGTTGGTGTCTGTACCATCTACAAACTTATTAGCTTCAATGGAAAGAGGGGGCCTGGCAATAGTCATAATAAGTGAGGATACAGGGTATTTGACAGATGTAGAGGATTGTCCCAAAAAGTGGGTATACCCCTTTCCCTCTCTTCCTTGGATGCCCCATTGATGCTGGACTTGGTCATGTGACCTGCTTCGTCCAATGGGATGCAGAAGGCACATAAACAGCAGTTTGTAATGTGTTTGCATAGTTGGGCTTGCCTTCTTGGGCTTCTGCCAGCACCATGAGAGGACCCTACCCTGCTAGCACTAGTTCAAACAGGATGAGAGACTTGTGGAGCAGACCTGGACCACACCTACAGCTCTAAGCAGGCCCAGGCAAACACACATGTATTGGGCATATTCTATATAGCAAGTTCCTTGGGCTTCAAAACCTTCACAAATACTGTCTCCTATGCCCAGATTACTCTTCACTGTTTCTTTCAATAGAGGGTTATTGCCTTCTCATCCTCCCAGTCTCAACTTAAATGTCACTTTCTCAGAGACCCTGCCCTGATACTCTCCTCCATCTAAATCATGTCCCTCTGTTAATTCTTTCTAAATACACCTCATTCTTTTCCTTCGTTGAACTTACCACAATTTGTTTGTTTAATGCTTGTCTTTCCACTCGATTACACTACATGAGAGCAAGGAGCATATCTTACACATCATGTAGTTCTAGCACAGTCCCTAGCATATAGTAAGTACTTAGTAAATATTTATAGAATGAGGTATACCAAGCACTTTGCTGGGGCACAGAGCTATAACTACTACAGTGATGGACATAGAGCCCTTCTTTCAAAGAGCTCTGAATCTACATGGCCAAACCATCAGACATTGCACAGCAGTGGGCTAGAACCACTTAATTCCTTTCTGCCTGTGGTCAGTATTGACCTGAGAGATTGAAGCAAAATGTCTAGTTAGTTATTGCTGTGTAACAAATTATGCCAAAATTTAGTGTCTTAAAAGAATAATTATTTAGGGGCACCTGGATGGCTCAGTTGGTTAGGCATCTGCCTCCAGCTCCAGGTATGATCTCAGGGTCCTGGGATCAAGCCCTGCGTTGAGCTCCCTGCTCAGCGGGGAGTCTGCTTCTCCCTCTGCCTCTCCCCCCTACTCATGTTTTCTCTCTCTCTCTCTCTCTCAAGTAAATAAAATCTTTTAAAAAAAATAAAACAAAATAAAAGAACAATTATTTATTATCTTTCAAGGTTCCTATAGGGCCAGGAATTTGGGAAGACCCTGACCTATAGGTTCCAGTTCTGGTTCAGGGCCCCTCATGAGGTCGCAGTCAGATGGTGGCTAGAGAAGCCAGAACTGACCAAGTACCTTTCTTTATTCATGTCTAAGGGCCACTTCATGTGGTACGTCTGGACTTCCTCACAGTATGGTGGCTTCAGAGAAGTTAGACCATTTCCATGGTGGCTCAGTAATCTAGTGCAAGTTTTCCAGTAAGCAAGGCAGAGGCTACATCACATAATTTTTAGTTGTGGTTAAAAAAAAAAAAACATGTAGGGGCGCCTGGGTGGCTCAGTCGGTTAAGCATCTGCCTTCGGCTCAGGTCATGGTCCCAGGGTCCTGGGATCGAGCCCTGCGTCGGGCTCCCTGCTCCGGCGGGAAGCCTGCTTCTCCCTCTCCCACTCCCCCTGCTTGTGTTCCTGCTCTCACTGTGTCTCTCTCTATCAAATAAACGAATAAAATCTTTAAAAAAAAAAGAAAGAAAGAAAATAGTACCCCAACTTCTATCTCCTTAGCCTATTTTTTTCTTCTTCATAGAACTTCTCTTCCCCTCAGTACTTAATTCTATAATTGTTTGTTATAGGTCCTTCTCCATTAAAATGTAAATTTCAAAAGGCCAGGGACTTCGTCTTTTTGTTTGCTGCTGTACACCAGGGTCTAGCATGGTGACTGATACATGGCAAGTACTCAATAAAATCTTATTGAATGAATTAATGGATTAGAGAAAGAGGAAAATGTAACTTGAGTTCTGTATTTTAATGTTAATTCAGGGTTGTCTGGTGTAGACATATAGTCTGCATATAAATTCCTATCTCATTCCATATCCTCTGGGTAGCCTTCAATGAGCCATTTAAGAAAGAGAGATGGATAGTAAGGTGGCCAATATTGAAATTCACAATAAGTATAATCATGGTAAATAGAAGGTTGGGGTCAAGTGATAGAATATTGATTAAGGGACCCCTCAAAACTTGTGTGGTCAACCTCCCACATCCAGCAGAGGAAGAAGCTGAGGCCCAGAGATGTGAGGGGTCCAGCCCAAAACCACATAGTGCCAAGATTAAAAGTCTGGAGCCCAGACCCTTGACTCATCCTAAACTATAAGATTAGTCTAAGGTTGCAGGTGGTAGAAATGTACCTCCATAGCATCATATCCTCTAAGCCATACCTGCAACTGTCATAAGACAGTTTTACCTCAATTGTACCCCTGCCTTCCTCTGTTCTTCCCTTTCAAGGGTTTCTCTAAAAACCCAGGAGCCCACTCAGCCCTCACACAGGTTCTGTAGGAAGAGAAAGTGGTTAAAGTCCCTGGAAGCAACTTTCAGCCAAAGGGAAATGGGAGCCATTGGACAGATGCCCCAACCTCCTGTCTGATGGATAGACAATTCTGGAAGCCATTCTGTAAGGCCTCAGTGGTCCCTGCAGAGTTCAGCCACGGTAGCCAAACTCAGTAACTTTGATAATGCACACTAGATTGACTTTCCTTCTCCCTGTGCACTTTCCATATTGTCTCAGGGAATTATTTGGAATCACTTCCCAAACAATTAGATCCCTATCTGAATACTTGAACTGGGCTCTTCTTTTGAAGAAACTTAAATTAAGAGATCAAGCTATTAGTAATATAGAAAAAAAAAACTGAATATGCCTTAGTTATTCAGAGATCAGTCATTTAATCTCTACCTGCAGAAGGTAGGGATTAAGTGAGATAAAATGTAGTGTCTCTCTGAGTCCCTAACCATGGTAGATGCTTCCTCCTATATTTTATCTATTCTAAGACATACCTTCTCTTTAATATTTAGCATTTCTAAAGACAAGATGTATCTTAAAATCAATGAAATCTGGGGCACCTGGGTGGCTCAGTCGTTAAGCGTCTGCCTTCGGCTCAGGTCGTGATCCTGGGGTCCTGGGATCGAGCCCCACCTCGGGCTCCCTGCTCGGCGGGAAGCCTGCTTCTCCCTCTCCCATTCCCCCTGCTTGTGTTCCCTCTCTCGCTGTGTCTCTCTCTGTCAAATAAATAAAATCTTAAAAAAAAAAATCAATGAAATCTTACAACTATAATTAGGAGCACTTTTTTCTTTCTTAGAGATACACAAATATTGGGTGCATCTTGGATTCGTCATTTTAGAGCCTTTGGAATTTGGTAGTTCTCCCTCAGTTTCTTCTTATGGAATCTGGAAATTGATTGGCAAAATGCAAAGAAAGTATGTGCAACAGAGCTGGTCAAGAGAAGCATACTTTTCCAACACCTGATGAACCTAAATACAGCCAAAGGGAAGGAGACAGGGAGGATCCAAAGGTCTTCCAGACGGATGTTGGAACTCGTAGCTCATAAAATTAGACTGCATTTCATTCATCTCTAACACCTGAGCACTTGCTCAATATGGAGGCCTGGTGAATGTTTATAGAAATAAAGTGAGTGGGATGCCAAGGTGATATGTCCTAACTGTCCTGGAAGCACACATAGAGAGTGGGGTAGGTAGGGCCAAGAGAGGCATCTTTGGAATTTAAGGAACACTAAAGTGCTGGTCCAACTGAAGAGGGTGAACCAGCCCATCAGAGTGCCTTCTCACACCTGGGAGAGGCTCCATTTGACTGGGTACACATTGACGGATGCACACCCTCCCAGGGATAGATAACTTGTATCTACTTCATGACCTGCCAACTTACCTTCACTCTCTGTGGCTCTGCAGGCCCCCCATGCAGAACTCTCACTGCTTTCTCTTTCTCCTCCTGGCAAGCAGCCCTCCCCCCCCCCCCCCCGCCAAAAGGTCTGACTCCCATAGCACTTTATAACCTGGCCTTTATCTCCTTTTCCCTCCATCCAAATTAAACCAACCTGTGTTTCATCTCTTTAGGCTCAGACCACTCTCCAACAAACCAGATAGGCGCATTTGGCTTTAGGGGTTGATAGAATGATTTATATCTTAACAGGGACTTTCTGTGGCTTCAGTCTACAATGACAAACATGTGCCAAGCATTCCACAATGAACTCACAGGGGTACTGTGGGACATTTTAAATTTTGGAGGGAAACAGACATTTGCCAGACTGCACGAACTACTACAAATTATTTGGTCTTAACTACTTAGTAAATAAAACTGTTAGATATTTCTTTTGACCTAGGAGAGCCATGAAAAAAATAAATGTGCCATGAACTGAGAAAGTTCAGAAACTTCTGCCCTAGGCTAAAGGGCAGGAAGGTAAGGAGAGCGTTTGGAGCTCCTTAGCCAGCTCTGGAGAAAAGTATTTGCAAGGAGAAGGACTTCAGGAACCCTAAATCATACCATATAGGTGGGTGCCTACTCTTCTGGTGGCTCAAGATGCCCAGCCTTGTTGCCAGATTCTTGGTCATAACCTAAGTGACATCTGACTCCTGTACTGTCAGCCCCCTACAAGTGCAGCCTAACAGTGGCCCATGGACAAAGAGAATGTGCTTAGGCATCATGAGGTCTGTTGGTCAGAAATGGGAAGAGCCTGCCTGGTTAGCCCTTCTGGTTGGTGGAAATGACCAGAGCAGAAACCAGCTGCATCCTGGATCCATTTCCAGATGGTCTGGCCTTCCTAGATTATGTTAATGTCCTCCCCTCCCTTCTACTATCCAAATTCCGTCCCTTTATTCAAGACCCAGGCAGATAGCATGCATATTCTTTATATACATATAGAGTGTATGTGTGTAAGCTCCATGAAGCAGGGACTTTGTTTTCACTGCTGGATAACCAGTGCCTATAAGAGTACCTGACACATAGTAGACATTCAGTAAATATATTGAATAAATGAACTGTGGTTCCATGAGAAAATTAAGTCCTAATGCCCCATCATCCACTGTATGAACTAACTTGTCTCCCAAGCATCACCAATGACACTAGCTATGTACCAATCTTAGAATGAGAAAACATTTGATAAAACAGTCACTCAAATCACTGTGTGCTGTGGTTCAAAAGAGAAACCGTGGTTGACAAAGGTTGAGTTCATGAGGAAATGAATGGATCAAAATCCTACTTCCTCCACTTTGCCTCCTTTGACCATCCCATTTTAGGGTCAGTTAATGATATGTTAACACAATAAATAGAACTTTTTATTTCCACACAGATTTGGTAGCTCTCCCTGCATCTATTAGGTGTGTCTTGGGTTGGAAATGGTTAAGAGTGAAAGGCTTCTGCTTAATGACTGGTATGCACTTAGGAGAAGGATGCTCAGCCATCCCTGTAAGGTGACTTTTGGGACCCCGGAGTAAATGGCTCTGTAAGCAGATCTAGCCTTTTAAAGGTTTCACGAAAGGGCACACACACAATTGAGGCTGCAGTTCTGAGTACTGTCTGGTCCTGATAAGGCTGGCTAGGAATGCCCTGTTCTATCCTTTCCCCAAATCAAATGCTCTTTGAGAGCTGGCCAAGCATTTGAGACCAACCAAGCAGTACTAAGTGCATTATCTTGTCTAAGCAAAGCATGAGAAATAAATTAAGATCCTTGCTGACCTCACCAGCTTAAAAAAAAAAAAAAAATCTCTGCTTTTACCTAATGTCTGGTCAAAGCCCTAAAGAGAATCTTCTTCCTTGCCTTAAATTGTATTTGGCTAAAGAGATTTGGTCTTTTCTGCAGTAAATCCCACTGTACAAGGACACTTCTGTTTCAGCTTTCTCTGATCATTTCTAAACCATCACTAGCAAAGGGAATGGGATTATCATAATTGGCTTAGATCTATAGGATCTACCCCAGGAGCTGGAGATGCAGCCAGAAGTCATAGAAGAAAAGAGTAGATACCTGAAAAGCAAATCCAGGTTTTCTTCCTGAGTTGCATACTCAGCCCTGAGTATGCAAACCTGTAGTGTCCATTGTGAAGGATTTAATAGAACAGATTTTAGGGTGAAAATACTTTAAGTACTAAATAAAAGAAAGAAAAATTATTTTGCTAGGGTTGCACTTCCGGATGTTCTCTGTCAGTTGCAATGATCCAACGGTTAAAGGAAAAAACACTTTTTTAAATTAGTTGTTTCCCTGAGGTGTTGCTTTTTAAGTACTGCATGTCACCTATGTGTGAGGTACATATATCAGACTTCAGATACCTAACCACGTAATGAAAATTCCTGACAAATGAGTGATTATAGAGCAAGCTGGAAGTGCGAAGCTATGGACAAAGCCCAGTAGCTGGTCAGAAGAGAAAGGATTTCTTTCCAACTGGGAGGACTTGGGAGGCCTAGCACAGTCCCTGCTACATAGGACTGTAACATATTGGGCCTCTTTTCCTATCTCATCCCTTTTCACCTTCCTTTTGGATTTCTTTTGTTTATTATTTTATTTATTTTTTTAAAAGTTTATTGGGGCACCTGGGTGGCTCGGTGGTTAACCGGCTGCCTTCGGCTCAGGTCATGATCCCCAGGTCCTGGGATCGAGCCCCGCATCGGGCTCCCTGCTCAGCAGGAAGCCTGCCTCTCCCTCTCCCACTCCCACTGCTTGTGTATCCTCTCTCGCTGTGTCTCGCTCTGTCAAATAAATAAATAAAATCTTAAAAAATAATAAAAAATAAAGTTTATTAAGATCCTATCATTTGAGGGGAGATGTGCTGGGTCCTGGGGTGACAAAGACATATAAGATATAATCCATGTTATTGAAGAGTTCACAGACTAATAATGGAGGAGACCAAAATGTAAACAAACAATTGCCCTGACATGGGAGACATCCTATCATAGAAGACGTGAGATAATTTTATGGGAATCCAGAGGAGCAACATACCCTGCTTAGAAAAGTTAAGGGATTAACATTGTGTAAATCCTGCTTTGTTCATGTGGCTTAAAGTCCTTCATGGGGTTTTCAAAACCTTTCCTAATCTGCCTTCTTGTTCATTCACCTGTCCAATCTACTCTCCTTCTACTCCCAGCAAGAGAGATATTAAATCTTTTCAGGCTGAGACAGGTGGCCCAAGTTATTGTCCCTGCCATTCCATTGGTTCCTGTCCTGAAATGAGCCTGGCATATTATCATCCTGCCACTGGACACTTTTGGTACAACCTCAAAGTCCTTGCATGTGCTGTCAACATTGAACAAATGACCAGATATCCTTTCCCTGGCTTTCACTTTGAGCCATCCTGGTGAATACCCAACCCAGTCCCACTTCAAAAAAACTCTTCAGATTGTTCCAGCTTGACCTAGACCCTGCTGAATCCTCAGAGCAGTTTTCTTCATATTTTCTTGCATCTTCCCTTACAATTTTTAAAAAGTAATCTATGTGCACCCTACACGATTTTGAACTGATATGGAGAAGTGTTCATCACATGTTTAATTTCCAACATTTTCTATCATATTCTGTGATGTCTATGAGCTCTGAATCTGTTTTTTGTCAGAATCTTGGAGCTGCATGCTTAATTCATTTAATTTATAGACAATATCTATCATATAAATTAGAAAACCCAGTTCTCATTGTCAAACAAATGATCCCAATCAGAACCACTTTCTGTCAGAAAAAGTCTTACTTTATTTTACAGTTCAAATAAACTCCATGTTAATGCTTACTGTTGTGACAACCATCTCACTTTTGAATTTTAACTAGAAGATGGATGGATGGATGGATGGATGGATGGATGGATGGATGGATGTGTAGATAAGCAAGCCCTCAGCTTGGCAAGAGTTTGTCTCTTGGATGAAATAAGGGACTGCTTGCTCCCTTCAATATTTCCTGCTGGCACTCACAGGACTCCCCTCAGGAGCAAGGTATCCTGAAACTGTCCCCTTGTTTGGTGCCCTGGGGCAATATACATTCATAAGACAAGCTGGGTAAGAGATTTGTCTTTCATTTGCAAGAAGAAAATTTAAAATAAGAGGTGACAGGGCGCTTGGGTGACTCAGTCGGTTAAGCATCGACCCCTGACTTCAGCTCAGGTCATGATCTCAATGTTGTGAGATGGAGACCTGTGTCAGGCACCCCGCTCAGCAGGGAGTCTACTTGAGATTCTCCAATTCTCTCTCTCCCTCTCCCTCTGCCCCTCCCCACTGCTTGCTCACGTGTTCTTTCTCTCTCTCAAATAAGTAAATAAATCTTAAAAAAAAATAAAATAAAATAAGAGGTGACAGGAATCAGTCAGCAGAACACAGACTCGGCAGATCAATTTTAGAAAAGAGTACAGTTGGAAATTGAAGATCTAGAAATTGTTTCACTTAAAATTAATTTAAGGGCCCCATGGAAACTCACTCATTCTTGTCCAGTGAGTGGCATTCCCTGGGATGTACAGTGCCATCTTGAAGTCCCCCAAGGAGGACCAAAGTCTAATTCTACACATGGATTTGGTTGCACTAGAGTATTGAGCTTGCCAGCTTTCTGATCCACATTTTGGTTTTCGGAAACCCTCCAGTCTTATACACTCAGTCCTCTCAGTTTCCTTTTGCCCATTAACTGTGACTTATTTTCATCTTCATTCCTGAATGGAGGTCTAAATTTCCTGAATGAGGGGCGCCTGGGTGGCTCAGTCGTTAAGCGTCTGCCTTCGGCTCAGGTCATGATCCCAGGGTCCTGGGATCGAGCCCCACATTGGGCTCCCTGCTCAGCGGGAAGCCTGCTTCTCCCTCTCCCACTCCCCCTGCTTGTGTTCCTGCTCTCGCTGTCTCTCTGTCAAATAAATAAATAAATAAAATCTTAAATAAATAAATAAATAAATAAATAAATTTCCTGAATGAAGTGAAAACTTATTTTAGCTTCTCTTCTTCCATCTGAAAAGAAAATCCTGGTTGGGACATTTCCTTCTTGGTTGAAAGTTATCAGGGACACCACCTTGGAAATTTAAGGGTGGGTTGGTGAATGTAGAAACTGAATTTGGAGTCAGATGGTCTTACTTATGAATGATGGTCAAATAACTTAAGAATTGGAAGTTACTTGCTGCAGCTGTGGAAAAGCTTGAGCAACTTCCCCTGCCCCAACACAGACCACACACCCCTCTGTAGTGACAAAAATATTTATGGGGAAATACGCTTCTTGTTCCAGGGTGATTTTCAGCCTCCCATTTTGTGAAGGTTTCCTACTGGACTTGCTAGAAAGTAGAAAACGCTATATTCACTACAGTCTATGGTAATGGGACTTGGCCAGCCGTCCACTGAGTTCAGTTCAGTTCTGTTCAGTCATGTTTGTTACACTCTGTGCACCTATCAAATTAATGAAAGAAACAGGATTTCTACCCTCAAGGAGCTCAGATTATAGGTGAAGCTGAGGTTCATACATACAATTGCAATTATGAAAGCTGCTACCCAATCCATCTTCCCAGGGACTGTAAAATTTCCGAAAACCTGAAAGTGGTTTTCGTGAGACACTGGGAGTGGACCACTGGGTGCTGTTCTCTGGATGTTGCCTGGTTCCTGCCAGGCTCTGCCCACCCTGAACCAGGGTCTGACTGGACTTCTTTCAAAAGCTAATCCTGTGAAGAACGTCACAGAGTGCTGTGAACGTCTCGTAGTGCTGCTTCATGACATGTTCCTGGCCAATTAATCTCTAATGTATCCTGATACAAGATATTATGTCTTTACCATTCCATAAACCAAATCCAGATTTTTCATCCCACTCTATTATATATGATGAGTTAAGCCTTCTATTTGATTTCTGAAGCATTTTCCCTTTCCTGAGGGCTTGAGAGAGGCAGCTCTGGGACACAGTTCCAGGGCTTCTGGGATAAGCAGATGCTCCTGGGCCTAGGTTTTGATATAGTGACAGTCCTGTGGGCTAGCTCACAAGAACTTTGCTATCCTTCCAACTAGGGGCACTTGGCTGTCTTTTGAAGTAGAGGAAGGTTTAAGGAAGTAAAATCCTCTTATTTTAAGAACCTAATCAGGATCTGAATCAAAATACCACCTGGCAATACTTTCATGCACGATTCTCTAAGGCTAGCAAAAAAATTTTGAAGAAACAGGTGAATCGTTTATACTTTCCATCTAGATAAATTTAAAAAAAAAATACTGGAGTCATAGGGCAGAGTAGAATACAAGTATTTATGACCCTGAATATCACATATAAAACAAGATTACTACTGAGGGCAGGAAGGGATATTTCTACCTGGAAGGTCTGAAACATCAAATGAATGAGCCAGAACTTGGGCCTTCATTCTGTCTGCCTCTCCCCCACCCTAAGGTATCAGATATTTCAGGGTAAATTTGATTTGGTTCAAGCAAAGTGGAAAAAGTCAGGAGGAAAGATATCTCCTGGCAAAGATCTTAGCCTTTCACCAGAAGAACAGTCTGAAAGCAAAAATGGGATTTTTTCCTTCATTTCTTGAGAAAAAACATTTGTATCCACGGGAAGAAAAAAAAGGAAGCATTCTCTTAACCAGCACAGCAGCTGAGAAGGAGCCAGGTGCAAGCTTTGGCGACAAGACAAGCTCTCTTTCTCTTCTCCTTTACCTCCATCCTTTCCAAACGCCTGCACCCCACCCTTCACTCACACACTTCCCCCTTCCGTCCCCTTAAAAATCCGCAAAAACACTGGCTATGCTTAATGACTAAAGGATGAGAGCAGATGTGCAATCTTCATACATTTTTGGTTTGGATCAAACTGACTCTTCTGAACTCCCCTTTCTAAACCCCCCCATGATAATCCCTTGCCATCCATCTCCCTCCTCCCCTTTCCTCCCTGAAGCATGCTAATTAAAGCTCCACCAGTGAAGGAGGACTTGAGCTGACGCTCTGCAACAGATCCCTATCTGTGTCCTGCCCCTGCTTCCTAATTGGACATGCCAGCAGAAATCCGTGCAAAGTGACTTTTGTGGGAGCAGCCGCTGAGGCTGACCCCTGCCCCCATACCCATCAGCCCTCCTCCAAAGAGGATATTTTTCTGTCATCACATCTTGGGCAATATCTCAGAAGCTTACTCCTCCCACCGCTCACTTCCCCCACCCCTACCCCGCTGCCCCCAAACAAGACATTGGGAGAGAAACATGAGATTTTATTTTATCCTAATTGAACAATAGCCCTTATTTCATCTCAAGGAAGATAAGTGGGCTGTCCAACTTCACTCCTCACTTTATCTGTAATGAGGCTTCTCTCTCAACTGTTTACTAAAGTATTAAAAAGCACTTTGCAGCACCTGCTGGTATATTCCATCAAAGAGAGTCAATGGAACAGATGAAGACATATGAGAAAGTCGGAGAGATACGGTGCCTTTATGAAACTGCAGATTCCAGACCTATTAGAAAGAACTGCTTTCCCCTCTATGAAGTCAGTGGCAAAAAAAAAAAAAAAAAGGCCCTTTTTCTTCTTGGCAGCAAAGTGGTTTCTATTGGGCCAGGACAGCACTTGGCAGGTTTTTCCCAGGGTCAGACCAAGGTGGATAACTGATTGCAGCCATTAATGTCCAGGTGGTAAGAAATTGCTTAAATTTCGAGATCCTAATAAGTCATTAGCATTTCTATATGGAACGCACTTTTGTGGACCCCTCTCTTGCCCACAGTGATAAAACCGTGTCTGCTCTTGCTTAGGCTCTGTCTCTAGCTGTTCTTTGAAGAGACGGGCACTTTCAGATGTTGATTGCTACAACGGTGAGCACGCGGGATGGGGAGCCCAGAGAACAGAGTCTTGCTAGGGTTTTGACACTGAATGCTGTGTGACCTTCCGCGAGTAACTAAACTTCCCTGCTACACAACTTCTTCCCTTACAAAATAAAGAGGCAACATGTTCAACTGATAAGTATCCTAGTACAGGTAATGAAAAACCATCTGTTTGATGTTCTGAGATTTTTAGGTAAGAACTAAGTGTGGATATTTGATTGCGTTATAGCCACGGTCCTGTTCGAAGGCTGCATTCAACAATTTGGGCGCCTACTGTGCACATACGTGGTGGGGGGGGGGTAAGGCATAGAAACATACAAAGTGGAATAAAGGCACAGCTGTATGAGTCAAGTTTCTCCCCCTCCTCCGAGACTCCACCAACGTCCCTTCCTGACTGCCTCCTCGGGTAGCTAAGGTAAACCATTCATCCCATAGCAGATCAAGCCTTTGTCACCTTGTCCTGTCACCTGCCTTCACAGCCTCCCCCGCTAGCCTGTTAGCTTCCTCAAGACAGGACCGTGTCCTATTCCCTTCTCTGGCCCCAGTCCCTAGTGTAGCTCCCGAAAGTTGGCAGGCATGCAATGTTTGTGCATAAGTAAATGAATGGAGTGAATAAGTATCAAATACAGACCCGAAGTTCTAGAAGAGAACTTTGGTCCTGTGGTGGGGAAAGTCCTAGACTAGAAGCCAGAAGGCCAAGGTGCAAATCACCAACCTGTCATTCTATAAAAGTCTGACTTTGGGCTCTCTGAGCCTCAGTGTCCACATCTGAAAAATAGGTATACGAACACTCAAACAAAATAGGGTTATTGTGGGCATTAAATGAGATAACCGAGGTGAAGCTCTACTAAATACAGTTTTACTCTCTTATCCAGTGACCCTTCCTTTTCCCTAAGCAGTTAGTTGGAACACAGCACTGGAGTTCAAAGGAGAGACCCAGGTGCAATAGTCAATTTCTAGGTTATTGAAGAAGTAAGAAGTTGTAAACCATGGGTATAGACGAATTCTCAAGGAGGAAGGGAAGAGAAAGGGGTATTCTGACACTTGTTAAAATGTTAAAATAAGGAAGACTTTATTCAGGACTCTTGTGACAGGTGTCAAGACTATCACCATAGGGGAGAGCCTCAATCTGAATGCAGCAAAGGCAGCTGGGGATTCAGAACCCAGTGAGTGGAGGACGTGCTGGATGGAAAATTAATAAGAGGAGACACCGAGGGTAGGGAGATTCTTGCTAAATGGACTCAACAGGATTCTTTACACAACTGGACTAGGCAGGCCAAAGACAGGGCCCAAAGGCAAGGCCTATTGGAAAAGAGTCCTCGCTCGCTCGCTCAGAAGAGCCTACTCAAGTTTGGTCAAGGAGAGAGTCTTTGCCAGTGGGGAAATCATGAGCTAAAGATAAAATTAAAGAAAGAGGATGTTGTGTCCTGGAGGCAATTCAAGAACAGAATAGTGAAATCTATGGAATGTAGTAATGACAAGATCCGGGAAAAAGAAGACCAATCTCTATCCATGAGTATTTTTGCTCCCAGGTATTATGACTGGGTCATTATTTAAAACTTCTGTTTGGGTGATTATAAAAATCCTCAATGCATTCTCAACAGTCTATTTACCAAAAAACGAAAGGCTTACTTTATGGAGGAATAGGGAACTTATGAATATATTCTTCTTAAACTGTGCTGCTCAAAACCACTCGCGATTCTTTCCAAGCAAGACTAGACGTGAGCGGTCAACAGTGGTGCTAGAGGTTTCCCTTGTTCCTCCACATCCTCTAGCTGCCCTCATGTCTGGGGCAACCACATCTTGCTCCTGGCTCAGACTGAGTCTGTGGTTGACTAAAACAACCTTACTTTTAAAATAAATAAATAAATAAATCAGAGATGGTTTAACAGTATACTTGACCAATTAATTACTTTGACTCTAAGTTAAATTTCAACTTGGACATCATTGATTGTGATATGTCAGAACGTTTAAAAAGTACTGATTCAGATATCCAACCTTTTAGTTACCCCTCCAGACTTTTGTCACCTAAAAATTTGACTGTCATGCCTTCTGTGTCTCTATACCTTTGATTTTTTTTTAAGTTGAATAGCACTGTACTAGAAATAGAAATCCAGTGAACTCTTCATTAATCCATCCACCTTTGTGCTATTTGTGTTTAACTGCTTAGAATTACTCTAAACAAAAATCCACTAAATTGAGAGTTTCTTGAGGGCAAGAACTGTGTATTCTTCGTATTTCTTCTCATAGAAAGAATGAGAAGAAATACATTTTTGTGTTTCTTTGTATTTCTCATCTTTGTATTTCTATCATCCTTCCAAGCCCACAGTCTGGCAGACAATTGTCTCCCACCCACATTTCTCTCCCTGTGTCATTCAGGAAGTCCTGCCCAGCTCTGACACCCAGGCCTGCTGGGTTTGCAACTTCCCATAGTCTCTAATTAAGCAACCAACTTTCTTCGTAAAGGTATAATGTGTCTGCCATGTTCATGCTAGCTCTGAGATGAACCGCTTTCTTTTCTTGGTCTTCATAAAACATCTGCTTAGCAATCATACTAGCCTCCTGCCAAAACTACGGGTAACCTAATACCTGTAGGTATAGACAACTCAGAAATATTTTTTAAGAATGAATTACTTCTAAGCTTTATACAGTTGAGCCCAAGTTTTTCGGGGATTTCTTACTTTGTTTTACTTACTCCCCCAACAACATTCCTCACAGCTACCTGCTCATCCTGAGCTTACCCCATGTCTGCAGAGAAGATGGCAGCTAGTGGGGCAGTTAGAACAGGGCATGTGAAGGGGACAAATTTCACGGTGCCCACAGCACCCTCTTCTGCAGAGCCCTTAGTCCATTCTCGCAGTCCTACCCTGGGGTTAGGATGCGTGAGGACAATGGTTTTCCGGCTCCCCTCACTCCCACTATCAGATTCCGCCCCAGCACTATCTCCAGGCACTGCCTCATCCCTGGACTCCACCCTCAGCTGCACATGGACACACTAAGTCTTATACTCCAAGCAGAGCTCATAAGCAGGAGCAGACGTGGGCACTTCAGCCAACTACCCTGTCAGGCCTCTTTGGCCAGGTTCTTGTGGCCTAACTTAGAATTTCAGGCCTATCCCTGAGGCCAGCTCAGCATAGGCAGGGAGTGACTTTTCTGGACACAGCCTCTACCTTATTTCTCTTTTGGAAGTAGAAAAGCGGTGTTCCAGTTACCCATCAGGTACAATAAACCATCATAACTGACTTTTATACAGGAGTGCAATTCAGCTGCAATTTTCCACAGAGTTGCAATATATTCACACAGTAATTTAATTTCCATTTTTCGGGTATAAAAACTACTCCACTGCGAAGTCAATTGACCTACCCAAAATCACCTAATTGGTAAGTGGCCAAGTGACTGACTCTGATCTGTTTGACTGCTGCTACCTTGTTCTTCCCATAACACTACCCCCATTACTAGTCATTCAGCAAATATTTACTGGGCCCTGATGATGACAGGCCCGAGGCTGAGTGCCAGAATATACGAGTGAACAAGCTATAAGAGCTCTCAGTTAAACAGGAGAGACATACGGGAAACAACTACTTGTAATTATTCTATGTGCTAAGAGGAACAATTACTACATAGTGGTTAAAAGTTTAGGCTCGGAACCAGACATCTGTGATTGAATTCATACTAGCTGTGTGATCTTAGGGAAGTTAACCAGCTTTTCTGTGTCTCGATTTCTTTATCATAAAATGTGGATGACAATATTACTATCAATCTCATAGGCTTTGAGGACTAAATGAATTTATACATATTAAGTGCTCATAATTTGTGCCCAATTTATATTAGCTGTGATAACAGAAAGCTCTGAAAGAAAGGGGATCTTAGCCTATGGGATGGTGTGGGGTAGGGGTTAGTGAAGGTTAAGAAAAGTTTCCTGAAATAAATGGAGTTTAATCTGAGGCCTGAAGGATGAATAGGAGTAAGGCTTGTAGGGCGGAGTGATGAGAGAGGGAGAGAGAGAGAGTGGGGTGGGATGAGCAGGGGTCGAGAGAGAGCAGGGCAGGCAAAGGGAACAGCACATACGTCGGATTCATCAGACAGTAACTGAGCCAACAGTTGCTGTATCTTATGATTGGCCCCATTCCCAGATCTTACTAAAACATTTGTCAGGGTAAATGGTAGGGAGTTCATCGGGGAGAGAAAATATAAGGCTTTTAGCCCTTGCCCAATCAATCAATCAATTCTTTTCTCTCTCTCTGTCTCACTCTCTCTACCTATCTCAGCAACACATAATGGAAAGAGCACCAAACTCCAAAGGAAACACTGAGCTGATTATCTGGGTCAACCTCCTACACATGACTCTGGCCATCCTGCCTCATTCTCGGGGCCTCAGATTTCTTCTCTATAAAAAAGTGGCCACAACAATTCCTATGTCAAGTGCTGTGAATTCACTTTAATACATTAAAATTGTGTGAACCTACTCAGGTTGAATTCCCAGCTTTTCTGTGGTGTGGCATAGAGTAGGCTGCTAACAACTCTGACCCTCAGTTTTCTCATCTGTACAGTAAGATGGTAAAAATATCTTGATAAAACTGGTGCAACCACTCTGGAAAACAATACAGAGGTTCCTCAAAAGTTAAAAATAGAACTACCCTATGACCCAGCAATTGCAACTACTAAGTATTTACCCAAAGAACATAAAAATACTGATTCAAATGGATACATGCACCCTGTTATTTATAGCAGCATTATCAACAATAGCATATATATCAATATATATCACATCTTCTTTATCCGTTCATCAGTCGATGGCCACTTGGGCTCTTTCCATAGTTTGGCTCTTGTTGACAGAGAGAGAAAAGAGAGAGAGAGAGATAATGGAATATTACTCAGGCATAAAAAAGAATGAAATCTTGCCATTTGCAATGACATGGATGGAGCTAGAGAGTATTATGCTAAGCAAAATAAGTCAGTCAGAGAAAGATAAATACCATATGATTTCATTCATATGTGGAATTTAAGAAATAAATGAGCAAAGGGGAAAGAGAGAAAGAGAAATAAACCAAGAAACAGACTCTTTACTATAGAGATCACACTGATGGTTACCAGAGGGGAGGTGCATGGGGGATGGCTGAAATAGATGAGGGAGATTAAGGAGGGCACTTACTGAGATGAGCACTGGGTGATGTATGGAACTGTTGAATCACTATCTTGTACATCTGAAACTACTATATCATGGTATGTTAACTAACTGGAATTTAAATAAAAACATTTTTAAAAAAAGAATATCTTGGGGCGCCTGGGTGGTGCAGTTGGTTAAGCATCCAGCTCTTGGTTTCAGCTCAGGTAGTAATCTCATGGCTGTGGGATTGAGCCCCATCTCGGGCTCCATGCTCAGCACGGAGTCTGCTTGAAATTCTGTCTTCCTCTCCCTCTACCCCTCTCATCTGTGTTCTCTCTTTGAAATAAATAAATAAATCTTTAAAAAAAAAAGAATATCTTGATGAATGTCATAAAATGTCTCGTAGGGTTTTCATGTTTTTCTCCTCAACTTTTTATTTTGAAAAATAAATCTATGAAAAATTTCAAGAATACCTTGATAACCTTTATATAGATTCACCAACAGTTAACAGTTTGTCACATAGTTGCTCATTCTGTGGGTCTGTATACTGTAGACATTATGACATTTCCCCTTAAATATTTTAGCATCATCTAACAAGCACATCTTTCTACATATTCACCATGTCATTACCACACTTAAGACATTTAATACTATTGATTTTAAATAAGCATTACATATCCAAATTTCCTCAATTATCCTCAAAACGATTTTTATGGCTTTCTTCTAAAAATTCAGAATCTAATCAAGCTTCATGTGTTGTACTATCGTATCTTTTGTCTCCTTTATTTTTTTTAAAGATTTTATTTATTTATTTGACAGAGAGAGACACAGCGAGAGAGGGAACACAAGCAGGGGGAGTGGGAGAGGAAGAAGCAGGCTTCCCTCCGAGCAGGGAGCCCGATGCGGGGCCCGATCCCAGGACCCTGGGATCATGACCTGAGCCGAAGGCAGACGATTAACAACTGAGCCACCCAGGCACCCATCTTTTGTCTCCTTTAAACTAGAATACTCTCTCTTCTTTCTTTTGAGGGTGGAGGAAGACTTTTATTACATTAACACTTTTGACATATACATGCTAGTTGTCTTCAGATTGCC
Organism: Eumetopias jubatus; assembly: GCF_037043125.1. Classification (NCBI taxonomy): domain Eukaryota; kingdom Metazoa; phylum Chordata; class Mammalia; order Carnivora; family Otariidae; genus Eumetopias; species Eumetopias jubatus. The sequence goes on along the minus strand of NW_028274810.1, from coordinate 34,720,872 downwards.
CCTGGATCTGTTGGATTATTTCCTCATGTTTAGATTCAGGTTAAACATTTTTAGCAAAAATACTGTGTAGGTTATGGAGTGACATAGCAAGATGGCAGAATAGGAATCTCCAGACCTTGTTCTCCTATAAAGACCCTGACTTAGGGATGCCTGGGTGGCTCAGTCAGTTAAGTGTCTGCCTTCGGCTCAGGTCATGATCCTAGAGTCCTGGAGCCTGCTTCTCCCTCTCCCTCTGCCCCTCCCCCTGCTTGTGCTCTCTCTCTCTCTCAAATAAATAAATCAAATCTTTAAAAGAGAGAGAGGGGCTCCTGGGTGCCTCAGTCGTTAAGCGTCTGCCTTCGGCTCAGGTCATGATCCCAGGGTCCTGGGATCGAGCCCCGCATCGGACTCCCTACTCGGCGGGAAGCCTGCCTCTCCCTCTCCCACTCCCCCTGCTTGTGTTCCTGCCCTTGCTCTCTCTCTCTCTGTCAAATAAATAAATAAAATCTTTAAAAATAAATAAATAAAAGAGAGAGAGAGAGACACTGAGTTAACAACAACTTAGTCAAAAAGCCTTTATGAGAACTCCAAAATTAGTTTGGAAGTCAGAGTACCCAAGGCAAGTTCAAAGCCAAGAACAGCCACATTGAAATGAGCAAGAAAAGCTGTTTCATTTGAACCAATTCAGCAAGTATAGTGATGATGAATTCACTCAACTTTTGTTTATCTGGGGAACTTCCTTGTATGTGATGAGTTGCTTTGTCAAAGACAAAACTGTCCTTCAAGAATGAAGGGGATGGGGTGCAGTCAGTTGAACATCTGACTCTTGGTTTTGGCTCAGGTCATGATCCCCCCAGGTCATGGAATTGTTGGGCTCTGTGCTCAGCAGGGAGTCTGCTTGAAGATTCTCTCCCTCTGTCCCTCCCCCTGCTCATGTTCCCTCTTTTTCTCTCTCATTCCCTCTCAAATAAATAAATAAATCTTAAAAAAAAATGAAGGGGAGGGGGTGCCTGGATGGCTCAGTTAGTTGAGCATCTGACTCTTGATTTTGGCTCAGTTCATGATCTCAGGGTTGTGAGATGGAGCCCCTCAACAGACTCCATGCTGGGCATGGAGGCTGCTTAGGATTCTCTCTCTCCCCCTGCCCCTCTCCCCCCCCACCAAAAAAATGAAGGGGAGATAAAGACTTTCCCAGAGAAACAAAAGCTGAAGGGATTCATCATTGCTAGACTGGCTTTTGCAAGAATTGCTAAAGGGAGGATGGAACTGGAGGGTGTTATGCTGAGTGAAATAAGTCAATCAGAGAAAGATATGTATCATATGACCTCACGGATATGAGGAATTCTTAATCTCAGGAAACAAACTGAGGGTTGCTGGAGTGGTGGGGGGTGGGAGGGATGCGGTGGCTGGGTGATAGACATTGGGGAGTGTATGTGCTATGGTGAGCGCTGTGAATTGTGTAAGACTGATGAATCACAGATCTGTACTTCTGAAACAAATAATGCAGTGTATGTTAAGGAAAAAAAAAAAAGAAGAAGAAGATAGCAGGAGGGGAAGAATGAAGGGGGGAAATCGGAGGGGGAGACAAACCATGAGAGACGATGGGATCTGAGAAACAAACTGAGGGTTCTAGAGGGGAGGGGGGTGGGGGGATGGGTTAGCCCGGTGATGGGTATTAAAGAGGGCACGTTCTGCGTGGAGCGCTGGGTGTTATACGCAAACGATGAATCATGGAACACTACATCAAAAACTAATGATGTAGGGCGCCTGGGTGGCTCAGATGGTTAAGCGTCTGCCTTCGGCTCAGGTCATGATCCCAGGGTCCTGGGATCGAGTCCCGCATCGGGCTCCCTGCTCCTTGGGAGCCTGCTTCTCCCTCTGCCTCTCTCTCTCTCTCTCTCTCTCTGTCTCTCATGAATAAATAAATAAAATCCTTAAAAAAAAAAAAACTAATGATGTAATGTGGTGATTAACATAACAATAAAAAATTTAAAGAAAAAAAAGAATTGCTAAAGGGAGTCCTTCAAGTTGAAACAAAAGGATGCTAGACAGCAACACAAATGCATATGAAAATATAAAGGTATAAAAGCTCTCTGGTAGAGGTGAATACACAGACAAATAAAAAATATTATAATACCATAATCGTGGGCCATAAGTCACTTTTAATTCAGGTATAGAATTTAAAAGATAAAAGCAATATAAATCACTATACCTATAGAACTGTTAATTGATACAAATTGTAAAAAGATGATCAGTTTACACTATTAGTGGTGATTCACTGTTCATTTGTCTTGCGTTGGAGATAAGGTGCGTTAATGCTCCTAAGAACTGTGCTGCCGCAGCAAAGACTCTTTAAAGGACAACTGTTCCGATGATAAGGATGCTTTTGAAGGCTTCCCTGGGTGAAGTTCCCCACTTCTTTCCTTCCATGACTATGGTATAGGCTCCTCAGGAGGATTATCCAAAATCTTGTGGTCGCGTATATCAAAGTCCTTGGGTTTTAGCCTACACATGTCCGCAAAGAGGCTCTGAATCATTCTGGTAACAAGAGAATAAAGATAGCTGAGCTATCTTTGGAGCTGGTCTGACCACTTGGCTATGGACTAATTGATCTGGCACATGCCTTGGGTTACTTGGATGCTGAGTTTTTACATGAAGCAATCAGTCTTTCTTAGCCATGTAAATTTAGAATCAAAGACCTCATCAGGGCTAGGTTAGGAGATTTCTTCATCTCTTCAGTCAGCAAATGTATATCAAGAACCAGTTAAAGTCTGGCACTAGGGTGACAGTGCCTACTCTCAGGGCCTCCCCGTCTCGTGAGGGAGACAGACTTCTCACAGGGCCCTCCCAGCGGAGCACAAGTGCTGAAGGCAGCTCATGTGCCAGGGTCCAGGGGCTGAGGGACACAGGCAGGGCGCTGGTCAACAAGCACCCACCGCCCCTCCTAGGCTCAACCCTGTGCTCATATTTGTCCTTATAGGTCCCTCTCTAAGATGATTCCCTTAAAAAGGGAATAGACTTAAATAAACAAGATGCAAATGAAGACCTCTCATGGAGATAAAAGAGTCCAGTTATGGAAGTGCCATGAGGAAGTGTCAGTGGAGGGTGGGGAAGAAGAGCTTGAAGTCAGAACTGTCTGGTGTCCTGCTCACTTAATCTTTCTGTGCTTCAGTTTCTTCATCTGTAAAATGAGACAGCAGGGCCTCCCTCACAGGCTCGTCAGGAGGTTACCAGAGCTACTATGAGAAAACTCCTCTAGCAAGCATAAGCACTGGTTGTTAAACGTTATTTTTATTATTGGGGTCTCGGCATGGTCCTTCATCTAAATTGTAAATAATCTAAAATAGTAAGGCTCTGGGGGCACCTGGGTGGATCAGTCGGTTAAGTGTCTGACTTCAGCTCAGGTCATGATCTTGGGGTCCTGAGATCGAGCCCCAGGTCAGGCTCCCTGCGCAGCAAGGAGTCTGCTTCTCCCTCTGCCCCTCCCCCCTGCTCATGCTCTCTCTGTCTCTCTCTCAAATAAATAGATAAAATCCTAAAAAAAAAAAAAGTAAGGCTCTGACTTCCTTTGGAGACATGTAGAGAATGTCTCATGCTAAAATGAGAGCTGGCTAATGCCGTGTAAAGAGCCATGGCTCATTCCTTCCCCGGTGGCAGAACTGAAATCTTCTTATTTCTGATTCATGGGTGATTTGGGCCTAATTTTCTGTCCCTTATTATCCCCTGCAGTTGAAGACAAAGCTGCTCTTCCCACAGCCCCCAGAAGTTCAGCTCAGTGGCTTTATCTTTTCCTGGAGCTATGCTTATAAAAATAGCACCACCACACCTTTCTGTTTCAGTACAGATTTCCTTCCGGTACTGAAATTTTGCTTTATCAAATTTTGCTTGAAATAAGTAAGTATGCACTGGAACCTGGATATCCTGTAGCTCTTTGATTGTTTTGGTAATGAAACTTGACCAGGAAAGAACTTGCTAGACCACATTTAAAAATCAAGTCATACAAAGTGATGAGAAAAACAATAAGATGAATGAAACAGACTATCTAGTATTTTATCTATTGTCATTTTACACAGGGTAACGGGAATAAATGGAAGGTGCTAACTTTCAGACAAAATCATACAGGTTAAAGAAAAATATAGGGAGAAAAGAAATGTTTAAGGATACATATTTCATACGTAAATATGAAATAGACATGAAAGAGTTTGATAAACATCTGAGGTAAAAACAATTAAAACTGTATTGAAGAATTTAAGAGTATTGGGGAAAAAAGAAAAATGTAAGAATATTGGAAAACTAGATAAATAGATTTATAAAAATAAATTGTTATTAAAGCAAAAACTTCCTACATTAAATCCAATACTGAGGAATGACTTCTCTTCAGAGCTTTCCAGGAGGAAATTAATAACAAATCATTTTTGAATTAGCAATTGCAGAAGATTATATTTCTATTTTGAATACAAGTATGATGTTTTCAAAATTAAGAAGATAGTCAAAGTTTGGATTACTTAGCTAAAAGACTGTGTAATATTTTTTTAAATCTAAAATTAGGTGGGCACCTGGGTGGCTCAGTCATTAAGCATCTGCCTTCGGCTCAGGTCATGATCCCAGGGTCCTGGGATCGAGCTCCACATGAGATTCGCTGCTCAACGGGGAGTCTGCTTCTCCCTTTCCCTCTCCCTCTGTGTACTCTCTCTCTCTCTCTCAAATAAATAAATCTTTAAAAAATAAAATAAAATCTAAAATAGGAATGAACTCTGAAAACAAGAAAAACGTGTTAAAATAAACACTAGCTTAAGAAAAATCTCACTACATTAAAATAGAACAATTAAAAAAATTTTTTAATAAAAATCAAGTAATAAGTCTGAGAAGGCACTTAAAATTATATCAAGTCCATCACATTACCTAAACAGTGCTCTAACCTTTCAGAAATAATAGTACCAGGGGCGCCTGGGTGGCTCAGGTGGTTGGGCATCTGCCTTCGGCTCAGGTCATGATCCCAGGGTCCTGGGATCGAGTCCCGCATCAGGCTCTCTGCTCCTTTGGAGCCTGCTTCTCCCTCTGCCTCTCTCTCTCTATCTCTCATGAATAAATAAATAAAATCTTTAAAAAAAAAGAAATAATAGTACCAGAAAATTTGATAAGTTGGACTTCATCAAAATTAGGAATTTCTGCTCTTTATAAGAACTGTTAAGAGAATGAAAAGACAAGACACAGACAGGAAATATTTGCATAGTAGATCTGATAGAAGACTTATATCCAGAATACATAAAGCACTTTTTTTTTTTCTTTAAAGATTTTATTTTTAAGTAATCTCTCCACCCAACATGGGCATGAACTCACAACCCTGAGATCAAGAGTTACATGCTCCACGGCCTGAGCCAGCCAAGCACCCTATTATTTATTTATTTATTTTTATTTACTTATTTTTTTCAAAGATTTTATTTATTTATTTGACAGAGAGAGACACAGCAAGAGAGGGAACACAAGCAGGGGGAGTGGGAGAGGGAGAAGCAGGCTCCCTGCCGAGCAGGGAGCCCGACTTGGGGCTCGATCCCAGACACTTAACTGACTGAGCCACCCAGTGCCCCGGTAGCTTTATTTGTAATAATCTGAAACTGGAAACAACCAAATGTCTATCAATAGACAAATTGACAGATTGTGGTGTAGACACCAATGGGATACTACTCAGCGATAAAAAGAATGAACTACTGATACACACAACCACGTGAATAATACGCTGAGTGAAAGAACTCAGATTTTAAAAAGAGCATATAACGTGTGATTCTACTTATGTGAAACTCTAGGAAGTCCAAAATAATCTTTAGTGACAGAAAGCAGATGAGGTCAGCTGGGGACGGGGAAAGGGGTGTGTGGAAGGGCTGGTCACAGAAAGGAGGACTTCCAGAGAGGAAACTTTTGGAGGTGATGATCCTGATCGTGGTGATGGATATGTCAAAATTATCAAATTGTACACTTTAACCATGTGCAGTTTATGTCCATTATACCCCAATAAAGCTGTTCTCTAAGAAGAAAAATTATCAGAGGGTTTATACTATTTCTTTTTTTTTTTTGATACATGTCTCCCTCTTTTTTTTATTATGTTATGTTAATCACCATACATTACATCATTAGTTTTTGGTGTAGTGTTCCATGATTCATTGTTTGCGTATAACACCCAGTGCTCCATGCAGAACGTGCCCTCTTTACTATTTCTATTGGAGAATGGGCTTCACTATGTTTTCCTTAATACTCAACTTTTTCGCCTAATGTATAATATATAATGTACTATGTACCCTACGCAGAAATCAACCCCTCCTTTTTTTCTCTTCTTATTGTGCTGATATTGCCCTCAGTTAGTAACCAGACTTGTAGAGATCTGCTCCCACTCTCACAGTATATCTCAACAGCTGCTAGGGGGTGGAGACCGCTTGAGCCCTTGAGCAACTGCTCAGACAGCTGAGGGAAGCAGGGCGCTGGGGGGCTGGTGCAGGAGTTAGTGAGAGTGGGGGCGAGGGGAGTGGCACACACCTGCCACAGGGTCCTGGGCCAAAACTCAGCGCCTACTTGTGCTCAGACAAGGATGACTTACGTACCACAGTAAAGAGGCGGAAAATCCATCTTTGATGGCATTTCAGCTCCTTCTCTTTCCGGTCTGATTGACCTCTTGGGCTTTATAACCTTTCAGGGGGGAGCCTGTTGTATATATATCTGTCTGCCATTCTCAAAAACTTGCTCACAGACAAGGGCTGGTTAGCAAGCCTGTCGCTTTGTTCCTTCAAGTCAGAGAAAGAGGATCTTTGACCTCTGTTTCTAAGCGCTATAAACAAAGACCTTCTTGGCAGCCAGTAAGCTCCAAGTAAGTGCTCATTAAGCAAGAAGTTTTCTGGCCAGTGGTTGAAATGACATCATGCTTCCTCCTGGAATCCAACTAGAGATAAAAATCCGGTCATTCAATATACAATGAGAAAATGCTCCTTCTCCTGCCAGGCTTCAGGGGTTGCTGGCTTTTAAAGAGATCAAGGAAGAGAAGAGCCTGTTTGAACTCAGGCTTTGAGAATGTCTCCTGAACTACCTCCACTTAATTCCTGATAACATGCAAGAAAATTTTCCACTATAAACTGTCTGGTGTCAGAGAGCAGGGGGCGCTCCCCACTGATCGTTTCAGAGTTTTCAAATTGAGTGTGTAACCAGACTCAGCAGTGGGCAGGTGGGTTTCATTAGCTGACAATGGCACAATCCTTCAGGGCTCTCTAACAAAGTTACAGGGGGAGGCAGAAATTCATTATCTTCATCTTTTTACATCATTGATCACAATTTGACATGGGGAAGAAGAATGTATTGTGAATCCATTCAGATTCCTTTAAGATTAATCCAAAAAAAGGTACAATTTTCAGAGGATGCTGATGTATGTCCTGTGATATTTCTTTACTGTTTAGACCACTATGAAGATCTTATTGGTGTTATTCAATTTATGAATCAAATTGCATCCAATCTAGCAGACAGAAATTCAAAAAGATACATGCACCCCCAGGTTTAGTGCGGCATTACTTACAACAGCCAAGATACGAAAGCAGCCCAAGTTTCCACCGATAGATGAATGGATAAGGAAGATGTGGTATCTATATATAATGTAATATTAGCCATAAAAAAGAAGTTTATTTGGGCAAAAATGGATTTGAATTGGGCAGCACCAAACCAGAAGTGGTTAGGAGTACTCCACAGATCGGAGCTGGGGGAAAGACTTTTATAGAGAAGAGGCAGAAGCCAAGAGAAGGAATTATTTGATTGGCTATAGCTTAAGTAGTTGAATTCTTTGGGAAAGCGTAGTTGGCTATTTGTGATTGGTTGTCTTTAGTTTTTTATCTTAGGTAGGCTTGAAGCATTGCAGCCTTAGGTTTTGGTTTGCTTACATGGGCCACTAAAGTGTTAGAACCTCTGTTTAGGGGCACCTGGGTGGCTCAGTCGGTTAAGCTTCTGTCTTTGGCTCAGGTCATGATCCCACGGTCCTGGGATGGAACCCCACGTCAGACTCCCTGCTTGCGGGGGGGGGAAGGTTTGCTTCTCCCTCTCCCTCTGCCCCTCCTCCCTATTTGTGTTCTCTCTCTCTCAAATAAATAAATAAAATCTAAAAAAAAAAAAAAAGAATTGGGGGCGCCTGGGTGGCTCAGTCAGTTGGGCGGCTGCCTTTGGCTCAGGTCATGATCCCAGAGTCCTGGGATCGAGTCTGACGTCGGGCTCCCTGCTCAGTGGAGAGCCTGCTTCTCCCTCTCCCTCTGCCTGACTCTCTGCCTACTTGTGCTCTCTCTCTGTCAAATAAATAAATAAAATCTTTAAAAAAAAATAAAAGAATAACCTCAGTCTAATGGCCTCCTTGTTTAATTAGAGTGAATCATTAACCCTACTATCATTGTGAGTGATGTTGGAGCTTAATCCCGTAAGGAAACTGCAAGAAACATTATAAAATACACATGTCAGAATTATCCCACCCAAGGAGGGTCAAGCTTGGGTATTTACACACCACTTCCTATCAGTCATTTATTGAGGACTATTCCTGGGTAGTATTAATTCTCCAGTACATCCTGCCTGCTAAATGGCCGTTGGCCTCAGTTCTGGAGAAAGTTCTCAGGCATGAAGAGACGGACACAGGCAGTTGGAAATCTTGGAGTTTCCTGCAGTGGTAGAGTCCAAGGCCTTGGGCAGGGCACTTAAGGACTTTTTCTTATTTTTTTTAAAAAAAGCATTTCCACTTATCAAAAGAAATAATGTCATCCTCAAGGTAATAGAAAACAAGATAAATGCACCAACTTCCTCATAAAACAAAGGAGCTTTTATTCTATGGCAAAATATCCAGATTTGAATCTCTTCATCAAAGAAATTTTCCTCAAGATTAGTCAGATTCCAAGTATTCAGAGCACAATACAGCTGATTTTCTAAAAGAAACATCTGTTCCCAAACCATTGAGGATTTTCGTGTAGTGCATTTGCCATCAGAAGTAAACTCAACTACATAAAATGGTAGATGATCTTTTTGTACCATGAATGGAAATTTCTGATCAAATATTTCATTATCAGTTTTTTATAGAGTATATTTAGAATTTCCCATAATTAAACAAAGACCTTTACAAAGTATTGTCCCAAATTACTTTTTAAAATTAGGAATATAGTGTGGCTTTAAAAAAATCTAACAAATATCATTCACCTTAAAAAAGGACTTCTAGATACTACTTCTAGTTTTATAAAAAGAAACCTCCTATCTTCTCTGATTGGTAGAAAATGCCCTTGTGAGCTTGCGGGAACTGTACTATGGTCCAGCTCAGCTGTGCTACTCTGAGGCTTTTGGAAAATCCACAGTGAGGCCAACTGGCAAGGTAATGTGTCCCATGGACCCAGAGAGTTAGCAAAAATACCCCCACTCGAGTGACGTGGAAACAAAATAATAAATGCTTAAATCCTTGCCCCGTATGTTTTTGTTTGTTTCCTTAACACCAGCTTGTCTGGTTCAAACACCAGGCCTCCAGCCTATGACTAGAAAATGAGATTTCTTGGGCGCCTGGGTGGTTCAGTTGGTTAAGCGACTGCCTTCGGCTCAGGTCATGATCCTGGAGTCCCTGGATCGAGTCCCACATCGGGCTCCCTCCTCGGCAGGGAGTCTGTTTCTCCCTCTGACCCTCTTCCCTCTCATGCTCTCTATCTCTCATTCTCTCTCTCTCAAATAAATAAATAAAATCTTTTTAAAAAAATGAGATTTCTTTACAGTTCTGCCCAAATTACAAGGGCACACACGAACGACCACCCGAACCCTTGCGTAGACACACACACACACACACACACACACACACACACACACACACAGAAGCAGGAACTCAGCCCTTCCCCTGAAGTTCTTCCCCTCTTTCCCAAGTATTTCTAAAAGGGGGTCCCACGTGGTCCATGAAACCCTCTATCAGCTGTATCACCCACAGCAGCCACCACCCGCTCTTCCTGCTTGGATCCCACGCTATTTCCTGTGAATAGCTGTCCTCTGGCCTCCATCCCCCTCCCAAGCCTCCCAGAGACTCGCTGGAAAATAATTCTTGCTATTTCTTTCAACCGAAGAGACCACTTGGGAAGGAGATCTCTACCATCCATCCATCTTTCTTCCTCCTTCACTTCCCCTCCCCCTTCTTCTCCTCCTCACCCTCTCCTCTCTTCTTCTCGTCCAATTGCCTGTTCACGATTCTGCACCCTTCATCAAAGCTGTAGCCTCCTTAAAGGCAGAGGCTGTTTTATTCCTTGCCATCCTATTCCAAATAGCACGTTTGATGTATCGTCGGTGTTCAGAACTGGGGTTTGAACCATGGTAATAGCTGTACTTTCTATTGTATGCCCTAAGAGATTATTACTCTTTCATGCCCATTTTAGAGATCAGAAGATTAAGGTACAGAAAAGTTAAGTTACTAGCCCAAGATCACACAGGTAGTAACGGCTAACCCAGAAGTCAAGTCTATACAATCTGTCCCCAGGGGCCGTGCTGTCAATCACCGGGTCCAAGGCCTCACCGTGGTTACCAGAAATAAGGCAGGAAGGAGATGGAGCACAGCCCCTGTTCTTCAGTAGCTTACAGAATTATTTTCAGTCTTTCCTGTGGTTTTTCACGTTTTGGGTGATACCCATTAGTACTTTATCTTATACAGTCACATCTAATATCTCTTATATTCCTCTCCCATATTGTTCTATTTATCCTATAAATGTCTCATCTTCCCAATCATGTTGGAAGCTCTTTGAGGGCAGGGACTGAGACTTACACCTCTTGTTAGTGCCTCTGCTTTGCTCCAGACACTTTTATTTGCAAATAAGAGAAAACCCAACTAAAACTGGCTTACACAGTCAAGGGATTTTGTTGATTTCACAGCACTGAAGGCCCAGAAGTAGGTCTGACTTCGGGTAAGTCTTGATTCAAGACAACAATGTCAGCAAGGTCCCTGTGTCTTTCCTTGCCCCATGTCTGCCTTTTTCTTAAAGATGGCTTTTATAGTGGTCCCAAATATCTGCCAGTAGCAACTAGGACTTCTTGCTTCCTTAGTCACATGTAGCAGAGAAGAGAAAGTATTTGTTTTAAACGCCCTAGAAAATTCTTGTCATTTAATGTACAGGGACATGCCCAGTAAAGACTGAATTAATCATAGGTGTGTGTGGGTGTATGCATGTGTGTGTGAGATGAGCCAACTGGTATAGCCCAGGCCTCCCACTGGCTCACACAGAATGGACTCCCAGAATCATGCGGGGTGTCCAAACCACACTGGGGGTTGTTGAGAAGAGAAAGGAAGGGAACAGAGCCATGGCACCTCTCTCCTTTGCTCTTTACAGAATCTCAAGATTGAAAGGGACTTTGAAAGTTGACCAATACGACCTCTCCTATGATGCTTCTACTTCCAAAGATAGTCCTTTTCTTCGACAAGTCAGCCGTTTAGAATACAGCTGATTCTAGGCGCTGGTGGTAGATGTACCCCCTGGCCAAGTTCACTTGGAACAAACCTAATCTCTTTTCTTCATAACAACACTTTTCCCATTTGAAGACCACTGTTCTGCTTTCCTTCAGCTGTTCCAAGTGGCAGAGTTTTATGTTCCTTCATCACCTGCTTGCTCTGCTCAGAAGTCCTTAAGTAGCCCTTGTGCTGGGAATACTGGAGCCTCCGTCAGAATGAGTTTCATCTGCCCTCCCCGCCCCCAGCTCCTGGCCCTGCTTTTGCTGGAGGCAGGGACTGTTCTTTCTCACTGCTCTGGCCCATCAGGTTCTCCCTGGAGTTGTTGATATCCCGACTAAATCCTGTCAGGGCTGGCAAGTGTCAAGCTTTCAGAAGCGTATCTGTGCGGCTTTAGGAGCCGCTTGCAGAGGCCGTGAGGGTAAACACACATTGCTTAGGTTCGTAAGCCCAACCAGGTCCTCAGTTTTTCCCAAAACTTCTTCCCTCCCATGACCTTTCCCTTGGCTGCAGTCAGAGCGAAGCGGGGCAAGCGAACATACAAATGTGAGTGAAGGGTCGTGCCGGGAAAGCAACAGGTCGCTTGGAGCGGGGGACAGCTGTGTTTTGTGCCTGGGGCCATTGGGACTTGCCAGCGAGATTCCACTGCTAGAAGCTGAAATTCTTCTAGATTCCAGAGCAGGCAAGAAGGGGAGAATGGGGCCTTTATCAGATGAAAGGAGATAGCAGACAAGGTTTGTTTTGTTTGAAGCATCCTCATTCCTTACTTGCTTTTTTTTTTTTTTGCTTTTTTAAAAACAAATATAACTGTTGAAGACAAGAACCAGGTTTTAGCTTAAAAACTGGGTAACAGCAGGCAGGATTCCTCCCGTTTTCACAGCCTAGAAAGCGATGGAATATGGCCTTGCCATATTCTGCTTACACTGGTTTTTTTGAAGGGGACTCTGAAGAATATTGTACCAGTCAGCCTGCTGCTTGGGATTCAGAGGACTCATAACCCAAATTGATCCATCCTGAAGCAAATGATGACAGGGCTCTGGATGGAGTCCTGCTGTCTGGGGAGGACTAGCACCCAAACGTAGGCCCCTCTCTCACTGAAGAGTAAAAAATTAGATGGATTTCTGGATTTATGGTTGATACCGTCTCATCAGCTCCATTTTACTTTGTTAAGACCCCCCCCTCCTCCAGGAGCCTTCACTCACATTCTAGGCGCACCTATTACTCTCTGCCCTTGATTCTGTTTAGCATCCTGACATTTGAACCATCTTTTCTAATTCCTTCTTCTTATAAAACCTGTAAACTCCCTGAAGGGAAGGGGCTAATATTTATTGAGCACTCCCTATGGACCCAGCACAGGGCTTGGTACTGTTAGATCCATTGTCTCTTTTCGACAACACCTCTGTGAGATATTTCCTCTTATCCTGATTCCACAGAAGAGGAAATTTTAAGGTGTTCACAGGATTCTTACCCAGTCCCCAGGGCCTTTCTCTCCACTCTTTCAGTAGGATGACCTCATGTTCTGAATATTCTCTTCAGCATGTCTTAGGTATGGAGTAATACTCAACCATTGTTTATTAACTACACATTTACCATGCCTATTTGAAAATTCTGAGTTGTAGTTAAGAGTCTTTATAAATGGAAGAGGGTAAGAAATAATCTTCATAATATCTAAGGATGTCTTAGAACTCATTTCACATTTTTTACTTGCCTAGGTAAATTTTTGTTCTTATCCACGAGTTCTACCAACTTAGTCTATTTCCAATGCCACAGAGGAAGATAACAAACCTGGATGACTTCCATCCCTGATCTCTGCATTTTCTTATGCCTTTATTCTAGTTGTTCCTGGGAGTAATAGAAATGGCTCTCAGCTATCCTACCCTAAAGATGAAGGATGGACAGTAACTTCACCAGGATGCAACAGACTACAGTGGACTCTGTGTGTGTGTGTGTGTACATGCACGCGTGCGTGAACATGTGCATGTATATGTAGCTAAAGTCCAGAAAGCAGCTACTATGGGCCATGCTAGGGTCTCTACCTTGACCTTTAGCTGTGAGGTAGGTACTGTTGCCCAATGTAACAGTTGTAGAACCTGATGCTCAGATTTTAACTTATTTAAGGTCCCATAGCTAGGAAGAGGCCATGCTGACTCAGACCCAGGCCTGCCCGATTTCAAAGGCATGCTCTTAACTGCTGTTTATATGGCTACCTCATTTCCCACAAGTAGTGGTCATCAATCCCTTCAGATGAAAGACATTGAGAAGAGTCACAGATAAAGCAAAACATCACAATAGAAGAGGTTGACAGCATATTTAAAACTAAGAGTGTAGGAAGAAAACATTTCCCATGTGTAAAAATAGAAAATCACCTTCTGAATATTAAGCCTTGTACAAATAGTTTTGTGAAACCAGTGACTGATAGAAAACGCATTAACATGGAGGACAGGCAGCAAGTTAATAACCTGCATTTTAGAGAGGCGCTTTTTTTCCCTGATAGATCAGAACTGTTTTATAAATTTTTTAAGAAATGTTAATAGGTGTCTGACATGAACGATTAAAGGGGAACTATTTAGGATTGCAAAATGAATGTCTCTACACAATTATGAGTAGAAGCAAAACTGCTAGAATTGGAGTAATGAATTGGGAAATTGCCACTTCAAAAAAGAAGAAGAAAGATCTGACAGTTCTCCCCTGCAAATAAAACACTCTTAAGTGGGATGAGCCTGGAAGGTGTGGCATTTAAACCTTAACATGAAGCAGTGATACAAAATGGAGCCCAAGCCTTCTAACAGGCACCATGGTTTGTACAAAGGATTGGGGACAGCATCTTGACTCACTGCCGTGGTCTCCTCTTTCTCCTTCTCTTTCTCCTCTTCTGGCTCCTCAGCCTTTCTCTTCCCTCTAGAAGTGCACTTCTGTTGAGAGCATTCACTGCTTCTCACAGGCATGATGACTCCATCATATATGTAATACTGTCTTCCAAAATTGCCACCTCATAAATGTAGTGCGTTTGGAATCATCGTTCTCCACGGAGAAGTACTCATGATGGGACCTACTCTATAACAACTTCATTCTTCAGAGAACATGAAGTGAGCTTGAGTAAATGGTTATAGCACACGGTGTCTGTTCTCTTCATTTTCTTCATCTGTAGCTAACTGTATAATGTAGAAACATTGCTGACACCAAGAACCTCATTGTGCAATCTAGAACAGAAAAAAAAAAAAAAAACAACCTCCCAGTGCTCTAAGTTTCTTAGGAAAACATCTTGGAATCATTCACTCTCTGCCTTTGGAAGGAATATAGGCGTTCATCCACAACTCTGAACTCATGAGGAGAAGCAAAAATGGCAGCTATTCATTAAATGTCACTACTTTCTTTCCCCAAGTGGTTATTTTTCATGGAGGTGAATTTTATAAATTAACTGATAAAGAAAGAAACTGAGGTACTCACAGGACCAGTAGTCTTAAGGAGTCTTTAGGAACTGAAGAGTTTTGGATTTCTTTCTTGTAAAACAAACGTGACAGTGATGGGGACAGTGAAACCTCTCTCAGGGGATGACCTCTTGTTGCCCTTTCCCAGATACGTCCCTGAAGACAGACCTTGTCTGATTTTGGGCAGATAGTTTGACCAAGTATGACCCGTCTATAGACTATGAAGCCATTAAAAATGAAGATGCAGAGCAGTTGTTTTCATATCTTTTTACAGCAGCTCTGTGTACCCCACTCAAAATCTCATGCAGAACCTTAAATGCTAGCAAAAATTAAAGGGAACAGCTCTGGTGTGATCCAAGTGGGGGATCTGGAACACCGTCCATGTATTCTCTTGGGTGCTGTGAACTAGACGTGTCCGTATTCCGAGGAGCTCTCTCAGGCAATTTGACAGGCATATTATACATCAAAGTGTGATTAACAGCTACCTGTGGAAAGCAAGATGAAAGGTGATTTTATTTATTTCATTTTTTTCCTCTATATCTTTTTTAAAAATTTTTCATAAAATGTATTTTTATTTAAAAAAACACTTAATTTGAAAAAACACACTAATAAGGAAACAAGGAAGTATAGAACTCGTGTTTTTTACTCCTAGTGGGGGACAAGGAAGTGAGAAAATAAAGGTCTCGTTCTGATCACTTTTGGGCCACTTGAGAATGAGGAATGCTAGAGAGAGAAGCTTGGTCTTCCCGTGTTCAAAGGCTCATGTTTTCTCTTCCTTCACCTGGACGTGTCATTGGTAAACAGACAACGTTTACTTTGACTCTGGCCCGGATGCCCTGCAATGGCCACGTCCGCTCTCCTGCTCTTTAACATCCAAGTGTACGTCCGACTTCATGCTGGGAACTCCAGAGCTTTTGTTCTTTAGCCTTATAGGCACCAAGGCTGGTCGCGTTGGGGAGTGGGGTGTGACCTGCCTGCAGCTTTTTCCAACTGAAGGCTGTTCTGCCCTTTCTTTTGTTAAGATACCACCTCTGACTCTGTGCCAACCCCTTTGTTTAATCAGAACTATCTCATCTCCGCGATGTTTCCTGGGCAGTTTCCCCCTCGTCCTGATTTCCCAGCTGCCCCAGCCAGACCGCATCTTTCATGTGATAAGGTTTAGGTTGACAGTAAGCTCCAAGAGTCAGTAGGATGATGGGGTCATCTCACCAGAAAATAACCCAATAGTTCTCAAAGTACCAGGTCTGGAGGCAAGGAGTCAGACCCAAATCCCTGCTCTGCTGTCTCCCTAATGCAGGACTTCTGCTGGGTAACGTAAGCTCCGTATGATTCAGATTTTTCATTTTTAAAATGAGGATAATAAATAATACCTGCCTCACAGTGTTGTTTCACAGGTATGCTCTAAGGATTAAATAAGATCCTTTATGTAGAACACTTAGCATGATGTTTGGCGTATAAGAAAAATTCAAATGATATTATTATTATATGTTTAATATTTAGATTCTAGGGGTGCCTCACTGGCTCAGTGGGTGGGGCATATGACTCTTGATCTCGGGATTGTGGGTTCAAGCCCCACGTTGGGAGTAGAGATTGCTTACAAATAAAATCTTAAAAAAAAAAAGAATCTAGATTCCAGAGCAAGGGTGGTGATGACAGTGGGGGTGGAAAAGGCACTGGACTAGTCCAGGAGACCTGGGTTCTAGCTTCTGTGAGGTGAAGACATGGTTCTAGAAGAGAATCTCATCACACAGGGTCCCAGCAAGACAGATGATGCCCTCCAAGGGTGACTTAAAGAGAGCTTAATCAGGGAATTATTTACAGAAGTGTGGGCAAGGTGAAGCGAACCGGCAAGAGACAAGAAGCATCCAGGGACTCACAGCAGCAGGAAGCTATTACCGCCACAGCCTGAAAGGGGCAAGGGTAGGGAACGATGTTCCTAGGAGCTGGTGAGAGCCGGAGCCCTGGAAGAGAGGCGAGCCCAAAGGAAGTGTGGTATAGAGGAATTCAGATGCTACCAAAACCCTAGCCCAACGGGACAGAGCCAAGGAATACATCCCTGACTTCTCTCTCTCCCGACCTCCAATCTCCTTTTGGTGCCTCTTATTCATTAAATCCAACAGGAACCCACAGGGCATGGAAGCCAATGTGATGCACAGAGCTGGACAGAGAAGGGTAGAGACAGCATGTACAGGAGTGAAGAGAATAACCAGCCCAGTAGGTTTGTAATTCCACAAGTCTCAGAAAGTCCTCCACTGCGCTGGCCAGATCAACCTGGCCTGGAGGACTGAGTTAAGTAGATGCAGTTTGCCTAGGCATAGGTGCTCTCAGCTGCCCAGGAAAAGTGAAAGCCCAGTTGCTGATCCATAGTCAGGAAAGGAGGACCCGCATCTTTGGATGTGAATGATGACCGACAGTGATCTGAGAGGCAAAACCCAAACTACAAACCAGGCAGATCATCCCACAAAGTTGTCAGCCTGAAGGAGCTGAACAGAGAGTCAGAATCCTGGGAAGAGAAACAAGAAGAGCCCTTCGGCAGCTGGATTGACGACGAAGTTTGAACACAGGTACGCGCTGGGACTGAGGACTTTCTGAGATGCTGAAATGCAATTTTCAGGGGTCTTCTGGGGCTCCTGTAGGTCAGGCACAGATGACATGGGATTCATCCACTCCCTCATCAATCCATTCCATCACAAGTATGTATTGATGACCTGGCCTGTGCTAGGCAGAGTGCCAGGCTCTGAGGATAAAAGATGAGTAAGTCAACCTGTCCTGGAGAGCTCAAGTCTAGTGGGGTCAACAGCCAGTCAAAACGCAGTCTGTACCGTAAGTACAGAAGGAGCACAGGAGAGGGGTACCCACCTAGGCTGGTCGGTGTGGGGAAGCTTCCCTGGGCGGGGACATCAAGGCTGACCCTGAAGACCTAATGGGCAGAAGAGAGGTGAGAACAGCTAGAGGAAGCGTCTCCATATTTAGGGGATTGCTACTAGTTCGGTGTGGACCCGTGGGGAGTGATGAAAGTGATGGAGGGACAGGCAGAGGGCGCTGCTAGTCAGGGTGGAGACACTGAAGACAACGGGCAGCCGAAGAGGAGTTGTGGGCGGGGGAGTGGTCTGATCCGGAGGGAATTTCCTCGGTATCAGTCCGGCTTCGGTGTCAAGAGCAGATCAGAGCAAGGCGGACCCAGCAAGGGTAGAGAGACCAGCAAGGAGGGTTTCAGCAATCTGAGAGAGACGGTGGTGTTCAGGTAGAGCCAGTGGACAGACCCCAACACCGGGAAGGTTTGGCAGGACCCGATGACTACCTGGACTTCACTGGGTAGCAGCAAATGCTCGTCCCTGAGATTGGAGCCACAGATGAATGAGACACAGCTGGGCTTAGGGCAACGCAGGGAAATAACTCTGCTAAGATGTGTCTCTCTTTTTGGTGAGTCTGCGTGCCTCATAAGACTGAGACTAAATAGTTAGATTACACTTTATATACATGTAATAGAGCTGCTGGGGTGGGAAGAAGTGTCCCCATCCTATAAGATTGGAAAACCATGAATTAAATAAAACGAAACAGGGGCACCTGGTTGGCTCAGTCAGTTGAGCATGTGATTCTCAATCTCAGGGTTGTGAGTTCCAGCCCCACAGTGGGCACGGAGCCTACTTTAAAAATTAATTAATTAATTAATTAATTAATTAAATGAAATGATGTTTGTTACCTCAGAACTTCTCAGAGTCCTTAACAGTCTAGGGCCCTTGATGTCCTCAACTAAATATAGTCTACCATATTTATCAAATCTATTTCATTTCCTCTCCCACATACATCTACCTATAATTCCTGTAATGGTGTTTCTAGAACACTCAAAGTGTGGCTCACCAACCAGCACTGGTTCCCCAGCTGTTAACAGTCCATAAGTACAGAAATCAAGACCATTTAGAAACTTAACAGCAATTATGTGACTTTCAATCTAATAATTAAAATATCTGGGCTTGTATTTTTTATGTCTGCTCTTTATAAATCTCATTTTTTCTAGTGATGCATTTTTTTTTAAGTAGGCTCCATGCCCAATATGGAGTCCAACACGGGGCTCGAACTCACAACCCTGAGATTGGGACCTGAGCCAAGATCAAGAGTCAGATGCTTAACCGACTGAGCCACCCAGGCACCCCTCTAGTGATGCATTTTTATTGTATTTTACAAAATTATCAGCAAAGAATGAAAAGTTAAAAACATACAAAAAAAGCTAGTCTTTCACCACAGACAGCTGAGAAGCACCATTTCAGAAGACACTGGGAAACACTCAAGCTCAGTGGTGGTCAAACTCAGCTGCCCATTTTAATCTCTTGAGGAGCTTTAAAAAGATAACAGATCCCAGATCCCATCCCCAGAGACTATGAAGTAATTCACCTGGGGAGCAGCCTGGGCACTGGGATTTCAGAACGATCCCTAGGTAATTTGATTGTGTGTCAAGGGAGAGAACCACTGTGCTGAGGGAAAGCGTATGCTCCCTGGTGTTCCTGGTTTCATCCTCACACACCCAGACAAGGACAAGGGTGGGGATGGTGGTTCTCAGCCCTGGCTGCACCCAGGAACCCCAGGCCACTTTCGAATGGACTTGGGCCTGAACCCCACCTAAACCAATTAAATCAGAATTGGTGGTGGTGGTTTCTGGACACTGGGATTTTAATAAAAACGATTCTAGGCAGCCAGAGTTGAGAACCACTGGGTTGGGAAATCTGGTTGCAAAGGAGACAGTTAAACGTGGGGAGGTCAGGTCATTGCTTTCGCCAGGGCCTGGAGTGAGAAGTAGTCCTCGGGATTTCTAATCCTTTACCTTTCCTGGGTCTACACGGCCAGGCAGCCATGGCCGAAGCAGGGGACCCTGGGGGTGGTGGTGGTGGGGTTCACCACAGAGACTGGGAGAGGCTGAGTTCTTGCACTCAGCCCGCCTCCCGCTCCTCGCTGATGCTGTGGCTTCTGGAAGGCAGCACCACTTCTGTTTCTTTTCCACCAAGCCAGAGTGACCCCTGAGAGGCAGATTTTCTGAGAGAGGGAAGAAAGTATGGCTCTCTATGCTCAAAGTTGTAGCCCTTTGTTCTTCCAGCCCTTGCAACAGCTGTTTCACCCCATTCCCTCCCTTCCTGACTTGCCCTCTGAGAGAGTCCTGCTGTTCATTTCCATCAGTCACTGAAAAGGACGTCTGTTCTCTGGGAAAGCACGAATGCATTAGAACTTCGTGGCTGAGAGGAAACACAGAGGGGAGAAGGGAGGCTCTGGAGAGTTAAGATTGTCTTTGACATTGGCTGGCAGAAGCTGGGGACAAATAATTAGTTATTTTTAAAAATGCTTGTAGGAGAATGATGGGACAGGCCTGGCATAAGGAATACGCCCATTGTGTTGGCACAATGCTGGGTATGATAGCGGTTATTTCTCACAACGAAACTCTGGAAGACTCCATTGTCTTGCCTATGCTGCCAACATCAATTCAACCAAATGCTGCAGGACAATGATTTTTGAAATTGTCTTATAATACTACTTTGCATTGAAATGCTTGTTTAAAAAAATCTGTTTGAAATAACAGTAGCATCCAAAACCAAAGAAATGTTTAACAACAATAAAGTCTCAATAAATGGGATCTCTTTACCCCGGGGCACTCAGCCTCAGAGAAAATTCTAAGAAACAAATTTATTTAAGGTGTCAATATTTGGTTTCTAGTTGAAAAAGGTCACAGGTGATTTGGGCTATGGAGACACTGGTAACTTTATTTTTTTTTAAAGATTTTATTTATTTATTTGAGAGAGAGAGCATGAGAGGGGGGAGGGTCAGAGGGAGAAGCAGACTCCTCGCTGAGCAGGGAGCCCGATGCGGGACTCGATCCCAGGACTCCAGGATCATGACCTGAGCCGAAGGCAGTCGCTTAATCAACTGAGCCACGCAGGCGCCTGACACTGGTAACTTTAGATGGTGGACCCTTGGTTGTGTTATAAACTGTTCAATATTTACAGTTTTGCTCTTATTGCTTTACATGACTTAATCATTTATTTTAAAATATGTTAAGTGCCGGGCTCTTGGGTGGCTCAGTTGGTTGAGTGACTACCTTCGGCTCAGGTCATGATCCTGGAGTCCCGGGATCGAGTCCCATGTCGGGCTCCCTGCTTGGCGGGGAGTCTGCTGCTTCCTCTGACCCTCCCCCCTCTCATGCTCTCTCTCTCTTTCATTCTGTCTCTCTAATAAATAAATAAAATCTTTAATAAATAAATAAATAAATAAATATGTTAAGTGCCTACTATGTGCTAGGCATTGTGCTAGGCCTTGGGGATTCAATCCACAGTGAGCAAGGCACCCATGGTCATTGTCTCCATGGAGTTTAAATTTTAATGGAGAAAATAATGTTTAAACAAACAATGAATTACAAGAGTGGTAAATAAGAGATGAGCATTAAAAATGTATATGACTGTCTTTTCCTCTTTCCCTCCCCTCCCTTCCCTTAAAAAAAAAAAAAATCCCTGCAGGTGTCTTCCTTTTTCCCTTTTCCCCCAAAAAGCAATTAGGCGATACAAACAGGGTGGGCAGGCTGAGGGGAGGAGGCAGGCCTGAGCCGGGATCGTGGTCCGCACAAAATGGGGAGCGCACTATAGCGGGGTCAAGAGATCAACTACATACAGGAAGACTGAGCAAATAAACCACATAGATTGAGGGTGACTTAGAGTCAGTTTTCTCACAAAGGCAGCATAAATATGCAAAAAAAGAAACCTAAAATGAATCCCGTGGTGGTAAATTAGAATTGTAGACATCATTATGAACTCTCGGTTTTCACTATTTACAGGTAGACAGAAATAGAGAAATGTAAATGCGTGTTTCCTAGCTCTGCCCCCTCAAAGGAGCTGGAAGCAGTGATGTTCCAGTAACAATGAGCGCATATACTGGCCAGATCTTGGTTTCTGAGCATTTCTCTCCACTAGAAGGAACCAGGGCTCCTTGGAGAAATGGCTGATTTCAGGGTTGGAGCAAAGAAATGACAAGAAGAGCCTGGACTATCTACTTTTAATAGAAAGTAAGGAAGAGCCCAAAGAATGACAGGGAATGTTAAAAGGACCTAAAAGGCAACTTCAAAAGGCTCCCACTGGCCAAATCCGGGACAAATACCGATAATAATGGATCCTAATCTACGAAACAAAATAAGGAACCTGAGAAGTCCACACTGATATAAGTAAGTGAGTGAATGCATAAATATATGGAGAAAAGAGAAAGCTTCCCCTTACAGTAGAATGCCAACTAATAAATATGTAAAGAATGATAGAATTAGAAAATCATAGTATCAGTAATAACTATAGTAATAATTAATCAGGCAAGAAACATCAGTGGATGCTAAAACTCAGGGTGAAAGTAGGATAAGTAACAGAAGTTTCCATAGTCTCAAAATATCTCTCCACAAAATATTGATTACCATGGTAGGCAGCATTAACAGCCCCTCAAAGACATTCACATACTACCCTGGAACCTGTGAGCATGTTTTCTTACACAGCGGAAGGTACTTAGCAGATGTGATTAAGTTAATGATCTTGACATCAGGAGTTTATCCAGGTGGTCCCAGTGGAATCAGGAGCGCCCTTGTAAGTGAAAGGGAGGTAGAGAAAGAGGTATGCGAGAAGGAGCAGGGCTGGGAGTCAGAGGAAGATTTGAAGATGGGGGGAAGGCCCATGAGCCAAGGAATGCAGGTGGCCTCTAGAAGTTGGAGAAAGCAAAGAAACAGATCCTCTCCTCAAGCCTTCGTGGGTAACACAACCCTGCTGACACTCTGATTTTAGATCCGGGAGACCCATCAGATTTGTGACCTCCAGAAGGGTAAGATAACACACTTGTGGTAATTTGTTACAGACGCAATAGGAAACTAATACAATTATAAAAAAGAGTAACTTCAGAGTAGAGAAATCTGACAGATACTCTTAATGAAAATGACCAAAATGGACACCATCAGAAACCGGTGAATAGACACTGTGTACCAGCAGATAGGATACAATGAAAAGACATAGCATGTGTTCTATTTTAGCCCCAAATGCATAAGCTGGGTGTTATCCTGAGACAACATCAGACAAACGCCAAATTGAAGGACAGTCTCCAAAAATGGCATTTAATTTATTGAAAAATAAAGAGAAAAAAGGTCATGGAAGTCATAATAGACCTTCAAGGGGAAAAAAAATGAAGAATGTTTCAGACTTATGGTGATTAACACAATAAAAAATTTAAAAAAAAGAATGTTCCAGACTGGATGATACTGGAAAAACATGACAACTGGAGCAACCTGTGATTCTGGGTTGACTCCGTTGTTATAAAGGAGCTACTGAAACAACTGGGAAAACTTGAGTGGGGCCTCTAGGAGGGTATAGGGGACTTCTTTTACTATTCTGATAACTTTTCCAGCGGAATAGTTGACCCCTGCCTGCTCCCCCTCCAAAATTCATAGATGATCATCTTGGTAATCTGAGTCTTGGGCAAGTCATTACTGGGGATGAAAGAATGTCAGAGAAGTTGGTGGGAGGTGGGGGGGGGCGGTGAAGGGGGTGAAACACCTGGCCCCAGACACGATGGCACAGCTGTAGGATGTGAGGAAGCTTCGTTTAGGGATAATGGTTTGAGAGGTCCCCTGCCTTCACCTGTGAGGTGAAATAAACATTCACCTCTGTGTTCCTGAGTGGGAATCTGCTGTCAGCCCTGTTTGCCTGAGCACTTTAGCCGGAACCGAGGCCCGCCAGGGCTGGCGCGGCTGGTGGGTCCGCTCACACTGCGTCTGGGGGCGGCCCCTATAGGCGCCTCAGGAGGCGGTGCTGAGAAACAGCCGGAGCTTCCTTCGGGAACTCGGAAAACATCACCGCGGTCATTCTAACTTAATTTGACCAGCAGATGGCAGCAGGCAATTCAGGGAAAAAGCAAAACCGAGCGCCCTCTGGAACCGGGAGGTCCGACGCTGCTGCTAAGTCAGCCGGCAGAGGGCAAAGGCCCGGCGGGCTCATGCAGCGGTTGGCAGTCTTGGAATTCGAGGGCTCCAGCCAGACAAAACCTCAGGCGGTCCAACCTCACTCTCTGGAAATAATGGGGGAAGGAGGAGGAGGACCGGAGAAAGTCTTCATTGTGTTTTTAAAGAAAGAAGCTTTTATTTCTTCCTCATAATGCAAAAGAGAAAAAAGAGAAGCCCTCATTGAACAGACCCTGAATTAGATGCCTTGAGGGGCCCAAACTTTACAAAGAAGAGTTAGACTCACAAGTCTTGAGGTCTAAAGCAGCATCACGTATTTTAGATAAATGAATTGCAGCCCTATTTTTATTATCTGTAAAATAGGGAAGGGGGAGGGTTGAGAATTAGGTGAATGAATATAGAGAGAGTGTTTAGAACAGTGATAGATACATTGTAAGCATGCAATAGAAATTAGCCACAAATATTATTTACTGAGCACTTACTGTGGGCCAGGCATTGAGCTAAGCGTCTTATATGTATTGTATCCTTCATTCCTTACAATAGTCTTGTATATTATCTCAATTTTTTAAAAAAAGATTTTATTTACTTGACAGAGAGAGACACAGCGAGAGAGGGAACACAAGCAGGGGCGGAGGGAGAGGGAGAAGCAGGCTTCCCGCTGAGCAGGGAACCCTACGTGGGGCTCGATCCCAGGACCCCGGGATCATGACCTGAGCCGAAGGCAGACGCTTAAGGACTGAGCCACCCAGGTGCCTCTCCATTCCTACGCCACTTAAATGTCTGCTAAATGACAGGCACACTTGACACTGGATAGTTCCTTTAGCTCTACCATTCTTTCAGCCTTTGACTCAAAACCCCTTTATCAGAATTTTTTTTAAAGCAGAACTAGGCTAAAGATAGAAAAATAAACCGACATCTGGGGATTTCTTTCCAAATATCAAAAAGAATAAGCACATACTTTCCCCAGTTGTTACTGCTTTTATTTCTTTACTCCTCCATTTAACAAACATTACGGCGTACCTGTATTCTAGGCATTTGGATTGGCTCTGGAGATATAGGCTCAGCACAAATGTCAGGGATTTTACAGACGCATGAGGGAAAGACAGGCAAATTTACCTATCATATTCGTGATTTGCTTTCAGACTTGCAGAGATATCCTGCAGCATCAAAGACGGCTCAATCAATCTTTCAAAAAGGATTGCAGTGAAAATGTGTCTGGTTAACTTTAGCTACTCTGAAAATAAATTTTACTGTTAATATATAATAGGTTTCTAAAATGAATTTTCATTCATTTGGATTCTACTGATTTAGATTTTAATTCATTAAAATATTCATCTTCACAACTGATTGGAATTTCTAAATATGGTAATTCCTTCCTCTGCAAATTATCAGAGCCTTTTTCATTAAGGAATTCAGTATAAAATTTTAGGGTTAGTTGGATCAAGACAAATACATAAAGAATTTAAAATAATGTAAAAATAACAGAGAAATGGGAGAACTGTGAGAAGCAGTATGCTCAGAGAAAGAAGGACAGTAAGGATATAATATTTGAATTGTAGGGCCAGGGAGGATTGGTTGATAGAGCTTGAAAGAGGGAGAGAAGTGTCCCAGATCAAGAGAAGAGCAGGACCATAAGCTCACTAGCAGGAAATTACAGAATGTGCTTCACACACTATAAATAGTTCTATTTGACTATAATGCACGTGTGGGAGACATCTATTATTTTTACCACTCAACAACCACAGCTATTCATGTAGTTGTGGTAAATAATGATTCTACATACTGTACTTTAAGAATAACCCTCCGTAGTGTTATCTGATTAGGTGGGAGACAGGTTGTGAAACAGACAACCTTTAGTTTCTAGGGTGGGCCTTGCTTGGTCTCAGTTAATCAGCAGGTCTAGCTCACGGGCCAAAGTGATTGGTCTAAATTGGCTTACATACTTATCACTGAACCAATGAGAATCAAATGCCGGACTTCTATTTGAATGTGGCAGAGATCTAGCAAGAATTCACCTTTGAGAGTTCTCTTTCCACTGGATTTGAAGTTAAGAGGATGTAGAGGCAGGAGCTACTGCAGTCAGCTTGTGACAGTGAGGGGGAAAAAAAAATCTAAAAATGAAGCCAGCATAGAAGAGAAGGCATCTTTGAGAGAGAGACAGAGAGACAGAGAGACATATCTCTGGTGTACTGCTGAAGCTGAAGAAATTCTTGCATATTCCATTAACCAACCAATTATTACATTTATCAATACAATCCCTTTATTTCCTAAGCCAGTTTTAATTGGGATTTCTAGGTCTACATGTAGAAGAAAAGAGAGTGATAAGACTGGAACGACAGTTTGAAATCACAGTACAAAAGACCTTGAATACCAGGTTTTGGACTAGATTCAATAGCAAGAATTTTTGCAAGGATGGACATAATTCTTAGATTTTCCTTCAGGGTGTACAAAGCACTTTCACACAAATTATCTCCCTGCATCTTTAGTCACCCAGTGCAATACATATTATTCACAATTCATGAACAAGGAAATGGAGTCCCAGGAACGTTAAATGACTTGCGTAAAGTCATGCAGCTCATGAAAGAGAAAGCAAAGCCTCCATCTTGAATCTTTCATTCTGAATCCATGATGCTAATACCAAAGCTATCTCACCAACATGTGCAAAGTGCTAAATCTGAAGATCTCAGAGGATTCTCAACCACAAAGATACCTCTCTTGTTTCATGATCTATCATTATTGTAACTGATGTAACTTTTGGACAGAATGAGGTGATTCTGGTACAGATCTATTCTGATCCTAGGAAACTTCTAGAGTATGTTGCCATGGAAAGAACATGCGCTTCAAATACATAAAGCACTTGACTACTCCTTAACAGTATGGCCATTGGGCAAGTCACGTAATATTTCCTCATTTGTAAAATGCTGATGACCATAATTCCCACCTCATTGGGTCAATATGAGAACACTAACATGGAAAGTTCCTGGCACAGAAAATGCATTCAGTAAACGTTAGTTCTTTTTTATGGAGGGTCACAGAAGCAAGGTTTTTGAATCAGACAGAAGTGGGTTCAAATCCTGACTCTGCTCCTAAAGTAGCTACACGACCCCAGCTATAGTGTAAGTTTCAGGATGGCAAGGACCATGCGGGTTCTCATTCCTGCCGGATCTACAATGGCCCTAAGAGGCAGTCAGTAAATGCTTGAATGAATTTAAGCAAATGACTTAAGTTTGCTTTTCTTTTTTCTTGATTTGTTTATTAGCGAGAGAGAGAGCGTGCATGTGCACAAGTGAGGGGAGGGGAAGTGGGAGAGAATCTTCAAGCAGACTCCCTGCAGTGCTTGATCCCACGACCCATGAGATCATGACCTGAGTCGAAATCAAGAGTCCGAGGCTCAACCAACTGAGCCACCCAGGTGCCCCAGCAAATGACTTAAGTTTTCTAAAGCCTGAATTAAAAAAAAAAAAAAAAAAAAAAAGATTTAAAAAAAAAAGTGGTGTAGGAATGGATATGGGGTAGGTGAACCTAAGTTTACTATGAATCATAGATTAGATTATATAGTCAGGGTTCTGATGGCCCATTCAAAATGGACAAAGGAGGAATATTTAAAGAAGGGACCATTTACAAAAGTATGGACGTAGACACATTTTCACTGCGATAAGTTTCCCAAGGATGGTGATGTACCCCAGGATTAGCAACAGCAGTGAGCCATTACCACCTCTAGACCAGAAGGGGCCATAGAATGACACATTCACCCAAATCTGAAGAGGACTACCCGACAGGACCTGTAGTCTTTGAACTTAGCCACTGAGAATTAATACCCCAACCTCTATCTCCTTCCATCCTTTGTTTTTCTGGTACTCTCTTTTATTGGCCAAACCCAGGAGGAAGCCAGAGGACAGGGTGTTGGTGCAACCCGTGCAGATGAGTCTCCCAAGACATAGAGCAGGGTGGAGAAAAACAAAGAGGGGATTTGCAAGAACAAGCAGAGAATACTGGCAGAGATCTTGGAGATCTACTGGTCTCATGGAATGAGTATGGAGGGAGCATCCCCTCACCCACTATTGCAGACTCTTAAGGCATTGCCATGCAAGCCTTTCTGCTCTGTAGACCATAGTTCTACGTAGTTCTAGTAGCTGAAGCTATTCATGACAGATGAGAAAACGGAGATTCCAAAACCTCAGTAACTTGTTAAGTCTCCCAGTGACTTAGTGGCAAAGCTGTTCACTAGAACTCAGGCCTCCTCGTCCCCAGTTCTGTACTCAAGTATTATTCAGGCACTGAGGGTGTGATAGGGGTTTCTCAGAAATGTGAGGCTCTGCCAGGCTGGGAAGGGAAGTCAGCACAACTCAAGTTCAGAGTTCGATAAATCTAGGTTCCAATTCTGCTGCTGGGACTTTTAGAACAAGTTCTGATTAAACCTGTGCTCCTTAGTTGCTTCATTAGTAAAATGGAAAAGACCTAATTTTTAAGAGCTGTTGGGAAGATCAGTGAGATATTTATTAAGTGCTTAGAGTAGTGTTTGGCACTGGAACCTCATCAATAACAACTGGTTGTTATTACTAATAATTCTTTAAGTGTCTATGAAATCATAGAAAGATCTCGTTGACAGGCCTTGAGAAATGTCCAGGATCAGAATGTGCCCAGCCATGAACTGGAGGGAGAAGTTTTGTAATGGGCGTTTGTAGGTTTTTGCCTTCCTAGCATCTTTCCCCTTGGAGAGCATTTCCCTTGTTCAGTCCCTGTGGCTTGGACGTGGCTGACCCAACCCCAGCAACAGGGCTAATGATATGACTTAGGCCTAAGCCAATCAGTGTAAATCCATCCTCTCAGCCTCAGGCATCAATCCAAGGGTGGGAAACTCCCCAGGCTGTCAGTTGAGTAAATCCTACGGCTTTTGCAAGAGTTACTGGAGTTGTTGGGGACATGTATGAAGCCCAAAGGTGAAATCATTTCAGACAACTGTCATAGCCAAGAGATAGAGAATCCTAATGACATGATTTGAGCCCCAAGGCCAGAGGCTGGCAAACTTTTCCTAGAAAGGGCTACATAGGGCGCCTGGGTGGCTCAGTTGGTTAAGTGACTGCCTTCAGCTCAGGTCATGATCTTGGAGTCCCGGGATCAAGTCCCACATCGGGCTCCCTGCTCGGCGGGGAGTCTGCTTCTCCCTCTGACCCTCTTCCCTCTCGTGCTATCTCTCATTCTCTCTCTCTCTCTCAAATAAATAAATAAAATCTTAAAAAAAAGGGGGGGCTACATAGTAAATTTTTTAGGTTTTGCGGACTATCAGGTCTCTCTTTTTTTTTTTTTAAGATTTTATTTATTTGACAGAGAGAGAGAGAACAAGCAGGGGCAGCAGCAGAGGGAGAGGGAGAAAGAGGCTCCCCGCCGAGCAGGGAGCCCGATGCGGGGCTTGATGCGGGGCTCGATCCCAGGACTCCGGGATCATGACCTGAGCCAAAGGCAGCGGCTTAACTGACTGAACCACCCAGGTGCCCCTATCAGGTCTCTCTTGCAAGTACTCAATGCTGCTATTGTAGCTTGAAAGCAGCCATAGAAAATATGTCTGAGAACAAGCATGGCTGTATGTCAGCAAAACTTTACTTACAAAAGCCGACAATGGGCCATCGTTTGTCAACTTCCGCCCTACGGACAAGCCTAAAGTCAGACAACATTGGGGCTTCTCACTTAGGTTTGCCACTAAATTCCCTTTTTGGCTTAGTCTAGTTTGAGTCAGATTTATAGCAATCCAATGGAAAGAGTCCTGATAAAAAGCTTCTATTTGATCAAATATGACCTTAATCTTGTACATCACAGATTGATTGCCTAATGGTAGAGAAATTGGTCATTTCTGTCATTGAGCAGAAACTTCGGCGGGCAGGGGTGGGGTGGGGGCGGGATTCCCTTTCTAAGTCCATTCTGCAGTTGCTAGTGGTTTAGGGTCACGTGTTGCTGCCTCCGAAGCAGGATTTTAACTGCTGTTTATCTCCTCCTTGTCAGGAAAGAGGAAGAAGTACCCCCGTGTGGCTTTGCCTTAGAGCAAGCGGTCCACAAGAGACCAAAAACTCCTCTGAATGATCCCGGAGGGGGTCCTCCACAAATGCTAATAACTCCATAGAAGGGCTCTTAATCAGTCCTCATGAAAACGGGAGTGGAGAGAGGGTGTTGTGTGGAGGGGAGGATTTGGATCTTTAGAAAAGACCCAAATATCCTGTCAAGGAAATCTCTCACACTTCCTAGGAAATGATTCTCCTATGAGGAGGATCTTCTGTTCCTCAGACCAGGACTGCTTGCTCTGTCCTTTCTGACCAATTCCTTGCAGTTACGCAGACTTTGCTGGCATGAAGCTTAATGAAAGCTGAACGGCCGTCTTGATCCCCAAACTTAAGTGCAGCCCCTCCTGGCAAGTTGCAGGTATTATGAGTATCTACTTACCAAGTTCCCAGTGTTCACTGAACAACCGAACGTGTTAGGAGCAGCAAAAAACAACAGACCACATCTTTACCTGAAAATTGAAGGAATATCACCAGTGTGGGATATATTCAAACACTGAATTGTACAGAGCAAACTTGAAACGCCATTCCCCTATAGAGAATGAGATTGTCTAAGGTCAGCCAGCTGCTATCACAAAATACCATAGACTAGGGGGCTTAATAAATAACAGACATAAAGTTCTCACAGATCTGGAGGCTGGGAAGTTCAAGATCAAGGCACCAGCAGATTCGGTGTCTGGTGAGCACTTGCTTCTTGGTTCCTAGATAATCGTCTTCTTGCCGTGTCCTCAGAGGTGAAGGGGTAAGAGCGCTCTTGGGTCCCTTTTATAGGGGTACCCATTTCATTCATGAGGGTTCCACTTACATGACCTAAGCATCTCCCAAAGGCTTCACACCCTAATACCATTACACTGAGGGCTAGGATTTCAACATAGGAATATTTTTGGAGAGGGAAGGAGGACGCAGACATCCAGTCCATGATAGAGATGAATGTGGGCTTGAGAATATGGAGATGAAGAGTGAAGACATTCCAGATAGAATTACTGGGACAAAGACCTGGTGCTATGAATGAACATTCCATTAACTCTGACAGGTATTTAAGAGGCACCTCTTCTGTGCCTAACTCTGGATGCAGCCTGTGAATGCCATGCTAGTAGGAGGAACAGGGCCCCTGCCCTATGGGCCTCAGACTCTAGCCCGGTACGCAGGCAACACTAGTACGAGGAGAGAATTTGTATCCGTGTTGGAGGCAAAGCTGGAGAGCAAGGGCAGGCAGGTGAGCTGGAGAAGGATGGACGTGGAGTAATTGCTTCAAGAAAGGACTTGATGAAAAGGCATGGTATTTTATTTTATTTTATTTATTTATTTTTTAAAGATTTTATTTATTTATTTGAGAGAGAGAGAGAGCACATGAGAGGGGGGAGGGTCAGAGGGAGAAGCGGGCTCCCTGCTGAGCAGGGAGCCCGATGTGGGACTCGATCCCGGGACTCCAGGATCATGGCCTGAGCCGAAGGCAGTCGCTTTAACCATCTGAGCCACCCAGGCGCCCTATTTTTTATTTTTAAAGATTTTATTTATTTGACAGAGAGAGACACAGCGAGAGAGGGAACACAAGCAGGGGGAGTGGGAGAGGGAGAAGCAGGCTTCCTGGGGCTAGATCCCAGGACCCTGGGACCAGACCTGAGCCGAAGGCAGACGCTTAACGACTGAGCCACCCAGGCGCCCCAAGGCATGGTATTTTAATCTTTGGTATGCAAAAGGGATTAAGGTGGAGGACATGGAGGACTGGTGGCCGAGCTAGCGCTAGCGTGGGAGAGTGTGGGAAGGCTGAACTTTGCCCTTATGCCGCTTCCTGCGTCTAGTTTTGTCTCCTACCTTATTAACCTGGGTCCTCTTTTATTTCAAACTAAAGTTCGCTTGTTTGGAACATTGAAAAATGAGGACCAGTGGTTCTGGAGCCGAACTGCACTGGCCTTGCCAAGCTGGTGACGACACCTTGTGGAAAACCACAGGGTCTTTTTATTCTCTGGTCTCTAGAGTGATTCCTCTGGTGTATGTGCAGCAGTTTCAGCAAACATGAATGCTGGGTGAGACTGCATCATTTCAAGAACTCTTGCAAAATAGTCTATTTTTTTCAAATGTCTAATCTGTATAAGAGAAAGCACTACCTTGGAGGTAGGATTTCCATTCAGATTCTTCTCTGAAACAAATTTTCTCATAGAAAATTGAACTTCAGGGAGCAAAGATGTTAAACACATATTTGTAAAGCTAAGCCCAGGGGCATAGAATCTTCCAACACGGCACAGGCAGAGCATAAAAAACTCCCATTTCTGGGTAGAGAAGGTGAATTCTTCCCTTGTTATGAACTAAGATGTTTCCTCATGAGTTCTGCCCAGGTGTATGGTGTAAGTGAACTCTGGGTGGGTTGCACAGATGACGGGACCTCCGGATGCGGGGAGGTGACACTTCTATGTTACAGAAATAGGAAGGGCCCTTTTAAGATCTAAATGATGTCACTGCCACTCAGTAAAAGGTTTGCAGCCCGTCGAACAAATATGAGTCTCTAGGGAAGTCTCTTTTATAGATTAAAAGTAAATCCCATTAGGCCACTTACGCAAAGCCCCTAAACTCAAAGTCAGGACTGACTGCTATTTAACTTTGCAGGGGTCAAAGTTACGTGGTCTACAAAACACCCTACACATGGGTCCTGCCCTCAGAACCCTGGACAGCAAGACTGGGGTCCTGAGGACCACGGGCGCTAAAGAGCTGTATAACTTTTTTTTTTTTAAGATTTTATTTATTTATTTAACTGACAGAGAGAGAGAGAGACAGCGAGAGAGGGAACACAAGCAGGGGGAGCGGGAGAGGGAGAAGCAGGCTTCCCGCGGAGCAGGGAGCCCGATGCGGGGCTCGATCCTAGGACCCTGGGATCATGACCTGAGCCGAAGGCAGTCGCTCAACCAACTGAGCCACCCAGGCGCCCCAGAGCTGTATAACTTAATGCAGTCTACAAAAGGGTTTTCAGCCAAGATGATGTTTAAGAAACTTTCACTTGTGGGTGGCCCTTATACGGAGCATGCATTTTCTCTTTGCCAGAGTTCTTATCACTTCCTATTAATTATAACTGACCTGTGTGTTTGCCTGCCTAGCCTGGCCCCTGCTGTCATTTGAATTTCTGACACCTGCCGGAGGGTGGGCAATGGAGGGCTATCTGTGGGGTAGGCAGATGAGAATAAACCAATGAAGGATAGAAGAGAACTAGGAAGAGTGTGCTGAAAGCAAAAGGTATTCCAAGACAAGTGAAATTGGCATAGAAAGATCAGGTAGGGGGCGCCTGGGTGGCTCAGTCATTAAGCGTCTGCCTTTGGCTCAGGTCATGATCCCAGGGTCCTGGGATCGAGCCCCGCATCTCTCTCTCTCTCTCTGTCAAATAAATAAATAAAATCTTAAAAAAAAATCAGGTAGAATGAGAGCAGGGATTAGCAATTAGGAATTACTGTTAAAGTGGGACCTAGACTAGGTTATAATTGGGTTAATCTGAGGCAAGGCATTGAACTCGTTCTAATAGCTCGTGGAGCTTTGACCAAAAACAAATCATGAATCAGACTTGGACTCCGACCTTCTCACTGATAGGCAGCAGTGAGCACCTGGCTTACAGGTTTCTAGAACAACATAAATTCTCATTGATGAATCTTAGCTATAGTGTCATACTGACTCTGAGGCTGATGGGAGGACCTTAACTAAGGTCACTGGTGAATATAAAAGAGCTGCCAAGTAGAAAACAGGTTAATTTCTTAGCACAAGGAAGCGTGAGGTCTTTTAGAAGCCACTAATGCATTTTACCTGATTGCTTAATTTCAGGAAATCCTGACTCACTGCCCCTATAGAAGAAATAGTAAAGGCTGGTCTCAATTTACAATCCTATAAACCATCTTAGAGTAGAGCAGAGATTATTCTTGGCAGAAATATGTCTGTTCGTGCCTATTTTAATTTGAAAATGTTCTGGTATGTGTATGTTTTATTTTCTTTGAGAAGAGGCAGGCTTTATTTGGGATGTTCTGGATATAGTTAATATTCCATGGGCAGAGTAACCTTTTGAATGGAAAATGGGAATACCATTACCAAATCTATATAATCAGACAAGCATGCCCTTGATAAATGGCCCAGGTGAAGCTTGAATAAAGAAAAAGGAGGGCACCTGGGTGGCTCAGATGGTTAAGCATCTGCCTTCGGCTCAGGTCGTGATCCCGGGATCCTGGGATCGAGTCCCGCGTCGGGCTCCCTGCTCCTTGGGAGCCTGCTTCTCCCTCTGCTTCTCTCTCTCTCTCTCCCTCTGTCTCTCATGAATAAATAAATAAAATCTTTAAAAAAAAAAAAGAAAAAGGAATTAGAACTAGTTAGCTAAACCAGGGTACTAGTGTTGAGTAAAACAAGAAACAGGGGGTGCCTGGGTGGCTCAGTCCGGTAAGCAGTTGCCTTTGGCTCAGGTCATGATCCCGGGGTGCTGGGATTGAGTCCTGCATTGGGCTCCGTGCTCGGCGGGGAGTGTGCTTCTCCCTCTCCCTCTGCCTGCCTGTCTGCCTACTTGTGATCTCTCTCTCTCTCTCTCTGTCAAGTAAATAGATAAAATCTTTAAAAAACAAAAACAAAAATACAAGAAACGAATGCTACTGTCACTGAAAATTAAACCATTTTCTTATTTAATCCTCACGGTAATGCAGAGTGTTCACAGTAGCTATCATTAACCCTATTTCACAGATGAGAATAACATGAAAAATAACTAGATAATGTAGCCAAACTCACATAGTCGGTTAGTGAAGATACAGGGTTAGACTCCAAATAGGAAGATCAATACAAATATAAATATAATATAAATAAAAATATAAAATTATAAAATTTTATTTTTTTAATTCAAATTCAATTTAGTTAACATAGTCTATATTATTAGTTAGAATTTTGTGATTCATCAGTTGCATATAATACCCAGTGCTCATTATATCAAGTGCCCTCAATGCCCATCACCCAGTACCCCATCCCCCCACCCACGTCTCCTCCAGCAACCCTCGGTTTGTTTCCTATGATTAAGATGGTTTGTCTTCCTCTCTGATTTCATCTTGTTTTATTGTTCCCTTCCTTCCACTATGCTCCTCTGTTTTCTTTCTTAAATTCCACATATCCATGAGATCATATGATAATTGTCTTTCGCTGATTGATTCATTTCTCTTAGCATAATACCCTCAAGTTCTATCCACGTCGTTGCAAATGGCAAGATTTCATTTTTTGATGGCTGTGTAATATTCCATTGTATATATATATACCACATCTTCTTTATCCATTCATCAGTGGACATCTGGGCTCTTGCCATAATTTGGCTATTGTGGACATTGCTGCTATAGCCTTTGGGGTGCAGGTGCCCCTTTGGATCACTACATTTGTATATTTGGGGTAAATACCCAGTAGTGCAATTGCTGGGTCATAGGGTAGCTCTATTTTCAACTTTTTGAGGACCCTCCATACTGTTTTCCAGAGTGGTTGCACCAGCTTGCATTCCCACCAACAGTGTAGGAGGCTTCCCCTTTCTCTGCATCCCCGCCAACATCTGTCATTTCCTGACTTGTTAATTTTAGCCATTCTGACTGGTGTGAGGTGGTATCTCATTGAGGTTTTGATTTGGATTTCCCTGATGCCGAGGGATGTTGAGCATTTTTTTCATGTGCTGTTGACCATTTGTATGTCTTCTTAGGAGAAACGTGTTCATGTCTTCTGCCTATTTCTTGACTGGATTATTTGTTCTTTGGGTGTTGAGTTTGATAAGTTCTTTATAGATTTTTGATACTAGCCCTTTATCCGATAAGACATTTCCAAATATCTTCTCCCATTCTGTTGGTTGTCCTTTTTTTTTTTTTTTTGCTTCTGTCAACTCTTTCCTTTGTTGTGCAGAAGTTTTTATCTTGATGAAGTCCCAATAGTTCATTTTTGCCTTTGTTTTTCTTGCCTTTGGCGATGTGTCTAGCAAGAAGTTGCTGTGGCCGAGGTTGAAGAGGTTGCTGCCTGTGTTCTCCTCGACGATTTTGGTAGATTCATGTCTCACATTTGGGTCTTTCATCCATTTTGAATTTATTTTTGTGTATGGTGTAAGACAGTGGTTCAATTTCATTCTTCTGCATGTTGCTCTCCAATTTTTCCCACAGCATTTATTGAAGTGACTGTCTTTTTTCCACTGGATATTCTTTCCTGCTTTGTCGAAGATTAGTTGACCATAGAGTTGAGGGTCCATTTCTGGGCTCTCTATTCTGTTACATTGATCTAAATGTCTGTTTTTCTGTCAGTACCATACTGTCTTGATGATTACAGCTTTGAAATATAGCTTGAAGTTTGGAATTGTGATGCCTCCAGCTTTGGTTTTCTTTTTCAACACATCTTTGGCTATTCGGGATCTTTTCTGGTTCCATACACATTTTAGGATTGTTTGTTCCAGCTCTGTGAAAAATACTGGTGGTATTTTGATAGGGATTGTTTTGAATGTGTAGATTGCTTTGGATAGCATAGAAAATTTAACAATATTTGTCCTTCCAATCCATGAGCATGGAATGTTTTTCCATTTCTTTGTGTCTTCCTCAATTTCTTTCAGAACTGTTCTATAGTTTTCTAAGTACAGCTCTTTCACCTTTTTGGTTAGGTTTATTCCAAGTATCTTATGGTTTTTGGTGCAATTGTAAACGGGATCGATTCCTTGATTTCTCTTTCTGCTGCTTCATTGTTAGTGTATAGAAATGCAACAGACTTCTGTGCATTGATTTTATATCCTGTGACTTTGCTGAATTATGTACCAGTTCTAGCAATTTTTTGGTGGAGTCTTTTGGGTTTTCTACATAAAGTATCATGTCTGTGAAGAGTGAAAGTTTGACTTCTTTGCTGATTTGGAAATCTTTTATTTCTTTCTGTTGTCTGATTGCTGATGCTAGGACTTCTAGTACTATATTGAACAATGGTGGTGAGAGTGGACATCCCTGTCATGTCCCTGACTTTAGGGGAAAAGCCCTCAGTTTTTCCCTGTTGAGGATGATATTCGCTGTGGGGTTTTTGTATATGGCTTTTGTGATGTTGAGATATGCTCCCTCTATCCTTACATTGTGGAGGGTTTTTATCAAGAAAGGGTGCTTTATTTTGTCAAAAGCTTTTTCTGCAGCTATTGAGAGGATCATATGGTTCTTATCCTTTCTTTTATTAATGTAGTGTATCACATTGATTGATTTGTGGATGTTGAACAACGCTTGCAGCCCAAGAGTAAATCCCACTTGGTCGTGGTAAATAATCCTTTTAATGTACTGTTGGATCCTGTTAGCTAGTATCTTAGTGAGAATTTTTGCAACTATGTTCATCAGGGCTATTGGTCTATAATTCTCCTTTTTGGTAGGGTCTTTTTCTGGTTTGGGGATCAAGGTAATGCTGGCCTCATAGAATGAGTTTGGAAGTTTTCCTTCCATTTCTATTTTTTGGAACAGTTTCGGAAGAATAGGTATTATTTCTTCTTTAAATGTTTGGTAGAATTCCCCTGGAAAGCCATCCAAGCCTGGGCTCTTGGGAGATTTTTTATTTCTGCTTCAATTTCTTTGCTGGTTTGGGTCTGTTCATGTTTTCTATTTCTTCCTATTTCAGTTTTGGTAGTTTATGTTTCTAGGAATTTATCCATTTCTTCCAGATTGCCTAATTAGTTGGCATATAATTCCTCATAATATTCTCTTATAATTGTTTGTATTTCTTTGATATTGGTTGTGATCTCTCCTTTTTCATTCATGATTTTATTTATTTGGGTTCTTTCTCTTTTTGATAAGTCTGGCTAGGGGTTTACTTAATCTTCTCAATTCTTTCAAAGAACCAACTCCTAGTTTTGTTGATCTGTTCTGTTTTTCTGATTTCAATATCATTGATTTCTGCTCTAATCTTTATTATTTCTCTCCTCCTGCTGGATTTAGACTTTACCTGTTTTTTTTTTTTTTTTTCCAGCTCCTTTAGGTATAAGGTTAGGTTGTGTATTTTGAGATTTTCTTGCTTCTTGAGGTTATATATTTCCCTCTTAAGACCGCCTTTGCTAAAAAAAAAAAAAAGACTGCCTTTGCTGCATCCCAAAGGTTTTGAACTGTCATGTTGTCATTTTCATTTGCTTCTATGTATTTTTAAAATTCTTTAATTTCCTGGTTGACCCATTCATTCTTTAGTAGGATGTTCTTTAATCTCCATGTATTTATGGTCCTTCCAATTTTTTTCCTGTGGTTGACTTCAAGTTTTAAAGCATTGTGGTCTGAAAATATGCATGGTATGATCTCAGTCTTTTTGTACCAGTTGAGTCCTGATTTGTGACCCAGTATGTGATCTATTCTGGAGAATGTTCCATGTGCACTCAAAGAATGTGTATTCTGCTGCATTAGGATGAAATGCTCTGAACATATGGTAAGTCCTTCTGTTCCAGGGTGTCATTCAAAGCCCTTGTTTCTTTGTTGATCTTCTGCTTAGATGATCTGTCCATTGCTGAGTGGCGTGTTAAAGTCCCCTATTATTATTATATAATCAATGAGTTTCTTTTAATTTTGTTATTAATTGACATATATTTGGCTGCTCCCATGTTAGGGGCATAAATATTTACAATTGTTAGATCTTCTTGTTGGATAGGACCTTTATTATGGTATACTGTCCTTCATCTCTTATTATAGTTTTTGGTTTAAAATCTAGTGTCTGATGGATGGCTAATCCAGTTTTCTTTTCATGTCCATTAGCATGGTAAACGGCTTTCCACCCCCTTTCAATCTGGAGGTGTCTTTGGGTCTAAAATGAGTCTCTTGTAAGCAGCATATCGATGGGTCTTATTTTTTTTAACCATTCTGATACCCTATGTCTTTTGATTGGAGCATTTAACCCATTTACAGAGTAATATATTGAAAGATATGAAATTAGTGCCATTGTGTCACCTGTAAAGTCACTGTTCCATTCTAGTCTTTGTTACTTTTGGCTGTCTTTCCACTGAAAGGGTCCCCTTTAATATTTCTTGTAGGACTGGTTTAATGTTCACACATTTTTGTTTTTGTCTTGGAAACTCTTTTTTATCTCTCCTTTTATTCTGAATGAGAGCCTTGCTGGATAAAGTATTCTTGGCTGCATGTTTTCCTCATTTAACATACTGAATATATCATGCCAGTCCTTTCTGGCCTGCCAGGTCTCTGTGGACAGGTCAGCTGCCAGCCTTATGTGTCTACCCTTGTAGGTTAAGGACCTCTTGTCCTGAGCTGCTTTCAGGATTTTCTCTTTATCTTTGTAATTTGCAAGTTTCACTATAACATATCAAGGTGTTGACCTATTTTTGTTGATTTTGAGGGGAGTTCTCTGTGCCTCTTGGGCTTGAGTGCCTGTTTCCTTCCCCATATTAGGGAAGTTCTCAGCTATAATTTGTTCAAATAAACCTTCTGCCTCTTTTCCCACTCTTCTTCTTCTGGGACTACTATAATACAGATATTAATTTGCCTTATGGAGTTGCTGAGTTTCCTAAGTCTACCTTTGTGATCTAATAGTTTTCTTTCCCTCTTCTTTCATCTGCATTATTTTCCATAATTTTATCTTCTATATTACTGATTTGCTCTTTTGCTTTATTTTTAAAAAAGATTTTATTTATTTATTTGACATAGAGAGACAGTGAGAGAGGGAACACAAGCTGGGGGAGCAGGAGAGGGAGAAGCAGGTTCACTGCTGAGCAGGGAGCCTGATGTGGGATTCGGTCCCAGGACCCTGGGATCATGACCTGAGTTGAAGGCAGATGCTTA
Source organism: Eumetopias jubatus (assembly GCF_037043125.1). Taxonomy (NCBI): domain Eukaryota; kingdom Metazoa; phylum Chordata; class Mammalia; order Carnivora; family Otariidae; genus Eumetopias; species Eumetopias jubatus. The sequence goes on along the minus strand of NW_028274810.1, from coordinate 34,681,243 downwards.
ACCAACTGAGCTACCCAAGTGCCGGCTTCTGCTTTGTTTATCCTCATTTTTATGGCCTTGGGACTGCATCTTGGTTATAGCATTTTTAATTTTGGCCTGACAAGATTTTCATTCTTTTATGTCTACAGTAAGAGATTCTCTAGTGTCTTCTATGCTTTTTTCAAGCCCAGCTAGTATCTTTATAACCATTATTATAGATGTCGTTCAGACATCTTACTTATATCTTATTGATTAAATCCCTGGCTGTGAGTACTACCTCCTGTTCTTTCTTTTGGGTTGAATTTCTCCATCTCATCATTTTGTCCAGTAAAGAAAAAAAGAAAAACAACAACAAAACAAAAAAACCCCTAGATTCTGGGTGTGTTTTGGTCTGCTTGTTAAAAGAAACTAGATCCCCAAATAATAAATATACATATTTATATATAAATTTATATGTATAAATTTACTTACATATACTTATACACATGAATATATATTAATATATAAAAATATGTCTATAATAAAATATGAAAGGAAACAAAAATGAAACATAAAGTATATATAAAAATAATTTAAAAATAAAGAATTGAAAAAATAAAAATCACTGAAAACAGTAAGACTAAAGAATAAAAATAAGAGTGCTATATACTGTTTTCCCTAGCTGAAGCTTTGCAGAACTCTGTGATCAGTAAACATGGTGCCAGCGAGTTGTTTGTGCTGGTCTTCTAGGGGAGGGGCCTGTTGCAGTGATTTTTCAGGTGGACTTGCCCTAGTGGAAATGCAGCTCCAGTGCACAGGGAGGCAGGGCTTGGTGTAAGCAGCTCCAGACTCCACTAGGTGGTGCTGCTTTATGCCCTGAAGTCTCTCAGCACTGATGGGTGGGATATGGTGGTGTCCCACTCTCTAGCTCTGGAGCTGAAAATTCATGCACCCCACTCTTCATTGAGCCCTCACAGAAGAGCAATCACTCGTCTCCCCGCTTTCTGTCAGAACTCTGTTCTCCCTGCCTGTGTCTCAGCGTTTTATCTCAGGTACATGATGGAGTTTCAAAACTCCAAATTTTAGGGTCCCTGCGCTCTGTGACTGCTTGACCCATAGGATATGGTGGAAGTGACACCATGTCGTATTTGGGCCCAGGCCTTGAGAAATGGGCAGTTTTCAGTTCCTGCTTCTTAGAAGGATGCTTGTTTTTTTAGCCCAGGCACCACACCGAGGAAGCCAAAGCTGCCTAATGGAAAAGAATTGACAGCCAGGGCCAGTTTGTCAGGTGTATGAGTGATCCATCTTGGAAGTGGATCCTCTTCACCTAGCTGACGCCTGGTGGAGCAGGAATGAGCTGTCCTCACTGAGCCCTGCCCAAAGTATGTATTTGTGAACAAAATAGTTATGGTTTTAACCCATTAAGTTTTGGAGTGGTTATACAGTAAAAGAAATTAGACTAGATGTTTGGCTGGGATCTGTGCTGGGCCTGTGGGGTGAGATTTAGCTAATACCAAGTGGATAGGCAAGGGGTAGAGATGAACAGAGATTTCATTCCGTATGGGAAAGAACTCAGAGTTCTGTACTGTTGGACTAAGATGCAGAGAGAGGGGAAAAAAAAAAGATGAGTTAGGAAAAGACAGAAATCAGATCAGAAAGTCTGAGTTAGCGGTGCCTGGGTGGCTCAGTTAGTTAAGCATCTGACTCTTGGTTTTGGCTCCAGTCATGATCTCAGGGTCGTGAGATTGAGCCCCATGTTGGGCTCTGCACTAGGCATGGAGCCTGCTTGAAATTCTCCCTCTGCCCCTCCCCCTACTCATGTGCATATGCTCTCTCTCTAAAATAAATCTTAAAAAAAAAAAAAAAAAAAGTCTGGGCTATAGATGAGTATCCAGATGTTCAAGCCAGGAAAGAAGAATGGAAACACAATTCAGGCCAATAGTAGTAATTTCAAAATCTTGAATGGTAAACAAAATAGTTTAGGTGGGCATTTGTGGGCATATGGGCATTCATGATGTGAAAGATTAGGCAACAGGAACCAGGGACTTAGGTCAAAAGCCTGAGTATAGAAGGAGATCAAACCAGTCCCACCAACTCTGGTACTAGTTACTATAGAGGTGATGACAGAAAAGACCATCCTAGATGTTGAGTCAAATAGTTCTAAGACTGGAGCTCCACAATGGAACTAGAATGGAGATTGGTGCTTAAAGATGGCAAGGAAGAATGCCTGAGTGTGGTATGAATAGTCACTTCCTATTAGTTCACCTAACTAGTGAATATTTTAAGAATCCACTTAGTAGGTATACAAATGAATATTGGACTCTCATAAAATTTAACATTTATGTTTAGGCTTGTCTTTTTTGTTCTAAAAGCAAGTTGAGTTTTTTTTTTTTTTGTTTGTTTGTTTTTTTTAGGGGGGTGAGGGGCAGAGGGAGAGGGAGAGAGAATCTCAAGCAGGCTCCACGCCTAGTGTGGAGCCTGACATGGGGCTTGATTTCACAATCCTGAGATCATGACCTGAGCTAAAATCGAGTTGGACCCTTGACTGACTGAGCCACTCAGGTGCCCTGGAGGAATAGTTTTAAAAAGCAAGTAATATACTAGAAGTTTTTTTTTTTTAAGATTTTATTTATTTGAGACAGAGAATGAGAGAGAGAGAACACGAGAGGGGGGAGGGTCAGAGGGAGAAGCAGACTCCCCGCTGAGCGGGGAGCCCGATGCGGGACTCAATCCGGGGACTCCAGGATCATGACCTGAGCCGAAGGCAGTTGCTTAACCAACTGAGCCACCCAGGCGCCCTATACTAGAGGTTTCTGAAGCAGTTATTAGTCCTTAGTGAAAGCAGATATTTGTTTACATAGGCATAAATGAGTATTTGTTCATTGTTCATGACCTTTAGAGTTGACCATACTGGATTTTGTCTTGCCCCTGCTCAAGGTTTTATTCTGAAAGCAACTTAGAATACAGTTGAATTTTTAGGATGACATCTATTAGACTTTCCCAGCCTACCTTCACAACTTCATTTCCTACTACCCTTTTCCCTGGGTCACTAGTTTCCGGACACACGGGCCTTCTTTCAGATATGTGAAGTTTTCAGACTTTCTACTAAGTCAGGATCTTTGCACATGCTCTCCCTTCTCACTGGAAGGCATTTTAATTCACTTCACCTGGATAGTTTCTGTTCATATTTTAGGCCTCAGTTTAAATATTCTTCAGAGATCCCTAAGCTCATTAGTTCCCTTTGTAATTCTCTTCTAGTAACTTTTTCATTACTTTTACTGTAATTGATATATTTATTGCAATTGCTGGCTTTCACTAGAATGTGACCCTTATTAGACATGGCGACACTAGGCATTAATTTTTTGTGTGTGTGCGCGTGAGCAGGGTAGGGGGGGTGGGGTGGGTGGGGAAAAGGAGAGGGAGAGAATCTTAAGCAGACTCCATGCTCAGTGCAGAGCCCTCCTTGGGGCTCAATCTCATTTCCTTGAGATCATGACCTGAACCGAAATCAAGAGTCGGACACTTAACTGAGCCGCCCAGGCGCCCCGGGGACATTAGTTTAATAAGGTTGGGGAAGAGAAAAATGAAATCCAGTAAGGTGACAATAGGCAAGAGGCAGGTAAAATTGAGAGAATAAAACATATATAAAGAATTAAACAACTGCAGTCTGACGACCAGTTAATGGAGGGCAAAGTACTTAACACATCTCAGTAGCCCCTGATGAGTACTCTTAATAGAGAGATCAAGAAATTTAGGATGTACAGACATTGGAATCCTGTACATGGCTGGTGGGACTGTAAAATGGCGTAGCCACTGTGGAAAAGTCTGCCTGTGTCTCAAAGAGTTAAACAGATAGTATGACTCAGCAATTCCTTCAGAGTACAGCGGCATTATTCATAACAGCCCCAAAGTGGAAACAACCCAAATGACTACCGAATAATGGATGAAATGTGGTATAGTCATACAAAGGAAAATCAGCCCTAAAAACAATGAAGTACTGACGATACACGCCGTTAATATGAAGCTTGAAGACCTACTAAATAAAGGACCCCAAATGGTCATGTATCGTATGATCTCATTTATATGAAATATCCAGAATAGGCAAACCCATTGGGACAGAAAGCAAAATTAGGGGCCGTACTGGGGGTAGGTGGCTGCGGGAGTCACGGCTAATGGTTGTAGGTAAGATTTGTTTGAGGTGATGACGATGTTCTGAATTTAGATAGTGGGGATGGTTGCACGGCTCTCAATATACTAAAACATTGGACTGCATACTTCAAGTGTGTTTTAAATGTGAATTGTATCTCAAAAATGTAAAAAGTTATAGTCCATTCTCAGTACTCAAAGTAGATCTATGAAGTTGCTGCAAACGCTTTAACAGACCATTGCTCTCAGGGGGCATACAGGGAAGGGTTAAGTTCCTGGAAGCTCCTGGTCACGATATTTTTGTCAACCTATCTATAATCTTGTTTTATGTGTTTCTATTTAAAGACACTTTAATGCATATTGTTGATTTATCATCATTGAATTCGTGGCCCACAAGTCATGCCTCAACAAAACCTAGCTAAAATGCATTTTTTCCATAAAGCGCATCCTAGCCTTCTTGCTCTTATTAGGAACACTAGACAGCACTTTAGCACTATGCTTGGGGGCCATTTTAAAAAAAGGCTAATCGCCAACATAAAGCACAAAAACGCAAACTAGAGTATGAAAGGATATTTGTTTACAGCATGAGAGCTGAAACAAGGCAGTGTCCCCTTGTTTGATTATAGCTGGGAATGTGTGCACTGAGGGACTCAAATTTTTTGTTCTGCTCTCACCTGCGAATGACTTCAAAAGTATCCTGCATATTATGACTGTGGGGTTACAGATAATTTTAATGAGTATGTGTATTTGTAAATATGGAATTCATGAATAATAAGGATTGACTGTAGCTTAGTTTTTCTACCAAACTTTTTTTAGGGCTAAACTTCAAACTCTTCATAATGCTGGACAGGTAAAATGGCTGTATTTGTAAAATATGTTTTAAGAGTGGCTAAAAGTAAAAGACCAGTTATAGAGGCTACAGACGATTATTCCTATTTTATTTCCTCTGCATTTCTAAATAACCATGTCTCATGTTACTGATTTCTGGCAAAGGGGCAGTTTGAAGGTAAAATGTTCAGCAAGAGCCTACTCTGAATTTTTTATCACAAATGCAGGCCTTTTCCCAGCAAGTCCTCTGTCACCACAGAATATAATTAAAAGGCATTTTAATTTTCAAGTAAAAGAAATACTTACCTAGTTGTGCTCATATCTTGAATCTCTACTCCTCCTTCCCATGTATTTGCTTTCACATATAAGGGAAGGCCAATTTTAATTTCCAAAGTTTCACAGTATTTGCCTTCAGAAGTGTTTTTTTGCATTTTATGATCTTTTAGACTAGCTTTTAAGCCTCAAATCCTCTTAAAACAGGAAATAGTTTTTCATAGTTCCTTTTAAGAGGATTTTGCCAAATTCAGGAATTTACAGATAAATTAACTGTTTTAGGTTATAAGTAACATTTTGGCAGGGGGAACAAATTTAGAAATATCAAGTATTACATATCCATATTTGTGAACCAGAATAAGCTTAATCAAGTATCAGAACTGGGCTACAAAATGGCACTTTTTGGATCAGTATTTCTCTCTTCTGGTAATCATTTCTTTTTTTTTTTTTTTTTTTTGGTTCTCAAGTTTTATTTAAGAACTCAGACAAAATATTCCAGATAAATGCGTTTTAATCCTCATCTTCCTCCTCTTCCTCGTCTTGGTTAATCTGGAAGTAACGCAACTCGTAACTCTCTTTGCTGTTAGCAACTATGCGCAACCAGTCGCGGAGATTATTCTTCTTCAAATATTTTTTGGTGAGATATTTCAAATACCTTTTGGAAAAAGGCACCTCAGAAGTTACTTTTTGCTCCTTTCAATTGTTACAACCCCTCCATCAAGATTCCCAGCTTTTCCATTCACTTTGATTCTCTCTTGAAACTGCTCAAAATTGGCAGCAACCATGATTCCATCTTCTACAGGGTGGGTGCAGTCAAGGGTAAACTTCAGAACTTGCTTCTTTTTTTTGCCCTCCTTTGCCACAAGCTTTTTCTTTCACGGGCACCATGGCGGCAGCGGAGGCAGAAAGGGCCATTTGTCTTTTTTTAAGAGCTTTTAGGTGTTCTTTGATTGGAACTGGTGAAAAATAGTTGGAATTGACTGATTAATTTGAGCCTCCCAATTAAAATAGTAGAGCTTGGTGGATACACGGTTATTCATCAACTCAAGAACTTCAAGCTCTAAGCTACTATGGGGGTTCTTTAGCCTCTTTTGATCTCTCATAATAACTTGAAGAGTTTTTAAGCTTCCTTTCACTTTTTTTTTTTTTTTAAAGCCAATGCCGGCACTCATTTAACTGGCTCTTCCTGCCCAGACAGCAGTCCAGTTAGCTTCCTGTGCCAATCCCAGAAGTTTTGAAGTTTCATCCCTTCTATCCTACTGTTCATCTGTATGTGGTGGCCCCTCCTCATGCTATTTTTCCCACTGTTCCTGACCAGCTTCACCTCCCTCTTGTTCTGAAGTAATAACGGCCACTGGGGATAGTGCCACACCATCTGGGGTCTTGCACTATCAAAACGATGGCTCTCTCCATTACTCTAATCAAAAATAGAACCTAGTCTGTTTGCCAAGACTTCTCATAGTGCTTTATTTTGTTAACCAACTTGCCTAGGGTTTATTCTCTTCATGGCTTTACAAATATACTTAAAATAGGACATAATACAAAATGCTAGTAATAATAACCAGTCTCTTAAAAATGATTCTGTAAACATTCCCTGGTAGTATCTTTGAAGACTTCCAAATAGTCTTCATTAACATGGTTTAATTCTTAATTTTTTATTTTTAAAGTTTCTAGATTATAAGAATTTATCCCGAGATTAAGCTGACATAAGATTAGACCCATCTGATAAGAGGTTTAAATGACCTAAATTCATTTGGATGAATGTTGTTCTTAGTGAACCACCAGAGGGTCAAGGAAGAAAAATCATTTTTAATAGCGCAATAAAAATTCTGCATTTTAAGAGCTATTCCTTAAAGGAGGTATCAATAAAAATGTTCACAGATAAAAGCACTTTGAGAAACTGCTAGACCAGTATAAACTAATATTACCCACAATAAGTTTGAAACACTATAGCCATTTTAACATTTTGGATAAAAGAGGGCTTCTATGAAAAAATAAAAATGCGCTGAGAAATGTGTCATTTTTAAACGCGAGAGGACAAATAAGAATTTCAAATTCTCAATTTTTTTTGAAACTTTATATTTTGGTCTTAAATGATCATTTTTTATTTTTCTGTAAGAGTGTGAAGCACAAAAATTTGCTAAATATCAGAACCACACAAATCCTCCTGAAGGTTTTCTGTGTAGTCTTCATTAATGCAAATCTCTGAATGTTTCATTCTTACTGTAGATCTTGAATCTGTTTTACAATAATGAAGCCATAAAGTTTTAATGCAACACATTATGAACTATAACATTTCTATTAAAAGGAAAGCTGGGAAAACAAGAAGCAGGCAATCTGTTGAGGCTCAGTGGCTCTTACTTGCTTTGTGGTTTTTGCTGTTGCTTTCAAAGAGCACACAGCACATGCATGAGGCACAGTAGGCATTCTCCCTTATCACCTGCCTTACTCTAAACATCTGCTGTTCCTAAAACTGGACCAATTATTACAAACTATCATTTGCATAATTAGCCAACCATTACAAAGCATTTCGTTAGTGGTATCAACAAATATGGAAGGATGGAAATTTATGAAAACTGGGGTCTGTTAAGCTTGCCAACTCCTCAGATACCATGGGTTGTGCTGCCACTTCAACTGTTAATGAGCTGTTTAATGCCTCACAGAATGATCAAAGGGAGGAGGCAAAACTCTAAAATATTCTCTAGGTACTGTAATAATTTCATTTGATAAAGTAACAAAAGGATAGGACAAAATTGAAGCGAGATTTATATGCGTTCCAACTTTTCACTAAGGAATTCTTCTACACTGTCTGTGTTCCATTTGAGGATGCTTAATTCTTCAGCAATGTTCCCGTTGTCATCCAAAAGCTTTAATACAGGATCTGAACCACGAACATACTGCAAAAAGAAGGACATCATTTTTATCTGCTCAGAAGAACCTTCTCAGCCTCAACCAAAAACCAAACAATTTAATCCAGCTTTACCCTATAAAAAAGGCGTGTAGATATAACCTCATAATAGGTCCTACAGGATTTCAAAAAAGAAATAATTACATTTACCTCTAAAAAGAGAAACACCTGTTGGTATCAAGACTAAGATTTAAGATCGAATGTAAACAAATATTTATTGTATATACAACAAAGTCCACGTGAGCTTAAAACCTAATGGAGGAGACAAGTTCAAAATGAGAATGGCTGTGTAAAGACCACTGTTGAAATAGGCTGTGCACACAAATTATCAAAATTCTGTATTGAGTTTTAAATTTTAAGAAATCATTTTTTATTGTAATTAGTTTATAATTAGGCTGGATTCTGAAACTTCAGACTCACTAGTTGACCCTAATAATATGACAGAGAACTGAGGAAATTCTAACAGTGACCAACATGATCAACAAACATGATTCCAATTCATTAAGAAATCCATCTTCAATGCTAAAGTAAGTTGAATCACATAACCAAAAGTGCAGCAGTGATGATGAAGGCAGCTCTTAGAACTTCTTTCAGCAATTTATGCCTCAGGTGTCTAGTTTGTGAACTCTACAGAGCTGGAGACAAGCTCTGATGTGATTAGCACCTGGTATAGTCTCAAGCCATTTGTAATGAATCAATACCATTACTAAACCATTTTTGGTTAGATTATCTACAAACTATTTTAAAAGATCTGACTTTTCAAAAATTCATTTCAGTCCACAAAAAGATAAAAATTTACATAGAATATAGCTGTAAAAATCTTCAAAATATTGTCAAACCTAACTGTATGAAGGAATTATGTACCATGACCAATTAGGACTTATGCCAGGTATACAAGCCTGGTACAACATCTGAAAATCAGTTAGTTAGCCTATTGGTGGGGACATATTAAGAAAAATATTATCAATAGATGGAGAAAAAGCATCCTGTCACATGCTTCAAGGCAGATGAACCTTGGGGACTCATGCTAAGAGAAATAAGCCAGCCATGAAAGGACGAATACTGCATGATTCAACTCATATGAAGTATCTAAAATAGTGAAAATCAGAGAAACAAAGCAGAAGGGTGGTTGGTCAAAGGGCTGGGAGGAGGAGGACTGGGGGAATTAGTGTTTAATAGGTAGAGACTTTCAGTGTTGCAAGATGAAGAAATTTCAGAGATCGGTTGCCCAACAGTGAATATATACATATACATATATACACACACATATATACATATATACACACATGTATATGTGTGTGTGTATATATTTTATTTTATTTTATTTTATTTTATTTTATTTATTTTTTTTTTTTAAAGATTTTATTTATTTGAGAGAAAGAGCACATGAGAGGGGAGAAGATCAGAGGGAGAAGCAGACTCCCCGCCGAGCAGGGAACCTGATGCGGGACTCGATCCCGGGACTCCAGGATCATGACCTGAGCCGAAGGCAGTGGCTTAACCAACTGAGCCACCCAGGCGCCCTTATTTTATTTTTTTAAAAGGTATTATTTATTTATTTGACAAAGAGATAGAGAGCACAAGTAGGCAGAGCGGCAGGCAGAGGGAAAGGGAGAAGCAGTCTCTGCTGAGCAGGGAGCCCGACGCGGGGCTCGATCCCAGAACTCTGGGATCATGTCCTGAGCCGAAGGCAGCCGCTTAACCGACTGAGCCACCCAGGCGCCCCTATATTTTAAAGATTTTTATTTATTTGACAGAACAAGAGACAGCAAGAGAGGGAACACACGCAGGGGAAGTGGGAGAGGGAGAAGCAGGCTCCCCGCTGAAAAGGGAGCCCGGATGTGGGGCTTGATCCCAGGACTTCAGTATCATGACCTGAGCTGAAGGCAGACGCTTAATCGACTGAGCCACCCAGGTGCCCCCACAGTGAATATATATATAACACCACTGAACTGTATGTTTAAAAATAGTTAAGATGGTAAATTTAATATTATGTATTTATCACAATTAAAAATTTAAAAAGTGGGCTAAAGATCTGAACAGATACCCAAAAGACCTACAGATGGCAAATAGGCTTATGAAAAGATGTTCAATTAGGGAACTGCAAAATAAAACGATGAGATAATATCATGTACTTATTAGATTGGCTAAAATGCCAAGCACTGACAATACTTAATGCTAGTGAAGATGGGGAACCATAGAAACTCTCATAACTAGTGGGAATGCAACATAATACAGCCAATTTAGAAGATAGATTGGGAATTTCTTACAAAGCTAAACAATCTTACTATATGACCTAGCAACTGTGCTCCTAGGTAATTAATAAGTTGAAAACTTATGTCTACACAAAAATGTGTATGGCAGCTTTACTCGTAATCGCCAAAAATTGGAAGCGACCAAGATGTCCTTCCATAAGTGAATAAACTATGGTACAAAAGAATGTTCATATTATCTGGTGTTAAGAAATGAGCTACCTAGCTATAAGGAAGATATGGAAAGAAACTTAAGTGCATATTGCTAAGTCCAAGAAGCCAGTTGAAAAGGCTACATACTGTATGATTTCAACCATATGACCTTCTGCAAAAGGTAAACTCGGGCGCCTGGGTGGCTCAGTTGGTTGGGCAACTGCCTTGGGCTCAGGTCATGATCCTGGAGTCCCGGGATCGAGTCCCACATCGGGCTCCCTGCTCAGCAGAGAGTCTGCTTCTCCCTCTGACCCTCTTCCCTCTCGTGCTATCTCTCATTCTCTCTCTCAAATAAATAAAGAAAATCTTAAAAAAAAAAAAGGTAAACTACAGACAGATCAGTGGTTGCCAAGGGTTTGGGGGAGAGGGTGAGGCAGGAAGAGGTATGAAGAGGTAGAGCACAGGATATTTTTAGGGCAATGAAACTATTCTGTAAGATACTGTAATGGTGTATACATGGTATTATATACATTTGGCAAAACTAGAACTATGCAATACAGAAAAAATCCTAATGCAAGCTATGGAATTTAGTTAATAATGTATCAGTACTGATTCATCAACTGTACCACATAAATGCAAGATGTTAAGGGAAATTGGTGGGCGGATACAAGGAAGGGGTATATATGGGAACAGTGTACTTTTGGATCAATTTTTCTGTATACCTAAATTTACTCTAAGGTATTAAAAAAATACTGGAAAAAAAGAATTCCATTAAAATCTTCTTACCTTGATTTGTAGTCCTCTGAATAGTTTGGGTTTATCACTCCTGACAAAAGCTTAAGAAAAAAGATTCCCATTATTCACTCTGAAACTCAAGCTAGCTACAAAGATTAATACAAAAGGTACAAATACACTCAATAAAACATTAGATCCTATATAAAAACAACTAAGGAAATTCAGACATATAAATGGAAAAGGCATATCATACTATTCAATGAGAAGAATAAATATTTTAAGATGTTAATTGTTTCAAACTTAATCAAAATCCCAAATTCTAATGGGATTCTGAGGACTCGGTAGTAAAGCTCTGTGATAAGAGTAAATGTGTAAGTAGTCTGGGTAGTTTAGAAAAAGTGAAATACTGGAGGAGAATTTGTTCCATTGTTAGTAGACAATGTCATACCAGGATAAAACAGATTAGGAAATCTAGAGATAATCAAATATCCGCATGCATTGTTTAATATGGTCAAACTATCAAATCAGACAGGGAAAGAGAATGATTATGTGTTTGTGTCTGGGGGTGTATGTGTGAATTATTTAACACACTAGAGAAAATTTGTCAAACTATTTGGGAAAAATAGGATCTAGGTACCTGTTTTTCTATCTTGTATCTAAATGAATTCCTGATGGATTAAGATTTTCAATTCATTCAACAAATATTTATTGCAGACCTAACTGTATGCCAGACAACAGAGATAAAGCTATACAAAACATGATTCCTGCTCTTATGGAGCTTACAGTCCGGTGAGGAAGAAAGATGATAAACCAGTAGTCACACTAATAATTTCAGCTGTGGTAAGTATTAGAGAGAAGTTAACATACACAACTTCAATATGGAATATAAAATTTTTCTTCCTAACTATGACCATAGAGGAAATGCTTTATGGATATGCCTATACAAAAATGAAAACTTCAGGACAGTTAAACACCACTAGAAACAAAATTAAAAGTAAAAATGATATACTGGGGAAAATCTCTAACAATGTATAAAAGTTCTCATAAATTATTAAATACATACTAGGTACACAAATAGACTAAAGAGAGGAGCATGTAATGTACAAATACACAAATGGTGAATAAACATTTGAAATAAATGTTCATCCTCACTAAAAATCCAATGTCAAAACAATGAGATACTCTCACTCAGAGTGCCAAAAGTTAAAAGGAATATTTAAGGTTAGAGAGGGGGTGGGGAGAGGGATTTTCCTGGGAGTTACTCGTGGGAAAAATATAAACAGACACATATTTCTAGAGACGTATTTAGCAAAATGAACACAAAGTCTTAAAATGTACATATTCTTTAAATCTGAAAGTCCCCTGCTGGGTAATTCTTTATTCTGAGGAAGTAAGGGTACAATATAATACAAAGATACATAATATATAAGGTCCTGCTAACCACATCTAGAAATTTGGAAAAAATCTAAATGTGTAAGAAGCTACAGGTTAAATAAATTAATGTGGACCATACCATGGAACGCATCCAGTCATTAAAAACTAACCTATTTACTGACATAGAAGCAAACTCATATATAAAAAGCAAGTTTGGGATCAGTTTGTTTCCTCTGGTTGTTACAAAAAAATATTTTAATATATTTATTCAAATTTCTTAAAAAAATTAAGCTAGAAAATATAAAATATCTGGCACAATACACATAACCTTTAAAAAACGTTCACTATTATTTTAATAGGGGGTTACATCTGGAGCACGGGGTTTGGGGAAGTTTTACATTTTTAATTTTTTTTTTTTTTAAGATTTTATTTATGTGACAGAACAAGAGAGAGGGAGAATGAGGACAAGGAGCGGCAGAGGGAGAAGCAGGCTCTCCGCGGAGCAGGGAGCCCGATGTGGGGCTTGATCCTGGGATCCTGGGATCACGACCTGAGCCGAAGGCAGATGCTTAACCCACTGAGCCACCCAGGGGCCCCTTGGGGAAGTTTTAAATGAATGTTTTCCCTTTTTTGGACTACTGATCTACACTCTACCAGTTTTTTTAGCAATGATCATATAAAACTGTTTTAAGTTAAATTTAGAACACATTTTTCTAAAATACAAGTAGATATTTCATATAAATACTTGATAGTTCTTAGATTTTATGGTGACATACATGCTTCTGAGAACTTATTTCTTAAAGTTACAATTAACTAGCACTGGAATTATAGACATGTTTCATTACGAAGGTCTTTATTTACTATTATTCTTTGTTTTATTGTCCTAAATGCAAGTATATAGTTTTTCTTTTTAAGATTAAGAACTTGTTGGAAGAGACTCAGATATCCTGTCTATAATTCCCCTACAGAATTCAGTTCAAAATAAAGCTGATTGTTAGTCTTTAGAATTTCTTCTTTATTAACTCCATCCTTTAGGATTTATCCAAATACTCTGCAGACTCTTGACTCCCCAAGCAAAAAAGAGCTCATGATACCTGTTGCATTTTATACCATCCCTTTGGCAAATGCTGTATGTACACTTGTACAAAACACCGGTTAACACTGTGTTGTCTAATGCATAAGAAACTTCTCTAAGGGAAAAGGACTGTTCTTATATATTTTTTGTATCCCTTAATAGAGCCTAGCACATTTAATAATTTTCGTTCAATAGATTTTTAATAGGCTGAAATGAATAAATTTAATATGAGTCACTAATGACTATTTGCATCAGTTCTTTGCTTTTTAAGCATAGATCTACAAAGCCCCCTAATCTTGAACGAGGGAAGTATCTGTTAAATACCCTATAGTAGCAAATCACATTTTACAAACCATGAATTAATCTTTTAATAGGTACTTGGGTGCTTTTATGTACACATGGCAGTGGGATAGGCTATACGAGAGTATAAAACTTGCAAAAAGACTCAGAGTAACTTCTTTTCTAGTTTACTTTCTGCTGTTTTAAAAATAGCTCAATAACATCAGTTTGATTATTCCTAAAGAAATCCAGTCACTGGGACTCCTGAGTGGCTCAGTCAGTTAAGTGTCTGCCTTCGGCTCAGGTCATGATCCCAGGATCCTGGGATCAAGTCCGGTATCAGGCTCCTTGCTCAGTGGGGAGCCCTCTTCTCCTTCTGCCTGCCACTCTCCCGGCTTGTGCTCTCTCTGATAAGTAAATAAAATCTAAAAAAAATCCAGTCATTGCATTTCCAGAAAATGTTCTTATGCCAACTTATTTGTCAGTTATAAAGGTAGTTTTGTGAATAGTACTTTAAAGTGATCAATTATACAGAAGTGATTAGAAAACACATGAAATGTTTCAGCTTTTCACTCTGGATTCTTATCAGCAGGCCATTTGCACAGCTCCCTTGAAGAGGAGCTTTTAGTTTTGCTATACGTAAAAACTTAAGACTTGCTATATGTAAAAACTTTTTAATACTTAGAAACTAGTAGGACTCGGGTGCCTGGGTGGCTCAGTTGGTTAAGCAACTGCCTTCAGCTCAGGCCATGATCCTGGAGTCCCAGGATCTAGTCCCACATCAGGCTCCCTGCTTAGCAGGGAGTCGGCTTCTCCCTCTGACCCTCTTCCCTCTCGTGCTATCTCTCATTCTCTCTCTCTCAAATTAAAAAAAAAAAAAAAAAGAAACTAGTAGGACTCTTCTAATTCAGACTCTTCAGAGGTAATAAACAATATTAAAAACAAAATCTATCCTCCTAGTTCCAAAAAGAGGGTAAAATTGGGGATGATGAGATAACAGGAAGGGTATGTCCTGAGGTTAAAGGAAAATGTTTGAATTTATTTCCAAAATTAGTGAAAATATAAATGAAAAGACAATAATATACTTGGCTAGATGTAGTGATATACCCTTGATCACATCACAATTAGTCAGTCATACAATGTACTTTACTGGTTTTAAGATTTAATTTGATTATAAGGGCTTATAGAAAGTATGGTTAAGACTTGTGAACTATCACATAAAATTATAAGGAATGACAGATGTTTTCCTGTTGATAAAAATAACCATTTGAATCAGAATATATTCTAAATAAAAATGTCATATATCATACCCAGAAACAATACAATGAGAACGGCCAACAACAAACAACAGAACTGAATTCTCAACTATGCTCCAGCAAGCTTCTGGGTACCTAAAAGAGTATTTCTAAAATAAGAAAATTTACTATTGTATACAAACCATCTGGAGTGTAGAATTATGAGTCATGTCGGTCTTCCCAACAAGACCATTTAAAAGCACTTGAAAACATTCAGAGAAGAGCAACTTAAATAACTGAAAGAATCTGAGGAGACTGGAGGTAAAACAATGAAGACAAGACAAACTAAAAATATGACTTCTTAGTGTGGAAAGATAAAGAATATTTGAAGACTATAAATCCATCAGGGATATATTAACCAACGCAAACACAGGCTTTTCACCCAATTCCCATTTGTCAAAAGTGGGGGCACCCTTGAATTAGATACATTTTGTAAATCCATTCAATAAATATTTGAAATCCTCTTAATATTAGGATCAGTGTTAGATCAATTCTGGGTAAATTAATGACAAAAAAAATTCTGGGCTTTAAGAGTTCCTAGTTTGGTAGAGGCAAAAGACCAATAAAGCAAAGAATTACATTATAATATTATGTATATATATTATAATATGTGGTAACTGTGGAATATAAAGGATAAAGTGAAAAATTCTGTCTAAAGGCCACAAAAAAGAACATTTGGACTAAATTTTGAATGAATAGCAGTTTGCCACAAGAACTGGAAGGGGCATAAGTCAGGAGGAACATGCAGTGTATGCAAAGTCTCAGAGGTCAGAGTTCAGAGAAATGCAGATAGTTGTGCACGTGAACTAGAGGTGTGAATGACAAAGAAAAGCATGTTGTGAAGGGTCTTGTATTGTGAAGCTATTGAGTTTGACATTCATTCTGTAATGGGGAACTACAGAGGGCCAGAGAAATCAAATATGTCTACCAGAAAAGGTCTTTTTGGTAGTTGTGTAGAGGACGCAACAAAAGCAAGAAAAGGGAACGTAGATACTTAGACCAGAAAACAAGTAACTAATCCTTCTGGAGAAAGACGCCAAAGGCTTAATTTAAATCACAGAGAAGGCCAAGGAAGATGTGAAAGTTCTTAAGGAGGGGAAGAGATACCATTTGGTGACTAACTGGGTATAAAGTATGAAATAAATGTTAGTCATGATTCCTGTGTTTTATGCTTTTGCTTGGTGATACTGCCATTTGTGGAAACAGGAAAAAAGATGGTATACTTTTCTAAGAGAAGAGTATTAATTCAGTTTTTTGATATGCTGGGTTTAAGGCCTCTCTACCAAAAATGTGGGCCACAGCCTGGAGGATTACTAGAAATGCAGAATCTCAGGATCCACCCCAAATTTACAGAATTTACTCTATATTTAACAAGATTTTCAGATGATTCATATGCACACAGGCTTAAGGTATCTACGGAGATTATACAAATGAAAATTTCCACTTGCAGTCAGAAATGTGATTTCTAACAGAGAGATGTGACCTAAAGATACAGACTTGGAGTCATCAGGTAACTAATATAATTGGTACTGAGGGAGTGGGACATTCAATAGAGTAAGAAAGGAAGAAAATATAAAGATAGACCCTGACTATAACTAACATTTGAAAGGTGGGTGGTAGATGAGATGCCAGGAAAGGAAAATGGAAAGCCTGTTAGATGTAGGAAAAACTAGGAGGTAACAAATTCACAGAAGTGAAGGGAAGAGTTTCAAATACTAGAGTCAAGTAATATTTAATCGTCAGGAGGTAAAATGGTAGAAACAGAAGCCAGAATGTCATAGGTAGAAGAATGGCTGGCAGCAAATAAAATTCTGCATGTTATGAGAAGTCAGGCTGCAGCTATAACTGATATACTGATTTGAGCTGTTTTTATTTTTTTAAAGACGGCAAATAAAGGAGTACAGAAATGCCTGATGGTTACTAATGGAAATTTATCACCTAAAGAGAGAGTACGTTACAAAAACAATACCCACCATTTAATATCCTTGGTACTAAAATAGTGCTTGATACACAGTAAAGCACTCAATAAGTATTCACAGAATTAGTGAATGGTTTACTCTGTATTTGGTGGTGCCACGCACATACTAAGTGATGTAGGTGTGTTATTTAATCCTCGAAACAATCTTATAAGGTGGGTTTTTACTGATTTTAAACCATCTATTACCCATTTTATAAATGAGAAAAACTGATGAAGTGAATACTAATGAACGATACTACTTCTAGTAAAACTCCAATGTAGCCTCATAATCCTAGGCATTACCACTGGCATGAGAAGTTCGTAGAAGTGAAATCATCAACGTGCCTGATCTCGTCTGACCTCAGAAGCTAAGCAGGGTCAGGCCTGGCAAACCACCCTCCCTCCCCCCTGCTTCAAAGGTATATGATTCTAATAAGGAATTGGCAAACTATAGTCTGAGGTCCATAGTCTGGGCTGCTGCTTTAGTAAGTACAGTTTTACTGGAACAAAGCCACACTTATTTAAATATTGTCTGTGGCTGCTTCTATACTACAGAAGTAGAGTTCAATAGTTGTAGCATAGACCTTTGTTGCCTATCAAGCTGAAAAGTTTTATCTAGCCTTTCACAGAAAGTTTGCCAAGACCTACATAATTAGAGAAAAAAATTTTTTTGAGACACACACATATGCTTAACATTGTAAGACTCATGCTTAAGAAGGAATTGTCATTATTACTTTTCATGCTACTACAAATGATAAAACATTAGGTCCACAGGGCCACTCAAAGAGACTCCTGCCCTGGGGAGAGGGAGAACGAGCCCCTCATCCCAGCATGACTGCAGTCCACGAAGCTGAGCCTCTCAGCTGGTTGAACGCGGTGAAAGCCCTGCTCTTGTGTGTGCTTGCGGCTGTGGCAGAGAGGTTAACTGTGGACAACTAGGATGACTACTGGCTCCACCCACCGAAAAGCCCACACCAGCCACAAGTGGGCCTCCACCCACCGAAAAGCCCACACCAGCCACAAGTGGGCCTCAACAGCACAGGAGCAAACCCTGCCCAGTGTGCCCACAAGTTAGCAAAGTGCGTGATTGCCTTCAGTGGGCAGCTCAACCATAATAAGATGACACATGCAGCCCACAGAGGGGATAGCCCTGGAGCACTGGGTCCTGGTGAAAAGAATGGATTGTGTTCTCATTTCCTTACAAGGTAACTACTTTCTTTTCTTTCAAAGATTTTATTTATTTGTGTGTGTGAGAGAGAGAGAGTGAGAGAGTACGCGAGCAAGGACAGCAGGGGGAAGGAGAAGCAGGCTCCCCCACTGAGCAAGGAGCCCAATGCGGAACTCGATCCCAGGACCCTGGGATCATGACCTGAGCCGAAGGCAGATGCTTAACTGACCGAGCTACCCAGGCGTTCCACAAGGTAACTAATTTCAAGACCAAAAGCTGTAGTTGACCTAATACACACAAACACAGAGTAAGACAAGATAAGAAGATTGAGGCATATGTCCCAAATGAAAGAACACGACAGAAATCACAGTAAAAGAGCTAAATGAAACAGATAAGCAATATGCCTGATGAAACTTTAAAGTAATAGTCCATGAAGATACTCAGTGGACTTGAAAAGAGTAGATAAACACAGTGACAACTTCAAAGACACAGAAAATATAAAAAAGAACCAGAGTTGAAAAATTCAATAACTAAAATGAAAAATACTAGAAGGAATCAACAGATGACGGAACAGAAGAATGGATCAGCAATCCAGAAGACAAGGTAATGGAAAGTAACCAAGCCAAATATCAAAGAGAATAAAAAATGAGAATAGGTTATGGGAAATATGCAACATCATCCAGTGTAACATATTCACAATATAGGGATACCATAAGAAGAGAAAAACAAGGGGTCAGAAAACTTAAAAAAAATAGTTGAAAACTTCCCTAACATGGGAAAGGAAACAAACATTCAGATCCAGGAAGCATGCAGAACCCCTAACAAGACAAACCAAAGGAGGTCCACTCCAAGACACATAATAATTAAAATATCGAAGATTAAAGACAAAGAATCTTAAAAGCAAAGCAAGAGAAACAGTTACAATCAGGGAAACCCCATTTTTCACCAGAAATTGAGGCCAGAAGGGAGTGGCATGATAAATTCAAAGTGCTGAAAGGAAAAAAACCTTCAAGAATACTCAGTGAGGTTATCACTAAGAATAGGAGAAAAAAAGTTTCCCAAAAGTTAATGCAGTTCATCACTACTTAACTAGGCTTACAAGAAATGATAAAGGGAATTCTTAAGTAGAAAGAAAAGGCCATAATGAGAAGAAAACTAGGAAAAAGAAAAATTTTCAAAGGTAAAAGCAAACATAGGAAAAGGAGTAGATTTAGCCAATGTGGAGATTAAAACACAAAAGTAGTAAAATCAGTTACATCTAAAAAATTAGTCAAGGGATACACAAAATAAAAAGATGTAAAATACGAAATCATACATAAAATGTAAGTGGTCATCAACTTTATACAGACTGCTATACACAAAGAATGTTATATATGAACCCAGTGATAACCAAAAATAAATCTGTGATATACACAAAAAATAAAAGGAATCCAAGCATAATGTTAAAGCCATCAAACCAAAAGAGAATGAGAGAAGACATAGAACTACAAAAACAACCACAAAGCAATTAACAAAAGGACAATAAGGACACATCCATGAATACTAATTTAAATGTAGATGGATATGGCTAAGTGGGTTAAGTGCCTGACTCTTTTAATAATTTTTTTCTTTTTTTTCTTTTTAAGGATTCTTATTTATTTACTGAGAGAAAGAGAATGATAGAGAGCATGAGAGGGAGGAGGGTCAGAGGGAAAAGCTGACTTCCCGCTGAGCGGGGAACTGATGCGGGACTCGATCTGGGGACTCCAGGATCATGACCTGAGCCGAAGGCAGTCACTCAACCAACTGAGCCACCCAGGCGCCCAAGTGCCTGATTCTTGATTTCGGCTCGGGTCATGATCTCAGGGTCCTGAGATCGAGCCCTGCTTAAGATTCTGTCTCTCCCTCTGCCCCTCCCTGCCTGTGCGTGCACCTGTGTTTTCTCTCTCTCTCACACAAAGAAAAAGTAAATAGACTAAATGCTCCAATCAAAAGACACAGGGTGACTGAATGGGTAAACAACAACAAAAAAGACCCATCTATATCTTGTTTACAAGAAGAGACTTGCTTCAGACTTAAAGACATAAGGAGTGAAAAGTGAAGATATGGGTAAAGCTATTCCATGCAAATGGGACAGAGAAAAAAGTTGGTAGGAATACTTTTACAAAGACTGTAGCAAGAGACAAAGAAGGGCATCACAGAATGATAAAGTGATCACTTCAACAAGAGGACTTAATTATAATCTGCATCCAAAATAGTATCACTTAAATACATAAAGCAATTATAAAAGGCATAAAGTAAGAAATTAGCAGTAATATAATAGTAGGTGACTTAAACACCCCACTTACATCAATGGATAGATATTGTGGACAGAAAATCAACAAGGAAAAAGTGGCTCTGAATGACACATTAGACCAGATAGAACAGATATACACAGGATATTCCATCCAAAAACTGCTAAATATACATTCAAGTGCACATGGTACATTCTCCAGGGCAGATCCTATCTTAGGCCACAAAGAAGTCCAAATAATTTTAGAAGTCTGAAATCATATCATGTATCTTTTCTGACCATAAAGGTATGAAACAAATAAATTACAAGAAAAAAAACTTGAAAAAGCAAAAACACATCAAGGTTAAAAAAAAAGACGCTAAACACCCCTGGGTCAACAAAAAAATCAGAGAGAAAATAATACATGGAGAGAAATAAAAATGAAAACATAATGGTCCAAAATCTTTGGGACGCAGCAAAAGCAGTTCTAAGAGGGAAATTTATTGAGATACAGGCCTACCTCAAGAAACAAGAAAAACCTCAAAAAAACCTAACCTTACACCTAAAGGAACTAGAAAAAGAACAAACAAAGCCAGTGGAAAGGAGGGAAATAATAAAGATTAGAGCGGAAATAAATGAAATAGCAACTAAAAAAAAAAAATAGAAAAGTTCAATGAAACCAAGAGCTGGTTCTCTGAAAAGATAAATAAAATTGATAAGCCTTTAGCTAGACTCACCAAGAAAAAGAGGACTCGGGGCACCTGGGTGACTCAGTTGGTTAAGCGTCTGCCTTCGGCTCAGGTCATGATCCCAGGGTCCTGGGATCAAGCCCCACATTGGGCTCCCTCTTTGGGGAGCCTGCTTCTCCCTCTCCCTCTGCCTGCTGCTTCCCCTGCTTGTGCTCTCTCCCCCCCCCACTGTCAAATAAATAAATAAAATCTTAAAAAAAAAAAAAGGACTCAAAATCAGAAATAAAGGAGAAATAACTGACACTACAGAATACAATGAATTGTAAGAAAATATGAAAAATGAGTAACTTCCCAGCAACATATAATCTTCCAAAACAGAATCAGAAAGAAATAGAATATCTGAACAGACCAATTATGTGTAATGAGATTGAATCAATAATTTAAAAACACCCAACAAACAAAATAAAGTCCAGGACCAGATGGATTCACAGGTGAATTCTATCAACCATGTAAGGAAGATTTAATACTTATCCTCAAACTATTCCAAAAAATAGAAGAGGAGAGAAAGGAAAGCTTCCAAATACACTCTATGAGGCCAGCATTATCCTCACATGAAACAAGAAAACTACAGGCCCGTATCCCTGATGAACACAGACACAAATATCCTCAACAAAATATTAGCAAACCACATGCAATAAGACTCTGAAAGGATCACTCACCATGATCGAGTGGGATTTGTTCCAAGGATGCAAGAGTGGTTCAATGTTCGCCAATGTGACATACATTAATAAGAGGAAAGATATAAACCATATGATCATCTCAATGGATGCAGAAAAGGGCATCTGAACAAAATGAGGTGGGTTAGGAGGGAATATACCTCAACATAATAAAGGCCATATATGAAAATCCACAGCTAACATCACGTTCAATGGTGAAACACTCAAAGCTTTTCCTCTAAGATCAGGAACAAGAAAGGATTCCACACTTACCACTTTTACTCAACATAGTAGTGGAAGTCCTAGCTGCAGCAGCGAAGAAAAAGAAAGGCAACCAAATTTGTAAAGAAGTAAAACTGTTATTATTTGCAGATGACAAGATACTTTATATAGAAAACACTAAAGACCACCAAACCTGATTAGAACAGATACATTCAGCAAATTTTCAGGATACAAAATTAATACACAGAAATTGGCTTTATTTCTAAACACTAATAATGAAGTAGCAGAGAGAGAAATTAAAAGAACAATCCCATTTAAACTGTACCAAAAAGAGTAAGGGCGCCTGGGTGGCTCAGTTGGTTAAGCGACTGCCTTCAGCTCAGGTCATGATCCCGGAGTTCCGGGATCGAGTCTCGCATCAGGCTCCCTGCTTGGCAGGGAGTCTGCTTCTCCCTCTGACCCTCTTCTCTCTCGTGCTCTCTATCTCTCATTCCCTCTTTCTCAAATAAATAAATAAAATCTTTAAAAAAAAAGAATAAAATACCTAGGAATAATTAAACCATGTAAGTCACACACTAATATTCTGAAAACTACAGGACACTGATGAAAGAAACTGAACATGACAAAAACAAATGGAAAGATATTCTGTGCTCATGAACTGGAGGAATTACAATTTTTTTTTTAAGGTTTTATTTGAGAGAGAGAGAGAGAGAGAGGGAGGGAGGGAGAGAGAAAACATGGGTGGGGGGGCGGGGCGGAGGGAGAAGCAGACTCTCTGCAGAGCAGGGAGCCCGATGCCAGGCTGGATCCCAGGACCCTGGGATCATGACCTGAACTGAAGGCAGATGCTTAACCGACTGGGCCACCCAGGCGCCCTGGAGGAATTAC
This sequence comes from Eumetopias jubatus, assembly GCF_037043125.1. Lineage (NCBI taxonomy): Eukaryota > Metazoa > Chordata > Mammalia > Carnivora > Otariidae > Eumetopias > Eumetopias jubatus. Next base: position 34,658,076 of record NW_028274810.1, on the reverse strand, counting down.
TACTATTAAAAATGTCCATATTACCCAAAACAATCTACAGTTTTGATGAAATCCCTATCAAATAGCATTTTTCACAGAACTAGAACAGATAATCCTAAAATTTGTATGGAAATGTAAAAGACCCTCAATAGCCAAAGTAATCTTCAGAAAGCAAAGCAAAGCTAGAGATGGCATGACCCCAGACTCCAAGCTACACTACAAAAGCCGCCGCAACCAAACAGTAGGGCACGAGCACAGAAACAGACACAGGCCACGGACTAGGATAGAGCCCAGAAAACAAACCCCTGCTTAAATGGTCAACTCATCTGTAGCACAATATACGACGGGAGAGAGACGGTAAGTTTAATAAATGGTGTTGGGAAAACTGGACAGGTATATGCAAAAGAATTAAACTGGACCAGTTTTTTTTTTATTTAAACTTTTTTTTAAAAGATTTTATTTATTTATTTGAGAGAGAGAGAATGAGAGAGAGAGAGCAAGAGAGGGAAGAGGGTCAGAGGGAGAAGCAGACTCCCCGCTGAGCAGGGAGCCCGATGCGGGACTCAATCCCGGGACTCCAGGATCATGACCTGAGCCCAAGGCAGTCGCTTAACCAACTGAGCCACCCAGGTGCCCTGGACCAGTTTCTTAAAACCATTCACAAAAATAAACTCGAAATGGATTAAGGACCTAAACGTGAGACCCGAAATCATTAAACTCCTAAAAGAAAACAAGGGCTATAATCTCTTGGATACTGGCCTTAGCAATGTATTTATGGAAATGTCTCCTCAGGTAAAGGAAACAAAAACTGTGGGGACTACACCAAAAACAAAAAGCCTCTGCACAGCATAGAAAACCATCGACAAACCAAAAGGCAACCTAGTGAACAAGTGAGGATATGCAAATGACACATGTGAAAATATACAACTCATCACCAAAAACCAAACAACTGATTAAAAACTGGGCAAAGGACCTAAATAGACATTTTTCCAAAGAAGACATATGCATGGCAAACAGATACATGAAAAGATGTTATCACTGATCACCAGGTTAATGCAAATCAAATCCCAATGAGATCACTTCACACCAATCAGAATGGCTAATATGAAAAGACAGAAAATAACAAGTGTTGGCTATGATGTGAAGAAAAGGGAACCCTCATGCACTGCTCATGGGAAAACAGTATGGAGGTTCCTCAAAAAAATTAAATAGAAAAACCGTATGATCCACTTATTCCATTACAGGGTTATCCAAAGAAACGAAAACACAAACTTGAAAAGATACATGCACCCCCGTATGTTTGCTGCAGCACTACTTACAAAAGCCTAGATGTGGAAGCCACCCAAGTGTCCACTGATAGATGAATGGATAAAGTATATGTGGTATAGGAAGGTTCTGGTCCAAGATGGCAACTCAGGAAGACCCTGAACTCACCTTCTCCATGGACACATCAAACAGACACCTATTTATAGAGCAAGTCCTCCTGAGGAACTTAGGGCCGACTGAAAAGTTTCTGTACAGCAAAAGATAGAGAGCACAGCGAGAACGGCAGGAGAGAGGGTGGGGACGGCAGTGGGGAGGGAGAGTACTGAGGGTGAGCAGATTCATCTGTCTTGTGGCATAGTCTGCTGCACTGGCCCCTAGCCCACTCTAGCCCTGGATGTCCTGGGGCACAGAAAAAACGCTGAGGTTTAAAAGAGCAACTAGAACAGAAAGCAACTAGCCCCAGAACCTTGCCAGATAGTGAGAAAGCTGCTGGAACTCTCTCTGGGTCAAAAGAGCAGGTGAGTACCATAGTTTACATCCCCTCTCTACTGTGACAGTGCAGTCAAGACCAGGGCCCCCAGCCCACACCAGCCCAACACCCTGGGGCACAGGGTAGGGGTGGGGAGGGGAACGAGAGGAAAGGTGTTTAAAAGTTCAAGTAGAATTTAAAGATCCAGCACTAGAACTCTGCCAAATGGGGGGAGAGCTGCTGGCACTCTCTAGGTTGGAGGGGCTGGTGAGTGCCATGGTTTATGTTCTCCCTCTACCTTGATAACGTGGATGGGAGGAGGGTCCAGGTACCCTAACCAGCCTGTTGCTTTAGTGAGTCCTGGGTCCCTAGCCCACATCAACCCCAACCACCCCACCAAGCAGCTCCAGTACAGCGCACACCAGGACACCCCTGGTCAGTGCTCACTACAGATCCAGCGGCTGTGCCAATGTGACACAAACACAAAGCACTCCCTAACACTCCAGCCCCACACCTCTTTGGCTCCTAAACGCTTCCTAGGACACCCTTGGCACAGAGAGTACTGGGACCTTCTGGCTGTCACCTGGTTCAGCTCCAGGAACCCCGAGCCCATGCTGGCCCAGTTCTAGTCCCCTGCCAGGATACTCCCTGCACTGAGCATTCTGGGATACCGACCTTACCTACTTCAGCTTCAACTATCCCACAAGGTGCTTTCTGCCTGGAGAGCCCTGCGACAGCCACAACCCACATCCACTGCAGCTTTACCTGTCCTCTCAGGGCTCCCTGGGCACAGAGAACTCCAGGACCACCTTGGCCCATGCCTACTTCAGCTACGGATGTTCTACCAAAATGCCCCCTACAGAGAGTACCCTAGGACTCCCAGGCCCATGCCCCACCTTGCATCAAGCTGCCTTGCCAGGTGCCCTCTAGATGGAGAGCCCCAGGACACCCCAGCATGCACTTGATCAGCTTCACAGTCTACATAAGACCATTCCTCCAAGTTTAGAAGTAGCTGTTCTGCCTAATTCATAGAAACAAGCAGAATGGAGAGACAGAAGAATATGCTACCAAAGAAAGAATAAGACAGAACTTCAGGAAAAGAACTAAACGAAACATAGATAAGCAATGGTCTGATAAAGAATTTAGAAGTAATGATCATAAAGATGCTCACTGGACTGGAGAGAAGAGTGGAAGAACTAAGTGAGAACTTCAACAAAGAGAAAATATAAAAAAGAACCAGAGTTGAAGAATATAATAACTGAAATGAAAAATACACTGGGGGAATCAACAGTAGGTTAGCAGATGCAGAACAATGGATCATCGATCTTGAAGACAGGCTACGGAATGCAACCAAGCTGAACAGCAAAATGAAAAAAAGAATTTTAAAAGTGAGTAGAGGGGTGCAGGTCTGTCTTAGTCTGGAGCGTGTGACTCTTGATCTTGGGGTCATGAGTTCAAGCCCCATGCTGGGTGTAGAGATTAATTAAATAAATAATACTTAAAAAAAAAAGGATGAGTAAGAGGTGCCTGGCTGGCTCAGTTGCGGGAGCATGTGACTCCTGATCTCAGGATCAGGAGTTCAAGCCCCATGTTGGGCATGGAGCCTACTTAATTTAAAAAAAAAAAAAAAAAAAAAAAGACAAGTAGAGTTTAAGGGATTTCTTTGACAACATCATTTACATTATAGGGGTCCCAGAAGGAAAGAGAAAAAGGGGCAGAAAACTTATCTGAAGAAATAATAGCTGAAAATTTCCCTAACCTGGGGAAGGAAACAGACATGCAGGTTCAGAAAGAGTTCAAAACAAGATGAACCTAAGGAGAGCCACACCACTACATAAAATAATTAAAATGTCAAGTTTAAGATCAGGGAAAAATTTTAAAGCAGCAAGAAGAGAAGCAAAAAGTTATATACAAGGGAAACCCCATAAGGCTATTGGCTGAATTTTCAGCAAAAATGTTGCAGGCCAGAAAGCAGTGGCATGATATATTCAAAGTCCTGAAAAGGAAAATGAACCCTTCCTGCCCCGCCCAAACCCTACAACCTACCACCAAGGGTACTCTACAGGTACGATTATCATCCAGAATTGAAGCAGACACAAAGAGCTTCCCAGACAAAATTAAAGGAGTTCATCACCATTACACCAGCCTTATTAAGACATACTTCTAAACAACCAATGGGTCAACAAAGAAATCAAAGAGGAAATAAAAACACAGGAAGATGAATGAAAATGGAAATGCAATGGTTCAAAATCTATGGGTTGCAGCAAAAGCAATTCTAAGAGGGAAATTTATAGCAAAACAGGCTGACCTGTAAACGAGACAAGAAAAATCTCAAACAACCTTACACTTAAACTAGGACAAGAACAACAAACAAAACCCAAAGTTAGAAGAAAAAAAAACTTTTAGAGCAGGAATAAACAGACTAAAAATACAGCATAAAAGATAATCAAAAATTGATAAAGCTTTAGTCATACTCATCAAGAGAGGACTCCAAATCAGAAATGAGAGACAACAACCAACACCACAGAAAAACAAAAGATTTTAAGAGAAGACTATGAAAAATTATATGCCAACAAACTGAACAACCTAGAAGAAATGGAATACCTAGAAACATATAATCTTTCAAAACTGAATCAGGAAGGAAAACAGAAAACCTGAACAGCCCAATTAACTCTTAAAGGAATTGAACTGGTAATCAAAACACTTCCAACAAACAAGATTCAAGGAGTAGATGGCTTCACAGGTGAATTCTACGGAACATTTCAAGACTTCGTAACTATTCTCAAACTATTCCAAAAAATAAAGGAAGATACATTCCATTAGGTCAGTGTTAACCTTGATACCAAAAAAAAGTAAATTACAGGCCAATATCTGATTAACATAGATGCAAAAATCCTCAACAAATTATTCAATCAGTCAACAATACATTAAAGGGAACATTCACCACAGTCAAGTGGGGTTTATTCTAGAGACGCAAGGAAGGTTCAATATTCACAAAACAGTCACTTTGATACACTACATCACCGAGACAAAGGATAAAAACCAAATGATCATCTCAACAGATACAGAAAAAGCCTTTGACAAAATCCATTATTCACGATAAAAACTCTCAACAAAGTGGGTTTAGAGGGAACATACCTCAACATAATAAAGGCCATATAAAAAAAAACAACAACCCAAAGCCAACATCATCACAATGGTGAAACACTGAGAGCTTTTCCTCTAAGATCCAAAACAAGACAAGGATGTCCACTGCTGTCTTGCCTCTTTTATTCCACATACTCCTGGAGGTCCTAGTTGCAGCAATCAGATAAGAACAAGAGATAAAAGGCAAAGAAATTGTTAAGAAAGAAGTAAATCTGCCACTATATGCAGATGACATGATATGCCACTATTTGCAGATGACATACTATATATAGAAAAATCTGAAGACTCCGCCAAAAAACTATTAGAATTGATAGTGAGGTCAGTAAAATTTCAGGATATACAATTAATATACAGGTTATAGTTTTAAACATTAACAATGAAGTAGCAGAAAGAGAAATAAAGAAAACAATCCCACTGCACCAAAAAGAATAAAATACTTAGGAACAAACTTAACAAAAGACATGGAAGACCTGCACTCTAGAAAGTATAAAACATTTGTGATAGAAATTAAAGATGACATAAAAAAATGGAAAGAGATACCATGCTAATGGACTGGGAGAATTGATATTGTGAAATGTCCATACTACTCAAAGCAATCTACAGAGTTGACAAAATCCCTATCAAAACACCAACAGCATTTTCACTGAACTACAAATCATCCTAAAATTTGTATGGAACCACAGAAGACCCTGAACAGCCAAAGCATTCTTTTTTTTAAAAAAAAATATTTTATTTATTTATTTGAGAGAGAGAATGAGATAGAGAGAGCATGAGAGGGGGGGAGGGTCAGAGGGAGAAGCGGACTCCCTGCTCAGCAGGGAGCCCGATGCGGGACTCGATCCCGGGACTCCAGGATCATGACCTGAGCTGAAAGCAGTCGCTTAACCAACTGAGCCACCCAGGCATCCACAGCCAAAGCAGTCTTGAGAACAAAGCTGGCTGTATCAAAATCCTAGATTTCAAAATATAAGCTGTACTAATCAAGAGTATGGTGCTGGCATAAAAACAGACACACAGACCAATAGACCAGAATAGAAAGTCAAGAAAAAACCCCCATGCTTATATGGTCAATTAATCTATAACAAAGGGGGCAAAACATACAAGGGAGAAAGACCATCTCTTCAACAAATAGTACTGGGAAAACTAGACAGCTACATGTAGAAGAATAAAACTAGACCACTGTCTTACACCACACGGAAAAATAAACCCAAAATGATTCAAAACCTAAATGGGATACCTGAAATCATCAAAGTCCTAGAAAAACACACAGGCAGCAATCTGTTTGACATCAGCCTTAGCAACATTTTTCTAGGTGTCTCCTCAGGCAAGGGAAACAAAAGCAAAAATAAACTATTGGGACCATACCAAAACAAAAAGCTTATGCACAGCAAAGAAAACCATCAACAAAATGAGACGGCAACCTACTGAATGGGAGAAGATACCTGCAAATGATATATCTGATAAGGAGTTAATATCTAAAATATATAAAGAACTTATATAGAACTCAACACCAAATAAACTGGGCAGAGGGCCTAAAAAGACATTTTTACAAAAAGACAGATGGCAAACACACATAAAATCATGATGAACAGCACTAATCATCAGGGAAATGCAAATCAAAATCACAATGACATATCACCTTATCCTGTCAGGATGGTTAGAATCAAAAGGAAATAAAAAGTGATGGTGAGGATGTGGAAAAAAAGGAACTCTCATGCACTGCTGGTGAGAATGTAAATTGGTGCAGTCATTGTGAAAACAGTATGGAGGTTCCTCAAAAAATTAAAAAACAGAAATACCATATATTCCAATTAATTCCACTACTGGGTATTTACCCAAAGAAAACAAAAACACTAATTTAAAAACTATGTATTCCTATGTTTACTGCAGTATTATTTGCAATAGCCAAGACAGGGAAGCAACCGAAGTGTCCATTGATAAATGAATGGATAAAGAAGATGTAGTATATACACACACACACACACACACACACACACACACACACACACACACACACTGAAATATTACTCAGCCATAAAAATGGATGAGATATTGCCATTTGCACAATATGAAAGGACCTAAAGGGTACTGTGGTAAGTAAAATAAGTCAGAGAAGACAATTATATGATTTCACTTACAAGGAGAATCTAAAAAACAAAACAAATTAATAAATTCAAGCAGAAACAGACAATAAATACAGAGAACTGATGGCTGCCAGAAGAGGTGTGGTGGGGAGATGGGTAAAATGGAAGAATGGGAGTAGAAGAGATGGGCTTCCAGTTACAGAATGAGTGAGTCATAGGGAAGGTAGTCAATGGTATTGTAATAGCATTGTATGACAACTCACCCATGGTAAGTATAGCGTAAGGTACAGACTTGTCAAATTACTATGTTGTATGCCTGAAACTAAAGTAAAATTGTGTGTCAGCTATATTTTAATTAAAAAAAAAAAGTGTGGAATACACAATGGAATATTACTCAGCTATAGAAAAGAATGAGATATTTCCGTTTGCGACAACATGGATGGATCTAGAAGGATTAAGTTAAGTGAAATAAGCCAGAGAAAGACAAATACCATATCATTTCACATATATGTGGAATCTAAAAAATAAGTGAAATAAATAATCAAAAAATGAACAGATTCTTAAATACAGAGAACTGGTGGTTGCCACAGAGGAAGTGGATGGAGGGGTTGGGCGATTAAGGGGGTTAAGAGATAGCAGCTTCCAGTTATAAAAGAAGTAGTAAGTCACAGAGATAAAAAGAATACAGTCAATAATGTTGTAATAACATTGTATGGTGTCAGATGATGATGACACTTAATGTGGTTAGCACTGTGTAATATATAAAATTATCAAAGCTGTACACGGGAAACACTGTATGTCAATTATACTTCAATATTAAAAATATTAAGGATTACAAGGAAGTATTCATACTTATACAACCAAAACATGGAAATTAGAAGAATCTTAGGAGCTGGACCTGGAATTGGCTTTGGAATATAATCTGGGACATTTTTTTCCCCACAAATACTGAGTGGTTTAAGTTCAATAAAATGTTTCAAAATTTAGTTCTCTCTTCTGGAATTATTTAACATTAATTTTCTTTTCTGTTTTATGACATGGGTATTTTAAATTAAGTGAATTAAAAAAATTACAATTATTGTAAGATAAAGTATAGTGAAAGTTATGATAATCCCAGAGGCTAGTGGATATTGATGACAAAGACAATGCAAAGATGACATGAAAATTAGCTTGGTATGTGTAATTACTGTAAAAAGTGAAACTGTCCTTTATGCCCTATTCCAGAATATCTTTAAGATAGTGAGTCTGAAAGTGGGAATATAATAATGGTTATACTTAAAATATACAGCTCCTCACAGACTCAGAAAACATTGGCATTATAAATAATTATATTGAATATGGCTATGCATTACAGAAATAAATCACTTTCATTTAAAAAAAACTTGTGTGTTAAATATTTATACATAGAATTAAAATCCAGCCAGTTGTTTTCAAAAGGAAAAGACAGTATGACTACATGTACCCGAAGTATGATAATTTAACTATATATAAGAAATATATAGAATTAAGTTCCACTACAAGGATTGATAAACTCCACTCAAGCTTTAAAGACTGAACTTCCAACTGTAGAAATTAGTACCAAAGACATAATAAAATCTGGTACCACAAATAAGGCTAATTGTGGTATCAAAGTTACTCTTAACCTCATGAAAATCTAAGTCACAAAAGATTATTAATAAAACAAGTCAGTAAGTGTGAATAATATAATTAAAAAGCAATTTCTAGGAATAAGGGTGATCAAACTATCATTTAGAGAAGTGATATAAAAACCAAAACCAACTGTGGTACAATTCTGAGTGTGCTGAAGGCAAAAAAAAAAATCAGCAGGAGGAATTTTTTTCCCTAAGCAGAAGTAGATATATTCTGTGCTATATTAGAATATGTTTATTCTGACAAAGAATGTATTTAATTAGATGTGTATCTGCTTTGGGCCTCATACAAAATGTCCCCAAGCCAAACTATTACTCTATTACATTTCTGTGCCAAAAAGAGCAATACATTATTATAAATAATTCTAGGTCAGCAATAAAGGGCATGTGTGAATATAGGCAATTTAAAAGATACTAAGTCCAAAAAATTCTCTTGCCATTAAGTAAACAAGGTGAGAAGCCATGAGAAAGTTAGCATAAATAAAAACAAGGTATATAAACTGAGCACTTACGTATTTGTTATATAAAAAAAATAGCTTCATTACCTTTATACAATTTCAGTTTATAAAACTGATTTTCAAATGACATGCCAGGACAGAATAGAAAAGTCTTAGTCCAAGTCTTTCTGGAGATGCAAAGCTCCATTACAATTTGATGTCAACCAGAAGGATACATTTTCACAATTATCCTGTCATATGTTTATCCTTAAAATTCCCTGAGGAACGCACATGGGTGACTGCCTCTCCTCTGCACCTCAAGCTCTATGGTAATTAATTCTCTTCTTCACGGTTTCTCACTTACTTCAACTCTCCCTTATGAGCATTTTATATAAATCAGTTTACATTTAAGATGTATTAGAATGATGTGTTACTTAAAGGGATTACATTTATATCTGGTAAAGCAAAGGCTCCTGTAAAATTTACATTTAAGGAGAGGCTCTCCTAAGAAAATAACCACTTCATCATGTGTTGTATCATATATTATGCTTAAAGTAACCTTGTATTCAACAATTACTATAAAACTCTACCTCCATGAAAACAAAATGTGGAAAAAATACACTGCTGAGAAAGTATAATCCTAAAAAATTTATTCTTGGGAATATTTAATGAAAGTATTCTTGTAAAATGTTGGTTTTAAATTAAAGTGAGAATTTACTGGAGATAATTTTACATACCTTGGACTTGAGGGAACCTCCCCAATTTTCATCCACAAACTTCAAGAATAGCACCTGCATAAAGCTACAAAAGGAAAAACAAGAATTTAAAAAACTGGTATAATTTTAAGATTTTATTTATTTTGGAGAGAGAGAGAGAGAGAGAGAGAGAGAGAGAAAGAGACAGACGGCATGCATGAGTGGGGATGGGAGGGCAGAGAGGGAGGGTGAGAATCTTTCAAGCAGACTCAACACTGGGAGCCTAACGTGAGGTTCAATCCCACGACCCTGAGCCAAAATCAAGAGTTGGAAGCTTAACCAACTTTGCCACCCAGGCGCCCCCATTATAATTTTTAAAATGTAGTTATTTCAGTTAAAATAAATATTACAGATAAACAGGTAAGAGAATCAAATGTTCAGAGCTGGAGAGAACTATGTAGTTCCAGTGTGATAAAAGAGGAAATAGAGGCCCATGGATATTACATGATTGAGGAATTTAAGCCCTACTTGGAAAATGATTGAAGGAGATGTGGAGAATGGACAATGAATTTGAATAGGTAAGATGTCCTTGTAAATTCTTCACAAAATTCTAAAGATTTCCTATAGTTCTTTAGAATGCTAAATTGAACACAGGTTTGTATTCATCTATCCATCATAGATAAATAGCTATGGATATGGCCATGGATATTCTTTCTGGTTGGTTAAAATTAAGCAATCAATGTTTTAAACAAAACAAAACCTCAACACCTTTAAAAATTATAGTATATACTATGTAAAGATATTAAAAACTAGTAAAATATTATTAGAAAGAATTTTTGTTAAAGATTTATTTATTTGAGAGAGAGGGAGAGAGATCCTGCGCATGTGTGTGGGGAGACGGACAGAGGCAGCCCAAGGTGGGGCTCTATCTCACAAACCATGAGATCATGACATCACGACCTGAGCCAAAACCAAGAATGGACGCTTAACTGACTGAGCCACCCAGGCACCCCTCGTTAGAAAGAATTTAAATGCAAATATTTTCCCTTAATGAAATTCACTTGAAATGAATTAAATGATAAATACTGCTTTTCCAGCTATATAGAACCTGCACAATTTATAGTAAAAGCTCATTACAAAAACACTCTAATGCAAAAATTTTATTGCAATGAATTCAGATGAAATGGATTCAATGGAAAAACATCACTTTTTTTTCAGCTGTAGAGCCTGCCCATTCTTTTTGTAGTGACATGGGGATGCTAGGGTTCTAAGAGAAGGCAGGCAATTATAAAAACATACTATATCCATTTTATTTCTTGCTGGCTTTTACACTTTTTTTTATTGTAGGTCTAAGAGCTAAAGATGGATTTTACTTTTTAAGTTCTAAAACAGCATACATATCCCATGCACTATGAACTATGATTATTTTAAATACTTTGGAAAATATAAAGAAGTACAGAGTAGAAATTAGAAATTTACTTTAATTCCATCTATACCCAAGAGATAATGATATATATATTTTAAACATTTTGGAGATTCCGAACTAGATCAATAGTTTTTAAATTTTTGAGGATCACAGATACTTTTGAGAATCTGATGAACTTTTGCTTTGAGCTATTCATGGACTCTCTAAAACCACTAATGGATTTCAGATTAAGAACTCTGATGATCTCCAAAGATTCCCTGCAGCATTAAAATTTGATATTAGGGAGATCTAATTTTTTTAGTTAATCTTGTTAGACAAGCCCCCAGAATATCTTTAAAAATATCAGCCCATATTACCAATAAGGTCATGAAAAGATGTTCAACATCACTAATCATTAGGGAAAAGCAAATCAAAACCCCAATGAGCTATCATTTCACACTAGATAGGACGGCTATTATTAAAAACAACACAGAAAACCAGTGGTGGTGAAGATGTGGAAAAATTAGAACCCCTGGGCACTGTTGTTGGTAAAGCGGTATAGCCACTACAGAAAATAAAAAGGTGGTTCCTTAAAAAATTAAAAATAGAATTATACGATTCAGCAGTTCCACTTCTAGCCCAAAGTCAGAAGCAACCCAAATGTCTATTGACAAATGGTTAAACAAAATGATATATACATATAATGAAATACTCAGTCTTAAAAAGAGAAAATTATGACACATGCTATAACATGGATGAATCTTGCAGACAGTAGGCTAAGTTAAAGCAATTACAAAAGGATAAATACTGTATGATTCCACTTTTATGAGGTACTTAGAGCAGTCAAGTTGAGAGAAAGTAGAACGGTGGTTGCCAGGGGCTGGGGGAGGGAAGGATAGGAGCTACTGTATACTGAGAATGGAGTTTCAGTTTAGGAAGATGAAAAAGTTCTGGAGATACATGTGCACTTAAAAATAGTTAAAATGGTGAAGTTCATGTTATGTATATATTACCAGAAGAAAGTTAAAAAAGTACTAAGGCCAGTTAAAATTTGGTTATTAGATTTAGCTTTTATTTGTAAGTCTGTGATCCCTTGGAGATTCCATTACCTTACATAATAACATTTCTCTACACCCGTTTCCCAATATTCTCCATATCATGACACGTGGAAAATGGTTAACAACTTCATGGAGCACTGGGGCAAGAGGAGGCTGCTTATAGCTGGAGATGCCTAGCTTGGTGGGCCCTGTGCATCCCCAGTCCCTATTTGGCTGTCTCAAGGACTCAAGGATTCTGCATCCCAGCAGACTTGTAAGGCATTCGTGGAAAGCACTTCTCTGTACCACAAAACAACTGGTTAAAAATACTAGAAACGTGTTCTTTAATGAATAGGCAGCTCAAATGTGACTTTGTCCAGGAAAACGTTTGTTGATTTCCTATCCTGCAGGTACTTTTTGCAGAATTCTTTTTTTTTTTTTAAGATTTTATTTGACAGAGACAAAGTGTGCACACACATGCATGCACAAGCAGGGGGGCGCAGCAGAGGGAGAGGGAGAAGCATGCTCTCTGCGGAGCAGGGAGCCCGATACGGGGCTTGATCCCCAGGACCCCTGGATCCTGACCTGAGTCAAAGGCAGACTCTTAACCAACTGAGCCACCCAGGTCCCCTGAGAATTCTGTTCTTATAATGTACTATAAATATTCTATAACTTAACTGTGGAGAGGAAATGTTTTATCATAACTACCTCCAGAACTAGACACAAAGCTTCATGTATGAGTGTTGAATGAAGAGAATTATTCATTTAACAGAATTAATTACTTTTTCATTACATAACTTTAAAAATATTTTGAGTTCCTTTGACATACTTGTAGAGTACGTTGTGCTTAGTTTCAGTTTAGGGTAAACAAAAAGAAAATTTATCTCAGAGCCGCCTAACATTATTTGTTTTTTTTTTTTTTAAAGATTTTATTTATTTGACACAGAGAACACAAGCAGAGGGAGAGAGAGGGAGAAGCAGGCTCCCTGCTGAGCAAGGAGCCCGATGTGGGACTCGATCCCAGGACCCTGGGATCATGACCTGGGCTGAAGGCAGCTGCTTAACCGACTGAGCCACCCAGGCGTCCCGCCGCCTAACATTATTAATACCAAATTCTAAAAGCATTAGTTTTTTTTAAAGATTTTATTTATTTGACAGAGAGAGAGAGAGAGAGAGAGAGAGAGAGAGAGAGAGAGAAAGAGAGCACAAGCAGGGAGAGGGAGAAGCAAGCTCCCTGCTGAGCAGAGCCCTGCCAGAGGGCCCGACATGGGGCTCGATCCCAGGACCCTGGGATCATGACCTGAGCTGAAGGCAGATGCTCAACGACTGAGCCACCCAGGTTCCCCTAAAAGCATTAATTTGTGATGCTAGTTGACATTTTACTTATCAATTTGTGGTGTTCATAGAAAAACACTGGTTTTTCATGGTGAATAAGTAAATGAAATTAACTACAAATTATGATACGTTTTCAGTGACATAATCATAAGCATCTTGGGCATCACACAAATTCACATAAGAAAATATATGCTACTTATAACAGGAATTCTCTAGGGCACAAAGGATGAAAGGATTTAAAAAGGTTAAACTTGTAGTTCCTTGACTAACATCACTGGCATAGAAAAAATGCTGACCTTCAACATTTGTGGAAAACTACCCAATGGAAGAGAAATCAAAAAAGTTAGGTAACTTTTATAGAGCAAGCTTATTTTTTAAATACCAAGTTGGTAGCCCTCTTTTTTGTACGCCTCAAGAAGCTCATTTGTGTAGACAATCTATCTCTAGACACTAGTAGGTCCTTATTCCATTATATTATACTGACCCAAATAATTTAAATGGAAACACATGAACACCTTTAGAAAAATATAAAAATGACATGCAAAATTGCATTTTTTCCCTTGGGAGTCCACACATATTTCCGTATAAGTTATGATTAATAGGTTTTCTTAAACTTTCTAAACCATCCTCCCAATGGAGAGCAAAAAATAAACTACTTCAGCTCTATAACTAATTTGCCTTATTAGTAACATGACTTTTGAATCCAATTTCCACCTCATTTAAAAATAAGTGGTTTCTAAAACTGAATTATAATTAACAATAGTGTTATATTAGTTTCAGGTGTACAATACAGTGATTCAATTCTATACATTACTCAGTGCCCATCAAGATAAGTGTACTGTTAATCCCCTTTATTTATTTCAGCCATCCCTCTACCCACCTCCACTCTGACAGCCACCAGTTTGTTCTCTGTATTTAAGTCTGTTTTTTTGTTTTTCTTTGTTCATTTTCTTTCTTAAATTCCACGAGTGAAATAATATGGTATTTGTCTTTCTCTAACTTACTTCACTTAGTATTATATCCTCTAGATCCATCCATGTTGTAGTGAGTGGCAAGATTTCATCTTTTATGGTTAATATTCCACTGTGTGTGAGCGTGAAAGTGTGTGCCTGTGTGTATACATACACCACATCTTTATCCATTCACCCTTCGATGGACACTTGGGTTGCTTCCATATCTAGGCTATGGTAGATAACGCTGCAATAAACACAGGGATGCCTATATCTTTGAGTTAGTGTTTTCATTTTCTTTGGGTAAATACCCAGTAGTGGAATTACTGGATCATATGGTAATTCTATTTTTAAAGTTTGAGGGAAACTTCATACTGTTTTCTGCAGTGGCTACACCAATTTGTATTCCCACCAACAGTGCATGAGCGCTCCTTTTTCTCCATTTATTTGCCAACACTTGTTATTTCCAACAAGAGGGTATAAAAATTCTAAGTATCTATGCACCCAACATAGGAGCACCTAAATCCATAAAGCAATTATTAACAGACATAAAGGAAGAAATTTATGGTAACACAGTAATAGTAAGGGACTTTTATTTTTTTAAAGATTTTATTTATTTATTTGACAGAGAGAGAGCGAGAGAGGGAACACAAACAGTGGGAGTGGGAGAGGGAAAAGCAGGCTTCCCGTGGTGCAGGGAGCCCGATGTGGGGTTCGATCCCAGCACCCTGGGATCATGACCTGAGCTGAAGGCAGACGCCTAACGACTGAGCCACCCAGGCGCCCCAGTAACGGACTTTAATACCAACTTACATCAATGGACAGATCATCCAGACAGAAAATCAACAAGGAAACAGTGGCTATGAATGGCACATTAGACCGCATGGGCCTAACAGATGTATTCAGAACATTCCATCCAAACAGAGGAATACTTTTTTTTTTTTTTAAAGATTTTATTTAAGAGTGTGCGTGAGGGGCAGGGGCAGAGGGAGAAGGAGAGAGAATTCTAAGCAGATTCTGTGCAAGCGCTGAACCCTATGTGGGGCTGATTTTCACGACCTCGAGATCACTACCTGAGCCAAAATCAATAGTCAGATGCTTACCCAACCGAGCCATCCAGGAGCCCCTACACATTCTCTTCAAGTGCATATGGAATATTCTCCAGAAAAGATTACATGTTAGGCCACAGACAAGTCCAAATACATTTGAAAAGACTGAAATCGTATCACGCATCTTTTCTGACCACAGTGGTATGAAAATCATTCAAAAAGAAATCTGGAAAGAACACCAATAGATGGAGGCTAAATAACAACATGCTACTAAACAATGAATGGATCTACTAAGAAATCAAAGATACTGAAAGATACATGGAGACAAATGAAAATGAAAACACAAGGATCCAAAATTCTTGGGATACACTTAAACCTAAAGGAGACAGAAAAAGAAGAAACACAGCCCAAAGACAGTAGGAGGGAGGAAATCATACAAATTAGAGCAGAAATAAATACATGGAGACTAAAAACCCAATAGGACAGATCACTAAAACCAGGAGCTGGTTCTTTGAAAAGATGAACAAAACTGATAAATCCTCAGCCAGACTCATCAAAAAAAAAAAAAAAAAAAAAAGAGAGGACTCAAAATCACAAATGGAGGAGAATTAACACCATAGACATACAAAGGATTATAGGAGATTATTATGAAAAATTTTATGCCAACAAATTGGACAATCAAGAAATGGATAAATTTCTTGAAATATATAACCTTTCAAAACTGAATCACTAAGAAATAGAAAATTTGAACAGACCAATTACTAGCAATGAAATTGAATCAGTATTCAAAAAAACTCCCAAAAAACAAGTCCAGGACCAAATGGCTTTACAGATGTATTCTACCAAACATTTAAAGAATACCTATTCCTCTCAAACTATTCCAAAAAACAGAAGAGGAAGGAAACCTTCCAAATTCGTTCAACGAGACTAGCATTACCCTGATACCAAAACCAGATAAAGACACTACAAAAAGGAAAACTAGAGGCCACTATCTCTGATGACTGTGGATGCAAAAATCCTCAAGATATTAGCAAACTGAATCCAACAATATATTAAAAAAATTATTCACCATGATCAAGAGGGATGTATCCCAGGAATGCAAAGGCGATTTGATATTCACAAATCAATCAGTGTGATCCACCACATTCACAAAATGAAGGATAAAAACCGTATTATCTTCTCAATATGCAAAAAAAGCATTTGACAAAGTACAACATTCATTCATGATAAAAACTCTAACAAGCAGACTTAGAGGAAACATACCTTAGGTCATGTATAATAATTTTTTCCCTCTCATATAAACCTGACCAACCTCTTGTTTTAAATTTTTAGGGCTAATGAGGTTTTTATATATAGCCAACAGCCAAAATCTTAATTTTGTGGTGTTAACTTGCTGTAATTAAAGTAAAACCATGTGGCTGCAAAATGGTTCAGATTAACAGGCAAGACAAAACAAAAGAGGTCTATGCAGTTTCTTACCAGATAACTAGATTACAAAATAAGTTGATTTAGAACACTGAACAAAGGTGACACTTTTGAGTTATGTAAATTTTCTGAATTAAAAAAAAAAAAGGCATTGCATTTGTTAACTTTTACTGTGCCTTCATACCACCACCGCCAATCTGTAAGCTTGCTCCATGTCAGACCTAAATTAGGATACTTGGGGATAAGATTCAGGTATCAGTACTTTAATTACCATTACTACTTTTAAAGGTACCCAAGTGATTGTAATGAACAGCCAGAGATGAGAATTACTGCCTTGGACTATACTCAAGTATTAATAAGGCAAAAATTGCAAAATGAACAAACAGTAGGCTTTTGCTCAAGAGACTGACCAATTCTAAAAGATAAACCAAGTAAGCACTGACTAGAGCAAGACAACTGCTATAATACTGTTTACTTCCCTTATGAAACACTGCTTACAGCCATATACTCTTATTTTCGAAATCCTCTTTCATCTAAAGGCAAAACTTTAATATTAATGAAATTCTGTACTATCAGAAAAAATTGAAAAAACTTTGAATATTAAGTAGCAATATGAAGAAAATGCTCTAATGTTAGGTGAACAAAAGGAAAAATTTTAACTGTCGAACAGAATTCAGATATGGGGCGGGTAACTATTTTATAGGTCTACTGAAGGCTTGCCCTTAAATGTAGGGATTTAAAAATAAGGAGGTATGGCTAGAACATGACGAAAGCAGAATATTACATTATTTAGAGCTCTTAAATAAAAACAATTATGATGCACTCAAATATATAAGTGAGCCATTCTTCCAACCATTAATTGCATCCAGTGTAATTTCTTAAAACCAACTTTACTCCTTTTTTATAGTAGAAAAATATATCATACAGAAGCTATTTTTAGCAAAATTTGTCCAGTTAATTCTTAGGGAAAATGTTTTCAACCAAAACTGTATATTTAGTAATCTGCTAATGTCTTAAATTTTAATTCATTATTCATCATCAAATCGTTCCCATCTTTTTGGGGGTGCCTGGGTGGCTCAGTTGGTTAAGCATCTGCCTTCAGCTCAGGTCATGATCCTAGAGTTCTGGGATAGAGTCCCGTGTCAGGCTCCCTGCTCAGGAGGGAGATTGCTTCTCCCACTCCAGCTCCCCTCCTGCTGTGCTCTCTCTCTCTCTGTCAAATAAATAAAATCTTAAAAAAATCATTCCCATATTTTTAAATATTTTTTAAAGTGCATAGAGTGCTAGAAGCAACAAGCTACAATTACATATGGACAATTAGGGCACTAAATTTTTTGAGATCCAGTAGTAAAGCTTTTGTCAAGATTTCACTTCAAGTCACTGAAGCAGCAGATGTGTAAGGCAATTGGTTTATCTGCTGACACTTCCATATACGTTGACTAATGGTATTCTTGCAAAGGAACAATGAATGAATATGGAGGATTAGGGAAATAAGTTCAGCTTTACAATTTTAGCAAACGAAGCTGGTAAATATAATTCTCTAATACTATATCCTTGAGATTACACTATTTTTAAGGTGCTTTCTAATGAACTCTGAAAAAAAACAAAGGAACGACTATGTCTAAGGAAGCTTAGTTTAAAGCTTATTCTACTACACTATTAAAGTGCTATTTAATTTTGTATTTTGTATCTTTAGTTTCTGCCTTGAGATTGAGAAAGCTACTAAACAAGCAAGGTAACATCTACCTTAATTTAAATTAAGTTCTGAGAAAGTAAGAATACACTGGGGGAATCTGTCATTAAGATACAATCACTGTTCCATTAAAAAGCTCATTGAAAATGTATTAAAATAAAGTACAACAAAATGAAACAAAAACCAAGAAATAAAATGTTTCTTTGACATCACCACATTATAAATTAGACAATTCCAACTATGAAATCGGAGGTAAAACAGAACAAGGTTTCTTCCAATATTGTGACGAATAACAGAATTTGTTCATGTACCTAAAACAAAGAGAATTTCATAACCAAGACTTAGGACTGTAATGATTAGACTTTCTTTTTTTTTTTTTTTTAAAGATTTTATTTATTTATTTGAGAGAGAGAGAATGAGAAATAGAGAGCACGAGAGGGAAGAGGGTCAGAGGGAGAAGCAGACTCCCTGCTGAGCAGGGAGCCCGATGTGGGACTCGATCCCGGGACTCCAGGATCATGACCCGAGCCGAAGGCAGTCGCTTAACCAACTGAGCCACCCAGGCGCCCA
This sequence comes from Eumetopias jubatus, assembly GCF_037043125.1. Classification (NCBI taxonomy): domain Eukaryota; kingdom Metazoa; phylum Chordata; class Mammalia; order Carnivora; family Otariidae; genus Eumetopias; species Eumetopias jubatus. The sequence continues at coordinate 34,638,886 of NW_028274810.1, read as the reverse complement.
TGATTAGACTTTCACCTGAAAACAAATACACCCACAGACACAACCCTCTCCTCATCTATAGTTACTGGTATGAATAATCCAGGGTCATCACCTGGGAACAATGCATTCAATTCTACTGATATTTAGGAAATATCATAGAATGAAAGGAAATAACCTGACACATCACCACTGTATTTCCTGAGGTCAAAACATCCAAAGAATTGGTAAAAATGACCCTGAACTTGATATTTTTTTTCACTAAAGATTTTATCTATTTATTTGACAGAGAGAGAGAGAGAGAGACAGAGAGAGATCATAAGTAGGCATAGTGGCAGGCAGAGGCAGAGGGAGAAGCAGGCTCCGCGCTGAGCAGAGAGCCCAATGTGGTCTCCATCCCAGGACCCTGGAGTCATGACCTGAGCCAAAGGTAGATGCTCAACTGACTGAGCATCTAAGTAATTCTAAAATAAAACCAATTAGTCCCTTGGTAATAAGTAAAAATATTTTAGAAAATGTTTAGTGTATGGTACTCAATAAAAATTCAATGTCTTTTTGCTCCTAAATGTTTGAAAAGTACAACCCATTTTCCTCTTAACTTGAAAAACTGAGATCCAAACTATGGTTCAACACCCAAATATTCAATAGCCTCAAAAACAGACCATAGGGTGCTCTTATATGGCAGCAAAAGCTGCTTTTCAAAAGAGAATTCAATTCTATTAGTGTTATTACCATACCAATACTGAACATCATTATTTGTCACAAAATGGGCAATTATGATTATCTTTAAGAAGGCTGCAAATATCTGAAATAAAAAACAAAACAACCAGCACAAATTACATTATGGTTGCTCTCTATTAAAACTAAACAGGGTAATCACCTAATATATACTAAGATAGCTATAATAATCCAAAAGCTTAAATATTTTAAATATTAAGAGTGTCAATATGAAAGCAGAACAAAAAACACTAGGCTGTTCCATACATTTTTATTTTTTGGCCATTTTTGGACAAGCACACATATCAATTTTAGAATACATTACGTTACCCAGATAAGCTTTTAACACTTAATTTTTCAGAAGGAAAACTGAAAAGGCAGTTTGTATCAAAGGGGTATGCTTTTATGAAAAGTTATCCTCCTTAATGCCCCTTCTCCCATCCCCCACTGTTGCATTAAGGGGCTACCTTGTAACTAGTTGAAGTCTCCTGTAACCTTCTTTCCTTGAGGCTACTAGTTTATCAAGCATCTTTACTCACCCCTTCCAACCAGTAAATAAAATCCTGAAGGTTTTATTGCCGAAATCTGTCTGCTCCTTCTCTCTCTTTACTACCAATATGTTGGCTTAAGCCCTTTTATCTTGCCTCTGGAAAACGGCAATACAAGTTATTTTTCTGGCAACGGTATTCCCCTCTGTCCTATCAACTATCCTTCATACTGACAAAATTCATTGAAATACAAATCTGATGCCAGTTCATTGTTTACAATTTTTTAATTTTGTTCCCTGCCTACAGAAGAGTCCAAACTTCTTATCAAGACACACAGATCCTACTTTCCTAACCAGCATCATCTCTCATCATAACCAAGCTATCTGATTTATCTAACATGGCCATCTTTTTCATGACTTTACCTTTTTGCTAACTTTTCCTTCTGCCAGAGAGAACTTTCTCCTAATTATTTTCCAAGTTAGCATAAACAGCAACTTCTATATAAGTGGTGATATTTACCCCAACTGTCAAAAGGTGGTATGTCCCTCCTTCTGTGTGCTTTCATAGCACCTGAGTCTATTTTATTTACAGCATACTTCTCACTGAATTCTTTAAAGAAACCAATGCATCTGGAAATAATAAAGAAACTGTACAGAAGAAGGATATAAAAAGTAAAAACTTTCCTCTGCCCCCCACTCAATAATTTTTTAACTGTTTTTAGTTCTTCTGTTGGTCACTTTCATTGTGATTAATGTGGTTATATCTATGGGTCTGAATACATCAACTTTAAGAGATTTATTGATTCTGTCCTCTTTTCAACTTTTATTTCTAACTCTTTTAGTGGGTACCTTTCTAACACTGGAAATTATGTTTTAGCCTAATAAAATATCCTGCCAACTGTATTCTAGTTCCATGCCTGTTTCTTCTACTGGACTCCTTGAGGACAGTGACTATTGTCTTACTTTGACATTCTAGAAGCCTATAACAAGAAGAAATATTTAGTGTATAAACAAAGTTTATTTTGACTCTTAGGTAGGCATGTCTAGGAAATATAATTGTAAGGCAGCCTGGAAACAGACCATGAATTACTTTAAGGGTTTATTTCCTTTTTAAATATTGTAATCTGCAAATGTGATAAAATGTTTTAATATGCTTAGATAGAACCTTGATCCTAATTTGTAAATACCTAAAAAAACCTGATATTTATTTAAGACAGATAAATGCTACATTTGGAAAATATTAAAAAATTAAGTATTACCAATTCAATAACTACATAAAATATTTTAAGACTTCTGTTACATAAATATGATACATATATTTATAACCATTTACTAGCTGAATGACTTTAGGTAAGATCTCTATGCCTTAGACTCAACTATAAAATGGGGATAATAATGGTACTTACCGCAGTTGTGAAATTATATAAATTAATTCAGATAAAGGACTTGGAATAGCGCCCTTCATATAATAACTTAACAAATGTTAGTGGCTATTATTAAGTAATTATTTGTGTTGCTATGCAGGAGTCTTAGTGATTCTTTCAGTGAATTAGAACTGTTGCCAAACATTATTTACATCTTTAAAAAAAGCTTCTCAGTGAATATTCTAATTATAATTAATCTGTTGAAGACTTACATTTGTTTCCTTTGAAGAAATCAGCTCATGTATTGATGCTACAGACACACTACAAAAGTGAAGCTATTTTAAGCAACTGTGAAATTTCTTTAGTGACTACAATTTCACGCACAGTTAGCTTTACCTCCATTTCATCCTTCTAAGTTTTACACTCCAGTAGCATCTCTACCAGTAGTAGATAGGCTATAGTTTAATACATGCCACTTTCTTGAATAATGCTGCTTAAGCTGACTTCTAAATTACTCTGAAATTGGCTACAGATTCTCCGTGTAAATTGAATAGAACTAAATGTTTTGATGTTCTTTTACTTGAAGTATGAAGTACTATGTGATTTATTTAAAATGTTTGGGCCTTAAATAAGCCAAATTTGTTAATATACCCTCAAAAAACACCAAGCAATTGGAGTCATTAAAGTCTACGGTATACTGAAAAATAAAGATTAAATAATTTAAAATAAAAACTAGTGGTGGAATTGTGTTAACCATAAATGCAAGAGGGACCTTCAAAGAGTCAGACTGGTGTTTTATGTTTAACTCACTCATTTTCTTCCAGTAAAGTCTGTGAAGTAGGTATTCACATTTTCAAGATAAGAGACAGAATAGAGGTTTAAAAACTTGGGGCTCTATGGTGCCTAGGTGGCTCAGTTGGTTACAGGTCTGCCTTTGGCTCAGGTCATGATCCCAGGGTCCTGGGATTGAGTCCTGCTTTTGGCTCCCTGCTCAGTGGTGGGGCCTGTTTCTCCCTCTCCCTATCCCACCTATTTGTGCTCTCTCAAATAAATAAAATCTTTAAAAAAAAAAATAAAAACTTGGGAATCTGGAGTCAAACAGACTTGAGATGAAGCCAGGTTACGGCACCCAATTGCTTGGGTAACTTTGGATAGGTAACACCCTAGTTTCCTCTTCTGTTAAATAGGGATAGTAGTATTACGCTATAGAGTTGTTGTGAGGATTAAATAATGTAGGTAAGATACTTTAGCATATAACCAAGGTACAATAAACACTGAAAGGTGAGCCAGTGTAATTACTACAACAAAACTGAAGATTCCAAAGTAATTTGCTAACTCAAAAGTCACAAAACTAGTAGCTAAGACAATAATTTAACTCTTTTAAAAACTTTTATAAACAGAGAGAAGGGGATAAACTTCTAATAAACTATACATATATTAATATTTCCTGTCTCTGGCTTGCTGGGAGTGCATGTAAATGTGAAGGAAGAGTATTACACATAGAAAATGGGAATGCTACTATATGCTATATAAAGTGGGTCAATTAGCATTAGTCTAATTCCAATTAAGTAATGGGAGTGGGAAGTGGAAGGGATCTAATTATATTCTTAAAATTATTTTATGCACTATGTAGGTCCATTTATTTAAATCTAGTGTAATACAATCATTATCAAAGATAGATATTTTTTAATTTTTAATATCATCTGAGTAGTATATCTTTAAGCGAAAATAAAAGCCCTTTATCAAATACGTGAACTGTTGAGCTATTTTCCAGAACCAGTAATGGTATAATTTGGTGATCTGCAGCCTAGGCTTCTACTTGTATTCTGTGAATGAGACCAAGATGTTCCAAAATTCAAATAAAAAAATTAAAAAAAAAAATCACTTTTAAGTGATTTCTCTTCCAAAATTTTCTTAAAACTTTGAAACCTGTTACTATGTGTTAGATTAAAAATATAAGCAACAGAGGAATGTTAGTAGGAAAATAATTGTAGTCTGATAACTTGCTTTTTTCACGAAGTGATCATTTTTATATTACAAACATAATTTAATTTACTGTTATTTCTGCTTTCAAAGAAAATCATAGCTTCAAAATGATGTGTCATCCGAAAAAGTTTGAAAACCAATAATATATTTTATTCTAAATTTACTTTAAATTTTATTTTTTTAAAAGATTTTATTTAATTTGACAGAGAGCGAGCGAGTGCGAGCGTGTGAGAGAGCACAAGCAGGGAGAAGCGGCATGCAGAGGGAGAAGCAGATTCCCCCTGAGCAGGGAGCCCGATGTGGGGCTCGATCCCAGGAGCCCGGGATCATGACTTGAGCCGAAGGCAGAAGCTTAACTTGCTGAGTCACCCAGGCGCCATCTAAATGGACTTTAAAAAAGGGTCTCATTTAATTTCTGGAATAGGTTTGTCCGAAGACAAAGCTCCACTTTATCAATGTTTTTTTTTTTTGAGATTGAGGGCACTTGTGGGTGGGGTGGGTAGGAGGGGGAGAGGGAGAGAGAATCTTAAACAGGCTCCATGCCCGGCACAAGTCCAATGAGGGGCTCAATCTTACAACCCTGAGATCATGACTTGAGCCAAAAATCAAGAATCCGATGCTTAACTGACTGAACCACCCAGGTGCCCTGGTTCTGAAAAATCTTTTTAGTAAAATCCTTTCTTTCCAAATGCAATTTTCATATGCACTTAAAAATGATCAGAATGCTACATATTTTAAAAATTCATTTTTATAATATTATTAAAATATGTCAATCAGCAGGACTAAAAAATTTGAAATCAGGGTTATGTCTAGCATAATTTATTTCTGTATCTTGTTCCACATAAACTAGTTGCAAACGGTGAAAAGTTTTCATACTACTAATACTGTCACCATATTTCTTCTTGTTCTTCTTGATTCAACTGATTCAGGAGCTCGAAAGCAGAGTAACAGAAAATTTTGTTCCAAATTTTTAAGACGGGCAAGTGTAACAGTTCATGTTATATCTCATTTTTTAAATCCTACTTTGCCAATAGCAATTATTATTATGCTATGCTCAGAGTCCTCCAAATTTTGTTTTTAATCAGAAAATCAGATACCACCACCAGCCCCAACTATTTACCTAGGATTTATTATACACCAGGGACTATTCTAAGCAGTGTACATGTATTAACTCGTTTAATCCTCATAAACACCCTATGAGATAGTAACTATGATTATCTCCAATTTATAAGTAAGGAAATAGACACAGCGTGATCAAGTAATTTGTCCAGGATTGTCAGCTGAGTAAAGACTTTTTTTTTTTTAACATTTTATTTATTCATTTGAGAGAAAAAGAGAGCGCGTGCACGTGAGCACAATGAGTGAGGGGGGGAGAGGCAGAGGGAGAAGCAGACGCCCCCACTGAGCATGGAGCCTGACGTGGCGCTAGATCTCAGGACCATGACCTGAGCCAAAGGAAGCCCCTTAACCATCTGAGCCATGCAGGCGCGCCAAGACTTTCTGAACCTAGTTTGGTTCCAGAGCCTGTGCTCTTAACCACTACTCTAAATTCCCTCCTGATACAATCAAGACTGAATGAACAGCAAACTAAGTTGAAATCATTTTTTGGTTCATATTTTTGACTAATTCAGCTAAGTCATTTTTTTTCTCTCCGAAGGTATTCTGGCTTCACCACTAGCCAAACCTTCAGAATGATAGCTCACAGATAAGGCAGGTATAAATGGGAAAGAATAGGAAGTACTGAAAACCAACTAAATAATTGATAATTAAATAATTTAAAAAACTATTTAGAAAGAAAAAGGAAAGCAGTGGGACTACAAGGATCTTGATGAACCAAGATCTTAAAGAGGACAGGTGCTAGCTAAGGAAATAGGAGCAAACAATTAAGGAAAAATACAAAAGTCCTATAACAACTATGTCCGGAAGAAGTTGAAATCATTAAGATATGAAAACCTTAAATGAAAGAGGAGACAGGAAAAAAGCACCAACCTGCCTTAATCAAGTTCAAATTCACAGAACTGGAAAGATTATAAAAAGAGGAGAAAAATGACCCATCTACTGAAATACATTTAATCTTATAAATCTTAGATAATAGAAGTTAAAAAAAATCTTAATAGAAAAAAAATCTGATTTATACTTATCTCCAGGAAAATTTCAGGAAACTTTTTAAATCTGTTTGCAAAAGTACTGTTTGCAAAAATACCTATTAAGGTTAGCAGTCAGACCTCAATCTCAAAATGTGTGTTAAAAAATTAACTTCTCTTTTTAGACCTACTTGGGATGCTTGCAATATCTTTATAAATAAAATATACAAATGAGAGATCTATACTTAGATGAACAGTTATAACAAAAGTGTTACTGATAACTGCCAACATAAAGACAAATCTTTTTTTATATTCACCATAAGTGAAATATATGAAAAAGGTCTTTCACAAGTGTCTACAAAGTTCAAGTATATTTTCAACATATATACATATATATTTTTAAATTATCTTTTCTATGTCTACCAGTAGTTGATCAGTTACTCCCTGGCCTACAAACTTCCACAGGTTCCCATTCCCTCAAGATAAAGTCCAGACATCTTAGCATGGCTTCTGAGACTCATGATGTCCTGGTTCCTGCTTTTATCTCCAGACTCCTCCCTTGCTATCCTGCACCCTGGGTCCCAGTCTTCTGTATCCAGAAATGCCATTTTGATTCCCTTTTCTTCTACTCACCTGGGTACATTTTCTGTCAATTCTCAACCCAGATCTTAACTCTTTAAAGCTTTGTTCCCTCTTCCCCTAGCAAACCACACCTATCACTCTAGGCTTACTTGCCTGCTTACTCGTCTATCTCCCCACTAGACTATAAGTTCCTTGAGGGTAGGGACTGCCCTTCAATTTTGATTTTTTTTAAGGATTGTCTTAGGGGGAGAGGAGAGGAAGAGGGAGAGAGAGAATCTCAAGCCAACTCTGCACTGAGCGTAGAGCCATGCAGGCCTGATCTCACGACCCTGAGATCATGACCTGAGCTAAAATCAAGAGCTGGATGCTTAGCCGACTGAGCCACCCAGGTGCCCCAATGCCCTTCAATTTCTGTATCAGCAATGCCTAGCTTGGTGCCTGGTATATAGAAAGCACTCAATAAATGTTTAATGAAAAAAAAAAAGATCACCTTTTCCAACTTACTCTTAGTAAAAATAGCCTCATTCAAGGACAAAAACTTATGAAATACTATATGCTACGGCCAGGGATTCAGAAAGAAACTGTCCTAGACTTCAAAGAGCATAATTTTATGGGACAAGAAAGAAAAGCAAAACAATAGATACAGTATAGTGAAGGTAAGTGCATATCAAGGTATCCTCAGTGCTTTGGGAATACAGAGGTGTAGCTAACATAACCTGGGAGTGCTAGTGGTGGAGAGGTAAGGGAGCTGAAATTAGGGAAGCCTTCCCAGAAGGGTGGACACTTGAGCTAAATCTTTAAAGACAGCTTAAGTAGAAGTTATTTACTCTAGCCATGGGGGGCAAGGGGAGTAACAGTTATCTATGGGATTGCTTACCTAGTATCTGCTCTTTAGTGCTTCATCTCTCTGTACCCCAGTGCAACATTCCACATAGCTGCTATGGTAGCCAATGGGCCTTATATTATTCTCTACCTTAGCTAACAATTGGTAGTGATCTAACTTGAGCTAGTAACAATCCCTGCCTAAAATATCTCAAAAATAGTCAACGAGAAAGAATTAATCCTTTTCTCGTGGGAAAAGCTAAAAGATACAACACTCAGGAACTGGCAGTTACTATGTTGTCCCACCACAAGGAAGAAGTCAGTCAGTAGAAAAAAAAATGGTCCCTTCCCTTCCATCTTAAGATTCTATACATTAAGCTGAAGTTACTCATGCTAACTGTATAAAATACCAACCGTATAAAAATAGCACCAAGATTTAAATATTTAAATATTTTTTCATTACATTTTTTACGTTTTTTCTTCAAATTACAAATTAGTACGCTCTTTACAATTAAGCCAACATCCTAATGTTTATAAATGGTACCTAGATACACAGTTATAAGCAAAACTAGTAGTAAAATAACTCATCAAAAAAATCTCATTCTAGCTAGTATTTGTGATGCTTACTAGTAGGTCCCTTATGAACAGAATGGGTGGGGGAGAATGAGACCCAGTAAAAATAATGGAGCATATATTTACAGAATAAGATATTTCAAAGACATTTTCTTTTTTTTTTTTTTTTTTTAAGATTTTATTCATTTATTTGACAGGAGAGAGCGAGAGAGCACAAGCGGGGGAAACAGTAGAGGGAGAGGGAGAAGCAGGCCCCCTGCCAAGCAGGGAGCTCAATGCAGGGCTCGATCCCAGGACCCTGGGATCATGACCTGAGCTGAAGGCAGATGCTTAACCATCTGAGCCACCCAGGTGCTCCAGTTTTTTTTTTTTTTTTTTAAAGCAAATTTTATGCTTCTGGCTATCAAAGACTAAATTCAGCCTGTTAAATGAGTTAAGCATTACTAAAAATGATTAGCCTCATCTCTGGAAAGGCCTATAAACCATATGACTAAGCAAGAACCAAAATGAGTGATTCTGGTTACACTTTTTTTATTATATATAAATTACTAAAACACTCCTGTATATAATTTTCTTTTCTAAAGAATTTATATTCACGATGATTTACACACACACACACACACATATATATAAACAGAGACATGTTTAAGTATTTTTAATGTTTTTAATGTAAGGCACTAGTCTACATATTGCAGATTTTTACTTTTATTAAACTAAGACTAAATTATGATTTCAAAATTAAGCCTTAAGCCAGGGCTGAGACAGAAAAAAATATTGTATATAATGTTACATATGATCATGTACCAGTAATCTAGAGAGCAGTACTGAAGTATGACTGAAGTACTGAAGTACTGCTTCTATACCTGAATGTGGTTTGCATCTGAATGGAGGCTTGTCTAACATGCCATACTTTTGTAAGTCCAGCAATATTTCTAAAGTGTTCCTGACATGTTTTGGTTTCACCATTCATTGATTTTGTGCAACAGTATGCTAAGCAAATGCTTAATGAGAAGTACATTGTAGAGATGATGGGCAAGGAGTAAAGAAAAAACAATGGAGACAGCATAAAATTTATATTAGGATACAGCCTCACTTGTACTTACAATTATTTCAGTGTATAATTAGTTAGGCATATGTTAACTGGTAGACTACTTGCTGATGGTTATTGCTGAACTGTAAGTGCTGAGAAGTGTCAAGATACCACACAGAGCTCAATTAATAATTAAAATTGAACGGGAATATAATTTGAGAAGTGTGTGATTTAACCTTGGTTCTAGTAAAAGTATAACATAAAAATGGTATGCTATGAAGGATTACTGAGAAAGGGCAATAAGTAAAAATAGCTTTTATATGCACTTGATTTACAATTTAGGAATATTTGATATCACTTAAAGGATAGAGCCTCTCAATTTACCCTAATTATAAGACGTTGCATATGATAAACATTGTTTATTATTATAAAACACCCCGTTATTCAATTAAGTTTGGTGCCTTGGGAAATAATCATCGTCAGCTAAGTAGTATGGACCATAGAATAACAGCATTATGATTAGAGGATGACATACAGATTCCTTTGGTAATTCGTCCTGTATGAATATCTCATAAAAAAAAATCAAAAACAAATCCCAAAAATTAAGAGGGAAGGGTCATGCTAAGCTAGTTAAGTCCTACATCTTAAATCTATTTAAAATCAAGTTTTTAAAACTTGTTTAGATATGACCTTACATGCAATGAAGACTAACTCATATGTATAGAAATCTTTTTTTTTTTTGAAATCTTTTTTTTTTTTTTTAAGATTTTATTTCTTTGACAGAGAGAGTGAGAGAGCACAAGCAGGGGGAGCAGCAGAGGGAGAAGCAGGCTCCCCGCTGAGCAGGGAGCCCAATGCGGGGCTCGATCCTAGGACCTTGGGATCATGACCTGAGTCGAAGGCTGACGCTTAACCGACTGAGCTACCCAGGCGCCCCTAGAAACCTTCTAAACATGAAAAGATATCAATGATATTTGTGAACCAAGAAAATGAAAAACACAGAAGACTCTGAAGCTATTTTGGGGACAGCAGAAATTTCAGGTTCACAACTGAGAAATCAAATATTAAATTTCAGTTAAAGATTAACATTTTTAAAGTTTTGCTTATTTTTCTTTTAGAATGATAAAACTATACTTGGTGTTGCAAATTAACCTTTTACTATCTAAAGGGTGCAATTACGGAAAGCTTTACAAACTAACACCTCAAAACAGAATTCAGTATGTACAAGTGAAAGAGAATACAAAAAGGAAACATAACAGAGATGCTTTTTTTCCTCATTCCAAACACAGGGGACTCACTGATTCAGTTTTATTTGGCTTATATAAATGATCTTTTCAGGCCACCTCTGAATTTTAAAAAGTGTAGAGGCTTAAAAAGATTTAAAAATCGAGCAAGTTAACTATTAATTTGAACAATGGGACAAAACAGATTTTATTAGACAGAACTACCTATCCTCGGCTGTTTTCAGGTGTTAAAGAGGAGATTACTTGTCTATAAATATTAGTAAAAGCCATGTAAATTAACAGACCATATCCTTTGTAAACTAGACAAAAAGTAATAGTTTATTTATCACCTATAATTATGTGCCAGGTAGTAGGTGCTATACTTTCCTTTTTTTTTTTTTAAAAAGATTTTATTTATTTATTTATTTGACAGAGAGACACAGCGAGAGAGGGAACACAAGCAGGGGGAGTGGGTGAGGGAGAAGCAGGCTCTCCGCCAAGCAGGGAGCCCAATGTGGGGCTCGATCCCAGAACCCTGGGATCATGACCTAAGCTGAAGGCAGATGCTTAACGACTGAACCACCCAGGTGCCCCCCCCCCCACCTTTTTAGATTTCATTTATCTGGTAGGGAGAGAGAGAGGGAGAGAGAGAAAGCACAAGCGGGGTGAGGGTATAGGGAGAAGTGGACTTCCTGCTGAGCAGGGAATGATGCGGGGCTTGATCCCAGGACCCTGGGATCATGACCTGAGCCAAAGGCAGACGCTTAACGACTGAGCCACCCAGGCGCCCTAGGTGCTACAATTTCATCTTGTATTTCATTTTAAGACTGAGTTCTTATTACAAATGAATAGAAGCATCTTCATGTGGCCAGAACTTAGGAAGACTGGAGAACTTTAGGATCCAAGCATGCTATGGGTAATTTTGCAACCCCTTTGCTAAACAACCCCTCTGCTAAACATGACAGAATGGGGTCCTAGGATATAAACCTTAACTCTTCCTTCCTAGTTGCTTTAATTGATCTAGTGGGCCAGAAAGAAATCAGCTGACTTCTAAAACTACAAAATGTAAAAGCTAGAGACTTTATATTTAAGTTGATGAGGCAATTTAACATTTCACCTTATCTCAACTACACACCAACTAATGGAAGAGAGATACTAGAAAACAATACCTTTTTTGTTTCAAATTGTGCTTCTTCCTGACAGCATGCTCTACAGTCAGGATCAAGCTGAAGCAGGTTAAACTGTCCAAGAAGATCACAAGAGCTGCAGAGCAAGTTGCTGGAGAAGCCTATCTCTCTGCAAGCCTCTGATGAAAACTCTGCACCAAATGCAGACACCTGAAAATAAACAAAATGAGAAATAAAACACTATTCAATATTTGTATTGGAAAGCAATAATTCTTACATAAAATAGATTGAGGTAAGATGAATGAAATTACTTATGCAACCAATCAGAACCAGCAAAAGCAGGCTTTCAAAAATATCTTCTCTTCCCTTATCCATTCTCTCATGCATGTCTCAGTGAATATGGTATACCTTCATTTAAGGTCAATCCCTCTACCTGTGCTTTGGAGCTTACCTTCTGCCATTTCCACAGGGATTTAACTTAATTGGTAACTCAGTTCTTCAGTGTATTCAAACCTTACCTTTCTAATTGCTCTCCCCACATTGTCATTTCTCAATTGTTACTATAGTCTAGCTTCTGATCCTACCATTTGACTAAACTTGCCAAAAATCACTAAATGCAAAAGTATTCAAAACTGTTCTGGCTCCAGCTGTTCTTTCCATGGGCTTGTCCTCCTTCTTAAGTGCTGCTGTTTCCCATTTCTATTTCTGGCTCTGTCTTTGCTTTACATATTTTCTATAAATGACTGCATCTTTCCCAAGGCTTCAAATACCCACTTATTTAAAACTCCTGAGTCTTTTACTTAAGTTCAAACTTTCAAAGCCAACAGCCTAACTGACCTCATTTATATGTTCCAATGGCACTGCAAATTCAAAAACTCCAACAGTGAAACTTATCTTTTCTGCTTAAATCTATTCCTCCCAATGTACCCGATATCTTAGTAAAATGGCACCATTTTCCCTGACCACTAGTTGCCCAGGTCAGTCATCCTAAATTCTATATTCTCTGCCTTCTTATAGGCAATTAATTAACAAGTTTTGACAATTCTGTTTCTTAAAGAGCTTTCAAATCATTTCTTGCCTCAGTGGTTTAAATGGTCACTGCCAGTCCTACCTTTCTTTACTTCTCCAATCCCACTCTACTTTTCAGCTATAATGAATTCCTGGAAGAATAAAATTCCTACTCATACATTTGCTCATACTTTTCCTACACCTAAGGCACCCTTTTCACCTTTTTAATTTCTACTTATTTCCAATAACCTGATCAATATCAGTCTTCCAGGAAGCCTTCTCTGGGGGAGAAAAATCAGATCCTCATCTTTAGCCATAGTGCTTTTCAGAGAAATAAATTTGTGCACAGTTCTAAGACAGCACCACTCATGACACTGTACTATGTAAATGTAGAGTTGTCTGATTCCCTAGTACTGTGAACTCTTTTGAGGGCAAGCGTTAAACTATTATTACTCTGTATTTAAAGCTAGTTCTCATCTGTGCTGAACAAATGAAAACTACAGCCTCAAGTAGTGGGAATTTCAGACTGTTTGACTGCAACTGGTTGATTTTCTAGACCAAGGGTATGCAAATTTTATGTAGACGGCCAGAGAGTAACTGTGTTAGGCTTTGGTGGCTAAATGGTTTCTGTTGCAACTACTCAACTCAGGTACGGCAGCACAAAAGCAGCATAGACAAAAATAAGTAAGTGGGTGTTTTCCAATAAAACTTCACATAAACAGGGCCAGGTGGATTTGGCCCACCAGCTATAGTGTGTCAAACCTTCTTCTAGACAAACCAGGTAGATAAAAACACAAGGGCATTTGCCAATGTAAAAAAGGAGTGCTGGCATACACTCCCAAAATGTTGATCACCCCAATGGTCTTGTGCCAGTCAATACCTTAATTTGATACCTTATCCATCTTTCATCTTATCTCAGTAATAATGTGGAATGTATGTAAATATTCAAAATAGATCCCAGTGTTGTGGGAGGCACCTAAGACACGTGTTACTGTACTAGTACTTTGAGTAATTTCTTGATTAATAAAGCGATATGCTTGATCTATTTCACAGGTTAATCTGTATTTTCCAAAGATGGCCACACCAATATGTATACATCATCCCACATGGTGTTCTTACAATGTGACTGGCAGTCCTCTCCTGAGAAGTAGGAGGCTATTTTCCCTCCCCTTGAATCTGGGCAGGGGCTTGTGACTGATTCTGACCAACAGAGTACAAAAGAAGGGATACTATGTGGTTTTTGAGGGTAGGTCATAAAAAAGGAAACAGCCTCTGAATGGCTAGTGCTCCTACGTGCTGTGTCTTTGCCTCTCTCAGAACACTAAATTTTGGAACTCTGCCACCATGCTGTAAGGTAACCTAAATTAGAGGGACAACATGGAGAGGCCCATGTAAAGAGCAAAAAGCCCCCAGCTGACAACCACCATCAATTAGCAGACATCTGAATAAAGAACTTCATATTTCAGACCTGTCTTTCAGCTGAGACACCATGGAACACACAACTCACCCTGCTGTGACCTGTCTGAATTGCTGACCCACAGAATCTAAAAGCAAAATAATTGTTTTATACCACTAAATTTTATGGTGATCGGTTTTGCAGCCATGGTAACTAAAATAGGCAATAAAAGTGAAATCACTTTGAAACCATGAACTGCTTAACAAATATAAGAAAATGTTATTGCCAGAGGCGCCTGGGTGGCTCAGTTGGTTAAGCGACTGCCTTTGGCTCAGGTCATGATCCTGGAGTCCCGGGATCGAGTCTCGCATCGGGCTCCCTGCTCAGCAGGGAGTCTGCTTCTTCCTCTGACCCTCCTCCCCCTCATGCTGTCTCTCATTCTCTCTCTCTCAAATAAAATAAAATCTTTAAAAAAAAAAAAAGAAAAAAGAAATTGTTACTGCCAAAGTATGTTTCAAAAAACAAAAATTTCAAATGAATGATCATGCAATATTATTTGATTTTATTCTGGCATTTATTGAGCACCTACTGACAGGTGGCATAAATATGTAAAACATATGTTTTGGAGTCTGATGACATCTTGATTCAAATGCCAGCACAGAGCAACCTTACTTCTGAATTTCTGAATAGGAATAACTACCATTTATCTCACAGAGTTTCGAGGATTAAAGGAGAAAAAGTACAGGAACCATCTCATTTTTTACACAGGACCCAGTGGGTACCTGATAGATGTTTGCATTATTCACTTTCCAGTATTCTTAAAAACCCTCAAGAAATATAAAACACTACTTAATGTTTTAATTATTAGACATGGGATAAAGAATAAGTGTGGTGGAGATACAAGGTTCACTTGAGTTTCATGAGTAAACTACTTTCTAGCTCTTCTATCATTAGTTTTGCAGACTCAAGGCTTTTTTGGGGGGAGGGGGGAGGGGCAGAGAGAGAGGGAGCCAGAGAATCTTAATCAGGCTCCATGGCCAGCACAAGCCTGATGTGGGGCTCCATCTCACAATCCTGAGATAATGACCTGAGCCGAAATCCAGAGTAAGACGCTTAACCGACTGAGCCACCCAGGTGCCCCTCAAGGGTTTGAATCTAAGGATATCAGAACATATTTTTAAATACTTCACTAATAAATATCAAATGCTAAATAATATAGATGTTCAAAATTATAATTTTCCCATGCATTACTCATTTATTTTTCTGGTATTATTATTTCTTTGTAGATGAGGGTTGTTGGCGGAAAAACTGGATTAACCATATTGTAACATTATATTTTCAGGCAAAAGTCTGGTATATACATTTTATTATACGTACATAGGATTAGTTTTCTCTTAACTGGTCCTTAATCTCAGAAAACTCATAGGTTTCTCATGTAATTGTGAATAGATTTCAAATCTGAGACTAAACCAAATAGATGGGTTTACAGACGAACCCCATGAAAATGACTACCAGAAGCATTGCCATAACAGGCTCTCACAAAGCACCAGATATTTCGCTAAGCACTTTACATCATTAATCCATTTAATCTTAACTCTATGAAATTGGTTTTTTTTTTTTAAGATTTTATTTATTTGACAGAGAAAGACACAGCGAGAGAGGGAACATAAGCAGGCTTCCTACGGAGCAAGGAGCCCGATGTGGGGCTCGATCCCAGGACCCTGGGATCATGACCTGAGCCGAAGGCAGCTGCTCAACCGAGCCACCCAGGCACCCCTATGAAATAGGTTTTATCTCCATTTTACAGAGAGGGAAATAGAGGCTTAATTAGGATAGTTAAGATAATCTAAGACAACACAGCATAATAGATGGCAGTATCAAGATTCTAATCCTGATCAGCCCTCAAAACCCTTATTATTAACTATCGTATCTCACGGAATCCTTCTTGCACCATTTTCATATGTACCACTAAGAATAATAACAAAGACGCTGGCAATTATAATTGTGCGGCCCACTGTAATAAGATGGATGGAGGTTAACCTTGAAGGAGGATGAGGTGTTGTGTCTCAGAATCAAAGATACACAGTATCATTCTATACTGCTTTCAGTACAGTGCCTCTGGGAGAGGGAGAGGGAGAAGCAGGCTCCCCGCTGAGAAAGGAGCCCCATGTGGGACTAGAGCCCAGGACCCTGGACCTGAGCCAAAGGCAGATACTTAACTGACTGGGCCACCCAGCGTCCCAGTATAGTGCCTTTTTGAATGAAGAAATATTATGTATGAGCTGAATGAAACCTTGAATGCCACTTAGTTCTGGGGTGCTCCAGAGAACAGCTCCCGTAGGTAGCTATTCTAAGATAACTAAGATATTACTTTTCTAATGCTAAAGTATACTCAGAACGTATTTTCAGATTAAATTACTTTATATCCTCCCAGTTGTCACCTCATTGGAATGCTGAGAACTATGCATTGCTATTAACTTTAAATTAGGGCTACAAAGTAGCACAGTGATAAAACTTGTCTAGTCTAAGGACTCAGAGGTGTAAATTAAAGTAGGAACTAAGTCCTCTATCCATCTTGGTAGCTCAACTTCAAGGTGCCAAGAAATTCTTCCCTCATTCCCTTTTTATTCATCTGTCAGGTTCCAAAGATTTAGCTTTTTTTTTTTTTAAACCATTGCCAACAACTTATTCCACGTGGTCTTTTGCCCCTCCTTCGGACTAACAGTGAAATGCAGTTTTCAGTTTTCTATCTCTTTATAGTGTTTTTCCAACAATCCTCCATACTACCCTCTTCTTTCTCAAGGAATTTATTGCCTTATTTTCTTAAAAACACCACTCATTACCCAAGAAAGAGACAGAAATAAATGTTCAGGAAGTTAAAATAGTTCACCAAGGGTGAACTGCTCAGGACTCTCTAGAGTCATTTTGTATTTGTGGGAGCGAGAGGGGTTCATCACCAATCTACACAAACTACAGATATCATGAGGATTCTGATAGCAAGGAACAAACACAAGTGAACTAAGAGGCCATTCACTCCTCTGAGGGATTTTATTTTTTAAAGATTTTAATTATTTTTGTGCGCATGCATGAGCACAAGCGGGGGGAAGGGCGGCACAGAGGGAGAAGCCGACTCCCTGCCGAACAGGGAGCACCCCTGAGGGATTTTAGTGAACGAATACATATGAGGCACAATATATTAAAAAAACAAAAAACAAAATAAGGTCTCCGTATTCCCCTTAGCTACATTCTTGGCACAGGAGTGGGGGAGTGGAGGGATACACACACATAGGACAGAGGCATGGTGCTGTTAAGATTGTGGATCTGTGTAACACAGTGTAAGGTATGATGATGGAATACACAAGGGAGAGAGTATATCTGACTTTGCGTATCTGGAGATGGTATGTAAATTAAGCTTTGCATTTTATCTAAATACTTTACTTTAGGCCTGGTGAGGGAGAACATGGTATGTGAGATATGTTAAAACAAATGACCCCAATTGTTCACCTGACCTTTTGGCTCTTGCAGTAGAGGTAGTTCTGGGAATTAAGCCTGGCTAAACAAATAGTATCAGGTGAAACAGGTCTTGTTAAGAAATGTTCAGGAGAAAAGACTTCACCTTAAAATCAACAGGGCACCACTGAAGAATTTTAATAATAAAGTTCTAAAAAAAGATGACTCTTGATGCACTGTAGAGACTGGATTAGAAAGGGAGAAAATGAGATATGGAACCCAGTTTAAGGAAGCTGTTGTGGGAATTCTGGGCAAACAAAAATGGTGGCCTAAATTTAGGTACTGCCTGTGGACATAGAATTAAGTGGACTGCCTTGGAGATTTTCAAGGGTTTAATGACTAATTGGATTCAGAGAATGAAAAAGAATTTTAAAATGACTACTTGCTGGCTTGGGCAATTGGGAAGCTGACAAAGCCAACCATTTAGGTTCTGATAGCTAGACGAGTCAACCAGGAGGCTATTAATGCTAATGAGACAGATGTTGGTGGCCTGAATGAGGAATTAACATTAAGTGCATGGATCTGAGAGATATTTAGGAAGTAAAATAACAAGACTTGGTAATTGCCTGATGTGAGGTATGTAAAAAAAAAAAAAAAAAAAAGAGTCAAAGATGATACCCGACTTTCTGACTTATGTGGACGGTCACGGTGGTAGATCACTTAATGGCCATAAATTCCTTCTATCCTGGTACGTACATTTCTTTGCTGAGTTTGTCACTCCTCCTATGCAGAGATGGAGTCTGTTTCTCCATCCCTGAAATCTAGACTGGTCCTGTGATTTGCTTTGACAAAAATTGTGAGGTGAAAGTGATGTCTGTGATTTTCAAGGCTAGGCTTCAGGAAGCATTGCAGCTTTTGCTCTTTAGGAGCGCTGCTCTGAGACTGCCATGAAAAGAAGTCGGACTGGAGGATGAGAGGTCACATGGAGGAGAACCAAGTCACCCTTGCTGACAGCACCAACTAAGAATGAAGCCATCTTGGACCTTTCAGTTCAGCTGACCTACTAGCTCAACGCAGCTACGTACATGAACCGGAGGAAATCAACGGAGTAACTGCACAGAAGACCCATAAGATTATGAGAAATTGTTATTTCAAGCCACCAAATTTTGGGGTGGTTACACAACATAGATAATTAAAGACAGAGAAATCAAGAGAAGTCAACATGAAACGTTACTTCTTATCTCTGTATGGTGGTGGACTCTAAGATTGGCAAAGAAAAAAAAGGAGAAAACCTCCAGTAGAAAGTTTAGAGAGGAGTCTTTCAGTAATTTCTAAGGGGCACCAAATGCCTGAATAACAGAATACTATGATACTAATTAGAGAAGTTAAAAACCCACCTTTAAAGTATGGTTGCAAAGAAAACCAGGCAGGAACTTCAAACTCTTTGAGGAAAGAAAAGCACGAGCTGTTTATGGATGTCTTCGGTACAGGCCCTAACTCCCCCAAACCTTGCTTAAGTCAATGAAACCAGGTCTCCTAGAAGAAAATTTTTCAGCAGGCTCAGGAACGAAAATACCTGAAGAATTAAGCTGATTAATGAAACGTGTAAAATCTCCCGCAGTGCCTAGAAAAAAAGAAGTTATTCATAAGGCAAAACATGGATCGCAAACTTCTTAGGAGGGAATCAACCAATATAAAGTTGTACATGAATGAATAGGAAAATAAGACAAAATTAGCGCTTCCCCAAAGATTAAGAACGCGTCTGTGTTAATAATTAACTTAAAAAGCTGGTTAACACTGCCCGATTTTAAACGATATGAAGGCTATCATTTTAGAAAATGGATTTCAAAAAAAAATTATGCTTTAGCATAGAGTAGCTCCTTTTACTGCAACAACGTTGTTTAAAACCACAAATGGCACTGAAATGCATCCAGCAGCACGTGAATAACAGAGCTCGGAGATAAAAGAATTAGAGACCACTAACAATTGAGAGAAAAAAGTAAACAGGAAGTGTACCCCAGACCAAAGACTTGCGGGCTTTCTTATAAGATTTAGGGACCCTTATCATAAAGAACGGTAGTTTCTTGTATTCTGCCCGTTTAAAAACAATCTTCATTCCTTTCTAAGATTCATTGCCTCCCCCCCCCCCCCCGCCCAATGTGTGGTTTACAGGTCGTTTTTATCTGGAACTCTGCAAAAGAAGATAAGTACTACTCAAGATATTCTGAAGTCAGGAGAAAGAACCGCTAGAAATCCGGGGCGGGAAAGGAAAAGCATCAAACGAGGAATGAAGCCACGTAGCATTCCGGTCGCAGCAGTCGCTAAGGAAGCCCAGTCCTCCCAGCCTCTCCAAGTGTGGCTACCATGCAGGACCGAATGTTTCGTATTCCTCAGCGCACCATTCCCCACTCGCCCTGTGCTGCCGCGGAGATGATCTCCACTTACCGTTTGAAGTACAGCAGCCAAGAGCAATCGCAGCCCAAACGCCGACAGGAACAAGCCACTCGACCCAGCCGCCATCGCTACCATCTTTCGTAGGTTTCCGACTGCCCGGAGGACCCCTCAGCTAGGGGCGTCCCTTCCAGAGCCTGATCCAAAACAGGATGTTAAAGGCCGTTGTCATCAAGTCTCTTACTCCGCAGAGGCAGGTATTACCTAAGGGTATGTTGAAACTTAAAGGTGGTCAAATAGTTTTATATTAGACATAAATATAAAGTCGCCGGGTCCTTTCAAAACCCCCATCAGGCATTTTCCTAAACTCCCCAAATCTGTGCGGCTCGGAGCTCCTTCCTTTTATGCACGACATTTCGTCCAGCCACCAAGAAGCCCCGCCTTCGCCGGTTTCAGCCGGCCTCCTTCTCCAAGTTTACCCAATCGAATGCCGCTTTGGTTGACACCCACGGCAAAGGAAACCAACCGTGACACGAACCAAGAGTGAGGCTCCGTGTTTCTTCGGTCCAATAGGCACTACTGAACGGGAGCAGAGGGTGGAGCCTCTGGTTGCCGAGCAGCGTACGTGGATGCGTGCGCGTGGTGGCGGTGGGGGATGGGCAGGGGGGCGGAGCCGAGGGCGGCGCAGCCGCAGCCGCAGCGCTGGCTGAGGAGCGCGCGGCCGCGAGCAAAGGAGGGAGGGAAGGAAGGAAGGGAAGGAAGCGGGCAGGCGGGCGCGGGGGTCGGGGACTGAGGCAGTAGAGAGGCGAGAGCCCGGCAGCCGCCCCGCACTGTGTTTGCTGCGCGGGCTTTTGGAGGGGGCGGCCTTTGAGTCGGTCCAGGAGAAGCGGGCACCGGCGGCGTTGGTGCTGGCGCCTGGGGGCGGGGGACTGGGGAGGCGAGAAGGGGGGTC
Organism: Eumetopias jubatus; assembly: GCF_037043125.1. Taxonomy (NCBI): domain Eukaryota; kingdom Metazoa; phylum Chordata; class Mammalia; order Carnivora; family Otariidae; genus Eumetopias; species Eumetopias jubatus. The sequence continues at coordinate 34,617,718 of NW_028274810.1, read as the reverse complement.
GCTGCGGTGGTTCTCTCGCTGTCGCGCTCTCCTTGCCTTTCTCTCCGCTCGGTGGGCTCCCCCCGGCGTCTCACTCGCCTCCGGGGCCCCGCTCCCCGCCCCCGCGGTATGTCTTGATCCCGAGCAGCGGGTTTCATGGGGCTCCTTAGGATTATGATGCCGCCCAAGTTGCAGCTGCTGGCGGTGGTGGCCTTCGTAGTGGGGATGCTCTTCTTGGAGAACCAAATCCAGAAATTGGAGGAGTCTCGATTGAAGCTAGGTAAGGAGCAGAGCCACTCCGGGGTGAGTGATGTGGAAGGGGCCGGGCCGGGGAGGCATTGCGACCGGAGTAAGTGGGCTTTCGTCTGACCTGCGGTCTGGCTCGGGGGCAAGAGGGTGAAAGAGCTTGCATCGAGAGCTGGGACTGGGGGCATCGAAAACACAAGCTCCAAGAATGGTGTGAATTGAGCTTGAGTGACGTGCTGGGCTCGCGAGGTCACCGGGCAGAGCTTGCTAAGGTGGGCTTTCCCGTGCCTAAGGGTTACCAGAAGTAGGCATTTCCACCGGGGAGACGGCAAGAGAAGACCGAATTCGGTAGGGAGCGGGAACTGCTAGAGGAGGCAGGAACGCTTAGCCTTGTGTGTTTTCTTGAGTCTACGGAAAGCCCTAGGATTGTCAGTCGAGGGGTATTCTAATTTGAGGTGTGGATACCTGGATACACATCTTTTGGGGACGGGGAGGTTCGTGAAGGGATAGATGCCCGGAAATGGAGAGAAGATACTGGGAATGATGGTAAGAGAAATACACTGTAGTGAGTTGCACTCTTGTGCTGGGGGCAGCAAGGGACCACACAACTGACGGGAGAAATAGGCTGCCAAGGTAGGACCGGAAAGCAAATAAAAAGCTTCAGCGTGGTACTGAAAGGAGGCATCGAGGCATTTAAGTACTTTTTTTTTAGTGGAGCTAAATTTTGTTAATATTTTGGGTTTACGAAGACGAATGTTTGCGTATGTGGCCCCCGGCAATGTTGTTGTAGTAGTGCATTTAGGAGAGAAGGGAACGCTGAAGGGGAATTACAGTGAGATTTAAGTTGGTGAAAGGAAAAGTAAGATTATGCAATGAATAAACCATATGCTTAAGTACCTTAAGGAGTTAACTGCTTACTTTAATGAGAGAAGGGGTCTGAAGTATATAATGTTGGAGTCTGAAGTTGTGAAAGACCAGAAAAATGCAGATAATAGGTGCTTTCAGATTAGTAGGGAACTTTGGCATTTGGGAGGATTTTGGGGTGAGGGAGGGAGTGTTAAAAGAATGCGATACATTTTGATTTAAAAATGTACATGGCATTTAAAAATCAGCTCAGGAGGCCGTAATTTAAATATGGAAAAGTAATGTGAAGTGTGTTTGTGTATATTCTTTCACCTCAGCATTGTTTTAAATACTTTTTGAGAAGCAAGCGATAAAATACCAGCAGCAAAATCATTTAGACTAACAGCTAGATGCTGCTGTGGGTGATAATTAACATTAAGGAAAAATGTATTAGTAAATAATTGTAGAAGTATAGCTGCCTATTTGCAGTTTTGGCAGACTTTGCAAAAAGCCTTGGAAACATTTTAAAGAGCAGTCTATCAAAGAGTATCAAATAAATCTAATTGAAGTGCAGCTAAAGTTGAAGGAGGAGCTAAGGATAATTCCATTCCTCTAGGGTAAAACTTACCCTGTACAGTTTTGAAGAGATATCAAATTTATTTATCATGACTTTATTGATTATGTGTCTTGTGTGATGGAAAAATTATTCACCTTAAACATCGAATGTTGGCCAATACACTTTTCCTTTTTGTTTGGATCCACTTAGCATTTGGGGTCATTTTTCTTGCCTCTTTAATGATCCAGCTTTACGGAAAAAAAATGACTCCTTTTAGAGAAATTTGAAAGTTATATTAAAATTAAGATTTGTATTTCCTCTCTGTTATATTGCTATTTATATTTCTTGAGCACATTACAGTGGCTAGGATAACTTCAATTTTTATTTTATTTTTTTGCCTCAGATTTTTTTTCATAACACTTGAGAGTGGTTTCCATAGACACAAACTAATTGTTCTTAAAAAGAGGATTATCTTAACATGTAGCAGGCCACAGGTAGAAAATAATGTGTTTTTTTCCCCATGATTTTTTAGAAGAAACCTTTAAATTCTATCAGAAATAGTAAATATAGATCAAATCACATACTCAAAAATGAGCCAAGAAAAGGAGCTCAAATACAAAACACTTGAAGGACTAATAATGCTCTGGAGCTGCAAAAATATGGCAAGTAAAATGTTTAACTTTATGTCAGCAGTCTTGATTTCTTAAAAAGAAAAGTCTTACAAAAGACAGTACTGTGCGGGGATGGGTTAGCCTGGTGATGGGTATTAAAGAGGGCACATTCTGCGTGGAGCACTGGGTGTTATGCACAAACAATGAATCATGGAACACTACATCAAAAACTAATGATGTAATGTATGGTGATATATGGTGATATAACTTGACCACATAACTAATAGTGGCCGAGTCAGGATTGGAACCCAGGTATGTGTGATTCCAAATCAAGTGCTTCTTTAATTATACCAGGCTGCTTGGGACTTTATATTGTCATTACACTAAGATTTAGCAGTTTGAATAGAATTTTTATATGGTAATATCAATGTTTAATTGCATTTATTGCTAAGAATGAATATAATTTTGGGAAAATCTAATTTGTGACACAAAGAAATTGGTTTAGTGTAATGTCTGCTCCTTGCTAATATCCAAATAATGAACATAATTATATTACCCAAAGAAACGACTGAAATAAGTTATTTCTGTTGTAGGAAAAAAAAAGTCTGCAGTTGTTTTCTGTAAGTGTAAAGCTTTCTGTAAGCTTAAACATAAGTTACAAAATTTACACAGTCACATCTCTCAATTTAGGCAAGTAGGTTTCTTTTACTTGAGAAGACTGTCCCCAACCAAGATTATGTATTCTCTATATTTTGTTATAATATCTTATAATTTTTATTTTTTACATTTAGTTCATTAAAGCATTCATATATTTATAGAGATTTATTATAATTTCTTACAATGAATAGCAACTTATGGCAAATAATATACTAATAGATCATTTTCCATTGTATGTTACAGTTCTTTTTTTCATATATTATAATTTCTTTTTTCATATATTAAATTTTCCTATGTTTTTGGATTGATTTTGGATTCCATTTTTTTCTACTAATTACAGGTTCTCTAAACTTGCAGGACCTATATATAGGCTTCAAGACATCCATGAATTCCCTGAAATTATATGCATAGCTTTCATCAGATTTGCAAAGGCATATGTGATCCCTTTAATGGTAGGAAACGCTAACTTGCAGTAGGTGGTTTGTATTTAATGAAGCACGTTTTTTCTTTTTTTAAATATTAATATAACATGCAGCTTGAGAGTTACATTTAGGATACAAACACATTAGTTATGAAAACGTTCTCTGAGGTGTTATGTTGAAAAACTTCATTTTATTAAAATGTATACTTAATTTTTCTAATGGAAGATATGGAGTCAATGAAAACTGTTACTTAGCTTACTACTTACTTAGCTGTTAGAATTGTATATCAGAATTTGTTGCTTTTACAAAGTAGTTTTTTTTTGAGATATCAGAATCTCAAGAGACACCTGTTGCTGATGCTAACTGATGGAATAGTGCAATGAAAGCTTTGTTACATAAATGTTAGAATTAATATGCTTGATTGTTTTATTTTCTATAGGGTCTAAGGATTTAAAATAATATTTGCTGTTCAAATGCTTCTAACACCACCCCTACATGAGTTTGTGAATAGCTTAGGACATAATCTTTTAAATGAGGACAGTAACTCAGAATGGACTATTTAGTCCTCTTCACTGGTGAAAATTATGTTACTCTTTCTGTTCCTAAAATTCTCCTAAACTAATGAACTAACACCAGGACTAAGGTTGAGACTGCACTTTGGAATTTGGTAGTATTTAAAGTGCCTGAAATGATACAACAGTATCTGCAATGTTGCCAAGAATGATAGATTTCTCTACTTCTGAAATTGTTTGAAAAATGCACAGGAGCTACTGTTTAGAAGACTTTGGATTAATTGGAATGCAGTTGTTCTAGAATTGCTAATTAGTGCCTCACTTATGAGTCCTGGATAGATGTCTAGTGCCATGAAGTAGTCACTAGAAACAGTTGGTCTCAAGGTAATCCCGGGATGTCTGTCTACCACTCTGTGAAGACTTTTAATAGCTTTTTGGCACCTAGTGGAGTTGAAATAGTAATGAATATTCAAACACTGCACTCCAGAAGACCACTTTTGAGGGATGTTCTTATAGATACTTAAAATTATCTACCCACCTACTAGTAACTGTGTTTAGGTACTCCACCTTTCTGCCAGTTAACTATAGATTATCTGCCTGTTGGAGCACTTGTGCACCTGATCCAGTTTCCTAACCTACAAGGCATGGTTCCAGAAGTTTTCCTTCATTCTCCTATAATCATTACTTCTCTTTCTGCTTGAGTATTCTCACTAGCATATGAACGTGCTATTATTTCTCCCACCCAAAAACCAAAGCAATACTTTGTCTTTCTTTTTCATTAAAGCAGTACTTTGTCTTGACTACCCTTTTTTCAGCCAACCTCTGTTCCATATTTTGGCTTCCCTTTGCAGTAAAACTAAAAACTTGTCTAGTTTTGCTGACTCTAATTGTCAAACTCAACAGTAATTTCCCTAATTCCTGTGGTCAATTTTTGATCTTCATTTTATTTGACCTGTCAGCGGAATTTGACACAATTGATCATGTCCTCTTTTTCGGTAGGTTTTCTTTACCTTGCTTCCAAGATACCATACTCTTGGTTTTCTTCCCACCTCATTGGTGGTTACTTCTCCAAATCCTGTGTTAGGTTCTCCTTTTTTCCTCAACCTCTTAGCATAAGCATGACCCAGGGCTCAGTTCTTTGAACTCTTCTCAATTTACTCCCCCTTAGTGGGTAATTTATATGCTGACAACTTCCAAATATATATTTCTAATTCAGGCCTATTTCCTAGGAATTTGGCTGCCCACTTGAGTTTGTCTTTGAGTAGTTAATAGACATCTCAAGCTCATGGTGTCCAAAATGGATCTTCTGATATCTCTTTCCACTTCAGAGATATCAGAAGATCTTCAGTTGATGGCAGCTCTATCCTTTCAGTCAGGATAGAGTTATCCTATCCTATCCTCAGTTGATGGCAGCTCTATCCTTTCAGTCACCGGGGTTTTACTTGACTTCTTTTTTCATAGTGTACATCTAATCTGTCTGAAAAATCTTGTTAGCTTCCTATCCTCAGTTGATGGCAGCTCTTTCCTTTCAGTCACCAGGGTTTTACTTGACTTCTTTTTTTCATGCTCTGCATCTAATCTGTCAGAAAAATCTTGTTAGCTTTACCTTCAAATATTTCTAGAACATGACTACTACTCAATACTTGCACTGTTATCACCCTAATTCAGGATACCATCATCTTTTCCCTGGATTACTGCCATGTCTTAACTAGTTTTCTTTCACACTTGCCTTTCTACAGACTATTCTTAATATAACAGCTAGAGTGATCCTTCTAAGATGTAAATCAAATCATGTCATTCTGCATAAAACTCTTTGGAAGCTTCCTGAGTTAGAGTGAAACTATCTGCTTTTAAAACAAAGCCCCCAATTTTATTGGCTAAACATGGCAAATGACTTTTTTTTCCATTCACATATTAGGTGATCATTTTGGTGGATGGTTTTCTTCTACATGGGTGATTGATTCAGGGTCTTGGGTACCTCCTGCCCTCTAGGGCATGAAAAGGGTGAGGAGGCCCCCCTTTCTAAACTTTTTTGGCCTCTTTTATCCTCAGTTTATTGATGAAGACTGTTCACTATATGCAAGGGGGGAGGTTGGGAAATGGAGCTTTTAGCTGGCAGTTACTTATCAGTACAACTGTGTATTATGGAAGGGGGCAGCATATATTTGAATTTCTGAATCTCTGCATAAATCCTAAAATTTATTTAGATTTGTTTTATGCCTCAGCATATAAACTGTCTCAGTAAGTGTTCTGTGTGAACATGAAAAATGTGTATTAGTTGTTATAGGGTGGAGTATGCAGTACATGTCGATTAGGTCTAGTTGGTTGGTAAAGTTGTTCTTCTATATCCTTGATTTTCTTCCTGCCTACTTGTTCCATCAATTATAGAGAGAGGGGTTTTGAAATCTCTGATAATAATTGTGACTTTGTTTTTGCTTGAAGCTCTGTTACTTTTTGCTTCATGTATTTTGAAGTACTATGATTAGGTGCATAAATGTGTAGGAATGTCATGTCTTCTTGAATAACCCCTTTTTCATTATGAAATGACCCTTTTTATCATTGGTCATATTCTTTTCTCTGAAACCTGCTTGGTCTGATTAGCCACTTCAGTTTTCTTTTGATTAGTGTTAGCATGATAGATCTTTTCCCACTCTTTGATGTTAAACTGTTTGTCTTTTTATTTAAAGTGGATTTCTTGTTGGCAGCATGTAGTTGGGGCTTGCATCCAATTTCATAATCCCCCTTATAAATGGTGGTGTTTAGAACATTTATTGTTAATGTAATTATTGATATGTTTGGGTTTAAATATGTGCGTTACTATTTGTTCCCTATTTGTTCCATCTGTTCCTTGTTTCCTCTTTTCTCTTTTTCTGGCTTCTTTACGATTGCTTTGTTATTCCATTTTATCTTATTTGTTGACTTATTAGTGGTGCACTTTTTTGTGATTTTTTTTTTTTAGTGATTGCTTTAGGGTTTATGGTATACATTATACTATGTCATATGTAAGAACCTTAATTATACTTCCATTTCCTCTCACTTAGCTTTTTGCTGTTGTTATTATAGATCTTATTTTCACATGTAGGTTCTATAACATTGTTATTTTAAACAATTATCTTTTAAAGAGATTAAAAATTCTTGTTTTATATTTACTCATCAATTTTCCATTCCCAGTGCTCTTCATACCTTTGTGTAGATGCAGGTTTTCATCTGGTACTATTTTCCTTAATCCTGAAGGATTTCTTTTAAAATTGGTTATACTGGGGCGCCTGGTGGCTCAGTCTGTTAAGGGTCTGCCTTTGGCTCAGGTCATGATCTCAGGGCCTTGGGATTGAGCCCTGCATTGGGCTCCCAGCTCAGTGGGGAGCCTGCTTCTCCTTCTTCCTCTGCCTTTCCCTACTGCTCGTTCTCTCTCTCTCAAATAAATAAAATCGTTAAAAAAATAAAATTAGTTATACTGAAAGTCTGTTGGTGATGCATTTTTTTTTTCACTTTTGTATGTCTGAAAAAGTCCCTACTTGCCTTAGATATTTTTGCTGGGTATAGAATTCTAGGATAATATATATTTTTTCTTTCAGTACTTTACAGATGTTGCTCCGTTGTCTTTTGGCTTATGTTGTTTCTTATGAGGCTGCATCATTATTACCTTTGTTCAGCTGTACATAATATTCTTTATTCTTTTGACTGCTTTTAAGACTTTCACTAGGTTTTAACTAAAATGGACCTTGCTGTTTTACTAACAGCCTGTTTTAGTATGTATGTTATTTTAATATTTAATTAATGTTGATACAGTATATTACCTTTGTTCAGCTGTACATAATATCCTTTATTCTTTTGACTGCTTTTAAGACTTTCACTAGGTTTTTAGTTAACTAAAATGGACCTTGCTGTTTTACTAACATACATGTTTTAGTATGTATGTTATTTTAATTAATATTTTGATACACTTATATGTGTTATTTTGGTTAATAGTAACTTTTAAAAGATATGAATTAAGAAAATTTAGCTGCACAGTGTAAACATCATAACTGAAATCCTGTTGCAAAAATGAATTTTTATTTGGTCTTCAGTAAAGAGAGTTGTATACTCGACCCTCTTTTTGTTCTTCAGAAAAGAGCTTAGTGATTAATTAGGGCTGTCTGTGGTTCTTTCAATTTCTAAGATGCGATGTAAAAGGACAATATCTTAAGTAGTCAGTGATAAATATAATATTTTGAATATAGGGAGGAATGTTGGAGCTTTGAGTAAATTGAGTTGTTGAATTAAAATCGATAAAAATCCTCCTTCAACCTTGCATTTGACTTAGTTGTTTTAGCTTTGTCCATATCATACTGAAACTAGTTCAGCAGTTAGTTTTGACGTGAAGATTGTTGATCAAATACAACTGAGAAGTTTGTGATTATTTTGTATTTAGATTTTAGGAAGCTGCCTCTAATTGCCAGCATTTTTTATTTCACTGTAGTATTTTTTTTTTAAATAAAATACAGCCATCTCCAATAAAGTGTTGCATGTTCCCTGTGTGTTGTACATCTCTGGCAGAAAGCCAGTTTAACTCAGTTGTTTCCTCCGTAGAAGAGCTGATTAGAAAAACTGGCTTGACATGATCTTAAGGTATATTTTAGGTATATTCTTCATTTTGTTAAATAGGATAGAATAAAAACCATCATTGTCCTCTAGAACATAAATTTCTTATCTTCCCTTCATGTTTTGAAGATTAAAACAAAGGAAGCAAACACCCTTCTAATGATATTTTAGTGTCTCAAAATAGCTTTCTAAGCAAGGAAAATTAGGGGTATGTGTGACTTTTGCTCCTGAACCTGGGAGTTGTTAAGGAGGTCTCTCTCTGATTTGGGATGAGCCCATCCAGGAATGTCTGATTGGTGAGATACCATTATGCACCCTTTCTATTTTGTCCTAGGTTAGAACTCTGACTAATTAAGCCTGTGAGTAGCTACAGTTAGTCTTCCTCATGACCACTCTGACTTCCCTTTGATTTTTTTTTTTTTTAACTTGATTTGAATCTCTTTCTTCTTTACCACTGGGCCCATGTTTCTTCAGTGGTTTTCTGCTTTTCCCACCAGTGGCAAGCCATCATGATCTCTGAACCTTCATCTATAACAGACAATAATAACTAACACTTGTTGAATACTTATGGTAAACGAGGCATATTTAAAGTGTTTTATATGTATAACTTCATTTAATATAAATGTTGCTTATTTCTGCTGTCCTCAGAGAGTGGGAGGTTAAAATGGTCCTCAAATGATGTAACGAATGTGAAAACATTTGTAAACTATAAAAACTACAATTAAAAAAACTATAAGTTGTTATTAACAGTGATGATAATATATTTATCTTCTTTTTGTTGCTATTATCTTTTTGGTTTAATGTAGTTCTGAGTTTATGTTTTTTTTGCTGCTGTAGGCTTTGCCCAATGCCCTACGTCATAGGATTATACTTGTCTTACAAGTGTTTAGATAAATCAAATGATGTTACATGAGTTAAAGGTTTGACATTCAGATTAACTATTTCTTTCCTCTCTTAGGAAGGAGTAAAAATCACTGGCAGTTCATGTTATTATTTGCTCCTAAAGATAGACATCTATTTACTTTCATAAAAATTACAGAAAAGTCTTGGCTCTTTAACATGATTGAAGTTCCTTCACTCTTGCCTACTAATCTTTGCCAACTTGGCCGTTTAAGGATAGATTTTTATAAAATGCACATTAAATTTGAATTGTGACGGGAATTTCTGTGTGTGTGTGTGTGTATGTAAAATAATTTCTTAGCTTCCAAATAATTTTTTTTAAAGCGTTGATAGTCAAATTAGTGGAGGAAGAAAGAACTCAAGCCTATTTCTCCATTATGGAAAAAGTTTTATGTGATAGTTCCTTTATTGTCAATTTTCCCACAGTGATTCATTGTCATATTCTTAAATACAGGGGAAAAATGTATTCTGTATCCTTTATTTTAATTGGGGAATTCCAAGTTTTTCTTTTTTTATTTGAATATGGAATAGATTGTACTGTAGGTTTAATGATGAGATTATGAGAATCCTAAAGAACAGAATTCTTGAATCTTACATGGCATCAGAGACTTTTCAACTACAATTAAATATAATGCTTACTTCAGCTTCTGAGGTAAATTTTGGAGAAATAGCATCATTGCTGCCTTTTATTTAAGGAGTCAGGGAAACAGTCCACTCTTGCATTTGGTTTACACAATAAAAGTGAAGTGGAAAGGTCTTATTAGTAATAACAAAGACAGTTTGGGAAAATGATAAGAACTGAGGTTGTATAAGGTTGTAGCATAAATGCTTTGATACTGCTCTTCTTGCAGTGCTACTACAGGCTCTGACTGTGATTTAAGGTTTTTACTGTAAAACCCAGGAAGGATAGACAGAATTTAAGACCACATTGTTGATTATTTAGAAAAAAATTATGGTAAGTAAGTTATCTTCCTATTTGGTTTTTAATTTAAGAAAATCTGATAAAATAGTTTATAACTTATTCATATAGCCATGATAGTAAGAAAAATTGGACTAAGTTGACATTTCTAAGCTACAGTTTTCAAATATGATTTAAAATAAGTATTGTTAGATTAACGTTAAAGGATAAAAATAAATTGCCGAAGCTTAAATTAAAGATAGTTTTGAGGAGAGCTTTTGCATTAATTTTAATTTTTTTTTTTTTTTTTTTTAGCCATTCCTTTGGTTGTTCATAGTATAGTACGTACAGTTTCACATACTTGGTGTAATATACTGATTCATTTTATAGACCAAGCAGTAACTACCTAGTTAACTTGCCTGGGGATGAAAATATTCCTGAAGAAAGAAAGTGATACACAAAAGTCATATAATGTTTTGTTTTAGGCTAGGGTCATGATCAAATATATTAACTTATGATTTATAAAATTGAAATTACTGATTTAATAAGCAGTAATACCTATAGTAATAGTCTTCTTTCTATATTAGAACAGCATTAGTAATAGGTAAGATCCTGGTTACTAAGAGCACTTGCACCATGGACATAAGAAGTGAGAGCTCTTTTCAAGGAAGGAGCAGAAGAAGGCAGGAAAAGTACAACAGTCTAGGTTAAGTTAGTATAATGAAACTATCTTCCTTGAAAGCTTCTGAGAACAGTTCTGAAGAAAGTAATGCAGTTATGGTATGCTTATAAGATAATAGGACCCAAACTAATACTATTTTTCAAAGTAGTTACCTTGAGAAAGTTATACATTAAAAATAATGTAGTTGCCGAAAATATTTTGGAACTGTGTAGAGTTTGGTGTTAGAAGTTTTAAAACTACACAAGATCAATTTCCTTATAGACATAGCTTAAAATTATAATTTAAAAACTTGAATTATAAAAGTATGGATTATTTGGAAAAGGGAAAGAAAAGGTAATCTTTGTTTTGCATACTAACAAGCCCATTATTCTTTGCAAGTTTCTTTCATGTAGGTTTCTTAGATAAAAATGATTATAATATTTTATCTTTTCATTTAACATCAGATCATAAACATGTCCCTAGGTTGTTATCACAGTAGCTAACTGCTAACCTTTTTGAGGTGGGGAAATAGGAGTCTTTTAATAGGGTTTCAGCTTTTCATTATGGTAAACTATGAAGTAACTACTATGGAGTACTGATTTTGTTTCTTTTAGCTCTAATATTCTAAATATGATAACATAAGAGTTTCAGAATCTCCTTAGTTGGAATGAAATTTAAAATCCCAATCTAGAATGCATTTGACTTTATTCTGCTTTCCCTTGTGGGTTTCATCCAGAGCTTATCCAGGTTTTGTGAGGCCTCTAGGTTTTGTAATTTCGGGGGTCCTTTTTAAGAAAAAGTACAAAATTATGAATATAAAATCATGCCTACGGCTTTTGGAAGGGGCCCATGCCAAGTGTATGAACCGAAAGTTTATTAGCTTTATAGTGTAATCCCATTCTTCTGATGCCTCATGATACTCAAAGTCCAAAAGGAAAGTGCTCTCTGATATACTAAAGAACTGTTCTTTTTTTCTTTAAAGTGTATTATATATCTTTCCGTCTATATAGTTCTGTCTTTATACCTTGTGAATACTTGGTTTGTAAAACATTTAGATGAAGTTATAAAACATGGTTGATGTTGGAGATAACTGCTTGGGTCTGGGGAGCAGATAATTAATCCATCCCCCCCCATTGAAATTCTGTACCAACTGAGCAAATACATAAGGGAATCAGATGGAGATCAGAAATTTGCAGGTGGAGATCAGAATTTTGGTTGGATAAAGGTGGATTGGAAGGTTTGGCTTAGATGTGTCACCACAATGGCCTTCTCAGTACTCTTCATCTCTGAATACGATTTATCCAGCCATTTACTGCACTAAACAACTTTGGCCTCTTGACAGGGGCCAGAATGTAGGCTTTCCTTTAAGTTCACAGCACAGAACAGCAGAAACTGTGTGCATCTTCAGATAAAGACTGGCTCTAAACGAAAAAGAACTTATGTGACACTGAACAAAGCATGCCCAGTTCTATCTCCCAAATTCACCAGAGAAGTCTTTTACTCTCTCCCTCCCCACACTATGAATTTTTTTTTTTTTAAGGTATTAAGACTTTTAACTTCACAATTTTCCCTAGATAGTAGTTGGCTTTTCAGTTTGGTTCATGGTATTTTTATGTATACCATAGATTTTGATTTTGGTATAATTAAAATGATTCATCCTTTAGGATTTTTGCCTTTGGTTTTTTATGTATATATACATATATGTGTATATATTTAAATAAAGATGTAATAAATATATATACAATTTTATTTGAGTATGTGCTTAATGGTATTCTGGTTTAATCTTCATTTATTTAAGAGTTTTCATTTCTTTATATAAATTTAGTTTCTAACATCTATAATTTTTTATCTCTGAAGAACTTTTTTTTTATTTTTTTTAAAGATTTTTATTTATTTATTGAGAGAGAGAGAGAGAATGGTAGAAAGAGAGCATGAGAGGGAAGAAGGTCAGAGGGAGAAGCAGACTCCCCGCTGAGCAGGGAGCCCGATGCGGGACTCGATCCTGGGACTCCAGGATCGTGACCTGAGCCGAAGGCAGTCGCTTAACCAACTGAGCCACCCAGGCGCCCATCTCTGAAGAACTTTTAACATTTCTTGCAGGCAGGTCTACTGGTAACAAATTCCTTCAATTTTTGTTTCTCTTAGACAATCTTGATAATGTCCTTCGCCTTTGAAGATTCATTTTGCTGGATGCAGAATTCTAGGTTTTTTTTTTCGTTCAACACTTTAAAATATTTTACTTCAGTCTCTTTGCATGGTTTCTGAAGAGAATTCTGATACAATTCTTAATGTTGTTCCTCTTAGATAAAGTGTTAGTTCCTCTGGTTTCCTTCAAGATTTTCTCTGTCTTTGCTTTTCTGTAGTTTGAATATGATATGTGCCTAAGTGTAGATTTTTTCAGTATTTTGTTTGATGGTCTCTGAGCTTTATGGTGTGTGATTTGGTCTATGTCATCTATTTTGGAAATTTTTCAGCCATTATTCAAAGTTCATCTGTTTTTTACTTTTTCTTCTGATATTTCTATTATGCATATGTTACACATTTTGTAATCATCCCACAGTTGGATATTCTGGGGTTTTTTTGTTTGTTATTTTTTCCTCTTAGTTTTTCAGTTTGGTAATTCATATTGATATATCTTCAAGCTTACTGATTCCTTTCTTGGCTGTGTCCAGTCTGTTAGCCCATTAAAGGCATTCATTTCTGTTACAGTGTTAATTGAGTTTCTTTCTCAGGGTTTCCATATCTCTGCTTACATTGCTTACATTATCCACCTGTTCCTTCATGGTGTCCACTTTTTCCATTGAAGCCCTCAGTCTATTAGTCATAGATATTAAATTCTCAGATGTGATCATTCTAAAAATATATCTGATGCTTGCTTTGCCTCTCCACATGTTTTTTGCTTTTTAGCATGTCTTGTGATTTTTTGATAGCTGGGCATGATGTATTGAGTAAAAGGAACTCAGGTAAATAGGCCTCAGTGTGAGGTTTTATGTTATCTGGCTAGGAGGCCGTATTTACTGATTATTTTAACTTTGGTGTTAGAGGTTAAAATGTCCTTGTTTTTGGGTTTCTCTAGTAACTCCTGAGGCTTGTTTTTCTTTCAGTTATTAGATAATTATAAGATACGAGCCTTATTGTTAGTAGGTAAAGTATGGGAAGAAAAGAAGCATTCAATTATTCTATAATTATAAGTCCTTTTTAAAAAAATTTTTTTAAATTTAGAAATTTATTCTGTTTAATCCACAAGCTTTATATAGCTTTAGTTAAAAACAAACAAAAAACCCGAAAACAATGAAAAGACACTATTTCAAAGTCTGGGCCCTTGTAGCCTTCCAAATATGAGAGCTCTGAAAGTTGTATATATCAATTGGAATAAAAGACAAAATTATGAATGGAACCATTACATTTCATAAAACAAACTTTTTTATAACTGAAGGGTCCTTCCTGGTCTAAGTCTTTTAGTGAGCCTGTGCCTCTTGGCGGTGACTTTATGGAGTGCTTGTTAGTTCCCCTGCCCTTCTCCCCTCAACACTTAAGTGAGACAAGAAGTCTAGAGAGGACTGAAGTTATGTTATTTCCTTTACTCTGGGTTGGTTAGGCTTTGGTAAAGTAGTTTCCTTTGAGGGCCAGATTTTGTTATGGAGACCAGAGAGAGCCCTGGGCTGTTTCAAATGGCTGCTTTTCCCATCCCTCTTTGGAAGTATGAGGGAGTTTTTCTCAGATCTTCATAGTGTGAACCTGTTGGTGCACCTGGAGGTAACACTTAGGAAAGTCCTCCTCCCCAAGTCTGCCATTCCCAGATTTGTTGTTGTTGTTGTTGTTTTCAAGTTAGTCCACACTGAACTTCCAGTAATTCATCAATTGTAGTTTGTGTTCCCAGGGATACTGGCCCCACCTGTGGGCTTCACAGCCTCTGTAAGCTGTGATTTTCTGTATTCACCTATCTCTCCAATTTTTAGGGCAGCAGTTTGCCCTGGTCCTCAATTCTCTGATGGATCTAACAAGAGTTGTTGATTTTCAGGTTGTTGGTTTTTTTCTTACTGTGAGGATGGTAGTAATGACTTCTAAGCTCTTTTCACATCTAACCAGAAACACTCTTAATGATATTTTATAAGTAGCTGTACAGTTTTATTCTGTTACTTTTATTTTTTGACCTCTGTGTTTTAGTCCATCTGGAATTTAGGTTTGTAGGGATATAGGGAATAGGGTATGTATCTGGGCCATTTGTTTGCACTGCTTTGCTTAACAATTCTTGGGTGTTAGGGTTTTCTGCTTTTAATTATTATAGCCTCATTATTTTCTTTAGTACCTGGTAGGGGTAATCTTTCCTGCATGATTCTTTGCTTTACTTATTATTCCAGTTCAACTTCAGAATGATGTTGCTAAAAAAAAAAAGGCATTAGGATTATTGAAATGCTTCAGATTGATTAGAATGGGGATAGTGTAATGTTTGGACTTCGCCATCTGGAAATATTTCTTTGTTCAGGTTTTCTTTTACATTTGGAAGTTTATAATTTGTTTTCAGTTATACAGGTTTCTTGTGAGATGTATTTTGTGCATTTTTAAAACTTTTTTATTTTGAAATAATTTTATGCACATGGAAGTTGCACAGAGTACACAGAGTTCCCATGCACTGTTTAATGTTACCCAGCTCCCCCAATGATGGCATCTTATAAAACTGTAATGTAGTTATCAAAGCCAGGAAATTGACATTAGTGAGATGCTATTAACTATGGACTTTATTTGGATTCCATAATTTTTTACATGCATTCTTAAATATATACATATATACATGTACACACACATACATATACACATCTGCTAGTTTTACTACACACGTCTTCCCTGCCCTCTCATTCTTCCTCAACCTCTCCTCCCCCTCCCTCTCTACTGGAGAATGAGAATGATAATAATTTTCAGGAAGCTGCTCTGTTAACAGATTTGAAATTCTAAAAGCTTTTCAGTTGCTTTCATTGAGGTTTTTAGGAATATAATCTCATTTGCTAATAGTGTTATTTTTGTTTCTTTCTGTATCCTGTCATACTGCACTGGCTGGATTTCTAAGTTATACTTATTTTGTTCTGATTTTTATGTAATTGTCCTTGGGCTTCACACTTAAGAGGAAAATTAGCTATAGATGTATATTACTAGTTGATTTCTCTAATATTTGGTATTAAAATTAATCATTGATATGTAATTGCTTTGCCATGTTTTTGGAATTCTCATCACATATAAATTATCTCATTTAATCTTCACAACCTCCTAAAACAGGTGTCAGTATTGTTTCTTTACAGGTGAGTAGTATATTGGTTTAGGCTAAATAATTTACTTAAACTTACATAGTTTGGCTCAAGCTCAAGTTTTAAAATGTTTTATTCATTTCACATTTAACCATTCTTCTTTGTTATCTCCTATAGCAATACAAAAGATGCATTTTCAGCTATTCAGATGAATTTGATTCTGGGGCATGTGTTTATTCCATGGGAGTGGTATCCTAGAATTAAATAAATTCATTTTGTAAAATTCAGATTAAACACTTTGCAAACTGCTATTCCAGTGTTTAATTATACTTATCAAAAAAGTATGTCCTTTTTTTTTAAAGTATGTTCTTTAAAGGATAGGAGTACTAAGCGGGTTCCTTCCTCCCTTTCTTCTGCAGGTATTTGTTTGGAGATATAGCCATTGTTGAGTATTTAAATATGTCAAGATTGCTTTAGTTAGATGGATATGAAATTAATTGTGGGAGTACAAAGAAATTAATATTTTATACTTAATTATAGAGAACATTAACTTTTTCAGGAACATCAAATGTTAACTCCCCTGCAGTTTAAGTTTAGTATGCATTCTTATTTCTGATCACTTTAAGATGATGTCAGAGTTTTACTGTGACTTAGTATTAATGAATCATAAAATAAATAGACTTATTTCAAATGAGCCTTGAAGGACATTTTACTTAGTTTTCTTCCCATTGTAGGAATGCTTTCTTTTCTGACTTTTTTAGTATGTTATTTGTGGGGAAAGGGTTAATTTTTTATTCTAGCTGCAGTCTTTAATAATTTTGAAAATCCCCGGCCTTCTATCTTGTATGTATATATCTCTTTCAAATTTGAGGCAGTTTTAGTGTGCCTATATTTTCTTTAGGCACCTTTATCTTTTGCATTGACATTCATTGATTCCTTCTCTTCCACCTGTCTTATACTTATTTCAGTAACTTAATTAGGTAAAATCTGTAAAACCATACTTGTGCTTATATATCATAACAATGTAATAAATTCTTTAAAATGAATTTTATTTTGTCATTGACTTTGGTTACATGTGTGCTCAACAGTTACTCTCTGATATCTAATTAGATCACTTGTTAAATCTTTTTAGCTTGCATTCCTTTCGCTGAGCTGTTACTGTAACATTAATTTCTCTGAAATCCTCTGGAAGGAAAGATAAAGATTATATGTTGATTTCTTCTGGTCAAAGGAAAGGTACATTGGTAGAACAGGGTGTATAAAGTATATTCTATTTTGTGTTTGAAGATGGACTACACAGATGTCTTTTTTCCAAAAGTTCTTTGCTAAGTTAATGAGAAGGTAGGTGAGCTTATTAGGGGTGAACAGACTTTTCTGTTTGGTGTTAGGGGTATTTTCTAGCATCAATGCTTAATTTTTTAAATTAGAATCTTCTTTCCCAATACAGATATCAATCACTTTCAGTTAAGTTGCTGTGAATAATTCCTTCTGCTCATTTCTCTTTTAAGCTTTTTCATTCTCTTCCCAGTTGAGTTCTTTATGCTCAGTCTTTTTTGACAGCGTTTTTTTTTTGGAAGGCAAGGACTCCCTACGTAGCTTTTGTGATAGCCCAGTTATGAAAAGCAGTGGGATAAATGTTCACATTATAACTTCCTTTTATTGGCTGAGGTGGTGCGGATTAATAGAAAAGCAAAAACAAAAAATAGTGAATGTTGGCAAGTGTTCAGGTATTTCTTCCTTTGTATCATTCACCTTTGGCTCAGATCAGTAACTGCTTATGAGTAAGTTTTTCTCAGCCTTAGAAATAAGGAGTTGGGAAAAAAAAGTAAGGAGTTGAGAATAATGTCTGGATAACTGATTAGTATCCACCTCAGGTGTTGGGTGGATTAATTGATTCTTAGCCTAAGAAATGTCAAAGCAGTATAAATGCAGACTACTATTATGATACAGTAAAAGCTGTTTTGGAAAAAAAAAAGTAATTGAACTGGTAGAAGAATCTTAAGGGAGAGATTGGATTTGAGTTTCTGTATGGTCTTTCATTCTGAATACTAATTAGTCCTTGAGCATATGTAAAACTGAAGTTTTTTTTTTTTTAAGTTGTGAAGTGTTTATGCAAATAGGTTCAATTTAAATTTCTTGCCATATAGTGTGTAGGAGGGCTTCTTGAAGTTTGCTTTCAGACTGGGTGATTTCTGATCGATAGAGCTAAGCCATTTTCATCATTAACCTTTTGGACTTTTATTTTTGTTAAGAACAAGAGTTAAATATAAGTCCTTAGGAAAGATAAATAAATGTTGCATCTCACAGGTAGGGTACAGACTAATTGCAGCTCTGTGTAATAATTGCTTGTAAAAGGTGTTTCCGTTCTTCCCGGATCTGTGGGTTATCTCTTACCTGATCCATTTGCTGAGTTTGTTTTTGTGATGGAAAAATTAATTTGAGCTCAAGTATGTCAGGATCACTTAGAAAAAAGTTACTGTATGGTGTACCACAAATAAAGACTACTTAGTTGTTTTTTTTTTTTTTTTTACTCCATATCATATATGTGTTTGCATTTTCTGTTTGTGGAATAGTGAATCAAGTTTATACTGTTAGAATTTTAGAGTGGTGGTTCTCAATGTTAGTTACTTGGAGTCGCCTCAGAAGCTTAAATAAACAAACAGATGGTGCTGGCTGGGTCTCACCCTCCAAAGATTGGTTTGCTTGGTTTGGGGGGTGGCCTAGGCTTCAGTTCCCCAGTAATTCTCATGTACAGCTAAGGTTGAAAGCCTCTGTTCTATAGACTCAGACTGAATCAACGCATTTTGAGCACGCGTTAATGTTTTTTAGAATTAGCTCCTAAAAATTCTTGTCATAGTTACAAAACTATTATGAATATTTTAAATTGTTTCTGAATTTACCATGGTTACCTTAAAATGAGCATTGTTGATGCCACCTGTATTTTGCAGGTTTACCAGATTTGGCCAAAAGATTAAAAGGCTTAATAGTTAAACTGCCTTTCATAGTGAGCTATTATTTCCTTCAAAATATAAGAAAAAGAAAAGTAGAGAAATACTGTTTTTTGGTTAGTTTCATAACTTTTATAATTGAGGGGGATGAATAAAATCCGTTAGTACATTTCCTGTTAGCAGTATGTTTTCACAAGGTGTTTTGTAAATCCACCATGTGCGTTTTAGTCCTTTTTCTCTCATTTTCAAAATTGGAACAGATTGTTGAAGTTGTATGTGCAAACGTTAATTAAAATAGATTCATCATTCTAATAATAGTTAATTACTATTTACTAAAGGTGCTTGTTTAGGTGACTTCATAGGTTTCCAAATTCTATAGGAAGTCCAATTAGATTTAAACTGATGTTTAATGTTCTGTTCAGAGTTAGCTGATGTCACTTGGGGAAAGGTGACTGTCTTATTTCAGCATGTTTAGGTATGGGAAAATAAACAAGCATTCTCATATGACTTTGGGAAATGATGACTATTAAAAACACATTGGGCGGTAGATAAGCTGTTCATACACCAATCAAAGGTGTGTGACTCAAACATCTGTAGTCTGCTGTAGAACTGGAAAGAGATGATATTAAGGATAATTTTAGAAGCATCTCCATGGACGGTTACCGATCAAGGCTGATTGATTCCTGGCAAAATTATGTCATTGTTCATATTTGGTGCTTACCTCTTTTCTGGAGTCTTTCCTACTCTGTCTCTTGTGCTGTGATACTATTCTTCTCAGTTACCTTTTATAAACTTTCTGGATTTGTCTTCCTGTGAAATGTATAGTATTCCCCAAATTTCTTCTCTCCTTTTGACTAAAATTTCTCTTATCCGTAGGGTTTTTACTGGAGGTGGGGGGAGGAATGGTGGGTTGAGAGACAGAGAAAGCAATTCATAAAATTTTCCTCCTGACCCTTTCCTTACCATATAGCCTGTGTACCCACTACTTGGCTTTATTAAGTATTAATATATTTGCACATTTATGCTAAAACAATACAGATATGTCAAAGCCTCTGGTACTTCTAACTGAACCCATTTCCCTCTTTTTCTCTGCACAGGTAACCACTGTGTGGAGTTTATCTTTTTCAGAAGTATTTTCATAAACCAGATCAGTCTCTTAAGTAATAAATCAAAATTGGGAGGGAAATGTTTATGAGCAGAAACTTGATACCCCACTTAGAGGTTATTAATAGTGATAAAACCAAGTCTGCGTCTAGACATTTTTTTCATCCTGACTCTGAATATTCTATACTGATCGTTTAAAGACTTTCCTGTTAAAAACTTGTAAAAGCTTGTGAATCTAGGCTGTAAGGGGACACAAAGGATTATTTCTACTTTGTTAAAATCTAGTAATGTGTGTCGAAATGTGATTATGGCTTGACAAGGAACCATTGGACGAACAGAATTCAGTGTTTATGGGACTAGGTTGTTGGCAGGCACAATTAACAGTGCTAGCATCACCGAAACAAGCCAACTCTTTTATCTCTGTCAAATAAGAGATCAATCCCTTTAAATTTTAGATAATGAATAGAATTCATTGAGACTGTAATTTACAGTGCATTGCTGAAATAGGTTATTGTTGATTAGATTATCTTGATTCTTTGTGCTATTCTGTTTGGTTCCCATGAAAAGGGCTGAAGTAATTCAGAAGAGGGTAAAACAAAGATTATAAACCTTTTTAGAGTTCAAAAATATAAGTAAAATTATTTCAGAAATAATGGAAATATTTTGTATTATTTCTAAGAAAATCAACTTATTAGAGGACTTTTCCTGGGGCACTAATTTATCTATTTGTGGGAAATGAAAAAGGATCCATGTATGTGTGAGAGACAGATTTCCTGCTTCAAGCTGAGGCAATGAATGGCCTCTTCTCCTCCACCCCCCTGCCCCCATCCGTGCCTCTATG
This sequence comes from Eumetopias jubatus, assembly GCF_037043125.1. Classification (NCBI taxonomy): domain Eukaryota; kingdom Metazoa; phylum Chordata; class Mammalia; order Carnivora; family Otariidae; genus Eumetopias; species Eumetopias jubatus. The sequence continues at coordinate 34,596,719 of NW_028274810.1, read as the reverse complement.
AAGAACTACGCTTCTCTTCATTGATAAGGTAAGGTTAGCGTCATACTCCGTTTATTTAAAACAACAAAACAACCTTTTTTGCATTCCACTCTTCCTGCCCCCAATTAGTTTCCCTTTTGAACTCTGCTTTGGTTAGTGATTCCTTAATATTTCCATATTTCTTAGACTTGAAAACCAGGAGTGATCCTTGACTCTTTTTCCCTTTATGTATAGTCAATTACCAAACTTCCTGGACTCTATTCTTTTCTTCTAGGCTTACTACAGGGTTTTCATTTCATAACAAGCATGAGATGTTTGCGGTTTCTTCCAGCTTTCAAATACTATGATGACCTTTACAATCTAAAATTAAATGTTAGAATGTCATATTAAAGGCTTGTGGAAGGAATATTAATAAATTTTGAACACAAAGTACTGATTTTAGATCAGATTGATCTAACTAAAAGGATCCTAGAAATTGAGAACTTTGTACTTAGTGTGAAGTGTTAGTATTAATATTACAAAGGAATCATTGAGTATTAATAAGGCTTAAATGTCTGATACTGAGCTTTGTATGTAACTTTTTATGACGAAAGATCTTTGAGTTCTTGTTGAAGAAAGAAGAGTAAATTTACTCTAATCTTGTATTGATCAGCATCTGGGAAGTTGGGAGAACTTGGTCCCCAAAAGAAAAAGTTTTAATTCAAATTTCTATTTCTGAAGTCTTCTCACAAAGGATTTCAAAAGTCACTTTGAAAGATTTATTGTATTGTGCATTTCCTTTGGAGATCATACACTGTGGTTGTATCACACACTGGTTGGTTGGTCTTAGGAAAATACTAAAAAAATTATGAAAAAATTTATTTGATAGTGGAGATGTCTGTGAGAGTAGATAGGAAGCCTAAACAAAGTTTTGAGGACAGGTAGCTGCTTTTGAGGATTTGACTTTTGAGCTAGAATGGGAAGTAAATTTGAGTATAATCAGAAAATGTTGTGTCAGAGCGACATAAAATTTTTTGACCTCATGGATTGAAAAATGAAGCATTAGTTGACATTTTTCTCAGTGGCATCTTGGTATTTAGGGTTTTTTGTTTTTAATAGTGGAAAGCATATTTGCTTAAAGGCTGTAGTGGGCCTTTTTCTCTAACATAGGTATCCTAGTTCCTGAATCTGCATAGAAGTGTGAAAAATAAAATTTTTTATTTTATTTCCAGGCTTTTCCCCTTATGTTCATTAACTCAAATATTCATGAAGCAACTCCTGTGTATACTGGACATTCTGCTCTCTTTGCCCCACTTTTGCTGTAAGTTTAGCTTCAAAGTGATCTATTCCTTTGGCTTATTTCTAATATTCAGGCTGCTAGTTTCTTCCTTCTACAAAGCCAGCACCTGTTATCTCTTAGAGCCTTCTAAATTTTCTTGGGGATTAATAATTTGTTGCCCTTTGAGCACCAGCTGCAAGCACCAGCATTCTGACTGACTTTCTGAAAGGAGTAGGTATTTGAAATTCCTTTGAAGGAGAATGGAATTTGATCAAGGATTTTACGAATGGATAAGAATTTGACAGGGAAAATTCAGGCAGAGAGTATAGCATGATCAAAGGTATGAAAATGAAAAAAAAAGATACGAAAATGGAGGCACATACAGTATATTGAACATAGGAGATGTGATATGGTATAGTAAAAATGTACAGTATTGTTAGGTTATAGGAGGGGATACCATTGGGAATTTAGGTAAAAGATCATGGAACTCAGTGAATTCCAGGGCATTTAGTGATATTATCTATCAATTATTGATCACCTACTGTGTATCCAAGTCATTGTTAAGCCCTTTATGAAATAGTCTCATTTAATTTTTACAAACAGCATTCCTATGTAGCTCATAATATCCTCTGAAGAAACTGGGGCTTAGAGAGGTTAAATAGGTTGCTAAGACTCAAACAGCTAAGTTAGATCTGAATCATATCTCTCTTAAGATATGTGGCCATCATAGGCCTCTCTAGCTAATTAAAATTGCTTTATACTGACCTGTAGATTTTATACAAGAGATTTGCAACGGTCTTGAACTTTGTTCTCATAGACTAGGCAATTACTGCCCTCCTGGACTGAGTGAGGAGCCATGATTATTAATGTGCCAAACTGTGTTCTTCTGAAAGAACTTCAAATATAAATCCACTAGTACAGGATCATGAACGCATGGCCCCAAAAAGAAGACTCTGTTTATTTTGGATAACAAAATCTCGATATCCAAGCCTCTTTAAAATAATAGAGGTCTCTGGGACAGATGCTCTATCCGGTATGTTCATAGAGATGCTCATCATTCTAAGTATTTGACAGTTTAGGTCTGGGCCAGAAAGTATCTGGTTTTACTGATAATATGGCTACTTACCTTTTGGCTCCTTGAATTTAGAAGCTGATTCATACGTGTTTAATTTTTTTCTACCCCAGAAGTGGCATTCTTTGTATTTTAAAGGAATGCTAAACAAGTATTTTTATTGTTGTTGTAGTAGGTGAATGTCTTCCATTGAACCACAGTGATTTTAGTAACTGATAGCATGAGAATTAGAGAACTTTGGACTTGAAGGGATCTTAGTAATTGTCCACTAAGGTCTTCTCGTATAGGTAAGGCAGATGAAGCAAGGAATTAGATGATGTGGCTGCAGGTGCTTAAGGCTGTTAGAGCTAGAGCTCTTTTCACCAAACAGCACTACCCTAGTGCAGCTGCCCTCTTAATATACGTAGACCACTACTGTAACTGTCAGTCTCTTAGTGGTTATGAGGCGGGACTCCTAGAGCAATGGGCTTAGCTGGATGAGATATATGTGGTTGTATGTTAGAATCTTCTGGGAATCTTTCACAAAATACATATACTGACTCCTCTTTGAAAACCACTTGGCAAAAGAGCCCATCATATTAAGAGCATCTTTAATCAGGAAGCACAGGCCCTGTGTCTATAAAGCATGCAAAATATTCTTGTGTTTTGGAAATAGGTGTCTGAAAACACGTAGCTTAATAACCTAATGATTGTATTGCCGATGGACACCATAAAGTTATTCTTTCCAGTGTTCACAAAAGATATCCGTATATGTTCTGAAAAACGATAAGTAAAAAAATAAGATTTGTGAGACCTCTGATTCTTCCACATGATTACTTTTATGGATACGTAAATTCTGAAATTTTATTTTAAACCAGTAAATTAGACTGCCATAATTTCATGGTTGCTGGTAAGAAGACTTGAGTATTTGGCGTTTTGTACCAGTTTCCTGAGTGCCTCTTAGCGTATGATGGGCTAGGAAGCCCCATGAAGTGGGCTGGATGACAACTGCACACCCAGTGAGAGTTACCGGAGAGCAGCCCTGAGTTGAGGGGGCCCAAATTTTTGCTCCAGAAGGAGACATTATCCCCATCTCCCAAGGGTTTACAGCCACCTCTGAAAAAGCAGTCTGGACCAAAGAACAATCACTGTGCTGCTCACAGAGCATGCAGAAGTGTGATAGACCAGTGGAAAACTGTCTCCCAATAGGCATCATATCATTTTAGACAAACTAGGCCATTGTTTATTCTCAATCTGAATGAAATATGTTAAAAAATAAACAGGGTGTCAGGAGTCTCTGACACTGATCTCTGCGTACTTTTTTTTGAGAAAAAACTTCTGTTTGCATATTACATACCCCTGCAAGTATAGTAATATGAACATTTGCTTAGTTTTGTTGAAGGATGTTCTGTTTACTGAAGGGTGTTCTGTTTAACTGAATTTTCTCTTAAGATACTCAAATTCTTGTATGCTGAAAGAACATATTCTATCCCTTTAATTCCCTCCCCCCCCTTTCTTTTTTCCTCTGTGTTGTTTTATTTCAGCAGATGCTTAGAGTGTCCCTGTCATGGACTAGGTACTGTGTGCTAGCTGTATGTAGAGCTAGGAAAGATTGCCCTTTATTCAGAGTTCATATATGCCAGACATTTTAATTTTTATTCCATCCCCCCACACCAATCTATGCAAATTGAGGGAAGGAGAGAGTGTAGGCTAAAGGTTAAAAGTGTACTCCTGGGAGACTGAACAGCATATACACAGAGTTTGGAGAAGACAGCAAAGGCTGTCCCAAGAAGAAGGGCAATGTATGTTGAAGGTCCAGAAGAGAGAAAGAATGTAGAATTGTGAGTACTTCCTGATACTGATAGTAAACTGTTAACCTAAAGTTCCGAATGTAAACTGTTGAGGTTTTTGCAAATTGTACTCTATCAGGGACTGAAGTTCTGATTTTATGGATCTCTGTGGTTGTGTTTATCATATATGAAAGCTTCCAGGCAGACTTTTCAAATCTCTTTTTTGAGGGGGGGAAGAGGATGGGAAATATTTCACTACATACCTCATAGGTATAAAAGGCATCTGTTGGAAGGAGACTGCTTGTGATCTTGCCGTTTAAAGCATAGTTTTCATTCCTGTCAGTAATGAAATTTTCAAAATAACTTTATTTAACCAGACCTCTCTATTTGCTTATTGACTGGAATCATGGGCTTACTTTACTTTTGAAAAACTTATCACTTCCTCCAGGCACAATATGGTCCATATTCTTAAGCTGTTATGACATTAGAAATTAAATAAAGTTTCCCCTCTGCCATTTTTTAACATCAGAATAGTAAAGGTGTTAATTTTTTAAAAAGTCTAGCAATTAGAGTTGATTTCCTCCAACTAATGCTTTTACTTTTGTATTAAAATTTTTAGCATATTAAAATACAGATCCACTTAACAGTTTAACGGACCCTAGACTTTCTAAATGCATTTTGTTAAAGAGAACTGTGCTCTAATTACATGGGTAATTTCATTATGAAACATTTCTCAAAATGGTATACTCTTTTTTTTTTCCAAAATGGTGTACTCTTGATTAGAGGGTCATAGTGAGGATTAAATGAGAATACATGTAAAGCACCTTATGTAAAACGTGGCATTTAGAAAGTTCTCAAATGATAGTTATTACTCCTCTTACCATATTATTATTTTTTAAAGCTGCTTTTTTTATGTTACATATATTTGCATTTAAGTGGTAAGCTATCCCAGAAAATGATGATACAGATTTTAAAGCGGAGATTCTCTGAGCCTGTGTTGTTCAATGCAGTACCACTAAGCTACATGTGGTTATTTAAATTTAAATTAAAAATTCTGTTCCTTGGTCCTACCAGCCACATTTCAAGTGCTCGATGGTGGCATCTGGCCAGTAGCCGCTGTTGATGGTGTAGAACATTTGCATCACTGCAGAAAGTTGAATTGGATGGTGCTATTATAAGCTAGTGGTTTTTAGTGTTTTTCTCCCAATTAGTAGAACCCTTTAATATCATGAAATTTTAAACAGAATCCCGTATAAAAGGTAGTAAGATGCAGAGATGCTCTTCCGGAGACCCCAGATTCACGTCATTTAACCTCCCCTTGGCTGTCAGAACACAGGACCTTTAGGTCAATAGTTGGAAAGTGGCCATTGCCCTTTTTTTAAACCAACTACTAAATGTAGAAAGAATTACAGAAATAGAAAAATCCCTGTAAGTAGAATAAGCACCACAGAAATACTTGATTATGATGAGACGCTGAAGTCGTTGGGTGGAAGGATTGTTGGGACGGGATATGGAGAAACCTTAGTAGTTTTTATGTAGGTGATCGAACAACATTATAGGACGAGCTGATAGTAAGTGTTTGTTGGTGCGGTGCGCCAAGAGGAAGGCAGCTTCACTTATGTAGCACTTACGCTGTCTTTTTTAAAATTATAATTTAATGAAAAAACATCAAATACAAATAGGAAATCTGCAAAAAATTGGCTTATATTCTTCAGAAATACAGGAAAATTAAAGGAGACTATACAGAGACATGGCAATTAACTGTGCTAGATCCTTCATTGGGTCTTGGATTGGAGGTCCAAACAGATCTAAAGGACATTTTTGGAGTGATTAGAGAAATTTGGGAATGGGTAGTAAATTATCATCATCATCATCATCATGGATTTTTCTGGGTGTGATAATTATATTGATTTTAGAGGAAAATACTCATGTTCTGAGGTTATATATTGGCATATTCAGGAGTGAAATCATGATGCTGCAGGTAACTTTAAAATGGTTCAACCAAAAAAAAGTGTGTGTGTGTGTGTGTGTGTTTGTGTGTAAAGAGAGAAAGCAAATGTGGCAGAATGTTAACAATTGGTCAGTCTGGGTTTCACAACCTTCTTGTAATGTCTGAGATTTTTTTATCCTCCTCAAGAACCAGTTTTGCCCCCATTAAAACTTAATGATCGGATGGAGGATGTAAAAGGTCTTCATTGTACTTTCTTACAACTTATTGTAGGTTTGAATTTTTTCAAAATAATAAGTCAGAGTAAGAAGTCTTCTTGTTTTGTTTGCTTTGCAGACAATTCCAGGAAATGCCCCCCCCCATCTTTCCTGCTATATGATTACGGTGGAATAGATTTGTCAAGTTTGTATAGCCTTTGAAAGAGAAAAGGTGCAACATGCAAATGATAAGTGGAAGGTAGTATTGAGCTGAACCTCCTGATCAGGAGTTGTAAGTTGGTTCAACCACACAATAGGGAGATAGGCATTTTATGCAAGGAAACAACACAAGTTAAAGCATTTTTTAGTAGTTTATATGTTTCTTTTTTTTTTTTTTTAAAGATTTTAGTTTTAAGTAATCTCTACATCCAGCATGGGGCTCAAACCCACAACCCTGAGATCAAGAGTTGCATGCTGCACTGACTGCGCCAGCCAGGCACCCCAGTGGTTTATGTTTCAATATTTATTTCAGCTGTAATTTATTGACAGTAGATTATTCAGATTTGGTCTTTCCTTTTATGGCAAATTGGAATGCATATGAGAAGTATTTGCATATAAATCCTTTCTTTAAAAATTTTATTAATTAATTAAATTTAGAGGGGGGGCAGGGGCGAGGGAGGAGGATAGAGAGAGAGAGAGAGAGAGAGAGAGAGAGAGAGAGAGAGAGAATCCCAAGCAGACACTGCGCTCAGCGTGGAGCCTGATGTAGGCCTCGATTTCACAACCCTGAGATCATGACTGGAGCTGAAATCAAGAATTGGTCGCTTAATTGACTGAGCTACCCAGGTGCCATCTGCATATAAATTCTCTTAATAGCACTTACTGCTAACATGCTGTTGGTGTCTCAGCTTTTTAGCATTGCCCACTTCGAGTCAGATATTTATTATAAATAAAACCTGCTTGAGATCCTTGAATTTGGATTTTAAGATAAAAAGACATTTATTTGAGAATAACATGTTAATAGATTTTAATATATAATGTTAATAGATTTACCAAATTGTTTGATTATACACTATTCAACTAATTATAAATAGCCTGTATGCTATAAGCAATCAGTATGAATTTTATTCCTCTTCTCTAGGAGATGGGTAATTCACTGGTCAGGATTGGCTGTCACAGCTCCAGTCTGTTCTGCTTTCTTCTCATGTATGTTGTATGACCTTTCCAGCTTATCTCTGTATCAGTGGAAAATAAAATACATGGAAAAGGAATAAAGTTTTAGGATTGGGTAAAATATAAATTAGAAAGTCAAGACTAGAGGAACAATTAGAACACACATGCTGTCTTAGAGTCCTTAATCATTTCTTAGCTTGACGTGAAAAAAATTTTTTTGAGTTGTAATTTACAATGTATAAATCTAAGTGTACAGATTGATATATTTGATCTGAGAATTTGGTTCTGAGAGTTTTCTTCTCTTGTCTAAAGTCAAAAATAAAACACACTAGTTCCTTGGAGGGGGCAAAAACTTTCCTAGTGCATATTTCTGAAAGAAAGTTCTTGAATGGGGCTTCATGTAGGGAATACTGAATGATGTAGTGGGTTTCACAAAGCTGTTTTTTTTTTTTTTTTACAGTGTCCTAAGTGAAAGCTGAGGTCATGATGCCGAGGTGTAATTTTTATTGGAGGTGGGGCGTGGGGAGTCTAAATAAGTAGTCTTGGGGTGCCTGGGTGGCTCAGTCATTAAGTGCCTTTGTCTCAGGTCATGATCCCAGCGTCCTGGGATCGAGCCCCACATCGGGCTCCTGGCTCAGCAGGGAGCCTGCTTCTCCCTCTCCCTCTGCCTCTCCCCCTGCTAATGCTCTCTCTCTATCTCTGTGCCTCAAATGAATAAATAAAATCTTTAAAAAAAATAGTTTTTATCTAAAAATAAAACCCAGAGTATATCAAGGAATGATTCATCTGTATATCCTTCAGATATAAGTTCTCTTTCTCTCATTTTCTCTATATGTATATACACACACATTTATAAATTTTGTGTATGTATACATATCCATGTGTAATACATACATAATTTCTTTAAATCTCTTTTGTTGATAAGAACTGGGTAAGGGCTTGAAGGACAGTTATTTTGGGTTATCAACTAGGTGTGTATTTATTGCTTTAAGGAATAAACAGGCAAGTGATAATTTATGTAAAGGAAAAACTCACTCTTCCACCTTCTGTGTAGAGGAAAAACTCAGTTCTTCCCTACTAGGTTTTTCTTCCCTCCTTCCTTCTTTACTACTTACATGGAATTCATATTTTTGGTCATCAAATGTGTGGGTTTTTTTCCCCCCACAACAGGAAATTCTCTGAGACACCAGCTGACTCTCTGACAATTTAACTCAATTCTGATTCTCTCTGCCTGGAGATAGCATCAAATCCCACAGGTTAAGGGCAGTCCCACAAAAATGCCCCCGCTGCCTTCAGAGGACAGTTATAAGCCCAGTTATACCTGTACTTTATCCAGCAGCCCACCAGTAGCTGCCTCATTAGAACAAAAGACACTTTTATCACCCAGGAAATTATAAGGGACTTAGGAGCTCTGTGCCAGGAACTAGGGGCAGAGACCAGTATATATTTTCTATCATCTCACAATTTCTTTTCTGAAAATTCAGGGTTTAAAAAATTTTTTTTGAATCCAAGATTGTCCCACATTCAGAGGAAAGTAGGCCAATAGAGAACCTTGCAGGTAAAGCCAGGATTTTTCTGAAGGAATAATTCTATGACACAGTGCTGAAAAGGAATCAGTCAAGTCCTTAAAATTCTTTAAAACATAGCATGGCCTAGATACTTCTAGCTGGAAGATGGTTTCAAACAGTATTCCCAGTTGGCCACCATGATTACAGAAAAATATCAATAGTACTCCCATGAAAATCTGGTTTTGGGCAATGTGAACCTATCCAAAAGGAACTAATAGTAGAAGGAACTTTTTTTTTTTCCTTTCAGGTTATCTCCTTGTGATGCCTTTAGTTCCAGTTTGTAAGATCTGACTTTTTGCTCTGCTGTCTTGACTTGTGATTTTCTTACAGGAAAACCTACAGTCTATGTAAAAAGGATTGGCTTCTTTATAAGGGTGCCACTAAAAAGATTTCCCGACCAGGAAAAAATATCACCTTCCTCTGTGGTGCTTGATACGTCTCCATTGTAAATTATCCTGCATTTAGAAAGGTTTATATTGCTTCATGATTTTCTCTGTTTAGACTCTGAGTATCATTGTCTTATTAGTTTCATACAGATCCTTGCTAGTCGAATTTAAGGAATTAGGGAATATATTCAGAAACTGTAGATTAAGACTCCTCATCCCTAATCTTTGGAAAATTAAAATGAATTATATTTAACATTGAAATGTGTCTAAAAAGTCATCTCCAAACTCATGGTCATCTAGATTTTCTCCCTATGTTTTCTTCTAGGAATTTTATAGTTTTGTGTGTGTGTGTGTGTGTAAGTTTTATTTATTCAGATAATCTCTACACCCAAGGTGGGGCTTGAACTCATGGGTCCGAGATCAGGAATACATGCTCTTCTGACTGAGCCAGCCAGGCACCCTGAGTTTTATAGGTTTGTGTTTTACATTTAGGCCTATGATCAACTTTAAGGTAATTTTTGTAAAAGATGTAAGATCTATGTTTAAACTTTTTTTTTTTTTGCATGAGAATATCCTATTGTTCCAGCACCATTTATTGAAAAAACTGCTTTTCCCATTGTTGCTCCTTTATCAAAGATCAGTTGGCTGTATTTATGTGGGTCTATTTCTGGGCTGTTTTGTTTCATTGATCTTGTCTGTTCTTTCACCAATACCACACTGTCTTGATTACTGTAGCTTTATCTGGAAGTCCAGTAATGTCTATCCTCCAATCCCCTTATAATCTTGAATCTGATTTTTGTCTCCATGGATTTGCCGATACTGAATACGTTATGTGAAAAAATCATACAGTATGTGACCTTTTTGTCTGACTTCTTTCACTTAGCATAATGTTTTTAAGATTCATCGAAGTTGTGGCATGTATCAGCACTTCATTCCCTTTTATGGCTGAATAATAATTCCCTTATATGTATATACCATGACTTGTTCATTTATTTATCCATTGAGGGACATTTGGGTTTCTACCTTTTGGGAATTACTAATAATTCTATAATCTGTACATTTAGTTTTATACAGTATATAATGTATGTAAGATATAAATGTAATAATGGAAAAGTAAGAGAAGGAAAAAGATCTCACTGGGACCTTATTTACTGTCATCAGTAGCATTGTGCTAAATGTTGAGAGGTACAAAGATGAATTAAGCATGGTCCTTAATCCCAAGAAATGTAAACATAATTCAGCATGTGGAATTTTACTGTGTCATTATAAAAGCAGTAAACGAATAGTACACATTTTAAAGAGCCACAGCATAGAGTTGAAGCTATCCATGAAGTAATTTTAAGATAATATAGATTGAGTTAATACAATTATAAAATATGAAATTTGCACACAGATGATTGGTTAGGATATTAAGCTCACCTGGAGGCTGTGGTCAGCTAAGCATTTGTGATTACAAGTGAAAATCTGATAACTGACTTTTCTTCCAAGGTTATGATTCTCCGCTGCTCCCAGGCCCTGGCTAATGATGGCGGTATAGGAACAAGTGGTTTTGCTGTATTTATTTTTGAATAAAAGGTAGAGGCTGAAGTTTTAGCTTAAAATAAAGAGTCCAAAGAAATTTTGAATACCTTTCTGTCTCATTTTTTGTCAAAAAGTGAGAAAAATTGTTAAAAATTTAAATCTTAAAGCTAAAATACCTTTCAAAATACTCTTCAGTAATTTTATTTATATTTTTAAAATAATGAACAAGTAACAGCTGGTTCAGTGCCAGCCTTTGGATGTTAAGGGCATAATTCTTTAGTTCAATTTATTGTTTTTAGTAGGCAGGGATATTGGTAGTAATAGATTTATTGTCTTCATTTATAAAGAATGACAATCTCCCATATGCTTAGGGCAGTTTTTCTGATCGTCAAGATGGATTTGTACTGGTAAACTCACACCTGGACTCCTTTTGAGTATCATGTATTTGTAGTATTCCTAATAGGGCTTATAAAGTACTAAGTGATGCAAGAGCAAAGGTTAGATGAGTCTGGATCATATTTTAATTGATTCCCTTAATCTCAATCTCATTTCAAAAAGGATTGTATTCATTTTTCACTGATAACAATAACAGAGTAAGTAGCTAAGGAAATCAGGATGACTGGAAAATGAGCACAAGGAAGATAATAGTTCTAAGGATAATGTTAATACACAAAAATGTATGCCATAACATGCAACCTTCAAAGACTCAGAAAAAAGGTTCTATTTGTTTTTTTTTTTGAAATTCAATCCATTTATTTCAGTGTACATTGTACATAAGTTTCAAATCCTCACTTCTGCCACTCGGCTAGAACTTTTCCGGAAAAGCCTCCATTTCTTCCTTGATCCTGTTTTCTACCAGTAAGGGGAAGTTACTGTCTGTGTTTTGAAGGTTATAGCTGACAAAAACACCTGTTTGTTGGTCTCCCTGGCTAAGCGCCAGGCAAGGCCAGTGGAAGTGGTGTCGGAAGTGTCTCCGAGGCGGGAGGTAGACACGGGGATGGAATCGTAGCGGTTGTGCATGGCCACGGCGAGGTTGCGCAGGTGCGGCGTGGCTCCCACCCACAGGAAGAGCGAGTGCGTCAGCCGCATGGCATGGAAGTGGACGAGCTGCTCCCACAGCCTCGCGCTGAAGTTGTGCAAGGAGATGTCCCCGCCCGCGACGGCCCGCAGCCCCACCAAGCCGCCTGGCGGGCCAGGTCCAGCTAGCTCCGAGACTCCGGCTGCGCTGCCGGCGCGGGCCTGGCTAGGCCCAAGCAGGAGAGCGCCGAGAGGCCGAGCGCTCGCCTTCGCTCAGAAAAAAGGTTCTTTTTTTTTTTTTTTTTAAGATTTTATTTATTTGAGAGAGAGATTATGAGAGAGAGAGAGCACATGAGAGGGGGGAGGGTCAGAGGGAGAAGCAGACTCCCCGCCGAGCAGGGACCCTGATGTGAGACTCCATCCAGGGACTCCAGGATCATGACCTGAGCCGAAGGCAGTCGCTTAACCGACTGAGCCACCCAGGCGCCCAGAAAAAAGGTTCTTAAAAGCTCTGAGTTTCCTAGTGGCCAAGGAGAAGAAGGATTAGTTTGTAAAATAAGGGATTTTTTTTTTTTTGCCGAAATTGTTACAGGTTATAAATAATTGTAGGTAGGTGTCTGAATTGGAACATCACTTTTTTTTTTTTAAGCATCCTATAGGGGAAGAGGGATATGAAGTCTTAATACTCATTGCTAAAGGTTCTATAGTTTCTATTTTAAAAGGAGTATATGTTCTTTATTATGAAATACTCTGACATCTCCTATTAATTCTTTATATATGTTGTCCAAGATTTTTTTTTTAAAGATTTATTTATTTATTTGAGAGAGAGAGAAAGAGAGAGATAGCACGAGAGGGCAGAGGGTCAGAGGGAGAAGCAGACTCCCTGCTGAGCAGGAAGCCCGATGTGGACTCGATCCCGGGACTCCAGGATCATGACCTGAGCCGAAGGCAGTCGCTTAACCAACTGAGCCACCCAGGCGCCCTGTCCAAGATTTTTTTAAAGCTACCTGTTTTATGCCTAAGTTATTCTACTTTTGTGAATTCCAAAACCACCTCTCAAGAGTCACACTATTTTCTAGTTCATCTGGGACTGTTATTGTTGAAGATGGAGGTTTCAAGAAACTCTTCTAGCCTCTGTCTTATTTTGGAGAATTACCTTCTGCTTGCTAGTGAATCTAAAACTTAAACTCTCCATCCATTAAGTGGTCTTTTCTGTGTCAGACACTTCTCTGACATTTCCTCTCTCTCTCTCTCTTCTCTCTTCCCCTCTCTCCCCTTCCTTCAACTCTTGTTTGCTGGCTTATCTCTTGGTTCCTTACCATTCCTTAGTTCCCAGTTGAGCTGTGGTATTTCTCCCAGAGCACTTGAATTTCCATGGGGTCTTTCCCTGAGGACATTTCTTAGTACCTTTTTTCCATGTGTGACTTTCCATAATAGCTCCTTGCTGCCCTCTTATGGCTGTGACTTAAGGGTGCCATTGAGTATAAAATTTTAGTTTTAATCCTTAGAATTTTAGCACTATCTTGTATGGACTAGTGGTTCTCAAGCCTAGTTGTACATTAAAATCACTTTGGGAAGTTTTAAAGAAACTACCAGTGCCTGGGCTCCACTTTTGGAGATTCTAATCTAATTGGGGGCAAGTTTGGGGGTGTTGGGCATTTTTGTTTTATTTTGTTTTTTAACTCCTTAGGTGATTAAAATATCCAGCCAGTGATTAAAATCTAACTACTTGGATAAATGACCCTTGAACTTGAAATACTGTAGGGCTTGAACTACTTGGAAATAATCCTTAGATTTTTAGATATCATAATGAATTTTTAAAAATAGCATTAAAGTGAGGAATATAGGATTATTTTTCTACCCTCTTTAGGAGAAGGTGTAGTTTAAACAAGGATATGATATGAATAAGTGATAAAATATAAGGTCTGTAAGATATCTACTAATACCAGAAAAGATTTTTGGGTGTATTTTGTGTCATCATTTGCCTTTTAGCTTTTAGATTCATTTGTGAATTTTCACTTCTATCTCAGGGGCTGATCCCATAGGCTTCTGCCTGGATTTAGCCACTGGGAGATATTCATACTAATGAGTATAGGGGGAAAATTCTTACTAATATTATTTCTCAGTTGGATTAGAAACCTGATGGGAAGTGTATCTTTATAATGAACTTTTTAAATAAAATTTATTGTTAAATACATTTGTAATCATCTTTTAAGTAATAAAAGTCCATTAACTGTTGGTACTGCTTTTGTTTTTTACATTTTAACCTATGGTATAAATCTCTCTTACTAAACTTTAATTTGGATTATTTTAAAAAATAATAGAATGTATTCCATTCTTTAGGGATTTAAGATCAACACTTTAGGGTACAAGGGAGTTATTTCAACAAGGACCTTTATTGTTTTTATGAAAGGAAGAGTGTAGTAAATTATATTGCCTTATTTGTTAGAACATATTACTGAGAATTTATCTAATTGATTCTCTTGATTTTTTTTTTAAACCGTTAGGAATCTTGGGAACACAATACAAAAGCAGCTAACACTTGAGATACTAAGTTTATCAAATAATTATAGTTCTTTATGTAGTCTTTGAACAAGTTTTGGGATCTAATTCACTAATAGGTGGCCACTTCACTGTATTTCTTGGCGATTTATTTATTTGGATATAGGCTTTTCTTGATATCCAAAGCATATATATGTATTTGGTAGCAATGTTCTTGAAGTCCTGGCAGAAACATAATGGACGTTTGTATAGTTTTGGCTTAGGTTACCTTTGGATTCCTTATCTCTTTAATCTTTGAAACATAAGTGGTTCCTCTAACCTTTATTTCTGTGCCCTGTTTAAGTATCTCTGGTTTGCTTAAAAAACAAACTTCATGCTGCTAGATTTTAAGATCTAAGATGTTAAAAATCATATATTTGGAAATTTAATTTTAACCCTGTTGAAAATAAGAGTTATAAACTAATTTTATTCTCTATTATTTATGTTGAGACAGGAATATGAAATCATTAGTACCATTCAACTCAGTAGTGTAGAAAACTGGATTTTTTGCCGGAAGAATGGGATAAAGACACTTTCATCAAATTCTTCTTTGTTTTAATTCCATGTAAGTGAGATTGTTCCAAATACATGATTTTTTTTTGATATGTGTATCATTTAGGTAGGAACATGTATTTCTCACTTCTTTTTGGAAAAACCATAAAACTTATTTTTTTAACTTTTCCTTCTCATTTATCCCATGACCTCATCATTTCACTCCCCTTCCTGATTATAGACTTCTGTTCTCCAACTGCCTAACAATATCTTACTCCAAAAGCAGGGCAAGCACTTCCTGGGTACTACCAGTACCTACATATTCTACCCCTGTTCCCTAGACCAGGTGTAGGGTTGCTGATGCTATAGAAGCATGTGGGATAAGGAAAAGGAGAAAAAATACTGTCTTGGTACCCGGCAACTGAGGAAAAGGTTTCCTGACACTGAAACTCTCAAACATTTTCTCTTAGACTTAAAAAAAAAAAAAAACAAAACTATGTCATTGTCATTGCAGCCTATAATTCTCATGTGAAGGGTGTTTTTATAGAGTCGCTCTAGGAATCTGATCTATTCATCATTTATAGCTTCTTTGGTTTAATGTTAAAATGTGTTTTAAGATCTAAACAGCAAGTTTCCAGATGAACTTTTTCTTTGAAGATGAATTATGTTTGTTTTCAGATTTTTATCAAAAACACTGTGGTGCTAGTGTTGAGGGTGAAAAGTTAATGGACCATAGATCCTCATACCATATCTTATGTGTTTTGGGGGGTTTGGTTTAATTTGGGATTTTTAATTCTTTTTTCTTTACTATGTAATTGTCTTGAACCAAGATGATGGGACTTAAGATTTTTTTCATTTCTGGAAATGATACAGATTTCTCTACTTACCCCTAATCTCCCCTCCCTCCCCTTCTTTTCCTCTCTTCCTTTTCTGCATTCATATACCCCAGTCTGATTTCTTTCCATTTCATAGATGCCTCAGTACTGTCCGTTTTTATTTGGTCTTTCTATTTTTACTACTTCTGGTATATTTTTTTCTTTTACCTGAAAAAAATCTTTTATTTTGTTTTTTTAAATGTAGGTCTTTATTTTGCTTTCTATTTATTGGGCTCCTGGGATACGTGGACTGATGTCTTAACTACTTTTGGAGTATACATAGCCATTATCTCTTCATATATTGTCTCTGCCACATATGTTTTTTCATTCCTCTGAACTCCTCTTAAATGTATATTAGAATAACTCATTGTTTTCTCTGTATCTTTTCTGTACTTTCCCTCTCCTTCTCTCTGCTTCTTTCAGCATAGTTTCTTTTGACCTTTTAGTTCAGTAAAGCTCTTCAGATGTATCTAATTTGCTGCTCAACTCATCTGTTGACTTCTTTAGTTACTGTGTTTTTCCACTGTAGAATTTTTGGTTGTTTCTTTTTGAGATCTGATTAGTTGCTTTTTAGAGTTTTCTAGTTCCCTGCCAAGTTTTTCTACTACTCTTTTTAAAAAACTCCTTGAGCATAAGCATAGTTGGTTCATAATCAATGACAGTTTCAATATCTGGAGTCCCAGTAGGCTGTTTTGGTGCTTATTTTCATTCCCTATTGCTTCTTAGAGAGTGGTCTCATCTCCTTTGATTATATGTTGGGCTTTGTACTTAAGAAATTATTTATAGAGATAATTTGAAGCCTTGGACATTGTTACTTTCCTCAAGGGAGGATTTTCCTGTGTTAACCTGGGTCATGTACCTTGGGAGTACTAGCAATCAGAATCACCTTCAGTTTGGGGACTTGAGATTTTCTAGGCTGGCGAGATGACTTAAAGCCAGGGTGCTGCAGTCTGCATAAGGGCTGTTTTATTTCTGATTCACAGGATTGCTCCTCAGGTGTGGACCTTTAGAGTCCTAGCCCAAAGCACTGCCTTCTTTTCTAAAGCTTTCTTTTACATAATTTAAGTTTTTCTTATGTCAGGCTGAAGGGCATTCCACTTTTACATTCCTCCCAGTAATTATCCAGTATCCCAAGAAGGACCCTGGCATCTCAGCTTACTCTTACCCACAGGGTAGAGCATTGATCACTGATTTTGGAAGTAGTTGCTGCATGGACCTTCCTCCTTTTTGTTCCTTTTAATCTCATGGCCTTGGTTAGTTCTGATTCTTGATTCCAGAGGTGTTTTTGTTTTCTTTGTTTTGTTTGTTTTTTTTTTGGCCATTGTTTCCCATATCTAATGTTTGCTAATAGGATTCTTGATTGTTGATACAACTGCTGAAAACTCATGTAAATATCTCCTCCCGTCAAGACCCTTACTGTTTAAAGCTGTGGATCTCAACCTTGTCTCCACCAAGAATTACTGAGGAATTAAAAAAAAAAAAATATGTCTGAGCCCCATTCTCAGAGATTCTGATTTTACTGGACTATGATAAGGATGACTCTTAAACTAGAACTCTGGTGGTGGGACCTGGGTATTGCTATGTTTTAAAAATGTCCAGATGATTTTTAATACTCAGCCAAGATTAAGAGCCATTGACTTAAAGATTGTTAAACCTTTATTGGCCATATTAAAGTTCTGTGAAAAACATTTATATACTGTCTTTCTTTGCTTTGAGTGAACATTTGGAATAGATGTTGCAAAGAGATTAAAAACAAAACAAAAGCTCTCCACAGGTATAGTTGACCCTTAAGCAACATGGGTTTGAACTGCATGGGTCCACTTACAGATTTTTTTCTGATAAGTACAGTACTGTATATGCATTTTCTCTTCCATATGATTTTCTTTTTTTTAATTTTAAATTTTTTTGGAAGATTTTATTTATTTATTTGACAGAGAGAGCAAGCACAAGCAGGGGGAGCAGCAGAGGGAGAGGGAGAAGCAGGCTCCTCGCCGAGCACGGAGCCTGATGCAGGACTGGATCCCAGGACTCTGGGATCATGACCTGAGCTGAAGGCAGACGTTTAACCTACTGAGCCACCCAGGCACCCCCATATGATATTCTTAATAACATTTTCTTTTCTCTTAGTTTATAGTAAGAATATATAACATATATACAAAATATGTGTTGATCAGCTGTTATTATAGATAAAATAGCCTACTGTTGACCAGTTTTAGGTTGACTTAACTATAGTTAAGTTATATGCAGATGTTTGTAGGGTGGGGGAGGGGGTAGGTCACCACCCCTAACCCCTGTGTTGTTCAGGGATCATCTGTACTGAAGATACAGCCCAACCCAATCAAGATAGTAACGAAAGTTTTTGAGTTTTTGCAATGTTAGTTTCATAGCCTATGGTTAAGAGCATTGGTACTGGAACTGCATGGGCTTAAGTCTTGGTTCTTTTTCTAGTCATTTGATTTAGGGTAGGATATTTTTATCATCTCTAAAATGGAGAAAATAAAATGATCTACTTTACAGAGTTGTGGATTAAATAAATTCATATATGCT
The DNA here is from genome assembly GCF_037043125.1 of Eumetopias jubatus. Taxonomy (NCBI): domain Eukaryota; kingdom Metazoa; phylum Chordata; class Mammalia; order Carnivora; family Otariidae; genus Eumetopias; species Eumetopias jubatus. The sequence goes on along the minus strand of NW_028274810.1, from coordinate 34,578,376 downwards.
AAGCACTTAGAATGGTTCCTGGAACTTAGTAAAGCATTATGAAAATTGTTAGCCGTGGTGGTGATACTCATTTGTGTTGATTGTTATTTTAACCAGTCCTCTATTATTAGACATTTATATTTCTAGTTTTTCAATATTATAAGTAATGCTATGACAACCATTTACACAAGTTTTTATAAATGTCTTCAATTCCTAGAATTAGTTCATTGATCTTATTTGAATAATTTAGGGTGGGAGTAAGTGTTAAAAGGATCTTCTTAGAACTGCCCCGCGGGATTATTTTGCCAGGTTGATATGGTTAATCCAAGGTTGAGTTTTAAATGAGGACAACTAATTGGTCCTTAGAAAAATGCCACAACGGTGTCTTTATGTAATGTAAAAAATGTCCCTTACTTTATCTAACAGTTTTTTTATAAATACATTCCTAAGTTTTATTTATTTATTTATTTATTTATAAAAGATTTTATTTATTTGAGAGAGAGAATGAGAGAGAGCACATGAGAGGAGGGAGGGTCAGAGGGAGAAGCAGACTCCCTGCTGAGCAGGGAGCCCGATGCGGGACTCGATCCTGAAACTCCAGGATCATGACCTGAGCCGAAGGCAGTCGCTTAACCAACTGAGCCACCCAGGTGCCCGTATCTAACAGTTTTTTAAAAATTACTAGCCTATGTTGAGGTCTGTGTGCCAAATACAGTTCCAAGATTTTTGTGTGTAATATTGCATTGATATTTACAAACCTGTGAGGTGTTTACAAATCAGGAAATTGAAACAGAGAAGTTAAATAATTTACTCTAAGTTACACAGCTGATACAAGGTCAGCCAGGATCGAGGGTAATTTGATTTCACATATTGTGCTCCAAAATCCTAAGTATACTTTTCTTACTTGACGTACAGCAACTTTACTTTGATCTACCTATAGAGATTTTTTCTTAAAAACCTGTTCATAAAGTTACATTAATCTTTTAGGTTTAAAATTGCCTTTCAGGTTTAAAATTCTGTGCCCGGTTACAAATACCTAGTTAGATTGGTCAAAACCTCAATTAGGTTTTCTTTTAAGGTTAAATTTGCCTTCTGTGTCTTCTCTTTCTGAAGCAAACATCTTAATTTATCTAATGGAGCCCATTTCTCTAATTCTAACTTGCTGAGGTAGCTTTATAAACAATTGTGAATGCATACAAAATGTTGAGGGTAGAGGGGTTCCAGCTGCAAGTCATTCTTTCTCATAATTTCAGATAATTCTCAATTTGAAGGTTGGAATGATTTAATGGTCTTTCTAAAGGCTAGACTTTTATCATAGTGTCACATATTATAAACAAATAGGTATTCTGAAATTTAGAATTACCATATGAAGTGGAGGAGCTAATATTATAAATTTATAAATATAATTTGATAAATCTTTGGTTGGTTTTTGTTTCTGAGTTATAACAATTAGATTAAACCTGTTTACTGACAAGACAGTTACATAAAAATCTTAAAAAAAATTTTTTTTAATTAAGAGTATTCAGTGAAGATAACTTTAACATTTCATAACAGAAGGATTAAACCTTGTTTAGGTTATTCTACCAATGCACATTTTACAAATAAGTGTATTAATGTAAATAAACATTAAGATAATTTTCTGTATTAGTAATCTAACAGTATGGAGAAGAATCTGAAAGAAATATAGATCAGTTATGAATCAAAAACTGATGAAAATCTGCTTAATGAAATCCAAGTTAAAATAGATTTTAAGCCTAATTTTAGCATTTATGCTTTTTACTCAGTTTTGCCAGTAGTGGCATGGGTGATTGTCCATGTTTAAAGTTATTATGATTTGCATGTTTTTGAGAAAAAGCATAAGAAAATTAAGGAATGATACAAATATGCAAATTTAGAGGCCTTTAAAATACATAAAAATGCCTTTCCTTGATAGAATAATTTACAGTCAGTGTTTTAATATTTGTATATCTAATCGGTACCCATTAGCAACATTCACAAGTGTCTCGTTTATGGAAAAGGCCCCACAACGGCATCAACTCATCTAGGATCAGGGGGCAGGGGCACCTGCGTGGCTCAATCATTAAGCATCTGCCTTCGGCTCAGGTCATGATCCCAGGATCCTGGGATTAAGCCCCGCATCGGGCTCCCTGCTCCTCGGGAAGCCTGCTTCTCCCTCTCCTACTCCCCCTGCTTGTGTTCCCTCTCTCGCTGTGTCTCTCTCTGTCAAATAAATAAATAAAATAAAATAAAAGAAGGGGGGGCAGATTCCTGAAATAAACTGGGCCTAGGGCATTTTTTCACCCAGGAATTATTTTAGCTAATTTTATCAGTTCATTCAGCAAATGTTTTTTGAAGGCCTATTATATGATAGACATTGTTTTAATTGCTAAAGATACAATGGTGGAAAAGACAGATAAAATAAAATTCTTGCCCTCCTGAAACATTAAATTGTGGCTTGACATAGAGATGGTGGCATTCAAGAGGAAGGCCCATAAATAAATACTATTAAGGTCTACAGAACTCCCCTGGTTCTGTCATTCTGATGATTTCTTTCTTTCGTTCTGTGAGCTTACCCCAGTATCCTTCCAATCTTTCCAATAAAGCTGATTGCTTCCCTCTTATTTATAATTTCCTCAATTTGTTTTAAACCAAAAGAGCTTAACTAAAATATAATTGGGCTATAATTCTATGATGGACTCTGCTTAGGTCAGATGTCTACCCCAAGACTGGACAGACAGCTTGCCCATGAAGATGTGGGATTTGTATACAAATGATAGCTTCTTAACAATTTCAATCTTAAGAATAGGGAAATGAGCATTTTACATCAGAAGTTTGTTCCGTTTTGTTCACTACAGATGAAACAATGTCCCTATAGCATGTATCTATCATATATGTTGTGTTTTGTTAGGATTTTCAAATTGTATTCTATCATATCATGTTTTTATTAAGAACTTGTAGGAATTTTCTGGAAGTTAGAATCTAGTACTTAAATAGTCTCTGAAGTTGATTCTTTATTCTTAAAAGATGAAAAAGCAAAAATTTCCAGTCTCAGAAGATATGAAAACTATTACTTTTCAGAATAAGTGGTTTTGTGTTTTGAACCAATGCTTTCAAGATTTTGACCTTCAACATTTTCTATTTCTCTCTCTCTTTTTAATGATTTTATTTATTTGAGAGAGCAGAAAAGGGAGGGAGAGAGGAAGAGGGAAAAGCAGACTCCCTGCTGAGCAAGGAGCCCAACATGGGGCTTGATCCCAGCATCTGAGATGGTGACCTGAGCCAAAGGCAGATGCTTAACCAACTGAGCCACCCATGAGCCCCTCTCATAGCTCACTTATTAAATCCTAAGTGGCTTTAAGGCAGTCACCATGTCACCACATTCTGTACCATCTTACATAGAGATGTTCAATAAATATTGGCATGTTTTGAATATAACAAAAATTGACCATATATATATATATTTTAAGATTTTATTATTTATTTGACAGCGAGAGACACAGCAAGAGAGGGAACACAAGCAGGGGGAGTGGGAGAAGGAGAAGCAGGCTTCCCACAGAGCAGGGAGCCCGATGCGGGGCTTGATCCCAGGACCCTGGGATCGTGACCTGAGCTGAAGGCAGATGCTTAATGACTGAGCCACCCAGGCGCCCTGGCCATATATAGTTTTAACACAGGTTTGGTTTAAATGCAGTCATTATTATAAGATTTTGAAGTATTTTTAGGTTGCAGAAAAATATTCAAGGGCCTCCCTTAATTTTTTATTTTGAACTAATTTCAGACTTAACAGAAAGGTTGCAAAAATAGGACAGAGTTTCTCTATATCCCTTACCAGCTTCATCTAATGTTAACGTCTTGCATAACCACTGGACAGTTATTATAACTAGGAAATTAACATTAGTACAATACTATTAAGTAAACTGTAGGCCTTATTTGAATTTTACCTGTTTTTCCACAAATGCTGTTTTTCTGGTCAGGATCCAATCCAGGATCCACATTGAATTTAGTTGTTATTTCATTTTTATTCTTCTGTAGTTTGTAATTGTTCCTCAGACTTTGTCTTTCATGACCTCAGTTTAGTTGTTAAGTATTTTCTCATGATTATATTGCCGGATCACTGAGCACTAAGGTCAAGAAAGAATTCCTGGGGTGCCTAGGTGGCTCAGTCAGTTAAGTGTCCAACTCTTGATTTTGGCTCAGGTCATCATCTCAGAGTCATGAGCTTGAGCCCCGATTTGGGCTCTGTGCTCAGCACAGAGTCTGCTTGTCCCTCTCCCTCTGCTCCTTTCTCTTTCTCTCAAATAAATAAATAAAAATCTTAAAAAAAAAAGGAAAGAAAAAATTGTTGATGTTTTTTCATGGCGCAACTTAGTAAGTTTATTCAAGTAGCACGGGGACAAACCCTGTGGGCAGGAAGAGCTGTACTTTTGCTGTATGAAGCCAGTGGTTTTATGCTTAGTGCTCAAGGGGGAGGGCATGTGCGGGGAGTATTAGATCATAAATGTTTTCTTCAAATTTCTACTCATAAAACTGCTTTCCTAAGATTTCTCTGATGCTTATCATTCAGCTTGATTCTAACTATTGGTGAGAGACATATCACTCACGAGACCCTTTAAGAATATAGAAAGCAGCACTTAATTTGATTCTCATAGAAACTATGCAGGCTATAGGTCAGCCTTCTGGGTTAAAGGTGAACGTGTTTCTGCTTCTTTCCCTCATCAGTTAGACTAAAGCTATACAGGTTTGACAAAAATATCACAGAAATGATATGGGTTCATGAAGTCAGTATGTTTTATTTACTGGTGATGTTGATTTTGTTCATTTGATTAAGGTGGTTTCTGCTGGTTTCTTCACTATAAAGCTATCTTTCCATTTGTAGTTAATAAATTTCTTGGGGGATACTTTGAGACTTTGCAAATAACAGTCAAGGACCCTTTATCTTTCTTTTTTCCCTTTCCCAAGACCTGATTTATCATTTAAAATGGATCTTTTTTTCCTTGGGTCCCACCCAGTGCAGGTCAGTTTCCTTAAATTCACTTCTTTTTTCGAAGGGTCAGGTATACAAAATGCTAGGAATGTAAAAATGAACAAGACCCAAATCCTGTAGTATCATTTAACAGTATGCTTTGGCATCAGAGGGACCTGATTTCAGATCCTCATTTTGAATCTTGGAGTTGTGTGAAATTGTGAAATTTGCTTAACCTCACTGAGCCAAACATTAATCTCACAAAATTATTAATGAGGAATAAATATGAAATTCTAGAAAAGGCAGAACTAATTTGTAATGATAGTACCTCATTAGATGCCTGGGGCCAAGTATGGGAAGTTGAGGTCAAAGGGGACTGAGGAAGCTTTTTGAGATGAAGGAAATTCCTAAATCCTAATTATTTTTCCAAAACTCATCATACTGTACATTTGAAATTAGCATATTTTATTGTATGTAAATTATATGTCAGTGAAGTTAATTTAAAAACCGAAGTTCTTTTTGAACATGGTTTTCCATTTAACGATGCAAGATATGATTACTTGGAATCCATAAAAGTCTTTGGTTTTCAAAATCATCTAGCTCTCACCTAGTTCAGAGGAGCCTTGTGACACCTTTGGCATTTGTAGAGCAATCTAAGAGTTCATTCAGGTCTGTAGTCTTTATATTTTAGTATGTCTTGGGTCTAAGACTCTTACGTTCACTCTTTCTTAAGTGGATTCCATACCCTTAGGATCTTTGGTATGCTTAGAATCCAGAGCCTTTAGTCTTCTTAGAACTTTTTAAATTAATTATCTAGGAGGGGTTTGGGTTAATTATCCAGGAGGTCAAGTTGACTAAAATCAACTTCTTGAGACACTTTGAGTACAGAATTTTGTCTTTCCTTTGCAACTCCAGAACTCGCTGGGCCCTGATGAGCCCCTAGAAGTTCTTACTTGGTAATCTGTAGTTTTTAAGATTGATTTTGTCAGTGTACCCATGTATGTATAGACATATGAGCCTTACATTTAATTTATTCTTAGAGTGCTTAAGGACTTTGGTAGAGAAATAATTTTTATATGTTTATTTTACATTTTTTAAAGATTTATTTATCTGTTTTAGAGAGTGTGTGCATGCGCAAGTGGGGAAAGGGACAGAGGGAGAGGAGAAGGAGAGAGAGAATCTCAAGCTGACTCCCCACTGAGTGCAGAGCCCAACGCAGGGCTCAGTCTCAAGACCCTGAGATCATGACCTGAGCTGAAATCCTGAGTCTGATGCTTAACCAACTGAGCCACCCAGGTACCCCTTATATGTGTACTTTAAAATCTTGTTCCTTTCTGTGTAATTTAAGAGTCATATTCTATAGAAAGTAGATCAGTATTTTATAATTCTGGCTTATTTTGATGTTAGGCAAAGGAAGCAGTGCAGTTGGGATTTGTAGTGCTCAAAATGCTAATTGGCAGCATATCAAATGCTGTTTAATTTTGTTTTACTCTGAAGTAAATTCACTTGGTAGCTCTCCCCCTAGGAGGATCAAAAGCTGAGAGAATAAGTACAAACAATGACATATAGTTTTTTAGATAAATATATTTAAATAGAAATTCTGAATCTACAGAGAAGCTACTAAATGATAGACTGTGTAAAGGCAAGGGCAGAGCTTTTGACTCATGTAGTTGGTGCTTAATATAATTTTGTAGTGATATCAAGATGACTTTGAACTGTGCTGGATAAAATACAGTTACATGTTGTATTTACAATGGAAGTAAAAAATCAGGATTGGATTTTTACCTCAAATTTAGGTTCATTTTAAGGTACTGTATATTTTATACCTTCTGCCAAATATTATGTTGCTTTAAATGTAACTGATGGCATTTATTAATCTTTATAGATTATATTATTTTATATATATGTTATATTCTACTAGCTATTTCTATAGGCTATACATTTTGACAAATACTTTGGAAGATTTAAATAGCTCTCATGAGATCCAGCTTTACAACCCCAAACTTAAAAAAAAACACAGCAAATGTGTATTTGGGATGTTTATTTGTCCTAATTCTCTAGAATAAAACCAAAGTACACTTTCATTAAACACATGATTAAGATTAATCTCAAATGCTGCAATTTAGATATCTATAGCTGAAACATAGTTTGGAATGATACATTTTAAGCTTCTGTATCTGTTCAGTAGCGGATACTGTTACACATCCTAAGTTGGAAACTCTCATGGTAATAGATTTTGATTGAGAACTTGTCAGTCACTGTAGCAGCTGCTTTAGATTGCATTTATATTTAAATAGGAGAAAGTGATCTGTTGAGAATTTTAAAAGTTGTTGCCATGGCAAAGTAACTTGCTATCTCATCTTTTATCTTTGCCATTGAAGTGATCTATCTGGCTGCTTATTCCCATGAGTAGGAAGGATGAACTGTTCTTTTAGAAAGCTTTCATTGGGACAATGCTGAATGCTTCCTGATGGGATGTAAGTTAGACTAAAGCTTAATAAAACTATTGGCTTTGGTTAGATATAATTAGAATGGATTCTTCTCAATTAAAAACAGGCAAGATAAAGCTAGACATATTTAAAGAAGAAAAATATAAGCCTAATATAATATTACTTTTGACTAATTCAATGAAACATATCCAAATTGTATGTTATGAAAGGGTTTACTTTTGAGTATTATTTCCAGACCATGAGACAAGTGCAAAATTGATCTTTTTTTAATAAAATTGTATATCCATATTTTTAAAAGAAAGTAACATTGTCCCAGCACCTCTTGCTCTGCATAGCCCCTCATTTTTCCACTTGTTCTTTTGAAAACCATGGCATTATAATCTGGTTGGTATAAGTGATTTTTGAAGACTAACTGAATATTTTGTTTTACATTACCTTATATATGGGAAGAATAGTAGTTCAACTCTGACCAGACTAATAATTATCTTTGTAATGGATATTAACCCCCAACTAAAAATTTAGAATTTTTCTTTATGCATTTTTTGTCATCAGACAATGTAGAAATACTGGAGAGAATCTTCTCACTCCATTGTGTGTATCTCAGTAAGTCACAATCTTTTATTTGGGAGAGAGGCCTTTATTGGTAAATGACTATTTCTATTTGCATTACCCTCAACTTCTGTGATTTTGGTTCTTAATATACACACTGAGTTATGTGCAGTGTCTCAGTGTATTGTAAGGCTAACAAACATGTCTTTGATTAATTTGATGTATTTTGCATCATATCGGCTTGGCAGCTTTAAGACACATTACATATTTGTAATGTCATGTCCTGAGATAATGCAGCTATTGTGATATTTACTGAGACAGAATTAGGATCCTTTTGTCATTTGAACATGTGAAAGACCATCTAATAAAATACTAAAAGTTTTGTATTTAAATGAGGATGCCACTTAAACTTAACCTTTCAAATAGGAAAGGCTTTTTAATCTGAAGCACAAAAGAAAGGAAGACAGTGTCACCAATTTGTTTGAGTTTTGTTTCTCTGTTCTTTTGGCTCTTTGGTAATGTTTTTAAGGCTAAGTACTTGAGGGAACGAATATAATAGCTGAAGGCAACACCTGTTGTTTCTGCTTTTGAGACATGTGGAAATATAGAGATGGGCATCACGGAAATTTAAAAGTAAAAAGAAAAGTTCAGAGCATTGTTTTGTGTGTTGTTCATACACATATAAAATTTAATAAAAATGTAGGAGAACTCTAAGTATTTTTAAATTTTTAGAGAATTTTAAGAATTTATCAACTATTAATGTACCTTGCCTGTTTTAGTCAATAAATAATATTGGTCAATGTCAAAAGGTGGCACAAATTCAAATGTCTCTGTACTAGAGAAGTTTTACTCTAAAAGGTAGGAATATGTAATATTAAAAGGCGGTTTTCTATCCTGTTTTTAAGGTGTAGAATATCAATTTTAAATTCCTTGAGAAGTGTTTTTTTTTTTTTTTTTAAAGATTTTGTTTATTTGACAGCGAGAAAAAGCACAAGCAGGGGGAGCAGCAGAGGGAGAGGGAGAAACAGGCAAACAGGCTCCCTAGTGAGCCAGGGAGCTTGATGCGGGGCTCAATTCCAGGACCCCGGGATCATGACCTGAGCTGAAGGCAGACGCTTATTAACCGATTGAGCCACCCAGGTGCCCCGAGAAATGTTCTTTTTCTTTTACCCTGTATTCATATAGCCAAGGGCTCAGACTTAATATTTAAATAATAGCATCTAAATCATCAGATGATATTATAGTTGAATGTTTAATAAATCTCTGGTTGTATAATTTGGCATATTGCAGAAGATCTGAACATTGAGAATATGTGATTCATCATAATTACACTCCTAACTGAACAATTATACATGCATAATAATAGAGATGGAATTATTTATGATTGAGAATATAGTATGTCGATGATGGTAAAATGGGTATTGAAGTATATCTTCATTCCTTTTGACCGTGTTACCTAAAAGTTGAAATCTTTTACTTGAAAAACATTGATTTCCTGGCTTGGCTGGTTGGTTTGTTTTACCATGAATTTTTATCTTTATTAGTTTCTGTATTTTATTTTTTGTTGTGATGAAATATATTTATAACATAAAAGTTTACCATTTTAACCATTTTTAAGTGTATACTTAAGTGACATTAAGTACATTCACATTGTGTGCAACCGTTACCACTGCTATTGCCAGAACGTTTTCATCGTCCCAAACTGAAACACTATTTCCCCCTCCCTCCAGTCCCTGGTAACCACTGTTCTAGTTTTTATCTCTGTGAATTTGACTATTTCAGGTATCTCATTTAAATGGAATCATGCAGTATTTGCCTTTTTATGTTTAACTTCACTTAACATACTGTCTTCAAGGTTCATACTTATGTATCAGAATTTCATTGCTTTTTAAGGCTAAATAATACTCCACTGTATGTATATACTGCATTTTGTTTATCCATTCATCAGTGGACACTTGGATTGCTTCCACCTTTTGGGTATTGTAAGTACTGCTGCTATGAACATGGTGTACACATATATCTGTTGGATTACCTGCTTTCCCTTCTTTTGGGTATATACCCATCAGTGGGATTGCTGGATGGTATTGTAATTCTGTGTGTAACTTTTGAGAAATAGCCATACCATTTTTTCACAGCAGCTGCACCATTTTACTTCCCACTAGCAATGCACAAAGGTTGCAGTTTTTCTATATCCTGCTAATACCTGCTGTTTTCTGGTTTTTTGTTTTGTGTTTTGTTTCATAGTAGCCATCCTAATGGGTGTGAAGTGTATCCTTATTTGTTTTTATTTCTACTTAGGATTATCCCTCTCTTCACTGGATTTATTATGTTTTCCTTAGAAAATTTTGATCAATATAAAAGATTACTACACTGCATAAGCTGTTGCCTTAAGGGCAAAGAATTATTTCACAGTACGAGAATGGCTAAATACATTGATTTACTCATTCAAAAATATGTATCAAACACCTACTTCATGCCTGGCACTGTACTAAGCAGTGAGTATGCAGTGATGAATAAGAAAATCAGAGCCCCTAACCTGAGGTAACTTGTGATTCAATGGGAGAGACAGACAATAAAACTAATGAACACAAAAGTAAAATATAATAACTGTTATGGAATTTGTTTATAAAACATTGTGGCTTCAAAGACAATATATACAATATTCAGGGTAAATGGTTAACATATTAAAGCATACATATTACAGCATTTTATGTTGTATATATTCCAATTACAACCTCATTTTTAAAAATGCTTTTGAAAAGACACTTTTAGATAATATCAAAAAATGATAATAGTGGTTCTAGGATGATTAGTCGCTTCATTTTTTTTTCTAAATTTCCTGAAATTTCTACAGTGTGCACCTATTATTACTTTAGAAATTACAAATAATTACATATCCAATAAAGGAAAGGAATTTAGGGATGCTGTTTAATTCTACTTTTTCTTATGTTGCTCAGTATTAACATTTTGTCTACCTTGAATTTATGCCAAGTAAATCCAGAGTTTATTGTGATCAAAGAAGAATGTTAATTTTAGCTAGGAAGGTAGTTTTTAGTTTTGGTCAATTTCTGTCCAGCAGGATCCGAATATTCTAGCATAAATAAGGAGTATTACTTAAAAAAACACCTTAATTTTTTATTAAGGGGAACTTACCATTTTATTTTTTTTTATTTATTTTTTTTTTTAAAGATTTTATTTATTTATTGAGAGAGAGAGAGAGAGAATGGTAGAGAGCATGAGAGAGAGGAAGATCAGAGGGAGAAGCAGACCCCCCGCCGAGCAGGGAGCCCGATGCGGGACCCGATCCCGGGACTCCAGGATCATGACCTGAGCCGAAGGCAGTCGCTTAACCAACTGAGCCACCCAGGCGCCCCGGGAACTTACCATTTTAACCAAGAAGAAAAGAAAAAGTGGAAAATTCACTATAGTCCATTCTTTCTGGCTGAAAGAAATATGCACTGGTAATATATAAGACCATAAAATATTACTGAATTTTGAATAACCTTGTTATTCTAAATTGATGTTACATTCTGATTTGAAGAGTACCTCTCAGCATAGCAAGTACAGTAGATTACCTAGTAATAGAATAATGTTTCAGAAAGGGGCTCTGGGGAGGAAGCCGTGTGTTGCTATGGCAGAGGAGCGGGGATGGAAGCTATGGCAGGGACTGAAGCTCCGGATGCCTTTGAAGGAAGAAAGCAAGAGAGCAGTCAGTCAGCCTTGACCCTTGCCTTCTCACTTCCTTTTACCCTGGACTCTGGCCTTCTCACTGTTGAAGACCACCCGTGCTAGAGAACTTTTCAGCAAACCCTTCCTCTCACCTTTTCCTGACCAGTACAGAAAATAAAGAAATTTCAGCTGAGTAATAGCCACTTACTAGATGCCTGATATTTACCAGGCCTTCCAGAGCATGCAGTGTCTCTAACCCTGTAAAAGTAGATATTGTAGAAGAGAAAGTTGGGGCCTAGCAATGTTACCTTTTCCAAAGTCACAAGTTAATATTGTATGTTTCAGGTTTATAAAAACAGTAACTTAAACTAGATAAAATGTCCAATAAGGCCTAGAAATGGATGTATTCGTAGATTTCTGATGTCTGATTCAAAATTCCTAGCTATATATTGTAGCTGCCTAGTTTACATGATATCTAGCTTTGAATTCATTTTGTCATCTCAGCTCTCTAGGAAGAAGTTTTTCTCAAAAGTCATTGTCCCCTGTTGTCATTCCCACCCTCCCCCCCCACCCCCCCCCTCTGAATTTAGAGAAATGGAGGTAAGGTGATTAATTAGGATTTGAAAAGGAAGGAAAATGAGAGATTTAAGATATACTCAGCTTAATCCTATATTCTTAAGGGATTTTCAAAGCTTCATTTGCAGTTAAATGTTTAAAAGAAGTAAATTATGCAGTATCTTACAGATAACAGTTTAATATAGTTGAATACAATAAACTATTAAGTATCCTGTTAACATTTGCAAGAAATTACAAGATGTATAAATCTCCCTCAATTCCCTAGATGTTGATATCCATTTATTCTCTTTTATTCCTTAGTCACTGATCTTCATTAATTACTGGTTAAAAATATTTTAGCTATGTTTTTTTGTATGGAGATACTTATTGAATGGTTATTGACAAAAAGGGATAGAGACTCCTGTGTCTTAGTTTTGTTCATTAATTAATACTGTAAATTGGCATTCTGGTTTATAAATCAGGGTCCTTTTTAATGTGAATTAGTTCCTCAAAGTTACTTATGAATCTGTATAACGCCAGTTCTTGGCTAATTTTAAGCCAATTTGTTTTGATCCAGTGTTCTTTAGGTAAAGGTGTTGGAAGTTGTTAATTTAAACCTATTCTATAGTTTGGTTTCTGGAATTTGTGGTCAAACAGTTTTTAAAAGTATACACCTTTTTAGCAGTATGATCCCATTTCTAATCTTGATATACATCTACAATTGATTTTTTAAAAGTGTTTGAGATTAAATTTCCTCCAAAAGAAAAAAATCCTACATTGTTTACTTGACAAAATCTCTGACATCCTAAGTCTTGTTAGTTTAGGGAGATTTTAAAAAGAACATATTTTCAAAGGCCAGAGTTTCTAAATCTTTTGCGATATTTTACTGCATGCTTGTCCTCCTTACTTCTACCTTAATTCATAATACTAATAATTTTTTTAAACATCCCTTGCCACACATAATGACACACTGTTTTTTCTTGTGATAACTTGTAATCTGTTTTAGCAACTTTCAAATATAAAAAATGGTATTACTGTATCCACATGCTGTACATTACATATCCAGGGCTTATTTATTTTATAACTGCAAGTATGTACCTTTAGACTACCTTTACCCATTTTGCTTACCTCCACCTAATAATTTTGATCTCCAGCAACCATACAGAGGAAATCAAATCAACCGTTTCTGTTAACCTAGAAGGTAGGAATTGGCACCTGGTTTTTAGAAGGTAACACAGATTATTTTCCTTTTATAAAATCCTCTTAGGTTTATGGACTTTGCATGTCTATGGTATGTTAAAGTATTCATTATGGTTTTTTTTTTTCATGGTCCAAGCGTGTGGTGGTTTTTATTAATAACTTTGGTTCTAAGAATTCCACCCTCAATTCTGTAATACTTTCCATTAAAAACAATTATACAAGAGCAAATACAAAAAATATTAAATTATGAAAACAAATCCATTAAGGCTCCCTTTATATATACACTATATACACGCAAGTCAGGATTTTTCAGAGTAGAAGAATAAAGTCAACCGTTTGTTGTAGCTTAGAAAGCAACACTACTTTACTACCAGGAGACTATAAAACACTGAACTAGTTTAAGAAAACCACAGAGTGGAAAAATGGAGCCATTCTTGTCAAAAAGTGGCTCAAAGCACAAAACTGCTTGGACGTTCATTGAGTCCTAGGAGTTTGGACTGTACAGTATTAATGTGTGGAGGGGAGACGGGCTCCCTTTGAAACTCAGGCTTGTGAGCCGAGCTGATCTGACGATTTTAGAGAGCTTCTCTACCTGTACATTCCACCGTTTGGTCATAAGACATCGCTTCACACTATTTACAAGTCTTTTGGCCAGACTTTGTACTACTAACTACACGTCATTGTGCAAACTGGTGAGTGCGATTGGGAGGGAAATGCTTTTTTATTTTTCTTCCCAGTGAAGAATGAATTCTAGGTAAGTTCTAGGAACAGAATCAGTCCTGCTAACACGGGCCTGTTAGGGCCCTTGAGAATTTTATCAAGTGGCAGAATTGCTTCAAGGGCACAGGACTTAAGATCCAACATCCAGTTAGGTGAGAAGCTATGAGCCAGTCATGAATCTTCATTTTGCAAATTTCATCATCAGCCCATATACACAAAAAAAGCACTCCAATCAATGTGTGATCAGAAAGGTACTTCCAAGATGATCATTTAACATACTTCTCTCAAAAGCTAGAAGGATGGGAAAAAAAGTTACCACTCCATCCTTCAAAAGCAAACTATTATAGAGCAGCATTTTATCTTAAGCATCTCATATTTTATTCATTAATACTTATGAGAAATCACCCATTTTAGGTGTAACCGACATGTCCTCTGACTAGCAGTATATTGTCATCGTGTTTACCTTTATCTTGTTCACATGAGAATTGAATATGAGCCTGTCAACTATGAAAACATAAAGCATTCCCATAGAAAGCTAATTTCTACTATGCTTATTAGGATTAAAAGCTTGGGATTCAGTTTTCTATGAGCCTTTACAGGAAGTTTAAGAAGACTTTTCACTGTAGAAATGACTGGTTGAATCATCTTGATGGAGAACATACTGAATCCACATAAATTCTTCCAGATCACCCCAAGGAGAATATACCCCTGCCCGTACCAGCAGTAATCAAATGCATTTTGCATCAGGATTTTGCTGCTCGCCTGGGACTTCACTTTGGGGAGCAAGCTGGCTAGTGTGTGGAAGCTGGGCAGTCGCTCCCTTCACCTCGGTGCTTCCTGAGATGCTGTACAGTAGTCATCACCTCCAACAGAGCGGGGGAACAATCTTTCTTCACAAGAAAAAAAAGCGAAGCAGTATGTATGTGATCCTTCATCTGAAATTTTCAAAACTTGGATTCTAATGATAATCAAAATGTACAAATACTACCAACCTTCCAGCTAGGCCTCCTGGAGACCAACCTACGTTTGTTTCACATTAAAATACCCAAAAAACTCCTTCTTGTTCTTTGGAGGAGTTTGGGAACATTCCCCAGACTGCTCTCAAAGATTTGCACCCTCTACTTTTGACACTGAAGTTGGGTAATATGGACTAGTTTTTCTTCTCCAAAGGACTGGGAGACTGTTTCATATAAAAGGATTAGCTCAGCAAGAAATTCAAAAACCAAACAAAATTCTAACAGTTATCAAAGCAATAGGTGGATTTGTATGATGTGCCTTCTCCGAACTGGAATGTCACCATAGCACATTCTAGTATCAGAGAACCAAAAGGAATTAAAATAAGATCAAGATGAACATTTATGTGTTTATCTTTTACATGTATTTTTTTCCATATTTTTAAACCTCACCCTATTTCTGAATCTTAATATCAAAAGAGGTAACAGCTATGTTCAACATTAACGCTCTTGGGTGTCAGTATAACAGGTGAAAGTAAAATGAAACAAGAAAATTCTAGATTCTCAAAAAGGATTTTATAAATACTGGATGTAAGAGGTCAAACATTGTCCTGTGTGATCTAAATTATCTAATAGATAACTAAAGGAAGAAACAAAACATTTTCTTTAGCTTTTAGAAGAAAAAAGGTTCTGTGCCCCATTAAACTTGGACTGGAAGAAAAACCAAGTAGTGCAACTCTCTAGAATTTATTCCAGTGTCGTCTTTCTTTTTTTGCTGTTGTGGGTTTTTTTTTTTTTTTTAAGTCTTTGAACACAGGTTCATTTATCCCAACTTAAGTGCTGTTCAACGTCCTTCCTTTGGCAAATAGGAATTGCAGCTGTCACAGATCATTTATCCACCCATATTGTAGGAAAACCAAAACCAAATCCTTTTTAAAGTAACAGTTCTCTGCTGGCTGGGGTTCTCTCCAGGGGCTTTGGCCCTGAGATTAAGCGTTGGTTGAGGAGTCGCCTGCCCGCAGCTTCCCCACGTGGTGGGCTGGGCGTGCGGTCTCTGTCGCCAGGGCCTACAACTCCTGCACTTGGGCCACTTCTTGGCCTGTTCTCCTGAGATTGCCTTTAACCTTCACAAACTCTGGGGCATTTTCTTGTTCTTCTTGCAATTTCTGTTTCTCAAGTTCAAGCTGCTCCAGCTTCTGCTGCCGCTTTAATAGTTTTGTTTCCAAATCAGATTTCTTTTGTGCTTCTTCTTCTTTCTGCTTTATTACTTGATCTCGTTTTCTCTTTTCCAACACTTTTTGCAATTCTGGCTTGTTCTGAGGGGCAAGACCCCTTTTTTGATTCATGAGAAGTTCTCTGTGAAGATCCTGATGGTTGTGGGAAGATTTGACAGGATTGACTAGTTTCTGAGGCCTAATTCAGGATTGTCATCTTCTATGTAGTCTGGCTCAGCCGTGATGTTTCTTGGGATGAGATACGAGTCCTTAAGGTCAGTATCCTCAGATGGGGCGTCTCGGCGCGCTCACAAAGGCGCTCGGCTCCCTCCCTGGCGTTCGCTCCGGGCTGCTGGGGTGGCGCCCAGCGGCCCGGCTGCTCAGGGCAGCCCAAGGTGGTGCAGGCAGCGGCTCTGACAGCAGCGGCGGCCCGTCCAGCGCAGGGCGGCTCTTTCCAAGGTATTCATTATGTTTGTAATGCATTAATGAGCTTGGCTTTATTGCTTCAAAAACTGAAAAAGCCTCCCAGATTTTCAGAATAGCCCTAATTTCATACAATTAAGGATTATTTTGTCTGTTGCATTTGGTAAATAGTGTTTTACTTCTAAAGTTATTAAAAGTGATTAAGTATGTGATCTAAGGTTTGTATCATGTAGTGAGTTTTTAAAATAACTTTTTGTATAAATATTTATATATATAAATCCACAAAGTAAAAACCCTTTCCTGGCCCGTGTTTGTTACAGTTACCTTGGCTACGTACTTTGTCAACTAGTTCCACTAGGTTGGTATCTTACTGCTAAACAATGGTTCCAGCCTGAGTACCCTATTACCCAGCCAGTCTTTTGATTCTCTTGCCTATGGTAGGTATGATAAAGGGGAATTAAGGTGGCAGATGAAATTAAGGTTGGTATCAGCTGACTTTAAAGATTGTCCTGGATTGTCCAGATGTACCCAGTGTAAACACAAGGATGCTTAAATGTGGAAGAGAGAAGGAGTGTCAATGTCAGAATGATGCCATCTGAGAAAGATTTGACCGGGGTTGCTGGCTGTGAAGATGAAAGGGGGATGAGCCAGGGAATGAGGGTTCTAGAAAGTGGAAAAGGCAAGGAAACAGATTCTCCCCTAGAGGCCCGTTGACCCCTTGAGTTTTGCCTAGTGAGATCCATTTGGGACTTAGCTCCAGAATTTTAAGATAATAAATTTGTGTTGTTTTGAGCCACTAAATTTATGGTATTTTTTTATGGCATCCATAGAAAGAATACACTACCTAACTCCCATGACCTTTGCTTTTTGTTAGTCACTCTAGGCCTAGACGATGCTCCCTAATCGGCCCCGGGGGGGGGGGGGGGGGGGGCTTTTCCCCCTGAAGACTTCGGAGCTGCAGTCCCTAGGCTCTCCTTCTTTATCAGGGTTGGGTTTGACAGGATACTTAGTCACAGATAAAGAATGTGGTGTAGCTATGTTTTTCTTTTAAAAGGTTTTGTAACCTGGGTGATTGTTGGGAGGGCTAGAGGGACAGGTTGAGCTTCCGGGAAGGGCTCTCAAAACTACTGCAAAAATAAAGTAAGTTGCTACTCCCTCTGTTTTGCTCTGGAAGCCACTGAATCTGGGCGCCACTACCACAGCTGCTTGCTCCAGGTCATTTTGCCTGGCCGTGACCTAAATCTTACTGTGATCCACAGTGCCATAAACTATCTGCCCCTACCATTACCTTTCTGACCGAATCTCCTGTTCCTTTATCCCCATTCACTTTGGTTTAGGAGCATTGTCTTCTTGCTGTTTCTAGACTATATCGTGCTTTTGCTACAGGGCATTTGCATTTGCTTTCACTCTTCTTTCCACCTGGCACCCTTGTCTCTGATATTGGCGTGATTGATTTCCTCACCTTTAGCTTTTCCCTTAAATAACACTATTGACCTTCCCTACCTATCCTGCTTAAAATTATAGTTCTAACCCATCTCAGTCTCTTAGCTTTATTTTTCTCCTTACTGTTTATCACCTTTTAATATGGTATGTAATCTACTCATTTGGTTCTTTAAAAAATTATGTTTCATTCCACTAGAGTAATTATTTTTCTTTGTTGATAAATCTCTTGTACCTGTAACAGTGCCAAAATATTATGGGTTCTTAATAAATATTTCTTGAAGAAGTAAATACACATTTCTGAAAGTGCTTTTGGTTTTTCATTATATATTTTTCAATCTCTTGAGATTTTTTGATTCTAAATAAGACTTTAATTGAATGTGGCTTTATCATTTAATCTGCAGATTAAGTGATTATTGTGAAATTTAAATACCTTACCAGAGTGTTCTGGTAATTCAGAGGAATTACTTTTAATTTCATTCCACTGCTCTATTTACTGCCGTGTGCATGTGTCATGCACATCTAAATCTTTAACAGCCTGGGATCACTTCTCAGTCTTTCCTCACAGCTCTTCACTAGTATTATATAAATTCTAGTGTTCATCTGTGGTAGAACTAAGAAACTTTTTACTAACATGATTTATCCAAAAATAATATGGTAGAGCATTTGAACATAAATTTCAAAAGGCATCTTTATTTTTTGATTGTGCAGAGAGATCACTATTATTAGATACATATATTTTTTAAGAAATGTTTGCTTGCCCTGGAGGAAAAAATAGACAATACCGATACTCATTTCCAATTGGACATATGAAGTAAACTCACTGTTCATTCAAAGAGTGGTTATCCGAATTATAGATGTTTTTTAACAGAACCTCTCATTTCTATTACCTGTCTTTATATGTTCTTTAAGATTTTAGAGGTTAGCAGTGAATGATAGTAAAGGTTGAATCAGTCTCACCACTTCTTAGCAACTGAAGAAAAGTCTTTGATTGCTAAGTTAGAAGGTAACAATCGGAATTAGAGGGTTTTGTTTATCTGTATTTTAATTTTTCAATTATACCCTATTATGGATAACTGAGTAGGTTGCAAGAAATCCGTATTATGCTTTCTCTTTAGCTATGTATTAAAATTCTCTCAATTCTTTGCCCTTTATATGTTCTCTAGTAGGAGGAACACTGCTTTTTGCTATTTGTTTTGGTAAGTGTTGCTTGCCCGGTAAGTGATCTTGATCTGTATAAACCAGAGGAATTAATGATAAGGAGCAGGTTTATTTCAGATTTCCCTAAACCATCCACATGGGTCAAATAATTAAGCATTCAACATGAAAAGCTATTTATTTTCAAAACTAGTCAGAAGAGGAAAGAGCACCAACTATTCTTCCCTTGTTTCTATCAGTTTTCAAGGTTAGAAAATATCCACCTCAAGATTATTACTGTTAATAGATGTGACTGATGGTGGATACATTGTCAAGAAAGCTTGCACCATGATTTGACTGTATCAAGGCCCCTGTAAGGGATTGTGGTGGATCTCAGGCATTACTCATACAATAAATGTTCAAAATTAATAGACCTACTTCACATTACTTGCAGTCCATACTCTGACCATGCTCTCCTTACTTTATTTTCCCAGATATCCTCAAACAGAATTCTGAGAAATTCCATAGTACAGCTGTTATTATTTTTTAAGAACACATGTTGTTTATACTTAACTTCTAAGTGTACCTGTTGGCATCTATATATATTCTTTCCTTTTCTCTTCTGAGACCATAAAGGTCATTCTTACTCCCTGGAATATTTTCATGCTACTCAGAATACTCTTCTACTTAAGTCTTAAGATTGTGCTTAAGAGTAATTGCACATCTCTGCTGCATAGTAACAACCCTTTTGCTCAACGTATAAGTTGAAGTTACCCTTAGCCAAGCACACACACCTTCTTCCTTTATATTTATAGCATTATTCCTCCCCGTTTGCTAATTTCCACCATTTCCGTTTTTGTTTTTTGAGTCTGTGGCCACTGGGTTGCCATCCTCCTGTCTCCCTTTACAATTCAAGTTTCCAGGATGAGAGACTCCCTTCTCCAGCTGATCTAAATAAGAGTTGCTGGTCTCTCTCACTTCTGCTTCATTTGCAGTGGGGATGAAGGTCTGGGTGAAGATCAGAGGCTGGCTGTTTGTCCTTCTGAGGTCACATCAAGAAGATGGAAATAAGATTAAAAAAAATAGTCTCCTAAATCTTCTAATGATGTGATTAGAAGGAAGGTGATGAGGATGGTGGCAGGGTTGGTAAGAGACATCACTGTTACTGTTGTTGAGGACTTTTTCCTGCCTTACTCCTGTGGGAAGAGGAAACTGCAGGTCACAATATGACATTGCAAAACACAAATGCCAGCGAAAGAGATTTCAACAAGTGTTTAGACTTCGCTCTCCTCTCTGTATTGTATTTCCTCTCTAGTATCTCTGTTGCTATCTCTGTTGCCTACATCTCCGGGGTGTTCATTTCCTCTAGTAGGAGCCTCCCTCTCCTTTTTTTTTTTCTTTTAAGCACTCCTGAAGCCTTCTTTTCAAGAAATACAGTTCATTTTGCTACTCCTTTGATTTTTTTTTTCCCATCTCTTTTTGCTTTTATCTCTGAATGTGTTTTCCCCTCCTATCTCTTCATCCTGGTCTACCTAGATACGCATTATTCTTTATTTTTTATTTTGTTCTTTAAGTCAGTTAATAGATGGATCCCAATTCTCTTGGGGTGAGGTATTCAGAAGGACATGAGCCCATTGTCTTAAAGACACTTGCAGTTTAATTTATATTACAAATATATTTTACCTTTTGTTTACACTAAGAAATGTAAGGAAATAGTAGAATATAACATAACCTCTATTTTCCACATTTTTCAAGATTTTGGCTCTTAGTATATAGTGTGCCTACCTTTGCCATTGAAGCTGTATTTATGCCTGTCAGATAAAAAAAAAAGCTCTGTATATGCATGTCAGGTAAAAACCATGGGGATAGTTTTTTTTTAATTGGGTGAACAGCTTATTTTGAAAAGAGCTTGTATGTGGAATAAAACATGCTTATGGGTAAATCCCAGTAATGCCACTTCCTCTGACAAGAAACGTGTCCAAGGCTCTATTTTCTCATTTGCCAAATGGAAATGATAAGACCTGTCTCAGGGAGCTGTTTTATGGATTAAATGAGAAAATCTTTGAAAATGTCCAGCATAATTTGGCCCTGTGATACCCATATTAATGTATTGTAGGCTAGGAAAAATAATTTTCCCTCTATCCATGGCAGTTCTCAGTTGAGGCCCCTGTAAGAAAAGATGGATTAACAAGAGAAAAACAAGTTTATTCACATGTATGCCTCATGTATATGTAAGAGATACCCAGGGAAAAAGAAGTTAATTCCCTGAAGTGGTTTAGACTTAGTTACCATCTTAATAGGGGAAAGGGCATGGAGGCATTTTAGGGGAGAGTAAAGGGTTTTTAGGAAAGGTAAGTGGGTCCTTACAGAATAGATGTGAAGTATGATAACTTGTGACAAAGTTTGTCAGGGTGTGGTGTTGGCTTCTAGTCTCCTCCCCTGTGATAGGAGTCAGTGCTCTGGTTGATGCAGCTGTGGAAGGGATTTGTGACAGTGCAGTTCCTTTTAGAGGATCTGTCTTTAGGCAGATAAAGCTTCTCCCTGCATTTGCTGTTTCTCAAGTTCTTACAGCTCAAAGTAATCAGTAACCAAGGCATATATTAGGGTGGCATGTCCTGAGGTTCTAGTCTTATTTTGTGGTGGCATATTCTGCTAACCTTCAGTATCAAGAAGGTAAAGTACATCCAAAACACTTTAAGAAGGAAGATTTTAGTAATCAGAATTATTAAATATTCTTTGAGTCTCAAGGAGATTAGATTTCAGTTACCTGGAGAACTATTCCTTTTGAGTAACTAATACTCTGAAAGTTGGAGTTTTGTAATACTTTAATTTTCTTTTTTTTTTTTTAAAGATTTTATTTATTTGAGAGAGAATGAGAGATAGCACGAGAGGGAAGACGGTCAGAGGGAGAAGCAGACTCCCCGTCGAGCAGGGAGCCCGATGTGGGACTCGATCCCGGGACTCCAGGATCATGACCTGAGCCAAAGGCAGTCGCTTAACCAACTGAGCCACCCAGGCGCCCTGTAATACTTTAATTTTCTGTTTCTTTATATGTACTGGCTTTCATTTCAAAAGCTTTTGAATCCTCTGTGGTAAAAAGTCCTGTTGATAATTTGTGCAACCATACTTAGAAATCCAAAACCTCATAAGGGCATTATGGGGAGGTGGTGCCCCTAAATCTACACGTGCTTTTCTGGTACTTAGATCAAAATTGTTTTCTCTTTACAAAAATACAGCAGTATTTTTTTGTCTCCTGTGTTCATGTCTGCAAGCACATGCTATTTTGAAGTTTTGTTATCTTGGGGCGCCTGGGTGGCTCAGTTGGTTAAGCGGCTGCCTTTGGCTCAGGTCATAATCTTGGGGTCCTGGGATCGAGCCCCTTGTCAGGCTCCCTGCTTGGCGGGGAGTCTGCTTCTCCTTCTCCCTTTGCCTTTCCCCCTGATTGTGCTCTCTCTCCCCCTCCTTCTCAACTAAATAAAGTCTATAATAAAATTTTGTTGTCATTATTTCTAGATAATTTAAAAGCTGATTACATACTATACAACTATATTGATACTGTTTATAAATGTAATGTTTTAAGAAGTATGTCAAAGAGGGACCTTAGTCCCATTTCTGTATGAATTATATATAAATTATCATTGCACATTTACATTAATTAACATTTGTCAAATTACACCGAGAGGGAAAACTTAATATAATCATTTCATAATCATATAATCTATTCAGTATGATTGCACTCTCTCGATGAGATTTGATAAACTGATGTTTGTATAGATACAAACTAATGTTCCACAGAATATGCAGTTTAATACATTTTGCTTTTTTTTTCTAAGATTTTATTTATTCATTTGAGACACAGAGATAGAGCACAAGCAGGGGGAGAGGCAGAGGAAGAGGGAGAAGCAGGCTCCCCGCTGAGCCAGGAGCCCGATGTGGGGCTCGATCCCAGGACCTTGGAATCATGACCTGAGCCGAAGGCAGACACTTAACCATCTGAGCCACCCAGGCGCCCCTACATTTTGCTTTTCAGTGCTCTTCAGTGAGTGTATTTATGTGGTGTGTAGAGAAGTTGGATGGGGTACTTGTTTTCTCTTAATTATGGACAGCAAAATTATTTTGTTACAGCTTACTAGGTCTCATAGTGAAAACAGCTCCAACTTGACTGTTGGCTAATTCTAAAATACAAAAATATTTGTGGTAACAGCTGTAATGTGAGGTTGAAATTAAAAAAAAAATTTTTTTTTAAAGATTTTATTTATTTGACACAGAGAGAGCACAAGCAGGGGGAGTGGCAGGCAGAGGGAAAAGGAGAAGCAGGCCCCCCCCGGAGCAGGGAGCCCGATGCAGGGTTCCATCCCAGGACCCTGGGATTATGACCTGAGCCAAAGGAAATTGCTTAACCAACTGAGCCACCCAGGCGCTCCTGAGATTGAAATTTTTAACACAAAGATGCCCTCCCTGCTGTAGAAGATTCAGTTTCTTTTAAAAAAATTGGTAATAGTGGTGGTTTCAGAAGGAGTGTGAGAATGTCCTGGAATCTTTGGGAGATGTGAGACTTTGTAGGGGGATTGCAGTGGTTGAACCTAATGCTGGATAAGTGAAGCTAATGCTTTAGGCTCTTTTATTCCAAAATGGAAGCTGTATTGTTTCTTGCAGAATTAGTAGACTAAAAATGCATGCTTTATTGTCTAACACTCTAATTTACAGTATCTTGCCCATGGACCTTCAGTGAAGTTTTCTGGGGTTCTGTTAACTGAATAAAGGTACTTTAGAATAGGAATGTGAATATTACAAATTTCTAGTTGTTCTTTTCCGTTGACAAAACTTTTTTTGTAGCATTAATTATACTAACTCAGAATAGACAATAAGGTTGGTTACTGTTTGTTTAAAATATTTTTAACATAAAAGGTACTAAATATGTTAAATATTAAAAATTCTCAGGGGCACTTGGGTGGCTGAATTTGTTAAACATCCCACTGCTGATTTCGGCTCAGGTGGCTCAGGTGGCTCAGGTCATACATGCGTTGTGCTCAGTGGGGAGTCTGCTTGGGATT
Organism: Eumetopias jubatus; assembly: GCF_037043125.1. Lineage (NCBI taxonomy): Eukaryota > Metazoa > Chordata > Mammalia > Carnivora > Otariidae > Eumetopias > Eumetopias jubatus. The sequence goes on along the minus strand of NW_028274810.1, from coordinate 34,554,070 downwards.
TTCTTTCCCTCTCGCTCTGCCCCCTCCCCCGCTCCCCATTCACACATGCTTGCATTCTCTCTCTCTCTCTCTCTCAAATAAATCTTTAAAAAAAATTAGGAAGTTTCAACTTAGGAAGTTTTTCTCCCTTACTTAACTCTCATTGTTATGCTTTGAGATGAAAGAGTCCAAACCTGTATGGTTATTTAACTGTTGGATTTCTTGTTTTTCAATTGGGAAATTAAAGGAAACATTTACAGTTCATTTTGTAATTGACCTCTTTGTTTTCAGAAGTATGTATTTAAGTGTAAAAATTTAAATCTGTTGCATACCATTTACCCTAAGCATTCACATCTCTGTGTAAAACTAGCTACTGGTAATGCATGTATGATTACCTTAGTATTTAAGAGTTCTGATGAGTATTAATCTGTTTACCAGGATATGATCCACAGTCATTTTCACAGTCTCATACTTGAAAGCTCTTAAAAACACCAACATTATATTTTTCTTCTTTTTTTTATTAGCAGTTCCTTGGCAACATAGAGATGTGATGAAGAGTTAGAAAGAAGGGATTAGATTTGGTCACTTGGGACTGGGCTGTTAGAAACTGGAGTTTTATCTAAAGAGAGAAATGAAATGAAAGATGTTCTCTACCCTGTTCACCCCCCCCCCCCCCGGTCTCCCTTGGCCTTACTACTTTATTTGGAAATTTCAAATTTGTAACCCAGTTTATTGTTTTAGTATATTCCTTTAATATGTATTGGACAACTATACCATGTCAGTAACTGTGCTAGGTAAATTCTGGGGATATTTGCTATACAGGATATATGGTAGACTTCCTGTTTCACTGGAGCTTATGTTGTATTCAGGGATAGCAAAAAAATAAACAAAATAATTTCATAAACCAATAAATGCTATGAAGGAAACAATAGAGGATAGAGTGATAGTGATTGGGGGAGCTATTTAAATTCAGTGCTCATGGAAGGCCTCTCTGAAAGGGTGATAATTAAGATGATGAGAGAGTACCAGTGGGTCTGGTTTCTTAAAATGGTAAGCTAAATTATTCAGATCAGCTTTTTCACTGAGAGTAAATATACTGGATAAAATATATTTTTAAATGCTTTAAAAATACTGAAGCTCTGAAAAAAAATAGCCACTTTTTACATAACAGCCTGTAACCAGATAGGAATATTTGAATGCTGAGCAGAATAGAGAATTAAATGGAAAGATATTTTTAAAAGAAATAACTGGTAAATATGGCCACCAACTGCCTTTCATACATATTTGTGTTGCAGATACATGTAGCCCAGCTTGGCTGGAGGTGGTCTAATCTGGTAGTGTCTCACAAAAGCGAATGTAAACTTCTATAGATGAATCACATTATCTTACAATGAACTCTTAACAATACACTTTTGAGTGGGTAGTCAAAGATCAAAAGGCGATTGAACTAATCAGAACCAGCAGGAATAAACAGAATCAAAACTGCATATACTTCAGATACTGAAATTATTAGATGCAGATTTAAAATAACTACTGGGGCACCTGGGTGGCCCAGTTGGTTGAGCGTTTGACTTGTGATTTCAGCTCAGGATGTGATCTCATGGGTCATGGGCTCCGTGGGGTATCTGCATGAAGAGTCTGTCCCTCCGCCCCTCCCCCTCTTTCTCTCTTATAAATAAATAAATCTTTAAAAAAAATAACTGTGCTTACAAATTGAGACGCACATGAAAATATCTGTAAGGAAACCATAAAAAGCAACATAGATTTGAAAAGAAACCAGACTTAGAAATGAAAAACACAGTAAGTAGGTGAGCCCTCCGGTTCAGGCTGTGTTGGTTAGTTTATATCTGATGAAGGCTCCTACTGAAAGCAATTTTAACAGTTGGGCCATGTGTGTAAAACAACTAGTTGAAGGCCTTGGAGAACAACCAGTGTAAGCTTAACTTGAGGGAATATGTTTCTTCAGAAAAGGAAAGCTTGTGAATGATCTCCATATTTATTCTGGTTTTTCCCTTGAGGAAATTTTCCATTTCTCAATGCCCGACAGAGCTCAGACAGAAAGCATTTTTACTGGGTGAAGGGTCCAAAGAAATGGAACTGAGTCCAAATCCCTGAGACAAGAAAGCTGTAGGGAAATGAATATTCTGCATATAATATCTGCATGTAAACTCTTCCTCAAGTGTGGCAGTTTAATAACTACCAGGCCCAGAGCAGGACTTCGAAAACCCATCAGACAATACTGACTTTGAGGATAAAGAGTTGAGGAGAAATTTCAGCAACGCTGGGGATAGAGATTAGGGTCAAGTCCATCAGAACTAGTAAGTGGCACACTTAAGCCATTATCTAAAAAATATCCACCTGCAGGGATATATTCACCTTTGTATAGTCACTTTGTTTTTAAGAGCTAAAGATGAAAGAGAATCTCTTTAAAGAAATATAATAGGCCAGACACTGTGATCTTTTGTCTTATAAAATAGAGTTAGGCTATGTCCCAAATGTAAATATTGCTTGAGTTTTTACAGGTTAAAATATGAAATTAATACGTCTTTGGGTCATAACTGCACATTATCTGAAAAAGCAGTATATGATTCTTACTAACTTTTCATTTGCTGTACCTGATTGTTAAAGGAGGTAAGTACTTAGAGGTCATGGATATCCTTGTGTTGGTTTATATGTAATTCTTTAAGTCATTTTTTAATTTGCTTTTATTTTGCTAAAAGTGTTCAATTTGTCTTTGCTCTCATATACAGCTGACTTTTAGGTGGTTACGGAAATTTGTTGTAAGCGGTAAAATGTCCTCAGCATTGACCAGCACACTTAATGCATGACCAAATGCATTCAGCATCCACAGGAACATACAGCACTGAGGAGCATGTTTTTTTTACAGGCCAGTGAATTTTCTGTAGAGCTATTGCTGAGAATTATTTTTAAAGTACCTTCTCAAATATGCTTGTCTAAGTCAGTAAGTCTAGTGCACTAGAAAGTTTTCGAGCAATACATAAAGAAAAGCACTAAACAAATTGTTCTCTCAAGTGACATAATGTCTCTATTTACTTAATGTTCACAGTAGTTATACTACAAAAGTACAAAAGTCATTCCTGTTTTCTCCTTAATGGGAATTATTAATTTGTTGGTTTTTTTTTTTTAAGATTGATTTTTTTAGGTCTTGAGGAGGTCTTCAGTTTTCTTGTTTCTTTTCCTATACATGTGTGCATGCACATACACACAACACAGCTTTTTAAAAAGTGTTCTTTTGATCACAATGTATGTTTGTTGTTGCCATGTGTCAAGCATCTTCAATTGAACTTTTCAGTAAAATTCACAGATGTGTGAGATATTGTTACTTCTTTCCCAAAATCTAATCTTATGGCCCATTTTTAGAAATTCATCTAAAACCTTGCTACTCAAACTTTGGTCCTTGGAATGAAATTTTATGGCCATCACCAGGGAGCTTATTAGAAACACAGAATCTTGGGTCACATTCCAGATTTATTGAATCATAATCTGCATTTTATTATCTTTATTTAAAGATTTTATTTATTTGACAGCATGGGGAGGCAGTGCGGGGAGGAGCAGAGGGGCAGGAAGAAGTAAGTTCCCTGCTGAGGAGGGAGCCCGATGATGCTGATGCAGGGCTTGATCCCAGGACTCTTGAGATCCTGGGACTGAGCCACCCAGGTGTCCCAATCTGCATTTTAATATACTCCAGTGATTTTTATACACATTAAAGTTTGAGGAGCACTGATCTAACAGCCTGTTTCCTAGCGTTTGTATTAAATCTATCTAACCCTTAAAGGGAAAGGGCCCTGTACTTTAAAAAATATTCAAAGCACAAAGATCAGCATTATTTATTTATTTATTTATTTTTAAAGATTTTTATTTTTATTTATTTGAGAGAATGAGAGACAGAGAGTATGAGGGGGAGGAGGGTCAGAGGGAGAAGCAGACTCCCTGCTGAGCAGGGAGCCTGATGTGGGACTCTATCCCAGGACTCCAGGATCATGACCTGAGCTGAAGGCAGCCACCTAACCAACTGAGCCACCCAGTTGCCCAAGATCAACATTTTTTAAAAGCTTTCAAGGAATATCTCAGCGGCTGATGTAATCTGTACTTTTTTTTTTTTTTAAGATTTTATTTATTCATGAGAGACAGAGAGAGAGGCAGAGGGAGAAGCAGGCTTCCCGCTGAGCAGGGAGCCTGATGCGGGGCTCTGTCCCAGGACTCTGGGATCATGACCTGAGCCGAAGGCAGACGCCCAGCCATCTGAGCCACCCAGGCGTCCTGTAATCTGTACTTTTAAGAAAATAATATTTATTTTGTTCCTAGTGGTTTTACTTTGCTTTTTGTTATATCCCCTTCCTTTCTTCTTGCTAATTTAATTCAGTCACATCTTTAGTTCTCAGGTCTTTGCTGTAGAATTTTTAAACCACTATCAGCCTTAAGTTCTCCATCTTGGTCTTATCTTACATTTCTGACATTCATCGTGACCCAGATAGAATATATTACCATCCTTTTCAAACAGTGCTTTCATTCCTAACTTCTTTTTATTATATATCTGTTTTAGGCTCAGTAAAGCCTCCAATTCCCCGAGTCTTCACAACTTTTCTTGTATACAGATATTTCCCCTTTCTGCTTTATTTCTGTAACCCCCTTTCATCCCTTCTAGAAGATACAGAATTGGAATTCATGTCTTCAATATAACTTCCTATTTTCACATTATTTCTACTTCTATAAATAAAGTTTCTGACAGAAAATGGTCTTTGAAATGCATCTTTTTAAATTAAAAAATTACTGTAAATCATTAAGTTGAAAATGGTATGCCAGCAAGTACACTTTGCCAGTTGGATGATTATGAACATTGATTTTTAAGTTTGTTTTACAGTTAATGAGGTTTCCATGTTATGCAGTAACCAACCCTTACCAAATTTGACTTGTCCAAAAACTAAATGAAAATCTCCAACAATAGAATGGTTCTTTTTTTTTTTAATATTTTATTTATTTATTTTGACAGAGACAGAGAGGGAACACAAGCAGGGGGAGTGGGAGAGGGAGAAGCAGGCTTCCCGCTGAGCGGGAGCCCGATGCGGGGCTCAATCCCAGGACCTGGGATCATGACCTGAGCCGAAGGCAGACACTTAATGACTGAGCCACCCAGGCACCCCTAGAATGGCTCTTATAAAGCAAATACATCAATGCAGCCCTTAGTTACTTAAAAAGAGGAATTAACATTTACATTTGATTGCTTAGTATAAAATGGACAGGTAGTTATTTCTTAAGGGTAAATTAAATTATACAAATGTAAACTAATACTAAAACAATTTTAGAATGGAAGAACATTAACGATCATAGCCCTCTTATTTTATAGTAAAGGAAATAGCAGTTAAATGTTTATTTTTATTTCACGCCAAATAAGTATGCAGGGCACATCTCTCAGCTTTTGATTTTTAGTCTAAAGTCCAGAAGCTTGAAGGTGTAAGATTTCCAAATTATGTGTACTTCTAATTTGGAATAAAAGGTAGCACTTGAATTAAATGAAAACATTTGGCATCAGACTGTGCATGCTAGTAGTTTTAAACACAAAAACTTCATGTTCTAAAAAATGATCTGAAGAGTAGGATGTGCTTTGGTAGTTTGTGGTTAATGGATTGTTGGGGACATCTACAATTATGTGTTTAAAAGCCTGTAAGATTTTGCCAAGTTTCACTCTTTGCATTTTTTTCCCAACTGCCTTTTTCTTTATAAGGCGTGGCAAGCATTTTATAGCTTTTATATGCTTCGGCTATATAGCACAGTGGGAATGTATTCAATTTTACACTTAGGAAAATAACTCCCTTGTTTTCTGGGTTATAACTACTGAAACAGTTTTAACAGTTTTACTCTCAGTTTTTATTGAAGAGTAGCTAAATACTCCTACTATTTTAAAGATATTTAAGATACCAGTCACTCAGAATCACAATTAATGTCTGCAGTGTATTGGTTTCCAGAGTTTATTACCTTTTTGTTGTTTTGATGAGGTGAGTCAGTCTTCATTGGTGAGTGCTTTGGTGGGGGGATTGAGGTTTCCCAGGTGAGCCTGGGACTCTGTGAAGAGTAAAAAGCCTCATCCCCAGTTGGGGAGGGGTTTTCTGCAGTTGACATGAGTACAGATGTGAAACCGGCCTGAGTCACAGTAACTTCTGCTCACTGATAGTTACCCAGACATACAGTCCCCTCCCCTAAGCATGGGGAGGGCTGAGTAGTGAGGGTTACCCAGTGAGCAGCCACCCAGCAGCCTAGTCTCAAGTATAATGGAAAATTTTTGTGTTTATTGAAATGGGCATATCCCTGATAATCTTACTATATTAGTTTGGAGAATTGGAAAAATAGATGAATAGCTAGAGCAAAAATATTCTTTAAAACTATTTTCCTAAAATGCTAAAATGTTTGGTTAGAATGGTCAGGAGAAGAGAGGCACTGTGGGTTTACTGTACAGGCTATTTCTCATAATCTGTTGTTTATCTTTTTGAACCAAGTTCCTGTCTCCAAAATATATCCATACAAGTTTCTGGGTTAAATTTTGTTAGTATCAAGAAATTCAGATCTTTATTGCTGTTTGAAAAGTAAAGTCTGTTTTAGTGGTTGTTTTATTAGAAATCTTCCTTGCCCCATCCTTTTCTTTATGGGCTATCTGCAAGGAGGATATTTGAGATCTAAATTTAATGGAGCTTTAAATATTTACTTTTAAGTGATACTTAAAGATTCAAAACAGTTATGCTCTGAAATTAAATGAAAGAGCCTTTTAGAACTTTAGAGTTTAGAATAAAGAACTTTATAATTTTAAAAAGACTGAGAAGTTTTTATTGTAATCAGTTCCTGTTGTATTTTTTTAGTAACACTTGCTTCTAAATCTTTGGTAGGTGACAACTTTACATGTAGCTACTATTTAGAGTTAAAATGGTAAGCCTGTGTATCTTGCTTATTTCAGTGTAGTTGTTAGATTATTATTATATAAAATTCTTCTTTTACATACTTTTTCAAGAAAATACCAATTTTCTTTTTTCCACTGAATGCTTTGTATGGTCCACTTTTTGGTTACCAACAATATTGAAAATCCTTGTTTTACCCCTGATTGGATGTTTTGGGGATTGGAGGCATTTTGGGAATCATTGATCAGTCTAGTCTATAGACTAGGGCAATAGCTCCTCAAACTTTTCAGCAGTGGAACTCTTTAAAAATCTTTCATAGAAGCTTAACATGTATAAATGTAAGACGCATTAGTGTATTGTTCTTTTGAAGCAGTTGGTGCAGAGGTGGGGTTTGAACTCCATGTACTGTGTGAGCTAGGGAGTCCTGGGGGTCCCAGGATCCCAGTCCAGACTAAGAATAGGTCTTTAATAAATGATGGGTCAGATGAAGAAGGATCTTTCAAAAGAGAAAGCAAAGCGTGTTGTCTTAAAAGTTTGAGTAATGGTTGGTTGGTTATGGTTGATTTCCTTGAAGTAGGTCATAGGATTAAATGAACAACTGTTTAAGATGCTTTACATCTGTTTTGTGTTAGATATGAAATTAGTTGAGCCTAAGGTTCAGGAGAAAAAAGAATAATGTTTACACAGTCTTGGGGTTGGGTAGGAAATTATCATAGTATTCATACTAGATGGGATTTTATATACAGTTAACCAAAGTTAAAAAATAAACTTTGAATGCATAGTGTTCACAAACAAAAAAAGGCTGTTGAGGTGTTTTTTTTTTCCCCCCTCTTTTCATGAAATGGCATCATAGAGTTAAATGTTTACATTACCATTGACCCATTTAATCACATGTGCTTCGGGGTGCATATTCTAGGTTTGTGTTACAACAAAAAAGAGTCAATTTTTAAAATTTTGTGCTTGTCTTGAATTTTGGTTGATGCTGTTACCTTTATAGGACTGTCAGATATGTGATAGTGTGGATTTTAGTCAGCAGCTTAGTGTATTTTGTGTTTTTTAGCAGTAGGATTGCCACTGTAGTTTCCAAATATGTTTTATTATTTATTGATTGATTCAAAAAATATTGAATGCCAGCCATACATCTCAAACATTTAACTTCAGGATCTCAATTGTTACTATATGTTATTTACTAAGAAGATGCTTCTCTATCAGAGGAGTGCATCATATAGCAAATATTGTTTATAAGCTTTTATGAAAGAAATATTTACTTCTGTATTGAGTCACTGTCATCTGAAGAATAGCCAAATAAAAATTTATGCACCAATTTGATGTGTTCCCTGAACTCATTGATACATAGTTTGATATGAGAATATAAAAGAAAAATATCCTATCTAGCAATATTGGCAGTGGATTCATGGGGAACACTAAACTGCTAAAGAGCCCATGTATTTCAAAGAATATTAAGCATGGAATAAGAGTTAGAAGCTATATAGTTCACTCAATCAATATAGAAATCTCCATATTATTTTATTTAGGCCAGCGTTAAGTCATCTACTTAAAATTTCTAGAAACAGTAACGTTAGTAAAGGATGATCAGTTTCATTGTTAAGTAGCTGTCATTACTGGAAAATTCCTTATTAGTTAAAGTAAAGGTGCCTCTTATTTCCCATTCTGTCATATCAGTTTTGACTTCTGGAGTTAACAAAAAAAAATTTAACAATTTAAGTCTAATCTTATCTAGAGTTCCACATGATGGCAGTTGACCTGTTTAAAGATATTTATCATGTTCCTCCAGTAAATTTTTAAAAAATACCTAGTGTATATCTTTTGCTATAACATTTAAATTCAGAAGGATCATTTATCATGTATAAATTCCCTTTTGCCCGTTTATAGGCAGAGTCTCTTCTATGTATTTTGGATTTGTCATTTTTCTTGAGCTTTTCATGTTTTATGCCTTGATAGTTTGAGAACTTTTGCATGGGAAGGGGGGGGTACCTGATCCCGTAATTTTTCTAAATGTTCCAGTCAATCCCATTAACTTTTTAGGCGAATGAAATATTTTAATCTAGTTTCATGTATTTAAAAAATTGACTCAAGAATCACTGTATTTAATGATAATGAATAGTAATGTATATTCTTTAAAAAGCTAACTACAGGGGCGCCTGGGTGGCTCAGTTGGTTGAGCGACTGCCTTCGGCTCAGGTCATGATCCCGGAGTCCTGGGATCGAGTCCTGCATCGGGCTCCCGGCTCGGCGGGGAGCCTGCCTCTCCCTCTGACCTTCTCCCCTCTCATGCTCTTTCTCTCTCTCTCTCTCAAATAAATAAATAAAAAAATCTTAAAAAAAAAAGAAAGCTAACTACAGTGAAAGCCAAAATTTATATTAGAAGTTCTGTGTTTAGATGTCAGTGATTTACACCAGTTGAAAGAATAGTTAACACTTACACATGATCTCCTTGTAAGCAATCTTGGTTTCAATAATTAAAGGTTAAATGAATGTGTATTTAGTTAGCCTCCATTAATGGAAAAACTAGGGAGAAAAAATTTTAGGAAGATGCAGAGTAGCTATAAAGAGAAGAATCTTAAAATTATAGTAACAGTTAATTAAGCAGAGGCATTAATGGCAAAATTCAGTACATTTGCCTTTAATGTTTTTTCAGCCCATTCAATCATGGATTGTACAACAGGAATGGGATAAATATTTTTAAAACTCTTCCATTACAAATCATTACTTGTTGGATAGGAGTATTTAGATTGCTTTTGTGGTGTGTTTAAGAGATTCTCTTTTATGAGAAGAACTGAGATGTTTCTAAAATGAAATTAGTGAAAGACATCACATGCCAATCTTTGTTCTCCTCTAATCGCATCACCAAAACTTAGTGTATTTGGAAGAATTCTCTTCTAGTGAAATAATCTTTTAGTCCAATCTTTTAGAATGGGTATACTTGCAGAAAAGAGTGCAGTTTTGGGTATACTTGCAGAAAAGAATTAGCAGTTTTGCAAGCAGTGGAAGATTACATTACCTTTGCCTCTACTTTCATGTAAAGAAAATATTGCCAGAGCCATATTATTTTTGTATAAAAGTAGGGGTTTTCATAATATTTTAAATACCAGATAGAACAGGAAAGATTCTTTTCTAATTTGTTATGAAAACAAAATTTTAGACGAATTATTTTTATGAAATTCTTAAAACATGCTGGCAAGTTTTGTAATAGGCTGTTTAGCATCCCAGTGAGAGTTGAGAAGTACTTACTGTTTTCCTTATGATGTTTTCCATTACCTTAAAAATGTACCACTAATGTCTAGGGACAGTAGTGAATTAATGAAAAATTTTAGCATTGACATAACACACTCAGCTTATTTTTTTGTTGTCAAAATATCCAGGAGAAGACATTTAGTAATGCTGTGAGCCATAGGAGTTGCTGAGCTAGTTCGCTCTTAACAGCACTACCGAAATATGCAGGGAATCCTTAAATAAAGGGTATCAAAGTGAATAATGCACACAGAGCACTTAGCAGTTAACAGGGGCTGGTTTGCATATATAAGCAATACTTGCCTACTGATTGATGAGGCCTATTACCATGAGATTGTATTTATTAAAGGTAACAATTCAGTAATTCTGTGCACAAATGATTAATAGCCAAATGATTATAGATTTTAATTAAAGTGGTCAAGGTGAAAATTGTGATTGGAATAGATTGAATCATTTTATTCTGTTGACTCATTCTACTTGAAATTATTGAAGTTTAAAATTGCTACTTAAAAGGTAACTCATGCTATGAGTATTCTAAGTTTGAATGATTTTAGTTAATTTTTTCTAACGTTAACATGATTAATCTGAAATGAATCTTCAAATATTTGCTAACATAAAATGACTTAATCCCTTTTATTAGCAATAATTTTTGTTCACTAGCAGCTCCTGAGTTTGCGTTAAAGACATCATTATTAACATGCTGTTGTATAATTTTTCTAGTCCTTTCATTATGTGATTAATAGTATTTTTTTAAAGATTTTTATTTTTTAACATAATCTCTGTACCTGATGTGGGGCTCAAACTCACAACCTCCGACTCCCAAGAGCCAGTTGCCTACTCCACTGACTGAGCCAGCCAGGTGCCCTGATTTTATTTTTTTTTAAAGTAATCTCTACACCCGGGGCCCCTGGGTGGCGCAGTCGTTAAGCGTCTGCCTTCGGCTCAGGTCATGATCCCAGGGTCCTGGGATCGAGTCCCACATCAGGCTCCCTGCTCCGCGGGAAGCCTGCTTCTCCCTCTCCCACTCCCCCTGCTTGTGTTCCTGCTCTCGCTGTCTCTGTCTCTGTCAAATAAATAAATAAAATCTTAAAAAAAAAAAAAATCTCTACACCCAACATTGGGTTCTCACAACCCTGAGATCAAGAGTTGCATCCTCTCCTGACTGAACCAGCCAGGCGCCCCTGTGGTTACTAGTATTTTTTTAACTTGAAACTTTTTTTGCCCCTTCTGTTATGTAGATTGATTGAAAGAACAATCTTATAAAAGGGAAAGCATTTAAAAATGGTTGCTTTTCAGCTAGGTGGTTAAGGATATCCATTGTGTAGGAAGAAAGTTAAATTCTTTTCTAATTATACCATAGATTGTTGGTTAACAAATTCTGTATGGATTGTACCTGAATATCATCTTTCTCTTCTTCAGGCCTGTGGCCACACCAAAAGCTGATGGATCTCATCCATATAGGAACTCCAGTTCATCAGAGTTTATGAGACTGTTTGCTATGGCTTAAAAAAAAAGTTTTATTCTCAAATACACTTTCGTACATACACCCTCACATACATACATCATATAAAATCCTAACAGATACACATATATGTACATGCATATTTCTGTCTTTTTTGGTTTTGTGGTCCTTGGCTTCCTAGCACACTGAATAAAAAGAACTACCAAATACTAAATTTGTAGATCATGCCAAGATTCCCACAATGATTGGCACAGGCCTCTGGGTATCAGAGAACACAGGAGGATGTGAACTGAAGCACTGTGGGATAGTTACACTGGTACTCATGCACTGCAAGTTGGTTAAAATGTGGTAGAGAAACCACCTCTTCTGTTTAACTTTTCATCTGTTATTCTCCATTCAGAGTTTTGTTTTTTTTTTCCACTTCAAAATGTGTGGCACTCTTCTGACATCTCCAGTGTTACAGCTGATACAGTGTTTTTTTAATTCTGAGCTTACTCCACGATACGTGGCTTCTCAGTATTTTTTTAAGTAGTGTGTTACTATCTCTATCACTTAAACACAGTGGCTAGAAATCTCCTTTAAATGCTGTACTTAGGATTTTTTGTGCACTTCTGTGCATCCAGTTTTAAAACTGGCAATCATCTCAATTGTTATCTTTATTTTCAGTATAATAAAATGGTACAAACCATTCTGTCTTCTAACCTTATTAGCAGAATTAATCTAAAAGTAAAAGTACTTCTTTAAATCGTAGCCTGTAATGGCTAAAAGAGGTATTCATATTTCTGAATTGTGGAGAAAAGAAAATACTGTATCAGAAAATTACTTAAATCAAGCATTCTTGATCACTGCTTTAGGTCTAGGCTTCCTGACAAGTGGTTTCAATCAAATAACTCCTGTCTCAGAGTCAACTTATATAAAATCTTCCTTAAATAGTCAACATATATGGGGGGACTAAATAATTATAAGACAAGTTCAACAAGTCTTACGTGGAAATCTGTCTCATTTTTCTTTCCACAACTCATGTTCTCAGAGCAAAATAATATATGACATGTTGAAGGAAGTATATACCATTAGTTAATGGCTCACTTTTGACATTTGATAATTACATTATACCCAGCACTCAAGCAAAAATGAAGACTGATTGCCTGTGCTGTGTTTTGACAAAGCATTTATATACTGTGGTATTTTGAAATATAATTGCTGAGCAAAAATGACATGTGAATGCCTTATTCAGTAGCATTTATTCCACTATCAGGTATCTGAAAGCTTCAACACATTTCTCCAGTGAACTTTCTAAACTCAACAGTATGTAACCTTTTGGCCCAGCACATGAATTAACGTTTTGACAAGCCTTTTAAAATTGCGAGTAGGTGAATTTATTACGAAACAATGCAGAGTAGAATTAAAAAGACTGAATTGATGTAATGCCTGTTTATATTTGGCTAGCTATATCTTAAGAAGGTTAGGTAAACCCAATTATATTTAAAATCCCTCACACTAATGTTAAATAGCTAATTCTGTAGCTACCCAAACGCAAAATTGAGGAGTTTGAGATCAGAAAATTCCTAGACTGACTGTTAATGTCTAGCTGGCTCCTACCACCTCTGTTGTGGCCAATGTGCATTGTGTTTTTTTTACCTTTCCCCATCCCTTTATCCTGTGTGTAATATAAGAAGTGTGATTATTGACTTTCTGTGATCTTTGGAGAGTGGTAGAAAGAAAAGTTAAGTGGGCTTAAATTAAATGCAATCGCAGACATCAGAGGGACACCTTAGAAAATGGGAACAGCTGGCCTTGTTATGGCAGTCTCCTGACATTTAACTAGACTCGTACTTAGGAATACAGAAATGGGCTTTATATTGAATGGTTGTCATGGATATGTACCATTTGATGCTTTAATGTCCGTGTCTATAATATTGGGTACCTCTCTCACTTGCCGTAGATACGGTGTAGTAGAGAGCTTTTGCTATATTGTGATACTATACAACTCTAAAGCTCTGAGGCTTAATTATTCTCATGTTAGGTATACTTTGCAGATCTGCTGTGTCTCTCTGCCAATGCCCTCCTCATTCTGAGACCTGAAGGAGAAGGAAAAAATGATGGAACTTTATGATGGGTCTTAAACTGGTACTTGTCACTTTCACATTTCATTGGTAAAAGCAGCAAACAGAAGCAGGAAATATAACTCTCCTATAGAAATAGACCCAGGAAAGAGAGACAGCTAATATTAGGACAGTAATAAAATCTTTCACATAGGTCTTAAAATTTCTATCTCCCCACCCTTACCAACCAGCCCTTACCCTTAACTGTTGATTATAGAGAAGTATAGACTTTTTTTTTAACTTACATATGATTCTTGACTTTTTTTCTTAATTACTATTTACATATTATTGAACAGGAATTAGGAAGTAACAGTAAAATCATTGACACTAGTGAGTGTAGAGAGATTAGTGTACAGAGCATATGGTGTCATTCATATCCATATTGGTGACCTCTTCTGAGTTATTATTAAAAAAGGGTTGACAGTAATATAGAAAAAAATGATTTTTTCCTCCTCTTATATTTTTGATAGAGTACCTTTTAGGGGATTAAGGAACCAATAGAGAAATTTAGAATAACAAATGACTTCCATCATACATTTTTATATCATATTAGGAATTTTCATAAGTAGACTAAAAGTCGATGTTCCGCTTTTGTATTCATATGGATATAAATTAGAAATATTTTGAAGTCCCAAAGCTTTTAAAGCAAAGTTTCTTGTTATTTAAAATTCAATAAAAGTGCATAAATTTAAAAATATATTTCTTTGCTTTCGCTTTGATAAAAGCAATATACATTTTCTAATTTTTACTGTTAGGTATTTGCCAACCTGGATTCTGCTTAATACTTAGTTATTACTGTAGAAATGTTACTGTGGTAATATGAGCTGACTTCTGTGTATTGTGTGCATATCTTAATGAAATATTCTGCCTGGTTCTGATTGGAAAGGGGATATATTTACATAATGCTAATCATGCATTTGTTGTTAGCATTTGGAAAAGAGCCTTACTATAATTTAGTGAGTTGCAAGTATCTGTCACACAAATTTAGCAACCAACTGCTTAAAATACATATTACTCTACCCTGGAAATTGTCAAGGTTAATTATAAGTTGTATTGTCTTTTTTATAAAGCATACTTTTTAGTATATCCTAAGATATATTGGTCTTATTTCGTTTGTAGATTGTGGAGTTTTGGTTTTTACTATACCAGAATAGTTCTCTGCATTCTTTGTTGCATCATTTGCTGCATCTGATTGGGATACCTTGACTTTATTTTTAATTAAAAAATTATTTTAAAATTTTGCTTGGTTTGTATTTATTTAAAACCAACTAGTACATTTTAGAAGGTAGACTCTTTCAAAGTGCCTTAAAAAGCAAAACATTCATTTAGCAGACTATTGACTGATGATTATAATCTTTTAGGTCCTGGGTTGTTTTGAGAAAGACTGATAATAAATATACAATATAAGTGCTATAATGGAGGTTTGTCCTAGTGGTTTTATTTTATTTTTTAATTTAATTTAACTTTTTAAGTTAAATTTTATTTAAATTGTCCTAGTGGTTTTATATATTATAAAACCATGTTCCATTTCAGTTATTAAACTGTTTTGGGGTTTTGGTAACATAATGGTCTTACACTTCTGCATAGGCTTCTTAAGACCCACTCCTTAAAACAAACAAACAAGCAAACAACCCACTTAGAGACTACCTTATTAGGAACTTAACACCAGATCTAAAATAGTATTCTCACTAGTTTTCAGTGTATTTCTTTCCCCACTGTAAATGGAAAGAATGCTTCTCTTATCTAGTCAGATTAAGGGGATTGTTGAGCTGAAGTCACCCCATCTGAACCAAGTCCAACAAAACTTGAAGGGTGGTATTCCTTCAATATATAGTGACTGGGACTTGGTATTGATGTGTTTTAGATTTTTCAGCTCTTTTCCTGCCATCTTTCATTAAACCGGTTAAAAAAACAGTGCTTATGTTTCTTAGTCTTTTAGGCAGCTTTTTAGGATTAGAGAAGAAAATTAGTCTTAAGATAGTTAAGTATAGACAAAGTTGGAGTAGTCAGAATAAACCTTAATAAACTACATTTTAAATAGATAGCTTTTTTTCCCCCAAACCCTTGATAGTTTTGGTTAAAAAGTTGTCAACACATTTCAAATGTTACGATTGTAATAATAAATGCTGTGTTTAGTTGCTAGAGTAACTGAAAGAGAATTCTTGGCTTACTTGATGCAGTCTTCTCTAAAATCACTAAATTCTAACTCTGCATCACTGCAGAATATCATTCATTCAACCCAAAATATTTGTGGAAATTAAAAAGTTTCCGAGCAATTGATTTGTTTTACTTTTAAGTGTTATTTTTTAAACATTTTTTTTAATAACTTCTATGAATACACAGAATTTGAGGCAACTTATGGGGAAGGGAGAAGCAATCTAGACTAGAAAAAATAGGTAAAGATGAAAGGAAAAGACTAAATGCATGTATAAACCTTCAAGTCTACACTGTCTATTATAAATAGTTTTTAAGAGAATAAAAAGTCTAGAAATTTTAAAAATGGGCTTTTGTGTTAACATGTTAAGTGTTAATGTATTAACAGTGCTGGATTTTCTGCTTAGAAACATACCATTAAATGAATGTTTGCCACGTAATGAATGCAAGGGACTTTGGATTTTAGGATATGGAGTTACAAAATGATATGAGAGAGTGCGCCTGGGTGGCTCAGTTGGTTAAGCGACTGCCTTCGGCTCAGGTCATGATCCCAGGGTCCTGGGATTGAATCCCACATCAGGCTCCCCCTGCTCTGCGGGGAGCCTGCTTCTCCCTCTGCCTCTGCCTGCCATTCCCCCTGCTTGTGCTCTGTCAAATAAATAAAATCTTTAAAAAATGATATGAGATAATGACAGTGTTTTACTTAGTGCCCATCTGGTGTCATAGGCCTAGTGTTAGCAACTTTGTGTGAGAAAGATTGGTACAGAAGATTGGCTGTATAAGGAAAAATAATAAAATGCTAGATAAAATAAATAAAATAAATATTTTAATAAAAATGTTAATTCAGCTAGAACGTAATATACCAAACACTGGTTAAGTTTCACCTTTACAATTAAGTAGACAGAAAATAACTCTAATTGAATTAATATTTTTTGTGTGATATAAAGCCATCCAGATGGCTGAGATTATCTGTGTCATAAAATAATGTAACAGATTACACTAGAAATTAGCAATATGTAAATATTGCTATGTATTACTAAACTATTAATATGTAGCTATATAAACCTATATAGCTATAAATAACATATCCGACTTTATAGTTTACCATGCACTTTTATATGCATTGTCTTATTTAAAAGAATATTGGATTTAGGGTGGGGTTTGATAGTTTCTGTATGGTCCCAAATTATTTTTTTCTCTTACTAAGAACCCATGCCAGCGCTTAAGAATTGATATCCTCAAGCTTGATATGATAGGTTTCACTGCTCTCAATAAATCAAATTCCTTATTAATTCTTGGCTTAGATACTGAAGTCATGTTTGTTTCTAAGAATTCCATCAAGGCCTTTTACTCCTCTCACTTAAATACCATACAGAATCTGGGATATCAGTTCTCATCTCCTGCCTCTCACCCCTATGTTGTGTGTGTGTGTGTGTGTGTGTGTGTGTGTGTGTGTGTGTGTGTGTAAGATTTATTTATTTTAAAGAGGAAGGGGAGTGAGAGAGGGAGCTCGCACACACGTGAGTGGATGGGGGAGAGAGATTCCCAAGCAGACTGCACTGAGCAGACTCTGCAGTACCCTGAGATCATGACCTGAGCCGAAACCAAGAGCCAGACACTCAGCTGACTGTACCACCCAGGCGCCCTGCCCCCCCTTTTTAAAATTTGTGGCTACCACACAGTGACAGTAATCCCCACACTCCTTTCAAGGGTACAACCCTGTTGGTCAGAATAGATTTTCCTTCCCAGTTTCTTTCTGTTCAGATTTTAAGTATGCTTCCTTGTCTTTACATATCCTAATTTACGCTTATTAGTAGCTTGACACAGTCTCTATTCTGATTAGTATTCCCACTTTGGAAGTTGTTATCTGCTTAAAAGTTTTCTCTTTGTAAAATTACACATTTCAGTCCTAGCAACCTGAACCACCTGTTAGTGGTTGACCTTTGCCTTTTCCTAAGATAGTCTGTAATACCCCCAAAGACATGTCATCAGCATTGTAGTGTTTTAGTTTTGTTTGTTTGTTTGTTTGTTTTTTGGTGATAAAAAGCACAGACACGTAACATGAGAGCTACTCTCTTAAACTTTTAAGTGTAAAGTACAATATTTGTAACTATAAAGCATAGTGTTGTAGAGCAGATAGTTAGAACTTTTTCATCTAGTATAACTGAAACTATATCCAGTTGTACAGCAACTGCTCATTTCCTCCCACCACCCCCCTCCTCTGGCCACCACTTCTACTTTCTGATTCTGTGAGTTTTACTACTTTGGATACTTCATATAAGTGGAATCATGCAGCATTTGACCTTCTGTGACTAGCTTATTTAGCAGAATGCCCTCCACATAAATGCATTTTGTTGCATGTGCCAGGATTCCCTTTTTTTAAAATTTTTATTTTAAAGATATTTATTTATTTGTTTATTTATTTATTTATTAGAGAGCGTACAAGCAAGGGGAGCAGGAGAGGGAGAGTCAGGCTCCCTGTTATGCAGGGAGCCCAACACAGGGATCATGACCTGAGCCAAAGGCAGTCGCCCCTCTTTTTTTTTTTTAAAGACTAAATAATGTTCCATAGTATGTATATACCACATTTTCTTTATTCATACGTCGATGGACCTTTAAGTTGTTTTCATCTCTTAGCTCTTGTGAATCATTCTGTAATGAACATGGGAGTGCAAGTATCTCTTCAAAACCCTGATTTAAATTCTTTTGGATAAAAACCCAGAAGTAGAATTGCTAGATCATATGGTACTTCTATATTTAATTTTCTAAGGAACCTCGATACTGCTTCCCATACAGCATTTTACATTCTTACCAACAGTGTACCAGGGTTGCAATTTCTTCATATTTTTGCTAGCATTTTTTGTTTTGTTTTGTTTTGTTTTTTGGATAATAGCCATCCTAACAAGTATAAGGTAATATCTTGTGGTTTTGATTTTCATTTCCCTGATGACGAGTGATATTAAACGTCTTTTCCAATATACAGATGTATTTTGTATGCCATTTGTATGTCTTTTTTAGAGAAGTGTGCATTCAATCAAGTCCTTTGCCCTTTTTTAAATTCAGATGTATTTTTGCTATTGAGTTACAGGAGATCCCTATATATTTTGGATATTAATTCTTTATTAGATATATGGTTTGCATATATTTTCTTCCATTCCGTAGGTTGCCTTTTCATTTTGTAAATTGATTCATTAATAAGAAGAGTCATTAACAGAAGATGTTAGTTTGATGTAGTCCTGCTTGTCTATTTTTGCCTTTTGTTGCTTGTGCTTTTGGTATCCTGTCCAAGAAATCATTGCTAAGACCACCATCATGAAACTTTTCCCCTATGTTTTTTTCTAAAAGAGTTTTATGGTTTCAGGTCTCAACATTTAAGTCTTTAATCCATTTTCAGTTGATTTTTATGTATGGTGTAAGACAGGGGTCTGGTTTCATCCTTTTGCATGCGGATATCAGTTTCCCAGCATGATTTGTTAGACAACATCCTTTCCCCATTGTGTGGTCCTGGCACCTTTGTAGAAGATGATTTGACTGTATATATGCGGGTTTATTTCTGGGCTCTGTTGTGTTTTATTGGTGTATATGTCCATCTTTATGCCAATACCATACTCTTCTAATTACTGTAGTTTTGTAATGTATTTTGAAATCAGGAAATGTGAGGCCCTCAGCTTTGCTCTTTATTCTCAAGACTGTTTTGGCTCTTTGGGGTCCCTTGTAGTTCCATGTGAATTTTAGGATTCTTTTTTTCTATTTCTGAAAAAAAAAGTCATTGGGATTATGATAGGGATTGCATGGAAATCTACAGATCATTATCAGCAGTATGGACATTTTAGCAATATTAGGTCTTCTAATCGATGAACATGGGATGTCTTTCCATTATTTGTGCTGTCTTTCTTACAACAGTGGTTTGTAGTTTTCACTCTAGAAGTGTCTTTGGTTAAGAGCTGGTTGTGACAGAAACTGGTCCCGTGGGTATTCCTTCCAAAAAGCCAGAATCTTGGATGCATACTCCATTCTTCTCTCTCTCCACCCCCAGGGAGAAGTTCTAAGCCGGGCTATCCCTGGTGCTGATCTGTCCTGGCCTGGTGGGGGGATTGGTGTGGGGATAGTGAGATTTTCTTTTTATCCATTTCAACACAGCTATTTTTGGCCTTGTGATGGCTGCGGTACTGCAAGTTTTTAACTGGACTCTGGAAATCTTATAAAGTATTTTGGTCTTTATGTTGTTAAATTGATGTTTCCATGGGGAAATAAGGGCTGGGACTCCTTATTCTATGGTCTTGCTAATGTCACTTCAGTATGGTACTCTTAATTGCTTGAACAATGAACACTAATCAAGTACCTACTGTATGCCAGGATCTGGATTACAAGTTTGGGTTATAAAGATGAACTAGATCCCTGGGGTGGAAGACAGACATACAAATAGTGAATAACTGTAAAATATGTTCTTGCTGTCTTCTAGATGGAAGCAAATTATTGTAACTTAATGTCTAGAGGCCTTCCCCTGATGTTTTCAAGGAAAGTAGGATTTTAGCGGGGTCTTTTAGACTGAGTAGGAGGTTTAGAGGGGCATCCCAGGGAGAAGGAACAGTAGTTAGAGTGAAGGGAACTATACAAGACTGTTAAACAGAGAATAGGGAAGAAATCCACTGTGGAGAAGGAAATGGGGATAGATAAAGTGGAAATGCTTGTTTTGGGGCTTGATTACTGCAAGTTTAGTTTGCCAACCTAAGGAGTTTGGATTTATGCCATCAAGAATTTTTTTTTTTAAATAGGATAAAATAATAACCTCCCTCCAATCATAAAATCCTATCTCCTTTGTGGAACTGAGTAACAATGAAGAATTACTGCATTTAGGGGAATCAGTTGTTAACATTCATGCTAGAGATTTTAAAAAGTAAGTCTATGACAGTGGCCTTGTAGATGGAAAAGATAGGATCTGACAAAGATTTCTGGGATAAAGCCAAGAATTAATAACCAAATAAAAGTAGGAAGCAAGAGAGATGTTAAAAAAGTACCTGTAGGGCCATAGGTTACTCGAGGCAGAAAAATGGAGGATAAAGTAACAAATGGAGATTTTAACATATCAGAGACAAACATTAGACAATACTCAAATTTGTGTTATTTACTCTAATTCTTGAGTTTTGTAAAGTCATCAGAATAAAACAGGATGAAATGAGGGCCTGGGTGGCTCAGTCGGTTAAGCCTCTGCCTTCAGCTCAGGTCATGATCTGGGGGTTCACTCGAGCCCCATGGCGGGCTCCCTGCTCAGTGGGGGTCTGCTTCTTCCTCTTTCTCTGTCCCCACTTGTGCTCTCTGTCTCTCTTTCTCAAATAAATAAAAGCTTAACAAAACAAAACAGGATGAACTGTGAATTAGTATTTCAGTCAAACTGGATTGAATTATATGCTTGCTAAGCTCAAAAGCTTGTGTTATTCTGTAATGCCACCCTGCCTGGCTCTGCTCTTCTAGGCTCCTGTGAGGCATCTACCTGTGCTTTGCTCCCCACGCTACTGTTGCCTCCGAGCCGCTAGGTGTGAAATACAGAAAGAGGTCCCATGTTACAGAAGAGGTTTTCTTCTGTAACATTCGTTCTTTATTTGTAATTCAGAATTGGTTTTCCTGTGGAAATTGCATTTAGCTAACAATACCAGCTCACCTAGAAAACTATCAGGAAAATGGGAGGGATAGAAACCAAAAACTTTTCTATTCTCTTTTAGGCTTTTAATCTTGGCTCTGTTCCTCACCAGCTTTGCCATCTTGAACAAGTTCCTAAACCTCTCCATTGATACAACTTCTCATCTATAAGAATAGTACCTATCTTGTAGCATTGTTGTTAAGATTTTTGAGGAAATTTTTAGGCAGAATAGTGTCCTGGTAATAACCAAGTGAGATTTAAAAAAAAATTAACCTGAATAAAAATATATTAGGATGTGTGGGAATAGTGGCAGTCCTATAACCTAAGTATTTTTGAGGCTTCTTCACATCTGTTACAGAGAAATACTCTTGTTAATGAACAGCAAATCATGCCAAACATAAAATAGGGATTCTGAACTTCCTTTCTACCACCA
Source organism: Eumetopias jubatus (assembly GCF_037043125.1). Classification (NCBI taxonomy): domain Eukaryota; kingdom Metazoa; phylum Chordata; class Mammalia; order Carnivora; family Otariidae; genus Eumetopias; species Eumetopias jubatus. Next base: position 34,532,145 of record NW_028274810.1, on the reverse strand, counting down.
GTTTCATTATGTTTTTGTTCTGTGGTTATTAATATTAACTTTTTGCCAAAATTGTATCCCCAATTTCCTTCAGTCTAATGTCCTCCCAAATGGAGCTACTTCTGCTGTTCTCCCCAGTATTCTTAATACCATTTGAAAGGTTTAATTCTATAAACTTATTCTCTTTCCTTTTCATCCCTCAATTCACTCATTAATAATAGAATTAGGGCATTGTGTGTTGTTACTTTATAGGACAGCCATCTGTCTTACCCAGCAAAATCAGCATAATTTAAGTCTTAATTTCATATTGAGCACCTCTACCAGGGATAAGAATTTTTTTTTTTAAAGATTTTATTTATTTATTTGACAGAGAGAGAGAGACAGCGAGAGAGGGAACACAAGCAGCGGAGTGGGAGAGGGAGAAGCAGGCTTCCCGCTGAGCAGGGAGCCTGATGCGGGGCTCGATCCCAGGACCCTGGGATCATGACCCGAGCCGAAGGCAGATGCTCAATGACTGAGCCACCCAGGTGCCAGGGATAAGAATTTTTCTTACTTGGTAGCAGTACAGTCCAAAGCTAAAGGTAGTTTGTCAAAATGACAGATTTAGGTCTCAGGTATGTACTTTGAGGAATTGATGCTGTAACTTTCTTCTTTATACATGATTTTGGAGATGCAAGTAACATACCTAGGACATACTAATTTATATATTTTTAGTGGCTAGGAAGGTTAACTTGAATTCTTGCTCAATTCATTTCTTTGTATCTGGTACCTTTGTAATTATCGAAATTTTCCTTAAGTATATGGGCATTGAAATTATTCATAACTAATTGATTCACACCTCTCCATAATACTGTCTTGCAGTGCTTTCAGAGAATAGAAAGTGCCAATAATGTTTAGAAGTTGTCCATATTTTTTTTCTTCACTTGAGAATTACGTCCCCATCAGTATTTTTACCTTTTTACTGGTACTTGTGTCCAAATCATAGATTTTTCTATCATTGTCAACATTCATTTCACAAAGTGAAATTTTGGAATGCCTATATTATGTGCCTTTTCTCAGTAGTACCTTTCTTTGGTCTCAGGCTTTAGGTTAGGTGTTTTCTAGAAGGGCATTTGGAAGGAAATACCTTAAGATGGCCTATTCTGCTCTAGGTTAAACTTCATTGCTTGGAGTGATATAGTTTTGGATTTATATCACAGAGTTGAAAATTAACACCAATGAAAAATAATTTAGCTCTTTTTCTCAAGGAGAATGAAAGTTTTTCTATGTATTATATTTTCATTTAACTCAGATTTTAAAGCCAAATGTGTCAACCCACTCCGCATAGACCCAGTTCAAAACAGAGTGGCAAAGCTTCTGGAAATCTTAGTGTATCATCAGTGATATTTAATCTTCAGGTCATTCATTACCTCTTCACCTCCTGTTAGAAACCTGGATGGGAGAAGTTGGGTTCAGGAAAGATAATGTAATATGATCATTTTCCAAATTAGTAAGTTAATTAACTCCCTCTGTTTTTCTCCTTTCCTCTCCTTACTTTTTTCTTTCTCTGCTCCTCCCATACTTCCCTCTTTCCTCCTTTCCGTATAATTTTTTTTCAAATAAAATGTTAAGAGAAACACAGTACAGTCTGCTCTGTTACTCTTTCATTTGGGATATACATAGTTGGTAAATAAGGGAACGATGTTAGTGTAATATGGAAGTAGGGTTGGTTTATAGTGGTATTTCTCAGCACCTCCAAGTTATACCAATTGAATGAAAACTTCTTAAACTGAATCCTGAAACTGCCCGCAGCTCATTCAGCCCACATTCTACCTTTTGATTTTGTTTAACCACATGCTATATCCTAAAAGATTTTGTTCTCTGTGCTCCACAGTTTTCATTCATTTTGCCCTTTTTCTCATAACCCAACTGTTACATCCTCTTTTGTCAAGCTCTCTCAACTTTATTTTTAAAATAATGCCGTATATTTACTATAGTAATTATTTATAATTATTCATTAGGCCCTTACCACATCTTTTTATTTGAGTAGTGATTATGTCTTTTAGTTCTCTGGTTCAAATTGCATAGCATTTAATGGCCTAAACTAACCCTGTTTTTCCTCCCAAGGCCAATTATTTATAGTGTGTGACTTTGTAGATGACAAAAGGTTTTTTCCTAGGACTCACATAATACCTTACGGCTTAAATGCCTGTATATAGATAGAAGTAGAGTGGCACTGATTTACTAAGGGGATTAGAATCCCACCTTGTTCTCTTTACTTTGTGCCCTAGATCAGCCTGCCCTTTTTGGGATTCTGGGGGAACTACTTGGGATCTAAAGAATAAGATGTAGAAACATTTTGTCCAAAGAACAGGCAATCCATTCTTTCCTTAGGCACTCTAAATCCTTTCCTTAGATCTATTTGGATTCCTAGGAGAATATGTACTTGGACCAAATCACCCTGGTGTTCTGTAAAATTATTGAGCTGTATCTCAGTTTTATATTTTTCATTTTTTTTTTAAGTATTTGGAAAAACCAGCTTTGTGAATTCTCTTTCTTTACTGGAAAACTACTGTTGAGGACACTGTTCATTGTATTATATAATTACACACATGACATATTTCTTTTTTTTTTTTTTTGAGATTGTATCCATATATTTGACAGAGGGAGAGAGAGCACAAGCAGGGGGAGAGGCCAAGGCAGAGGGAGAAGCAGGCTTCCTGCTGAGCAGGGAGCCCAATGTGGGGCTGGATTCCAGGACCCTGGGATCTGAGCCGAAGGCAGATGCTTAACTGACTGAGCCACCCAGGCACTCCCCCCCGCCCCCGCCATGACAGGTTTCTAAGAGAGTTTATTTTGGGGTAAATATATATAGGAAATAGCATGTTTCCTCATTTTTGGTAATGAAGATTTCTGTGAAAGATTGAATTTTCTTTTTTGCCTTGAGTGCTTAGAAGCTTCACAGTTATGGCAGTATGTTGACCCTTAAGGTTGACATAGTTGTTTTCTTTTTCTCAACTCTTTTTTTTTCCTTTTTATTCCTTTTTATCAGTCATGTTGTGGATGTCTTTTTAAAATAAGTTTTCTCTTTTGGAAGAGAGGCAAGTATATAAAAACATTCAGTATCTAAAAGTAAAGGAGCTGGAGGCAGGGAGACTCATAGTAGACTGTAATAATCTGGGGATGAGATGGTGAGGGTCTGTTTGGGGGCAAAGAATCAAGTAGAGTTGTATTTCTATTCCAGTAACCAAGGCACTCTGGAGGTATGATCAAGAGGAGTTCTAGGGATGTCATGTACAGCATGGTGACTACAATTAAAATATTTTATTGGATATTTGAAAGTTGCTATGACAGTAAATCTTAAGTTCTCATCACAAGGAAAAAAGATTTTTAACTGTGTGAGTGATGGATGTGTTAACTTAAACTTATTGTAGTGATTTCACAATATATCCATACATCAGTTCATGCTGTATACCTTAAACTAATACAATGTCATATATCTGTCAATTATATTTCAGTAAAACTGGAAAAAGGCTAAGAACGGTTTATCCTAGGAATGATAGGATGGTTTATTAATTGAAAAACTCAGTATAACTTATTATGTTAATAAATCAGTGGGAAAAAATTACTATTTCAATGCATGCCTTGGTTTTATCTAAAACCAAAATTGGTAGCTTTGGCTTTAATTGTATTCTTCCTCCTGTGTTGTAGGTAATCAAATATACACATGTAAACTTTTATATAGTTCTTTGTGAGCTTTTCCCTCTTCCTCTCTCATCCAGTTTCTCTTACACTTTATAAGGTGCATGTTTTTGTTTTTGTTTTTTTGTTTTTTCACAATTTTGTTTCTTTTTCCCCTGATTTCAGAGGGAAAAGGCCCCAAATGAGAATCTTCAGTTCTGTATTTTATCAATCTATCCCCCTCGAATGAGTCTTAAATGTGAATGATTGTTCTTTCAGTAGTAAATTAGGGAAATTGGGATTCAAGGAATGAATTTTATCTAGGATTCTTTTGTCCTTGACTCATTCACTTAAATCTTTCAGTTTTGAAGGTAAAATGTTATAGCATAGAATTTTAGCTGAGTGTCCCACTCATCAGTTTATTACTTCTCAATTCCATATTCACTTTCCACTGGCTGCTCTGGAAAAATTGAGGTGAACCTTTTAAATGTTTAAATGTTTTTCCTTTTCCTATTGGCGCAGTGTCCAGTTTTGTCAACTGAGGGTGTTGGCACAGTCCCATTGAAGGAGGAAGGGAGCTTCTTTCATGGTTCTGGAGGTGTTGCAGCTTCCCTGGCTCCTGCAGTGCCTAATGGTCAGCAACCCCCAACAGCCAGCAGCTTCCTCCGCTGCATCCTTTAGCACCTGCATCCCCACCCACTGTGCAGTTTTGTAGCAGAGTACTTCTGTTGCCTGTAGTGCCTGCAGCAACAGCATCCAGCCTCTGCAGTTTCTGGGTAGTTTCATAACATCTCCCCAGGAATGGTTTTCTTTAACATTCTCGAGGATAGATTTCCAGCATGTTCTGCTCGTGCAGTACCCCAGCCACTTCTCTACCATCCAGTGAATTATAGCTGTGACCTTTCCAACAATATCTGGATCTTAGCCAGGCATGGGATATGGGATTCTCTCTTGGTCACTCAGTCCTGTGGGTAGTGGTTGCTCCTTATATCTACTGTTTTTACTCTTCAGAGTTATTGTCTTAGCCAATCTCCTATTACTTCAAAACCCTGTTTTAGTTAATAATTTTTTATATTAAATTTTCTCTTGGGACGCCTGAGTGGCTCAGTCGGTTAAGCGTCTGACTCTTGATTTCAGCCCAGGTCTTGATCTCAGCATCGTGAGTTCAAGCCCCGTGTTGGGCTCCACGCTGGGTATGGAGCCTACCTTAAAACAAAAACAAACAAGCAAAAACCAAAAACACTTTCTCTGTTCAAATTACTTTTAATTCCTAATTGAACCTTGACTGAAATACTGTATGCAAAATGTATGCAGTCTAATACATATGAATTTCTCATTAAGATGTTTCTTTAGATTGCTCTTCTTGAGCATGGGAGTGGAATATATTTCATCATAATGTTAATTTTGATGACTGTTGATTTTTTAAACTGTAATTTTAGATATTTGCAGAATTTTAGATATATGCATCAGCAATATGACCTTATGTCATGCAGTGAATAGTAGATGGACATCCATTTACTGAGTTAAAAAAAAAACCCTCTATGCAGTTTATAGTATGCTATATAAATTTATTAGTTTCCTTGGTAATTTTATGAACTAGGTTGCAAGTATCATCACCCCATTTTCCGTAAGAAGAAATTAAGACTCTGAAGTTCAAGGGTATTCCCTAATACTCTTGGATATTTCTTAACCATCAAATGGTAAGTTCACTGGAACATATATTGCTTGATCAGTTAAAACCATTATGCACAATGCCAGGCAAGTCTGTTGTAGATATCTTACATATCACTCCTTCCCCAGGTCTGCCCCCACACATCACCGTCTTGACTAACTTTGTGAGGTATCATTTTAGTATTTTCTTTTCCCTGGATGCTACAGTACCTTAAATTGAAGGCATTTATATTCCTGTGTCACATTAGCATCACTTTAGCTTACTAGATAGTATTTTGTTTTTAGTTGATTGCAAATGTTGATTTCTCCTTTTTCAGTTTGCAAAACTATATGACAGGAAATCTGTAGCTAAATATCACTTTATGATTTCCATCTGTTCAAGTACAATAGTGTTTATGGCATAGTCCAGATTGTAGGACATAGAAATGTCCTATTGCAGCAGATAGAATTTGAAATGATCATTGTACATTCTAATGAGAAAACATTTTTAAACAAGAACTTCACTTAATTTCAAAGCAGAGTAACTGAATACTACAATTTGATGACAGCATCTGTTCTACAGTGTGTGTTTGTGCTGTCAACAACAAAAAGTTTTTCTAACTCCCACAGAAATTGATCAGTTTGTTCATATGTATACTAATAATGGATGCTGGGCAGGCAGGGGGAATAGTGTTGTCAATTTGAATATCCTTGGATAATATCTTTTTTCTCTTACCATGGAGAATATCTTCCATTATTTTTGTGTAGTTTAACTACAGGAGTGAGTAGGGTGTTGAGTTTATAATTATGTGACAGTATAATTTTTGCTAAATTTTTATTTTGGGAATGTGTTTGCATTTACTGAATAAAAAACAGTTCCCCTTATCATATGGAACTCTAACCATTTCACATCTCTTTGGCTCTATAGTTGAGAGTAGAAGAAAGGAGATTAAAAATGGTCCCTGGAGTACATAAAGTGTTGAGTAATTCCAAGTGATTTTAGTTCCCACGGTGCCTGCTGCCTCTGTTACATTACTGCAGATGCACCTCTCATTCTGAGCTCTGACCAACTGCTTTCTGGTCATTTTCTTATCTGTTTTCTGTGCCAGCAGATGCAGTGTGACAGTAAGTGAGGAAAACCATACTTCCGGCCCTCGATGCTCCACTGCACTTTTTTTTTTTTAAGATTATTTATTTATTTATTTGAGACAGAGCACGAGTTGGGGGGGGAGCATGAGTTGGGGGGAGGAACAGAGGCAGAGGGAGAGGGAGAAGCAGACTCCCCTCTGAAAAGGGAGCCCGATGCAGGATTCGATCCCAGGACCCCGGGATCATGACCTGAGCCGAAGGCAGACACTTAACCAACTAAGCCACCCAGGAGCCCCTCCACTGCCCTCTTAATTACCAAGTAGCACTGTGTTGCCTGAGTTTTAAACACATTTTAGTTACTGTTCTTACTTTGATTAATTGTTTTTATTTTCCCTTTTCTTTATGTCTGTATTAGTTTGTTAAGGCTGCCATTGTAAATTACCATGGATTGGGTGGTTTAAACAACAGCACTTTATTTTCTAACAGTCCTGTGTGCTAGAAGTCAGATCAAGGTGTGTTAGCAGGGTTGATTTTTTTTTTTCCTGAGGCTACTCTTCTTTAGTCACACACACATAAACAAATCTAATAAAAATTTTAACAAGTGTTGTACATGTTAAATGGTTAGACTATAATAAATATGGCATTTTACCCTGAAAAAGACCTGAAGTTTTCTTGTGGAAGGCGACCTTGGAAGAGTAGCACCTTGTGAGTTATTGTGAAGTGGCAGAAGGAAGGTTATCTGAAATGGGTTGGAAACTTGTAATAGCAGATGTGAATGGGTGTGGCTCATGACACAAGCAGTAATCGGAGGTAGCTGGTCTATGTTTGAGGTATGTGTGACTTGTGTTTTCCTACCCTGCTTGGTTCTGCTGGGTGCATTTTTCTGCATTAACAAGATCTTAGGGATCAAATCAGTCCACACGCAAACACAAAATTTGTGTTGTGCTTACATTGTACCCCAGTATATCAGTTGTGTTGAAACAAATACACATTTCAAAGTGAGTGTTACAGCAGAATTCATGAAATTGGCATAATTTTTATAGATAGTAATTTGGGAATATGTATCAAAATTTAAATGTATATACCCATTTACCCACAAATTCTCATCATCCTAGAGATAAGTACTTATGCAAAATGATGTATTTACGAGGATATTCATTGCAGCAGTTGTTTGAGATTAAAACATCTTAAATGTCTATTAACAGATCAGTGGTTAAATAAGTTATGGTTCATGCATTTGGAGGAATACTGTGCTGCTATTAAGGATAACCACTTACATAAACTGGTGTGTAATGTTCCTCAGTATATGTTTAAAAGCCAGAGTTTAGATCAGTATGTATAATATGCTATCACTTGCATAAAAATTATTATTTTTGTGTATGTGAACAGAATAAAACTGAGGCCCATGCTAATATCTTGGTAATACCAGGCTTTGAGTTCCTTAAAGACAGGAACCATGTTTTATTAATGTTTCTCTCCTCAACAGGATGCATAGCTCTTACCAGCACACAAATAAGGATATGTTGAATGAAAAACGGACATATCTCTTAACATTCATATCTGTAAGAAAATTTGATACACAGAATACAAAATGTAAAACAGACTGATGATGATTGAGTTACTATGGAATTCATTCATATTACTGGTTTTTGTTTTGTTTTCAAGCAGAGAGCTTTCCCTATACTTAGAACATGATTCTGCTATCAGGATTTTGGTTTAAATGTATCTTTTAGGGTCATGCTACTGCAACATAATCCAGTGTAGAGAAACTAAGTAATGTAGAGCCATTGAAGAAATTGGAGGAGGAGGAAAACAGGATGAAGGGCAGACATGTTAAGTTTTTAATATTTGAAGAGCTGTCATCAGGAGGCATTATTTAAGTTAGTTCTGTGTTTTTCAAAGGACAAAAACAGGGCTATAATAGATATGGAAGGTACAGGGAGATAAATTTCAGCCCAATATAAGAGCATGCTAACAGCTGTTAACAACTGAAAGAGCATTGTTATAAAGCCTTTTGGTAGCAGTTGTTTGTGCAGAGATTCCAGTCAGGATTAATGGTAGAATGGAGAGATTTGTAGTCCTTTTTTATAACCAAGCATATTAGGGTTGAATGCTGTGCTACTTAGGAACTACTGTGACCTTGGGCAAGAAACTTAGCTTTTTAAATTTCCTTAACTGTAAGACAAGTACAATAAAATGTATCTCATGGGATTGCTGTCAAGATTAAGAAAAGGCAAAGTACCTAATACCATGTTGTATTATGCCCTCAATAAATGTAACTGTTGCTGTTGAATAGGAACGCTTTTGGATACAAGGTTATATTGTTTGGTTTCTGGGTTCCATTCTAAAACTGTTATTTTTGTAAGTTTTATTTTATGTATTTTGTCTGTGATTGAATTTGTATATGTCTATGATTGAATTATCATAGCAAAATAAAATTTTGAACTGGGAGAATTTAGTAAATGCCCCTATAGTGTGCTAACCATGCTTAATGTATATTTTAATAATTATAAGATATGTTTTGCAGTTAAGGTGACTACCTAAGGTTACATAGGTACAAATATCACTGTATAGACTGTATCAGCCAGAGTTTAAAACAGAAATGAACTGTGCATTTCCATAGAGGTAACTTAACATAGGGAACTGGTTAAATAGGTGTTGGAGGGTTGAATGAGTGTAAGTTTACACATCCCTAACTCCAGGATCACTCAGCAGAGTATAGAAGGGTAAATTCGGAATTAATAAACAGTAGGTGTTAAGAATGGCTCAGAGGGGGCTGCCTGGGTGGCTCAATTGGTTAAGCGTCTGCCTTCGGCTCTGCTCATGATCCCAGAGTCTCAGGATCTCAGGACCGAGCCCTGCATCGGGCTTCCTGCTGGGCAGGGAGTCTGCTTCTCCCTCTGCTCCTCACCCCACTCATGCTCTCTCTCTCCTCTCTCTCAAATAAATAAAATTTTTTTTAAAAAGTGGCTCAGAGACCTCTCAGTAGAATATCTCTGTTATCATATTTTTAATACATTTATGTATTTTTTCATGTTGAAAACTTACGTTTTGAAATCCTTTTTTCTCTAGAAGGGACTTATTGTACACACACTTTTCATCAATGATTTGAAATGTGTTCATTCCAGAAAGGATGATTGAGTTCACCAAGAATTCCAAACAAATTACTTTTCCCTCAACTTGTTGTTAAAAATTTGATCTAAAATTTCATGAGTCTCTAGAAAACCTTTCCCTTCTTTATTGTATGTGATTCTTTCAGGAAGTAAGATTGCAGAATGTAACATGAAAATTGTAAAATCATCACCTAAAGGATGACTTCATTTTTGCAGTCACAGATTTTATCATTTGAGTAAAATTACTAGTGTGGGTTTTTTTGTTTTTTGTTTTTTGTTTGTTTCTTTCAGTTAGAGCAGGGTGGATTTAAAGGGATAAGGCTGTCTTTGTGATTTAAAACATAAGTTCTTCTTTACGGAAGTGAACCAGTAAGTCACAGTTGTATTTTTTATTAAGAATAGTTCGGCATTTTTGAAGAAAGTAATTTTTTTTCCCCAGATACTGGAATCCATACCAGGTGTGCTGATACAAAGACATGTTTCAACTGGACACGTCCACTACATTCCAGTTAGTTATACAGTTCCCAGTGAAGCCACAGTTGTCTGTTGGCCCTTGCTGTCACTGAGATATGTTCCTGTCTTCTAATGAGCAATCTTGTAGTTGCTGTTAAGCATGCTTTAGCATGCATCACTTGTAAAAATATGCTATGACCATACTTTTGGAAACACCTTTTCTTTTGCCTGAGGGAATGCTTTGGGTGAATTGTGTGACTTGGTCACACACAACATTGTAGTGATTTACAGAAGTTACATAAATGTTAGTAAATAGTCTTACTGCCTTTAAAATATCTCAATTCCTTTATTTGAGGAAGGTAGGTTTTACAGTATTAAAACAAATATTGTAAGCATTTAACAAAATTATTCAAAATTTATGGTTTGGTTGCAATTGTTAAGTTAGGAATATCTGATTAAATAAAAAACAAAACAAATTGGCAAAGTTTCTTAGAAGTTCTTTTTGATCTTTCCATGTCATCAGTTATGAGCTTAAAATTGTATGCCTAACGTGAAAGGCATTTCAGGGATGGAGTTTAGGGGATATTTGGCAGCTTTAGATGTGTGAAGCCTGTACTACAGCCTCTGGGTGAATGGCAACATAAAACTAGACTCTTCAATTACCAGCTTAGAAGAAAAAAAAGATATTAGGTACAAAGATCAGGAAATTCTTGATTAAAATAATCCTAAAATTTAATGGAAACCATTTATCAGTATGTTGATTTTAATAGTGAGATTTAAAATCAATTTGTTTTTCTGATTTATATTAATGAAAACCCTCCACAGCACTGTTACCTGTGTTCGTAATAGTCTGAAACAGACTGATAATTTTTCACCAGCTATGAAGATGAGGAAGGTCAATTAGTTAATACTAGTTAAGGGGCATCTGGGTGACACAGTTGGTTAATCGCATCTGACTCTTCATTTCATCTCAGGTCTGATCGCAGGGTCATGAGATTGAGTCCTGTGCTTGGGTTTCTCTCTCCCTCTCCCTCTGCCCCTCCCCCCCAATAAATAAATAGATCTTTAAAAAAAAAATACTAGTTGAGAACAGGGCAGATTTTTGGTTATAGAATAGCATTAGAATGCCAGTGTCAATTTCAGCACTGTACACAGCTCCATGTGTTAGCCCTTTTTTCTCCGACGGGAATTCTATCTAACCAGTATTCTCATGAGCTGCTTTCACATCCTTTCTTTAGTGTCCACTTTCATTTATCAGATAAGGATAATTGCTTAATTAAATTATTGTGGTTTTATGCCCTGAGTTATTCTGTGTCTTGGAGATTTGTAAAATAAGCATTGTAATTAAATCAGTTTACTACTGATCAGTGGAAGGGAAGCATACAATAGACAACATGTTTGAAAATTGTTGGAAAGAGGCATGATATTAAAAACCTGAATGAGAAGTCACCATATAGCACTTAGATCATTCTTTCTCAACTAGAATCATATCCTAGAGATAGATCAAAATAGGTGGTGATACTGTTTGAAAAGCGTATTTAACATGATAGCATAATTTTATGCTGGGAAAATGAAAATTAAGAAGATAGTGTTTTGTAATACAACCCACAGGAGTAAAATTCAGTAACTTCTGGGGAAGAAAAGTTAGATTCTCAACTGAGAAGAATGGGAAAAAAATCTTGTGGTTATCAGAATGGGACAGAAATTTTTTTTTAAAGATTTTATTTATTTATTTGAGAGAGAGAGCACATGAGAGAGGGGAGGGTCAGAGGGAGAAGCAGACTCCCTGCTGAGCAGGGAGCCCGATGCAGGACTCGATCCCGGGACTCCAGGATCATGACCTGAGCCAAAGGCAGTCGTTTAACCAACTGAGCCACCCAGGCGCCCAAGTTTTTTAAAATATTAATACTGACTTAGATTATATCTGGGTGTTTTCTGGCATTAACTTACCTCCCTCCTGCTTCTGCTAGGTCTAATAAGATTCCTTTGAAGGGCCGAACAATACAGGATAACACTAGAGAATAACCAAAACTTTAAGTAGACTGTTCAGATATCTCTACTAGTCAGGTGATTTTCTTGTCAGAAGTCTAAATTGAAACTCTCAGCTGAGGTAGATCTGCGCAGTGATTTCTAGATAGTGTACCAGGTAATCTCAGGGTCCTACAAATGTGCTTCACTGCCAGCCCTGAGAGCCAGGGTAGAAGCCTGTTGGGCTTCGAATCACCCTTCAAATCAGAGCACTTCCACATTTTCCTGTCTTTTATTTATTTGGTTTACTTGCAAAAGACTTTACCAAGGGAAGAAAATAAATCTGTTCTAAAAAAATAATTTGGATAACCATGGAAGAGCCTTCCCACAAATAACACCATTTGCCCTTTATGGTTGGCATACTCAGTTTGGGGAATTTTTCTAAAGAGATTTTGTTCTCTATTCTTCCTCATGAAACTGACAACATTGTTTTGTTTACCACCCTATAAATAAATGGTGGAAAGATTAGAAGGTGAATTAAAACTTCCCTTTTGGATATTTTTAACAGTGGGAAATACACTATATATTGGATACATATACACACCTTGTAGAGCCTAATTTTGGGAGGATAGCATTTTAAAGGATTTCCTAAAGAGCATATACTGTATCTGAGTGGAACATCCTACAGACTGAAATATTGTTGCTCTCTCCAGGGCTAAAAGGTAATATTGGCCCATCATTTTTAGACTCAGTGGTTGAAAAGGATTATATTAAAAAGAAAAACTACTGTAAAAACAGGAAAGCTTATAATTCTGAAGTTTACTGCCACCATTCTTTTATTATTTTTCTACTGAAAAATAAGTTTCAGCTAAAAAGTATAGTTGGTGGGTTTGTTTGTTTTTTAACCTCTCCTGAAATCAGAAGCTGTTTTCTACAAAGGTAACAAAACAAAATTTGCTCTAGTGTTCTATTCCTGGTTGAAATAACTGGATTATCCTCTCTTTGGACATGAGAACTAAACCTTCCCAAGTGTTTTTTTTTTTTTTTTAATATTAAATTCATTGTGATGGTGGGGGGCGGGGGGGTGGGCACAAGGGTACTTGGTTGTTTGTTTTGTTTTGATGGTGATAGGATGAGGAGGATGATGTTTGAGAGAAGTCAATCAAAAACAATGATTGTGAAACAATAAAGTATCCAAGGAGTCCTTATCCAGATTTTCAACTTTGAGGTTGTTCTATAACTTCCTTAATATCTGATACAAAATTACAGGTTACAGTGTGGTTTACATCTCAATTCATACCTATCCCTAGGCCGCCTCAACTCCTGAGTCTCTAGGGCCCCTGTGTACTGAGTTAACTATGGGCACATGTTGGTTTAAAGTTGTTTGGGGTATTTTTTGTAACTCTTACTGCAAGCCAAGCTTTAGTTTTGCCATGCTAGTCTTAAAGAATGTTTTCCTTTTGTCACTGCTTTGCTCTGTAACATTTGATGTCTCCTTATTTCTAGTATAGTCAAATCTAAAGTTAGCTTTCTAGGTCTTCCATAATCTGATCCCATTCTTTATATCCCTTGAATTTCTTGGAATTTATTGTATCCTGAGGTTCACTGGGTCTAAAGAATCAGGTCTCTGCTTCATTCCATTAACATGCCATATTCATTATCACCTCAGTGCTTTCACTAATGTTATTCTTCTCTGATGGAATACTGTGCGATGGACTGAATTGTGCCCCTCCAAAATTCGTATTTTGAAGCCCTAACCCCAGTGTGATTATATTTAGAGATGGGGTCTTTGAGAGATGATTAGTTTTATGTGAGGTCATGAGGGTAGGCCCTCATGATAGGATTTAGTGCCCTCTTAAAAATAGAAAAACACACCAGAGAACTCTTCCCATCAGCAAGAAGATGGCCATCTTCAAGCCAGAAAAAGAGCTCTCACTAGGAACCAAATCAGCAGCACCTTGAACTTGGGCTTCCCAGTCTCCAGAACCATGAGGAAAAAATGTATATTGTTAAAGCCACACAGTCTGGTATTTTGTTATAGCAGCCCTAGCGGACTAATACACCCTGCGTCATTGCTTTCCTCTATCTTAAAATTGTACTCATTTTTCAAAGCCCAGGTCAGAACCCATCTTCATGTACAAGGCAGTCTAAGTTCTTGTTGGTCCCCCTTCTGAAATGTATATACAACTTTTACTCTCTGAACCATACAGTTGAATACTTGGTTATATGCTATCTTGTATTCTTTAATGGTTCCATGTAGCCTCATTAGAATGAGATAGCTCTCTGTATATTGGAGGCTAAAATAAAAAGGAGGGATGTATCCAGTTCATCTAGGGTGGAAAGATGATGTTAGGAAAAGTGGCTAGAAGATTTATCCAGATTAGGAAGCTGAAGCTCTGAAAGGTGAAGGAACATTTCTGAAGGACACATACAGATGGATAAAGACCAGTTTTAAATATACTGATCTTATAAGTAGAATTCTTTTTCACTTATATATACTACTTTTTGGTTTCATGCCCTAGAAGAAAAGTAATTCAGTAAAAATGAAAACAAATATGTATACAGTTTTATTTTCAAATGCAGAGGAAGCAAAGCATTCCTGCAGTTAAAAATGTTTGTTCTAGCTTGTTCCCATCTATGCTTTTGCTGGTTTATAGGACTAATAGAAAGAGTTACAAAGCCCTGGGGTCCTTATTTAAGACATCCTCATCAGTGACCAGGATGAGCTGGTTGGCTGTTTTCGCAGTGAACATTAACTCAGGAGAGAAAGAAAAAAAGTCCATTTGCCTTTGATGCTCATAGGATCTTTTCAAATTAGAAAAAAAAAAATGTCTTTCCATTTGACATTAAAACAAGTTAATTTGCTAATAGCTTGTTGCTCAAGAATTAATAAGTCAGTATTATAAAGAAAAGCCCAGAGTATTTAATTTAGTAATACCCCTTTTTGGATTTTCTCTGGCAACAGAAATTTATTTGTATCTTAAGGTAGATAATCCAAATTTAATTTAAATTTAGATAGCCTAAATTTAACCATCATGCTTCCCTTATATTTATTATCCTTTATTTGAATAGTAAGAAACAAAAAATTCACAAATGTTACCATTCTTACAATGTCCTGAATGTAAAATGGTTCTATAGTAATTGTAACTAATCTTATGTTTGGGGTGTAGTGGAAAGTATATTGTAATGTTAGTTCTTTGATTCTCAGGTCTCATAAACTGGGAATAAGTTGTTTAGTTCTCTAAGCCTCAGTGTTCTCACGTGCAGAATGGGATGAGCCTAGATCAGCAAAAATACTTATGCCCCAGCCAATACCAATTAAATCAGAATCTCTGCAACAAAGCCCATATGTTGATATTTTCTAGCACTTTCTAGTTGATTCTCCTATGGGTTCAAGATCAAGAACCACTGAACTAGATGATCTATAAGACAGTGCAACTTGGTGTGGTCCACGGATTGCCTGCCAGTCTGTTTATTACCAGTCCAAGAGGACATGTGGAGCTTGTGCCAGAATGTAAATCAGCTAGAGCACTAGTGCACTATTGAATTAGGCTGAAAAAAAATTTTTTTTGGTAGCAAGAGTTTGTTGATCAGGAAGTAGTGAATTTACACTGAGGCACAGGTTCCTTATCTGCCCTCCTTATCTGCTCTCAAATGAGCACTTCCAGTAGCACTTTCTCGATGATCTTTCCTAGTTCTTGAATTGTGGCTGAATACTCACTATATAGTTGTCTAAAATTTGCTTTTGCAAATTAAATTGCTATTGCAATATTAATTAAAATTGCTATTGCAATATTAATTAAAATCATAATAAACAGAAGAATGTTATTTAGATAATGGAAATGGTTAAGTTTGAAAGGTTAAAAATATTGGGTGACAATTTTTTAAAGGACAAATGAAAAAGTTTAGGTGTTAGTCCTCTAAAATGGAAAATGTTCTACTCTGCAACCATGATATTATAATTCTAATATTTTATGGCATAATTTACTGCTTCAGTGCACCCTTCTTTCTTCATTGTCACAAGAGATAATTGAATTACACATGGTTAATTACTAAAAATGATTGCAGGTCAGTTTTAAAATGTAAAAAATTCTGTGATCTATTGAATAGAACTCCAGTAATGATAGCTGAAGAAAATTAAGAAAATAGTTGCTCTTAAATGTTATCAGTTAATCAATAGCATTATTCTGCAAATAACTCCTACCAAAAGGATTGTTCGTGAGTGGACTGAGAATACCAGTCTCATGAGGAAGTTTTGACTATTACAGAAAAACTAAAATTGATTGTATGACATGAAACTTATAAATTTATATACTTCTTTATATTTGAATAAGATATTAGTACTATAAATAGTATTGGAAAAAATTCATCTATTTTAGAGTAACTGTGGTATGTCATTTCTCTTTCCCAACTCTGTAAATTTATATGTTAAAGGTAAAAAATGGAGCTGAATATTGAGCTCTAATTTGAACTACTTTTTTTTTTTTAACATTTTATTTATTTGACAGAGCGCTCAAGTGAGCACAAGTAGGGGGAGCAGGAGGCAAAGGGAGAGAGAGAAGCAGGTGTGGGGCTTGATGTGGGGCTTGATGTGGGGGCTGGATCCTGGGACCCTGGGATCATAACCTGAGCGGAAGGCAGATGCTTAAGGGACTGAGCCACCCAGGTGCCCCTGAACTATTAATTTTTAAGACACAGAGTTAAGGTCATCTCTGTTTTTGTTAAACTGATATATTTGAAACTTTGTTACTTTGATTCTCTTATAGATGTTTATGGGAAATTATTTGCTTTATCTCAGAGCAAATATAGATTGTTGTAGGTTATTCTAGATTGGCTAGGATAGCTCTTTACTATCAGGGATTAATTTCCAAAGTAGTCAGGATTCTTTTTATTTCTGGTCCTTTTGTTTATCTATTCTGAGTTCTTATTTTGAATAAGAATGCATTTTCCTTTTCCTTTCATTTTGTTGCTGTTTTTTCCCCAATTATTTTGATAACAAAGGTAGTCCCAATAACACCTATTCTTGGCCTAAAAAGCAATGAAATGTATATATTGGAAGACCAGTGTAATTAAAAGTTTTGAATAGGCTCCAGATTAACTCCCACAGATTTTATGGATGAACAGCTGGTTCCATTTGACCATCTGTGATGACTGCCCTTTATAAAAATAATTTTCTCCCTTTCATCTGACTCATTCTCAGTCTTTGGTTTTTCTAATCCATTTATTGTGTTGTAAACACAGTCTTTAATTATGATGAGCCTCTAGATTAAAAAATAACGATAAATGCCATTGTTTAAATGTTTTAATAAATTAGGAAAGCTGAGATTATGTATATTTTTGAATCGTTTGCATAGTAAAATGAATCCCTGTTTACTTATCACCAAGTTACAGCAATATGAACCCAAATACAATCTTACTTCATTTATACTTCCCCCGGTAGCATATCTCAGACATTGTATCATTTTATTCATAAATATTCCTCAGGGGGGTTATTGACACATATTTGGCAAACTAGAATGAACTACAACAACCCCATCAGGTGTTCAGAAGTAGTAAGTAATGAAGAATCTTCGCTAGGGGGGCATATGAATTTTCTGCTGGAGTTAAAGGACTGAGTCATATGGTAATTACATTACTAAGACCCTGCAGTATGAGTACGAAGTGCCCTTTATGTACTCATTGTCATGTTGTCAATTGTTTTCTGGTTGTGTTTGTAGTTATCCATTTCTTTTTTCTTTTCTTGCTCTCCTCCCTTGTGATTTGGTGACTTTCCTTAGTGTTATGTTTGTATTCCATTCTCTTTATTTTTTGTGCATCTATTATATGTGTTTGATTTGTGGTTACCAAGAGGTTCATATATAACATCCTATGTATATAGCAGTCTATTTTAAGTTGGTGGTCTCTTAAGTTCAAGCACATTCTCAAAGCACTACATTTTTACTGCCCTTCCCTTACATTTTATGGTTTTGGTATTATATTTTATATCTTATTTTCTATATTCCTTGACTAATTACTGTAGATCTAGATATTTTTACTACTTTTGTCTTATAACCCCCATACTAGCTGTATAGATGGTTGATCTACCTTTCCTATGTGTTTACCTTTGTCAGTGAGATACTTTCTTTCATAATTTTCTTATTTTTATTTATGGTCTGCTCCCCCCCCGCCCCCACCCATTTAATAGGTCCCTTTAACATTTCTTGTAAGGCTGGTTGGATGTTAAACTCTTAGCTTTTGCTTGTCTGGGAAACTCCTTATCTCTCCTTCAATTCTGAGTGGTAACCTTGCTGGGTCGAGTGTTCTTGGTTGTGTTTTTCTTTCAGCATTTTGAATATATTTCGCCACTGTCTTCTGGCCTGTAAAGTTTTCTGCTGAAAGATCAGCTAGTAGTCTTATGGGGATTTCCTTGTTCATAACTAGTTGTTTTTCTCTTGCTCCTTTTAAGAGGAAAGTAGTTCTTAATCTTGATTAAATCTAAAAAATGAGTAGACCACCTACCTTTTAATTTGCTTCAAGGTGTTAAAACAAAAATGGGATTTGTTGTAAGAATGACTTAATGAGATACCAGTGAAGACAGTCATAGTAAGTTATTATTCCATGACAAATGAAAATGTAAGCTCTTTGAGATTGGAAATATTATTATAGGAAAATAACCAGTATATATTGTACACTTGGAAAATCAGTATTCTAGGGCAGTTAGGGTTTTTTTTTTTTTTTCCCCCTTTAATTTCTGTGATCTGTGGCTTCCAGGGTAACTATTATGTATGGTTTTCTCAGATTCCAAAGGGGAGAAAATAAATTAATAATGGATTGATAATTTTATTCTTCAAGCAGTTGTAATTCTTTTCATTATGGGATTTTAAATTATTCGCTAAAATTATCCTCAAGTTGTAAATATGCTAATAAGTGTGACCACTTAAATTTTCAAAAATGCAAATATAGTGTGTCAGGCTAGTAGAATAAGGCTTTAAGAAATCAAAATCTTTTGCGAGAATCTTGAACTTTCAAAAGCTTTTTGAATTCTATCAGTTGAGAAACTATTAGTTTTACCAAGGGTTTGTAGTAAGTTTTTCCTTTTAAAAGATTATTTCAAATTTGATCAAAGAATTAAAGTGTCAGTAATCTTTATAAAAATAAAGAGATAAAAATATCCATTGGAGTAGATTGAATAATAGGCCCCAGAACCTGTGAATATGTTACTTTACATGACAAAAGAGACTGGGGGCATGATTAAATTAAGCATTTTGAGATCTGGAGATTATCCTGTATTATCTAGGTAATCTCAGTGTAATTCCAGTGATCCTTTTAAGAGGGAGGCAGAAGTGTCATAGAAAAAGAGATGAGAAGGTAGAATCAGGGGTCATAATCAGATATTTGAAGATGCTATGATGCTAGCTTGGAAGGTGGAGGTAGAGGTGGAGGCCGAGGCCATGAGTCTAAGAATGAATACAGAGAGCTCTTTAGAAGCTGGACGAAGCTTCTAGGGAGTGGATTTTACCCTAGAGCCTCCAGAAGGAATGTAACCTTGCAAACATCTTGATTTTAGGACTCCTAATGTTCAGAATTATAAGATAATAAATTTCTGTTCTTCTGAGCCACTAAATTTGTGGTAATTTGTTACAACAGCAATAGGAATAATTTTCAACAGTGGCATCAACCTATTCGTATTTTAAGCATTACTTCTAAACATTTTTTAAAAATAAGTTTTTTCTTGAAAAACTTATTCTCCTTTGGGATTCAGACCTTCCATGTACTCAGATAAATGAGTGAGCTCCTGTTGCAAGTTATTTTTTTCTATTAGACATTTCACCTAGTTGAGTTCCATGGCCCAGATTTTCTAATGGTCCTACATGCCCGTGAAAGAATGATATTGTTGGGATAATTTGGCAAGTAGCTTCTCAACTTGGTTTTCCATTTGTAGTGTAGGTTATATTTATCAATTTTTCATGCATCTATTATATACCATTGTTGCTATATATATTACAAGTTTTATAATAACTTTGCAAGTTTGGCATTATATATATTTTATAAGTGAGGATCCTGAGTGTGACCCAGTGACTGATTAGTTTGAAATAAATTAATATTTGTTGTGTAAATCTTTTTTCCGAGAAGGATTTAAAATTCAGCTTCCCAGGGTGCTTGGGTGGCTCAGTCGGTTAAGTGTCTGACTTTTGATTTTGGTTCAGGTCATGATCTCAGAGTTGTGAGATCAGCTTGCACTGGGTCATGGAGTCTGCTTAAGAGTCTCTTTTTCTCTCTCCATCCCTTCCCTCTCTCCTTCTCTCCTTTTCCGTCTGCCCCTCCTCCCCTCTAAAAAAAAATAAAAAAATATAATAAATACAATTCAACTTCCAGTACTGTTATTTAGGAAATAAAACAAGTTGTTGAGGAAAGGGAGTATCTTAGATTTTTAGCACCATTGATTTAATTGGGAAAATAAGAAATACCATTCATAGTATAGTTGGAATTTGAGATGGTCTTTGAAGGATGAGTAGGTTCTTGACAGCAGTTGGAGGGACAATATTCCAAGTGGAGTGAATATTGAGCAAAGACTCAAGGATATGAAAACATGAACTAGGTTATGGGGACATAACAGTTTGGCTAGAAGATTTATTTAGGGAAAGAGTGGAATGCTGATATGAAGTGAAAAAGTGCTTAAAAGTTTCTATTATGTAGAATTTTATTTTTAATTAAGTTGATCAGTAGTACAATTACCTTAATCAGACTCTTTAATATCAAGATTAGAGTATCTAGATTGCAAGTTCTATGAAGACAGATCTGATTTGCTGAATGAATGAGTGAATGAATGAATGCTGACCTGTAGCTTTCAAAAAAAACTTTGGTTATGTTGAATATGAATATAACTTGGTTATACTCAATGTGGTTTTAAACCATAGGGAAGTATGTAATTTTTTTTTTAAAGATTTATTTATTTATTTGACAGAGAGAATGAGATAGAGAGAGCATGAGGGGGGGAGGGTCAGAGGGAGAAGCAGACTCCCCGCTGAGCAGGGAGCCCGATGATGCGGGACTCGATCCCGGGACTCCAGGATCATGACCTGAGCGGAAGGCAGTCGCTTAACCAACTGAGCCACCCAGGCGCCCGGGAAGTATGTAATTTTTGAGGGATTTTCATCAGAATGGTTAAATTGAAAGGTTTGATTTTAAAAGGATGAGTTCTAGTTATCTGGAAAATTCACTTGTATATATTTCACATCATTTCCCAACAATATTTGTTAAATGACACATTATACATGTTGGTAATTGAAGTGGTTTTTTCCTCTTCTAATGAAATGAATAATATAAATTGATTTATTTCTTTGATTATTTAATTTATCACATTCACAGATACTGACATTTTCTTTATCTGCTCACAACTTCTGCTTTTTTTTGTCATTTGAATGTCCTCATTTTCTGGTAAAAGAGGAACCTGAATGTTTACTAATTATATAATATTTTGAATAGTGACTATCTTGGTGATAGTTTGGTTATGGTCCAAAAGTGGAAAATGTCACCCTGGGATATACGACAGCCACTGAGGATGCTAAGGTGGTTTGTGCGTTGGATAACTTGTAATTATTCAACATAGGTTGCTGTTGAAAAGCACAAGTTAAAATGTTTTCTATTCATTCTATTTATTCTGCATGTTTGTAATTGTAAAATAAAACTCTCTGGCCTAACCTGTACATAAGTTTTTCTCTATATTTTTCTTTTAAAAATTTTAAAAATCAAAAGAATACAGAAAAGTATGAATTAATAAATTCTATTCTCTCAGAATTATGAAATATTAACACTTTGGCATACTTCCAGACTTTTTGCCATAGTTACATTTTTTTTTTAAGGATTTTTATTTATTTATCTGACAGAGAGAGAGAGACAGCAAGAGAGGGAACACAAGCAGGAAGAGTGGGAGAGGGAGAAGCAGGCTTCTTGCGGAGCAGGGAGCCCGATGCAGGGCTCCATCCCAGGATCCTGGGATCATGACCTGAGCCGAAGGCAGACGCTTAATGACTGAGCCATCCAGGCGCCCCTAACCATAGTTACATTTTAAAAATTACATAAATTATTTCTTAAATTTAGAAATTTCAAATAAAGCTAAAGTTCCTTTTGATGACCATCTCTGATTCTGATCCCCGTCTCCCTTTTAGAAGTAATTATATATTGGATGTGTATTTATCTACTGTTTTTTGGTAAATATTTTCATTTACATGTATGTAACCATAGAAAAAATGTTTTTTATTTGCAGAGATGTTTATCATACTGTATGCATCATTCTGTATACAGCTTGCATTTTCACTCAATTCTGATAGCTAGCCATGGTGATATTTCTAAATCCAGTTCTGTTAGCTGTGATGGAGCTTATATGTACTGTCTTTCATTTATTCTCCCTCTGATGGATTTTTAGGTTATATCTTTTTTTTTCTTACCAATTATAAGCAATTCAGCTGTCAGCATTATTGTTCGTGTTTCTTTGTACACATGAGCAAATGCTTTTCTAGTCGGTGCCTAGAAATAAAATTGCTTGGCACAGGATGCACGTCTTTATATTGCGAAGTTACCCTCAGTGTGATTTGTATCAGTTTGTACTCACAACATATTGTGTGTGTGTGTATAAAAATTGAGATACTACTGTTTATATATTTTTGTGGCCTCTTTTCTCATTTAACATTTTATTGGGAGCTTGTTTCTTGGTCAGTGTTCAATTCATCTAGTAGAATTTGATTTTGGATGCTTTTATGGGAGAAGAATGATAGACAAAAGCTTTGTAGCATTAGTGATCAATATACTTTATTTTAACCAATAGTGTTTTAGTTATAAATAGACGTAAACTTTATTCTCTCTTAATATTATGGTTTAAAAAGTTATCAAATTATGTTTGGTTTTGTCATGATCATTCTTTTGATCAGAGTGTCTTTGGTCTGTTCTATGACAATATGCTGTGCTCTTAACATCCAGCAATTATCTCATAATGAGTCTTTTATGACTAAGGAAAATAGTGAAATGTATTGAAAATATGGATGTGTATATCCATCACTACCACTGAAATAATTATCTTAAGCACATACCGTAATTAATAGTCCATGCATTTTATATTGGGTTTGGGTGTGCCATCTTAGAAGCTCAATCTACATGTAAGTAATTAAACTACTCTTGTATATTATTCTGACATTTACTTTTAAGGTTACTGTCATGAAAAAATTCAGAATTGTGTCAAATGAAAACATAAGTTCAAGAAAATTAATTGAAGTTCATAAAACTAAAGCTAAAAATATTGTATGTGACAGATGATATGGAAAGTCCGGTAAAAATTATAGAGACCGTAGAGCTATAATCCAGCCCCAACCCTCCATTTTATAGATAAGAGAAAAAATTTATTGAAGGGTTTCATGAAAAAAAGTTTCTGTACCCAAAACTTTCTATTGTTCTTAAGGATCTGAAAAGTTCCATAACTTGATGTATATGCCAGATTATACCAGGATATTTTTATTATGACTAAAAACAAACCAGCCAAATGCCCATCAGTAGGATTGATTGAATAAATTATGGTATATCTACATAGTGAAGTACTGTGCTGATTTACAAAGGAAACAAAAGAAAACAAAGGAACAAGGAAGGTCTTTGTTTTGATATGGAAAAATTCTTAAGATATATTTCAGTTAAAAATAGAAATAAAGGCAAGGTGTAAAGTATATATTATCCTAATATTTGTGTCAAAAAGAGGTATTTGTTTTTGCTTCTATTTGTATAAGATGATCTCTGAAACTAATAAAATTGCTTACATATTGTCAAGAATGGAAATTGGGCAGATGGAACAAGACCTCTCAAGACTTTTTGTTGCATATCCTTTTAAAAATACTTCTTAATATTTGAACCACTTGAATAAATTGCTTTCCCCCCTCTCAAAGTAATCTATAATTTTAATAAAATTCCTATTGTATACAATTGTAAATTGTTTTTAAATTTCCAATGGAAAAAGTGAATTGGCAAAAATAATCATGAGCCTTTTTTTTAACCCTCATAACAAATTTTTGGGTGTGTAGTACATTATTGTTAACTATAAGCATGATTATTGTATACCTGATCTCTAGAACATTTTTTTTATCTTGCGTAACTGAAACTGTGTACCCACTGAACTATAATGACCCATTTTCCCATCTCCCGGCCCCTGGCAGCCACATTCTACTTTCTGTTTTTGTCAGTTTGACCACTTCAGTTACTTGATATAAGTAGGAATCACACAGTAGTTGTCCTTCTGTGACAGGTTTATTTCATTTAGCATAACATCCCCCAGGGTCATCCCTATTGTTGTGTGTGACAGGATTTCCTTCTTTTATCAAGACTAAATAGTATTCCATTATATGTATATACCACATTTTCTTTCTTCATTCATCCACTGATGGACATTTAGGTTGTTTCTACCTCTTGGCTATTATGAATCATGCTATAGTGAACGTGTGAGTACAAATACCTCTTCAAGAACCTGATTTCAATTCTTTTGGATAAATACCCAAAAGTAGGATTGCTGGATCATGTGGTAGTTCTCTGTTTAATTTTCTGAAGAACCTCAGTACTGTTTTCCATAATGGCTATACCATTGTATATTCCTACCCACAGTGTACAAGAATTCCAGTTTCTCCATTCTCATTAACACTTATTTTGTTTTTTTTAAATTATGTTCACCCTAACAGGTGTGAAGTGATACATCTCTGGTTTTGATTTGTATTTCTCTGATGATGAGTGATGTTGAGCATCTTTTCTTATACCTCTGGTCCTTTTGTATGTTTTTGGAGAAGTGTTTATTCAAGTCTTTTGTCCATTTTTTAATTGGGCTTTTGTATTTTTGCTGCTGAGTTATAGGTGTTCCTTCAGAGATACGGTTTGCCAAGTAATTTCTTCCATTCCAAAGGTTGCTTTTTTAACTCTGTTAATTATTTCCTTTGCTGTGCAGAAGATTTTTTAGTTTGTTATAGTCTGGCTTGTCTATTTTTGCTTTTCTTCCTTTTTTGTTTTTTTTTACAAAGAGAGTGCACACGGTGTGCACGTGTGTGAATGGTGGGAAGAGGGGCGGAGGATCTCAAGCAGGCTCCATGCCCATCATTGAGCCCAACGTGGGGCTCAGTCTCACAACCCTGAAATCATGACCCATGCTGAAATCAAGAGTCGGACACTTAACCAACTGAGCCACCAAGACGCCCCTCTATTTTTGTTTTTGTTGCCTGTGCTTTTGATATTATAGCTAGGAAATCATTGCCAAGATCAGTGTCATGAAGCTTTTCCCCTAAGTTTTCTTCTAGAAGTCTTATAGTTTCAAGTCTTACATTTGATTCTTCAATCTATTTTGAGTTGCATTTGCTTTTTACAGTAGTTATTATTATTATTTTTAAAGATTTTTATTTTTTTAAGATTTTATTTATTTGACAGAGAGAGTCTGAGACAGCAAGAGTAAGAAAACAAGCAGGGGGAGCGGCAGGCAGAGGGAGAAGCAGGCTCCCCGCTGAGCAGGGAGCCCGATATGGGGCTCGATTCCAGGACCCTGGGACCATGACCTAAGCCGAAGACAGATGCTTAACGACTGAGCCACCCAAGTGCCCAGCAGTTATTATTTCTAAAATAAAAATAGAAAGCCCATTTTCTTGTTATCTGTGCCTCCTTTTAGTATTTTTGGACGGATAGGCATTAGCTGTGTTAAATAGAGAAAAAGTGCCCACCAACTATACCTAAACAGATAAACCTTTTTCCTTCAAAACAAATTAACTTCCTGAAGAGAGCTTGTGTATTACTTAGTTCTTCTAGAGTATCAAGATGATAAATAGATCATCCATTGGACAATGTATTTCCATCGTCATCATTGAATAGATTATGATTGGCTAAATTTTATAATACTGTATGTTAGGGAATATGTTAAATGAAATACTGTGTAAAAAAGTCTATGATTCATAGGAATTTCCTTTCCAGACTTTTTTTTCCAGCTTTACACCACATGAAAAAATTAAATGAGTGCATCCTTGCTAATAGAATGTCTAAAACCCAGCTCTTTTCATGATGGCCATTTAAAATGAAAATCAAGAGGAGCCATGTTATTGTTTATTCTCTCCTTTTTTACCCTTCAAGATTAGATTTTGCCTGTGGAAAGCAACATGTTTGTATAAGGGGATGTGTATAACAAATCTTTCCATATAGAGAACAGTTCTGTTAATTGTGCCTTCTAACTCAAAAGATGCTGCAAAGCAAAGAAGTAATACGAGGGAGGATCTTCATGATAATTTAAACACTGTTTTGTATGGATTGGGACTTATGGGAAGGAATAATAACCTAGAATTAATCCTATTTCTGGGTATAATGTAAAAAATTTTGTAAATTCAAGAACTGTTAAACTCTTAAAGATGAGTATTCTAAAAGACTAGTCTTTAGTGTTACTTTATATGTGGCTCTAAGTTAAGCCTTTAGATTGGATCATTTTATGAGACCAAGTAAACCTCTTTAAAGTGTCCTTTAAGTAACTGATTTAGTAATCAGCAAAAAAAATTTATTCTAAATTTATTGCAAAGCAAAAACAGTTATTGGATTTTTTTTTCCTTAAGGAAACAAGTGATGGAGATTTGTTGTTTATTACATTCTAATGTAGTCAGAAGTGAAAGTAAAGATTTTATTGTTACAGTCTTGCCTTATATTCTGCATGGTTAGTCCATGCCCTGCTGTGAGTATGGTCATTTGGAACTAAAAGACATCTTTCTTACTGAAAATGTGGATGTTTATGTTCTGAAGTACATAAAAATGCTTCTGAAATAGGACTTTACTAAATGCATTGTCTCTGATTCTATATATCAGCTTTAGTGTTTATCAACAAAAGTGTATATGTAGCCACAAAATGCATGTATAGAAATATTTAGTAGTTTGTATCTTAGCTGAGTGACTATATTTGTGCCATAATATATTCTATGAGAATAAATTTTCTTTGGATTCCAAAAGTAGTGCTTATTTTAGACAATTTGGGAAATAACTGGAAAATACTCTTCCTTGTATTTTAAGTTTCAGAAGGCAGTTAAACTTTGAAATTTATGTAGAATCATGAAAGTTGAGCTTAGAACAAATTTTTGGTAATCAACAGGCTAAACCACTTGGTAGGAGAAGGGTTTTGTGGTATTGAATACTAGCATTATTCAGTCATATAATTTTGAAATGTGCTGTTACTCTTGTTACATGGAACTAGAGCATAAGAAAATGAAGGCTATTGGGGCTGCTGGGTGGGCGTCTGCCTTTCGGCTCAGGTGATGATCTCCAGGTCCTAGGATCAAACCCTGTGTCGGGCTCCCGGCTCCTCGGGAGCCTGCTTCTCCCTCTCCCTCTGCCTCTCCCCCTGCTTGTGCTCTCTATCTCTCAAATGAATAAATAAAATCTTAAAAAAAGAAAAAAAAAGGAAAAAGAAAATGAAGGCCATTAAATAAACAGCAATTATGGGCAATACCCACATTTTTGGACATGTCAGCTGTACTTGTTCTTTGCTTCCTAGTTGACATCATTAACCATTCCTGTCATCTTTATCATATTTATTTCATTGATTCCCTGGAATGCAAACATAGGAAAGTGGCAGTTAGACATCAGGCATGAGATGTCAGAATATATTTCTGTCTTGACACATAAATGAGGGTGTTTTAGAAACTCCACGTAGGTAATTGTTTATACTGTTCTCCTTTGAAGTGGGAAGTACTTTGATAAGGCCACAGGTTGTTTGAGTTAGCAGCGATTTTGTGGTTGTCTCAATCTTTCTGAGAAGCTGCTGTTGTAGATTTAAATAAACTGAGATAATGAGAATAAAGGGGAGAAATAATAGGGCAGGCCTTGTTTTTAAAGTAGCAATTATTTATTGCCTAGGATGTCTCTTTTAGGAATCCAGTTTTTAGCTTTTCTTAGTCCATATTATCTTTAATTTCTAATTTTCAATTCAGGAAGAGAAATGACTCTCTTTGTACCTCAGTATGGATAGCCATTGGTATGTACATGTGTGGCTTCTGTAATTTTAAAAGCCTGGGCCAGATGCAAGTCTTTGAAGTGGCAGTGTTTGTAAAGTTAAGGGGAAGAGGCAAATACAATAGTATTTATATGTTAAGATTACTGTTTAATAAAAGTATAGGAAGAAAAAAGTGAATAAACGTTACTGGATATTTACAAGGTTTATATTTGGATGGCGAGCTTGTATGTTATTTTCTTCTTTCTGGTTTTGTGAATCCATCTTTTCAGGAGTGTATCAGGAAAAAAGTAAACTCAAAAGACCTCTATGGGGCGCCTGGGTGGCTCAGTCGTTAAGTGTCTACCTTCAGGTCAGTTCATGATCCCAGCATCCTGGGATTTAGCCCCGCATTGGGCTCCCTGCTCGACAGGGAGCCTGCTTCTCCCTCTCCAGCTCCCTCTGCTTGTGTTCCCTCTCTTGCTGTCTCTCTCTGTCAAACAAACAAAAAGAAGACCTTTGAAACCCTTCTTATTCAGTGGGGCTAAGCCCCTGTTTTGTTGTTTGATGCATATGGGAATTGTACCTTAAATATTTTAAGTCAGAATCTGTAAGTGCATTCATTCATGCACATATCAAAAATATAAAATAAATTTTTTTCTTTGACTATGAATCTATTTATGGGAGTTGCACATTTGTTTTATAAAGCACACTTACAATAGTCTGTATTTTCCACTTTGGGCTTCTTTAATATGTAACAAAAGAAACCGAATACCTTTGCAAAGCAGCCTAGATCTCCAGATTTTTTTCTCAAGTTTTTTGCAATTGTCTTGTCAATATCTGATTCAAGAGCAATTTTTACTTGGTCTTCCCAGAGTATCCAATTTGATTTTCATGGAAGCAACAGCCCTCTTACATTTGCACTCATGTATCATTGATTTATACACTTACAATATTAAATATAACTGGTTGTAAACTAGTTTGGGGATGAACAGTTGACCAAAAGGTGAACTTAATAAAACTATACTGTGTATATTGTATAGTATGTATTCTGCTGGGCGGTGGTGGGCATCTGGCTTCTGTAACTTAGCATAATATTTTGAGATTTATTCGTGTGCATATATCAGTAGGTCTTTCAATGAATAAGTAATTCATTGTATGGATATACTACCATTTGTTTAGTCACTTATTTGATAAACATATTGATGTTTTCTGTTTGCAACTATTAAAAATAAAGGTGAAGATCTGGTCACAAGACTTTGGATATATGTTTTCATTTTTCTTTTTGTACTTGCATTTTCTTTTTGGGTAAATACATAGGCATGGAATGGCTGGGTTCTATGGTCAGATGTATGTTTGACTTTTTGAGAAACTCTCAAACTGTTTTCCAGAGTAGTTGTCCAATTTTATATTCCTACCAGCTGTTCATGAGAATTCTAGTTTCTCCACATTCTCGTGAAGACTTGGTATAGTATGGTCATTTAATTTTAGCCATTTTAATAAGTAATGTGTGATATCTCATTGTGCTTTTAATTTTCTTTTCCCTAATGAGTAGGAATTTTGAACATCTTTTCACAGTCTTATCTGTTGTCTGTATCTCCTTTGGGGTAGTATCCAAATCTTTGTCCATTCAGAAAACTTGGGTTGATTGTTTTCTGCATATACTAGATGCAAATCTTTTGTTGGCTATATATTTTGCAAATATTACCTCCTTTTCTGTGGCTTTCCTTTTAATTTTCATGTCTTTTGATTTCAGTGAAGTTGAATATATTATTTTTTGCTTTTGGAGTTCTTGCTTGTGATATATTTAAGAAATATTTGCGAACCCAAAGTTATTAGGCTTGTATTTTTTCTAGAAGTTTTATAATTTTAGTTCCTATGTTTAGGTCTCTGATCCATTTTGCTTTTGTTTTTCTATGTAGTGTGAAGTATGTTTTTAAACATATGGCTATCCTTGTTCTTATATCATTTATTTGAAAAAGTGATCAGTTTTCCTGTTGAACTGCCTTGCTAACTTTGTCAAAAATCAATTGATCATATATGTATGGTTATATTTTTAGATTAACTGTTCTGTTTCTTTGATCTTGGTGTCTGTCTTTACACCAATACTACACTGTCTTGATTACTGTAACTTGATAATATTCTTGAGATAAAGTAGTATAAGTTCTCTAATTCTGATCTTTTTCAAAATTGTTTTAGCTGTTCTAGATCCTTTGCATTTCCATATAAGTTTTAGAGTTGTATGATACCAAATATTTATACCAGAAAGCCTGCTAGAATTTTAATTGGAAGTGCATGGCATCTATATATAAATTTGGGAGAGAAATGACATCTTAACAATAGTCTTTCAATCATGAACATGGTATATCTATTTAGGTCTTATTTAATATTTTTCTCAGCAGTGTTTTGTAATTTTTATTGTATGTCTTATATATCTTTTTGAAAATTTATCCATATTCCTATGCTTTTTTAAATGGTAGTTTTGAAAGTTTTAATATTTGATTGTTATTGGCATATAGAAATAAATTGACATGTGTTACTGGTTTTTGTATATCGTAACCTTGCTAAACTCATTAATTCTCCTAGGTCTTTTGTAGATTCCTTAGGAATTTCTGCAGAGACAACTATGCTTTCTGCAACAAAAGGCAGTTTTACTTTTTGCTCTTTAATTTGTGTGCCTTTATTTCATTTTCTTAACCTTACTGCACTGGCTAGAGCCTCCAGGACAGTATTGCAAGAAAGTGGTGAGAATGGACATTCTTGGCTATATTACTAATCTTAGGGTAGAAACATCCAGTATTTCAATAATGCTATTAGCTATAGAGTTGTCAAAGGTATCCTTTTATCATTTTGAGGAAATTCCCTTCTATTCCTACTGTGCTGAGATTTTTGTCATGAATGGATATTGGATTTTGTCAAATGCTTTCCCTGCATATATTAAGATGATCATATCGTTTTTCTTTTTTAGTTTGTTAATATGATGAATTGCATTGACTTTTGAATGTTAAACCAACTTTGAATTCCCACATGGGTTTGATGATTATCCTTTTATGTATTATACTCATTTAACTAAATTTTGCCTCTGTGTTCCTATGGTATTTGGTCTGTAGTAGTTTTTTTGGGGGGGAGGAGGCATATGATCTTTATTGAGCTTATCCACTGGAATGGAAATAATGTCTGTATGGAACCAAACGTTTGTTACTATAACTTCTGCCTCACAATTAAAATCCAAACAATTTTTTAAAAACAGTCAACTCAATCAAAATGCACTACTTAAGAATCAGTAGCTTCTTTGAAGCCACAGTAAGACAGTAACATGGTTGAGGCATGAATGCAGAAATTTGGTTGGTTGGAAAGCTAATTAAATTTCCAACTTGCTCAAACAGGATTACAGAAAAGCAAAATTGTGTTTTTCACAGAAATACAGTCCCCTGGAATCACAACACTGGACAGCTGTTAAGAGTACTTAGAGTCCTGAGATAATAAGGAATCCAGGCATCCTTTCAACAGTCTTCAGTTGTCCTTTCCTCCCAATCAGAGATTTGTGCATGTGTGGAATGACACCACCACCAGCAATTGTAGCCTTGACCAGAGAGTCCAACTCTTCATCTCCAGGAATAGCAAGTTGCAAGCGAGCAGGGGTAGTACGCTTTACCTTCAACTCTTTTGATGCTGTCCTGCCAATTCAGGTACCTCTGCAATGACGTACTCCAGGCTGGCTGAGCCGTACACCACGGCAGGTGTCGGCAGGTGTCGATGAGTATGGCCCACTGGCAGCTGCAAGCCGGCTGTCTGCAAGTGGAAACTGCCTTTGTCTTGGCCTCTCCAGAGTCATGCCAGCCTTTCTGCCATCCATTTCGAATTCTGCTGAAACTCAAACAAGCACAGCAGAGCAAGGACTGGTCAGGCATCCAGCAAGATCCTGCCACCGAGGCCTTTGTTGTACGGTGCTTTCCAACTCTAGTGTCCTGTGGTATCTGTCTCTTTCTGGTATCACAGTAATGGTGGCTGTGTAAAGTGAGTTGGGAAGTGTTCTGTCTTCAGTTTTCTTTAAATTTGTGTTGAATTGGTATTTTTCTTAAATGTTTGGTAGAATTTCCTAGTGAAGCAATCTGGACCTATTGTTTTATATGTAGGAAGGTCCGTTTGTTTTGTGGGAAGGTTTTCATCTACAAATTTGACATCTTTAGTAGATAAAAGGTTATTCAGTTCAGTTACCTATACTTAAGTGAGCTTTGTTAATTTTTGTTTACCAAAGAATTTGGCCATTTCTTCTAAGTTGTCAAATATATTGGCATAGAGTTGTTTATATAATGTACTTTTATTTTGTGTAGTGACTTCTCCTTATTCCTGATGTTGATAATTTTGTCTTTTCTTCTTTCTTCTTATTAGTCTGGCTACAGACTTACAGTTTTTATTCATTTTTCTGTATTTTTTCTATTTTGTTGATTTCTGCTTTTATTTACTGTTTCTAGGTTTTTAGGGCAAAGCTTAGTTCATTAATATTAGACATTCCTTCTTTTTAAATATGGTCGTATAGTACTGTTAAGTTTTCCTGTAAGCACTGCTTTAGCTACATCTAAAGAAATTTCAGTATATTTCAGTTTTATTAGGATCAAAATGCTTTTCTATTTGCTTTTTTGGTGTTTTCTTTGTCCTTGGGGTTACTTGAAGCATGTTGTTTAGTTCAAATATTTGTAGACTTTTCAAATAGCTTTTCTGTTATTGGTTGTTAATTTAATCCCATTGTAGTCAGAGAACATCCTTTGTGTGATTTGAATTCTTTCATATTTATCAAGCCTTGTTTTATGAATCAGAGTATGGTCTATCTTGTTAAATGTTCCAGGTGCACTTGAAAAGAATGTGTATCTGTGTTCTGGTTGGAGTGTTCTGTAAATGCCAATTGGCCAGATAGTATTGTTCAAGCTTTCTATATCTTTACTGGTTGGTGAAATCACTAATTATATTTGTGGATTTGTCTATTATTTTGAGTTTTTTAGTTGTGTATTTTGAGACCTAAAGGTGCACAGGTTTTTAAGGTCATGTCTGCTTGATAAATTGACCGCTTTATTATTATGGAATAACCTTTTTTCTCTAGCAATATTCTTTCTTCTGAAATCCATTCTGTTAATGTTGCAGCATTTCTTTTTCTTTAGTGCTTGCAGTTCTTGGTCACGCCGCTTCGAAGAATGAATGAAGAGGTAGACCAGACAAAGGGTGGTGGGCAGCAAAGCCAAGTTTACTGAGCAACAGTACAAAGCTCCTGAAGAGGGAGGAAGGGGACCTGAGAGGGTTGCCACCAGAGTTTCCAAGCCTAGGGTTTTTTATGGGCTTATTGGTGGGCTGTTTTAATCTGATTAACCCTCCATGCACCTGTCACCCACCCAGATTTTTTTCCACTTGCTCATCTACATATCAGGTAGTTGTTGGTGTGGGAAAGGGTAGAGGGCTCCTTCCAGGGCGGTGTAAAATCCTTTTAAGGGTGATTTCCTTTTAGGGTGGGGTCCCTGCCTGCCTTTCTTCTTACTATCCTTCATTGTTAATATGGCCACTCAGCTTTCTTTTGATTTATGTTAACATGATAAATGTTTCATTCCATCCTTTTCCTTTTAAATCCTTTGTTTCTTTTATTTAAGGTGGGTTGCTTGTAGGCAGGATATACTTGAATCTTGCTTTTTTTATCCAGTTTGACAATCTCTGCCTTTTCATTGCATTTTATATATTATTAACTCTTAATAAGCAAATACCAACTTTCCAAAGATATGAAACTCTAAAATATAAAAATTAATATCAAAACTCTTTGTTATTAAAATATAAAAATGACAGTAAGTAATATCTAGTTTACGTGTAAGAGTGGAAACTATAATCTGATCAGAATTTCTTCATATATTTGGGCGCCTGGGTGGCTCACTCGGTTAAGCGTCTGTCTTCAGCTCAGTTCATGATCCCAGGGTCCTGGGATCCAGCCCTGTGTTGGGCTCCCTGCTCAGTGGAGAGCCTGCTTCTCCCTCTCCCTTTGCTCCTCCCCCCTGCTTGTGTGCTCTTTCTCTCTCTCAAATAAATAAATAAAATCTTAAAAAAAAAAAAAGAATTTCTTCATATATAGTAGAATCTTGGAAAATGAATACCTTTAACATGGTTTTTGAATTAGTGGTTGTATCCAAAAATTATTTCAGACTAAAAGGATGGGAACAGCAAGGTCAGTTAGACTCAATAAATATTCCATTTAAATGTGTTTGTTAACAGTTTATTCTCAAGAACATTTTAAATATTTCATGTATGCCTCGCATAATGATGGTTATAGCTTCCTTGAAGAAGGAATTGCCTAGCCTTTGGAGACCTAATGGTTGATGGGGAGCAGGGAAAGAGATGGGACACACACCTAGCTCAGAAGAATCAGTACCATGAATGGATGTCTCGACTGGAACACCCTTTCAACTAGTTTATGCCGTGAAGTTGAATAGTGTTATTTTTCACAGCTCTAAACTGTTTCAAAAATTACCGTAAATTCCAAATGGGGATACCAGTGAGCTGTTTACATAGAAAAAAAGACTATTCTATAACTGGCTTTTTTTTTTTTAAAGATTTTATTTATTTGAGAGAGAGAGAGAAAGAGAGAGAAAGCACATGAGGTGGGGGGAGGGTCAGAGGGAGAAACAGACTCCCTGCCGAGCAGGGAGCCCGATGTGGGACTCGATCCCGGGACTCCAGGATCATGACCTGAGCCGAAGGCAGTCGCTTAACCAACTGAGCCACCCAGGCGCCCTATAACTGTCTTCTTAATAAACCAAAAGAAATACTCTATAGAACTTGAATTCTCAGTTCCTGGACCATCATATCAGCATCACCTAGGAACTTGATAGAAATGTAAATTCCTTGGGCCCTGAATTAGTTAACTGGAAAATGTGGGAAGGCAGGAATCTATATTTTACAAATCCTGCAAGTCATTCTGTTACATGCTCAAACTGAAAACCATTGCTTTACAGAATGATATATATATCAGGCTCTAGTGAAATAATGACAGGTTTTCAGCATCACGAATTCTAATTCTCAAACAGCTGTTGAATTAGGTTTTAATGATCTCCAAACCCAGGTGGAGTTGAGTCCTAGTTTCTCCTTTTTTACTTACTAGTCAATGGAGCATCAGGTGCAGTTGTTGAAGTGTGAAAATAATTCAGCTTTGTAGACAGTATTGGCATTTCTTTCTTGATTTTGAAAATGCTTTAATTTTCTTGGTATAGTATTTTTTTCAGTAATCAAAGCACATCTATTTTAGTGGCAGTTTGGACTTATGCTAAAATTTGAGGAAATTTCTGAATCTTCCTGCCAGTTTAATATTAAAATTAATATGTTAGCTGGATTACAAAGTTTACATATAATTGAATCCCCCCTATTGTATTTTTCCTCCAGTGTTTACATTTATGCTTTAGGAACAATTTTTGTCTTCCCTGAATAAATTTTTATCTTCAAATCTTTCATATTATCACATCTTTATTTTACTTTAAAAGGGAATGCTAGAGATTTATTTTAATAAAGTGCATTCTGTAGTAATAAGGCTCAAATATATGCTTTCTGAATTAGAAAACTCATCAAGCCCTCAAAAAGCATTCCAAAGGCATATCAGTAAGATGTAAAGCTAAGGGTATAGGTCTTACAACTGCTTTACTTGTTGAAGTGCACTAAATATGGATATTTAAAAGTGGATAGTGTGCCAGAAACACTTAAAATGTTTATTAGTAGGTAAGCACATGATTTTGCAGTAATATTCTAAGATTGGTTTTGGTTGTATTGCACATATAGGTAGTGTTAGTGAAAGAAATCTTTAGATTGACGGCTGATGGTCTTACATTTTTTTTTTTTTTAAGATTTTATTTATTTGAGAGGGAGAGAATGAGAGACAGACAGCATGAGAGGGAAGAGGGTCAGAGGGAGAAGCAGACTCCCTACCTTGCAGGGAGCCCGATGCGGGACTCGACCCTGGAACTCCAGGATCACGACCCGAGCCGAAGGCAGTAGCCTAACCAACTGAGCCACCCAGGTGCCCCTTATATTCTATTTTGATGCTCTTTATTTTTAACTCTCTACTTCTCCTTCATGATCCCATTCACTCCCTTGACATCAGTTGCTGCCTTTCGTTGTGACTCCTGAAGTTCTGTCTCTAATTCAGAAATTTCTCCTGAGTTGTATATCTTCAGCAACCTACACATTATTGCCTGGACATTCCAATGGACTATGTCTAAAACTGATAATCCAGGTTTTCCTCACACTAGTCCTGTGAATGTTTATGGAATCAGAGTTACATAATAGCCTATTCTTCACTTGGTCTTGACCCCAGATGTTTGCGTAGGACCTTATTCTCCATTAAAATGTCATTCTGAGTCTTCTGGAAATCTTCCAGAAGTGTCTCAAATGTGGTTAAAAAAAAAAACAAACGGTAGAATCCTGTCTACCTCGAAGCATCTGCCCTATCTCCTTTTTGTCAACTGAGCAACCATCTCCGATCAAGCATCATTGTCTCTGCTGCTTCCCCAAGAGAAAATGTCAGAAAGTTACTAGAGCCTCATGGTGCTGAGATTGATACTAAGTTCCATGTAGAAATAGAGAAATATCTTATATCCGCCCCCATCCGTGTCATACTTTATCACTTGTGAATCTGATTTGTGTGCCCGTATAGGGAGATGGCTAACTGTATAACAACTGTTCATGCTTTCCCTCTCATAGTATGTCTTTATTGCTAAGAAGCAACTGCCCACCCAAGGCTAAATTTTTTTTACCACCACCCCTGCAGCTAGGTGTAGCCATATGATTAATGTTTGCCAGGATAGTTGAGATGTTATAGTGTTTTCTCCACCCTCTCTTGCCACATCTGCTAACTGGCTGCAAAATACTTTGAGTTCCTGGAGGAATGTCAAAGTTATAAGAAGGAAGGAAGCTGATTCCTTGAATCATTGTATAAAAGGCCATCTACCAGTCTGGAACACTCACATTGGTACTTGAATAAGAACTAAACTTCTGTTATGGTAAATGATTGGAATTTTATGTGTTCTAGTACTTGATGTTTCCCTAACTAGAATAATACCCCTGTGTATTACAGAGCCTTAAAAACAGCTCCTTTATCATCGTCCTGCATTTCCTTTCTCCAACAGCTCGAACACATGGGTATATGGCTATCCATGGGACTAGGAGAGAACAGATGCCATATTACACTCTGCAGTCCAGATCTTTTCTGCTATTGTGCTTTCTCTACCCTTTCTTCTAGACCTCTTGGACTTGGTAGTAGTATTATATAAGCTCAAAAAGCCCTTATGAAATAGACTCTTCAACATACCACCTACATATTTGATTTCTCAGTTGGAACTTCAGTGTAGATTACCAAATATCTTGAATTCCTTTCTTCTCCTACCCCAATTGCTCTTCTTCCTGTTCCTAATGCTCAAACTTGGTGAATGGCACCATGTTCCTCCTCAGTACAGAAGCTTAGAGAAAAGCCTTAACCTCTTCCAGCTTCTCATCTACTTTTTTTCACCTAAGCTTTTATTAGTCTGTCTCCTACCAGTTCGAAAGCTTCATCTGTACTGCAACTACCTTCCTTCAGGTCTTTATCTCCATTATGTCTTCAGAAGATTAATAGTCAATTCCAGGGATATCAGTCTATAAAGTGATGCCCCATGGAACCTTGCATTGTGGAGGTCTTATATGGGCTGTTACTTAAAACTCTTCAAGAATGTGTCTTCATTGCTTACAAAGAAGTTGTTCTCAAGGTATGGTCCGTGGATATCAGGGGTTCTCAAGACCTTTTCAGGGTGTTCACAAAGTACTCCACAACTATTTCCATAATAATTCTGAGTTGTTAGTTGTCTTTTTCACTAGTTTTCATTTGTACCTGGTACAAAGGAATTGTGACATCAGATTGTACTAGTTATCTTTGTATTCTTTACCACATTGATTCATAGTTACAAAATGAGGCCATTTTCAGTAAGAATGTCCATAAAGCAGTCAAAACCATTGACTTTATTAAATCTTGACTATTTAGCATATGTCTTTTTAATATTCTGTGACAAAATGGAAAGTACACCAAGCACTTCTGCATACCAAAAGTACAATGGTCGTCTTGAGGGAAAGTACTTGTTTTGGTTGGCACAAGTCAACAAGCCACTTTTCCATAAATTACTGTTTTTACTTGAAAGAAAAATTAACAAACTGTGTTTATTCAGAGTGGGGTAGACATTTTCTCAGAAACAGTGAACTTGTCACTTCAAGGAAAACCAACTGACAGTATTTATTGCTATTATAAAATTTGACAAACTTGTGGCTGCCACCACAAACATGACAGCTTCCTAGTACTTAAGGACTTTTCTCGTGAGAAGGGCAGTGATATAATGCTTGTGATTTTTTTGCATGGGGGTGGGATTGTATCATCAAATGTGTTAACATTTGGAGGATCTGTATAACACCATGAACCAGTATTTTTCAAATGAAAGTATAAGGTATATCAATATAACAGTGTATGAAGAGTTTATTAATATGGCTTTATATCCCATTGTAATTAACCTTTAAGAAACTAACACTTGTTGAGTTTAGTGTCAAGAATATTCCCAATTGTTTGCAAAAGCTATTAAAATATTCCTTTTTCAACTGTGTATGTGTATGATTCTGATTTTCTTCATAGACTCCAATCCAAAGAATATATATTTTCATTTTGAATGGAGAAGCAGGTATGAGAATCTAGTTTTCTTTCAGTAAGCCAAATATTTAAAAAAAGATATGTAAAAACTCTTTACTAAATTTTTTTTTGTTTTGGAAAAATACAAAAATATGCCATTAATTTTAACATGTTTTATTATTTTTAAATGAATTAATATTTTTAAAGTTTTACAGTTTTTATTTTTACTAGGATGATAATATAATCCACATGAACAAAAACTCTTTGAAGTCCTCAATTTTTAGGCATATAAAAGAGGTTCCAAGATCAGTAAGTTTGAGAACTGCTGACTTCAAAGTTCATATTCCCAGAATGGTGATTAAGACACTGTGATCTGGCCTCTGCACACTTGTTTGTGTCAGGTTTTACCTCTTGCCCTTACCCCTTCTCCCATATTCTAAGCTTATCAAGAACCACCTTTAGGGCCTACATGCACCATTCAGTATTGTGCCTCCAAGCCCTTTTCCATAGTCACACCATTTTATATTCCCACTAGCAGTGCATGAAGGTTCCAATTCCTCCACATCCTTATTGTTTGGTTGGTTGGTCTGGTTTGGTTTAATTATAGCCATCCTAGTAGGTGTGACTGGTTTTGATTTGTATTTCCCTAACAACTAATGATGTTGAGCATTTTTTTTTATATGTTTGTTGGTCATTTATGTATCATCTTTGGAGAAGTATCTATTCAGATGTTTTGCCCATGTGAGTATTTTCTTCACAATCAGTATGTGTCCATATGAGTAAGTTTACATTTCCCCTTCAATGTGTAAGAGAAAGGAAATTTTAAACTTAAGAGAAGGAAAAAAGCACTTAGGAGGTTAAAAGTTAAAATGAGAGTTTAGATATAAAGTTTACATATAAACATTCCTCTAAAGTTTTCACTATCAGCTCATTTTTTGGATATGGATAAATATTTGTTGCTGTGGCATTGCAATACTGCATAATGAAATATCTGGAAGAGGTAAATCTATGGAGACAACACAGATTGGTAGTTGCCTGGGGTCAGGGGAGAAGGAAATGGGGAGCACTTGCTTACTGGGTGTCAGATTTCCTTCAGGGTGAAGAAGTGTTCAGAACTAGATAGAAATGGCAGTTGCTCACATTGTGAATGTGCTAAATGCCACTGAATTGTTTACTTTAAAATGATTAATTTTATGAGAACTTCACTTTTAAAAATTATCAAAAATAAAATACTCTCAAGATCTTATTAAATGGGTTCATTAATATTAAAAACAAAAGCATTTATAAGACACTCAACAGTGTATAAAGTGCTCATTTTTTTAGAATTTTTTTAATTTATTCATTTGAGACAGAGAGAGAGAGAGCAGGAGCAGTGGGGAGAGGAAGAGGGAGAAGCAGACTCCCCGCTGAGCAGGGAGCCCGACGTGGGGCTCAATCCCAGGACCTGGGGATCACGACCTGATCCGAAGGCAGACGCCCAACTGACTGAGCCACCCAGGTGCCCCAGCACTCATTTATTTTTAATTTAACAAATACTTACTGAGTGCCTTTACATGCAGTGACTTCTCCTAGGCCTTGCAATATAGGTTTTACATATACATTATTCTTGTGCATTAATCCTTAACATTAATGAAAATACATTATAAAAATCAAATTTTCTTTCCAAACTTCATCTCACTGATGAACTACCACTAAAAATATATTGGTCAATGCTCTTGAGATGATTAGGTAAGAATAAGAAAGTAGCTGTTAAATATCACATCAATCCAGTGACCACCAGTATAATTCTTTTTGTTGTTAGGTTACTAAGTTAAAGACATATGAGTTATATTTTACTTAATATACTTGCTAAGCTTGATTGTAGTTTTTTACAGTTATTACACAAATTAAAAAATGTGAAATTCTCCTAAGTTATAACCTTCTTTTATTATCAATCTAAGAAATACACTAATCACCTATATAAAATAATAATATTGGTAGTAGCTAACATGGAGTTCTCACTATGTATTTTAAATTTATATGCATCATCTGTTATATGCATGCTTTGTGGTAAGTTTTTATATGCATTCTCATGTTTTGATTTTTTAAAACAGCCCAAAGAGGCACCATTATTATTACCATCTAGATGAGGAAACTGAGTGTGAAAGAAGTGATCCCTATTTGAATACTGATGTTGAATACTGATGTCAGGATACTGTTCCCATGTGCTCCACATTTAACAGGTTGTCTGAGATTGATTGATTGATTGATTTATTAAAGATTTTATTTATTTATTTGACAGAGAGAGATACAGCGAGAGAGGGAACACAAGCAGGGGGAGTGGAGAGGGACAAGCAGGCCTCCCACTGAGCAGAGAGCCCGATGCGGGGCTCGATCCCAGGACCCTGGGATCATGACCTGAGCCGAAGGCAGATGCTTAATGACTGAGCCACCCAGGCACCCCTAGTTGCCTGAGATTTAGTCTGTTTCTATATTAGTATAGAGTTGAACCGCACAGTTAAATCAGAATGATAATATTATAGAAGTACTTTTTTTTTAGGTACTTATTTTTTAAATATAAAATATTATAGTTAAAAATGATAGGTAAACCAACTTTAAGACTTCATTCTTTATGCATCTCCATCACTTGAAATGAATAATTTGATAGAAAATGGGGATTCAAGCAATCTATTCCTATTTTCAATTTCCATCAGTGAACAGAAAGAAAGAACATTTAAAATTATAGTCCAAGGAATGAAAAGAAAAACTAGTGAGGAAAGGGAACAGAGCCTTAGGAACTCTAAGGGACATGATCAAGTGGACCAACATATACTGTTAATCTTAACTGCAGACCCTTTGTATGTAATAAGTGGCTTTTTTCTTGCTGCTTTCAAGATTCTCAATTTGGCCTTGGCTTTTAACAGTTTAATTTGTCACTGTGGATCTCTTTGAGTTTATCCTTCTCGTAGTTCATTGAGCTTGAATGTATAGATTCATGTCTTATAACAAGTTTTGGAGGTTTTCAACCTTTTTTTCTGCACGTAAGTCCTGTATATGTTTTGTTAGATTTACAACTGGCTATTTTTTGTGTGTGATTATAGATAATATTGTAATTTTTATTTTTGTGTCTATGTGTTTATTTTTAGTATAGAAATACAGTTGTATTTTGTATTTTTTTTAATTTATTTTTTTTGAGGGGGAGGGGCGAGCAGAGGGAAAGGGAGGGAGAGAATCTTAAGCAGGCTCCACACCCAGCATGGAGCCCGACGCAGGGCTCGATCTCATGACCCTGAGATCATGACCTGAGCTGAAATGAAGAGTAGGACATTTAACCCACTGAGTCACCCAGGCACCCCTGGATTTTGTATTTTTATTTTATATCCTGGAACTTTGGTGAACTGACTTATTCTAGGATTCTTTTGTTTTTGTAGATTCCTTGTGATTTTCTTTGTAGAAAATTGTATCATCTTCAAATAGGGTTGCTTTAATGCACTAGTTAGAACTTCCAACACTATGTTAAATAAGAGTAGTGAAACTGTACAGTAGCCTTGTTCCTGATCTTAGAAGGAAAGCATTCAATTTCAGTTTTTCACTATTAACTATAATGGTAGCTGTAGAATTTTGTAGAGGAACTTTTTCTGTATTCCTATTTTTCTGAGAGTTTTTATCATGAACTGAAGTTCACTTTTGCCAGATCCCTGGATATTTCATTTTCAGAAGTTTCAAAACTATGAATTCAATTTCCTTAATAGTTATAAAGCAGTTCAAATTATAAATTTCATATTGAATGAGTTCTCACAGTTTTTCAAGGAAGTTGTCCATTTTATCAGGCTGTCAAATTTATGTGTGTAAAG
Organism: Eumetopias jubatus; assembly: GCF_037043125.1. Lineage (NCBI taxonomy): Eukaryota > Metazoa > Chordata > Mammalia > Carnivora > Otariidae > Eumetopias > Eumetopias jubatus. The sequence continues at coordinate 34,489,791 of NW_028274810.1, read as the reverse complement.
TTATAGTGTTCTATCCTTTTGATGTCTGCAAAATCTCTAGTGAGGTCTTGTTTGCTCCTAATATTAATAATTTATCTTTATTTTTATCAGTCTTGCTAAAATTTTATCAGTTTGTTTTTTTTTTCAGAGAACCAATTATTTGTTTTATTCATTCCCCCCCATATTGTTCTGTTTTCAGTTTCATTGGTTTTGTTCTTACTATTCCATTCCTTCTTGCTTTAAGTTTTATCTTCCTCTTTTTCTGGTTTTTGAGGTAGGAGCTTAGATGATTGGTTGAAGACTAATCTTTTTTGATGTATGCGTGTAGTGTTGTAAATTTCCCTCTCAGTCCTGCATTAGCTGTATCCCACAAATTTTCTTTTAATTCGCTTCAATGTCTTTTTAAAATTTCCCATGATACTTTAATTTTTTGTTTGTTCTCTCTGGTTTTGTTGTTTCTGTTTTCTTCTTTCTGCATTCCTGTAGGTTTTATGTATTTTTTAGAATTGTGATTTATCTAGTGTTTTTGAGTTTAAAGTCTTCATATAGCTTTTTTCATGGTTGCTTTGTCTATTGTATTTATACAAATATCACTTGTCACAGTCTACTGGTGTCATAATTTTACCAATTCAAGTGAAGTATAGATACCTTACCGCCTTTTACATCCCTTTACTATCTGTCATTTACAATATAATTGTCTTAAATACTTCCTCTGTATATATTTAGAACCACATCACACAATGTTTAGATAACTTTCTTTAGCTAACCTTTTTTTAAAATTTTTTATTGTTATGTTAATCACCATACATTACATCATTAGTTTTGGATGTAGTGTTTCATAATTCATTGTTTGTGCATAACACCCAGTGCTCCACCCAGAACGTGCCCTCTTTAATACCCATCACCAGGCTAACCCATCCCCCCACCCTCCTCCCCTCTAGAACCCTCAGTTTGTTTCTCAGAGTCCATCGTCTCTCATGGTTGGTCTCCCCCTCTGATTTCCCCCCCTTCATTTTTCCCCTCCTGCTATCTTCTTTTTTCTTCTTAACATATATTACATTATTTGCTTCAGAGGTACAGCTTAGTTTTCTTTCAGATGAGACTATCTCATTTAACTTTTTCATTCCTAAAGATTATTTTCTCTGGGTATAGGATCTTTTTGTTTCAGTGCTTGAGAAACATTGTGCCACTTCATGCTGTTATTCTACTATTCCAGTTTTCTCCTATAGTTAAGGCTTCATGTGCTCTGGCTACTTTCAAGATTTTTTTGTCTTTATTTTTCAGAAGTTTAATTATGATGTGTCCTGTTATTGGATATCTTTGGTTTATCTTGTTTGGAGTTTGCCCAATATTTGGAACCTTTATGTTTAGGTCTCTTGTCAGAATGTCATGTTTTCAGCTGTGAATTCTTTCAGTACTATTATAGCCCTGCCTTCTTTCTCCTCTCATTTCAAGACTCTGTGACAGAGGGGTGCCTGGGTGGCTCTGTTGGTTAAGTATCCAACTCTTGGTTTCTGCTCAGGTCATGATCTCAGGGTTGTAAGATCGTGCCCCACATTGGGCTCCGTGCTCAGCACGGAGTCTGCTTGAGATTTCTCTCTTTCTCCCTCTGCCCCTCCTGCTTGTGTGCTCTCTCTCTCTCTCTCAAATACATAGATCTTTTGTTATATCCCACAGTTCCCTCAGGCTCTGTTATTGTTTGCAACATATTTTCTCACTGTTACTGCTATTGGGTAATTTCTTTTGTTCTGTCTTCCAGTTTATTAAACTTTTCTCCTTTCTTACCTACCATTCTGCTGTTGAGCCTATTCAGTTTTTTATTTTGATTATTTTAATTTTGAGTTCTGAAATTTCCATTTAAATCTTTTTTATATATTCTTTTTTATTACTGAGCCCATTTGCTGAGGCTTTCTGTTTATTCATTTGGTTCAAGCTTGTTCATAATTGTTCATGAAAGCATTTTTATCATGACCACTTTAAATCTTTTAATAATTCTAACATCTCTGTCATCTGGATGTTGTTTCTTGATTGTCTCTGTTCATTGGGTTTGAGATCTTCCTGGTTCTCGATATGTTGAGTAGTATTTGGTTGAAACTTGGACATTTTTGTATTCTGATATGACTCTGGATCGTATTTAAATCTGTTTCAGTTGATTTTTTCTGACGCTGCTCTGGCAAGGGGAGGGGTGCTCCTTTTTTACTTCCAAGTGGAACTGGAAGTCCAGATCCTCTTTTAGCCATTGTCAACGGCCAGTGGGCTCATTCTTACTGCTGGGCAGAGATGGGAGTGGCTTTAGCACACTGGGGGACGGTGCAAGTCCTGACTCTCCACCTGTCTCCTCTAACACTGCCAAGAAGGGGAGGGTAGGGGTCCCACATCACTGCCGTGTGGAAGTAGGTGTGTTTGCATGGTCTCCCTGACACTGTAGAGGAGGCTTGATACCTGCTGCCTGGGATGAAGGTCCTGGCTCCCTGCTTGGTCTTCTCTGACACCACCCTATCAGGGACATTGAGTACTTCATTACAGCCTTGTGAGGGTAGAAGTCTGGGCTGCCTACCTGTCCTGTGAGGGTAGAGAGGAGACCAGTTTTTTCTGTAGGGTTTGACTAGAGATGTCATTGTCTAAGAGTTTTCAGTCTTGCTTTGCTGTCACTCCCTTGGTCCTTTGGCTAGAGAATAGGCTATTGTTTGGGTTCTTCCTGTGTGTGCACATTTCTGGGCTGCCAGCCACTACTGCTCCAGAGCTGGGGTATGTGACGGGAACTTGCCACTTTGTCATTCCTGAGTCCCAAGAACCCTAACTAGTTGGCCGGCTGCCTTCTCTCCTACCTTCTAGTCTTGTGCTTGTCTTATATATAACATCCAGGGTTTTTAGTTGTCCATAGTGGAAAGAATAGCAAAAGATTGTTCTTCTCCATCTACCTTGAAGTGAAAGGTGCTATCAGCTCTTTTTTTTCTTTTTACACGATGATCCACTTAAACATAACTTTTTTTTTTAATTTTTTTTAATTTTTTTTATTTTTTTTTAAAGATTTTATTTATTTATTTGAGAGAGAGAGAATGAGAGAGAGAGAGCATGAGAGGGAAGAGGGTCAGAGGGAGAAGCAGACTCCCTGCTGAGCAAGGAGCCCGATGCGGGACTCGATCCCGGGACTCCAGGATCATGACCTGAGCCGAAGGCAGTCGCTTAACCAACTGAGCCACCCAGGCGCCCTTAAACATAACTTTTAATGATAGCTCAAGCACCCTTTGTTGACTGCCTGGAAACTACACAAGAAAGCACTGGCCAGTGTTCAGTGTCCAGCCTTCAGCCTTTCATGCAGAAATTTATTGTCAGTCCCCATGGTGGTTGAGTTCAAGGAGACTGATCCAGCCTGAAAATATTCTTAAGAAAATGATGTATACAATGAGACAGCCAATTTATTTAATTTATAGTGATTGCCAAGTACTACATCCGTGAGGATCAGGTGGTGGTGTTTTTTTGTTTTTTTAGTGATTTTATTTATTTGACAGAGACACAGCGAGAGAGGGAAACACAGGCAGGGGGAGTGGGAGAGGGAGAAGCAGGCTTCCTGCCGAGCAGGGAGCCCGATGCGGGGCTTGATTCCAGGACCCCGGGACCATGATCTGAGCCAAAGGCAGACGCTTAACGACTGAGCCACCCAGGTGCCCCATGGTGGTGTTTGGTTAGATAGTACATTCACAGCAAGTGGTGCTGAAGAAAGAATCAGTTAGATAGCTTCATAAGAACTTTCTTTTGGTGCAACTTTGTCCCTTCCTACTTTACATAGTGTATACATATTTTGGGGAATAAATTATACTTCATAACAAGGTTGGAGATTTACACAGTTTAGGGTTTGTCCCTAGAGAGTGCTGAGGATCCACTTTAGTTCAGACGTTTGATGATACCACGCTGTTAGAGCCCAGTTTATCTAGCTGTGCAGCAGGCATACTTGCATTGTCCAGACAGGTCAAGTTTTGTGCCAGGGCATCCTTACCCATGCACAGTTCTCAGGTGGACACTGCTGGTTTCCTCAGTGAGTTCTCTTTGCCTACAGTCCTTACTTATGAGTAACCTATTTTTATATATATGTGTATATACTACTGCCTTAAGGCAATTTACTGTTAGGTTTGTTGTCCTTGGAGCTTTTTTTTTTTAAGTAATGAATCTGGGGTCACAGAGCCCCCTTCCTGAAATGCCCAAGTCAGTCTTTCTGGAGAGAGAGGGTCCATAGTTTTTATCATACTCTTAGGACCCAGAAAGTCATGATGCCACTAATACTTTTGCTCTGCCCTGTCATGCATATATGGTTTAAATCTCTTATGAGCCATCTTAGCTTATTATCTCCTGAAGTATTAATAGTGTCTTGCCCACTTCTGTGTTTTTCTTAATAATTGTAAATATTAAAATTTGGTAATTTTTTCTTAGTATTCTTTACCTTTTATTTATTACATATTTACTTGTATTCTTTTTTTTTTAGATATTTATTTATTTGACAGAGAGAGACACAGTGAGAGGGGGAACACAAGCAGGGGGAGTGGGAGAGGGAGAAGCAGGCTTCCCACTGAGCAGGAAGCCCGATGCGGGGCTCGATCCCAGGACCCTGGGATCATGACCTGAGCCGAAGGCAGACGCTTAACAACTGAGCCACCCAGGCGCCCCATGTATTCTAACTATATATTTTTTACTTTAACATGCAGAAGTTTCAGTATTTGAAGACAAGGCAATGTATTGCTCTTTCCTTCTGTTATTTCTTTTCTCCCTTAAGTCCTAATCTGTTACCCACAATACAGAGATACACTACACATTTTGGACATTTGTGAAGTATTTATTTTCTGCTGAGACCATTTTAAAATTGAGCTGTGGCAGGGGAAGAGAGTTATATATGCATGGGTCCTTTAATTTGTATAAAACACAAAATTTATTTCTCTTATTTCTCTATAAATGTATAAGTTAAATTATTTAGTACATTGAACATTTAATAACATGTTCAAAGAGAAAAGATGTTCCCCAAAACAGTAATCTTACTGTTAAAAAAAATTGTCATTAAAAGATGTGATTTAAAAAAAAAATCTTTTCTTCACTTCTGTTTTCTTTCGTTTTTCATAGTCTGATACATACATCTTTGTGACTTTAATGCTATGTATGATCTGGTTTGGTGTATTTAGTGCAATGTTTTATATTTAGCTTGATCATTACATTCTGGTCCTAAATAAGGCCTTTAATGCCCTGCCAATGCAGAAATAGGTAATTACTGCTGTTATGAATGGTCTTTTAAAAGACTTGAGTTTGTTGATAATTTGCCGCAAGGAAAGGTTCATTGAGCTGAGATATATGCCACCCTGCACAGGAGCCTAGAAGAACTAGAATCGCCATGGAGTTCAGTGTCTGTCTTCAGTGTTGTGCACGTTAGTGCCAGTGGTGCCTGGCTTGTCTGTAATTTCATGACTCTCGGATCGCACCCCATGTTGTTTGTAGGCTAAACATTTTGTGGTGGTTCTGAAATAGCTTGCGTAGCAGATTCTTTATAATTCTTTACTCAAACATGAAAAAAAACATGACTTCAGAAAGCATCATAAGTATTTTAAATTACTGCCTACATTCTCTAAGTGCACTATAAGTGTGCTGTAACTAATAAAGCTTCCCCATTGATTTAAGAGAGTCTCGGAAGAAGCTGTACTAACTAGATGCAGAGCATCTTTGATAAAAAAGAATTGGAACTGTCGAATACCTAGTAAGTAAAGAATATGGCTATATTGCAAACACCCTTACTGATTTTACACTTGTCACAGGTGGAAAGAGATAGTATTTTACCATCAACAATTATTACTCTTATTCAACTAAGCGAGACTTGATTTTTTTTAAAAGATTTATTTATTTATTTTAGAGAAAGAGAAAGCATGAACCAAGGGGAGGGGGAGAGAGAATCTCAAGCAGACTCCCCGCTGAGCATGGAGCCCACCTCGGGGCTCCACCTCAGGACCCTGAGATCATGACCTGAACCGAAATCAAGAGTCAGACACTTAACTGACTGAGGCACCCAGGTGCCCCAAGATTTGATGTTATAAACAAACATTATCAGCAAAAATGCTCTTGATATTCCACACTGTTTTTATCTTTTTATGTAGTTTTAGGCATAACACTATGTTAATAATTATCCTGTTTGGTAAAGCAAAGTAAAAACACTTGAAAAATAGAAAATGCATATAAATATGTTATTGAATGAGGAAAGTATTGACTCGCATATTTGTACCTTTGCATAGAAGTCTTTTTAAATTGTGTTAATATATACTGCATACAATTTAATACACATGATAAACCAAGAACTATGATTAATTTTTACAATATGTAACATGGTCTGGCTGGAGTTTTATCACTATAAAAAATTTTTAAAAATCCACAGATTAAATGATCACTTCTTTTTAAAAATATTTTTAAGGGGCGCCTAGGTGGCTCAGTTGGTTAAATGTCTGCCTTCGACTCAGGTCATGATCCCAGGGTCCTGGGATCGAGTCCCACAAGGGGCTTCCTGCTCGGTGGAGAGTCTGCTTCTCCCTCTTCCTCTGCCTGCTGCTCCCCCTGCTTGTTTGTTTTCTTTCTCTCTCTCTGTCAAATAAGTAAATAAAATCTTAAAAAAAATTTTTTTTAATTTAGTAGCTGATTTTCCCAACAGTTGTTGGGCATATAAAATTTTATTAAGTAGATAATTATAAATACTATTAATGTTGCAGATTTTCTTTAGTCATTAAGTATTCTGTAGGTAAAAGGGGTACCCGTATATGAAATAACACAGGAAGTCTTCTTTTCCAAGTACTTGATTTCAGAAAAACCAGTTAAAGTCAAGTCAGCATCGTTGCTTGTAAGTGAATCTTTTAAAGGCAATTTGATGCACGTCTGGGCTGCTAGAGGAGACCTCTCACGCTTCTGTCAGCCCTTGAATGACAACAGCACTGTTTTATTTCCCTCTGTGGAAAGAGGATGGCGTATGTACCTAAAAATATCGTGATAGTTTTGGATCTGATGACAGTTTGAGGTTGTTTGGGAGATAAGAGTTCTTAAAAATTATTGAATATAATAATGTGTGTAGGTTCTCAATAAATACTTGTTGAATTTAACCTGAGATAGCTTCCAGATCTTATGTAGATGTTTGTAACCTCATATATTACCTTGATTTGTAGGTCCATTTGGAAGGTGCTGTCAGTTTGAAAAGTATTATGCTTTCTATCATGTAGCATGTGATTCTTAAGTCTGCCCTGCTTCCTTTTTCTTTTTCTTGTTAGCCTCCTTCTATAGATTATCTCTACTTGCTACTTGAATGTTGGTATTTCCTAAGATTCTGTCCCAGAGTCTCTTTCCCATGCTACATATTCTAGATTATCTAGGCAGTTGCATTCATTTCCGTCGTTTTCCCAGATATCTTCTACTTGAATATTTATTCTCAACTCTTGACCTTTGTGCCCCATTATCTACATAACATCTCCTGGATTATCCCAGGCAATCCAACAGTGTGTTCAACATTAAGCTCATTTCCTTCTCTGCACATTCCCATCCAACTCTCCCAAGGGGAAGAAAAAAAAAAAAAAGGAAACATACATGCATATACATATAGATAAACATATGCACTACTCCTCCTGTTTTGGAAAGCCCACAGGCCTGGAACTTTTTTTTTTAAGATTTTATTTATTTATTTGAGAGAGAGAATGAGATAGAGCATGAGAGGGGGGAGGGTCAGAGGGAGAAGCAGACTCCCTGCTGAGCAGGGAGCCCGATGTGGGACTCGATCCCAGGACTCCAGGATCATGACCTGAGCTGAAGGCAGTCACTTAACCAACTGAGCCACCCAGGCACCCAGGCCTGGAACTTTTATTCAAGTCTTGTGAATGTGAATCCTCAGCTCAGAGTATATTTTCTATAATGTGGTGACCATATCTTCTGAACCAAAATATAAGATGCATGGTTTGACAGTATTTGAAGCCTGCGCTTGTTACTGTAATTATACCTCATTGCTTTTTCACGTCATTGTATTAAGTCATGCTTTATGGTAGACAGATACTAATAACATACAATATTAAAAAATTGCTATTATGAGACATGTGGTATGTGGGACATATGCATGCATTGTGTGTGTGATTGTGCCTAGTTAGGGAGATCAGATAATACTTCCCCTTTGAGCAATGATGACATTCCATGTGGAGGTTGAGGAATTCACCAGGCTGCATTAGGGTACAGGAGAAATGGAGGAGTGTGAGAGAGCTTGCACAAAGATCTGGTGGTAGGAGGGTGCACAGTATGTGTCTCTGTGCAAGGTAATTATAATCTTGTTAGAGGTTTTTATCCCCTCATTTCTCTCTTCCCCCTCTCTTGCTTCCTTATTCTAAAAAACATTCAAAGCTAATGTTTATATTAAAAAGAGAATAATAGTAATAGGATACAAAATGCTAACTGCTTTTCAAACTGCATGGTAGTGATTTGAATTAGATGAACCGTAGAATTTAAGGAGTAAACATGGCCAGGACTGGGACACCTGGGTGGCTCAGCCAGTTAAGTGTCTGCCTTCAGCTCCGGTCATGATCCCGTGGTCCTTAGATCGAGTCCCACATCGGGCTCCTTGCTCAGCGGGGAGCCTGCTTCTTCCTCTTCCTGCAACTCCCCCTGCTTGTATGCGTGCTCTCTCTCTCTCTCTCTCTCTCCCTCTCTCACAGATAAATAAAAAATTAAAAAACAAAACAAAACACAGCCAAGACTTGCAACACCAAAAAGAAAAAGGATTTGTAATGGTACAGTTTCTACTCTTGTTACCTAAAATCACTCCAGCATTTATAACCATTGCCCTGCTACCTTTTGATAAACCAGGGAGTAATTAAATCCTAAGTATAAATTTCAGAATCTTTGCTTAAATTCTAAGTGACTTATTTTCTAAATGTACTTTTTACCATGAAGTTTAGTATTCCGTGCAATCTGTCTTTGTGTGTTTGAAAGTTAATTCAGGCTGTAGAAATTCTATTAGAATGTAGTGTGGGACGCCTTGGGTGGCTCAGTTGGTTAAGTGTCTGCCTTTGGCTCAGGTCATGATACCAGGGTCCTGGGATTGAGCCCTGCGTCAGGCTCTCTGGTCCTTGGGGAGTCTGCTTCTCCCTCTCCCTCTGCCTGTCGCTCCGCCTGCTCGTGCTTGTGCGTGCTCTCTCTCTCTCTCTCTCTCTCTGTCAAATAAATAATAAAATAAAATATTTTTTTAAAAATTCTAAAAAAAAAAAACCAAAAAACGTAATGTGACTTTTGAACTACATCGGTCTCTGGTCTGTGGTATTCTAAACTTGATGACTGTTTATTCTGTTGTTCTGTATATGCATGTGTATTATATTTCAAAGAGTGATTCTGAATGTTCGGTCTTCAAAACATTTCTTCAAGTGCTCTTAGTCATTTCTTGAATAGGAAAATTATGTTCGAGGAATTGGAAATTATTTTCATTGTCTTTAAACAGTGAGCTCATAACTATTTTTCTTTGCAGAAAGGGCTATTGCAAGACATGAAGTTCGAGAAATTGAGCAGCGACATACAATGGATGGTCCTCGGCAAGAGGCAGTGCTGGATGAGGAAGAAGACATGGTGATCATTTATAACAGAGTCCCCAAAACTGCAAGCACCTCCTTTACCAATATTGCCTATGACCTGTGTGCAAAGAATAAATACCATGTTCTTCACATCAACACTACCAAAAATAATCCAGTGATGTCACTACAAGACCAGGTAAACACGTAGGGGATAAGTAAATGTTTTCTGATACTTCCTCACTCATATTTTGTATTTCAAGAGGAAAAAGCATTTTAAGGGGTATGTGTATTGACCCCAATGAATTGTAAGTCTCTTGGGGTACAGGACCAAACAAACGTTTTTTTAAAGATTTTATTTATTTGAGAGAGAGAGAGAGCATGCATGAGTTGGGGGCGGGGAGCACAGAGGGAGACGGAGAAGCAGGCTCCTTGCTGAGCAGAGAGCCAGCCATGGGACTCGATCCCAGGATCCTGGGGTCACGACCTGAGCCGAAGCAGATGCTTAAATCAACTGAGTCACCCAGGTGCCCCCCCAAACAAACTTCTCTATAATTTTGCATTTTTCACAGTATTTGGTATATTTCCTTGCATATTATATGTATTTAAATATTTGTAAAATTAATGAACTTATTAAAAGCTTGAATTTTTGAAGAGAAAATGATGCTCTTTAGTATGGTATCCTTTTAAAAATATGAAATATTTTTAGCAAGATACCTTACAAAAAAAATCATTCTGTTGTCTCATTTTATGATAAAGAAATCTTTAATGAATACCTGTGTTCTGTATTGCTTAGTTTTGTGACTAGCCTCCTAAACTTCATCTTATCTTTACTAGTAGTTTATATAATATTAGCTACAAACTCCTGGAGAACGGGAATTGTGGCTTATATTTTTAACATAACCTTGCCTTTAAATTGTTGAGAAACTTTAGATAAACAAATGGATAGATATGAAATAGTCTTAAGAAAAGTAGAGGAAATTAATCTCATGAAATAAAATCACTTATCTCTTTAGCAATAGTAGCACACATTTTCTCCACACCTGGAGTTCTCACTATAATTATAAATAAATAGAATTCTCTATAAATATTGAAGGGAATGGGAATTGGGGCCTATGAGGATAAAAGATAATATTTGAAAATACTATGTAGGATTAAATACCATGTTAAGGTAGCCTTATTAGAAAGGTTTTGTGATAGTCATACAGTTAAGAATGTATTTATCTGTTTGAAAACAGCTGAACTTGTTTATTACAGAACTGATTCTTATCCTACTCTTAAGCAAACTTATAATCCTTATACTGAAGCAAGAGAGTAACACTGATACATAAGGTTAAGGTTTGCTTTCTTAGATGTTTGTAAAAGCTAATAGTATATGGTATATCATCTGCCCATATAATTCTTGGCTCTCTGCAGTAACCTCAATTACTCTTTTTCATAAAACCAAAAATCTACATCCATCAGCCGAACTAAATAACTCTCCTGTAAATGAGAAGAAACATGAGCTTATTTAGCTAAGTGGGTCATAAAAACTATTCATTATGTAATATTGTATATCTCAAGGGCAAGTATCCTAAATAATCCATTTTTATATAGTGTGTGGTAGATGTTAAATTTCTTTGCTTGATTGCTTTTCAAAATACATCTTGGTTTAAAAGGAACATCTCTTAATATTCACATAGTAATTTTAGATTTATTCAGTAGTATTTTTTTAGAAAATATAAAGTTACCTTGCTTAGTTTGTGTCCAGCATTACAGAGTTGTATGGCAGCTATAAGATGTCTTACAGTGATATTGGCCATTTTTTTTTTCATGAAATAAGAGTCTCTGGAAGCTCTCCACATATGACATTTACAGGCATCATGTAGTGATACATTTTCCCAGTTGCATTTGGATGAGATAAAACTTCTGTTTTTCTTTCAATAGCTTGTTAGTTATATATAGGAAAAAAAAACCCATTAGAAGAGAAGCATAAACGCTATCTTAAAAGCAGTTGGATTACATAATGAGCAGCACTTAAAACATGTTTGTGTGGGACAGAGTAGAGAAATAAGTCTCTAGCTCCAGCTCTTTCCTGGATGTATTTTGTACATACTGTACTAGGGACTGTGCTAAACTGTTCACATGTTTAATTATTCTCAGATTTTAGAGGCAAAGTCCAAATATTTTGAGTCAGGTATGAAGCTGTTGAGTGGATAATAGCTATCTCTGCATATTCTTCCATCCTTAGGAATAGTTGTCAACTCTGCTCTCACGTTTTCATTTATTTATTGAGTATGTAATATATACAGAGATGGTGCTACATTCTTTTTTTTTTTTTTAAGTTTTGGGGGTGCCTGGGTGGCTCAGTTGGTTAAGCAACTGCTTTCGGCTCAGGTCATGATCCTGGAGTCCCGGGATCAAGTCCCGCATTGGGCTCCCTGCTCAGCAGGGAGTCTGCTTCTCCCTCTGACCCTCCCCCCTCTCATGTACTCTCTCTATCTCATTCTCTCTCTCAAATAAATAAATAAATAAAATATAAAAAAAATATTAAAAAGGTTTTATTTTATTAGAGAGAGAGAACGAGCAGGGGGAGCAGCCGGCAGAGTAGCGGGCAGAGTCAGTCTCTCCAATGAGCAGGGAGCCCGATGAAGGACTCGATCCCAGGACCCTGGGATCATGACCTGAGCCGAAGGCAGACACTTAACAACTGAGCCACCCAGGCGTCCCTGGTGCTACATTCTTAAAGAAATACGAAGCAAGGCCACATCTTTCAAGAAGCTTATTTGTAATTTACTTGGAACATAAAACATAGATGTAGGAACTATGAAGATTATTTAAAGAAAACATCATTTTATGGTATTCTTACCAAATTATTTAATCCAAAATGTTTCTCACCAGAATGTTTAATCCAGACCTAATCTTGAACAAACAGGCAAATCCGTCTTGTTAGAGCATTCTCCAGATTAATTGTCCTGAACTCTTGTATCAACATCATGACAATCAAACAAGGTTTGGTTGGGGATGAGGCCGGACAGTCCTCTCTAGAGGTGAGGAGACTAAGAGATATGAAAACCAAATGTAATGTGCGATTTGTAATTGGATCCTTGATCAAAAATGTCTGCTGCTTGTTTTCAAATGGTTCAGAAAAAAAGCGTGTGTGTGCATATGGAGAGAACAAAGAGAGAAGCAAAAAATGGCAAAATGTGAAGTTAGTGAATCTTAGTGAATGGGTATACAGATGTTCACCGTATTATTCTTTCAACTTTTCTGCAGTTCAGAGATCTTTCACAATTAAGAAATTGTAATAAAATAAGAGGAAAAGTTAGAACAAGGAAATGAAAAGATAAGCATTTGAGAGTATGAGGCATGGGAAGAGTAAGCAGTGAGAGGGAGACAGACTCAGTCATGGGAGGTATATCTGTGAGGCATGCTTTACTCAGTGAATAGGCAGGGATTGTCAGGAGACAGGTGATTAGTTAGCTCTTGTAGTTAGAAAACGAAGTTTACTCTGCTATCATGAAAGTGTCTGCTGTAGAGAACGTCTTGTCTATAAGTAACTGTCAGGGGTTAAGTGGCAGGGTCTTTTAGGATCTTTCTTAATTCTTTTCTACTCTTCATCTGTTTAGGTTTGTGATCATATTTAACTCCTTTCTAAGCATTGGAAATATTCTAGAATTTGCATTCTCTGTAGGACAACATAGTAATTTTTTTCTTTTAATTCATTGTTAGGGCACCTTCTGGTCTTTTGCATTAGAGCCCATGATTTGATGTTAGTTACAGATACTGATATTTCAGAGCATCACTTTAGATGAGTGCTTCCTAACTTGTAATGTGTGTATCAATCATCAAAGTACAGATTCTGATTCAGAAGGACTAAGATGGAACCTGCTGCCAAAACGGATTCTTCTGGTCCTTGAACCACAGTTTGAGTAGCAAAGATCTAGAACCTAGTTCTCAATAGGTTATGAGAAGATACATATTATAGTCTTCCTAGGATGGTGAAGTACTTGTCTTTAAATTTATATTCCAACCTCCCCATCAAAATCCATATTCCTTACCTTGGCCCCCAGGCCCTTTTAAATCTAGCCCTTGTCCATTACTCCATCCTCTTGTTTATAGCCACATTGGCCTTTTGGTTCATTGAATGTACCAAGCCTTTCCCATTTCAAGGCCTCTGCACTTAACATTTTGTCTTAGAATACACTTCTTCTGGTTTCTCACCATTGACTTCATGTTATCCTTTTAACATCCTCTCAGAAAAACCTTATTTGGCTATCCTATATATTAAATACTTCCTCCAAGTTACTGTGCACCATCATTCTATATGTATCTTTCCTATTACTTACTGATTTATTGGTTTCCTATTGGTCTTTTCCTCTGTATAAGCTCCTAAAAGGCAGGAACCTTGTTCATGATATTATTCACCACTGTATTCCTTGTGTTTAGAATGGTGTCTGAGACATAGTACATATACGCTCCATAAAATTTTTGTTAAACGAATGAATGAGAGAACAAATGAATGGACTTAGGTTCTGAAAGTAGTTCTTAGTTGAGCACAATGCCAGTGATGATAATTACTGGCAGAATGAGGCCCTCTGATTGATGGTAATATGTTCTCCCCTTACCTCAAGTGATTTGGGACACACCCACCCTTCTGCAAAAAGGACTGAACAATACAGTTGTGGACTTGGGTGAAATATGTTCTGTTGCTGCCGAACCTTTCTTATATTTTATCCAAGTATTATTCACTTTTCCTTTTTGTGTAGAAAACTTCCTCTCTAGTTTAGTGTCATAAAACTACCCAGAGCTGTACAGTGGATGTTTATTTTAAGTATAGGCATGAGTAGGAGTTTGGTGTACAATAATTACTCAAGTTAATAGTAGTATTCATTCACTAGATAGTAATTACAAAGTTGGAATTTGGCCAGGATTGTCAGGATAACATTCCTACTTATAGACAGTGAAGGCAAGTTCTTTCAGATAATTAATGTTGAGATGAATCTTATTAAAAATGTAGGTCTAGGTACACTGTTATGGTGCTTTCTTAGCTTTTTCTGTCGCACTGATTCAGGTCTGAGTCTACTAATAGATAAATCACAGCACCAATCCCTACATCGCTTGTATTTTCCCTAAAGGTCTCCTCTGATGACTTGCTAGCCTGACTCTGCTTGAGTTATAAAATCTGACAGAAATCACAGTTTCGGATCTGCTCCAGGCTAGCTTTAAAACATCTCTTTTCGTGTAGTATATCTAACAACTACTTCTGAAAAGTCCTTCTTGATGGAAAGGAAGGAAGTATGGAAATACTCTTTGAATAAGTTCACTACGGTGACTTTATTTCTTCTCCCCGAGCCACTGTGTTCAGTGTCTTCTGTCTCCTTAAATCCATTTGCCACTATTATGCTTTGCTCCTTTCACCTACCACTTTCCCTTTCACTAGTGCCAAATGTAGTCGGTGAGAGTCCATAGTGAATGGCGTGCAAGTTTGCTCACCTAGTCTCCACTTCCACTCACTCCTCTCTGTTCCAGAGCCTTATCTCGAGGTCTTGAGCAGGATGCCCCACTGCGGTGGAAAACCTGAAGAAAAACCGAAAGACTAGGCGAGTGGTGCAGGAGAGGTGAGAGGGCAGAAAATCATAGAGCAGGAATTGCAGTAGGGCTGACTGATGAAAGGGCGAGAATGGGGATGGAGGGAGGAGAGTCAGGGAAAACTCTGCAGGGGGCGCTCTGGGGGAACCAGCTAACATGGCTAAAAGGGGAAGTGGCTAAATTCAGACTTTGAAAAGGAAACTTTTTATTTATTTATTTTAGGGGGGTGGGGCATGAGGGGGGAGGGGAAACAGACTGCCCGCTGAGCGTGGAGCCAGACCCTGGGCTCGAACCCATGACCCTGAGATTGTGATCTGAGCTGAAATCAAGAGTCATCCGCTTAACAACCCAGCTAAGCAACCCAGGAACCCCAAAAAGGAAACTTTTTAAAAAGGTTGTTCTTCAAAGGGGGTCAGAGGATGGTTATAGAATTTCAGCAGCATGTAAATGACACTTCTAAATGCTCCCTCCGCCTATTCTCCAAATTAGTCTGAACCACTACTTGAACCTATTGACATCATTTGTTTGCTTAGCACTTTTTTCTTTTCTGTAAAGGGAAGGTCAGTCTCAGCTCAGCATCTTTTGATTTATTGCCAGTTGTAAATCAGCCACAGCTTTATTAATGAGACTTTAACACATTGCCTTAAATGTTGATGAGACGAAAGAAAAAAACATATGCACATATATGCATATGTGCCTTCAGTATTCTCATAGTTGGAGATTAGAGAGAGATTCTGTTTTGAGAGACTTTAACAGTAATAGGGTAGAGAATTTAAAAGCAATAATAACCCATGTGAATTTACCTCAGAATGAATTTAGAAAATAAAATGCGAAGTCCTATATAGACATTTAAACCAGGTCTCTTAGTTTTGACTAGCAGTGTTCAGCAACCCCCGAGGTTACTCAAACTAGTAAAAAGGCAAGAATAAGTCAGCGGTCATTGGTGCAAAAATGGTTGTCCAATACAAGGGGAGTGAACAGGGTGGATTGGACTTGGAGGTTATAATGAATGTGATGAGGAACATAAACAGTTTTGAGAGCTATATCTACAGAGCTTTGAGATCTTGTGATGAGTTTCGAATGACTAGATCTGAGGGGTTTCCTCCGCAGTGGATAAAACCTGAAATTTTCAGTGCCCAAGTTTGTTGATCAAAATCATGATACAAATGCTACTCTCCTTTCTTTTCACATCCTTTTGGGTTTTTTTCCACTTTGCTTCAATTGAACAATAATAAGGAAATTAGCTTGTGGTATAGAAGGGTGATTGGACCAAAATCTAAGGTATGTGGTTCTTGAGCTTCCTTTTAATCTATAAAATAAGAGTACAGGATATCCTAAATCCCTTCCACCTCTAAAATGATGATTCTGTAAACAAGAGAGCTTGAGGTTGGTGACAGCAGTGGAAGATTTCATGCCTTGTTCTGTTCTCCACCATCACTCAACTCTTCCCTGAGTCCCAACTGGAAACAACCCTTTTTCTTATTTCATTTATTTTTAAACTGTGTTTCTTGGAATGCTTTGGTTCCAGTACGCTTTAGGCATCACTGTGTGCGGGTAGAAGGAGATGGAGTAGGCAGGGTTCATTCTGCTCCTGTCCTCACTTCTGTTTTGTATCTTGTGGTGGCTTACAAGATAATCTTTAAAAATCTGTTCTACTTCAGTACACTTTTTTTTCCCCTTATCATGAAAGCAGTGAATATGAGAGTCTGTCTTTGCTAAGAGCTTTTATAGACCTCAGGGACTCCTTTGCAAAGCACTACAAAAACAAGCTTCATGTAAATAAAACCAAGCAGTAGTTCCTGGGCCTACCTTTGCTGAAGCCTTGCTTCTCAGTGTGGTCCACTGATCTGCCATCCTGTGGAGACTTGTTAGAAGTGCAGAATCTTGGGCCCCACTCCAGACCTACTGAATCAAATCTGCATCTTGACCGGAGTCCCAGGTAATTGAGTTTGAGAAGCCCTGCAGCAGTCCAGACATTACCCAGCTTCCTGGGCTCTACACCTGATGGTGAAGGACACATGTTGCATGAAGCGTGTCCTTAGGAGTGTTCAGTTTAATCGTGACTGTCTTGAGGAAAGATGGAAGAAAGAAGGATCCTTGAAGTGTATATTTATAGCTAACTCTTATTTCCACCTGAGTCTTTTACCACAGTGTACTCTAAGTTGGTACTATCGATCCTCTCTAACATGTGGCTTTCTAGAACACCATTTTCCCAGATTTCAATCTGCCGTCTCCTCTCATTTTTCTCCCACACCATCACATCCACATTAAATCTGGGCTTCTGGAAAATAGAGCTGAGTTGCTAAATATGCCTTAAGTACCCTTAAACCACCACCTCCCATTCCTATTCTCTTTTCCTTCTATTTTCCCCCTCATTTTTGGCTGAAATAATGGAATTGATTTTCACAGAACCAAAGGCTTATTGGAAATAATTTACGAGTAAGTGGCAGTTTATAAGGACTTTTCATATTCAACATGTGAATTTTTTTTTAAGGATTCAGTTTTTGGGTTATCTAATTTTAATTTTCTGTTTCTTTTTCATTTGTCTTTTGATATTTTCATTCTATTTGGAACCTTCCTTAAAGAACAGATAGGAAAGAACATGAGAACCTCAAATCACACATTTATTTGGCTCATTTTATTTATTTATTTATTTTTTGGTTGGGGAAAAATCGTAACTATCTGCTGAATATAACTGTATTTTCTAATGCAACATAATTTCATCATCTACGTTCAATTTTCAGATTTAAGGGCTTGTGTGTGTGTGTATAAGATAATAAGGTTCCTATCACTTCCCTTCTAAGAACTCCATTATTTCCCTTGGTATGTGAGTTATTAAGGCTTCCCCTAAGAAATAAATTTTCCCAGAACCTTCTGTTTTTCCCTAGTTCACATTCTCTGACATGTGGCCGCTTCTGCACTGTTTTGTACTCTGAGCTACCAATAGGTCTCTTCTAGGAGGCAGTCATCATCATTCATTGCCATTAATTTATCGACTAATCTGGTAGAAGTGGTCCAGAATATCTCCGTGTGACTAACTCCATTCTAAAATGTAAATGCAAGATTGATAAGTTGTCAGAAGTATGCAGTTGACAGGCCTGTGCTCTAGAGACTGAGGTCACAGCTTGCAGAAGCTTTCAGTGTAGTTTAGGGTGGTGGGCCCCCTACCCTTCAGCCCTTCTCCACCACACTGTATCTAGTCCCTAGAAGATATTCTTAACCACTTGCTGTTTATCATGCAGAAATTTGCTTATCAAAAATATATAACATGTTTCTTTGAGAGTGTATCACTGCTTTGCAGCTAGTGATACTTAGGCTTATCAAGTTCTATATTAATCAGCTCTTAAAATTTTTTTAGCATATTTATACTAAAAGAATTTTTCTATTAACTAATCTTTTGAGTGCTTTTAATTCCAGCAAATTAAAATAGTAATAGATACTCAATTTTTAAAATATTACCTATAGGACCTCTCTAATTTTATTAATCTTTATCAATGAACTTACAATATCTGCTCTTTTTTCTTTAAAGCCCTCTGATAATCATCATCTTTTCTTTAATTATTTTGGTTTAGGGATTACTTTTTGTTTTATTTGTTGAGTCACTAGTAAGTATGAGTTTTTATGAATAACAAGTCTCTGGGAGTAAAAAACAGACTTGGGCGTGTGTTGGTACCCACCCTCCCGTCACTCATGTGAATTACTCACTGTGCAGCATTGTAAATGATTGCACTGTGTGGATTTTTCTTTCAGGGTTCTCTCTCACTCTTTTCTGAGTGTGGTGATAATGGCTCTCTCTGTGATGAATTGGTAATTACAGATCACACTGTGCTCTCCTTAGTTGAAACCTGTGTTTCAAGCTCTGTAATTGTCAAACTTGTGTGATTTGTTTAAATGTCTAAATGGAAAGTATTTTACTATCATCAGATTTCATTTTCCTTTATATTGAACTTCAGTAATGAGTGTGTTCTCCTGTTTTAGGTACGCTTTGTAAAGAATATAACCTCCTGGAAAGAGATGAAACCAGGGTTTTATCATGGACATGTTTCTTATTTGGATTTTGCAAAGTAAGTTGTACCAAAATGACACACTAAAGAATGCTTTGTACTTTAGCAACCTAAAAAGAGACACATTTATTAAATTCTTATGATTTTGATTCAAAAAAAAAAATGTGCTGGCTTGCCTTTGCCACTTTTAGAGATATAAATACACCTTCTAATGTTTTACTGCCCTCTAGTGTTCATAAGTTGATTACTGTCACATTAATTTTAGAAATTTTAGAAATTCAAAGTAGACTAAATGCAGGTGAAGTTATTTATCCTTATTCTGTTTATGCATCTTGTCTAAGCAAGTGACACTATTTTAGGAGAGTGCCATATTTTAACCTAGAGGCCAATCAGATTCTGACTTACCATATCACTGATTGAGGACTGAGAAAGCGAAGAACCCCATCACCTAGTTATTGGTTACCCACGCCTCTGCTTTTCAGCCAAGAGACAGTGAAGTGTACACTTTCTTTTGGGCTACCTTGTTTTTGCTTTAACGTTGTGGTATATTCAAAAGAGACTTTTTAAAAAATAGTGATTTTTCTTTATAATGATTTGCCTGAAACTGGAGATAAATAACTGATTTTCCATATTTTGGGGGGGTGGAGTGGGTTCTATCATAATTCTCTCAAGAAAAGTTCATAGAACTACAGGCCTACACATGGTATCCAAGCACTGTGTGGCTCCCCCTAGAGTCTGTGCCACACTGAAGTACTACTCAGACAACTGGGCAAAAGGAATATTCTAAACATAGGTTATTTTATGAATCCATTTGAATGTTTTTTGTAGCACATAGAATAGCATTATGGTAAAACCTCAAATCCAAATCTTTTCCCCAATAACCTGTACTAACTTCAAAGACGTATTTAAAATGTATTTTTAAAATGATTTACGCTCAGACATGTTCCCTCAGTCATTTCATTAGCAGTCATGACTTCAAAGTAATATACTCTCATGTATTTTTCAACTCTAGAGAGTATTCTGTGTCAAATTTGAAAATTAAATTGATATCTCAGTCATTTTAACCTCCTAAATTTGAAATGAAAAAGAATTGAATGAATTATTACTGATTTAGATACTAACCCTTAACTTTTTGAAGAGCATGTAATTAAAAGGGAATCTCCCAGATATTACATACATGAAACAATGTATTTTTATTTCTAGTTCCACAGTACTCAAGATGTTTCAGTAAAATGGCAGCTTTAGAGTTAGATGTACATTTTTCTGTAAATAATTCATACTGCAATATTGAAAACATTTTATAGGCAGCTTTAAAATAAACTAATTATTTTTTCCTTGCAGAGGCACTGAACCAGTTTCATAAACTCCATTCATATGCATATTTTCCCTCAGGGCTGCATTATCCTTCAATTGAATGTTTGTTACCCTTTCACCTAAATGATTTATTTTTTCCACACACAGCTTGGTTTCTAATACTTGAGGTTTCCATTATTAAAATAATATATTGAGTGCTTTTGCTTTTGGCAAAAATCTTGTACTTGAAGCTCTGGTGTTTGCTGGGGTTCTTGCAGTTGAAAAAGTATAAGGTTTCTTGAAAAGATTAATCTCATTTATTAAATACTAACATGAATGTTTAAGGTTTTGAATATTTCCATAATGGGTCTCATGTTACTGGAAGTGAAAAGTATTGTGAAAAATTTCAGTAGACTTTTACAAGATTTAAAACAAACGCCTGAAAGAAATCACCTAGAGAGAATGTATTTTGAGGTATATAGTCAAGAACTATTGTAGATGTAACTAGTATCTTTTAAAATAAATTTTAGTTTGACAGGCATACTGACCGTGAAGGAGTAAGGAAGAGGAAACAAAAATCACCTCACCAATTTTTAGAATACTTTTATTCTTCAAAACATATTCTTGACTGCCATAGTACTTTGTGGAATCCATTAAAATACTTGCCTTCAGGAGAAAACAGTTGAATTTGGTGAAAGAAATGTTTAATCACCTAGCTTTTCAGTTGCCTTAAAAGAGTCCCTAAACAGCATGTAAATTCAGTATATCCCAGGAAACCCAGGAAGCAAGATAAAGAAAATTAAAAAAGTGATTTCTGGTTTAGACTGATCACTAAGAAGCACACATTTTATTTGTAAGCCTATATGTGTTCAAGCCATGTTTTGGCTTTATTTTTCTGGTTTTATTCAGAACTTTAGCATAGTAACAAAAACATCTCCTTGTTCCAAGTTTGTATTCCTGTCCTGTCTTGGTCCTTTTTGTCTTAGTCTCATTCTCGTTTTTGTTTGTTTGTTTTTTAGCACATTTCCTAGTTCCTTTTTCCATTTCTCTCTTTAGTGTTCAATTACTTTTTGTTTTCATTTCAGGTGGTGGACAGCACAATTTTTAAAATAATATAGATATCATTAATGTCATAAATTTAAAACTTTTCATGGAAAGAAATTGTATAGGTTGGGCATTTTCAAAATGTCCTAGAGTGCAGGCAATATAAAGTTGAATAAATAAGTTGTAGTTCTTGTCCTCAGTGAGTTCACTGAAACCCCATTTTTTTCTGTAGTTATCAGTTCATTATGTTTCATTATAAACAGTGAAAATATTACAGATCATCCTCCCTTTTAAATTCATACTCCTTCTTTACCAGCAGCATCTATTACCTCCACTTTGATTTTCTTCAAATTTTACAAAATAAAAACATTAGAACACCTCTTTCATTTATTTCAGTGACATTTCCCTTTATAGTGAATAATATTGAGCTGAAAGAATACTGTGTGAATGCTGGTTTCGATCAGAGTCTGCTGAGATTTTCTATGATCTAGCTACCTATGGATGACATGTCAGCATCTGTCTTAGATATTTGGAAATTATTTTTGATACAGCAGTCTTATTCAGGTGCATGTCAGGTGTATACCTTTGTGATTGTCCTCAGAAATGAGTATGGGTCTTTGTCGCTGTCATTCTGGGTCTTTCTCAGAACAATTGAGGTGAATCAGTAAAGAGCAGATTATGTCAGGACAAGAAACACAAAACTGAATGCTTCACTAGGTCTGAAATATCCTAGAGAGTAATAAAGCGACAATATTTTAGGCCTAATGTAGTTTGTTAGTGTATAGATTTATGTGAGATTGTCCCTTTTATCTTGTACTTCTCTGCTGAACCAGTTGAAGTTTGCACCATTTTCTCTCGCTTTCAGCAAATATGTCACAACATTATAGAAACATTTCTTAAGTTATTGTAATCATTACAGGCAATATGCAAGAGTTGCCTTTTTATTGACCTTGTAACACCAGCTCTTTCTACAGCACTGATCCTCTAAGACTGTTTAGGAGCAGTCTCCAAAAACCATTTGGGTCTGCGGTTAAATCCTCCCCGTTCCTTACTGGCTCTGCCATTTCAGCCACATCACTTCAGATCTGCGTTTTCCCCATTTGTAAAGTGAAGATTAAATTAAAGTAACTACTTCCTGGTGGTTGTGAGGATTAGATGTGATAATGTATGTGAAGCAGTAGGTTCCGTGTCTCACACAAAGCAGTGTTATGTTCTTTTATAATTCTGTCTTCTCTCAGTTACCACGTTGTCTTACTGGTGTTTTTCTTCTCTCTGTATGAATCCATGCTGGCCCTTCTTATTCCCAACTCTTAATAAAGCATTGCTCAAGACTGTCTTTGCCTCCATTACTCCCTTGGGGGAAGTTTGCCCATTTTTCTTTGTCACGACATTGAAGCCACAGGGAGCCTGGGTGGCTCAGTCAGTTAAGCGTCTGCCTTCGGCTCAGGTCATGATCCTGGGGTCCTGTGGTCCAGCCTGCATTGGGCTCCCTGCTCCGCGGGGAGCCTGCTTCTCCCTCTCCCTGTGCTGCTCCCCCTGCTTGTGCTCGCTCTTTCTCTCTCTCTCTGTCAAATTAATAAATAAAGTCTTAAAAAAAAAAAAAAGACATCAAAGCCAGAAACTAGAGTCATCTTGGACAACCCCTTTCTTTACCACGTACATTTAATCAGTCAGCAAGTCTTTTGAGTTTGACTTCTTTCTCTTAGTATAAGGCTTTTGACATTCAATGTATGTATCGATCAGTAGTTAGTTCTTGGATGAATAGTATTCCATTGTGTGGATACACCACAGTCTTCATCCATTCACCAGTTTGTGGATACTTGGATTGTTTCCAGCTTTTGGTGATTATGATTAAAGCTGCTAAAACATTTGCACATAGATTTTATGTGGACATACCTCTTCATTTCTCTTGGGCAAATAGAAGCGGGATTGCTGGATTGTATAGTAACTCTATAAGACACTGCAAAACTGTTGTTTCGTGCGGCTGTGTTATTTGCAATCTCACCAACAGTGTATGAGAGTTCCAGGTGTTATGCGTTCTTGCCAGCATTTGGTATTGTTTGACCTTTTTTTTTTTTTAATTTGGGCCATTCTAATAGATGCATAGTAGATGAATGCCCTTTTTAAGAGGTAAATAATTACTACAGAAATCACAACATCACCAGTGGGACCAACAGATCCCAACAGGTCATTCTCTACTTTTGAAACAACATCATGGGAACCTGCCACATGGGGAGGGGTTTGAAAATTTCTATGAAACTTTAGGGCTAAGAGAGTCCAGAATAAATATATATAAGATATCAGCGTCCCCAGTGAGACTGCTGCTTCCCCAAAGAGGTTAAATCTAGTGTGAAGCAGGAATCACAAAGCATCATGCTTCCCAAAGGCTAGTCAGCCCTCTTGCAGCTTCATCATGTTCCATGTAGGCTTTGTCCAACTAGACGACAGGGTTACTTTCAGATGTTCTGAGTATGCACTTGTTCTTTTAACTATTCTCGACATTTATTCATTTATCCAACTATATAGAGTGTAGTTGTAAAGACATGAGCCTAGTTCATGTTCCTTGCTTTGTCTTACCACATATGCTATGTGGCAAGAATAAGGTTTCTAAAATGTCTTCTTACCAATCTGCTGCTCAGATTATATTTTTTGCCTTTTGATCTTTATAGAACATCACAGATTCCTACTAAGTATGCTGTTCTCTTCCTAGGAAGATCATGTTCTAATAGGTCAATAATAGTTTGTATTTTGGGGATGAAGATGGATTGTCTTTTCTTCATCTGAGCCCTCCTGAGGAACACCTCAGATACCCAGCCAGGTTGAAAGGTGGAGTTCATGACCATAGAACACATTTCCCCCCCTGTACAAAACTACCTGGTTGACAAAAGAATTAAACCTACAAACCTAAAAGGATGCTTGTTTCCTAACCAGCTGAGCTGAATGGCCCAGATGCTATTTTTATCATGCCTGTTTTCTGTTAGAATCTCTTGCCTCCATGTCTATGTAACCATACCTAACATATAAATAATAGTCTCATCCATCTTCAGAATGAGTTCATACATGTTATCTCATTAAAATCATACTTCATACACGTAAATGCCACCCAAAGCCATGCCCCAGAAAGTCATTTTCCAGACAGCAAAAAGAATTTTGTAAAGTGCCATATCCCCTTTTCGGTACCACTTGGTAAGAATTGCTGTCTGTCCCACATGTTAGGGACTTGGGGGGAAGGAAAAAAGAGGAAGCAGTGGTGGGAGATGATAGGGGAAGGAGGTAACTCCCGAGAGAATGACTTAGGGTGGCCACTGGCTAATAATGGAGATGGTAAGGGGGTTCCCAGGGAATCCCATAGTTTTAAGATTGGAGTCATTGCCCCATCATCCCGTGCTTTCCCCTCCTCGTAGTTTCCTATTACAAGACTCCGCTCTCTCGGTTAAGGTAGCAACTGTGTTTTTCTTTTTTCTTCTCTTCTCTTCTCTTCTCTTCTCTTCTCTTCTCTTCTCTTCTCTTCCTTTCCTTTCTTTTCCTCTTAAAGATTGATTGATTTGAGAGAGAGAAAGAGAGCATGAGTGAGAAGGACAGAGGGAGAGGAAGACAGAGAATCTGAAGCAGACTCCACACTGAGCATGGAGCCTTACTCGGGGCTTGATCTCACAACCCTGAGATCACACCCCAAGCTGAAACCAAGAGTCCAACTGTACCAACTGAGCCACCCAGGCGCCCCTCAACTGTGTATTTCTGATGCCCCCCACCAACTCTTCTCGCTACTGAGTACACTGTCCCACAGAAAGGCTTCCTAAGTGGTTACTTTCCAGCAGTCTGTTCAACCTAATTCTATAATATTCAACACCTGTGTGTCTGACACTGAACACTAGTGATAAAGCCATGAATAAGAGGGAAGCAGTTTCTGCCCTCATGGAGCTTCTACTGTAATGCCTAATGTGACAGTGCCATATATTTGGCAGTGATACTGTTTCCTCTTTTAAAAGCTTGTGAAAAAATTGTTTACTGCATTATTGGTTTTATGAATTGAGTGAAAAAAATGCATACCAATTCTGATTAACCAACTCACAACTTTAATATTATGATAATGTTTGACAGGAGGGTTCTCTGTAGTTTGCAGTATTTCTGTATGTATACAGAATTTTAGTGACCTTGAGTCACTTAATGGTGAGAAAAGAACTAGAAGTCAAAACAGCTGACCCCTTCTTACACAGAAAGTGGTTCTTATAGAATACAACCTATGTGTAAATTAGGAATTTCCTGGTTAGTTAATTTTCAGTAATTCAGAGGCTGAAAGAATCGAGTTATCCAGGCACCTTGCTTTTTCTCTTCTATAGTCTCTTTTCACTAATTTGCTTAAGAACTCAGTAGAAAGCACTTATAGAATGCCTTCTGATTGTAAGACATTGCAGTGGGCAGAAGTAACGGGGAAATGTGGAATTGGTTAGTGTAGGTATATGCTTTTTAATGCCTTTGGAAAAAGATTTTAGTAAGAAGGGAAATTTAAGTTATAAGCTGTGAGCTAAAATTGAAGATTTCTGTGGACAGATGAATAAACATATCAAGAGTGGTTAAAAGAATAAGCAACTTTCACTGTCTCGTATCAGAGTCACACAACCTAAGCTTAGGTCTATCATTTTCTCATTGTGATTCCTATTTTAGGAGAGATTGCTAATAATCTTTTTTTAATCTTTCAAATTACTAATCAGTGGGCAAGGATTTATGTCTACTAGGCCCTGTGAAATATATAAAAGAAGTGTACGGTACTGTGCCTGTTCTCAAGTGGCTTATAATGGTTCTGAGGAGAGAAGACTTACAAGAGAAACACTAGTAGGACAAGCAGTGAGTGGAATCGCCTGAGAGCAGTAGCCCCTGGGTGCAGGTGTTAATGAAAGCAGACAGCAGGTTGTGCCCCAGCCTTCCTAGGCTTTACAAGATTTCTTTATTGCCCCTCTGCATTGTATTCCCAAACAGCAGCTGGTGGTGGGGTTTTTTCTGTCCTGCTTGATTGAGATACACTGACATATACATTGTGTAAGTTTAAGGTGTACAGTGTGATGATTTGATACACATGTATTGTAAAGTGTTTACCACAATAAGGTTTGTTAACACATCCTTCACCTCACACAGTTACCATCTTGTTGTTGGTATCCTTATGGTGAGAACATTTAAAATCTACTCTCTGTAGCAACTTCAAGTTTACAGTACAGTGTTGGTAACTATAGTCCCCCTTTTGTACATTAAACCCATATCGTGACAATTCTCTGATGACTCAGGCTTCCCTCCTGATGCTTATAAAGCTCCGTAGGGCCCACATGATCTGCACTTCCTCCACCCCACCCCACCCCTTTCTCTCTACTCACTTTCTGATTCTGCTCCAGCCAGGCTGATCTCCTTGCTGTTCCCTGAAAATGCCTGGCACTTAGCTGCTGGGGCGCCAGGGGGGCAGGGACTTCATACTCCTGGAGTTTCATCTTCCTGGAACATTTTCCTCCAGAGGCCTGCCAGGAAACCCCTATTTTGAATTGTACTCTCCCCACTTCTGGCAGTCCCTATTCCCTTTCACTGCATCATTTTTTTCCTTAGTACTTTTTACCATCTCACATATTTACTTACTGGTTTATATTCCCCCAAATAGAACGTTGGCTCCACCAGGACAAGGAATTTTGTCTTTTTTTTTTTTCTCACCACTGTACTCCTAGTATTAGAATAGTGCTGGCATGTATCGGGCGCACAAAAAAGTTTTCTTAAAACGCATTAATGTAATAGAAAGAATAGAAAAATGAGAATGGTGTTCTAGTGAAGGAAGACAGAATGAACAGAGGCACATAAGGAGAAATAGGAATAAGTGTGATACACTGGGGGAGGTAGAAGAGGTGAGCCTAAACTGTAACAGATGGTTTCTTCTTTGAAGACAGTTAAAAATAAAGTTAGGTCAATAAGGTGGTACCTGAGACTCAGGCCAGCAGGCATCAGCAACCAGGCAAAGGAGTGTGGGTTTGATGTCAACATAAACAGCAGAGTTATTCCAGACTCCTAAGAAGAATGATCTAATAAATGGTGTTTTAGTGATATCAGTTGGGAATTGGTCTGGAAGACAGATTGAGAAGGAGAGACACTGATGCAAGGAAACCAACGAGGTTATTGCAGCGATGCAAGCAAGAGGCCCTGGGAGAGGGCGGTGGTGGAAAGGAAGGGCTGACGAGGACAGGTTGGATCTGTGGGGAAGCCAACAGCAGAAAAATCAAAAGGACTTGGTAACTGGACTAAATGAAGAATAAAGGGAAGTAGAGGTGAAAGTAACACAAAAGTTTCAAGACTGGGACAAGTGAGAATATTAGAACAGGAGCCAGCTGGATGATTCTAGGGGCTGAGGGGTTGCTAAAGTAAAAGCCTTCTCTGTCTCCTCTAATCCTTCACCTCTTTCTCATTCCCCAAGGAAACAGTGCTGGAAACTAAATGTCTTTCACTGTTGTCTTTAAAATCAGGCACCTGGGTGGCTCAGTTGGTTAAACGACTGCCTTCAGCTCAGGTCATGATCCTGGAGTCCCGGGATCGAGTCCCACATCAGGCTCCCTGCTCAGCAGGGAGTCTGCTTCTCCCTCTGACCCTCCCCCCATCTCATGTGCTCTCTCTCTGTCTCTCATTCTCTCTCTCAACTAAATAAATAAAATCTTTAAAAAAAATAAAAAAATAAAATCAGCACTAGCAGAAGGTAGACTCCAGTGGTCACGCTTGTGTGGATTTAACGATGTATCTATTGATAACGTGTCTGGTTTGGTGAGCCAGAAATGAGAAATCATTGCTACATGAAATTAAAATGCTTCATGTAATTCTTGCCAGTAAAATTTAAAATTGTCTTTCATTCAAATTTCCCTTCTCTTCTTTATCTTCAGCAATTTTTAAATTCTTATTTCCTTTTTACTGTATTGTAACATAATCATAAACTATTTCCTAATCTCCACATATTCTATGTTATTTAAATAAACTCATGTTCTTCTTTCCATATAGAATTTATACCTCAAACTTAGAATTTCAGGACACCCCAAAACAGAACAAAAATATAGATTTCACCTTTTATGTTTCCTTCTGCTTCAGATTTGGTGTGAAGAAGAAGCCAATTTACATTAATGTCATAAGGGATCCTATCGAGAGGCTAGTATCTTACTATTACTTTCTGAGATTCGGAGATGATTATAGACCAGGGTTAAGAAGACGAAAACAAGGAGACAAAAAGGTAATATTTTAGTTTTAAGATGTTTATGAAGATAATTGTTTATGAACTGCAATGAACAGTGTGCTTTTAAAATTTTTTTTACTAATTCTAAATGTACTACTTACTGTGGAAATTTTGAAAAGAACCCAAAAGTGTAAAGAAGCAAAAGTAAAACTTATAGTTGATATTTTGGTGTACGCATAATTTTTTTGTCATTTAAAAAAGATATTTTACTTTAGTTCCAGGGCTGAATGTTTCTCTTACTATAGTCCTAACAATTTTCTCTGAGACCATTATAGTTATTCATTCATATGAGGTTTTGTGTAAGTACTTTGGTTCTTTTAGTCTCAATGGTGGCAATTTATATTGAATTGTGATCATCGGTTTAGGAACACTTTTTTGCTAAAGCAGCTGTTTTTTTTCAGACAAGATGAGACTAATAACAGTTCTTACTTATTAGCAGGTTCAGATTTGGGTTGTCTTCTATTTAAGTGCATCCTCTAGAGTAGCACCGGTGTTATTTTTCTGAGCTACCAAACTGATTTGTCGCTTTTCTGGTGGGACACCTTTACTGGGACCCCATTGCTCACAAGTTTGCCCAAGGCACAAGAGACACAATCTGACGTAATCTGAGACTTAACTTCTCCTGCCTTATTTTTCCTCAGGTGCCCAGTGCTTCAGCCACGTGAAGTGTTACTTTCTCCAAACTTAGTTATTGCCTCATACTTTTGGCACGTGTGTTGTTCCCCATATTTAGAATGTCTCTCCTTCACTCTGGAAAACTGTCCACTTTGTAGGTCTAGCTCAAATGTTAGCTCTTCGATGAAGTCTTTTCTAGTGCCCCATAGGCAATTAGTCATGTTGCTTTTAAAGCTCCCAGAGCACTCCATCTAAACCCCTTTTTTTAAGCATTTATTTGTGGTAATTGAGTTATTTGTTTCCGTATATGTCTTCTCCAAAAGGTTGTGAACTTCCTGAAGCAGGGGCTATATTTCATTCTTCCTTGTTTCCCTAGTGTTTAGCACAGTTGCCTAATTCATCTGTTAAGTGCTTAGCAAATGAGTTGAATGAGTGAATTCTGCACCTTTTGAGCCTAAAGTGTTGTGTAATCATGATGCTAGGTAGCTGATATAATAATTAACATCAGACAATTAATTTCTCACTTAAGTTACATGTGCCTTCTGTGTCACATGAGGAGGTGATTTTTTTTTGTTTTATTTACTTTTTTCTCTTTTCTAGAAATTACTGTTTCTTTCCTTAGTCTCAAAGCTTTAGGCAGAAGGTACTGATCCAAACACAGATAACTGACCAGACCTTTTTTTTTCCCCAAGTGTCCACTGATCTCTTAGTATTAGTAAATCTTCTAAAATATATATATATACTTAGGATATTATGGTGATTCTACAACATTTTATAAAATCTAGTAATATAACTCTTTTGTGACCTAGTACTTCAGAATTTGTTGATAGTTATTTCTGAATTCACTCCAACACTTCTTCCTCCTTTCCTCCCTCCCTTCCTTCCTTCCCTTCTTTTCTTCCTTTCTTCCTTCCTTCCTTTTTTTTTTTAATTTTAGCCCTCTCATTTACACTGTTTTTACTCAGTAAATGTTAATATCCATCTCCCACCTTTGACCAGAAGAATATTAATGTGGATAAGGAAAAGATTTGCAGTCACATCGGTTCCTACATGCACCATCTGTCACTGTCAGCCCTGGATACCATGGTTTAGTGGTTGCTGCCCTATGTAGTTTGGGGAATTAGGTAATAATAATACTTAATATAACACTAATAGTTCACATCTATTGACTGCTTATTGTGTATTAAGTACTGTTTTAAGTTATATATATATATGTGTGTATATATCTGTCTGTCTATGTATGTATGTATTTTTTCAGGTAGCCTGTGCAACGGTTCTGTAGGGTAGCTGCTGTTCTTGTCTCTATTTTCAGATAAGGAAATTGAGGCACAGAAAGGTTAAGTACCTTGCCCAGTGTTATACTACCAGTAAGTGGTAGGGCTGGAATTTAAACACAAGTACTCTAATTCCAGAGCTCACCCTCCTAAGCCCTCTATTCCCTTTAAAAAGGAGGGAGGGAATGCAACATGCTACCCAACATTTGTATATGAGAGATGTTCCCAAATTACATTTTCAGTACTCACAGAAAAATTCAGGCAGATATTTTAACATTATTTTCCTTTCATATTTGAAAGATTTAGGTAGATATACTCTCCAAGCCTGGAGACTTAACCATTCTTCACCCTGATAATGATAGTGCTTGGTTTGTTTTTGGTTTTGTCTTTTTATGTCATTATAAAATACATATTACTACACCCGTTTATTTAGATATAACATTAGTAACATCAGAAAAATACTTTTGTATTACCTTAATTCTCAGGAAGACAGGGCCATCTGCAAATGCTTCATTAAAGTGAACAATTATTTTGCTTTATGATAGGCAAAATGGACCCTTTGGTCTTGAAACATATTGAAACATACACATTTTTAATAATTTGGTTTGTTTCTCATGACACAAGTGTTGGCAACATTCTGGGACGTAATTAGTTAAATAATACTGTTTTATTGCAAATAACTTCATACCTTTAACTCAGAAGAGCTTTCATTCATTAATAAACTCATATCTATAGAGTCGATAACTGCATGGCATATAACATTTTTTTAAAATGGCAGGGTATTTGAAGATAAGGGTGATTAAAAGGTGGCTATGATGACGTAGGAAATACCTGGCAAAGGTTGGAAATACCTTGCATTGGCTTCATTTCCATTGAAATTGTATATTAAATAAATGGTGATTCTACGACATTTATAAAATCTAATAATATAACTCTTTTGTGACCTAGTACTTCAGAATTTGTTGATAGTTATTTCTAAATTCACTCCAACACTTCTTCCTCCTTTCCTTTAAATGTATATTGTTTACACATCAGGTAATACTTGGAAGCCTGTTAGGTAATATTCAGTTCAGCACTCATGGCAACTATTGTGTTTTAAACTGCAGTACCTCATAATCTAAACTGCTTCCTCCTTACACTTTCAAACAGTAATTTCATAACACATTTCAGGCATGTGTTACCTATGATAGCTTTCAGTTGATCTTGTAAGGAACAAAAGATTGGGAGATTTCATACACTCTGTTCTTTGTATTTGTAACTGGAGGTTTATTTAGTATAATCTCTGCCCAGAACCTAGAAAATAGGGATATTAAATAATACAGAGGTCAGCATTAAAGAACTATATAGAGAACTCAGTGATTCTCAAACTTTATAGTCTTAGAACTCCGTTTACTCTTAAGTTATTGAGGACCCCCAAAGAGCTTTTGTTTGTGTGATATTTATCAATATCAATAACTATACCAATTTACAGGGAAATTTTAAAAATATTAATTTAAAAATAACAGGAAACCCATCATATGGTAACATAAATAATATAATTTAATGCAAATAACCATTTTTAATGCAAATAACCAAAAAGTATAAAGAGATGTGTTTTACATTTTTGCATTGTTTTAAATATCTGGCTTAATATAGAGAGTTGGATTTTCATATCTGCTGTTGAATCCATCTGTTGAATATGTTCTTTTGGTTGAGGTGTATAAAGAAAATCCAGGTTTACACAGATACGTACTTGGAAAAGGGAGGATTTTAAGAGCCTTTGAGAAGATTGTGGATGTTTTTCTTTAATATTACACTAAAACTTGACAAGTAGTAGTTTTTTAAAGTTGTTGAAGTATGGAATCTGAAACAACAGCAGTGAACTTTTTATGCTCTGCTATATTAAAATCCATTGATATATTTTACACCTTGAATGGATTTTTTAACTGAGCATAATTGTATAACCTCATGCATTGGTCACTGGAAACATATTCATACACTAAATTATATGTGGACCATCCAAATGTTGACATATTTTATTATACAGTATCAGAAATTCACATTCATTAATATCACCACTGATCTCATCAGAGAAGTCTTTTAAGTATTGGGAAACTGTCACACTTATGGTGGCAGATTGGGTTTTCCAAAATTTTATTTTTTTGCTTGAAAGCTTAACTTTTGTCACTGGCTGCCACAGGATTTCTTACCTCAACACTGTTGTTGTTTGGGCGAGAGAACTCCTTGTCATGAGGGGCTGCCTATACACATAAGATGTTAACCAGTATCTCTGACCCCTAACTAGTAGTACTCCCCCACACCCCCCAGTTGTGAGAACCAAAAATGTCTGTAGACATTGCCAGATGTCACCTGCTGGGTCAAAACAGCTCCATTTGGGAACCACTGGGCTACTAACACTGTCACTGTTTTCTGCCAAGAGGCAGGTACACTTTGTTCATTTTGAGAAAGTATCAACCAAATACCCAAGTTTGAATAACCATAGTTTGTCTCTCAGTCCTCCTTTCAGTGTAGGGCTTCTTACGGCTTGTAAGTAATATTAACTGCGCCTATAATTCTCATCACTCACATTTTCTAAATATTATAAATAAATATTTTGGCTTTGAACTGCCCTATAGATTATTAAAAATTATTTATTAACTGTTGTTTTGTTAGTGGAACACCAAGGGGGGTTCATATATCCAGAAAGAGTAAATAGTTACATGCTCTAAATAACAATCTAAAAGAGAATCAGTTTATGTTTGTTAAGAAGGACTCATCGGTCCCAGGGATTATAATTCCTACCCCAATTTGTATTCTTTTTATTTCTTACTCTAAATTAACTAGACTTATTGACAGCTCTAAGTATTATAGTGAATTTAGAGTATTCTACCTAAAAATATGTATTAGTTTATACAAGGTAGTAATGAGGTTAGAAGAAATTCATACTTACTGCTACCTGATTCTGTCATTAACTTAAAAAATACTGCCTCCATATTTCTTAGCAATTCACAATCCCCTGACACTGGTGAATTTTACAATTCTGTCTCACAAAGCCATGTCAAAAAAATACTGTTTGCATAGGTAGTATTTTATATGTAAAAAGCATCACAGGAAAACAATATAATTCTTTACAGCTCATATTTATTTGAAAGCTTCATATAGACCAGTATTCTCTATCTCAGTAAAAAGTGCACAACCCAGAGTCAGCCTTGACTTGTCTTCTTCCCAGGTTTCTGATGGGACCATAGGTGTTTCCTTTCATCAAAAGAGAGAAAACAGAAGAGTTAGTTATCATGGAGTTGAAGAAAGATGTTGAGTTCAGATTAGATATTATTTTTTTAATCATGTATAGGTAAGTGGAGGTATCCACTAGAAATTATATTTGTATCTCAAGAAATAGGTCTGAACTAAATTACAGATTTGGGAGTCATCAACATTAGGTGGGAGATGAAACAAGGGATTGAATGAAATTGCACTTGGAAGACCTAGAATGTGAAAAGAGGACCAAATGAAAAAGGAAGAAGAAAAAGAAGGGGAGCCAGTATGTAGCTCTGGGGCGTGCTAGCATTTAAGGAGTAGGCAGAGAAAGAGGAGCATGGCAAGGAGCCTGA
This sequence comes from Eumetopias jubatus, assembly GCF_037043125.1. Lineage (NCBI taxonomy): Eukaryota > Metazoa > Chordata > Mammalia > Carnivora > Otariidae > Eumetopias > Eumetopias jubatus. The sequence continues at coordinate 34,455,630 of NW_028274810.1, read as the reverse complement.
GGTCAGAGAATCAGAAGACAAACCTGATGAGTCTAAATAGATGGAAAATAATTTCAGCTGCAAAGGAGTTAGCGAATTGAGGATTTAAAATTGTCTCTTAGATTTGTCACTGGGGAGGTCATTAGGGATGTTTGAAAAAGTAATATAAGTAGAATCCAAAGGGTCGAGGAGTAACTGAGAAATGAAGTTAAGACTCAGAGAAAAGACCACTCTTGAGATAGAGGTTTGGCTTTAGAACGAACAAAAAACATCAGGAAATGTTTCTTTAAGATGATAGACACTTGGGCATATTATATATCTAAAGAGAGCAGGGGTGATGGCTGATACAAGAGACTAGAGAAAAATTGATGGAGCAGGGTCTCAGAAGGGGGTGAGGATGGTATTCAAAGATAGGAGAAGGAAATACCTCTTTAAAGATGAGGGCAGCAGGGGGCTAGAGATGCAGATAAGCTTTTGTCTAAGCAGGAAATCCTGGGAGCTTACTCTTAGCTTCAGTTTTCTGTATAAAGTGTGAAGCAAGATCCTTTGCAGAAAAGGATTTGAATGTAAATATAATTGCCATCAATATCAAGTATCACATTTTGATTACTTCTTTTAAACTTCAGTTTTAGGAGTTAAATATCTAAACTAATAATCTAAATAAAGAACATTTTAATATTTCATGCTTTTTAAAAACATCTGTATCTTGCTCACAATGGATTGTTCTTTCTAAACATAGATGGTTTTTAAGTGAAAAAACTGTTCATAATTTTTTTTTAAGATTTTATTTTTTATTTATTTGACAGAGACACAGCGAGAGAGGGAACACAAGCAGGGGGAATGGGAGAGGGGGAAGCAGGCTTCCCGCTGAACAGGGAGCCTGATATGGGGCTTGATCCCAGGACCCTGGGATCATGACCTGAGCCAAAGGCATACGCCTAACGACTGAGCCACCCAGGCGCCCCTGTTGATAATTTTTTGTTTCTGTGGTGTACTGAACTGGGTTTTGTAGGAGAGGAAGAGAGTCTGGGGTGTTTTCATTTGTTTTTGCCTTTTATTTGAAGGACTTCATATTTTAGAAGAGAAAAATATTTATGTATAGAAAATCCTATTTCTGAAATACGACCAAAATGTGTAGGAGAAGGCTAATAGAAGTTAGCAAATCGGCAGGAAAATTTTGATGACCATGCATTTGAGTGACAGTCTTCAGTGTTATGGGTACAGAAGCGCAAGTGCTGATGTCACTGTTGGGGAGTCAGTGCCGCATCTTGATTAAAATCTTAGTGGACTGAATGATCAAGGTGTATGTGGTAAAGATGATATTGAGTTATCTTAATTTAGCTTCTCTCATTAGGAAATACTTGGTTTACTTTATTCATCAAATATTTATATAGAAATGAGAGAATTTCTGTTATGCTAAGATCTGGCACACTCGTGTATGTTCACCAGTTTTTTATTTTTCATGGTCTGTTGTTTTCTCCATGTCTTCCTTGCTACTGGCCACTGAGCAATTTGGATTGTTTCTTTTAGTTGATAGGAGCAAAACATCTCCCCCAAATGATAAAGGAAGCAAAACTCAATTTATTTTTCTACTTTTGTATTGTCTAATAAAATATTTGTTAGGTGAATTAAAGTAGATGCTAAGCTTCTAAAAGAAGCCCAAATAATTTAAATAAGATTTTTTTTTAAGATTTTATTTATTTGAGAGAGAGCGAGAGAGAGAGAGAGCATGAGCGGGGAGAAAGGGGCAGAAGGAGAGGGAGAGGGAGAAGTAGACTCCCCGCTGAGCTTGGAACATGAGGGACACAGAGCTCCACATGGTGCTCCATCCCAGAACCCTGAGATCATGACCTGAACTGAAGTCAGAGGCTTAACCTACTGAGCCACCCAGGCACCCCTAAATATGATTATTTTTATCATACTTAAAAGCCTAAAAGTGAGGGGTCCAGACTCTTAGAGCAACTTTGCTCCGCACATTGCTCCACACATTCAGGGACCTAGTTTCCTTCCGTATTGTTATTCTGCTGTTCTTTAGGAGGTTGTCCTTATGTGCTTGTTGAATTTGGGTCACCACTACTTCTGCCTTCCAGCCTTTTGGAAAGGAAGGAAGTGGAGGGCAAGCAATTTCCTTTTAACCAAGTGACCCAGAACCTGCTCATATCACTTCTGCCTTTAGTCTGCTGACAAGAACTTGGTCACATGGCTATACCTAACTGCAAGAGAGGCTAAAACTCTATGACTCTGGAAGAATGGAAGAGTGAATTTTAGAGACTGCCAGAGTGGGCTAGCAGATTTGAAACTATTGGCCAGAAAAAGACTTGAAGATTATCTACACATTCTTTTATTTGAAATACTAAAATACTTCAAGAGCACAGGAATTAGGAGTTGGCTAACTAGAGAATTTAATGCATGCTTATTCATTAATCAGTTTTTATTCCAGTAGTGGATATTTAAATTCTCAAAGTTGAGTAACTATGGAAATTTTTAATATTGCAGCATTTTAATATCCTAGTTTCTTATATATAAGCAGAATCTTTTCAGTGTCTTTGAATCTTACACACACAAAATGGTAGCAGAGATTGTGTGTTCACCCACAATCACCTTAATAATTCATTTATTTTCTATCGGGACTCTAATCAGATAGAGGGGTAAAGAAGCAGAGCACTTCTGAGCTTCAGAGGCACTACTATGATCTAGGATCTTTTTTAAATTGGATAGGCATGGAATCAGAAACCTTCTAATATATCATCACCCAGATCATTGAGCCAAAGATTTCTTGGAAATTGGAACATGGTAGAGATAGATACATACATTGGTTGTTTTATTTTTATGAGCTACAAGTTGGCATAAATGATAAAACTACTTTTTAGAAAGTGACTTAGGCCAGCACATCTAAGTCAGACCATCTCGTAAAATTCAGAAATAATGTTATGGCCACTGACATGGGGTTTATTGAGTCTTAAGAGTAAACTGAGGTGTTTTTACTTTACGTGTGTGTGTATGTGTATAATTTGTGTATGTATCTAGCTAGCTACAGAGAGATCCTAAGAGAATTTGAGAGAACTCTAAGGACTGTGAAAATGCTTCATGAAAAAATGTTCCTGCCCCTATCTTCATCTTCACTAGAACTGTGCCTTTAAAATTTATGTAAATCCCTGAAATGCAGTCTTTCCAGTTATTTCCACTACCAATTGTGCAGACAGTTTGTATGGTAATAGATTGTGTGCTGTGGAGGACACAAATGCATACTGCATGATCCCTCAAAGAAGTTTCCATTGTAGTTGAGAGAGAACATAATACACATTAAAAAAAAAAGTATATGAAGCAAGTTCTTCAGATAAAGATGTATATATAGATATACATACCTGGATCCTAAAAGCTGGCTATTACCAGGCATTATACAATTAATTTATACGAGTCCAAAGAAAGTAAGAGTAACTTTGGGTCAGAATCATTGGAAAGATAGTCTTCATGTAAACAAGATTGGTAAAAGGAAGGCACTTTTAGAGAAATCAGCAAAGGTATATAGATTTAAGGTACATATCACATGCTTGAGAAATTACAAAACAGGCTAATCTGGTAAACATGGAAGTTACACAAAGAGATAAGGCTAGACTAGCATTTTGAGGTCAGAGTATGAAGCATTTCTTAAAGCCAGGATAAAAAGTTTGGATTTTTTTGTTGTTGTTGAGACATTGGAAACCACTGAAGGTTTCTGAGTAGAGGATGTTAGAAGTGACTCCTTAGACTAATCTGGTAACTGTACAGAGCAGGTTGAACAAATTGAAGGAAGGAGGGAAGGGAACCCATTAGAAAGTAATTGTAAGAATGGAGACATGGCATTGTGGGGGACCCTGTGGTAGAAGCAAGATTGACAAAAGAAAAGATGGATTGGAAAGACATTACCTCAACGATGTTAGGTGAGGGAGAAGAAAGCTTCGTCAATATTCTGAGATCTTCAGTCTGAATTACATGGGCAACGTAATCCTTTTGCCAGAAGTATTGAGCATGAGGTAATATTGGAAATTAAAATGAACACGCACCTGGTATTAGAAGATGAGAAGTGATGGATCTGGAGGTACAGATTTAGAAGTCTTTTGCCTAGAAGTTATAAACGAGGCCAAGGAAGTAGGAAGTGTGAATAAGCTAAGGAAGGCAGTGGGCAAAGAGAAGATTACGGAGATGAATTTCCATACCTGGTGGAAGGACCAAAAACATGCCTTCAAAGAAGGTAATGATAGTACATTCAGAAAGGCACAGGGCACCAACAAAGCCAGAAAGGACAAAGAAATAGATAAGGATCTGTTGTCAAAGAAATAGACAAGGACCTATTGGGGCAGAGAGACCGAGAGATTTTCAGAAAGGAGAGGTGGTCAAATGCTGTGAAGGTCAAGGAGAACAAGAACCAACAAAACATTGTATTTCACTATTGGGAGGTGGGGTGGGGAGAGAGACAGGCACAGACATAGTCACATTCCCTTTATCAAATGCCTACAATGGACAGTCACTGTGGTAGATTTTCTCACATCCTTGATTTTATTTCTTCCTCAAAGTAAGATCATGTCCTCCTTTTTTAGGTAAGGAAACAAACACAAAACTTAAGTTTTCTGGGTTCAGGATTCAACCCAAGTCATAGACTTTTTGCTATGTCATGGAGAAGGTCATCTATAAAAGGAATGGGTAAATTCTGGGCTGTGTGTGGTCTGCTGTTGTCTTTTGAATGTTGCCAGAATAAAGAGAATCATTCCACTCTAGCTCTACCCAACACCAGGTGTAAGGATTTTTGGGCTCTATTCTCATAGATTTTTGGTTAAAGGGGCCCTTTGAGTTTATCTAATTGTATAGGTTAGAAACTGAGGTTTGGAGTCCTTAAAGACTTACAATAAGGTCAAACCTGGTTCCAGAAACCTAAGAGCCTTGACTCAGCTCTCGTGCTCTTTCTGTTCTTTCACACTTTCTCTTCTCAGAAACAACAGGTGGCATTTGTAGATGTCTCACTCTGACAACCAGAGCTCCCAAGTTTGTTCTCTGGGATCTCAGTATCATTTCAAACAGGTAGTGCCTACTGTTAAAATGCCTGTGACAGACAGTAAGTATTCGAGGAAGTGAAGCTGATTAATTTTAGATTCGTAACCTGTCTCTTTCCCTTTTAATTAATTCAGTCCGATGCCCTGGACAGGAGGGCACACAAGTCATCAGTATCTGCTTTGTACAATGAGTTTTTGTTTGTTTTATCGAGAGAAGACTTAAGTGTAGTCCTCCTTTATACTCTTCAAATGATTATTTCACATAGAGTATCTTTAGCCTTGTTTTTATTTAATTTCCTTTGTAAGGGGGCTAGAAAATACAGATACACAAATTCAACATAAACCAGTACTTACTCTCAAGAACAAATTATTATCTGAGTGGGGGAGGGTATATTTCATCAGTTAAGAAAACAAACAAAAAAACCTATACACATCAGCATTAAACAAAGATGGGGAAAAAAATCCTTTAACTTTCCCTAATATCTCAAGTATGTTTTCGTAACCCACCTATCTCTTTAATTCACTAGCTCATCCCACCCGCTGCTGGGCGTGTATTTAATAACTTCCCTCTTAAGGTGTTTGGTAGGTGAGACCTGCATTTATGGCTCACATGTGCTGCTTTCTGTCTGTTCCAGACCTTTGATGAATGTGTAGCCGAGGGCGGCTCAGACTGTGCTCCGGAGAAGCTCTGGCTTCAAATCCCATTCTTCTGTGGCCACAGCTCCGAATGCTGGTAGGGACATAAAGTTAGATCAAGTTGACAATCTTCTTTATTATCTCTATAATCTGTTTTTCCCAAGTGTGAACATAGTAGTCAAGGGCTAGCTATAGGGAAGTTAGTGAAAGACCAGGCTAAAAATAACATGTAATTAAGTAATATCTAGTTTTATAGGTACCTTTAAGTGCATTGAAAAGATTCTTCATACATCATATCCTTGCAATGTTTTCTCAATGCTGGTTTTTAATTTGGGTTTTTTTTTTCATTTTTATTTTATTTTATTTTATTATTTGAGAGAGAGCGTGAGCGAGAGTACAAGCAGGGAGGGGGGCAGAGGCAGAGGGAGAAGCAGGCTTCCCACTGAGCAGGGATCCCGATGCGGGACTCGATCCCAGGACCCCAAGATCATGACCTGAGCCGAAGGCAGATGCTTAACCAAGTGAGCCACCCAGGCGCCCCATAGGTTTTTAGTTTTGGTGTTAACATGTTTTGATATATTCCAGCAGAGCTCTTAATTAGAGGCCAGGGATCATTTCATTAACCTCATTTTCTCCCAAGCTTATTGTTTTAGCCATTCAGTTTAGATCAAGAAAAGGCTTAGTGGGTAAATTATTCACCTGGTTTTACTGTTAACTGATTTTTTTGCTTTGAGAGAAGCCAAGGTTATGGTTGCAGTTTAGTCTGCTAATAAATGTGGGGTGGAAAATAAAGATATTTTATCTTTAATAAAGAGTTTATTTCCTCAGAATGTGCAGAGTTTTCAGTTCTTTAAAAAAATGGTACATTTTCAAAAACTAATGATGTAATGTATGGTGATTAACATAACAATAAAAAACTTAAAAAGGTACATTTTTATACATATTTATTTGTTCTAATTGCTTTAATAGGTAGAGTGGAAACAGGAACTCATTCAAAGTTAGTGTCTTCCTTAAAACCATGATGAGAAGTGCAAGGAATGCCTTCATTCTTTTTCTCGTTATGTGAGACATGTTATTTGGATCACTGTGAACCTTTTTTTCTTTTTTTAAAGACTTTTTTTTAATTTTTTTGACAGAGAGACCGCGAGAGAGGGAACATAGGCAGGGGGAGTGGGAGAGGGAGAAGCACACTTCCCGCTGAGCAGGGAGCCCAATGTGGGACCTGATCCCAGGACCCTGGGATCATGACCTGAGCTGAAGGCAGACGCTTAACGACTGAGCCACCCAGGCGCCCCAGGATCACTGTGAACCTTAAGGGTCCTACTCAATAGATTATACCAAAGCATAATAACAGCATAAGAAGAACTGGAAACAAAGGAAGAACATCATCTCAATTTTTAATCATATCCTTAGAATGGGGATTGGCAAATTACAACCTGGAGAGCAAATTTGGCCCATCACCTGTTTTTATAAATAAAGTTTTATTGGAACACAGCCATCTCCATTTATTATTGTCTATGACTGTTTTGATGCTGCAAGATCAAAGTTAAGTATTTGTAACCAAGAACATATGGCCTGCAAAGCCAAAGATATCTGCTCTCTGGCACTTTACAGAAAAAGTTTGCCAACCCACACCTTAGAGCAATAAAAGGGTATTTATTGCTCTTTTGGACTTTAGTGAGGAGATTTTAATTGAACTTCTTTAGTATATTTCATAGATTCGTTGAACTGGGAGGGACCTTCGAAATCAAGTAATTTACTCCCCCCCCCCCCCACCGAAGACATTAATAAAAGGGCATTAGGTCTTTGGATGGACACGTGTTTATTTTCTCCATAATATATAGTGTCAGAGGCATCAAAAATACTTAGCAGATTTCACAGCCAGGTTTTTAATTCCTTTTCTTTGGTTTTAGGAATGTGGGAAGCAGGTGGGCTATGGATCAAGCCAAGTATAACCTAATTAATGAATACTTTCTGGTGGGAGTTACTGAAGAGCTTGAAGATTTTATCATGTTGTTGGAGGCGGCTTTGCCCCGGTTCTTCAGGGGCGCTACAGAACTCTACCGGACAGGTATATAAAGGACGGGTTTCTTTTTAAAGCTGTCCTTAACTTTGTTTGTTTGCAACTTGAAAAATATGTGTGATTTGACGTTTTTTGAGTAAAGCACAAGATATAACTCCAGAAAGGCGGGTATATTGCCTGTTTCTTCTTAGCATTTTCAGTACAAAACAGTGCCTGGCACACAGCTGGTGTTCGTTCAGTATTTTTTGAGCAAATAAACATGCATTAGATGATAATTAGAAGGCATTGTAGGAATAGTGGAAAGATACGATCTGCAGAACCAGCCTTCATTAGAAATGTGTATTATTAACTAATGCCAGACACCAAACATTATGACCGTATTGCACCTGAGACCTGCCTAATGCTGTTTGGAGTAGGGGGTGGGACGGTGAGACTGAGTCCCGGCCGTGATAATCAGCACGTGCTGTGTCTGTCATGGTAAAGTGTGCTTCAGGGGCCTCGACTGTATGACATAGCTGAGTGACAGGGCTCTGGCCCAATCTAATGCGGATTTCCCCCCTATTCTTTGGTAAGATACAATATAGTGACTCTTCCTAGAGTATGCATATACCCTAGCTTCTCACATGTAGAGAATGTAGTATTAGGTTTGAAAATAGGTATTTTATCATATTTAAAAAATAAACTAGTTAGAGCACCAAGCGTTTGAGATTGGAACAGCATGTAAGGCAATAGCCTACACTTTACTGAGTGGTGATCCTTACTTTTCTTACTTGACATCTCATTCAGTCTTTAACAGGTTCAGGATTTACATTGTAAAGGAATAAATCACAGTTTTACTATGATTAGGGCACCAGTTTCGCCTGAATGATATTAATGCAAAACAGTTATGTTACTGTCCTTCAAAGTGCCACATTAACTTAATCCATTTCTCCACGTAAAGAAGCATCGCTCTTTTGTGTGTTCTCAGAATTATTCACCTTTTCTTTTTTTCCTTCGTAAGTAGGAAAGAAATCTCATCTTAGGAAAACCACGGAGAAGAAACTCCCAACTAAACAAACCATTGCAAAACTGCAGCAATCTGACATTTGGAAAATGGAGAATGAGTTCTATGAATTTGCTCTGGAGCAGTTCCAGTTCATTAGAGCCCACGCTGTACGGGAAAAAGACGGAGACCTCTACATCCTCGCACAAAACTTTTTCTATGAAAAGATTTACCCTAAATCGAACTGAGTACAAGGTGTGACTCTTAGGTTCTTGAACTAAAACTTTGACCCTGTCTTCACCTTTGTTCTCAGCCCAAGTCAGGTTGCTGATTGGTGTGTAAGACTGTGTGTATTGAGCCAAGTTAGGGAACAGTAACACCGAGGAGGTAGATGCTGGCTGGTAAGTTTCAGTGGCCTAAGAGGTTTCAGTTTTGGCCTTTTTTTCTTTTTCTTTTTTCTTCTTCTTCTTCCTTTTTTTTTCTTTTTTCCTGGTTAAATTTTGGTGGGAGTTATAATCTCCTGCTTGGAAAAAGCCTACACATCACCTAAAATAAATACATAGCGGGTCTAATTGGAGGCTAAATACAATTTCAAACATAAGTTCTGATACTGTCTTTTTGACAAAGCATTTTTTTTCCAGCTAACCGTGAATGAAGATGAATCCATTTGCTACTTCCGCCCTCGCCTGGAGGTTTGGGTTATACACCTCTACTGAATAGTGTTATTAACTGTTTGGCAGTGTGTGTTTTGTCTCTGTGAGTCATGTCTCATGAATTATATTGGAATGTTTGATCCTATTTGCTAAGAATGTTTCTGCTGTAGTTGGAATTGCCCACATTTATGTAGGTCGTTTTAATATTCTTAAAAAAAAAACAAAACTGATCATTAGTGTTAAAAACCAATTTTAAAAGAGTCAAAGCAGTATTTCTTATTCCCGTCTCCCCAGTATCTAAGACTGGGGAGACACTTCAAAGAATGTTGACATTGTCAGGAGTTTTAGTTAAGGCTTCCACACATTAATATCAAAAAAGTAAGTTTAGTATTTGTTCCTCCATGGGTTATTTGTAGAGCAGTATACAGACATATTGGTGATTCCATATTAGAACTCCATTAGTGAGCTGTGGTATGGGTAGGATTTTCCTACTTCTTCTGTACTTTTACTTGTAGACTATTTTTACTAAGGTGCTTTATAATGTGTTTTAAAGCATTGCATTTACAAAAAAAGAAAGGAAATTGCTGTAAATATTGCATATTTTATGTATTTGGACCAAAAGGTTATAAGTAATTAGGTAAAAGTGGTTTTGCACCAGTTTTATTATTCAAGTAAAATCATCAGACCTACTGTTCTTGTAGTTCTCAATTAACTTTACTGTTAAACATCACTGAAATGAACTTCAGTAACCTTTCAATTTTGATACACAGAACATTATTCATAATTGGGGGCAGTAATTAGAGTGGAAAGAGTACCGGCCAAGGAGTCAAAGTTTGATTTCTGGTCCTGGCTCTGCCACTTATCAGCTGTGTGATCTTGGGCAAGTCACTTAACCTCTCTATGCCTCAGTTTCCTCATCTTGAAATGAGGAGACTAATACCTGCTGTACCTACCTCACAGGGGTGTTGTGAGGAATAAACGAGACGGCACGTGAAAGCACTTTGGAAACCCTTAACGCGATGTAGAAACATAAGGGGTGATGGAAACATCTATCACGTACAGTTCCGTACCGTTCATTTTTTAACAAAGAAAGGGAAAGGTCTGCTTCTAAGCTGGTTTGAAAAAAACTGTCGATCTTGATATAAATTTGTGTTCGATAAGTATCTTCTCTGTTTTATCTTCCCGGTTTCAACAACTATGGAAATATGAAACACCTGTGAACTCTTAAAGATTCATGAACAGCTGCTTGAGTTCAGGAGGTTCCGTGTTTGAAAAAGACTTCGTTAGCTGACTCAGGGCAGGGGAAAATGTGCTCTTCAAATTTGGGAGATTTGTCTGTTTTTATTTTATGTTACCATTCAGAAATGGTAGCTATTTTGTACCTCTGGTTGTTCAGGTATATTTTGCAGAGTTTAATTTCCCTGTACCATCTTACCCTAAAAGAATAATCTTTACTATGTTTAGTTTAAATAAATACTGTTCCTGAACAAGGCCTCACCAAACTAGGTAAAGAAACATTTTAGGCAGGCTGCTTTTTAAAGGTTATTAATTGTATGGGGGTGAGGAGGGAGCATGACTTCTCAAAAAACAAACAAATTTAAAGAAAAGCTGAAGGAAGTTGGCAGAGAGAATCATTTTAGTACTCCTCCGCCCCCTTAACAGGAAAACATTAAGAGAACATCGATAGGTATACTTTCCTTATTTGGCTTTCTTTTTGTGTGTGTGTTTATTAACTTTTATGGATATTTATTGAAAATCTCTACAAATTATTTCCTTGCCCAAAAGGAAAGCACCACTTCAAGGGTGGGGTGTTTGACATTTAATCTGTTAAGGAAGCCCCAGTATGCAGGTTATTCTTGGAGGACACGCTAAAATCTTTAGGTGCATTAACTCTTAGGAACTAGAATAGCATGTAGTGCCCTGGGTCATGGGTTTGGTAAACTTTTCCTACAAGGGTCCGGAGGCTTTGCTGTCTGTACATTTGAACACAAAAGCCGCTGTAGACAACACAGACCTGAGTGAGCATGGCTGTGTTCCGATAATCCTTTATTACCAAGACAGGTGACATGCCAGATAGGGACCACGGGTTGTAGTGTACCAACCCCAATAATAGATGGTTATTTATGGAGAAACCATTTTTTAAATCTGTGTTCTAGTGACCTAAAAGAGTTTATATACTTTCAAAAGCTCCTAACTTATATCCAAAGAATAGCTTTCTTAATCAGGCGGTCTCTCCCACAGATTCATGAACTTTTATGACTTAGATTGCTTCCAGGTGGGCATGTTTTCCTTCCCAGTTTAAGAGTTCATAAGAGAGGCATGTATTCGATCATCTTGTAGGATGGGTTAGGGAGTAGTCTTCCTGGAGACGGAGAAAAGGTTAGATTGAATCCCGTCTGGTCCAGTACAGTCCTGGGAGTCTGACGAGCGCAGAGTCCTCGTAATACCTAACTTTATAATAAAAAAAAATAGAACCACTGAGACAATAATGTATTTTTTAAAAGTGGCAAATGTGGTTTTCTTTTTTCAGCCTTTGCGCTTTTTCAGTATTTTGACCATAGGGAATTTTTTTTTATAATACAAAAGCAAATTAACCACTCTGAATTTTAAAAGATGATGTTATGTGTGTATGTGTGTGTGTATATATATATATACATATGTTTATTTCCTAAAAGAGGAAAAAGTACTTTTTGTTCAACTTGTATCAACTCCTGTTTTCTAATTGCTGTGAAATGGCAACTGTTGATAAATTATTGTGACTGTTTTAAAATGTAATGGGGAGGATATATTTTGATTTTATGGAGCTTTAATCTGTAAAGTACCACTTAAATATATCTGGTAGCAACACTTAAAATATTGCATGGGGATTACTTTTCCATCATCCATACCCATTTGTGCAACTTTGAACATTTGGGGTGCTTCTGAATTCTTGATGATTGGGTTTAAATTATTGAAAATCAGAGAACTTAAACTTACTGACTTTTAAACTTTAAATTTCCTTTTCTATTCTTAAAATTCAGTTAATGCCTATAATTTGAAATCTCTTGTTGCTCTTTCTCAATATTATGTCCTATTGGAAATTCCTAAAATTGTTAGTGCCATCAGTGATTTACAAACAGTATTTTGATATTGCAGATGATTTGCTCATTGTATTTGCATAGTTAGAAAGAAAATAGTTTGTAGACAATGATTCTCTTTTTCTAATAAAATAAAATAAAATTTCTTAAAAGCACTAGAGAATTTAACTAAAGGCTGGTTCCCAAGTGCATAGCTGGTATTTTAATTTATATTCAAATTCCACAGAGAGAACATCTGTGTAAGCCATCTATCTGGGTTTTCTCATTGATCATTCTCAAACACACCTATGGTCCTAGAAGGCTTTATTATGAGAAGTACCATGCTGTACAGTACTGTAAACTTTTATGCAGTTTGTCTGTAAGAGGCCCAGGTGCTTCTACTTTATGATTTGAAAATTCGCCTCTTCATAAATTAGTGCTATTTACTTTGAGAGGAAGCAGGGCAATTGCTGTGAAATTTTTGCATCCATTTACCCTATGCAGAATTGCTGTACCATGCCAACTAAACTGCTGCTCAGGCAGCCTTTTGAGGGAAAAGCATCCCTGTTTCAAATGCACTGCCAATTCAGCTCCTCTGGAGTGGAGCTTACTTTCTGATTTCCTGCAGTGGGAATTTTAGAGATTGAAATGGGCGATCAGTTAGTCAGATTTATCCTATAATTTAAGTTCATGCAGCTTTGTGACCTTTGCAGTACTATTTATAGAAGGACCCTGATGGTGATGATCTCTTTAAAACACATTACTGGTGAGCCTATGATTTAGACCCACTGGTGCTGTCTGTCTGATTTTTTAGACAGCTTCCCCAGCTTTCTATTGAGAGGTATGTGAGCATCTCTAAAGCAGTGTTGAATGTAATTTTGAGAAACATGGGTTGTCTATTTTGACTTTTATTTTCTAAGTACTACAGACAGCTAAACAGTGCCTTTCCCCCCTCACAATCCACGTTGGAAGATGCTCACTCCTTCCTCTGTCTCGGCTCTCCCTCCTCTCCCGTTCAGTTGATTCATTTATGCAATACTGTTTCCAACTTGAAACCATTTTGTCACATCTGTTGGAGAGATAATCACTCCTTTTCCTTAACATTCTGCCAGCTTTCTGTTGTTGAAGTGTTTCAGTTGATTACCTGATGCAAAAGCTATAAAATAAACACTCAGTGGGAAGGGGAAAAATGGTTTGGTGTCCTGTTTTAATATTTTCTTCCATAGCCTTGACACTGATGGACATTTTCCAAGTGGACTCAGTGTTGAATATCTCAGCTATCACTGCCACCAGAAACCTATGCATCATCATTGATCTGTAATGATTTTCTGGCTTATTTGTGACATGCAGACCGACTGACATGCCCCTGCCACTTTTTGCTTCGTACTTCATCATTAGTATTGAAATTTCAGGTAGAAAATTTACAAGGTGTACTTAGGATATACACTTAATTAGAAGAGTAAAGGAAATTGGGAGGGGTGGGTAGTTAACCTGATTAACATTTATTACGCAGTGTGGACATGCCCATAATGTTTTTACAGAATACACATTTTTTTTTTTAAGATTTTATTTATTTGTTTGACAGAGAGAGACACAGCGAGAGAGGGAACACAAGCAGAGGGAGTGCGAGAGGGAGAAGCAGGCTTCCCATGGAGCAGGGAGCCCGATGTGGGACTCGATCCCAGGACCCTGGGACCATTACCTGAGCCGAAGGCGGACGCTTAGTGACTGAGCCACCCAGGCGCCCCCAGAATACACATTTCTAATAATTGTTTTTTTCACCCTTAACGGAGAAACTCTCAATTGTGTACATCGCCACTTCCCAGCCACTGGCTCACTCACTGTTCTGAGCAACTAATTGGTTCTTTTTATATCCTGTAGTATTGTGGTGAATAACATAGCAGTTCAGTGATGAACTTTCTTAACAGGAGATTTGGTCTGTACCCACACAGCATGGATTTGAGAGTCAGAAGGGCCTGCAGTTAGCAGTGTGACTTTAGTAAATGGAGAGAACAGTGTTGTGAAGGTTGGACATCATGGATACAAAGTGCTGACCTGGGGCAGACTAATAACTAATAGCTTTTATGCACTCTGTTAGAATATTGTCAGGAAGCTGGCTTGCCCTTCTGACCCTGCAGAGCGCTAGTCATGTCCCTTTATAGAAGATCTTTTTATAAATATTTTCAAATGCTACTGAATTTTACTTTTTACCGACAAGTTATTATTGTAATGCCTCATTGTGTGCCTATAACATAGAAAATTGTTGGTTCTGTTACCTGCTTTTGTCTCCATCTACAGATTTCCTATGAGAAAAGTGGGAGGTGGGAGGTGCTAATTGTGCTAAAGGAGACCGGACTTGGATATTCCAGAAGTGGCTGTGTCCACATACTCTATTTGAATGGTATGTGCTGCCAAGAAGTACTTGTGTAAAGCTCAGGATACCTGGACTGAAATGATTGGCCCTCTTTCAACAGGGGGAAAAAAAAAAAACTAGGGAAAGAGAGCATTTGCCTTAGAGTTATGAATCAGGTGATCATGTTAGATTTCCAGGGCTTTAGGACATCTGAAAAACAATACGCAATGATTGTTGCCTAAACCTTCACATTTTCACTGTACTCTTCATCATTCCTATTTTTTTTTAATAAAATAAGCCAGTGAGCTTTATTTTTTTTTAAAGTAATCTCTACACCCAATGTGGGGTTCGAACTCATGACCCCAAGGTCAAGAGTCGCACGCTCTGCCAGCTGAGCCAGGCACCCTGTTGCTAGCTGTTTTTTAAAGTGGCAGTTAAGCTTCTGGAACCTTCTCTCGATAGTAACAAGTACCAAGATGCACATCCCAGATCACTGTCTGTTGGTTTTCTCCGAAGGCATCTCCCCACCCACTGCCTTACCTTGTCTTCCTTACACCCTGTCTCAACTTTGTTAGCATAGGGCACAGGTATGCCACCGTGCAAGCAAACGATAGCAGCACCACCAACAAAACGGACTTCAGTATGCAAGTTTTACCCCTTTCTACTCCAGGCATGAGCAAACAAGGAAAAATTTTATAAAGGCTATTCTCTTTGTGGTTTGCTATATTTCTTCTAGTAGCATGAAAATAAACACTTTAAAAATATTCCAAGGGCATATATATAAGATATAATGGACTTCTCGATAAAGTAGTTACCACTTAAGACCTGTGAGGGGAAACAACAGGAAAAATGTTGAGTTTGTTGTTGCTGCCTTTTATCTGTGTCATTTTATGAGAGAGAATGAAGCCCCTTTGAATAGATGATTTTTTGGTTTGAAAACGAGGACTATGGAAATTCACAAGAAGATAACCCCAAAGAGTTATTCCTTTCTTCCCACCTTTTGTCCCTGTGTTTATTCAAAACCACATGACCAGCTCGGTGAGATTACCATACCCCCCCTTTTTTTATTAAAAACTTGGTATCCCTACTATTCACCTTGAAAAGAGGTCTCAGACTTCACTTGATCTCTCCTACTCCCGTAAGACTCAGCGCCTCCTGCCTCTTCCCACAGCTCTTAAGATTCTTGACCCCCCTCTCAGACCTTTTAATTTAATACACCTAACAGCTCATCTCTTAAGTTTTAACTTTGAAATAGCGGAAACAGCAACCTAGCCCAGGTAATCAGGTTCTGGACGCCTAGGACCCATTAGTTTGCTTGAAAATGTAAACCTCCATATTCATCCATATGATAGGCTTAATTTTATGACAAATGAATCTGTCCTCCCACTTCTCCAGACACCTAATTGGGTTCACAGGTTAAAATGATAAGCTTTTACTGTGAGAGGGATTGCAAACATTCAGATGTAATTTTTAAAATATTTCAATTCCAAAGTCAGTAAAACAATATGAAACACAAATAAAGCAATACACCTTGTCCCAATCTTATAATTGGGTTGTGTTCTCAGAATTCATTATAAACTGGTTGTTTGAAACCCACACAGAACCAATATACATGTGGGCCCAACCCACAAATTGGGTTTCCTCTAAGCATTCAAGGATTTATCCCTTCATTAGAGCTGAGGAAGCTAAGGGCTCTGTCCTTCCTGTTTTTCTGCTGTTTCCCCCAAGGAGATTTTTTTAGTATTGAATCCTAAAGCTAAGCAGTTTATATTTTAACCCATGGGTGGTGGGGTTTGTAAGGAGAGGATTGTCAACATTTGAGTTTTTAAAAGCTACATGCAGCATAGTGTGTAAGAATGAGCTCCCGGACTGAAAGGTGGGGGACACGAAAACCTCTGAGGAGGTTTCTGCAGTTGTCACGGGAAGCGGTTATATCTCAGGGTCACAAACCCCAACGTTTGGTGACAGATGGGAAGTGATCAGTAAATGGAGAGTGGGAAGCAATATTTGGGTTTGCAAAACACTGCATCTGTACAAATGTTCAACATCTCTTGCCTTTGCCCCAATTATGCAATGATGGCTATTTTCCAAGTGAAAGGTTTTATAAAGCAGGCTAGTGTTTGCCCAAAACACTAGGATCACAGAGACAGAATCCACTGTCTTGCTATCAAATATTTGATTCCCATGCCTGTTTTTGCTCACCCTGACCTGGGTGAGGGTGTGGCAAAGAACCTCCCCAAAACTTTGCTACTGCCCTGCGGCGTCTGGTGCAACACATCAGTCCACTTTAGCCTCTGCCTTATCTCTGTGATTGTCCTCAAGCCAAAGCCTCAAAATTACAGTCATGCCTGGAAATGTTTCTCATCATTAGTACTGAGAATTTAAAGGGAAAGAGAAAAAGCATAGTTCGATCAATTTTCATCTTAAGAGTTGCAGTCAAACATTGGGCAACCGGCTTACTAGAGCTGCCTGCCTATCCTCGATGCTGGGAAAGGAACAAGGTGAGCTCCAGGTGCAGTAACTGACCCTGTGTTCAGGTTTTATTGCTAAACACTCCCCGCCCTCCCAGCAAACAGGCAGCATACAATGAGTATTTGGGACTGTAACAATGACTGTAGGAACGGAAAATTCCTCCGGGCCGTGCAGTGCATGGGACTCCGCAATCCTCTGAGGCTGGGAGTCAGGCAGATCCAATGGTGATTATCCTGGGATTCTAGAATCACAGTTTGGTTCCTTCTTTCTCCCCCTCCTTCTTTCTTCCTTCTTCCAATGTAAATCAATTTCTTAGTAGAAACCTGACACTAAAGAAACTCTGACATTTGAACACCTAATTTCTTCAGGTAGTCAGCTGCGGGATAGGTTTCACCTAATTTGATTTTTTTTTTCAAGATTGTGCCTTCTTAAAGTAGCAGATTAAAGCTTTAGCCTACATCTAATTGAATGTTAAAATCTGGCAAAGGGTAGACCTCCAGTCCCCAAGTGATCTAGCTTCTGAACTTTGGCTTTTCTCTCCCAAACGTGAACCATTTTGACCGAAATCGAGGTAGCCTCCCTAGAGATTTATTTATAAAGTTTGTGGCAGGAACACTTAATTTGAATCCCTTTTACTGATTCTGGGTATATATATATATATATATAATAACAGCCAGGTTGAGAGGTAAAAACCTTGTAGAGACTTTACAGAGTGTTGTGTTGGAAACTGATGTGTTTAAGCTTCTCTCAAAACTGATTGTCTGAAGTTACCCCTTTTCTGAGGAACAGCTCACCAGTAATGCCATTCAAAGTGGGCAGCACCTTTCTGAAAATTGCTGACTGGAAATAAGGGACATTTTATTCCACCAAGAGTACCAGAGACTTCCCTCCCCACTTTAAAAGTAATTAAAATTCTCCAGTGGATCTGTAATTAGGTCTGTTGGCACAGCATGATTATCTGATCAGACTGTCATGCCCATAAACAGTAAAAATTCAGGATGTTGATTCATTCATAGGTGTTTTTAGAAGAGGCGACGGGCTTTAAACTCTCTTCTTGCTCTTTCTCACTGCGGCACTCGTGCCGTTTCCCTCCGTCTTTGTCTCATATGGGGGCTTTTCAAATAAAACCTTCAACAAGAGCAATGTTTAAACAAATCGGCCCAGTTATATTTTGCTTCTCTATTTCTACCATGCTAATGGTTCTCTTCTTGATCATTTAAACACTGATCCAAATCCAGATGGAATTAGATACCCCGTCCTGCAGTCAGTGAGTCTGTAATGTTTGATATGGATCTTCTGAGTGGACAAGATGAGATTAGATTGGTCTCTCTGGGAGCCAACACTATTCATTTTGTAAGAAAGTTATCCTGGAGGCCCGAGGACTGCCAAGAGCAAAGTGGAAACAGAGCCCAGGCTTTTCTTCTTATCAAGATCCATAGTTGGTTCCACATTAAGCGGTGGAGTGCTCAATGGTAAAAGGATTTGAATAATGAATTGGATCAGAAGCCAAGAAGGAGGTCCCTGCCACCCACGATTGAAATATGAATTTCATGTGTTGTAACTTTATTACCATTTTTTCTGTTTTAATGTATGACAGAGACCAAAATCTCTGCCATGGAGTCAGTGGCTATTTTTAGATTTTTTTTTCATTTAATTCATATTTAATGAGCCATGCTATGTGCCAGGCGCTGCACAACAGACCTCCCTCTGCACTGTAAACTTTAACCCTTGGAATAATCCCCATATTGTATCCTTTACAATCACATAGGATATGAGGCTTTACAAGGCACGGTCACGTTTATCTCCTCATATTGCCGCCTGAAAGGTGGCTAGCCTTAGCCTCATTTACAGTTGAGGAAATTGAAGAGCTAGTAAGAGGAAGAGGGGCTAGCCAGCCCTCAGGATTCCCGGTCCACCAAACGGTGAAGCTGTGTTCCCGTCTCTCTGTGAATAAAGGCTCCTTTACAGATTAACTTAATCGTAAGGTGCAGTGTTGCGGTGGTTCTCAAAGTGCAATCCTGTCTCTGGATCAATAGCATCAGCAGCAGCTGGGAACTTGTTGAAAGGCAATTTTCTTGGGCCCCAGACCTTCTGAGGAGAGCCAGCGAGCTCTGTGTTAACAAACCCTCCATGAGGTTCTGACACAGACAAGCTCACAAGCCACGAGGCTAGAGCACCAGTCTAGGGAGGAGATGACAAAGGCCTCTCGTGACAAAGAAGCCATGAAATAGGATTCGAACCAGGTCCGCCTGGCTGCACTACCTTGTGTGTTCCGTGTGGGCTCCTTACTATCATCTCTCTTAGGTTTTCCACGTTGGTAAATTCCTTTCTGAACTACCCCCCTTGGGGGAGAGGAGAAAAGGTCAATAAGAAAAACATCTCTGTATATAAGGCACAAATTCTGCCCCATCTAATGAGTTTCTGCTTTCTGGGTGAGATGAACATGGAGCTCGGGGGGGTGGGGGATAGGCCTCAAAATCACCACTAGAATCCCCAAGGCCAGCAGGCTAGCAGGGGTCCCAAATGGCTACCCAGAAGAAACACGTTTCACCCAGAGCTTTCCGGGCCCAACCTTCTTGTTCACTCCTGATAACTTTGCAGTGATGGATTTAATGGCAAGAGAGCTCTTTGCTCCCTGCCTGGCGGTATCTGTGGAGGTGTGGATAGAGGCCGAATGGGAAATCCCTGGTGCTAGCCTCACGGGCAGTTATTTTCCCAGCAGAGAGCCACGGCCTGTGGGCGCATGTGAACCCTATCAGCTGAGTGGCATAAACAAAAGTTCTCATGAATTTCACCTGCGTTTTATTTCTCCTTGAAGCAAGAGCCCAAACTGAGGCTTAGTCCCTAGCTCAAAGGATTTCCAGGGAAGCCAGAACTGACGCCCCCCCCCCCCCCGCCCCCGCCCAGCCTCCCTGCATGGCAAGGCCTTTCTCCCACAGGCTCTAGAGATCAGCAAAGGAGAGGCCTGAGCCTCTTTTTAAAAGAGGAAGACTGTTGCCCATACAGACAGCCCCTTCCGACGTGCTGGTGCTGTACGAGGTGCTTTGTTGTCATCTCACTCGCTTAACGCTCTGAGGAATTCCTGCTATTAGCCCTATTTTACAGATGAGGAAAATGAGGCTCACAGAGGTCCAGATACTTCCCCACAATCAGGCAGCTAGGAAGTGGTGGAGACAGGATTCAAATCCGTGTCTGACTGCAAATTTCCGGCTGTTACCCATTGTGTGACAGACTGGGACAGCTGCGGCAGACGGCTGCTCACAGTGTTGCCACATGGCCCCACAGGGCTTGGCAGCAGGGGGCGTGGGACCCTGGAGCTGTGGCACTAGCCCTGTGGGCTAGCGCTGTGCTTGGGACTCAGCAAAGGCCTCCAAAGGCCTCCAGGACGGTCTGTGGCTGGGAGCTGGGAAGGGCCAGCTTAGGCCACTTGGCTTTTGGAACTCCCTGCTCCTAGTCTTTTTTCCTCATGTGTCATTCCCAGGTCAATAAATGTCAGTCTGTGGTTGTTACCGTCTAAAGAGTAACCAGATTTCCAGATTCAGGGCCTTGGCTCTGCGGTCAGTGTGCCTGGGAGGGAGTGTAGGCTGAGGCTAAGTCCTTGATTCTCCCGGGCAGCTGGGGCATCTGGTAAATTCTGCCAGGGCTGTCCCGTTCTAGCAGGGTCTCCGAATGCAAACCTCGCCTTTGCATGACAGCCACCATGGCAGGAGATTGTCCAGGCCGCTAAACCTGGGGTTGGTGGAAGGTGCTAAGCCTCCTCCTGGGTGCTGCATGGAGCAGACTTGGCCCAGATCCAACTTGGTGACCCAGCAAAGCCTGGTTGTCTCCTGGTGGCCTTGCCCCCTCCCAGTCATCCCTTCACCCCGCTCTGCCGCTTTCTGTTCGCACACTTCCGCCCTCTACACCCCCGGGGACTTTCTGCAAAGTGGGGTTTGGTGATACCGATGCCTCATCAGGGCGGGAGGGCAGAACTGAGATTTTATAGTGTGTACAAAGGCTGACGCCAAAGGCCTAATCTCTCTGCTTTGTGAAGTCCAGGATCTTTAAGCAAGGAGGGGTGGCACAGAAGCAAGTGAGGAGGAGGGCCTCCCGGCCCCAGAGATTTCATTTCATGGGTGGCACCTGCTCTGAACTCTCCAGAGCCCCCTGAATCTGGTTACCCCCGCTGTTATTGCCTCTTTCCCTCCCCGCTGTGTAACTCCCTGCCCCCCAGGGCCACCATTCCTTCTGTCTCCAGGAGGTTCCCCAGCACCATCCTGGCTGACAGATCAGACCCATCTGAGTCAGACTGAGCCTCCCATTCAGTCACTTAGGCTTCTGGTATCCGGGTGGCCCAGGCCTCATGCCAAACCCACCACTGCTAATAGCAATACGATCATAATCACTTTTATACTTAAATTTCCTTTCTTCCAGGAGCCCCGATTTCTTTAATAAATGCAAGACTTACGCTGCAGGACAAAAACCAGAAACTGAGGGGAAGTATCTACCGTATTCCAATTCTCCTCCTTCACGGCCCAGCACGGTCGCTCTGAAAGGTGGACATTAGAGATTCGTAAACTATGGTGGGTGGTTTGGATCCACAAAGAAGACCCGAGGCTTCATGCTGCCCTACACCCCCACAGCTTCCACCATCTTCTTTTTCTTGGTTTTGCAGCTCAAAGACCTTGGAACTCCATTTAGATGAATCTAATAAACTTGCATTTTAGAAGAAGAGAGAAAGTTTGCTGTGACTATTACATTTGCCTCCTGTGCCCCTGGAGGCGCTCACGAGGCCCCACTTCTTGTTTCATGCCTTAGGACAGATGCCTTGAAGGTGAGGGTCAGCCTCAAGGGCAAGAGTCAGATTTTGGCCACACGCCCCCGTCCTTCGCACCCGTGAAGATCTCCGAGGGGGAAGAGAAGTAGAGGCCATGGCCTACTCCTCTGCGCCTGCCCCACCGGGTGCACAGGGAGGGGAGGTAAGCCAGTGGTGGCTTTGGCCAGTCCCTTCTTTCTTTATTCAAAGATCCAGCCGTTTTGTTTGATAAGAGGAAAAAAGGATTAACTATCTAACTTTATCAGGATTTGATCTTCTGGCTCTAACTCTTTCTTCACACTGGTGACAAAATTGTTTTCCAGAGAGAATTTGCTTCCTCCCTCGAAAAAGTCTCAACAGCTTCCCACCACCGTGGGAAGGAGTTTCGGCTCCTTTAATAAAGCATTCAAGACCTTCTATGATATGTCCCTTATTCCCCTTTCAAGCTTGTTTAGCTCTAGAGCTTCCTCTCATAACCTGGGCACAGCAGACCACCCATGTACACTTTAATGCCTTGGTCCATTTTTCTTCTCTCGATTCTCTGTGGAAATCCTTCTTAACCATTCAAGGCCTGGTTCAAATAGCATTTTCTGGGATGGTTTCTTTGATTCTGAGAGTCAGAATCTATTGTTCCTGCCACTACACCCACAAAGCCCATCGCGTGTGTCTGTGCTCAGTAACAGGGACATGTGAAGCGCATGCTTTTGGAGTGAAACAGACTTGGGTTTCAGTGCTGGCTCTGTCACTTATCTGCCATGTGACTTTTGGAAAATCACGAATCTCTGTTTCTGTGTGCTACAAAAAGTAAAACCAAAGCCTACCTTACCTGACAGTGTTGTGAAGATCAAATGAGTTCATGTCTCTAAAATCCTTGGGAGAAGAAAATTGGGGGTGAGCTCAAGGTGTCCGTGTTTCCCAATGTTGCATTCTAGGTGGCCGGCTCTAGGTCAGGGCCATGCTGGCATCTGGACACCTGCCCTCCCCCCCAACTCCAACACCACACCTCGTACACACTGGGCATTTGGTGAACATTTAAAACACTTGCAAGCACTTAATTTCTCTTCTTCAGTTTCTCTCTCTGGACGGTAGTGACACAGAGTAGCAAAAAAGGACATTCTGAGGTCTAAAGAAAACCTACCCAAGCACTCCTCCCAGGACAGAGCCCATCCTTAATTGGAAAATCAATAGCTCTCAGCGGAGCCTGCCTTCTCCTTTCATGGGGCCCCCTGCAAGCAGTGGCTGTTGGGGAGACAGTTACACCTCCTTTGAGGATAATAATGACTGCCCCAAACTCCTTTGGAAGAATGTTGAGAAGATAAATGAGATAATCCACCTGACAGCTCTTTGAGCTCTTATGAAAAAGATACCCTTGAAATATAGGATACAGGTGTGCCTTGTTTTGGTTTGTGAATTTGGGGGATTTTATGAAAATCTGCACCTACAAAACAAATTAAGGGGTGAAAATTAGCATCACAAACAGCCTCTTGGCTTGACAAAAAGATTCACAGCAGGATGCCTTTAAATAGCCAGCTCCCCTAGTGCATTTAAAATATGACTCAATTTATAAAGAATTTGATTTACATACACCCCGTCAGGAACACGTCTACTACAGGAGGGGAGGCGCATATGTTTTTTATAATAAAGATTGATAACTGTGGGGTTTTAAAAATATAAAATATTTCTCTCTTCTCCTGATCTTTAATCATGCAGTTAACACTTGCACTGCTAGGAAGCAGGTCTGCCGAGGCGCAGATGTGGCCGTGGAGGCCAGACCCTCCGGAGCACGCCCCGGGGAGTGTGCAGGCATGAAAGGGCTCTGCTCAGCGGAAGCCCGAGGGAAATAAATAACTGGCTGGAGATCACATCCACATGCAGCACGCTGTTCCTAATTGGGTTAAAGCATTTCCAACTTAATATGAGATTAAAAATCAGCAAGCAGTGAATCTCTGATGTCTGAAAAAGTAAAAACCCGCCTCATGTAGAAGAGGGACCGCAGATAACAGATGCAGAAGCCACGAGATACGAGACACCTTGTTCAGATTTTCTCTTTGGGAGAACTCAGGTCTGTCGTGCGCGTGTGCGTGCGCGTGCGCGCGCGCCAGCCGATGCTCAGTCGGGTTCAGGGGAGTGTGCTGGTCAGAACAATGACCTCCCAGAGATGTCCCTGTCCTAATTCCCAGAAACTGGGACTGGTGTTACGTTACGTAGCAAGGGAGAACTAAGGATGTGGATGGAGTCAAGTGTGCTGGTCAGCTGACCTTGCGACAGGGAGGGCATCCCGGATTATCCAGGTGGACCCCGTGTCCTCTCCCGGGCCCTTAGAAGTTGGAAGGGGAAGAAAAAAACAGTGACGGGGTTATGTGAAGCGAAAGGACTCAACTGGTCATCACTGGCGGTGAAGACAGAAGGGGGCCCAGAGCCAAGGAATATGAGCAGCCTCTAGAAGATGAAAAAGGCGAGAAAACAGATTCCAGAAAGGAACCCAGCTCTGACAACACCTTAATTTTAAGCCTAGTGGGACCCGTTTTGGACTTCTGACATCAAGAAGTGTAAGAGAATAAATCTGTGCTGTTCTGTGTCACTAAATTGGCAGTGCTTTGTGCTGCCGAGCCCAGCTAATAAAAGGGGGCGGTGGGCTTGCAGCTTGGCTGGATAGTTCATGCTGCGGAGGCCCCGGGAAGATCTCCGGTGCTTCCGTGAATGCAGATGCGACCTCACGTTCAACTGCTACCAGCCCCATCTGTGTGGTGCCCCATTCTGAGCAGGAGGCCACAGGCAGGCGGGATGGGCTGGCCTTTGAACCCTCCTCTGTGCCACCTAAGCCAGGGAAAGACCTGGAATTTCCTCTAGGACAATGCGTCTTCTCTTTGGGTTAACTGCCCACCTGTAGGCCAGCCCCTCTAAGCCAATGGCACACATCCATCTGAACAATTCCAGGCTGTTCCCTTTCCCCAAATTCCTGTGCCTCCAGACCCTGCTGCCCTGAGCACCTTCCTCTCCCGGGCAGAACCCTGGTTCTAGCACACTAGCTGTTTTTACCTCTCCGTTTATCTCCGCATAGGTGGATGGGGCCAGTTGGCCTGACATGGAACATGATTTCGTTTGGAGGGGCACTGGAACACCATTCTGCCTTTGAGGTGTGCCTCAAGTGAGCCCCAGGGGATTTTGCGCCCTTCTGTCCCCTCTGTGCAGGCCTCCCCCGTGGATAGCACACTTGGGTAGGCTCTACTCCCAGGCCACTGGGCGTGGGGGGGTGGCACGGGGAAGGTCAACTCAGAAGAGAAAGAGCAGGAAGGCTTGTTTGGTTGGAGGTTCAGCTGTCTCTCCAACTCAGCTTTTCCCAGCAGTAGAGCTCATTAAAGAGGGGTGAGATTAGTTCACCCCAACAGTTAGCCTGAGTGGAGTCTCTCAATAAAGTCCAAGTTCTGAATTCCAAAATTCTCTATGGTGAGAGAAATACAAGTGTGAATCCCTGCCCTTCCTCAGCTCTGTGATTTGCAGCAATCGAACTTCTCCAAACCCCAGTAAAGATAGCAGTTACGTTGTTACTATCGCCCACCTCACCTGTGTTAGTTCTGGCTTTGTGGACACCCAAGCAAATGAACACCAGTTCTCATGAGAGCGTTGGCCTCCCATCGCTGTTCAACCCGGCTGGAGTCCTCATGCAGACCTCCAGGAATTATGCTGAACCACCAATTTTTTTTTTTAAAGATTTATTTATTTATTTTGAGAGAGTGAGAATGAGAGAGAGAGTACATGAGAGCAGGGAGGGTCAGAGGGAGAAGCAGGCCCCTCGCTGAGCAGGGAGCCTAACGCGGGACTCGATCCCGGGACTCCAGGATCATGACCTGAGCCAAAGGCAGTTGCTTAACCAACTGAGCCACCCGGGCGCCCGCTGAACCACCCGTTTAAGGCCTAGACTAAAGGCTAGAGTTGCTGGCTGGCCTCCTCAAGAAGGCCACAAGGGGAAGGAGTGAGAAAAAGGAAGAATTAAACCCAGAAAAAACAGGCTGTGGACACGTACTGCTTCTCCCCCCTATTTTCACAAACAGAATCACAGAGGTTCTTCAAGTATTCATCACTGGAGTCCCCGTAGCTACAAGGTTGCATGGGGAAATGGAAGTCGTGACAACACAAAAATATTTGCTTGTGAACACGAACCCTCTTCCCTCTCCCACCCAGCTACCCAATGAAGCCCCTTCCCTATCCGACTCCCGAGGACTGGGGAATAGTATACAAATCGGACAGGATGGTGCCAGGGACGCAAATCCATTTCGAAGTCAAGTTTCAAATCTCCTAAGAGATGGAAGATTTCATGGTGTTAAGGAGAATGGAGTTGGAGAATTGCTCAAATCTTAGCAAAATCCTGTCAAAAATAGGGGCATGGTGGAGGCATGCCAGGTAGCCACGGGAAAACCAAACATTGACAGAGACAGTGACCCCAGGGCCACTTCAAAGAGAAAAGTGTGTGTATCAAACAACCAGGA
Source organism: Eumetopias jubatus (assembly GCF_037043125.1). Taxonomy (NCBI): domain Eukaryota; kingdom Metazoa; phylum Chordata; class Mammalia; order Carnivora; family Otariidae; genus Eumetopias; species Eumetopias jubatus. Next base: position 34,429,167 of record NW_028274810.1, on the reverse strand, counting down.
GAAGCCTTTGGGGAAATTCGTAAAGCTCCTGCATACTTTTGTAAAAATGTCTCTTCACGTGATTGGCTATAAAAGTAAAATATGAGGCAAAGGATTTAGTGCTATGGTACAAATATTTTGAATTTTTTTCTTAAAAAATAATTCATTTTTTGTTCAGTAAGACTTAATGCATATTTGTAATTATAACAAGTTGCGTTAGATATAAGATTTTTAAAAGCTTTATTTAATAATTTTGTGTTTTATTTTTCAAGTTCAAAGGTTTTTTCCCCTCCTACTTACTATAAAATTGTCTCTCTCACATAGTTTCCTATCAGGTGGCTGTCTCCAAATACGGAAGAACTTCTGCTCCTAAGCCCCTAGTATAGACTACATTAATTGCATCTGGAGAGCTTCACCAGGGTCGGGACGAAAAGAGGCACTTGACTGACTTCTGCATGACTCAGAGAGTCACCAAAGGGAACCCCCAGAAGGAAGAAAGCCTCTGCCCCCAAGACACATTCCCGCTTCTAACCTTAGGGACAGAGGAAGCTATTTTTCTTTTTCAGTGACCAGTTTGTCCCTACTGTAAACCACCAACACGCAGATTTATGAAAACCCCACCTCAGAGGTTCCCACTATAGGAGCAGGAATTTTTTAAGTGAGGAAAAAAAGGTTTATGTATTTTCTGTAATTTGTATTGCTATTATTTGTGTTTTCTCTACATGGAAACCAGTCTTCTGTCCTGTTCGGTGAAATACCATGCACCATCTTCCCTACTGGAGGCCCCCTGCCTGGCCTCCTTGCTCCCTCCACCCTGCGCCCTGGCCAGGTCTTAGCCCTGAGGCCCTTTGGAGGCAGGAGGAGGGTTCCAGTCCCAATGGAGTGACAGAACAAGAGAGGCTCTGCTTCTCAGTGAGGACTGCTTCACTGCGGAATGTTCTCTGGGGGGTCTTCTGGGCCTTCTCTGGGTGGTGGAGGGTGGGAAGAGGTCATCTGTGGACCCCACCTCCCTAATCAGGCCCTCAGAGGTTTGAGATTCCATGCGGAAACAATGAAAGAGGGCTGCCACGTGCTCCACGTCCTCCACTGCGTGGAGAGCGGGGTGGTGGGGAGTGGAGAGAGGCGGCCCCTGACCCAGGTCCTCTATCTGTGTCTAGTCTCCCAGGGCTGTCCCATCCTGTTCCACCCTTGGTCATGCACCCTAACAACCTCCAGGCCCCCTTCGAAGAGGGCCTGCAGGCAATTCTGCTGCCGCCCCACACCCGCTCCTGGACTAAGGAAACTAGGGTGTTGTGCCAGGCCTCTCCACCTAGGCCCACTGGTGCGTGCACGTCCCTGCCAGCTGGCTCTTGTGGCACAGAAAGAAGGGCACAGGGGACCTTCTTCAATTCCGTGCAGAGCAGGGCTTTAGCAGGGAGCCCCCACCCCCAAGAGTCTTCTCTTTCCCTTCTGCTTTCGAGCCAGCGCGGGGCCTTGACCTCCCCCCAGGGAAAGCTTTGCCACATTCTTTGTCTTCACTTTGGAGCCTCAACACCTAAACATGTGGGTGTCGGGTGCCCTATTTCCAGCGGGACAACCTCCCTCTGAGACAGAAATGGTCATGGTCCGCTGCCACATGTTGGGGAGTCATTGTGCACAGGGGCTCTCGGGAATGTAGCCACATATTGTCCCCACACCGGGACCCATACGGCCGGTCGTGCAGAGACAGAAAGCGTGGGCCGGGGAAAAGCGCAGCCTGGGCTCCGTGCATATGCAATTATGGGCTTCAAAGCTGAGAATATTTCATTATGTTGCAAGTTTAAACATGTAGGTATATCTCCTTGGCCCAACTCAAAAGGTAGATGTTTTCTCCCTCCTGTAAGTGCAGACACTTGGCAGTTTGAGCTTTCTCTGAGCGTTCATCTGGAAAGGAATCGCAGCTTGTTGTGAGTAGTTAGGTTTATTCAACATACAAAGCTCTTAAAACCCATGCACTTAAATGCTTGTGGTCGTGTGGGATATTATCAGTGTCAGGGATGGGCAAAGTTGAAGGCATTTTGGGTCAGCCTACTTTCTTTAAATCTTCTCCAAACATTTTAGGTTTGGCAAAACCTGAATTGCTTTTTGCCAAACCCCTGTGCCTGTAATTTGTAAACCCCTGTGTATTTTCAGGGAAATGTAGTCCATATGTTTCCGATTGATTTACACTTAACTCATCTAAACGTTGTTTTGCTAGTGTTATTTGATGTCCAAAGGGCCTCAGAGCCTGTTTACGTCTGTCTAAGCTGCTCTTTCCCCCCCAAGACTCGGGAAGATCTGGTTTGCCAAGAGTAGACTGAGTTGAACACTGCACTCCCCCTTCTTGCCCCTACTTCCCACGTTTGGATCAGACTTGGGTTGAGTCTGAACTAAAGCGCTGAGGAAGTTGTGTGGGGCTTTGAAGTTGACCAAACGCTCTAGACCACCACACTTCACTAAAAGGAATTAGCCCAAAGCCTCCCCACAGGGGACTGTGACCAATAACATTCACACAGAGACCGGCCCCCAGGCCAGGCCAACTTTCCAGCCTGGACTGGTCCCTAACGGCACTGGCACTCAGCTGCCACCATCCAACAACCCTACCTCGACAGACCCTTCTATTAGGATGTGTTCAATCCTTGTGAAAGGGAGTAGAACGGACTTTGAATAAAAGCAATCAGCCCTCTTGCTAGGGCTGTGATAATGATCTTATAGAGCAAGACTGTGGTTTTAGAGCAAAACAAACAAAAGAAATCCTCCGCTAGGGCCCCACATCACTGAACCTTAATTTTAGATAGTCTGCATTTGCCTTGCAAATGAGTCCAAAAATTACCAACCCACAAATATTTAAAGCAATCCTACCCACTGCCAGAAGGAGTACGCCGGGCAGAAGGAATGAGCCTGGCCCCCTTCTGCTCTGCACAGTGGAAGTTGGATAAGGGTGTTGTTGGAACCTAGATGGTGCCCCGCAATTTTGGAAACATAACTAGAAAAGGAGATGTGCTCATTGCAACTTTATGATTCATCCTTGAGAGAAATGGTGCTTTATTTTGGAGGAACCATGTAAATGGATACTCGGTCATGTTCAGGTTAAGTCTACTTGGAATGGAGATACTTGCGACAAAGAGGAGCTAGGTGGCTTGTAAAATAAGGTGATGGGTTGTCTCCTCTGTATGCAGAGCTGTGTTGACTTGGAGACCAGCCTGAGATGTTTCTATCTCTTCTGGGACCCTGCAAGGAACAGACGACCTAGGTTCTAGCTAAGGTTCACAGTCAGAGCACTTAATTGGGGGAAAGTAGGCTGGTCCCTGAAACAGGGGGCAGGCTAGAGGTTAAGAACAAAGATAGCTCGGACTCCCCATCTCCGGGCTTTAAGCTTTTTGTCTCTATGTTGTAATTCCCTTCTGCTATCTTTGAACTTTCAGAAAATCTTGATATTATAGGTTGGCCTTGATTATGTTGTGCGGGAGTAGGAGCTATGGGGGAGACCGAGGGGACTGAGAGTGGAGCAACGTGACACGTGACAAATAGGCTTGACCTGTGCAACATGGGCACATTCCTTGGGGATTCTCAAAAACACCTGGGCTGAGATGGACACATGGAAGACTGGTTTTCCTGATGTCTCTGGGTGTGCGAGCTGAGTCAGGGAAGAGGGTTTAGCCTCGAGGGCTGGAGGACTTACGGACATCAGTGTCATATCAGTGTGGACTCTGGTGGGTGGTCAAGTCCGCACCCGATACCGGAGGTGCCGTCACAAGCTTCCCCACACCCGGGCCTGTGCACGCTGCTGTCCCACGGCCACACGAGCAGACACCGCCCCCCCCCACCCCCCCGCCGCCTCCCTGAGCCATCAGTGTGCTTAGCTGGACTGCACGCTATCCCCCGTGCCCCACCTTATATATAGTTTCACTCCATTTTAGTGTCAGGTCATCCAGCTGCACTGAGGGCTGAGAAATGCGTGCACTGTAAGCATGCTGTGAGGCCCCAGCTGACAACTTCGCAAAGTCTCTCGGGGGTGCTCTAAGGAGAAACCTATCCCTGCTGCTCAGCGGCGGCATGGCTTTGGGCCAGTCGCTTCCCTTCTCTGAGATGCCGCCTCCTCCTTTGTAAGCCAGGGATGATAATCCCCTTCTTTCTGGACCGGAGTCAGATTAAGGGGGTAACCACTCACTTAACAACATGTTGTTAGTACAGCAACCCTTACGGAGAACCACTGGTGATCATACGCTATCACCCAAATCCACGGCCCGTGCCCAGTTCTTCTGCGCCAACTTCCTCTCTTGCCCTAATTTGTTACATCTCAGAGAGTTAGGGCCGATCCTTGAAAGGTCATCTGGACCACGGGTTCTCAAACCTGGCCGCACCTGAGTCACCTGCAGAGTGTTATGGGGCATTTAAAGTGGATGCTGAGGAATCTGTATTTCTAAGTTACTTTCCTGGTGGTTTGGCTTGGTCCGCAGACAGGGGATTGAGTTACCCCTTGCCACGATCCTTTCTCCGCCACTAGGCAAGAATTCCTTTCCGCTATTCCAGGCAGGTGGAAACCTGCCCCGTGCTGGGGTTTAACAAACAGAGCTCTATACCCCACCCCCACCCCTCGGGGGAGACCTTCCAGGGTCTGATACCCTTTCATGGTGCCATTTTTCCTGTTGCATTCTCTGCTTATTCCTCCAAAGATCTTCAATAGCTTGTGGTTACCATCCAGCCATTGTCTTTGTCTCTGTTACCATCCAGCCATTGTCTTTGTCAATCTGGTTACTTTCCCTGTCCCCTCCTTTGGGAGGCGGGTTCAGACATTTGTCTCTCTCCTTGTTATTTTCTGAGGCTAGAGTTTTGCTAGACCCTTAGCTCCAGCTCTTCGTTCCTTCCCCACACTTTCTCCCGTCTGGAGTTTGGGTTTATTTTTCTTCCTGCCTAACTACTTCTAATATACTAAGTCAATAAACAGATTCTCTGTGGTTACATATGGCAAACAGCTGAAATTTACAGTTGAGAGTAAAATTTCCTCATTTGGGAAAAAAAAATCATTTCACAGATTTAGAAAGTGGTCATTCTGATCTCCAGGGCAAATAAAAGTGTTTTATAACCTTCCACAAAAGCTTATGCCTTGATTAAATTTTATTATGAATTATTAATTAAACCAAGAAAACACAGAGGTCTAAACCTTTGCTTAAATTTGCTCCAGATTGAGACACAAACCAAAGGCGACAAGAAACCCTGAAGGGGAGGTTTAATGATGAGCAACACATATAAAACTATCTGCACACTTTCATCTGCCAAAGGCTCCAAACCAGCCATGCAAATGAACCCCAGTGCCCAGGCCGGAAGAGAGGCCAGCAATGAACCTGCAAGAAATGGGACCTCTTCAGCCTCTCTCCTGGGTCCTGTGGCTTGGGTTTCATGGGGCATTGTGACTTTGGAGACACATCAGCTATCTACTTCATGAGCGGCTGTGGTTAGGTGGGGATTGGTAGGAAGCAGGCTAGGAAAGCAGCCTGATGTCTCGGAAGCTGAACCAGAGGTCGGGAGAAGTGGGCCACTATGGTCATGACTGAGTGACTGACTCAACCTGGGCCACCCAGGACAGTTGTGCAGGTTGCTGGAGGCCAGGGCAAGTGAGTACAGAAACCCAGCTCATTTGCCACATTCTTTGTCTTCACTTTGGAGCCTCAACACCTAAACATGTGGGTGTCGGGTGCCCTATTTCCAGCGGGACAACCTCCCTCTGAGACAGAAATGGTCATGGTCCATTACTCCTGGCTAAGCCTTGCTGCTTGCTGTAGGGCTGCATCCACTAGGAGGAAAGAGCATCTTCTCCTGATTTGAACAAGAGAGTCATATGCTGGTCAAGTCTTGCTTGGAGGCTGGTCGTGCATGTATGGGGTGTGTAGGAAGAATGGGCCTGCATGCTTCCAGAAGGAACATCTTTTTCTTAGAATACAGAGGGGTTGTTAGGGCAAGTGGTAGCCTAGAATTCAATTTCATATGCAAATATGAAAAGACCCTGCCTTCAAAGAGCTCCCAGTAACTTGGGGAAGCAGACAAATCAGCAGAGAATTATACCACAGTGGTGACAAATGAGATACAAGCTGTCTGTGCATCTGGGTGCCCATCCAGATGGAATCGGACAGGAGAGAAGCAAGGACGCTTTCTTGAGGATGATGGCTACATGAGTCATGAGGAGTGGAAAGTGGTTGGGAATGAGGGTGTGGAGAGTGGGAAGGTTCTGACAGCCACGGGAACTGCATGATCAAGTAATGGAGGATGAGAGATGGTCTACCTGGCTAGAAGAAAGATGGTGCTCTTAGACAAGACTTGGAGTCCCTGTGGGGGCTCCCCGCCATGTCTGGTTGTAGTTCAAGCCATTGTCAAATACGTGCATTTATTTAGACATAAAAGAAGAGGTGATGACCATTCCCTGTCCCCACTGGCCAAGATCATAGGGCTTGAGCCCTCACCAACTTACCAACACAGTGCTTGGCACTTGACGTGTTCCAAGGCTAGTTTCTTCTCCTTCCCCACTTCTCCTGCCCATTCATTCTCAATATAAAAGACATTTATCTGTGCATCTTTTACAACATCCAAAAAAGAACTAACAAAAATATGAAGGGAAGGGTAGGGACCCGGCCCTTTGGCCATGGGCAGCACCCAGGACTTTTTGTCCCCACTTCTGAGTTGGTTCTAAGAGCACACTGCAGTTGTGCTTCAGCAGGAAGCTGGTTTCCCTGGAGTTATCACTAGAGAAGAGGAAAGGGGAGCTCTTCAACTGCCCAGTAAGCAAAGTTTCCACTATCTGATTATCTTTAGGGGTTCACCACCTCTCTCTGTGGACATCCAGGCTCCCAGTCCTGCTTAGAGAAGATTCTGCATGGAGACAGTGTGGCTCTCATTTGTATTGAATTCAGTGCTCATGGAAAGTTGACAACACTGCTTCCTAGCATGACATCACCTAGGGCAGATCTAACCTTTCTCCCCTTGCTTTGGTCCGAGGCTGGCAGAGAGGGAAGTGGCTGTGGGGCTGTCTGATGAGTGGGAGGGAATGGTTAGCCTTTGGTGGCATCTAGTTTTGTCATCTATGCTACTGAAGAAATCCATCAGAACATGGCCTCCACTCAATTAACCAGCACCTAGTAAAGGCTTCTGGTGGGACTGGCAGAGTGGGGGCAGCTCTGAAAGAAGTAGACCATTCTGTCTTCACAAAGGACTTACCTCAACCTTCTGGGACTTCTCTTTCCAGAAAAAGGCCGTATTCTTTTCCTGCCCTCTTCTATAGCCAAAAGGAAAATAAGGTGCAATATTCTTAGTTAATTTTGAGTTTCTTGAGGGACAAAGGGTTCTTGGAAAAACAGTGCTTTATTCCTTTCTTTAAAAAATTCTTTCCTGAAATACAGCTCAATGATGAGTCCCCCAAAGGCCCCTGAAGAGATGGTGTCAGGCCGGGGCTTTAGGGCAGTTGAAGAAGACTTTTGGTTGCTGCCCTGCTGAGCCTATTGCTCTCCTAATGGAGCTCCTTCGCTGGGGCTGGAGTGTGTAGGACAATAGGGGGCTTTTCTTCTTGATAATGAATGGAAAATAAAAGCTGTGTCCGCACCCCAGGCGACGTGCTCCGAGGTCTTTCCAGGAGGGCTGCTTTCTGAGGTGATGCTCTTCCAGTGCTGCTCTGCCACCTGGTAGAGCCACCCACTAACAGACAGAAGGAGTCCGAGGATGGAGTGAAGTGACCAGGCAATGGGAGAAGTACGCCCCGGGGAATGAGAGGAGCTTAGGCAGGGAAGGGGATGGAGGAAGAATGCAAGTCAAGGAGATGGTACTTCAGTGAAACCGGTGGCCTCATTGAAACCCCAAAGGGTACCTGCTTATTTGATTGAGGTCGATGAAATGGCTCAGTGGGGTCTCAGAGATTACTTAGCTTCAAACCCTGAGTTTAGAGTTGAGGAAACTGAGGTCCGGGGGAGTTTTAATTAGCCTTTGATCACACGGTGAGTGTGTGGCTCAGCAGGGTCCCAAGATCTGAGCTGTAGTTCCTGGTCTTATCTCTGCTGGTGACAGCTGGGGTTCCTTTAGCTTGCCCCTCTAAGAGGAATAGCCTTGAGAAAACCATTGACCTTGGGGTCAGGTGACCTTGGCTTTGGGGTCTAATAGCCCAGTTCTCACTTTGACAACATACATCCCCAGGCTTTCCAGATGAGGGCAGAGTACCAACCCCTCGCTCTCAGGTTGGTGACCTGTAAGGATTAGCAGGAAGAGAAGGCTCAAGGCTGATCTGGAGCCCTTCGGTATGTCTCCCCCTTCCTTCTTTTGGAGATGGCAGTTACTGGGCAACATGACCCTTGAGGAGGAGATAAACTGCTTCAGATAGGAAGGGTTTATCTTTGAGGGTATTGCAAATGTGCCTGACTCCTTAATCTAGTTCTGTCCAGATCTGAACTGGTAGCTAGATAAACTGCTGGCTTCTTGTATTTATCAAGGCTAAACAATTATCAGAAGGCAATTACCCCTGGGAGGCCAGTGGCTCAAGAGATAAGCAGCGCCCTGCCAGTCTGGTTTCTGCCCTGGATCCATAAGTTGTCACTCAATGCCCTGTGTGGATTTTCCCCTCTTTCCAACAGCCCTATATTTTAAAGGAGGCTTGATGTTCCAGCACGTCTGTTTTGGTGTTTCCTTGCGCATAGTGGAAAATAAAATCCAGTGGTTCTTAAAGGTGGATAAATCTTTTTAAAAGGCCCTTTTATTATCACTGTGGGGTCTGTGAGCACTAGAGGTGGGTTTTCAGGGACCAATGAGACCTTACATCAGAGTCTGCTGTACCTGGAAGGGACCAGGTGACTACTTGGCACAGCCCCTTCAGACTGTAGGTGAGGAAGCCAGAACACAGAGGGATCTATGTGTTGTGAAAGGAGCGTGCTCTCTAGAGTTACGCAGAGGTGGGTCTGAAGCTTGCCTTTGGCACTGGCCAGCTGTCTGACCTTGGGTAACCCCCCGGAGCCTCTCTTTCCTCATCTATCATGTGGAAATAATAATCCGAACCTCACAGCATTGTTGTGAGAGGTAAAATCTGTTTGCCCCTGGTCAAGGTCACACATATAATTGGAGGGCAGAGCCAATGTCAGAGCCCTAGTATCCTGGCTCCCAGATCTCTATTCTTTCCATTACACGGTGGAATCTTCTTCTCTGGAGGTCTGCAATTCACCATTAAATAAAAAGTAAAGCTTCTTCTTTGTCCCACCCAAAATTCTAACTCAGTGTTTCTCAGAAGGCTCCTCCAGATGGTCTGGGCTCAGTTCTGCTTAGGATTCATGTTTATACGATGACAGCATCTATATTTTTTCTGGATGAATTAATAATCGACTTGCCATTGTATTTAGGAAAAACCAGACATCACCTCATGGACGTCTCATTGAAAGGGAGTTTCATTTATTCCACTTATTCTGGCAGATTTTCTATTTAGGTTTGGTGGCAGCAGAAAGAGAGGTCTTGGAAGGCTTTCTGTGCAGCCGAAGGGTGTTTACTGGTCCACGGGATGACAGGCCCCGTCCAAGGTCGGGGGTGGGGGGGGGGCTCAGTCTGACTGAGGTCCCTGCCGCTCCCGCCAGGACGTTGTCTGCGCTTCGGACACTAGGTGTCGCCAGAGGAACATCCTCGCGGCCCGAGGCGCGGTCGCAGGCGGGGAGGACTCTCTGGGAGCCGCGGAATTCTCGGGCTTTCCACGCAGGGCTAGAGTTCCGGCTGGCCACCTCTCGCCGCCCTGTCCGCCCACCAAAATCACGGCTTCTCTCCGGGGAAAGCCCTGGTGTTGTCCTGCCTGGCGATGGGAGTCATACCCTATTTGGTTTTAGGATTCACCGAGTCAGCATTTTAAACCCCAAAGGACTACGCGTTTGTTCCTCATCGGTCGCCCCCGCCCCCTGTGTCAGTAAGGATTCATTTGCTTTGAGTGGCATCGTTACAAGGGTTTGGGGTGCTAAATATATCTCCCCCTTTTTTTTCTCTTTTGAAAGGCTGCAGACGTGATACACTTACGCTTGCCTTATGGGCGCCTCGGAGCCGGCCTAGAGCGGTTGCCGTGGGGGCCGTGGGGGCCGTGGGGGCCGTGGGGGGCCGTGGGGGGGCCGTGGGGGCCGTGGGGGGCCGTGGGGCGTTTAGGTGCCCGGCTCTGGTGTCACGACGCTCTTCCGCCAGGTGCGGACCCCACGGGCGGCTCCTCCGACCCCGCGGCGCCAGCGCCCCCTGGAGGCCGGCCTGGGAGAGGGGCAGGGCGCGCCGCCCGCAGCCCAGGGGTCGCCGCCCCTTTTCGGTTCCCCTCAGGATCCCGCAGAGATTCCCAGCTGCCTCTCAAATCGCAATAAAGTTTCCCTACTTCAAAGTCAGTTGCTGTTCTCTCACGTCTGCATCACCATTTACACCTGGCCCATTTCCTTTGCCCCATCCAGACGAATGTCTTCTCTCGGCCCCCCTGGGTTGTCCCCCTCGCTCCACCAGTTCGCGCGCCGCTCCTTTCTCCCAGGTCTCTCGGTTGGTCTGGACCCTCAGGCCCTGGTTTAGGCCGGATCCGGGGTCCCTCCCCACACCAAGGCTTCCCGCCACGTACCCGCCCCCCCATTCTGGAGAGTCAAGAATGAAGCCAGGTTTGGTTCCTTTCCTTCCTTAGTGCGGTGCGCACACTTCAGGTGCTCTTCCTTTCCTGTTTGCCAGGGCACTCAGATCTGGAAGTGGTCTGTGAGTAAAGACAGTTTCCTTTCCTGCCCGAGAAGTTGCCTTTTGACTAGGAAGTATCCTTTCCTGGAAATTCAGGACTGGGAAGTTCAACTACATTAGCCTCGGCTGTGGGGACCAAGAGACACGAGGTAGAGTGGCAAGAGCCGCGGCAAGAAGGGAGAAGGAGAGGGAGGGCCAGGAACCGTTACAAGAACTAGGGGCCCCGTGACTGCAGGCCTGTGGTGTCTGAATCCTGCCTCTGACGTCTCTGAGCTCTGGGTCACTTTACTTCTTGAGCCTCAGTCCCCTGTTCTGTAAAATGGGAATACTACTACCTACCTCATAGGGTTATGGTGAAGATAATTAACTATTATGTTTATGAAGTGCCCTCTTGGCAAATAACAAAGGCCAATATAGGATAGCTGTGTGATGATTCCGTCTAAGCCCCGATCTTTCACCCTGCTGACTATACAGACAGCTGAAAGTACCAGCTTTTCTCACTGTGTTTGGGATTAGGAGAAAGGTTCCCTGAGATACTAGTGTTTTCCTTCATTTTTAAAAAAGATTTTATTTATTTATCTGAGAGAGAGCACAAGCGGGGGAGGGGAGGGGCAGAGGGAGAGGGAGAAGCAGACTCCCTGCTGAGCAGGGAGCCCAAGGCTGGGCTTGGTCCCAGGACCCTGAGATCATGACCTGAACTGAAGGCAGATGCTTAACCAGGCGCCCCTGTTTTCCCTCATTTTATGGGTTACAATGTCCTCTCCTCTCCTTAGTGGAAAGGAAGACAGGGTAAATGGCTTACTTTCTTCTCCCAGGACTCTTGAGGAGAGAGATCCATGATCTCTCTGGGGATAAACAGTGTAACGTGGCGGGCGGGGGAGGGGCGGTGTCAGCTTCTTCCCTTACTCAAGGGGGATTTCACACAGGCCCCTTCACTTCGAGAAATATTGCTGTACCATCTTGTTGGAATGGACCTCTGCTTGGCAGCATGTCCATCTCTTTAGTTTTGATGGAAGTCAGTAGGTTTGTAAAGATTTCTTAACATGAGACTATGTAAACCATCCCTTTAACTAAAAACCAAGCCAGACATTCCTTTGCCTCTAAATACCTCTTGCTACCAAAAATATAAAGGAAAGTCTTCTCTCCATACCTGGTTTTGTTGTGTGGAGATCATCATGTGCTGTTAAAGAATGACTACCCTTATTTTTCTTTCTTCCAATTTTATTGAGATAATTCTAATTGACACACAACATTGTATTAGTTTAAGGCATGTACTACCCTCCCTTTTAAGAGTTTGAAATATTAACACTGTTGACACCTCACATTTGAATAATGCTATGTTTTTATTTTATTGATATTAGGAGGTTGACAAGCACATATCTTTCACTCTGTAGATGAAACTGGGACACTTTTTTTTTAAAAAGATTTTTTATTTATTTATTGAGAGAGTGAGCAAGCATGAACAGCAGGGAGGAGCAGAGAAAGAGGGAGAAGCAGACTCCCTGCTGAGCAGTGAGCCTGATGCGGGGCTCAATCCCAGGACCCCGAGATCATGACCTGAGCCCAAGGCAGACGATCAACCGACTGAGCCACCCAGGCGCCCCTGAAACTGGAACACTTCTGATCATCCATTTATCTTGTTCCCAGTTCTGGTCCGTGTGCCCCTAGGTGCTCCAGGGATCTCTGAAGGTCCCACCAGCCTCTGTGGTCTGTCACCTGTCCTTCCATGGGCAGAGCAAATTGCCTTGGATTCCTGCTGTGGTCCTGTCTGAAAGGAAGTGAACCCTTCTTCCAGCTCGGGACCATCAGTGTACCGCAGCTCTGAGGACTGTTTGAGACGGTGAACAGGGAAGACCTAGACTCGCTGCTCTTGCCTCGCTGCCCGGACCCTGTGGTCCTGGGCCCACGGCGGAGAACTGAGCTCGTTCGTTTGTAAATACTATGAATTGGCTGATACAGCTTGCCATTCTCTAGTACGAATGACTCAGTTTATTAATGCTCTGCAAAAGATGGTTCCTTCACTTGCCAGGAGCCTTAAGCAGTATTTCATTAAAACTGGTTTAATTATTTTTAAAAGACAGCCCAATTAAAAGCTATACATACTTTCTATGTGTGTGTTTATATATAGAGCTGTATATATAATATATATTCCTAACTGTGTATATGTGTTATATATATATATATACTTAGCAATTTAATTATATGGTATAAATTGTTGGAAAAATACCCAGGAGCTGGCCCCCTTTCTGTTGCTAGATTCAGACTAGAGGCCACCCTGTGAGGGGGTGGCGTTGGTGGCTTCTCAATGACTCCACGATGGAAGTCCTAGCCGCACAGAGCCCTGCCCCAGTATCATGGCCCAGCCGCTTTGGGAGAGGCAGGTTCTGATCTCTGGTCTCCCCTTGGGATGCTTCTTTCCTGTCCCAACAGTGTCAAGGTGCTTGAGCTGGGGAAGGTTGGGGGAAGGTGTCCTCGCCCAAAGAGACATGGACTTCGGGCTTTTGTTTCTGGAGCTGGCTGTTGAGCTTTCCTAATGAGCAAATATGTTCTCTTTAAGGAAACAAACAAACGAAGCAAAACCACTAATTCATCTGGATTTTATTCATTTGTTTTAAATACAAACAAACAAAAGGAGAGGGGAGAAGTGGTTATTTCTGCACCAACTATTTCACATGCAAGTTACTCCATCGCTTGGGGTGTTTGGATGGTGCTTGTCACCATAGGACCCACAGGGCTAGTTCCAACCGTTATTCGTTATTCGGTAAGGCTCTTTTTTCTTTCCAAAATTCCCAGCGTTCCTTTAAGGCCCATTTAGCTGCGGGTTTTGTTTATTCTCCCGGCAATCAGCATTTAAAACAAGACAAACAAGCATTTTTCCTGGTCTGTGAATCCCCCTTGGCCAGCCTCCACCTGCACACCTGAAGCCAACGTGTCCAATTGAATTTCTTTGTAACCCGTCTCCCCCTCAGAGACCTGCCCTCTCTGTATACACAACCTGGAAAGAGAGAACTTAAGCAGGGCAAATGTAATTTTAAGAATTGCTAATGATGCTAGAAATCTGCAATGCAATTAGCATCATTGGATTTGGCGCCCCTCTGCTCCTCTGAAGGCACGGAGCTCCATGTCCGACTGCAGTGACAGCAGCGGCGAGCCTGGGCACCCGGGGTAGGCTGGCAGCCGCTGCACCAACGTAGGAGCCTTTCGTTAGGCTTCCTCTCTTTTCTCCCTCAGCAACCGACTTCTTTGTCTCTTTTCCTGGTTGCGCGGTATGGGGGGTTGGGGGTGGGGTGGGGTGGATTTTTTCCATTGGTTCTATCCTCAGCATTCAATCCTCCGGTGGAATCACTCTGTTTTCCAAGTGAGAGGGACCTCCACTTTGTGACCTCATTTTGCCCTCTTGGATTTTAGTGCTTCCGTTAACCAATGTTCCCCCTCTCCTGGAACCCCAAGAATTCTTGGTGTCTCAGCAATTGTGAAAGCCCCCCACCCCCTCCACCATTAACTACCATAAGACAGACGTTTCTTTCTCCCTCTTTCTCTTTTTTCTTCCCTAACTTCCATTTCCTTGCCACTCTCTATGGCTCAGAAGTAGTATGAAGAGTTAAAAATAGGGAGATGGAGGGAGGCAGAGGGGGAGAGAGAGAGAATGAGAAAGCAAAAAAAGAGAAAATGAATTATTGGATTCAAAATAAACCTTTACTTTTTCATAGGAGAATTATTTTTGTTCTCTGAAAAAAAAAATAGCCTGGGCCAGGCACGGAAAACCATGTTAGCTGGCTAAGAGGTTGCAAAATCCAGAAGATGATCTTGATGTGTCTGCTCAGTTTAGCAAAGTTTTCTACTCTGGGGATCCTCTTTCAGATACAGAGGCCCAAATCAGAAGCTTGTAGAGGGGAGCTATTCTTCCAAGATTCCAGATGTGTCTGTGAGACAACACGTTATGGGGCAAATTGATTTCACCCTTGGGAAACTGGAGATTTTTCAAAGTTATGTCTGCAAAGCCGGCTAATGCATTTCCCCATTAGTGCATTAAAGTGTGCCCTTATTAATTCAAACATAAAGGCAACAAAATAAGCTGTTAAATTTAAAATATAATACATATATAATGAGGAGAATGTGTGAAAGCCTTATTCAAATGAAAATACAGGAGTGTTTGAACTACTGAGGTATCTTTTGTATTGAATTATGAGCATATGTAATAGATTTAATTATTAATTTCCCCATTGTTCTATGCACACAGACAGGGTTCAAGGCACAGTCATTCTGTGGCTTTCATAGATCTAATTTGTATAATTATTGCCTGAATAAAGAATTGCTCCAATTCCTAGCTCTCTTTCTTTTTCTCCCCCTTCTAAATACTATTTCAATGCTGCATTCCAAAAGGGGGACACCTGCCACTTCTTCAAAGTCAGCTGATCATTTGGAATGATGGACGGCGCTGCTGCCGATGACGTCCCCTTTCAAGTCTCTTTGTCTAAGTGAATTATCGTGCATCCTTTTAATTTTATTGAACAAATTACATTTGTCAAGGTCTATCTTTGTAAATAAATGATAACTAGAGACACATGGATGCGTATTTCTGCTGTTCAAGGGCTCTTGTTCCATTTCTGGAAGCCAGATGAACATGGAACAAAGGAGAAACTTTCCTCTAAAAGCAATTATCTTTCTGCATTCCCATCAGTATAATTATATTGCAGGGAATTTTAAGAAGCTGTAGAAGTAGAATTGAATGCTTAAAACTGTGTTTGCTGAATTGCTATGCAAAAGTTGAGCAGGCTGTATTGCATCACACTAAATAGTCTAACTCTCTCCTGGCCACATTTCTCTGAGTTTAGAGCATGCCTGCAGGATGGAGACAGGGTGGGAGGGGTGGGGTGGAGGAGGGCCACATTTAGGGGTTCCTGTGTTTCTTGAAAGGAATATTTAATGACATTCCTGAAGCCCGAGGCTGTTAGCAAGGTGACTAGGGATGTGTACAATAAAATGACCCATTTCCGGGCTGTTTGGAAAGCTGCTGCGTTGCATATTGCTCTCTGCCTGGAGCAGAAACTTACTAGCTTATTAACTAATCCATGAATGGTGGTGGAATAAGGAGGGGACCATTCATGAAATCATGGGGCAGCAATT
This sequence comes from Eumetopias jubatus, assembly GCF_037043125.1. NCBI lineage: Eukaryota > Metazoa > Chordata > Mammalia > Carnivora > Otariidae > Eumetopias > Eumetopias jubatus. The sequence goes on along the minus strand of NW_028274810.1, from coordinate 34,413,369 downwards.
GGGCTGCTCCCAAAAGCACCTAGGCAGCTGGGTTAGGGAGATAATGAGTATGATTTGTGTGGCTACTCTGTCAATATTGCGTGTCAATAAGGATCATTTCTTTATCATCAGCTCTCCCCCACTTTAGTGAACTATATTGCTTCATCACTGATGGTTATTGATAGTCTCATCCTCCCTCCTTCCCAATTTTTACAAAGACCACCTGAGGGACATTTGGGTGGCGGGGGGAGGGAAGCATCAGTGAGAAATGGCAATAGAAAATGCCAGAATCCTGGTTCATTTAGTACTGGCTGGTGGGTTTGGACTTACTAGACAGTTGACAGGATTACACTATGGTCTAGAGATCCTGAGGAGAAGAAACCCAGAAGCAAGATGACTATATCTTCAAAGAGAGATGTGCAAAGAGTGCATCAAAAGCCAGGAGGTATCATTCCTGGTTCACAAGAGCCCATATGGAGCAGTGGAGGGAGCAAGGGCCCAGGGGTTGGAATTAGGGGCAGCCACTTGTCCTCCTGCAACTATCAAATGAGGCCCAGATGATCAAATAGCTTATGTTAAGATTCTGGGTCCAGGATCATGATTCCTAGTGTATGGGGCATTAATCTCCATAGGAAAGTGGTAGAGGGAAGATCCAACGTCTGGGGTTGAGTTGCTAGAGCTTTATGAATGTACTGAAGAGAAAAAATGATTTATTCTCATAAGAAAATGAGTCCAGTGCTTTTTATCTCCAATTTCTGTAGCTGAGGCTTGGTGATAAGCAAGGGCTGAAACCCAAGGGGTCATTGAAGTTTGCCAGGTCAGAAAGGGGTAGGTCTATAAAATAGGTTTAAAATGGGCATCTTTGTTATTGAAAAGACTCATCTCTGGAGAAAGCGGCTGCTGTGACTTGTTTGATTCCGATCATCTCACTCAGTAGGCAGTGAAGGGAATGAGCAGAGAGGGCCAGCATGTCCAGCTTAGTACTGAATTTAGTTCCCCCCCAAAGTGGCAGCACTATGCCTGGTGCTAGGAATAGAAATTCACGTAAGACATGACCCCTGTTATCAGGGACCAGGTTGTTATGAGTCCGGTGGAGAGGCCAGGTAGGAACTTCAGGGATTATAGGACAGAGTGATAAGGGTCATGACGAGGTTCTCCTGGGAGTGGGGGTTGGTGTGGGAGCACAGCAAGGAGCACCTGACTCAGCCTGGGGGTCAGTCAGGGAAGGCCATGGGAGGAAGTGAGGCTTAAGTGGACATAGATAAAAGTGGGGGTAGGGGAATGGTAACAGGCAAGAATGTGTGAGAAACAATGACAAGCACATTCCGGAAGCTACTGATATTTCAAGACGGCCAATGAGAAGGGTAAGCGTGGACGAGCAGAAAGGAAAGAGGAAGTCACCATGTGGCAGACAAGGAGGGGTCTGGGGGCCTAGCCAGGAAGCTTGAACTTTATGGCCCATGTTATGGATAAGTAATGAAGGAGTCTCACAGGTGAGTGGCATATTCAGGGGCAAGCTCTACAAGGGTCATACTGGGAGCCAGGATCAGCTACTGGGGCCCAGGACAAAAGAAAAAGTAGGGGCCCCTATTTAAAAACAAGAAAAAATTATTGTTAGTGCTACTAAAATAAACAACTTTTCCCCCTTTATTCTGTAGTCTCTCAACCGGTCATGGTGTTTTTAAAATTTGCTCTTTAATGTTACCTCTGTCAGGCACAGGGATACCTGTGGGGCTAGTAGAGACACTCACAGAATCCTGGGGTCCTACCCCAAGACTTGGGACATGTGTGGCCCACTCACTGCTGCTCTCCACTCTCAGTATCTGCTGGACTAATGGGCTGTGCCCCAGCTCCAGATGGAGCCAGGCATCTCCCCTTCCCAGAGGACTGATGCCCCTACCCTTGGCAGGCAGATGTCCCCACAGGGTATTACAAGGTCTGTGTCAGGATGCACTAGGTGTCTGGGTCTGGGGTGGTTGCAAGGCTTGCCTGCACAAAGTCACCTGCCAAATGCATGGTGACACAGTCAGCCTAGGGTAGAGAGAGCCATCACCATGCCCATCCCTCTAGACATCGTGAGGGATGCTCATCCAACCTTGACCGTCCCACACCTGTGCCCAGGCCCCTGCTGCTGGTGGAGTTGGTAGTGGTCACTGGAAGGGGTTAGGGAGAAGGGAAGCTGGGCAGGGCCTACAGTGCCAGGACACAGTGAGTGAATGGCTGAGAAGCTGTCCCAGGGGGAGGAAGATGTGGCACATATGAGCCAAGACCCTAAGTCCCTAGCACGTAGCTCATTGTCTCATGGACTTTACTTCCCAAGCACTAAATTATTAAGAATTTCAAGATAGCAACCACAGTGCATTAAACCTCAAGGAGGGGGTCCTTCTGAGTATGGGGCCCCATGCAGTTGCACTGGTCACTTACCCACAAAGCTTATTGGCAGCAAGAACCTGTAGAGGAGTCAGGCTCAAGGCAGGGAATCCAGTAGGAAGGGACTGGAGCTATCTGGGTGATGAATCATGTAGCTAAGGCAGTGGGGTGGGAATGGGGAGGAAGGGGAGACAGCAGAGAACTGGAGCAGGGGAGTAAGTGGGCCAGTGGTATATAAGGGAACTTCCAAAGTGCTAGTGTGGGCAACTGTTACTTTATGAAATACCTTCACAGGAATTTTATCATTCATTGTACAAAATAGCTCTGTGGAATATATATTTTTGTTCTTCCTTTTTATGGTGAGGAAATGGCTCAGAGAAGTGAGGTAATTTATTCAAGTTCATCCAGTCAGAAGACCTGGGACTCAACACAAGGCGTTTGATTTCACTTGCCTTCTCTATGCACTATGACATTTGGCCCCTCTGCTGCTCTTGATGACTGTGGTCTGGTTCATTCATTCATTCATTCATTGCTTCGTCGAGCAGATACCTGTTACATGATCACAATGTGCCAGGTGCTCACGTAGGTGCTGGAGATACATCTGTAAGCAAGCCAGACAAGGCCTCTGCTCTCGTGGGGCGCACATCCTAGTGAACCCAAGTGCCACATTTAATCAGAGAGTCCCACTGGGCTTTAAGGGCCAGTAGAAGCCATTATTTATTCTTCTCTTTTGTTTCTTGTCCCAGCTTGTAATGAATTAGAGTTTGATTAGCTGCAACAGAGCAATCATGACTACGGGGAGAGGAATAAAGTGTCCTTTCGACCACCCCTATCCAAAAGCTGTGTGTAATTAGAAAAATCAAACCCTAGTTCTCATCATCTCTACCTGGGCTGGCAGAGGTCTGTTTATTCTATAGATAAATAATAAATAATTAGGTTATTTTATTCTTACATTTAAATATATATATATATATATTCAAATAATGTTACAAATCTCAGGCTAAGAGACCGGACACTTCTGATGAAGGATACATTTCGGAGTTGTTGATGAGCCAACAGCAACGGTTCTGAGTACTGTTCAGATGACTCAACAGTATGGGTCAGGAAGGTACTTGGCTGGCTGATGACTCAGCCCCTCCCAGTGCCTTGTACTGTAGAAGACTGTCAGGAAGGCATGTGTCAAATGGTGTTAGGATGAACCAGTTTTCCCCCTTGATGCACAGCCCCTGAACTAGAATGGCTGCCAGATGGCATGGGGGCTAGAACATGAGCACCCAGGGTATGAGGCAATCATAGGAAGTTTGGAGACTGCAATCCTTTTAAAGGCAATGAATGCTAGGTTGATAGGAAACAAAGTTATAAAAAGACTAATCACCAAGTGAGTGGTCATGGAGAACTCAAATCATCATTCTTGCCAGAGAACCTCCCGGGCCTGATGATGTTTCTATGACCTGGCTTGTGTCAGAGACTCTGGAGGAGCGGAACATGAAAACACATGAGGCCAGAGGGCCCAAACCAGGCCGTACATGTCAGCTTGGTCCTTGGCTTCTGAGCAAATGGCCAAGAGGAGATTGGAAGAGTCAGTATAGGTCCTGGAAGTTCTGGTCCATAGAAGGCCTGGGCACAGTAGTGACTCAAGGAGCCTGATTCAAACCAAGAGGCATCAAGGGATCGGGAGACCATCCTGGTACCGATCACACCTCCCCTTGAGGACACCATCATCATTCTGGGCCCCGCGTGGCCTCCCATTGTGTACAGGAGGCCCTCTTGTTATGTGTTTGCTGTGTGAGGAGTGACTCCTCCTGATGGCCTTTCCTTCCGGGACTCTTGGCATTTCGTTGCCCTGTTCTCACAGTCCCTCTCCATAGTAACAGACGCTTCCACTGAGTTAACACCTCAACCCATTAAGCTTAAGTGCTTTTCAAAACATTTTATTATTGGCTGAGTGTTTGTGAAGCAGCTTACCTTGGACTCCCATCGGCTTCAAGAGGTTTTGTGCCTGTCTTGTATTCCAGAGGAGCTGTGCCACAGACCCAGCACATCTGGCATGTGTGACTGCACCCTTCCCTTCCCTGTCTCTCCAAAGAGCATGATGCCACTCCTGGGAAGGCCATGAATTCTGATTTCGTCCTTTATACCACTGCCTCGCCAATTTAAACAGGGACAACATCCCCTTTAAGAAAATGTTTTTTTTTTTTTTTTTTTCCAGTCACAACCGAGAGCTTTATTGGACTCAGCTCGGCTCAGGGCCTGACAGGCCCAGCGCACTGGCCCCGCGGCCCCCGGCGGGCGGGGCTGGAGGAGGGTGGTTCCATCCAATGAGTCTCGGAGCAAACGGTAACCCCACAACGCAACACTACCTAAGATTACTATATAGTTGGGAGACGGAGGGCTGTTCCACAGACGGATGAAGAGATCAAATCTTTATAAATAATCAACATCCAGTGAAGAGAAAATGACAACTCTAATTCATCCTTATACACAGAGCACTCTAGGGCAGATGAGTGGGGGAGGCAGAGGCCTGCATCCTCACTGGCCGGGGGCCTGGATGGGTAACGAGTGGGCCCAGATGTCCACGGCACGGGGCGGGTGGGGGCAAGGCCGGGGTAACAGACGATGGGCACTGGGACACTGTGCATTTACAAGACCAACTATCGGGGGGGGGCAGCTACCCCGTGCATGCGTGTCAGGCTGTTCATTTTGGAATGAGGGGTTGGGCTTTACATCATATTCTGTGACTGGCGCGCTCGGAGAGGGGCTACTTTGTAGAGAGGAGGAGGGCAACAATGAGACCGTAGAGGCCGAACCCCTCGGCGAAGATGAGGATCAGGGTCATGTCCACAAATAGCCGGGGCTGCTGGGTGGTGCCACGCACACCAGCGTCCCCCACGATGCCAATGGCAAAGCCAGCCGCCAGCCCGCTCAGGCCCACACTCAGGCCAGCACCCAACTGGAGGAAACTCCTGTAGAGGCTGATGCCATCATTCGGGGAATTAGCGATGAAGACTGCCACCACCAGCCCATAGATGGCGATGATACCAGCCATGACCACTGGGATGATGGGCTTCATGATCAGTTCTGGCCGCATGACGGACATGGCCGCCATGCCGGTGCCACTCTTGGCTGTACCATAGGCGGTACCCAGGGTGCCGAAGACCATAGTGGCTGAGGCGCCCGTGACTGCGAAAAAGGAGGCGTACTCGGGGCCATTCTTGGCCTCGGACATGTCTGCGGGTGGGGAGAGGGCAAGCTCAGCGGGCCGAGGCGGGGGCGAGGACGGGCCGGGCCCGGCGAGCAAACGGGAGCAGAGCAGTCAGGCGGCTGTGAAGGTGACCAAGAAAATGTTTTAAATTGTATGTTACATGGATGGAATCTGCCCCCCAGACTCAGACAGTGAGCACATGACTAGCTGCTCTATTGATTGAGAAACCTAATGGGCCACGTTCTGGGTCCTTTCTGAGACCCTTCCTGATACCAAATTCTTTAACTTCTGTTGGCAGCCAGGCACCTCTCTCTGCCTTCCCGTTGGCATCACGATGCAATAGTGTGGCTATCTATCCCAAGAACATAACATTCATTTATTAACATCTTGCTAAGATTACTTAAGTAGGCACAAAAGTGTTTAATAGTAAGTAGTATTACATAAGAGCCATGAATCTTGAGCAAAGTTGACCTATTCATGAGGCATCTCCAGAGACCCATTTCGATTTGTGTGCATATGTAAGGGGTAGGGGTAATAAACATCGGAAGGTCATGATCAGCGGTAGATACAACAAATAAGGTGCTGATTGTAGCAGAACCACCACATGCTCTGTTGTGATTTTCTTTCTGCACCTAACATAGGATTTGCAATATAATTTGCATGTTATACATTAGATAGGTAGATTAAGCAAAGACTTGAAAAAAGAGCTCTCTGATAAGAAGCCACCGTACATATTTGCAGATAAATTCCATTCATGAGGAGATTTTGATTTCAGGCCCTTCAAAGAGGGTTGTAAGATAGGGGCAGCATCTAATCTTGAGGCAGGTAGATAGTGGTGAGATGGCTAATCATGAATAATTTTAAAAGCAATCTGGGGCTAAGTGCGATGAGCTGCAAATCACCTCCTGGGTTTGGGCCGCTGGGGGGAGCGGAAGCCGTCTTGGTGATGGAGAGCAGAAAACAGAAGAGGCAAAGCTCTCCACATTCCTTCCCCCAATCCCATTCTGGGTCTTCAATTGTTCTGAGACCCAAGGTGCCTTTTCGGGAGGTTTCCTGGAGTCACGGAGAGCCCCACATCTTCCCTGAGCGGGGTGGGAAACCGTCCCTCTGCTTGTTGCTGGAGCCGGGTGGCAACCTGGGAGGAGCCTGCTTGCTGCCCTCAGACATCCCTGCTGCTATGTGGTCCAGCGACGAGGATGTCTGGCAAGAGGGCCACTGTTGTCTAGGGCAGGTGGGCTTCCCCGAGCCCCATGGCTTTGGAGACACCGCAGCAAAGAAGAGAACGGCCACCCCGAGTTTCTGGAGGGGCCTTGCACTGATGAGGAGAAAACCCAGGTCAGGAGGAGCCGGCAAGGAGGGAAGAATGGTCCTGGGGCCACGGGACTCCAGACTCGAGGAGGGGCGCTGGGCCCAGATGTGCTTCCACCTGTTTGGAGGGCAGGGTTTGTGGTGGGAGCTGGTGGGCCCTGCGGTGTTTGCATTTTGCAAATCAGACACTCTTCGGAAAACCCTCTCCCGTAGCCCACAACTCTTAAGTGTGGCCTTGACAGTGTGAACCTACAACATTTCATCAGTGCATTAACGACAGCTAAATTGTCACGGCACGGTTTCATGTTCATTTTGAGCGCTGCCTTTCGGCCACCCCCCAGATTCTCTGTAATTGCCACACGATGTTTTCCTGCGAGTCCAGGGCCACATGCCTGTTTTCACGCTCAGGCCTTTGTGTCGTGTCTTTACTCACAGGCCATGTTGCTGCTGATGGTGGTGGCAGCTAACATGGATGTAATGCTAGGGGCTTTTCAAACATTAACTTGTTTAATCTTCACGAAACCCCTCCGAGGTAGGTACTACTCTTAGTATTATTCTTCCCATTTTACAGATGAGGAAAAAGAGGCACAGAAGTCACACAGGATCACATTCCAGTAAGTGGGGGCCGGGACTCATGTCTGTTCTCTCCGCTTTGCCCTCCGTGCTTCTTACCACTTGGCAATCGGTCCACTACCTGCTTCTCGAATGCTGTAGGAGCATGAGTCAACACTAATATTTAGGGCGTCCAAAGGCTGTGGAAATGTGTGTCAGCTATAAACATTCCCATCCTTGCATGGATGGGTGCATTCAGACATTTATTGACCACTCAGCCCCTGCCAGAGCACCGTGCTGGGAGGATCAAGACTGACACGAGCTTACAGTCTTTGAAAAGTCAACCGATTAAGTAAGAATCACAGTGATAAGTAATAAAGCTTATGCTAGATAAAGTTTAAAATAACAGTAGCTAATATTTACTGAGCATTTTGCTATGTATTGCTAGGCACTCTTCTCGGGGCTTTTTGTGGATTCTCTCATTTAATCCTGACTGTGATCCTATGAGGTAAGTGCTATTTTATCCCCATTTTACAGATGAGGAAATGCAGGTGAGGCGAGGTTGTGTAATTGCCGAGTGATACAGCTACTTAATGGTGGAGCCAAGACCATGGGGGAACACATCCGGAAGGTGTACCTAGTTTAAGCATTAGGGAGTCTCGTTCCAATCAACTGGCAAGCAGTGCTCATTGAGATAACCAAATACAGGAGGTTCTTCCTTCCTTTAGTCATTCAAAAGCATTTATCAAGTATCTTGGACATGCAACGCATCAAGGGAGGGGGTGGTGGTCTGTGGTGGGTGGATACAGATATGGATAAGGTAGAGTATCTGCACTTGCAATTAAGAAAATGCGATTCAGTAGCCAATACTATGTTAAGTATTTAAGGATATAAAGAGAAGAATTGCTCCTTGATCTCAAACTGATTAGCATTCTAACAGAGTGAGGGCAGGCAAGTTGGCTCATGCTTATACGCACACAAGTGATGGAATGAAGAGTGTGGACTTAAGAAGGGAGGAAGCTGCACCTATGGCCCAGATTTTAGTACTGGAACTCCAACTATGTGACTTTAAGCAAGCTGCTGACTTCTAGAACATTAGAAACAGAGGTCCGGCACCCTCACATTACAGACAAAAGTTGTCAGAAGCTAGAGAAATGTTTGAAAAACTGACAAATTCTGCTTCAAGTGTCCTTTCCAGCCCCGAAGACTGTATGAATCTTAACCTGTGAATAATTGTTGAATTTTTCAATCACACACAGTATACATGTCAAGGCTCTGGCAATCTGCAGTTTTGGGAATACAGTACTATGGAGTCTTCTCTGAGCCAGGGAGAGGAACTTCAAAGGAAAATGGAAAGCACAGAAAACATGAAGGAGAAAATGGAAAGCACAGAAAACATGCTCATAGCGCTTGTGGGTATCTTAGGCAGGAGCTTGGAGGTGATGGGAGGGAGAATGGAGGGAATGCCAGAAGCCACTGCTGGCTGGAGTGGAGGAAGGCTGGTTGCAAGAAATAGCACAGGGCCAAATGTAGCACTTGGGAGGTCAGGGAAAGGCGAAAAGAAGGAACAGGAGGAATGTTTTCCCAGGTTTAAACTGTTTTCCTATTCATTAACATATTGCCTATGTCAATTATCTGCGTAAGTGTGCCCCGGGCATTCTGTACTATGCTTGGATGCTTTGGGTAAATGGATGGGGAGAGTCTAATACCAAGTTCCAGAAACTGTGGTAGAGGGCAAGGTCTCCAAAGCCTCCTACACGGAGCAGAATTTTTATAATCTACTTGCACAACTAACCTTTAACATTCATCTGGAGCCTTTATTTCTTCCGCAAGGACCCTCTGTAAGCTGGACCCTGCTCACCAGCTAGAACTAGGGGCCAAGAATGCAGAGAGGAGTGAGTTTCCTATTCTCTTTAGATAGTGACTATAAGCTGAGCATCGTCAATGGTGGGGATGGAAAAACAGGAAGAAGTGGGGGAAGGAAGGCAGAGGAGCAAGGGAGGGCATTGCCTGGTAACTCCGATCCAGTTCCTTTGGGCAGTTTCCCTGGTTGACGCTTCTTTAAAAGCCACGCGGGTTCATTATTACCGTCCTTTGGTCTGTCGTTCAAGTCTTTACATGATTTGTTTTCTTATGTTCTTCTTTCGCCACAAAAGCAACCATGGTTCTGATTCCAAGCACAGTCACCAAGCAGCCCCCAAGGAGGTGGGCAGGGAGCGTCCCAGAAATCATCCGTCTTAAGGATGTCATCTTGGCAAGACTGCCCTGTCTGTACCAGCCAGGGAGGAAAAAGCCCATCATATACACTTAGATTTAGACACGTTCTGAGGGAAGTTAGGAGAGGATGGGCTCTTCTGGAGAACCTTGCCTCCAGCCCTGAATACATTCTCTCGAAGCAGAACATGGATATTTCCTCAGACCACCAGAGCATTTTTGTGTTATCTTAATAGTACATAAAAGCTATTTGCTGTAATAAAAAATTACACCAGGCTTGGAGTCTAAAGACTCAGGTCTGAGATCTGGCTCTTTCACTTCCTAGCTCCGGTCGCATCGCCTCCTTCATAGCATGGTAATGAAGAGCAAATGAGGAACGTTATGACAACACATTGTAAACTGTAAAGTTGTGCAAATATTAGTTAGTTTGTTATTGTTACCTAGCAATACTCAGGGATTGTTCTTGTCTCTGTTCCAGTTAAGTAGCTAGGGTCTGAGTAACCGAGGGCTTGGCGGGTTCAATTACAACGGGAAGGTGAAATTAGAAGAGAGAGACTAATGAGGGTTTCATTTTGAAGACCTAGAAGAACGCTACAGGTGAACCCCATGCCATTCTCCTGAACAGTTGCCTGGGGGGGGGGGTGACTACTAATCCCTTCTCACTAGGGATTGGGGGAGAAGGAATGTATTTATACCAGGGATTGTACTGAACATCCCCAGGCCCCTACCCCAGCATTGTGTCTTGGGTGTTCCAGAAGGCTTGGCACCCTTATCAGCTCCTTCTCCTCCCACAGGCCCAGCTGTAGCTGCTTTGAAAGTGTCTCCCCTCCTGAGTGATCTCTCTCGCCCCTGTCTTCCAAACCTGGTCCCACTGTCTGCCTGGGCTCAGTGGCTGATCCTTGGCTTCCATTCCAGTTCTCGCTCTCTGTCTCCTCCCTTGGATGTGATGCTTCAGAGTCCCCCTTGCTTTCCGGGGCCCTTTCCCCTCACATTTTCATCACCTGAGAGGGGAGGGAGGAGACTCGGGTTCCATATTCCCATCTGGGAGCAGGCTGCATTCTGGCGGAGGATGTATTTAGAAGTGTTTGGACCGAAGGATCTTTTTATGCTCCCTAGCATTCACCAGAGTGCGCCCCCTGATGTACAGATGTTTGGGGTGCTCCTTTATGTGGCTGTTCTCCTGCTCCCTCGACTTTTCCAGTTTGCCAGGCAGTCTCTTGGAAGCTCCCATAATTGCATCCTGTATTATGCTGTGCACAGGGAGTCGTGTCTTTCTGTCTGGGAGGACACCTCTGAGGCTCAGTTAGTCCTGGGAGCTTTTCCTATGCTGCATCACGGCCAGGCCCTGCTAACCTCTACTACTTTCTTACTGGTGGTTTTTGGCATCTTCCCTGGACAGCTTTTCCTATGACCACGTGTGCCTAAGCTTCCAGATCCCCCCAGCAACTCATCTTGGCCTCGAGGATAACTTTCTTACACGCTGGCTACATTAACTTCCTGGTCTTGCCTCCATTTTGATACCTTTGGCCTCTGCTGAGGCTTGGGGGCGAATGGCCCCCGTGTCAGGGCTCACCTCACCAGTGCCGACGATCCCCTACCTCCCAGCGCTGGGACTGGTCTGCTTATGCTGTCTCCAGTCCCCACCGTTGGAGTTGGGAAGAAAGAGCTTCTGGGCAAGATGCCACTAGCAAGCCTGTCTCCCTAAGAACAGACCCCTTTTCTCTCTAGTAGAAACCTACCCCTTCTCTCACAGCTGTGTGAAAAGAAGCCAAATGCCCATTCTTAATGTGTAACAACTGAGGCTCACAGGCAAACTGCTGTTATCTCAGCAGGAGAGAAATTTGCAACCATTTAAAATCCCTTCTCCTCAGTGTATGGTTATACACACACCAGTCCATATTTATTAGTGCAGATGGTGAGAAACTCGTCGTTGAAAGGGCTTAGAGCACAGAAGGAAATGGATTTTTGGCCTCACTCTGGCCTTATAAACAAGAAGGCTTGAATGATTTTAGGTTCCCGATTCTCGCCTCAGAAGAGCACAGTTTCCTTCTCTCCAAACACAAGAGGTTGTAAATTGGTAATTCATCTCAACCAAAGGCCACATGATGAGCAATTGTAGAAGTATTTTTTTCCTTGTTGTGTAAAGGAGGAACCCGACATCTGAGTGTGGGTTCCAGCTGGTATTTGCCTTTTCACCATTTGCAGCCCAAAGGCACGGTCTTGGCCAGCCCTGGGCTCACAGTATACACCTCCTTACCTGCATCACGGCCAAGGCCATCCGGGCCATCTCGAGAGGAAGTCAGCTCAGCGTTTCCATGTGACTTCTTCTTCTTCTCCTTTTTTTTTGCAGCTAAAAAATAAATCAGTTCTAATAAAAACATTTATACTATATTCTTTATTGTCAGCTAATCCTGCCCGAACTCATTAAATGGCAGTGTGTGGGTTATTTGCTGTCAGTGAAATTATCAAAGGCATTTTTCAGCTGGGGCACCAGGAAAACATATGCTTCAATGCCAACTAAAACAATAATGAGGAAATGTTATGATCAGTCTTGACCAGATGACCCTGCCCATTTTAGATTAGTTCTTAATTTCAGCACAAGGGTCATCCTGTGAATTCTTACAATAAGTCACTGCTCACCACTCACATGAAAAAGATGTGACTTATTAGAAAACTCACTGTACTCATTGCAGTTAATGAGATGTGGAAAGCTTTGTAATTTGATTTGCTGGGCCATATGCTGTAAAGGGATACTGCTGATTTCATTCCTCCGTATTTAATTTAAGCAGTATGCAATACCTTCTTCATATGGCTACTTATATAATAAAAATTAACTTGGGGTATAAAAAATACACCATTGTGGGGTTTATTACTTGGTGTGGTTCAGTTTCAAGTGTTTTTCATGGAAACATCTGTAAGTAATGTGTGTGGGTCTAATTTTAAATCCCGCCAAATATTTTCCATTTAACATTTGGTTTAACTGACAAGCTTGCAGAGGTGGTTTTCAGAGTTGTTGGTAACAGATATGTACAGTATTCCCAAGGCAATAGCCCCCCCCTTTTTTTAATGGCCGACAGATAACAGTAACGCAAAACTTGGTTTTTGACCTTTTTAACATTTCAGTGGATATGAACAGCAGTTCAGAATGTAGGCACTTCTATCTCTTAAAGACCCAGCTGCGGTTTAATCTGGTACCCCCTAAAAATAGTTACCTTGGTTGTGACTTTTGTTTCAACATCTGTGGGTGAGGACACGGGTTGCAGATCCTCTGGAAGGCTGACTGTGGGAAAGGGACCCCGTTCAGGACAGGGGCCTGCTTCCCCTCTGGAGAAATGGGGAGGGAGGAGGGGAGGAACAGGGCTAACAGGTCTGAGAAAGGGTCAATGCCCGAGGGGGTCTGATCCTCAGGAGAGGCTAACAGAACCACAGTCTCTCTATTTTCCTATTGTTGAAAGAATATATTTTTATATAAGAATATAAATATATGTGTATATATTCTTGCCTGACTCTTAGGGGGCACCCAGACCCCCTGGACTATCCAAGAGTCTGGTCAGCAGCTGGTCTGTAAAACCACAAAACGAGGACGTGAGGTTGCCGGATAAAATAAGAGAACCCCCAGTTGAATTTGAACTTCAGATAAACAGCAAATATTTCTCAGTAAAACTACGACCCGCGGCGTGCTGCACTTTTGCTTGCTCAGTCGGGCACCCCTACCACCGGCCGGCCCGGCCGCGGGGCTGACTGCCTTCCATTCCCGGGCCCGCAAGCCTGATCCAGGTGGTGCGATGCGGGCGGCGGGCGGGCAGGAGCCACAAGCGCCCCCTCCGGGCTGGGGGCCGGCTCCGCGCTCCGCTCGGAAACGCGCGGGGTCGCATCGGGGCGTCGCGGAAACGCCGACTCAGCACCGGGGCGGGCACGAGCCGGGGACCCCCAGAAACATACCGAAACTGTCTCCATGGCTGCCTCTGAAGTAAAGTGGTGTGTGTGGGAAGAGAAACTCGAGGGGGAAGTTCAACCACCAACGCAGAGGTGTGGAGTGAAACCTCAGGGAAAACCGTCGGTTTTGCTTCAAGGGAATTGAATTGTGAAACTCGCGTTGCGAAATTCCACCCGGTCGGATTCTGTGAGAACCGAAGTTTGTTTTAATTGTCAATTAAAGCGAATGGGGGCCCGGGTACCCGGGATCCCGCAGGAGTGGGAACCGGCGGGGGTCCGATGACAGGGCCGGCCACTGGGGGTCAGGATACGCCCGCCGAGTGTCCCTGCCGTGGGCCGGACTTTCCCGGGAGGAAAGCACCGGCTGCCCCGAGAAACCGGGTCCCGCCGGGGAAGCTGATGAGAGATGCACCTAAGGTGTCCCCAGAACCCGCCGTCCTCCCTGGAGTTCCCCCGCCGCCCTGATTTGCGAGGCAGATCTAGGCCCGCACTCGTCAGGTGCTAAATTGCCTTTATGAGAGCCAAGCAGGCTTGCCGATGACAACACTCTGATAACAAAAGAAGTGTGGCCTTGTCGGAGATTTTGTGTAAAAGGAAATGGTTCATTTGAATTCAGAAGGAATATTAAAACAGGGCAGGGAGATCCAAGCCTTGGATTTTCTGCCTGATGACTTGCTTCTTAGAACTCATTTAAGAAAAAAGACGGGGGGTGGGGAATGAAAAGGAAACACTCCCCCCAAATATCCAACCACGGTTTAGTTTTTGTTTGCCGCTATTGTTTTCTTCAGAGCAAGGTTGCCTTCGAGCTCACCCTGGACGGCAGCAGCGGCAGAAAATGAGATTCCCCTCACTGAGGGATGAAGCAGAGAGAAGAGTTAGGGGATGGGGAAGCCTTGAGGGACTGGTGGGAATCCGCGAGTCTGAAATGTTTGAAAGGAAAAAAAAATCTTCAGTGGTTTAAGAGCTTTCACTAAGACACTTTAAAAAAAAGAATCAAAATTGGCCCCTATTTAAGGGCGTTGGAGATCCAAATACAAGTCCCCTTTCTTTCACCAAGGAGGCCACCTACTCATTCTATTTGTCTTTAATGCTTAACAGAAATGCCGGAATTCCTGGTCACCCAACAGGAATCTTACACCAACTCTATGATTTTTTTTTTTTTTTTTTTGCAAAGAGTAATTTTTTTGTTAAAGCCTCACCATTCTGTTCCTTTCGGTGATGGCGCCTTTCTCAGGACTTGAATGAGAGCAAGAAATGTGTCATGTCTTTCAGCTGGGCCCAAGCGCTTTTAAAGTGGCAGAGCTGCTTGGTCTGGGAGTGAGGTTAAAGGACTCTTTGACAAACTGCGGCTTATTTTAGAGACATTCTATTTTGCACATTCATTCATTCGCTTATCCAACCGACATTTATTGAGCGCTCAGTGTCTGGTGCTGCGCTGGGTGCGAGGCATACAGTGCCGACTTGCACACAGTCATTTTCTCATCTTCCAGGAGCTTGGGGTCTGGTGGGGAAGCGGCCAATGTGAGGGGAGACGGAGGTTATTCTACTGTGTTGGAAAAGGCACCCATCTTGTCCTCGTGGCCAGTTGAAAGGTGAGAAAAACCCAGTTTGCTCCGGATGGTTTAATAAACAAGTGGTATATCAGGGATAACAGCCAAAGTCCAGTTTAATTTGACAACGGCAGGTACCCATCCTCGCTGGCCGACCCCTTCCTTTTTGTGGGGGTCCATCTTCTCATCCAGTGACCGGAAGTGTCCTGTGAAGCCACACCCTCTGCCTGCAAACCAATAGGAGGAAATGGGGATGGGGGCAGGGAGCGAGCCGATCACTTGTTCTGTCTGACTTTGTAACCAGCTGTTGACTGGCTTGACATGACACTACTGTGAGAATGGGGAAACCGTTCTTTTCCTTCTGGAAGGAGGAGAAGCCAGAAGTTTATTTAATCTTTTCTAGGCAACTTATTTTATTGCATTTTTAATTTCCTCTCTTGCATTAACATGACCCTTTTCACTGGCTTCCCACGCCTGGTGCTTAATTACTTATCATTAGCAATGTACACGGGGGCCTTGCTGCATATTTATAAATGTGATCATTAGTACATGGAAAGACAAAGGCTTCTTTAAGACTGTCATTAGTTATTCTGTTTTCATGGAAATGTTCATTAGGAGAAACTACCCACCTGGTTAAATAATTATAATTAAGAATTGGTAATCTCCTTTGCATTTTTAACTTGATCTTCCGTCGGTTTGTATAAAGCTAAACAAGCCTTATTTGGCCAGTATTCTATCTTTCCTTTTCACAAGAATTGTCAACAAATACAGACCCTTTGTCTTTAACCTATAGGTGGTGACCGATGTGCCTGATAGATCGAGTTTGTGTAACACAGCCATTCTCTATGCCCATTAGCCAGCCATGGAATGGCGAGTCAGGGAACGGGAGTTAAGGATCTCTGCTTGCTTTTCTTTTCTGGACTTCTGTCAGCGGTGCAAACTGAACTCCAGGCCTCTAACCAAACTTCGCCAAAGCGTCTCCTTTAGCTCCTCCACCTCAGAGACACCAGGCTGGGTGGCCACTGACCACACTGTTCCTTTGGGTGTACCAGCCAAGACAAGTGGCAGTTGGATGGAGGGTGTGTTTGTGTGTCAGCCTCCAACTCTTTCTGTGTCTTTGACTAGGAGTAACCGCAGCAGTGTTCTGGCCGTGGCCCTGCCAACGCCCAGCAGAAGGGAACCCACAAGGAGTCTTCGAATTGCTAGCGAGCGGCCCTGAGGCCCATACAGCTGAGCTGTAACAAATGAGGTGACAGAAGCACAAGGAGAGGAAAGCATGGTTATACTGCTGCCCACTCCCCACGGCCCGGGCTGGTCCTCGGCGAGCCGCCACCCTGGACCGATGAGACCACGCCAGTGATAAACCACAACTGTGGGAAACACTGGGTGGGGGCATAAATATCATCTGTAAACAATTAGGCAGCCACTGTTCATTCAGTGCCGTTTTGAGAAGCTAAGGAAGTCTGCAATCAGTTATATCTCCAATTACCATAAAAATATATTAGCCATTCATTCATTTATTAATGATTCATCAGTTAACCACACATAATGAGCAAATAATTAGCAGTGCTGTACGGTTGCCAAAATTGAAGAAGTGTTGGCATTTTAAAGATGAAAGGTTGCATTTATGCAAAAGTCTGGTGATGATAAAGTTAATATGGAAGATAATTATAAAAGTGGCTGTCCTATTTTACAGACTGAGGTACCACAAAACTTGCCTAATTGAACTGAAATTAATATTCTTCCAAAGTCTGCGTGTTGCCACACACAAACTGCTGAATTTCTCCCGAAGATCTCCCTTCAGTAAGGTGCACTGCACAATACAAGTTAATAAAATGCCAGACAGCTAGACTGTGTTCTTTGTTTGCTTGGTTCAGGGCCTCGTGGAAAACAATAAATTGCATTCATGTCAGCTGAGGCCCATCCCTTTGCTAATTACCGTTTGGTGCTGAAATGACTTCTGTGAAATTGGGAGCATGAGGAAACATACAGCCATACAAGGGAGGCTTTTCAGAGTTTTGCAGTAAATGTGAGATAGGCCTCAGGCACACAGATGTTAAAACAGTGAATTCCCCCACAGATTACACTAATGGAAACCCTGTCAGGGTAAGTCAAATCCGGGTCTGTGGTCAAAATCTAATTAAGGTTTCTGTACTTAAAAAGAATATGAATGCCTGGGGGTGGCGATGAATGTATAAGAAACTCACTTGTTTGTAAAACTGTTAGCATGAACAGTAAGTACCGTGGGGCTGTTACCTGCGATGTAACACCTGTTTTCCGAGGCGCTCTCTGCGTTGCTGCCTGTTATCAGGGCGGGTTGTTTCGGAGGTCAACGAACTCGGCTCAGGCCACCATGGCCTCCGGTCTTTGGGGCCTGGTATGAGCCATGATTTGAGGTCACGGATGAAAATGGATCCTTAGAAGTCTCTCTGGAATCCCAGAGGATGCTTTGCTTTGCCACATGAAAACCACCCCAGATGATTCTGCCCAACTGCCTGGCGCCACTGAGGAAATAGTTCTTGCTGAGGGTGTGGGGCCGGCCAAATCGTGCCCTCGTGGGGAAACAAAGGGTCGCCTGCCTCCCCGGACAGCTGCAGCGTGCAGGCGCGGTCCGGCTTCTGAGAGAGGAAATGAATTTATAAGGCTGCAGTCTCTTCATTTGCCACACACAAATTTCCCCTTAAATACTTAAAAACAACACCCAGAGCTGGCTATACCTTAAATTTCGAATCAATGAAATCTTAATCCAGTCTGTTGCTGAGTCTGAGTTGTTATTAAAGAAATAAATTTGAAACAGCAAGTGGTTTGAGAATTTTTGAATTTAATTATTTAAATCTACTTAGGGTAACTCTCACGCGCTATTTCAGTTTCCCATTGAGAACATGAATTCTAGGGAAAGGTATCCCATGCAGGGCCCTGGAAATATTAACTTGCATGTACGACTGTGGGTTCAGCCGTCGACAGACTGTGCCACCCTCCTCCCCACCGCGAGCAGAAGAAAGGAACTCGGAGATTCTTTTTTTCTCTGTAAATTTCAGCCAAGCCATACAGGACAGAGTTTTTTCAAAGAACAAGGGAAGCAAGTCCTCTTCTTTCTTTCGACTTCTCTGGCCCTCTTCGGATGCGCTCTGTTTACGTGTAATCATCTGACCCGCCTTAGAGAGCAGCAGTGGGGTATATATAGTCATTCACTGAGCAAAGTCAGGAGGCTAAAGGTAAAGAGAAGTGATGACCTGGATCATTGAAACCACCAGTGACTTATTTAGGGTGTATTTGGGCCTAGGGTGTGTCTGAGGCCTGATTTTTGACATTCTTGAAAATGCATCTTTTGCCATGACTGTCCCTGGGGCAAGAGCTTCAGGCTTGGGGTGGGACACCTGGACCTTTGGGTGCCACTTGGATCCTCAGGCTTGGAGAGATTCTGCTTCATGATTAAGCCCCGTGGCGCTGTTACCTTCATTCTGAGAGTGAAGGCTACCTTCTTGCTCTGAGCAGTCCAGCTTTTTAAGGGCATCCACATTGAGATGTGGGAGTGGGGGAAGGGCAAGATTTGGGCACAAACTTGTGGCTTTACCTTTCTCTCCATTTCACCAGGATTTGGGTATGGCACACCATAGGTTTGTTTTGGACCTTGTGAGCAGGGGTTAAGTTTACCGGACACCTTGTGAAGAATCTTGCTGGAGATTCAGACCTGAGTCAGAGAGAAGCCCAGTGTCCAAATTATTCCTGTTTTCTGCTGGCCATTTGTTAGTTGTCGGGACCTCGTTAGTAGTCAGAACTGCCAGATGGAACTTTCCCACACCCAACCTGAACTAAGAAGAGGATATTGACTTGGAGTGATTTCTAGATCCAGAGTTCTATTTTTCTGCTCAGTATAAAAAATCTTCAGAGAAGCCAAAATCTTTCAGAAAAAAAACAAATCTCAGCGTGGGGCCGCCTTAGCCTCAACCTCTTCCCCAGTAAATGCAAAGGGTTACAGAAATTGCATGTTTCACAACGTTCAGAGGATGAACGAGTGTTTTACCACGTGAAAGAGCAGAAGAGCACTAGATGAGGGGTTTCTACAGGAAGTAAGGTCCAGTGGCTAGTAATGGCTCAGAGGTCAAAAGTTTCTGGGTTTATGTTTTTAATAACAGTAACATAGACTTATAGCTAATTTCGGGTGTTTAATTTTTAAAAAATCTACCCACATTTATGAAATGACTCCTTTTCCAGGTGTAGTGCTGGACCCTAGGACTGCAGCTAGGCAACGTCATGATTCCTGCTCTTGGGAGGCTCTAATTTCTGCTCTAGGAGCAGGCACTCAAACTTCATGTAGCCAAATTTCTACATCATTACAATGCCTAGCATGTAGGAGCCCAATAAATGTTTGTTGAATGAATCGATCTCTTAAAAGGCGAGTGTCATGTTTCCTGTCTTTCTAAGGAGTTATTGTGTGAGCTAGAGAGTTAACATTTATAACTCATTTTATGCCCTGACATGCTTTATAAGTACAAATTATTAAATATCATCATAATAAACCAAGATCCTAAACAACCAGTTACATTTTCTTATGAAGTTAGTGACATTTAGATTCTTTGTTGGGCAGATGGTATCATATTGCACCTGTTGGAAAAGTAGGCATTTTGGGAAGGGACATTAATTTAGGACTATTTATAATATAGCCAAAACTCTGGGCCCCTTAATAAGTACATTTGTATTGTTTCCTGAGGAAGTAACATGGCTGACCTAGCTCTAAATTTTTTTTAACAAGAATTGTTTCTCTCTTTCTCTTTTTTAAAGATTTTATTTATTTGAGAGAGAGAATGAGAGAGAGAGAGAGCATGAGAGGGGGGAGGGTCAGAGGGAGAAGCAGGCTCCCCGCCGAGCAGGGAGCCTGATGCGGGACTCAATCCCCGGACTCCAGGATCATGACCTGAGCTGAAGGCCGTCGCCCAACCAACTGAGCCACCCAGGTGCCCTAGTTCTAAATTTTTATTATTATTTTTTTCTCAACACCAATTCTTTGTATTGGAGCTTCTGAAGTTAAAAGACCATCATTTCTTTTTTTTTTAAATTTTATTATGTTATGTTAGTCACCATACAATACATCATTGGTTTTTCATGTGGTGATCCACGATCCATTGTTTTCGTATAACACCCAGTGCTCCATGCAGTACATGCCCTCCTTAATACCCATCACCGGGCTAACCAACCCCCCCAACCCCCTCCCCTCTAGAACCCTGTTTGTTTCTCAGAGTCCATAGTCTCTCATGGTTCATCTCTCCCTCCAACCCCCCCCCATTTTTCCCTTCCTTCTCCTAATGTCCTCCATGCTATTCCGTATGTTCACAAATAAGTGAAACCATATGATAATTGACTTTCTCTGCTTGACTTAGTTCACTTAGCATAATCTCCTCCAGTCCCATCCACGCTGATGTAAAAGTTGGGTATTTATCCTTTCTGATGGCTGAGTAATAGTCCATTGTATATATGGACCACATCTTCTTTATCCATTCGTCTGTTGAAGGGCATCTCGGCTCTTTCCACAGTTTGGCTATTGCGGACATTGCTGCTATGAACATTGGGGTGCATATGGCCCTTCTTTTCACTACATCTGTGTCTTTGTGGTAAATACCCAGGAGTGCAATTGCTGGGTCATAGGGTAGCTCTATTTTTAAATTTTTGAGGAAACTCCACACTGTTTTCCAAAGTGGCTGTACCAACTTGCATTCCCACCCACAGTGTAAGAGGGTTTCCCTTTCCCCACAACCTCTCCAACATTTGTTGTTTTTTTCCCTGTCCATTTTTGCCATTCTAACTGGTGTAAGGTGGTATCTCAGTGTGGTTTTGATTTGAATTTCCCTGATGGCTAATGATGATGAACATTTTTTCATGTGTTTGTTAGCCATTTGTATGTCTTCTTCAGAGAAGTGTCTTTTCATATCTTCTGCCCACTTTTTGACTTGATTATTTGTTTTTTGGGTGTTGAGTTTTAGAAGTTCTTTATAGATCTTGGATACCAGCCCTTTATCTGTAGTGTCATTTGCAAATATCTTTTCCCATTCTGTGGGTTGCCTCTTTGTTTTGTTGACTGTTTCCTTTGCTGTGCAGAAGCTTTTTATCTTGATGAAGCCCCCAAAGTTCATTTTTGCTTTGGTTTCACTAGCTTTTGGAGATGTATCTTGAAAGAAGTTGCTGTGGGCGATGTCAAAGAGGTTACTGCCTATGTTCCCCTCTAGGATTTTTTTTTAAGATTTTATTTATTTATTTGAGAGAGAGAATGAGATAGAGAGAGAGAGCATGAGAGGGGGGAAGGTCAGAGGGAGAAGCAGACTCCCCGCTGAGCAGGGAGCCCGATGCGGGACTCGATCCTGGGACTCCAGGATCATGACCTGAGCAGAAGGCAGCCGCTTAACCAACTGAGCCACTTAGGCACCCCTCCTCTAGGATTTTGATGGATTCCTATCTCACATTGAGGTCTTTCATCCACTTTGAGTTTATCTTTGTGAATGGTGTTAGAGAATGGTTGAGTTTCATTCTTCTGCATGTGGCTGTCCAATTTTCCCAGCATCATTTATTGAAGAGACTTGTCTTTTTTCCATTGCATGCTTTTTCTTGCTTTGTCAAAGATTATTTGACCATAGAGTTGAGGGTCCATATCTGGGTTCTCTATTCCGTTCCATTCGTCTATATGTCTATTTTTGTGCCAATACCATGCTGTCTTGGTGATCACAGCTTTGTAATATAGCTTGAAATCGGGCAACCGTGATGACCCCAGCTTTGTTTTTCTTTTTCAACATTTCCTTGGAGATTCAGGGTCTTTTCTGATTCCATACAAATTTTAGGATTGTTTGTTCCAGCACTTTGAAAAATGTCATTGGAATTTTGATCGGGATGGCATTGAAGGTATAGATTGCTCTGGGTAGCATAGACATTTTAACAATGTTTATTCTTCAGATCCATGAGCATGGAGTGTTTTTCCATCTTTTTGTAAGACCATCATTTCTTAAAGCGCTAGTCCACATTTCTTCATTTCTGGTTTTTCTCTTTCCCTTTCTGGATTGGCTTTTAATCCCAATTTGTTCTCGGCCTTCTCTCTCCTTGGCTTCTCTATTTTATGTCTGTCTCTCCTTGCCCTTTTCTCTTCCCTGTCTCCGCCCTCCTCCCTCTCCCTCTCCTGCCCAAGATGTGTCATTCCTCAGGGTTAGATGCCCCTCACCCTGCCTCTGAGCCCAACTGCACGATGGTCTGGTGGGATCCTGGAGCAGCTGCTTCTGCCTGGATTTCTAAGCTTCCATAACCCTCCCCTGTCTTAACCGGCGTCTGGCCAGGAAGCACTGTGGCACCCAGGACGACTTCCTCACCACCCTGCAAAGGCCATGTTTGCTTCTTGGCCCTTTGCTCTTGTTAATATGTTTCCAGGAAGCTTCCCCCTTCTAAATTCCGTGTATCTGTTGACCGTGTCCTCTTTGAAACTGTTCTTTGTTCCCCTGATCTTCATCTCTCCTAAGCTCCCACTGACCACTGTGTAGCACCTCTTTCTGTTGTAGCCTATAGTTTGGTCTTTGCTTTCCCATATAAACCCTAAGCTTTTTATAGCTATAAAAAGACACAATGCTGATTATGTACCAGGCTGTGTGTGAAGGTGCATCACAGTTCATTTCATCTTCATGATAACCCTATGATGTAGGCATTATTGTTATTTCTACTTTACACATCAGGAGACTAAGACCCAGAGGGCATGGCTAACTTACCCAAGGTCATATAGTTCATAAGAGATAGAACTGCTGTACCCCCACGTCTCCCTCAGCAGTGAAGGACTTACTCGTCCAGCTGCTAGGTGTGTTGCTGCCTGATAGCCCTTAGCTGTTGGCTCTCTCTTTGCTAATTGCCTCTGCTTAAGTGAGCCTCTGCACCCAAGTCATGCCTCTTCACTGGGCAGCCTGTATCGAAAGATCGGCTTTCAGGGGAACAAAGGTCTATCTACCTCACCCCAACTCGGGATAACTTCCACGTGTAAACCAGCTTCAGAGCACTCGATGAGGTTGGCTGAGGCCTTTGTTGTGACTATATCATAGCCCAACTTCTCCCTCGGCCCAGGCCTCTTTCCTTCCCTTTGCTTTCCCTTCTACGAATGGTGATCTCCTAGAGCGTGCACTAATACATTTCCTGTAAATAATTTTTTGATTCAAAGTCTAATTCTCAGAGAACCCAACCTAAACAGTTCATACCAGTAGTGGTCTGAGGAAGGAAATACTAAGATGGGATTCTGGAACTTGATCACCTGATAGCCACTGGTAATGAGGAGCCCCATCTCTAGGTGGAGAAGTGATGGATCCTGGCACAAGGTAGCAGTGGTGGACTCAGATGGTGGAAGGGAATGTGCTAGTGGGTGAAGGTATCGAACATTTGAGAAATATGGGGAACTAGTCATTATAAGAACAGTGGTACTGGATGGCTATATTGCTGGGGGCAATTGATGCTTTGGAAAAAGAGAGTAATTAGCTAGCAATTAAAGGCTCAGTGTGAAAAACACAAGCCTTCACTGATTGGATATAACACAAGCCTCATCTCCTGTAGTTAGAGGGCAGAAAAAGTTGAAGATCGGGGCTAGAACTTAATCATAAGAGTAGAGGAGTTCCAGGGGAGGTTGAATGTTCAACCTAGGTAGGTGTGCTATGCCAGGCCAGGGTTCTGATTGGGAAAGAGGAGGACCTGAGATAAGAGTTGATACATTTGAACATCTGGAGTCTCCAGATTCCCCTAAACCCTCTGGGCCTAAGAAGTGGCCTACTTCTCTTTGTTAAAGACTAGTACTACACTCCTCTCTTGCTTGATGAAGATGCAGAGGCCTCAGTCTTGCAAAGCAAATGTGTCCCCTTCTCTTCAAGATCTGTCCCCATATCCCCTCTCCTGGCAGCCAGACCAATAAGTAGGATTAAATCACAACATTGCCCAGCTGGGGAAGTGCTGGTTCTGCTAGGGGAGGAAAGGTACTATGCCTTGAAGGAACTGTAGGATCTAGCCAACAAGTACGGGCAGGATCTGGGATGTTATTTGAGGGACTAGATTCTGGGATTACTGGATCTGGGTGGGTGGAATATAAAATTATATCAGGAAGAATTTATTGATATGGGAGCATTCTCCTAGGATACAGGATGTCTGGTAAGGATCCTAGCATGCTGCTAATATTCTGCTGGGATGGCTCTCAGAAACTTGGAGAAAGTAGTAGTCCACATAAAACGAAGTAGAAATGAATTACCATGACAGTTGGTGGGAGAAACGATGAAAAGGCTCAAAGAAATGGGCACAACAGAGTGGAAATACCACCTAAGGTCAGAAATCCCACCAAATGACCAAGTTCAGCGGGAGAGCCCAGAGATCAGACTGTACACATTATGAAAGCAGCTCCTGGTCTGCTTTGGGATTCTGCCTATTAGTCATCAAAGGGTTATAAGGCTAGAATTATCCATCATAAACTGTTTTTTGTCAGACGCAACAGGTCATAACATTAAGTGGGTGAACCCAGAAGTAATCCATTGCAAGATGGAAGGGGTGCTCTTGGGATTAGATGTAAGCAGGGCCAGAGGGCACAAGTAGATAGTGTGCTCAGACCCCATGTCATCATCCACCACCATTGCACTGCCTCTCCCTCAGTGCACACTGGTGGCCGCATGGGGGTCCCTTATGACCAGTTGATGGAGAATATAAAGGGCCTAGTTTGGTTTATGAATGTGTTGGCTTGGTATGTGGCTGCAAATCAAAAGTGGATTGCCATGCACTAAAGCCTACTCAAGGGTGACCTTGAAGTCACCAATTAGTGGAAATCCTCCCTATGAGCATAGCTTCAAATGGTGTACCTGCTCATCTACATTGTGGGAAAAGAGAATATATATAAACTCATGAGCAATGGCAAATGACTTGACTGAACGGTCAGGAGCCAGAAGGAAGAAGATTGGAAGACAAGGAGGTCTGGAGGAGAGGCATTCTTGTGGGGATGGGCATGAAGTGTGAAGATCTTGGTATCACAGGTTAACAACCACCAGAGAGCATCCAACACCAGAAGAGGCATTAAACAAACAAGAAAATAGATTGACTAGGCCAGTTGACATCAAATAGCCACTGCCATTGATCAGCATAGTGCTGGCACAATGGGTGCCTAGACGCAGTAGCCACGGTGGAGGCTGGAGGCTAGACCTGGGTCCCACTCACCAAACTAATATAGTTATTGCTGCTACCAAATGTCCAATCTGTCAGCAACAGAAAACAGCCCTGTATATGGTATTATCCTTTGAGATCGCCAACCATCCACTTGGATGCAAGTTAGCTACTTTGTTAGGAGGGACAAAAATTCATTTTAACACTGAAAAAATTATATTCCAGGTTTGCCTTTTCTGCCTACAGAGCCTCAGCTGGCACCTCCATTTGCATCTGAGGGCTTAGAGTATTTGATCCATCAACAGGGATCCTGCATCACATCATGTCACACAGGGGACCTACTTTATGGCAAGGGAGGTACACCAGGGGAGACATGGCAGTGGGATAGCACTACCTAGGTGAAGCTGGTCTGCCAGAGTGATGGAATGGCCTGTTGAAGGCGACACTTCATGAAGTACAGGCTGGGGGATGGTATCTCTGCTTATCATGACCCCCAGTAACCCACTTGAAGACTTTGTACCTCCCTTCCCCACAGCTCTGGGCTCTGCAGGCTTAGAGGTCTTGATTTCCAAAAGCAGAAAGCTTCTATCAGTGGACATAGCCAATGTCTCATTGAACTCTAAATTATGGCTACTGGCAGGACACTTGGGACTCCATGTGTTCAGGGACCACCATCTTAGCAGCCGGATTTGATCCTGACAAAAGAGGTAGGGCTCCTTTTCCACAACAGAGGCAGGGAGGCCTATGTTTACCACTTAGGCATCTTTAGGTATTCTCTTACCCAGTGTTGATGGCAAATGGAAAATACATCAACCTAAGTGGCCTAAGAAGAGGCTCAGGGGCTCAGACCCCTCAAGGATGAGAATCTGGAACACTCCATGAGGTAAGCCACCCAGACCAGAACAGGAGCTAGCTGAGGACAAAGGGAGTCTCGAATGGTCATTAGAAGAGGGAGATAGCCTCTCCATCTCTCCACAGCCTTTTCCTCTTATTTGAAGCCTATTATTCATCCATTGAACATTTATTACCCTTCTACTATGTCTTAGGCTTTGTTCTTGGTACAGAGAATGAGAAAATAAATAAGAGAAATAAGACATGGCTCTTGCCTTTGAGAAAATCATAGTCAGATGGAGGAAAAAGATACTTAACTATTATTATAAGTACTATGGTAAGTGGAGTGGTAGAGATGAGTGTAGAGGAAGGATGCCTTATTCCATCTCCTGGTCAGAAAGAAAAGATGGTAATGCAGTTTCCAGGAGGAGTTGATGCCTGAGCTTAGTCTTATCGAGTAAGGAAAAAAAAAAAAAAAAGACCAGGGTGCAGTGGAAGAATATTCTAGGCAGATCAAAGGTACAGGACAAGGTCAGGGAAAGCAGGGGTCAAAAAATGAAGTCTCTTATATTCTACACGGAGGAGTATCAAGTTTATCCTGTGGATGATGTGGGGCCCATGGACAGGTTTCAGTGGGGAACGGGGTTCTAATGCATCTTTCTGTCTTCTCTCTTCGGTCTCCTGCTGGTAGCTGCCTCTCAGTACCCTGGAATGCAGCTGCTTGAGTGTCTTTGGGTCACCGTACATGACACTTTACAAAAGCATCTTATACCAACAGACGGTTCAGTTCTAGCAGATACTAGTGAAGTTGGCTGCTAAAAAGACGTCTTTGAGGTCACTACCTGTTGGTAGGGTCTGTAGTACTGAAGTGGCTGGTGCCTTTTCAGCCTTTCCTTATTGCAGAAAATTGCCTCATTCTGCCCTGCGCCCCCACCCCCCGCCCCCTCCAGCTATTTAAGACAGCAATAGCCAAAGGCATGGCAGGGAAAGTCAGTGATTGATAATGGGCCAGGGTTCCAGGAGATCATTTGTTCTTTGAGATAGCCATCCAGAAGCTCCTCCACTTTATTGGTGCTTGGAGAGTCCACACTGGTGTGGGCTACTTTGCTGAGCCATTTAAACTCACTGGTGATCATTCTGAAAACAGAGAATCCACATGAGACTATCACTCAATTTGAGTCCCTGAACCCAAGATTTCAGCATCCCAAGGGAACTTACAGAAGGCAATGAACTTTCATGATCAGACAAGACTGTATCCAGTGATGAACTGATAGGCAAAGAAGGAAAAATGTCAAGACAGATCACCTTGTATTAGGAAACAAGGGGACATGTGAACTACTTTGCCAAAAAGCTCCTGACCGAGTTAAAAGTCAACACCGAACTCCAGGTAGAATTCACTGTTCTGTGTCCATGAACTCATTGTGAGGTAGAAGTCATCTTTGGCTTCTTGGTTGTTTTATTCACTAATAACCATTCAGAACACAAAATGATGGAATCATTGACAATGAGATTAAGAGCTAAGGCCAGTCTACCCAGCAGGAAAATGCTGCTTGTTTGCAGAAGTGTGGTATTATTGAAAAATTATGTCACCAAGATGTCCCATGTGGGCCAGTGGTTCCAAATTAGGGATCCATAAAAACTTCTAAGAACTGAACAGT
Organism: Eumetopias jubatus; assembly: GCF_037043125.1. Taxonomy (NCBI): domain Eukaryota; kingdom Metazoa; phylum Chordata; class Mammalia; order Carnivora; family Otariidae; genus Eumetopias; species Eumetopias jubatus. The sequence continues at coordinate 34,385,629 of NW_028274810.1, read as the reverse complement.
TTGTATCCTCGGTCAGCACTTGGTCTTTCCTCATTTCCCATCTAGTCTACATAAACCAAATGCCAAGTGTATCCCAACATAGCCCAAGGTATCGCCCACATACTACACACAGACACTCAGGGCCGAGTGGCTGAGATGGTCTGCTCGTGAAAGTCAGGTTTGAAATCAGGCATCATAATTGAGAGACGGGGCGCCTGGGTGGCTCAGTTGGTTGAGCGACTGCCTTCCGCTCAGGTCATGATCCTGGAGTCCCGGGATCGAGTCCCGCATCGGGCTCTCTGCTCAGCGGGGAGTCTGCTTCTCCCTCTGACCCAACCCCCTCTCATGCTCTCTCTCTCTCATTCTCTCTCTCAAATAAATAAATAAAATCTTAAAAAAAAATAATTGAGAGACACAGGGCACCCTTGAGAAACTAGACAAATGCTTAATACAGCTAAGACTGTATATAAGACAACAACAAAAAGCGAGTGCTATAATCAACAGTGTGGGACAATCCTTTTGTGAGTAGCTTTTTTGTAAGCAAAACACCTGGTAGAGAGTGAATGTAGGAGAAGCTTTAGACAATGGTCTCTTTTTAACCAATTAAAACTCCTATTAAATTTCCTTCAAATGTAGATCTGCATAGAAATGGCCAGATTTCCAAATGGCTGGAGGAACTGAGTCAAAAGTCCTCTGGGTTCCTAATCTCGTTTCTGCCCCCTCCTTCACCCAGTTGCTGCTCTCTTCCCTGCAAAAACCCTTTTCAGTCCCTAGTAAATTGGACACTTTAAGCCCAGAATAATTGCCATCCTGTTTCCATTAGAAGCTGGGTGGTTCCCACAGTGATTCACTTTCTCGCCCTGCCCAGAAGGGACTGAAGTACAGACATCAGCTGCCATTGACTCTTGAGCTGGGCTCAGAGATGGACCCAAGAGGGAACAGAGGGCTGCTTGGTTCCCAGAAGATGTTAGAAGGAAAGAAGCCTGCCTGCCTTCTTGGGGGCAAGAAGGGCACTTGAAACAAAGTGATCACATTGGACACACAGGAACTTTTAGGCCCCACATCTGATGGATCCATTTTATCTATTTTGAGTTATGGAAAAAGGAGAGAGGTGGTGTTTCCAGACCCAGTTCTGCTACCAACTTTAGGACCTGAGTTTCCTTACCTCAAGTGTGGTAGGATGAGGTCATGATCTCTGAGTTTCCTTTTACCTTAAAATTTCATGAAAAGGAATCACATATGGCCACTCTGGGTGGTAATATTGCTACTGTATGTTTTCTTTAAACTGAGTCTCAAATCCATTCAATATGAAGTAGATTAGTAATGGGAACCAGAAACTCTGAAGAGGCCACCCTCATATACAGGGAATTTACTGTCTTGCCCTGAGTATTTGTGTTTATTTCTGTTGACTTCTGGGGGTGGGGGTTGATTCTAGGGAAGTAACATTTATATGAGTCCAAGTGGAGGGAGAAGTTTTCTCCCTCACCTCCCCTTCCCAAACAATCCAGCTTAGTTCATCCTCTTGTGTTGACATTACTTATGAGTGCTAATGAGCTCATAAATGCTAATTAATAACTCCATGTGCTTCTATTTACTGGCAAATATAGGGATCCAGGTGCCGTGTAGACCTGGCCCTGAACACAGTACATCTCTCCATCTCTGAGTTGAGAACATGGGTGGGATGTCTCTTGTAGTCCTGCCAAAGTCGGGGGCCTTACACTCCTTTTAATATACACAGGAGCTATAATTAAACTCTTACAAAGCACCCTCTTCTGATTTCCCACTGAGAAGAGCAACCAGGGTCAAATCAGGCAAGTAGCAAGGTTAGGTTGAACGACTTGCAGTCTTTGGCAAGGGAGGGCAGTGGTGGGCAGGGAAGAGTCCCCGGCCTGGCCCGGAGATGTTGTCCCCTTGGCCCAGAGCGGGGCATGCCCCTCGAAGAGGCAGCGTGGAGAACTCTGCAAGGCTGGACGGAAAGGTCAGTGGGGCCCGGGGAGCGCGGCACCCCAGTGCCTCTATTCTCTGACAGGTGTAGCTGCCTCTGCCTCCTCCAGCTGGTGGTGAGCTCCATCCGGCCAGGAGCTCAGGCTGCCGGAAGCCAGGCCTCTCGAGAGGTGTGCTGCGTTGACACTGTTAGGTTGTACTTGTGCTTGTCTTTGGGAGACCCTGAACTTTCCTCAGCAAACAAGATGAAGCCTGGCCTTGGTTCTCATGATACTATTGCTTGGAACCTTATCCAAACCCTATCCAGCAGGCTTTCACACCGAATTCCTCACAACAGCACTACTGTGTAGTTACTGTTTATTACTGCCCCCATTTGAGCAATTTGGTAAACCGGGGCAGAAGGGTTCTACAACTTGGCCAGGGTCATACAGCTAGGAATGTAGCAAAGCTGGGATCTGCATGTGGCTGTCACCCCGAATGACGCCCCTCTCTGGACTGCTGCCTTGGGTGCCCCTCCCAGGGCTCCCGCAGACCCCTGCCCAGGGCGGTCCTGCTCACGTGGCTACATGATGTCAGCAGCCCTGCTCCCTAGGGCTCCTCCATCCCCTCCTACCTTTTCAGGACCAGTTTCCCTCCCGTCCTAGAGAGCTGGGGCTTGGATCCAATTCCTCTTCCCAGCTGCAATTACCTCTGAGCCCCCAGAGTCCTTCCTGACTTGGAAATCCACCTTTCCCCCATCAGGGCTCTCCATTCTTCTCCCTGGCTCCTCTCAGAGGCCCAACTCCATCCCTTAGACGCACCAGCCTGGCCCTGTTTTGAAAGTCACTGTTAACTCAACTTAGGATTGCTCCCCTCGGCAAGAAAGCCGTGGTTCCGGGGGGGAGCAGAGCTGAAGGTGAGCACTCACATCCTGTGTTAGACCCAGGCTGGGGAGCAGTGCAAGCTGGTGGTTTTGGACGAGCTTCCCAGGAGCGGAGGAACTTTTCTTTGTAAAGAAAGAGGAGCTTTATTAAGGCTGTGCTCTTTTCAAAGAGGCCTTAGGGGTGGCGAGGCGCAGAATAAAACTGGAGAGGCAGAAAAGGAGTTACTAACCCTATGTCAGTGCAACATGCTTTGTAAGGGTGGGTGTGGGAGGCGGGAGGGGAGCTCCCCTTCAGTCCCCATCTCCTGGGGTGCTAGGAACACATGGGCCTTTGACACCTCTACTGCTACTCTCTTGGGCAGCCTGACTCCCCCTGTCCTGCTCCCTGCCCGGGGGGGGGGGGGGGGGGGGGGCAGGGAAGGGGGGCGCGAGGGCTGCTGGAGGGAGAAGGGGCCCGGGGCGGTGTCTGGCAGCCCCGTGCTAGCAGCCACACAGTCCCCGGCTAATTGCTCCTATCCGTTTCTTCTCTTTTCCAGGCCTGGGAGAGTGTTCCAGGAATGGACTTTCCACAGTGTGATAACCCGCAAAGGCGGGCCTTCCCTTTCCATTTCAGACTCCAAGTCAGCTGTGTCAAAGTTTCAACCAGGGCCATGGAGGATAATGGGTCAAAGGCAATTAGCAGCTCAGGGAGCTGCACGTTGCAGTCTGATTTATTTTTTTGCCCATCAGATTCCAAGAATCCTAGTGCTTAAAAGCAACTAAACAATCGCTCTATTGTACTGAAATAAAGCTCAGTTAATTCAAAAATCAATTGCACCACCAGGTGGGGCACACTCTGGCCCCAAACAGATGGGGTTGAAAACTCCCCCAAAATGCAGTCTTGTTAAATTAAAAACTTGATCCAGGAGGGGAACAAATAGGGAGCCATGAATGGAATGGAGTCAGGTCCACTCAGACAAAGTCTTTCTTCTCCCGCTCCTTTTCCTTCCTTTAAAAAGAAAAATTCGCCATGCCACTTTCATCCACGTTAGCGTCTACACAGAGAGGCAGCCGTGCACCCTCCGAAGTTCAGTGTGTTACTTTAATTAGTTTGAAAATTAAAGGGCAGCTCCAGGCCACTGTGAGTGATTTTGAAAATACATGTGCATCCCATGCAATCCTCTCATGTAATTAATAATCTTATAAACTATATGGCTCACTTTAAGGCGGTCTCGAGGTATAACAAGTCCATTTAAATATCCACTTAATACTTAACAGGATGTGAGGGACACACTGTAGCATACGGGCCCCTCTCAAGTTTCACTGTCTGAAATTTTTCAAAGCTGACCCAAGTCAACCCGAAAAATGTTTAACACCCTGGGCTTGAACACAAGAAACTCTGTGATGAACAGACATTCAATTACATTTTTTAAAAGTGAGAAGCATTTTTGTAAAATAGCGACTCTGGAAACTAATTGGCAGCCACGAAACTTGTGAGCCAAGGCCAAATCTTGTGGGGAACTTTTACTACAGTAACACGACTCAAAGAGAATGTGAATAAAAGGCATCTTTGTTTCCCAGTCAAATTAGCTGATTAAGAAATAAAACATCTTAACGTGTTTTTAAATGTAGAATTAATTATTTATATGAAAAAAATTAAAGCCTGGCTGTGTGAATTCTGCTCTGTGTGTGAATCGAATGGGGCAGAAATAGGGATCCTTGTGGATCCATGGCTTAGGTCATTAAGCAAAATGAACTATTAAGAGCTCCAGTTATTGGGGGAAAAAAATGGATTCAGATCACATGTTGTGCTTCCCATTTTGATTTGCAAAGTCCAGATTAGTTATGGTACACATGAAAATGTGTTTCTTGAAATGTGTATTTTCTTGTCCAAGAAAACTGCTTTGTCCAAGCCGAATACTGACAGTTTAAGGGAAGAAGGAAACACCGCCCGTACAAAGAGCAAAGCCAACCCCTGGGAGAGCACAGGACTTCTGCTCCTAAGGAACCCAGGAAAGATTCACAGAAAGAATCTGAACAGATTGCTCTTTATTTTGCTAATGGGTGAGTTTGGAACTCAGGAAAACAAGAAAAGTGAAGTTACTCCTCAGACTCACCATGGAAGTGAGCCAGTGACCTTTGACATCTCAGACCCCCTGTGTCAGCCCAGGCCCTTTGGCCCTGACCTCTTAACATTCCAGTGTCCTGAAGCCAGGCCCTGCCTGAGCCAAGGCTGTAAATGCTGTAAATTATCTTCGAGATGTGGATAAACATCTACCGGATCAGTGTTTTTCAAGATGGGGCCCAGGGACCACCTGCATCAGGATTACTTGGACAGCTTTCAAAAATACAGATTCCTGGGCTCAGGGATTACTGGGCTGGTTGGGATGGGGCCCGGGATTCTGTAAGGATACTGAAATTCAAGAGTCACCTGTACCAGCGTCTGCTTAACAGACCGCTGGAGTAGATTTACTAAACGTCTTTAATGGGTTCCCTTCTGTGAAAGGCATTTACTAAAATGTGGGAAGCCTGTCCACAAATCCTTCCTGAAACAAAAGAAGTCCTCCAGTCATTTTCTTCATTTCTCATGGCACCTCTTCACAGAGGGAGTATAGGAACGTTTTGTCCTTTAAAATAAGTTCAGTGAGTACTTGAAAAGTCATTTGGCAAGCGATGAGGGATGAGACAAAGGGGGAAGATTAATGACGAACAGAATCAGAGTCCTTGCTAAAATAAAAATGGATTCACACCCAACTTCTTATGAAGGGTGAGACATATGGCAGCTCATGTGGGAAGCGAGCGTGTTTAGTAGAAAGAGGTCCTGCTGCAGAGCTGTGTGATACAGGGTACAGCATTCTCCGCCAAAAACAGAATATCACGTGCTCTGGGAGATGTACCATCTCTCCGAGGTGATGAGAGGCTGACTCTCCAAAACTTGAGCAAATTCTGTCTGAATGGCTTTCATCAGTTCAGTAAGTTTCCCCGAGTTAAGATGATCAGGTTTGGGGGTTTAGATCTTGGCTTTGCTGTTATCTCTGGGTGTGGCCTGACAGCCCATCGTTTTCTGTGACTGTTTATGGAAGCTACTGATAGTTTCAGGTTCCTCATTTGTGAAATGGAAGCCACAGCCCTCCATCATTTCTCAGAACCGAGGGGAGGACAGTGCCGGACGCGGGAAATTACGTCTGTGTCTTAGCTACAAACTACCAATGGATGCATTATTCTTCTAAGTCCTCTTTTGGGCTTTTTAGAATTTTCACCAGGAAAATGCCAAGACATACCTGGAAGCTGGTTTTGTCTTGTTTTGTTGAGGGAAGAAGGGCAATCAGTTTTACTTTGTCAAGTTGTGCATCAACCTTAAAGTAGCAAGTGCCCGGTAGACATCAGGATTCCATTCTAGGACTCATTCAAAATTGCAGATGCATAGATACGCAAAGGCTATTTCCAAATGTGGCTCTTATTATGCTTACAGTAGCAGTGACAAGAGCTCAGTGTTAGTCCGTGGAAAATTGCTGCTTAATAAGAACTTTCCCAAACCCATGTCCCTTTGAGATAAAAATTTCCACCCGAAGTTTCATCGCCCTACTAGAATTTCCTTTGGAATGTTTGTGCTAAATTCCTTTCTCCCTGATTGAAGTATACAACACAAAATCTAGCTTCAAAACTGAAAGAGCAATGCACCGAAATGCACAGATATGTAGGGTAACTTTGGGAGAGGAAACAGGCAGGGGGAGGCAGAGGAGAGTTGGGGAAATGAATTAAACTCCCCAATAATTAAGAAGTGATTTACTTGGCACATTCAGAATTTGGACTGCTTGAATAGTAGGGCAGTGTATAACTTCATTATATGCCATGGGCAACACCAGCAACTCAGTGTTGTTGCAAGAAGCCTTTGTCTTTCTTCCTTCCTCTCTCTCTTTCTCTCTTCTTCCTCTCTCTCTCTCTCTTTCTTTCTTTCTTCTCTCCTCCTCGTCCCTCTTTTCCTCCTCCATCTTTGGGTATTTCCTGACTTGGTATGTACAGTTGTGAATTTAATTAACACACTAGTGATTCTGTACCCTCAGGAAAAAATGGTCAGTTTTATAAAATGTAAATAGAGGGAAAAAAATAAAGTTCCTTTCCTTCCTGTTCATAGCAGTCTTTATTTCCTCTCTTGTGTAATGTATCAGGAAGACATAAAAACCACATGAAGCTTTATAGAGCCCAACCCTCAGAACCCACTAAGGCACAATACACAGGGACTCCTCTAAATCACTCTTGTATCTTACAGACCATCCTAACTGATTTTATGTGAGAGAGAGCAAGGTTAATAGGGAGCAAAAGTTAGCCCTTTAGATGATAGCATTACATCTTATGTGCCTTTTTAAAAATGATATTGCTCTCATTTGGAAGTAGCTTGAACAATTCCCTTTTGAATCAAGCCCTATAAATTTGATCAATATCATTATTTTCATGAGGCAAGTTTAAACCAATAAAGTCTTGCTTCGTCCCTCTTCTCTCTCACCCACCCTCTTAAAAAAAACTAAGGAGAGTCACAACTTTGGCGTGTAGCTTGAGCGTGAAGCGCTGGTATGGAAAAGTCTATGAAAAGATGACATTTATAGATGGGTACATATATATTTAATTTCTTGCGTGTCAGTGTGCATGCATATATATTTCTGCTTCTGTTCGTCGAGGATACAACATCAGAACTAAGGACATTTTACTTTATCCAATGAAGAGTTTTTTCAGTTCTCTTTAATTGGTAATTTAATTACAGAGCCAATTAGGAACAGAGTGGGAGTTGGGATTACAATGATTGTCTTTAACTGGAAATTCTTACCACTTCCCAAGCAAGGAAGTTTTTAAATTATGGAAGACTTAAATAATGGATTAATAAGTCAGTGACTACAACTGTGTAAAGGTGGATCATTCACCCACATGCCTTTCCGTGGGCAGAACGGAGTCGTCCGATCTGATCCACCAAGTAATTCTCACTCTGCATTTCTAGCCTCCTGGGGCGTCTCCACCGTGGAATTCCTTGGGGGAATTTATGTGGTCAATTCCGGGGCTGGAATTCCTGGGCCAGAGCTTCAGGAGACGGTGGAGCAGCTAAAAGCTGTCTGGGACAGAGTATGGTCCAATACTTAGAGCAAAGGAGAAGTCTATTCCTAGCCTCTGCCACTCACTGATTCATGGAGGAAGCAGAGGAAGTTTCTGTCTCTGCCTCGTTTCTGTACACCCCTGCCCACTGCAGCTGACACCCGTGCTCCGGGGTGACAGAGTAGCCATCGCAGGTGGTGGAAGGATGGCCTTGGGTTCACTAGACAGGGATGGTTGCATCTGTGTGAGCAAATCCATCCCCTGTGTGTCCACCTATGGAAAGAGGGCCCCCTGGGGCTAAGCTTGGTCTGGGTGCAGGGGGTGGAAAGTAATCACTGAACTGGAACCCAGGCTTGGTGTTTTGAGAAGCCTTGCAACCGACCTCTTTAGGCAGCCAGTCATTTTTTTTTCATTCACCAAACATTGAGGAGTAGGTGTGTGTGTGTGGGGGGGGGGGGGACAACATGGGTAACATGCTCACAAAAGACCAAAAACACCCAATGAAAATATGCTGTCTCTTTGAATACAAACTACAGAGAATTCCCTAGAGATGGAGTTTCATAAGGGCCTGAGGAAGGCCTAGAGCAGAATGCCATCTCCTGGGCCTCTTTCTCAGGAAGGATCTGCCTGGAAAGGTGGGACCTCAGAAAGGCCAGCAGTCTGTAATGGAAAATGCTCAAGGCCATCCAGTCCCAAAGGATACATTTGGGGAAGTATAAATTCTCAGTTCTCCATGGTGACTGCAGGGGTGGTGGTGTGTGTGGGGGGGAAATAAGTAACTGGGGTGAAATGAAATCCACAGGTAGTTCCTCAAGCCTAGTTTTAGCTAGAAGCCTTACTCAAGCCCATTTTCCCTCAAACTTAGCACCGTAATCACCGTCCATGAACTGAACTGTCTTGAGCTTCGCTGGTTTCCTTCGCTGCTCCTAGTGTGGCCGAAAAAGGCCTCAATGGGCTGGGCTGGGGAGAGGCACACACACCAAATTAAGGGTTTTGACCGGTTTACAAACGAGGGGTGAGCCCAGCTCTGTCCCCCAAAAAGAGCAGCTTGAAAATGAAGGCAAAAAGGAATAGTTAGCCTTCTCCCTCAACAGAGAGTTACTCATTGAAGGAGTCCTTTTATAAGCCCAAGGGCTTAGAATCAGTTTCTCCTCACTCACCAAAAGAAAGAATTTTCTGTTTTTTTTTATGCTTCCACCCTAAATAACTCATTTTTTCCCTAAATAACTCATTTTATGCTAATGCTTCCACATCTTGAGAATGATCCCTTATATTTTATTTTATTTATTTGTTTGTTTTCTGCCTTGTTTCAAAAATGCTTTGAGCTGCGATCCCTCATGCTATCCACCCCAAAGGAAAGGAGACTGTGACCACCCCCAATGGGTGGGGCTTGAAAGAAATCAATGAAAAAAAAAAAAGTTCTGCCCATAGATACTGTCTTTTCATTATAGAAGTCACAGTTCCATCAGAACATTTTTTCATTTATTTAATAAATCCACAGATATCTGTTGAGGGCTTATGATGGGTAAGGAGCATATAATTCGAATCTATACCCTGCCCTCTATGAACTTCTAGTTAGATTTGGAGAGATGGTGTGTGTGTAGATACTATGTCACCTGTGTGAATACGGAGTCAGGAGAGAGAAAGCCCTCTTGCCGCTGGGCTAATCAGGAAGGGCTTCATGGAAGGGGAGGATGGGGCTTCAGCTGGGGCTCTGGTTGGGGAGCTGTTTCACAAGCATGCTAGGGCAGAGCTGTCCCTGGGGTGGGGTGGGGGGGGCTTACATTCACTGAATACTTTCTGCCAAGAACTGTTGCAAGCACTTTATATGCATCCAACTCATTTAATTTTCACCAGGCCCCAATGAGGAGTGATTATTTTCCCCAAAGTACAAACCATAACAATATTTAACAATAATTAACCCTCATTAAGCATTTACTGTGTGCCAGGTACTGTCCTAAGTACCCGGATTAAGTCTCTTTAATTGTCAAAGCAACTCTGAAGAAGGTACTATTATTATTGTTATCATGCCCCTTTTACAGATGAGGAAACCAAGGCACGGAGAAGCATGTAACTTTCTCAAGTTTACCCAGAAAGTTAGAGGCAGAGCTGGGATTAGAACCTAGAATTATTGCTCCAGAACACTCCTTCACTTTTAAATCTGTTCTCCTGCCTCCCATGACAAAAGCTGCAGAAGCCAGATGAGCCAGTGAACATGTCTACAAACACACTATTGACATTCCTTTGGAATGTATTTGCAAAAGTCACACACATTGGAACATTTTTTATAATGACCAACCTAAGAAAATGTGTAAATTTTATGTTTAATAAGTGGTGTTATGACAGAGGTGAAAAGATCCTTTTTAACTCATGCCTTCTCATCCCCATTGACTTTCAGAGCTGTGGAGAGGGATGGGGGGGGCGTTCCGGGGGAGGTGAGAAGGGTTTCGTGTGGGGAAGTGTTCGAGCAGCGCCTCCCTAGCAATGGCCCACGTAACTTTCTTTCCCCAGAGAACAAACCTCTTTCAGGCGAGGAGGGTGGGAGTGGATTATTTAAGGAAGTCATTTTGTTGAACTTAGTGATGCAGAAGGAGTGGAACTAGGTATTCCGCTGAGTGTGTCTGGGCCTGGCTTCTCCGGCATGCAGCTTGTAGTGTCGAAGACCATTTGGGCGCAGGCACCCGGGCAGTGGGCCTAAGGAGAAGTGCCAGGCTCCGGTAATGAGAAACTGTCAGCCTGCCGCTCAGTTTTCAGTCATTTAAGAATGACCTTGATAGATGATTTGGTCTAAGAGTCACTTGAGCAGTGAAGGGTTCAAACAGCACCCGGAAAGGGTAAGTGTAATTCGGTCTTCAAATCCTCGTCTAGTTCTCTCTGGTTTTTACAGTAGTTTTCCTGGTGTTCTGTCCCTGGATCCCCGAGATTCAGCAGGGAAAGTGGGGTATTTTACAGATCAGGAAATGAGGCTGGAAGGGTTTAAGGCGCTGGACTAAAGACACGAGTCTCAGGATTAGGCCTGGCGCTCTGCTTGCTGGGACGTGCTCCATTAGCGACGCTGCACCGAGTTTACAGACGCCCTTTCCTTGCTTGTGGGAAGCAGGGCCTGGGTGCGCAAGAAGGGGGTGCGTGGGGAGTTTAAACTTCATAGGGTCTGAGCTCTAGAGGAGAGAGAGGACTCGCCTCCTCCAGGTGGAGCTGGAGAGGGCGAATAGAACGAGTAAGGAAAGAATTCAGAACAATTTTATTTTATTATTTATTTGAGAGAGAGAGCACACATGCAGGGGGAGGGGCAGAGAGAGAGAGAGAGAGAGAGAGAGAAGCAGGCTCCCTGCTGAGCAAGGAGCCTGATTCGGCGCTCAATCAATCTCAGGACTCTGGGATCATGACCTGAGCCGAAGGCAGTCGCTTAACCGACTGAACCATCCAGGCGCCCCCAGCTTCATTTTTAAATTAGGAATATCATACTCAAATCCTGGAAATAAAACCCTGAAGACAGAATCCCTGAAGAGAAGATCTAAACTGCCCGTGAGGGAAGGAACCGAAGAGGGAAACAACAAACTTTTACCAAGCACATGCTCTGCCCCTGGCACTGGGGACACCAAGAGCAATTGAGGTCTCAGTCTTTCTAGAACTGGTGGTAAGTGTGTGCGTGGGTAGTGAGACAAGTCAATGAGTGCTAACACAGGCTGAACTGGAGGAATGCCATGAGTGTGCTCTGGGAGCCCAGAGGAAGGGCACCACATATTCAAGTGGGCTAACTCTGTGCCAGAACTTTCTAGAGGCCTTCATGTATGATGCTTCAGAGTAATCTCACTTCACACGATGTAGACATCATCATCCAATTTTCAGAAGGGAAACTGAGGCTCCGTGAGGTGAAGAAACTTGCTCAGGTGACAGAGTATTAGGAGGTAGGAGAAAGATTGGAACACACGTGTGCTGGGCTCCAAAGCTGATGCTGTTTGAGGGGTCCGCTTTCTGAGTGACCAAGGGCCATGTCACTTTTCCTGTTCCACCTATCAGGACCATACCCTGTTTTCTCCCTTGGATGGGGGAGAGCCAAAAGGGGAGAGAGGGGTGGGCTCTGGGTGAAATGTGAGCAGATGCCATGCAGAATGGGGTTTACCTTGCATTCTGACAACTAGTAAACTTGGCTGATCCTTGAGCCCACATCGCTGAGGGGCAAGCGAAGAGTCCCAGAGAGGAAAGCTTACCGGCTGGATCGGCTGCTGTGTGCTGACTTGTGGCGTTGATTGCACGATCTGAGGTTTTACATGCATTCCCCGTGACCTTAGGCTTAGGAAGAAACAGAGAATTGAAGGCACGGATTCGGAAGGTCATTAGGTCTGTCCCACCTGCCCCTATTTCACCTCTTAACAACTCCTTGAAGGGGGTCTGTTGGCCTGAATAAATTAAGAAAAAAAAAAAAGAGCTCGTTGATTCAGCAAACTTCATGGACAAGACGTGAGCAGTTGTAGCCCAGCTGTGTTCTGGCGGGGGGAGGCCTGTTTTGGACAAGCTGCACGTTTTCTTGACGTAGCCCTGCTCCCAGCATCTTGGCGCCCACGGCTGGGGTGGGGTTGTGCAGGGCTACAGCTCTAACAGATACCTGGCCACATGAGCAGGGGCACTCTGGGGGTTAACTCCAAAATAGTTTCCCACCCTTGGATCATTATTTTGTCGGAAATGAAACCTCTGGTGTTCCCCGGCCTCATTTTGATACCTGCCATCCTTCCTTTCCCTCTTTGGAGTCCTATAGTAATGTCATTAAAGTCCCTAGAAAATGTCAGCCGAAACCAAGGTTTCTGTTGGTTATAACCTATGAAAAATGTATTGGATTTAATATGTTTGGTTTGGGAAATCAGTTTTTGTCCACTATAACCAATTGTCCATAATAACCATGTCTGTTGTAAGTGGTGTGCACTGTAATAACCCTCATATAAAGGGTAAAATGAAAGACAAACCATTTCAGATGGTAGCTGGAGCCGTATCAATATAGATCACTGGCTACGTATATCAAATGATTGATGGCCATTTTTAAGGCTTTTTCAATTCAATGTTGTGCCGTCTAACGGCAGTAAAGCACACAGTATTTGCTGATACCCTTCCTGATAAACCGTCTGGTTGCAAGTGAGAACAGCTTAAGGAATGAAAAGGCACCAGGAGCCATTTCTTTCAAATGATCCATCCCCAGTGTCCTGGTGGGAGGACAGTTCTCGTTACAGGAGAGGGGAACACGCTGAAAGTAGGCCGTGGATCTATGGCAGGATAGGCCCCCTGGAAGGGGAACGGGGGCCACTCAGCACAGCTGCAGACCCCGCCGGGCTAGTCACCACTGGTTGGTGGACTTGGAGAGAGAGATGATTCTGGTGCCCCTCTCATACTGACAGCAAATGCTCGTACTTGTTAGTTCATGTAATCCTCAGAGAAACCCAGTGAGGACTGTATTCCTCTTGGTTCCGTTTTTCCATTTGGGGAAGTAGAGGCACACAGAGGCTAAGGAACTTGCACAAGATCACAGTTCGTGAGGGCTCAGGCTAGGGATTGCACCAGATACTCTGGCTCTAGAGTCTGAGCCTCGAGTTTCTAGGTTATTCTATCTCGCGGGTCAGGGAAGTGTGTTTGATCTCACTTATAGGTGGAATCTCCAATAGTCCAGCTCACAGAAGCAGGAAGTAGAATGACAGTTACCAGGGGCTGCAGGGAGGTGAAAATCAGAAGTTGATGGCCAGAGGGTACTGAGTTTCAGTTATGCGAGATGAGTAAGTTCTGGACACCAACTGCACGGCATAGTGCCCACAGCGAACACCACCATACTGTACACACTGAAGATTTGATGGGAGGGGAGATCTTACATTAGGTGTTCTTGCCGCGCACACACAAAGTAATAATAATAATGATAATAATAAAAGGGAGGGGAGGAAGCTTTGGGAGGTAATGGGTGTGTCTGTGGTCTTGTTGGTGGTGATGGTTTCACAGGCGAAATCCTTTCCTGAAACTCATCGTGTTGTATTCATTAAATACGTATGGCTCTTTACATGTCAATAAAGTGTTCTTTATTTTTTAAGTGTGTGGATATTTAACTGTGACTTCTGGCTGTTTCTTGCTGACATCCACACCCACAAGCACCTGCTAATAGCTTTGGCTTGGTGAGGATGCCTTCATTTTTATTCCAAGCCCTGACTCATCACCATGATGCTAACCAACCATCTCACCCTTCCGAAGCCAGGAACATGCACCAAAATGTGGCCATTCGGACGAGGCTGGTGCTCCTCACACACGTTCACACAGGTACCTCTCCCTCTCCTGCACAGTGCATTCACCTTTTACTTTAAGCAATTATTTGCATAATTATTTTTGGATATAATTTCCTCAGAGTAGACTATAAGCTCCTAGGGGCAGAGGTCATTTGTCTTAGTCATTGCTGCTCACCCCTCCCCCCGTCCCCCGCCCCATGACAGCCCAACAAGGAGGCTGGAACACAGTAGGGTCCAAGAATTGTTAAAGAATAAGTAAAATGAATGCAATTCTTCAATACTGAAAGGAAAGAAGGTATTTTATCTGTCCTTCCTGGCCTTTATCCAGGATGAGAAATGTGATAAATCCTTTTCAAAAGGATTACTTTCCTTAAAATATCCATGTCGCTGTTAAGGAAATGAAATTTCACAAAAGCCTGGACCCTCCAATATGAAACCAGTGTAACTTTCAAACTGCACTCGATTCCAGACACACTTGCACACGCATGTACACACACACACACACACACACACACCAGACCCCCAGTGTGCACCCCATTAAGCCCACACTGCTGTTCTCGTGCCCTCTGAGAGGCTTCCTTCCACCCGGGGAGCATGCATCAAAGGGGTGAGCTCACTGTCTTGGTGGAACCCTCCTGATGCTCACTTGCTCTGGGAACACATGCAGATACTCACAGTTTAGCACATGGGCCCTGCCTTTTCAGCTGTCTTTTAATCTTGGGTAAATTGAACAAGCGTGGAGAACTTGCAGGTGACAACCAGCTCGGCTGAGATGCAGGGATGAAAACCATGTCAGTGGAGTCCCTGAAAGTCCTCCAATGTGCTTGAAGCATATAAAGAAAACCCTTGATCCTGGCTATCAAAGGGTGCAGAAAGATCAAGAAGAATTAAAACTGATGGTGTGCCAGAAACCACCTGCAACAGAAGGTCATTACTTCCCCTCGTTAAAACAGCCTCAGTTCTGGGGCCTGATCTGAAGCTTAATTGAAATGTTTCAAACAGTGGATTATAACGAAGATGAGACATCCCCTGTCCATTTCATGACCTTTGTTAAGAAACGCAGATTGGTAATAAGGTAAAAAAAAAAAAAATCTGAGCGATTGCCTGAAGACAGTTGAGCCCCTTAATGATATGAGCCGGGATGTTTTTCTTGGCCAGGAGGGGTTCTCCAGGCTGCCGCAGGGATAGGAAAGCCAGAGGACCTGGATCCCAGCCACTCCCCTGGAACCTGCTTCTCCATCACCCTGTCTGTGACCTTTCCTTCTCTAAACAGGAGTGGAGGGACACCAGATGCAACACTACCTCTGGGATAATAATTGTCCGTTGTTCCAAACGTTACTCTTGTGGTGCAAAGGGGCCCATCGCCCTGTCAGGCTTCTTTTTGCAATCTTTCTATCTAGCTTGTGTAATCACACATGATCCCTTTGATAGATGAAGATGAATAAGGCCCTCCAGGTCTGCAGTGGATGGGACAGCACCAGGAGGGGACACTGGCAGGAGATAGCTCAACTCTGATGTTATCAATTTCTCTGTATCCTGAAAAAAAATCACAATGTTGCTGCAACTTACGCTTTTCACATGATAATAAATTGCAAGTCATATTTGTCCAGAGATTTGAATGCCTTCTGGCTCTCTTCCCCTTTTTGGTATGATTATCTGCCCTGGCAATAAAGTCCATGTCTGAAGTCCTGTGATTATCGCAACCTCCAGCCGGCACATTGTGAAAGTCACTGTTTTGGGGATATTGTTGCAGGAGCTGACATGAAAGCTTAACAAAAGTTCTTATGTCTTATGGGCATTTCTGCTCTGGACTCCCCTGATCTAACCTGATGCAGATTTTAGGTTTCTTACATGAGTGCTCAGATGCTTGTCTTTAGGAACGCTCTATGACCCCCCTTAGCAAAGTCTGGTCTACAGCATCAAGATCTTGGGAAATGCAGAGGCTCAGGCTCTGCTCCAGACCCACTGATCGGCTCTATAGTTTAAGAACATCCCCAGGTGATCCACATGCATGATAAAGTTTGAGAAGGATGTTAGGAGGAGGGAACTGTCTTGGCTGGGTGGGTTTGAGGAATCATACTGAGCATTTCTGGGTGCAGAACACCGTTCTAAGATTGGACTCAGTTGGCCCAGCGCTGAGCAGGTCCAGATGGATGCTCTGCTTCTCTTGCACTGTTCTAAGGAGAAAGGGTTAATAAGTCCTTCAACAGCTGGAGCAGTTTTGCAATCAAGGACCAACATAAAAAGACAGCAGGCCCGGCACCAAGGCCAGCCTGCCAGAGCTGTTGGATTAGAGGTCCTAAGACAGCCTGCGAGAAAGTACTAGTCGTTCCTTCTGACTTTATTAAACCTTTGTGTGGTGGCAAAGTTTGTTTGAACTTCACTAAATCCCCCAAATAAAAGACTAGCTTGGACCATCTGGTTCTCTAGAATGAAATAATGTAATTCAGGACAAGCAATTATCAATAATTGTTTTGAGATAGTTAAGAACGGAAACTTAGTCCCACCTGCTGTTCTCTCCCGAAAGTATTTTTTCTCACTAACCCTTTTGAGAGGAAAGTTGAACTAGGAAAATTGGTTTTATTTTTACATCTTGCTTTGGGTATCTCTGATCCTATCTCATTTAATGCTAGTATAACTTTTTCTTCAAAGTTCAATATTTGGTCCCCCTGAACAAATACACACACACACACATCTACCTCCTTTTTTTTTTTTTTAAACTTTGCTTTCATTATTATCTACATTTCTACTGTCTTTGTATTTGTGCTTCTTTCTTTCTGAGTTTCAGCCCCATGATATTTTGGGGTTCTCATATTTAATCCTCCCAAAGCATTTATTTCCCCGTTTTTCTTTCCCATTAGTCCTTTTAGCACAGATATAACTGAAGAAAAAAAAAAAAACCAACCCAAGCATTTATTGAAATGTTCAAAAGGGCTCTTCTATTGAGGTATGTACTGATGCAGTTTTATTTATTTATTTATTTATTATTTTTTTAAAGACTTTATTTATTTATTAATGAGAGACAGAGAGAGAGAGAGAGAGGCAGGGGGAGAAGCAGGCTCCCAAGGAGCAGGGAGCCCGATGCGGGACTCGATCCCAGGACTCCAGGATCATGACCTGAGCCGAAGGCAGATGCTTAACCATCTGAGCCACCCAGGCGCCCCTGATGTAGTTTTAAATAGTTCTGTACCTATACTTAAGAAACCCAATTTGGGGGTTGCTTTCTCAGGCATGTCCTCTTTTGAGCCTTCCGACGGCTGTTAGTGAGAACTGGTGGCGGTCACGGGACTCTGGGACTCTGTGTCTGGAGTTCCCAGATGATCTCAGGACCAAGTCCCATAGTTCTGTCAAGTGCCTCATTTGTCTGACCTGAAAAGTGAGGCAAGTGCCATCTTCCTCGTCCTGAGGAACGGGAGAGGGCCAAGGGGGCTCCCAGGCCTGTGAGAGCCCAGCCCTGAGCCCAACACTCACCATATTGAATGCCATGCTGCCCTCATGGTCTCTCTACTCCTGTCTCGTTGCCTCGTTCCCTCGTTGAACCAGGTGCGTCAGGATAAGGGACCCTTCATAACTCCAAACACACCAGACTGTTCCATCCTCTCTTGCTGGCGTGTACTCTTCCTTCTGTGCGATACACTTTTCCCTTGTCTGCACTAGTCATCCTTCAAGATTTCCAATCAGCATCATCTTCTTGGGGCAGCCTTCCTGGTTTCCCCAGGTCATGTTCACTGCCCCTTCCTTTGAAACTCCAGTGTTCACAAAACATTCCTTTATCAGTGAGTCTATACCCACATTGTATATTTGCCTACCTGGTGGTTTGCTTTTTTTCAAAGGTATTTCTCTGCCTTCCCAGTGGAACATGAGATTTTTGGATGTGACTAATCCATGTCTGTGTTTTCAGGGTCTGGTTTAGAAATGATTGTGGAATCAATGAATGCATGGCCTTCTAGACCAAACTGCATTTGGTTTTTTTTTTTTTAAAGATTTTATTTATTTAATTGAGAGAGAGAGAATGAGAGATAGAGAGCACGAGAGGGAGGAGGGTCAGAGGGAGAAGCAGACTCCCCGACAAGCAGGGAGCCCGATATGGGACTCGATCCCGGGACTCCAGGATCATGACCCGAGCCGAAGGCAGTCGCTTAACCAACTGAGTCACCCAGGCGCCCTGCATTTGGTTGTTTTAAAGAGTGTTTGGATAGAGCTCTTTGATTGCAAGTGACAGAAACAAACTTGAACTTGATTCTGCAAAAAAGGAGAGAATTTGTTGTAAGAGTCCGGGATGTCTCATGGAACCCAAGGGTGGGAATGTAACCAGTCTCTAGGACCAGAATGGAACTAGAGACTTAAAAGAAATCAGGAATCTCTTCATTTGTCATTTCTGCTGTTTACTCATCTGCTCCTCCACCTCCTTCTCTCTCTTTCTTCCCCCTCTCTCCATCCACTCCTCCCCGGAGGTTTCTCTGTTTCTCAGATCACATGAAGAGATGCTGTGTTTTATGTCCAGGCACCTATAGAGTCTGATAAATGTCCCCTTGGTTTCAACTCCAAATCCTCAGTAGAGAATCTGGTTGGCTCAGCTGGGGTCAAATGGACCAATCATCTGGACCAATCATCTATAGTCAGGGAAAATAGCAGAAAGTCCCAGACGATAGGGCAAGAACAGACACCTCCAAATGTGGGATGATAATTACATACTCAGAGAGTATTTTAAATGCCAAACTGGAAATGAGCTTAAATGGTCAAATTACACATATTAAACCCTATTTTTAAAAAAGATTATTTATTTATTTATTTGCAAGAAAAAGAGAGCATATACGGGGCGGGGCTGGGGGTGGGCAGAGGGAGAAGGAATAGCAGATATTTAACCAACTGGGCCACCCAGGCGCCCCTATTAAACACTACTTTTAAATGACTTTTTAACCACATGCCACAATAGATTTTAATAAAACATGTGCCTCTAAAATTAATTTTCATAGGCTTTTGGGGTCCTAATAATTTTAACACGTGCTTTTTTGGGCCTAATAATTTTAATGTGGTTCTTTGTGTTGCTATTTAAGTCCTTGATAATCACCTCTTAATATTTCTCTAGAAAAATATGAAGCAATATGCCACTTAAGTCATATGTTGCTTAGTTGTTTATATGAAGTGTGGTAACTGAGGTTATCTGATATTCCTAGAGCTTTTTCTTCTCTTACTTAAAGATCCATGCAAAGCCCTCAATCAAGACAGGTCAGTGGGAGATATTAGTTGTGATGGAAGAAAATGTAAAGGCTTTATTGACACACTGAATTTCAATGCTTGTTTCTAAAGGGAAAAAGTATGTTTTTGTCAACAAATTATATTTTGATTTTCTTCCCAAATCAGTTATTCTATGGGATTCCACAAAGTGTAATCTGTCTAAAAGGTGGCTGTCTTAATCTGTATGCTCTGGAGGTTGGGGGAATAAGGGCAGATTACCAATTGCAGATAGGATATCACAAAGCCTTCTGACTGGGACATCAGATCGCAGTGTGCTTAGAACTGGATTGGACAATCTCTCAACTAGTGACAATTACAGTTTCAACAAAAGAAGGGCT
Source organism: Eumetopias jubatus (assembly GCF_037043125.1). Lineage (NCBI taxonomy): Eukaryota > Metazoa > Chordata > Mammalia > Carnivora > Otariidae > Eumetopias > Eumetopias jubatus. The sequence goes on along the minus strand of NW_028274810.1, from coordinate 34,365,953 downwards.
ATAATTAAAAGAGAGATGGAGCCATCTATTGGGAGGTTTTCCTCTGGAATTTTGTCTCCTTGTAACCCGCCAGAGGGGTAAATGAGGATTTATATACCTTTGATGTTTGTGTTATTTCAGATTACTATCAATGGATGTCCATTGTTCTTCAGAAACTGGATTTTCTCACAAAGAAATATTGTCTTACATGTAAATTCCCAATTATAACATAATCATCATTTACAACCTGTCAGAACCAGGACTGGGAATAGACTTACTGTCTAGTCAGTAGACATTGTGAGCTATAATAGTAGTAATATTATTAACATTAATAATAACAACAACACTTTTCTAATAGTGCCTTGTAATTTGGAGATGTCCTAATGAAATAATGAATGTGAAAGCACTTTGTTTGTAATTCTAAAAACACAGGGCTTTTAACGTTACAACCAATCTTTTTTTTTTTTTTTAAGTAGACTCCATGCCCAATGTGGAGTCCAACGTGGGGCTTGAACTCACAACCCTGAGATCAAGACCTCAGCTGAGATCAGTAGTCTGATGCTCAACTGCCTGAGTCACCCAGGCACTCCCAACAAATATTTTTAAGTCATTTAAACATTAACGTTCTTTTAAACATTAAGCATTAATATTCTTAGTATGTTACAGGTGGTGATGAGAGAATTTGGGAGGCAACTAACATGTTGGTCTGTTCTTTCAAAGAGTAGGTTAATTTTATTTGAGGAGGCAAGATTAAGACTGAGACAAATAGAAAAAAATAAGACAATACCAACTTGTGAGATATGACCCATTTGTATATGTTCAGAAGAGAGGGGGATCAAAGAAATCTAGAACACAAATTCTATGAGGTCAGGTTTTTTTTTTTTTTTTCTCATCACTGTATTTCTACCATTTAAAACATGCCTGGAATATAGTAGGTGTTCAATAAACATTTGATGATTACTAATGAATGAGGAAAGATTTAAGCAGAACACTGAGAAGTGGATATTATTTGTATATATATGGAGAACAGAGAGGAGGGAATTGTAGGTATTAGGAAAGAGAAGCCATGTATAGAAAATGGATAATGGGTATTTTGTAGAGGAAAAACAGTATGGAAGGATGGATTGTTTTGCAGTGGCACATGGGATGGCTCTAGAAAGAGTAGGTGTAGGAAGAACAGTTGGGAGCCTGTCAAAATAATCCGACATCTAATCCACCATTACATCCTGTTGGTTTAGCTTATCCTATGCCTTAAGGATATACCAATTTCTCTCCATCTCTACTACCACTCCAGCTATGCTGGTCTTCTCTCACCTGGACCCTACATAGCTTCCTAACCAGTCCATTTGCATCCACTCTTGCCCTGCCCCATCTACTTTTCAGACACTGCAGCTGGAATGATCTCTGTAAAATTAAAATTGGATCATGTCACCCTTCTGTTTCTTATTGCTCTTAAGATAAAGACAAACAGCCTGATTGGACAGGCTTTGGTCTATCTCCCCAGCAAAATTTTGAACCACTTTGCCCCACCCTCTCGTAGTTTTTCCTGCAATGGTCTTCTTTGAATCCTTTGAATGGGCCATGCTGCCTTCTAACCCAGGGCCTTTGCATAAGCTGTTCATTCTGTCTGGCAGACTCTTCCCATCACCCTTCGTCCTTTGGGACTCACTCAATAGTCACTTCCTCAGGAAAGCATTCACTGACTTCTCTAATTTAGGCCAAATCTTGTTATTATATGTTTTTCAGACTCCTAAATCCATCTTGTTTCCATGGTTTTAATCTCACATTTATTTCCCTGATTATCTAATTCATGTCTGCCTCCCTTATCGGACTATGAACTCCACAAGGGAAGGAATATATATTTTTTTGCTCACCTTTGTATTCTCAGTATATAACTCTGTACCTGGCATTCAATAAGTATTTGTTGAAGGAGTAAAGAAGCGATTAAATGAACCAGGGCTGTACAGTGATATGGATAAAAAATGGGAACCCCAGGATGATGCACGCAGCTTCAGGAAGAGAAACAGCACTGTGCATTGAGAAGAACATGGTTTTGGTGTCAGAAAACCAAGGTTTGAGTCCTGACTTTTCTACCAATTGGCATAAGTTATTTTGGGCCATTTCCTTAGCTGTTTTTAGTCTCTACTTTCTAACTTTAAAATGGGAAACAATACCACCTGTCTCCAAAGCGTAGTGAAGAATGAATGAGAAATGTACACAAAGGTGCTTTATTAAATAGAAAGCACCTTATGAAAATATCAATTTTACAGCCAGAAATGACCCTAAAGAGAATCCTGTCCTGACTCTGGCTGTAAGGATAAGGAAAAAGAGACCAAAGAGAAGTTAAATGGCTTTTTCAAAATCAGTTCTCCGCTTAGTAAAAATACTAATAATGGTAATGATTTTGATATTGACACTTTTAGGGCACATATTATATACTAACCACTTCATCAGTATATTTCTTTTTTTACCTTATCTTTGCAACAACCGACCCAGCAGAGATTATTTCTATTTTAAATTACAGAAACTTGTCAAAGAGTCAGAGAAGCGTAGAGTTGCAATGAGAATTTAGTGGTCTTGGCTTCCCATGTGGCAATGGATTGTTTGATTATTTCATTGTGGGGACGAGAGGGAGGACTCAGACACATCTCCACATTTTTTAGCTTGAGTTGGCCCCTGTCAGATTTAGATGAGGAGCTCAAAGTAGAAGGAATGAATTTTACTGTTGTGAAGATAAGACTGTGATATTTTAATAGGACCAATTTTTGATGAAATTACTGAGGTTCCCAGAGCAAGAAACAAAACCCTTAAGAGTTCTTTAACTGGCATTTCTCGTTCTTGTGAGGGTTTTGTTTCCACTTATGGAAGAGAAGAAGTGTTTATTATTGTGAAGTTCTTACAACAAGACATTTTAAAATGTGAAATTTATAATTTTATTGCCATTTTCAGTATAAAATGCAAATAAGTTTTGATTGTGAGTTAAACAAAGAATAGGATGTTACTTCAGCCCCCACTTTTTATCACAATACTACGATTATTGTTGCTTGCCCCCTCAAGGACAGGAGGGCGTGCTCCCTCCCCCTCCTCTATCCTCTCCCTCCTTCCCTATTTCTTCCATTCCTTCTTTCTGTATCTTATCCAGCAAGATTTTATTCACCAAAATATGTGCAAGGCAGCATTAGAAGTAGCCAAGAGCATTTCACTCATATGGTGGCTGCTTGGCAGCAGGCGTTCCTGAGGGTTAGCAGCCTGGAAGTTTATTCACCCGACAAATATTTATAGAGCTCACTTGCTTTTTTGTCTTTTTTGAGGTATAATTGACATACATTATCCTATTAGTCTTCAGGTGTATACCATAGTGAGCTGGTATTTTTATTTATTTATTTATTTTAAAAGATTTATTTATTTTTAGAGAGAGAGAGAGTGCATGAGCGGGGGGAGAGGCAAAGGGAGAGGGGAAGCCGACTTTCAGCTGACCCGGGAGCCCAACACCAGGCTGGATCTCAGGACCCTGAGATCCCAACCTGAGCTGAAACCAAGAGTTGGATGCTTAACTGACTGAGCCACCCAGGTGCCCTGTGAGTTATATTTTTATATATTACAAAATGATCCCCATGGTAACTCTAGTTATCATTTGTCACCATACAAAATTATTAAATATTATTGGCTATATTTCCTATGCTATATATTATATCCCCATGACTATTTCTTTTATAACTAGAAGTTTGTATTTCTCAATCCCCTTTGCCTATTTTACCTGCCTCCTGACCCCTTCCCTCTCTGGTAGCCAAAATTTGTTTCCTTTTATCTATGTGTGTTTCTGTTTTGTTTGTTCATTTGTTTTGTTTTTTTAGGTTCCACATGTCAGTGAAATCATACAATATTTGTGTTTCTCTGTCTGACTTATTTCACACAGCATAATACTTTCTAGGTCCATCCATGTTGTTGCAAATGGCAAGAGCTCATTCTTTTTTATGGCTGAGCAATATTCCTATATATATGTGTGTGTGTGTATATCTATCTATCATTTATCTATCTATCTATCTATCTATCTATCTATCTATCTATCTATCTATCTATCTATCACATCTTCATTCATCTATTGATGGTCACATGGGATCCTTCCATACTTGCTATTGTAAATAATGCTTTAATGAATATAGGAGTACGTATTCTCTTTGAATTGGAATTTTTGTTTCCTGTGAATAAATACCCAAAAGTGGAATTGCTAGATTATATAGTAGCTCTATTTTTTAATTTTTTGAGGAAACTCCATACTGTTTTCCACCTTGGCTGCACCAGCTTGCATTCCCACCAACAGTGCACAAGGGTTCCTTTTTTTTTTTTTTAATATCACTGCCAACACTTGTTGTTTCTTGTGTTTTTTTTTTTTCCTAATCAATTCATTTATTTTTCTTGTGCTTTTGACTTTAGCTATTCTGAGAGGTGTGAGGAGATATGTCATTGTAGTTTTGATTTGCATTTCCCTGATGATGAGTACTGTTGAGCATCTTTCCATGTGCCTATTGGCCATCTGTATGCCTTCTTTGGAAAAATGTCTATTCAAGTCATCTGCCCATTTTTAAATCAGGTTGTGTGTTTTTCTGATATTAAGTTATGTAAGTTCCTTATATATTTTGGGTATTTACCCCTTATCAGATGTATGATTTGCAAATATCTTCTCCCATCCCATATGTTGTCTTTTTGTTTTCTTAATGGTTTCCTTCACGATGTGAAAACTTTTTAGTTTCATGTAGTCCCATTTGTTTATTTTGGCTTTTGTAGCCCTTGTCTGGGGAGACTGGGACCCCCAAAAGCCTGCCAAGACCAATGTCAATGAGCTTACTGCCTATGTTTTCTTTTAGGAGTTTTATATTTTCAGGTCTTCAAGTCGTTAATCCATTTTGAATTAATTTTTGTATACATGATAAGAGAGTGGTCCAGTTTCATTTTTTTGTATGCGGCTGTCCAGTTTGCTCAAAACCTTTTATTGAAGACCATGTCTTTTCCCTATTATATATTCTTCCCTCCTTTGTCATAAAGTAGTTGACAATATAAGCACGGGTTTATTCCTGGGCTCTCTATTCTGGTCCATTGATCCATGTGTCTATTTTTGTGCCAGTACCATACTGTTTTGATTACTAAAGTTTGATAGTACAGTTTGAAATCAGGAAGTGTGATACCTCCAGCTTTGTTCTTCTTTCTCAAGATTGCTTTGGTTATTCAGGGCCTTTTTTGTTTTTTTGCTAAAATTTGCTACAAATTTTAGGATTTTTTTTCTCCTAGTTGCGTGAAAAATGCTAGTGGTATTTTGATAGGGAATGCATTGAATCTGTAGATTGCTTTGGGTAGTATGGACATTTTAATAATATTAATTCTTTCAACCAATGAGCATGGAATATCTTTTCATTTTTTTGTGTCATCCTCAATTTCTTTCATCAATGACTTACAGTTTTTAGAGTTCAGGTCTTTTGCCTCCTTTGTTAAATTTATTCCTGGGTGTTTTCTTTTTTTTCGATGCAATTGTAAATGGGATTTTTTTCTTAATTCCTCTTTCTGATTGCTCATTCTTAGTGTATAGCAACACAACTGATTTCTGTATGTTAGTTATGTATCCTGTGACTTTACTGAATTCATCTACTGGTTCTAACTGAATTCTCAAAATGACTTTAATCATGACTCCTATTATGTATGACTCTATACTGACAACCTCGAAGACTTTCTCAGTCACATGAGGAAACTGAGGTACAGAGAAATTAAGCAATTTACCTAAGATGGCTCAGCTAACAAGTGGTGGAGGAGAGAGTTGAATGCAGGCAACATGACTCCTGAGCCCATGCTTGTAATAACGCTCCATGTTGCCCTGGGTACAAACCCCATCCCTGGGCATTGAGACTCTACTGCTTCATTTTCAGAGAGAATCCGAGGAATGCAGGAGAGATGGGGAGGCCAAACCCTGTTGGAATAAAGCTACTCCTAACCTAGCCCTAGTTTTTGAAGTGACTGTCATTCTAAGCAGCTCTCCCTACCCAGGCTTTGAGATGGTCTGTCACGAGCCACCTGTACTTTTGACCCGGAAATGGGCATGTTCATTATTCGCGCAGCCCTTGATTGGGGAGAATAATGTGCAGAGGTGGGTATTGGGTGGCTTCCACCTGCCAGATTCTCTGGCTATATTTATAGTCATGTTTGTGCATTAATATTTTATACTTAGCTAAATTGCATGCATTGCATTTAAGGCCAGGTTTGCCTTGTTTAAAAACATCCAAATTGGGATTAAGTATTCAAACTGTAATCTCTTTAGTGGGCGTCTGTCCATTGGATTTGTATGACATAAAGAGGGTTATTGAAATACAGTAACTTTAATATTTTTTATCCTCTATACAGAAGTCACTCTTAAATGAATTTAGAAACAAGGAGAGGCATTGGACAAATACCAAAGAACAAAGCAGCTCTCATTATTTTTCAGGCCAGTTATAGCAGAGCCCGCATCTGTGGAAGCTTCCCCAACCAGTTTCTTCCTCATAAGCAGTAATATGCTATGCTCCTCGGTGCCGCATAGTAAATTCCCTGGGGGCTTCTAATTTCTCCCCTCTCCCTGTTTGTAATGGTGTTGTTCTAAGTTGAGACAGTTTCCCTTACTCTTTACCCTGGAGCTGCTAGAGAATTCAGTTCATTCAAATCCGGAATATTTCTAGGAATGCGGCCATGGGCGGAGTGGGCTTGGGGGTTAGGACGGGTGACTTGAAATCTACGCATTTGTATTAATTGAAGAGAGAGCAGCCCTAGTTAGTATTCTACAAATATTGAATATGAATAATCACATAAGACACTTACTAGTATAAAGAAACCAATAAATTTTATTTTTGTGGTACATTAAAATAAAATTCAGATAAAAATTTAAAATCATAGCATATCCAGAATAACCATTTGATAGCTATATATAAATCTATTTTAGAGATGTGCAAGCACAAATTATGGAATGCCAGAGCAAGTTGATTTAGGCTGCTTTTTCTCTAATATAAATAATGCAGAGTGCCGCAAATATTCAAGTACACTTAACTGAACATAATTAAAATATTGGAATATATTTTAAAAATAAATAATTAAGTAGTTAGAAGTATCTGCAATACTAATTCAAAGTGATAGTCATATGGTGATTATATTATGCAGTTTACCCAGTACTTTTGCTTTAAAGCGCAATAATAAAATTTGCATTTAATAAAAATTATGATTCTGTAATATTTGAGGATATGGGCAGAGTCTATTTCCAGTACAAAACACAACCCTTGTCTCTCTGATCCATCAACAGATGGACTGAGAACAGACATTTTCAACTCAGCTGAGCAGCCTGCCTTACACCCATCATGTTTCTAAATGCTATGTCAAGGGTTTTGTTCACCTGCCCGCCCCGCCGCCGCAAGAGTGTCAGCTCCTTGAGGGTAGTGACCTACGTATCTTTGTACACCCGGTGCTGAGTGAAATGCTGGTAAGCTGTAGGTATTTAATAAATATGGTTAAATTAATGAATCAAAGAGTGACTGTCTCTACCCTTGCTGCTTGTCCTCAGCACAGTAGTAGGCCAAGCATGGCTCTCTCAGGGATTTGCCTCTGCCCCCTCCCGTCTGCCCCTCCTCTGCCCCCTGTCTGGGATGCTCCTCTCTCAGATATGAGCAGAACTCACTCCCTTACCTTCTTCCTGTCTTTGTTCAAATGTCACTTTCTCTGAGGCCTCCTCTGACTTCTCTGTTTTAAATAAAATTGCCACCTGCCCCCACCTCAGTGCAGTTTCTAGCTCCATTTGTATCTCCCTCTGAAATAGTACATGATTTACTTGTTTATTTTGTGCATGATCCTATCACTTTCACTAAAAATTGTGAACTCCGTGGAGGTCAGGATTTTCTCTTTTGTTCACTGCTGTATCCCCAGCCCACAGAACAGTGTTTGACTCATAGTAGATGATAATAATAATTTGTTGTGTGAATGAATAAGTGAGTGAGTTGAAGATGAAACAAAGGATCGCCCTGAAGGAATAAGGCGAATGAGTGTGATTTAGAATGTATTCAGTGTTTCGGGGCCCACAGAATGGATCAGATACATTTGCATGCTTTTCTGCCTCGCCTGCCATTGATGGCTCCTGAGGTGGAGATGGAAACCGGACATTTTCATTTACTGAAAATGCTTGCCTGATGTGCCGTTATTTCTACAATCTTCCCTGGAGATCTGAGTCTGCTCTGAAGGCTTGGCCCAGATGGCTAACACTTCATTCATCAATTCCAGCCAGAATGGATTCTTAGCCTTACATCAGGGAGCTGTTCCTCTCCCAGCTGTTGATCATTGTCCTTGTCTGTGTCCTTGTCTGTGCCCACCTTCCAACTCCTTTACAGCCCTGAGTCCTCAGCATAGCACTAACCCCATCCCACTCCCAACCGGTCCAGGAGCACCAAGGCCGGTCAAATATTCTGGGTCTGCTGCCCCTGGGTGACCTTGCACAAAATGGTAGATTAAACATGGTTGCAAGTTCCCTGTCATCCTCTTTTTTGGAGAGGCGATGCTGTGTCCAGGCTGGTTTTGTGACTGGCTTTGACCAGTGGAAGATGGTGGACATGACTTTGTGCCACTTCTGAGCCTGGCCTTTAAGAGACCTGGCAGCTTCTGTTTCCTCCTCTTCGAAGCCCTGTGCTGTCATGTAAGAAGTTTGGCTTTCCTGCTGGAGAGATCATGCAAAGAGACACAGGCCCTAAAATTACCTGGCAAGAGGGAGACCTGGTCTTCCCAGCATCTTAGCTGCCCCTGTCCGTGTGGCCATTCCCAGCAAGGCACAAGTCATGGAAGGGAGGCATTTTGGATGTTCCAGTCCTATCTGCTATCTGAGACCCAAGTGAGACCATCAGAACAACTGTCTAGCTGAGCCCACAAAGTCAACCCACAAAACTGTGAGAAATGATAAATTATTGCTTTAAGCCACTAACTTTTGGGGTAGTTTGTTACACCGTAATAGATCATTGAAATAGGCAGGTTACAAAACCTCTTTGAGCCTTTATTTTCTTACCTGGAAAATGGAAACTGTAATCTCTGCTCATGGAGCAGCTGGGAGGCTGTATGGGGAAACTTCCTCGCATGATGCCTGGGAGACATAATTATTCAGTAATGTCAGTCTCCTTCCACTTGCCTTCCCTGGGCAGGCCCTTAAGTTCCAGACATATCCCTCCAATTTCATCAGTCATCAAACTTTACCTCTCCCTGTCCATCCCATTTCCTTTTACAATTTATTTTGGAGAAGACAACCTGATAAACTCATTCCAGAGGCTATGGACACTAGTCTCATTTGTTAGGGCTTTAGGGCTATCTGTGTTTAGAAGGAGCTTCCAGTAAAGCACAGATCTCTTTCCTGAGGATTGAAATTTTAGGTTCAGTGATGGAGGAGGAGCTCTGGGATGTGAGAGGAGAGCTCTGGGTGGGAAGAACATGCCTTCTTGGAGCCCCTTGGCTTTCTTGTTTGTAAGCCCCTCGCCTTAGCAAAGCCCAACTCAAGACTCAGCCATGTTCAAGCCAAAGGAAGCTTGCACTTTCTTCCACCCCATACCCATGTCAGCTTTACCATTAGGCATCTCAGCTGCTCCTATTCCTTTCCTTAGCTTTAAACCCTCCATAGTCTGTTCCATTTTGCCAAGAGGTGCAGAACTGCAAAGGAAGGCAAAGTCCATTTCGCAGTGACCCCTCAATTATTTCACTGTGAAGCCAACAATTCTCCCTCAGGCGTAAGGGAGGTAAGAATGGCCAAGGCTTGGGTCAGAAAATGACCTACCAAGCTCTGGCTGATTTGTTTATTTTTAGTTTATTATTAGTATATCCATTTATTTTTTGATAAATCTTGTCTATTCAGCAACTGCAGACTTTTGGTTTGTTTGTTCAGAGATCAGTTCTGTTTTAGAGAATATATCTACTACCTTTCCATTTCTGCTACCATTTTTACTATAAAACCCTTATAATAATAATAAATAATAATAACAACTTCTAATAAAAATAATAAAGACCTACCTGCGTTGGCCATCTGTACCCTGTTACTGGGAGCAGATATTGTCTGGAGGTGCCTCCTCATCTGCAAGATGGAGCTGGTTCCCTCTTCCAGTAGCTGGGTTGAGGGGTTAGATGAGTCGAGTTTTGGAGGAACTGGATGAGGACTTGGTAGACAAACTTGTAGTGAGCAATGGTCTAAAAAAAAAAAAAAACAACAAACAAAACAAAAAAACTTTCTCACACTCCCAAAAGAGAAAAAAGTTCCCTTGGTAAGGATCAAGATTTATTTTCAAGTTAAGTTAATGCTCTTCAAATTTGATATGAGTGTGAATAGAATAGAATAGAATATTTCCAACATTGATCCTTTCTTTTGCTGGTGTGGGGGGATGCCTTTATAGGGAGATGAAATTCCCAGAAAATGCCACAAACTTAGTGAAATTTTTTCAGTCAAAATTTTAATGGGACAAATAGTAATGACGATCGTGGTAAGCAGGAATGGTGAAAGGGTAACAAACCAAGAATACAATTAAACACATTAAATAAAGCAACAAATTGCAAAAGGTCTGGATAATGCACCAACTACATAATTGGTCAATGAATAATTATAAACTGGTTATGCCTAAAAACATGTTTTCATTTCAGTGCACAATAAAGGGGTGTCAGACACTTTGTCTAAGGTCACTTTAAATTACAGAAGAATGGTTTGGTTTTTGAAATCATTGTTGAGATCAAGCTATTAGGCTGAGAAAGGGGATGATTTTGTTGTTCCCTTCCAAATTTTGGTGAGTTTAATTTGTAATGGTTTGGAGATACATGAGTGGTGGAGGTTGATGGCTTTCTCATCGACTTCGCTGTCCTCCGGTAAATAGATGCTGCAGCCTTTTCATTTCCTTGCCTTGAGCACTGGAAAAATCCTTTCCTCCCCTCTGAGAGATGGCGAGGGAGTGTGATGGAGTAAGGGTACCGGGCTTTATGTCTTGGACAAGGCCCTTAATTTCTCAGAATCCCCATCTGATCATCTGCAACACGGGAATGATGATTTTGTCCCTATCTACCCCAGGGCGATAATTCCTTCACAACAAGAATGCAACACCCTTCAGATGGGGAAGTCTCACCAGGAGAACCATCCTGTGGCCGGTAATTGTCCCAGTCACTACATTAATATGGAAGGCTGGTGGACATTAGTTGGCTATAGAAAGAGGTCTGGGCCATCTAAATGCTTTCATTCGCCACACGGCCCACTGAGAGCAGACTGCCCAGGCAGTGATGAGTTTTCCTTATAGCTCGAGTGGATAAATCCAATTTGATGGATGGACTAATCTTTGTCAAAACAGTATTTCAAAAGAGATATTTTCTTTTGGTCTCTGTGGATTGTGAAGGGCACATATCCAGAGCTTTTAAACTAGTTAATTTAAGTTAGAAAAGTAATACAAACACATGTACAGCATACTAAAAAGTGGAGTAATATAATACAAGTCACTCTTAGGTAACCACTGTTAAAAGTTTCTGTCTTTAACTCTTATCACAGCTACCATTATAACTTTAAATGGTGTACTTCTACTATTGATTGATCACTGCGGGTGCCATCTAGTGACTCTTCGGTATGGAACATGAAATATTTAGGGCAATTGCAACATTACTCATTCCCTCTCCTCCACTTCATTCGCAGATTTTGTTAGTTGTATTTAGTTATTACAAAGAATATCTTTGTAATTTTAATTAATATATATTCACACCTCTACCTCTTGATTCATTGAAATTAGACTTCTATTTCTTGCTATGAAAAATTAGATTAGTTTACTTATACTCTTCCGAAGCTCTTCTTTTTTCTCCCAATTTTGATTAATTATGTCATTTTCACCTTGTTAAAATTTATATTTGCATTTTGTTTTGCGATTATAATGTGTTCTGCGCTTAGTTCATAATTTGATTAAAAAATTAAAAACCAACAAAAGTAGTCCTATGACTGTGCAAATATTATTCACTGCAAACCAAGAAGTCTGTGGTTAGACCTAAAGAGAAACAAACTAACCCTGGGTCCCCAGCCTGTTTCTCTCAAAAGAGAATTTTCTGAGTGTCTTAAGGTCAAATGGATTCTTTCAGAGTGTCTTTTTAGCTTTATTCATTTCTTCTAGCTCAACTGCACTTCTTTTATCTCTTGTAGTTTTCTATTTTGACTCTTTTTTATTTTTCTTGAGTAGTTATTTTTCATGTAGAATTCATGGTGGCACACTTTGTGGCCTCTGCATTTCTGCAAATCTTTATTTTGTACCCATTCTACATTTGTAGTTTGCTTGGTGATAGAACTGTAGGTTTGAAATAATTTTTCTTAGAACTTGGAAGGTATTACTGCCTTTGAAAGCATTTACCTTCTTGCATCAAATGTCTTTGATGAGAAATCGCATGTCAATCCAATCTTTATTCTGTTGTGAGTAGCCCATTTTTTTCTCTCTGGAAATCTGAGATTTTCTCTTGATCCTTGGATTTCTGAAATTTCATTAGGATGTATCTTAAAATGGGTTTTTCTTTTTTTCATTCATACTGCTCATCATTTAGTGGGTCTTTTAAATCTAAGGACTCACGTCTTCTTTTCATTTCAGAAAACTTTTCTTGTATTATGTCTTTGGTTATTTTCTCCCTTCTGTGGTCTCTGTCGTATGCTTCTAGAGTTCCCATTAGCCAGCTACTGATGTCTTAAATTTCTTCCCTTGCCTCATATTTGCTATCTTGTCTTTTTGTGCCATGTTTTGAGAGATTTCCTGGAGTTTGCCAGATCTTCATTTTTCATCTATAACACATTCAATTAGGCAGATTACCCACTGAATTTCTGATTTAGACATTATGTTTTTCCTTTTCAAGAATTCTTATTTTGTTCTCTGAGCATTTAAAGAAAAACAGCTCCTTGCTTTTGGTTATTGGATCCATTGTCCTTTTGAATTTTTTTCTGAAACTAACTGACTTTTTATACAAAGTGATCTTCTATTTTCTGCATAATTGCTGATCCCTATGAGGTAAATTGCTCCCTCTCTCTTTTTTTTTCATAATTTTCTTAAATATTTAATAATCCTTAGAACGTGTCTCTCTCTCCCTCTCTCTCTCTCTCTCTCTCTCTCTCTCTCTCTCTATATATATATATATATATATATATATATATTCTCAGAAGTCCATGAGTCCTTTAAGACAATTTTCTAATTTGGTTTTCATTAAAATATCAGTTGCTGACTCTGGAATATCTAGTGTGGCAAACAAGGTCAGAACCCACATTTGCATTTTTTTGAAGATTTTATTTATTTGTCAGAGAGAGAGAGAGAGAGAGAGAGCACAAGCTGGGGGGGGCGGCAGGAAGAGGGAGAAGCAGGCTCCCCACTGAGCAAGGAGCCGGATGCGGAGCTCGATCCCAGGACCCTGGGATCATGACCTAAGCTGAAGGCAGACGCTTAACTGACTGAGCCACCCAGGCGTCCCTGCATTTGTGTTTATACGATGACATCCATGGCTTGTGTTGCCCAAATGACATCAGAGCCCCCTGCACAGATGATGATTTGCACACACTGGCGGACCAGTCTGGGGAGGATTGACTTCATGCCTGGTTCCTGGGCTCTGATTTGAGAAACATGGCTTTAGTGTATTTCGTTCATGGATAAGATGACTCTATAATTTATTACTCAAACTGAGTAATGACTGAGACATTTGGCAAACCTGGCTGCCTGTCCCTAGCCACTGTGGGCAGTGGAGGGATGGCCACCCAGCTGTTGGATGATAAGGCCCTGGCACTGGTGACCCTCAGGGTTGTGGACTTCCCCCAGGAGGAGCAGCAGCAGCTGGACCAGGCTCTGAGGATGCGATGCTGCACAACTTCTGGAACCTGGACTCTCTGGATCTCTCGGGACTGTGAGCAGGAGAAGCCGAGGACCCTGCACCCATCTGGTTCCTGATCTGTGGATCCCATCATACCCGAATAAGAATAAAATCTACATTTTAAAACAGCAGGAGCCTCTTGGACCAGGCTTCGCTTTCAGCTGGGGTCTGCAGAAAATCCCAGACTGGTCGTCATATACTCTCAGCTTCTTCCCCTTGACCCCACCTCTGGCCACTCTCTCCCTCAAATCTGGGTCTTTTCCCTCCTCACTTCCTCTGAGACTTGACATTCATGCCTCCTGCTCTCTTCCATGGGTCTAAAGTTCTATTTTTTAGTTGCCTTCACCTCCCTCATCTTGTAAATAAAACAAAGCTTTCCCTGCAACCAACCAACCAACCAACAAATAAAAATCGACCAACGGCAAAAAACTGAGACTTTCTGAGCATAAAAGGAAAACTGCTGATTGATGACTGTGTGAGGATCACAACATAAACTGGAACATTCTGAGCAACCCAGGATGACTGGTCATCCTACTCAAGGCAGGGCAACTTTGCTTTTCAGTTTTTTCCCTGGCAGCTCACAAAAGTCTGGAATTGTCTCTGGCTCTGCTCTGCTTCTACCTCAGTGCCCAGCCCCAATAAAGGACCCTGCTCTAGGCAGATCCCTCCCCTTCTCTAGGGAATAATTCTCTAGGCTTTACCCAGAAGGCAAAAGCTATTAATTGTTAGCTGATCTGCAAGCATAGGGTGTGGGGAGTGCTTTGCCTCATTGGTTCAGCTGTTCCAAATGTAGTTCTTTTAATTAATTGCTCTTATGATTTCTCACTCCCCACCCACCACCTCCCCCTCCCCCTACAGCTCTGCATGTGTTGCCTCTGAACTTGGAACTTGTCCAGGACTTCCTTGCAGTTTTCTTCACTTTTCATTTCTCTGCCACCCTGGTCCCATGTGCTGTCTTCCGTGAATCCCTCCATCTCTAGCCCATTGATGTGGCATCCCACTCTTCTTGAACAGGTTTGGTTTCATTATTTCAAAATGTTTATTTTCTGTAATTTCCCTCGGCTCTTTGGAGGAAGGGGAGGTAGGTACTGTGCTCAGGACACCATTGTGAACCAGCGCTCTCTGTTCGAAAGCTCTGTGCTTTTGAATTTGAATCTGAAAATGGATGTATCTGCTCTCATGGGTATAACACAACCTCAGAGTAAACCATGAAATAATGCTGAAAGGTCCGTTTAGGAGACGACTTCTTTTTCTATTCTGTCCTCTCCTTCCCTAAATAAACCCAGAACCGAACACTCTGTGAAGGCATCAATTCTCAGGAGAGGACTTTCTGAACTAAAACTCCATTCTAGTCCACTGTCTTCATAGCTTATACCTATCCTGAATTACACAGGGAATAGTGAAGTGGTTTAAAATAGAGGACTGTTTCTTCTAACGTTCTGTGGACATGTGAGAAAAGCATCAGAAGTTGAAAAAAAGTTAAATATGTGTTGAAAAACTGCTACGGTCTCGGGCTAAGTGGTGTAGGGAATGTAAACAAATATAAGATTCCTTTCCTCAATATACTCATTACCCAGCAAAGTTGAAAAGATATTCAGAAAAAAGTTAGGGGCAATAGAGAGTAGGTTACACTTCAGAACCTAAGTGCCAAGGTTGAGGCCAGCCTGCCAGGGTCCTGATTTCATAGGGCAGGGACTCTCTGTGGGCCTGGGGGGCTCACGGAAGGCAGCTCAAGCCTGTAAAACATATAGTAGCCTCCCCTTATCCGCAAATTCACTTTCCATGGTTTCAGTTACCCGAGGCCAACCACTGTCCGCAAGCAGATGACCCTCCTTAGGTCAACAGTAGCCTAACGCTGTGTCACATGGCTACGTCCTTCACTTCACTTCATCTCATCATGTGGGCATTTAATCATCTCCCATCGTCGCAAGAAGAGTGAGTACAATACAATAAGACACTTTGAGACCATAGTCACATAATTTTTGTACGGTATATTTTTATAATTGTTCTAGTTTATTCTTAGAGTTGTTCATCTCTTATTGTGCCTAAATTATAAATTAACTTCATCATAGGTATGTATGTATAGGAAAAAGCATAGTACATATCAGGTTTGGTAGCATCTGTGGTTTCAGGCATCCACCGGGAGTCTTGGAACGTATCCCCCCGCAGAAAAGGGGGTTACCGTACTCTGACTTTTGAAGAAATAATAGGAGTTAGATTGATGGAGAAGAGAGGCTAAGAGGAGGGAGGCTGCTGTGTACAATGTTTGGTGGGTGGGTAGGCGAGGTAAGCACAGAATGTCCATGTTGTATCAGGGAGGGGAAAAGGTCTGTTAGCAAGGGGGATGGAACCTTGTGAAAGTTCTGGAATGTCAGCTAAGGTATTTGAATTTTGCTCAGTCAGAAGATTTTGAGGAGGAGTACATGATTAAGGTTGTGCTTGAGAAGGCTACAATGTGCTTAAGATGTGTTTATGAATTACAGTTGTGAAGCACAGGGAGAGAATAATGTGAAGCCCAGACAGAAAGATAGCCAATAGCTAATTATATCAATGGTATTAATAAAAAAAAGTTACCATTTTAGCGGTGCCTGGCTGGTTCAGTCGGTGGACCATGCGATTTTGATCTCAAGTTTGTGAGTTTGAGCCCCATGTTGGGTGTAGAGATTACTTAAAAACAAAATCTCTTTAAAAGTTACCATTTTAGGTTATAATGTTAACAGAAGTTTTGGGAAGTAAAATAGATGACAATATCAGCAATTATTTAACAGCAAGCTTTACTTAGTGATACATTAAAAATTTTAATGAATTTAGGAATTAAATTTTAATGTTTATCCCCAAATTCCTTGTGAGCATTCTAAGACTAAGAATATGACTTTCTTTTATCATATCCAATAGGGATTCTAAAGGAATTTATTTCTCAAAGGTGAGTGTGTGTGTGTGTGTGTGTGTGTGTGTGTGTGTGTGTGCGCGTGTGCGTGCTTGGCCAAAATTATTTAATGATGCACGATTGGGTATGATCACCACAATTGCTATATTATGGTATCTAATCTATTAGAAAATGACTGCAGGCTTTTCACAGATGACAGAAAAATGGGTAAGACCCACATTTTTTTAAAAAAGAATTTATTTATTTATTTGACAGAGAGAGACACAGTGAGAGAGGCAACACAAGCAGGGGGAGTGGGAGAGGGAGAAGCAGGCTTCCCGCGGAGCAAGGACCCCGATGTGGGGCTCGATCCCAGGACCCTGGGATCATGACCTGAGCCGAAGGCAGATGCTTAATGACTGAGCCACCCAGGCGCCCCAAGACCCACATTTTAAAATAGATGATAGGGCGCCTGGGTGGCTCAGTTGGTTAAGCGACTGCCTTTGGCTCAGGTCATGATCCTGGAGTCCCGGGATTGAGTCCCACAGCGGGCTCCCTGCTCAGCAGGGAGTCTGCTTCTCCCTCTGACCCTCTCCCCTCTCATGTTCTCTCTCTATCTCATTCTCTCTCTCAAATAAATAAAGAAAATCTTAAAAAAAATAAAATAGATGATAAAAGCATGTTTGTTTACCTTAATTACAGAACCTATAAAGAGATAAAAGAACTTTGGCATTATAAATGGAGTTCTTTTGGAAACAATGAATCAATCAATGGTTCTGTCTCTGAAAGTCAAGATCTCTTCAGATCTAGGTTTGTAAAATTAGGTTTGTAAAAACTCCAGATGGGTACTTTAGTTCCAGCCTTCTCTTTGTGAGTGTTTCTTGTGCCAATCACTGTGTGGATTACATGGAGATAAAGATAAGTTTCTTCTCCTTGAAAAGTTTGCTATCTAGCAGGGATATATGACACTTATAATCTCTAAATGGAATTATTCTTACACGGTATGCATATACTTAACCAAATGGTCAAATAAAGCAATTCACTTATTAGCTTTCTTTACTCCCATCTGATGAGAAGTGAAGAAGTCTCGATTTCCCTGAAGCTTCTCCCCTGGTGGTCCTCTTCCTTGATAACATGCTGCTCTGGATGTTTTTATGATCACAGTATTGAATGAACTCAGGTGGAAGAAGGTAGGTGGCTGACCTTCAGTTCATATCCTGCCAGATCTAAGCTAAGCTTTGGGTCCTTCTTTGGACACTTTATGAATTTTTTGAGCAGCCAACATAGATCCTCCAAGAACCCATTTGCAGCCACTATTGCATGGGCTGGGAAAGCAAAGCAGCAGCCCATGGCCACCATCTGCAGATCTAAGGTTTTGAACATGACACTGTGTTTCCTTATCCAGAACTCAAGGTATTTGGCACTCAGAACATTCGTTCATTCATACATTTATTAAGTACTATTGAGTATCTCCATGTGCCAGGTACCAAGGACGGCTAGTGGCTAAGGCACAATAATATCCTAAGGTAGCTTTCAGTAGATGGAGGAGGCCGACAGATGCTATGTTGTGAACGTGTATTGTTTTTGTCTATTCAGCATCCCTCCCTTCTTTTTATCCTGGCAACACTCTTCTCCTTCCCATGGGGAAGTTCTCTTTTCCAATTCCAAGTGGTCTGTGGAGAGCACCAATCAGAGCAGTTCTCCTTCACCCTACAACACCATGGGAAGCTGGGGGGTGGGCAGGTGATATGCGCCTGTGGCCATAGTGATTATCTGGGGAATAAACACGTAAATGAAGCCAGGCCAATGGGAGTAATTTCCTGGGGTTTAATATGTGGCTGCCAGGAGAAAGCAGCTCTGCTTCCTCTGAGGTCGTTGGGATGATGTAAACCCAGTACCCTCCGCAGTCAGGCTCTCCCTCACCCTCACACGCACCTCCCTACTTTCTGCTGCATAGAGAATGAGGCCCACACAGGGTGAAGCAGAGCCAGTAGGTAGAGAAAAAGAGAAAGAGAATAAGGAGACAGCCAGAGAGAATGTAAATGACCACATACTTTGAGTCTAGCTCTGGCGGGCCATTGCAATTACCCAGGATAATAAATTCCCTCTTCCCCCCACCCCTAGTTTGAGTTGGCTTTCCGTTACATATACTCAGAGTCCTAAGTAACACACAGCATGACAACCTGATTGGAGTTAATACAGCTGTCGGGTGAACCAAGCCTCGCCTGGTCTTGCAGGATGAGGGATGACTTTCTAGAAGCAGAGACATCGGAGCTGAGTCCATGTACATTTCCAGGGAAACTGGAGCTGGAGGAAGGGACAGCATAGGTGGTTAAGAGCTTCAGGCAGAAGGAACATCTCATATTGAGTACCTGGAAATAAGAGGAAGAATGGCTTCATTTGGGGAATTATGAGGACTCTGGTATGCCTGGGATAGAGTTCACAGACAGCAAAAATGGCTAAATGGTGCTGGAACTGTCACTTAAACACTGACCGCCTAGGTCCTCATGGAGCAGAGGTAGAAGAGAAAGATGGTTTCTGCCCTCAAGGAGCCTATACTTTCACCAGCGATGTTGGACGCAAATATCCACAAAGTTAAACCAAAACGTATGGCCCCAGTAAGATGTCCCAAATCCGTGACGGTAAAGCAGACAGGAAGTGTGTGAGATTCTGAGAAAGGTCACTGGGGATTGCAGACAGCAGGAAGCACTGGGGCTGGGTCTTGAAGGAAAGGCAGGGTGTGAGTGGATGGACTGAAGGCCCAGGACAGGGGACCTGTGAGGACACAGCTGAGTGGCTCAGGGGGCTGAGTTAGGGAATGGCGGAAGACCCGTTGGTGAAGGGCTTGAATGTCTATCGACTTTAGACTTTATTCTGCAAGTCTATTTGTGGGAGCCGCAAATAGTTGTTGGGTGTCGGGAGGGGTGAGACAGTAAACAAGCCACATGGAGGCATAATTTGGTGGGGGCACGCAGAAAGACCTGCACCCACTGGGGCCAGAAGGCCGGAGGATACTTGATCAAGGCCTGGGCTGGGGCAGCAGCAGGGACAATGAGAAAGGGTGAAAGGGAGACCCTTTATGAAGACAGAGTGGACGTGGAGAAGGAAGGAGACAGATGAGCAGGGCTGGCCATCTGTCAGACAGAATGAACTCTCATTCTCCCAGGGAGGATGGGCTCTCTTGTCCCAGCCCCTGCAGCCCAAGTGTTCAGCCACACTCGCCTCCCGGGGAAATACGTGGCCATGCCACAGTGACGGTGGTAGCACCGTTGAGGGAGAGGGACAGCAGAGGGTGACAGACATGATTATGCAGTGATGCATAACAGCGGAATCCTTCTAAGTTACACCGCCTGTGTCGACATGCGGAACTGGCTTGACCGAATTCAGTGAAAAGAACACCTGAGTTCAAGAAGACAACACATTTTCTGGTGCGTCAGCATGACATCAAGGACCCTGCTTAACTGCTTCTAACTTTCTTTTTTGGAAACCAAACCAACCAAAACAAAAACAAAAAACCCAACTCTATTGTCACACAGGCAAATCAGAACCGTCAGCTGGTTGAGTGCCAGGCTGAGAAGGCCAGTGTACTCTGGGTACCCCGGTCCAGGTCAGTGAGGTCTCCATACGCACCCACAGTGGTGTTTAGCTCAACGAGAGTGTGTCCCGTGCCCGTGTCTATATGAGCTGGTAAGGTGCTAGTGCTGGGGACACTGGGAGGGGTAGAGACAGAGTGCAGAAACCAGGGGGGACGAGCATGGGCTCGGGGGGCAGGAATCAAATCTCAGCTCTGCCATTTGCTGGTTGTGAGACTTTAATCTCGTCGACCTCAGTTTTCCTACCTATAAAATGGGGATAATAGTACTTTGGATGATTGTAAGGATGAAAAGAGATAGTCATGTGTAAAGTACTTGGCACAGGGATTGGTTTGTAGTAAGCGTTCAATAAATGAGGCCTGTTTATTATACCATAAGATTTGTGGAAGATGCTGTGGAAAGAAGAGAAGGGAGACACCCAGGTCAACTTTAGGGAATTCGAGGAAGGCTGCTGGGGAAGAGGACACTTGAGCTGAATGTTGACCGGGGAAAAGGAGGGAGGGGGGAGGGAGGGGCGCAGAATTCCAGGTAGAGGCACCAGCACATGTAGGTAACACATGTATGACCAGCTCAGGGCCAGTTCACTGCACAGCTGGAAGGGTAACTCCAATCATGCATCTTGCTGACAGTGAGTCCGACTTTGACCCCGGATCCAAGAACCCACTGAGCACAGCCTGCTACGTTTTATATGATTGCTTGTACTGGGTAAAAGGAAGCAGCTCTGTGCTAGATCTCATTCTTCCCCAAACCACACACTAGCTCGTTCTGTCTTTCTTACTCATTCTCATCATACACGGTACTGACTCCTGAGGGCAGGAGGAAGCATGCGAGAACTGTCCTAAGGAATGTCCCCCAGTTGCCTGACGTGGTTTTAGAAACCGGAAATAGGGCAATTAGTAAAATGTCCTGGTGCTCGGAGGGCAGGGCTTTCTCTAGGCACTGAAAACATTCCCCCTCTTTCATGTATTGCTACTGATGCCTGGTAGAAGGTTTCTTTGGGACTGCATTGTTATGCCGAGTTCCAGATGGGGCAATTAAATACGGACAGCCGGACTATTATTTTAGTTGCCTTTGGAAATAGGATTTACAGTGCTCACTTGTCCTTTTCAGTTTTCCCCCAGAGGAGCTGTTCCCCCTTCACCTTGGAGGAGACGGAGCCTTGGTGGTGGAGCGAGCCACTCGCTGGGCCGGCTTCTGCAGGGGCCGTGGCGTCCCTCCGGATGAAAGGCTCAGCGGAACTTGAAGTCATTATCGTGATCAAGGACGCAGGGAACCGTTTCGGCGTGTAAATGCAGATGCTCTCTTGGTTTCTGTGATAGATGTGTTCCCAGGGCCAATGCAGCAGTGTGTTGAATTCTTTTTAAAATCTGAAAGACCTGCAGGCTCTTCTCTCCTTTTCTTAAATCCATTTCCCTGTTGAGATGAAAAATGTAATACTTTTCAGCTTACTTTAGACTTTCTTCAAAAGTATTTATGGAAAAGGATTCTTCATGTGGAGCATATGAAAACTGTCAGAGGATGGGAGAGAGCGAGGTTTTGAAAACACACTAATGGACAGCCATTATGCCGTAGGGAGTTTGCCCGGAGAGCAGAAAAATACAGGCTGGGGAAGTCGCGGGGAGACAGAGCGCAGAAGCTGTGGATTAAGGGACGAACAGAGTCCAGAGATACTAAAACAAACAAACAAACAAACAAACAAAAACTGGATACATAATGAGGTAGGAAAAGAATACTGGCTAAGATGAGTAAGACTGCCGACGTTTGCCTGAGGAGAGCGCTGGAAAACATAAGTTTTGGAGTTTGACAGACCGAGTTCCAATGTTGACTTCTCCGCCCACTAACTGTGGCACGGGGCAGGTTAATTTTTTTTTTTTTTAAAGACCTGAGAATATTCTTTTTATTTTATTTTTATTTTATTTATTTATTTCAGAGAGAGAGATAACGAGAGAGAGAAAGCACGAGAGGGAAGAGAGTCAGAGGGAAAAGGAGACTCCCCGCCAAGCAGGGAGCCCGATGTGGGACTCGATCCTGGGACTCCAGGATCATGACCTGAGCCGAAGGCAGTCGCTTAACCAACTGAGCCACCCAGGCGCCCATGGGCAGGTTAATTTTTATGAGACTCTGCTTTCTCGCCTGTACAATGGCCCTAAAAATGGTTTCCACGAAGATTGTTGTGCTCATTAAATGAGATGATGGATGTAGAGTGTCCGCCTTATTCTCTGGTACACAGTGTTATATAAATGCTGTCTCTTATTATTAACACTATTATTGTTATTACCACTGACAGGAGGGCATAGTCTAGCATATAGACCGCTTTGAGGTGGTGGCCAGCCCTATCTGCCACTTGAGTGTCTATGTGCATGCGTTTTGTCAGACGTGCTGGCACCCTTCTTTCTCCATGGCCGTGGATTAGCACATTTAATCTCATGGCTGGGACTCCTTGCACACATCCCAGGTTCCTCTGTGAAGTGTTTGCCATGGCATTGAGCCACTCACAGAGTGTTCTTCTGTGCAAGGGGCCGTGTGCTGTTCGCAACACGGGCTCCACGAAGGAGGTCCCGTGATTCATTTTCATCTCTTCGCCAGTCGCCTTGCCCCTATGCCAGGGCTGGGAAGCAACGAGCTGGAGGTTTGTGCCATGAGCAGATCTGAATCACGGGAGAGACTATGAAGGAAAACGAGCAGTTTAAAAATACTTCATAGGAAAGAAATGGTAAGCAACATGGTTTCTTTTGAACTTTCCCAATTCAATCTCTAGAAAAGGTGTCGTAAACCTCTGCAGGAGTGACTAAGAGCTGGGACAGAGGCGAGTTTGTTACAGACATCTCCGTAACTCCAGGAGCAAATCTCTTTTTTCCCCTCCTAAATAACTCCAGAACATTACATGGCATTAACAAGTTTCCCAGGACAGGAACTTCTAGTTTATTACTTGCTCACATTGTCATCAGAAATTAATTTTGTCCCTGAAAGACAAATTGGCTGGTAGCTTATGAAGTTAAATGGAAAGAACAAGTGCGCATCTGTTTCTTCTGCATTTTGTCTCCTTGGTGTCTTACATATAAATGAATCAGAGTGTTCAAACTTAAATTAAGATCTTTGGCTAGATAAACAGTTAAAACTGGTTCCCATAGCTACCTCTCACACATAGCTGTGATTGCATTATAATCCCCTAGTAATCAGCTCTAAATGAAAGAAAGATGATAAGGGTGCTCTTTTCAGTTTTCAGTACTGATTTTTATTAGCCCTCAATCAGTCCAGGACTGCTCTGTCTTTCATCACATTGTGGTAGTGTTTGTAGAATCATTAGAGTAATAAAGTGTAAATCTTACTGAGGTGCATTTTTCTTGAGGTGTTTTATATAAGGAAAACTCTGAAGATTACACTGGCTGGTACAAGAAAGATTTGTTTCTGAGACGAAAGTAAGAATGTAATGTATGCTATATTCATTTATTCCTTACCCAAGTCAAAACCTAATGAATTATCCAGCCTAGGTGAACCAACCACCACAAAAACGTCTTGGACTCAGGCGGCCAAGTATTACCATAATATAGATTTGCATGCATTTAGCCACTTCCTAATTTGCCTTGTTATCCTTCTCCAACACTCTTCCAGTGTAAAGCCCTCACATTACAAACGCATTACCCACAAAACCGCAAGCTTTGCTATTCCCAATGTGATTTCTTTAGCAAACCAGTGTAATCCAATAAAACGTCATGTCTCACCAACATTGAAGTATTTATTGCGGGATAAATTTCAGCTTAAAAAAGTTCCCTCGCCCCCCTTTCTTCTCATATATCACAGACTGACTGGTCTTCTCAGCTTCATCCGGGTCAGAGACCACTGAGGGGGGCAAAGTGGCAACTGAAGTCAAGGGTTTTCTGATGCCTCCCTGCATTTGTTCTAGATTTTTCTAGGCCCATCCAAGAGATGGTAGCATGGAAAGGAACTTACACTGACTTTCTCCAAGTATTGTAGGATTTTTCACAGATTTTGCAGGTGTGCTACACATTTGCAATTAAGAGAATACTTAATCCTGATGTGCCTTTTCTTTCCCATAGACTTTATTATAGCTGGAATATGTTACAATGCATCATACTCTACGATACCTATAAAAATGCCTGCTTGTTTTAAATGTTGGATTTTATGTTTATATTAGGCCGAAAGTGTCCCTATATTTTAGTGATAGACATTTACGCTCATCCACAGGGTAAGAAACAATATTATGTAGCAGTATGTAGTCTCTGAAAGAGTTTATAGAAGTGTGATGGTTTTATATTTAATTTTAAGTTACTAATTTTTAAGGAAAGGTTTTGCTTGAGATAATTATTACAGTTTCCATGCCCACATGGTGATAATGTTCATCTTTGAAACCAGCAGAGTGTTTGTAAGGTTCAGGTACCCAGAGTCAGGTGGTGGCATTGTGAAGATTTTTCTCTACCCATCTTTTTGGTTTATATCATTATATGTAAAGATGTGTGTAGGATTTGACCTGCAGATAGAATTTTTAGAGAACAAGAAGGAGAAATCCCTTGATTAGAGTGGTTCTAGATGATAAAAGAAATCTTGTTTTCTGAGCTCTTTTTTTACCCTTCGATATTCCTGAGAGAGACCTCATACTTTATTTACTATTCATGTTTAAAAATATAAAACCCCGAATTCCAAGCGCTGGTTCTCTCTCTTTTTTTTCTTTTTTAAAAGAAAGCAAATAAAATATTTTGCTGATGATGGCGCTTTTTGTATGTGTTCGCATGTTGGTACTTAAATGCAATATGTCTGGGAGATGTTGCTATTTTACACTACACGCACAAGAAAGAGTAAATTGTAGGTCCTGATTATCAACAGATAACAAGACATACTGTATATAAATAAATGCTCGGCATCAAAACCCATTATTGGATTAGCTATATAATCATGTCTCAGGCTGTAAGTCTGTGCTGACAAATGAACACTTTTCATTTGGCTCAAGGTCCTCATCAGCAACGGAACTAATTTTACATTCTCACCCATTAAGTGAATAAGATGTGGAAAAAGCTGTCTGCTTTTTGAAGTGTAAATTTGCTGCTACAGGCTGTGCAGACCAAAGCGCTTTTGAAGCAGGCAAATGAGATCATCTCTAGGGACATGTGAACCTCACAAAGTTTAGGTCATTTCTGTTGAAGGGACGGGGTGTGTGTATGCACGTTCCCCAACGTTCTTATGATTTGGGTGGACGTGTACATTGGGCCAAGTGGGTGTTCTTTGGTGTTGATGATGAATGCTTTGTTTAAGCCTGAGAAAACTGGGAGCACAGTCTTCATCTTCTCCAGAAACCAAGGATCCATAGGATGTGCGTAGAGACTGAGGTGGAACAATCAGGGGTTGGCACGTGAGACAGGATTCTTAGCCCTCTGCCGTCCTCGAGACAGAGCAACAAAGCCTCTGAGTCTCTAGTTCAGAAGCCCCTTGTAGGCCTGGGCAATTCCACAGAGACACCAAGATAAAAGACTTTGGTAGTGCTGGGTTGCTGGGGATAAGATGTGCTGGAAGAGGGGAACTCCCTCCTTCAACCAGACCGAGTGATTTTAAATACTCTATATGCTGACGGCTCCACATTCCTATCTCGAGCCCTGATTTCTCCTTTGATTCTTATATACAGCTGCCTATGTGGCCTATCTACTTGGATGGCTCATACATACCTCAACTTAACGCATCCCGAATGAAACCAAAACACGTCTCTCCCCCAATTCCTCCTCCTTTCACAAATTGTAGCCCCATCTTCCTTCTTGCTCAAGCTGGAAACTTAAGAGTCATCCTTAAAAAGAAAAAGAAAAAGAAAAAAAGAAAAAGAGAGTCACCCTTGATTCATCCCTTTCCCTCACCAATGAAATACAGTGAAGGGGGAGGAAATCGGAGGGAGAGATGAACCTTGAGAGACTGTGGACTCTGAGAAACAAACAGGTTTTTAGAGGGGAGGGGGGAGAGGGGGATGGGTTAGCCCGGTGATGGGTATTAAGGAGGGCACGTACTGCATGGAGCACTGGGTGTTATACGAAAACAATGGATCGTGGATCACCACATCAAAAACTAATGATGTATTGTATGGTGACTAACATAACATAATAAAATTTAAAAAATTAAAAAAAAATAAAGGGAGGTCTGTGTAAATACAAAAAAATAAAGTTGGAGAAACAAAAAGTAAATAAATAAATAAAGTTTGAGGGGGGAAAAAAAAAGAAATACAATCTATCAGCCGTCATGCTAGTTTTATCAACAAAATATATCCGATATCTCCTTGGACCTCTGGACCAGGCAAACATCACCAGCAACAGTGACACCGGCCTCCCAGCTTGCTTCTCTACTTCTACCCTAACTCCATCTTCCCTCCATTCATAACAGGCAGAGTATAGCATAAATCTTCAAAAGTTCCTGTTATGGGTTGAGTTCTGTCCCCCTCCCCATTCATATGCTGAAGTTTTAACCCAGTACTTCAGATGTGTCCTTCTTTGGAAATGGAGGAATTGCAGACATAGTACATAAGGTGAGGTCATTCATACTGGAGTAGGGTGGACGCCTAGCCTCTACAGTGGGAGTCCTTACAGAAAGATTGCCGCATGGAGAGAAAGAGGCGCACCTGGAGTGAAGACACAAGGAGAGCGCCATCTGTAAGGAATGCCAAAGATGGCCAGCAAACCACCAGAAGCTAGCAGAGAGGCCTTGAACAGATTTGCCCTCACAGCTCTCAGCAGGAACCAGCCCCACTGATATCTGATGTCAGACTTCCAGCCTCTGGAGCTTGTGAGACAACACGTTTTTGTTGTTTGAGCCACGCAGTCTATGGTACTTTGTGGTGGCTGCTGTAGCCGGCTGATGTGCTGTGGAGTCATGTCCCTTTACTACTTAAAGCCTTAGATGGCTTCTTGTTTTATTCAAATTCCAATTCAAAGTCCACATCCAGACCTATAAAACTCTTCATGATCTGGCCCTGCCCACTACTCCAGTCTCATCTCCTTCCAATTCTTCCCTCATCATTTTCAGCCACGTCAGTCTCTTGCCCTTTCCGCGGCCTTTGCACATGCTGTGCCCTGTGCTTGGAGTGCTTGCCTCCTCCTCCTCCTCCCCTTTTGCATGGCTATAGCTTATCCTCCAGGTCTTAACTTACCTGTCACCCCTCCCCCCTCTGCTGTTATTCTCTGCCTTTGCCCTAGGTTTTCTTTTATAATTACTTAATCATAGTGTGTATTTCCTTCATATTTCTAGGTACTTTCTTCTTTTGGTCTAGGCTATAGGGTCCAGCAGATCATGTCAGCCTGGTTCCTCAGGGTATTTATTGCCAGTCCTAACATAGTGCCTGATACACCCCTGGGTGTTCAAAAAATATTTGTTCAGTGAATGAGTGAATGAAAGATGCTCAGAGAGGCACCTCTCCCAAAGTCTTATGTCTGGTGAAATGTGTTTCACATAAGACTTTCTCCCCTTGTTACTGCTTGGAAAAAGATGATTCTCTCATGGGGAGCATCTGTTGGCTTGTACCTAAGTTGGAATTGTCTAGCTCACTTTATATTCTCAAGATCACGTCTAGGATTGGAGAACCTGATTGAGAATTGTGATGGAGGGATACCACAGGCAAAATGGCCAGTGGGTCAGATCTCTGCCCATTAATTGCACTGTGAGATTTGTGAATCTTCTCCCAGAAAGATCATTGCCTTGACAGACCAAAGAATATAATGCTGTATAGAAATACTCCATGAACTCAGCTTTTGCCAAGTTAAAAAATAAGAAGCTGTGTGGGTGAGTGTGGGAGAGATTGCTAGCTGTCCACCAAAATCTGTTCTCCTTTCTCCCTGGGCACATAACTAAATTACACTTCCCAGCCTCCCTTGCAATTAGGTGTGGTCATGCGACTGAGTTCGCTCCCATGGTATATGAGCAGAAGTGAAGGATGCTGTTTTCAGACCCAGCCTGCTGTAAATCTCTCTTGTGTATTGTCCATGATCTTTCCTCTCTGGTTTGTGGGGCTGTCAATGCCCAGGGCAAGCCTAGAAGCCATGGCTGAAAATGTAAAACCACTGTCAGCTTGAGTCTCTGATGACCATGTGGGGAAGACCCTCTGCAGAGACCTGAATTGAATAGCCAATCCTAGCAAGTAGTTTGTATGAAGCCACTGACATTCCGGGGTCCCTCTGTAGCTGCAGACTAGCCCACCCTAAGAATGTCACGGTACCTTCCTGAAGAAGCTGACACTCAGGAGAGAGGTGAAACCAGCAACAGTAATGGTGGCTAAAGGGGAAGGGAAGTGAATGAACAGTTAGAACTGACTCAAGCAGGAGTCTCTTCTCTCTCATGAGGTCCCCAGCCACAGATAAAGGGATTTGGAAAGAAACAAGGTTAACAACTGGTTCTTCCAAAGATGCAAGCTGAGGGGGATCAAAGAAAAGATTGTAGTTTGGAGTTGCCTACAGCGTTGTCTCCATAACTATTGCCCCTCATCCCTGGACACCGCCACTCCAGATTAGTCTCCTCGTCCTTTCTGGCTGTGACTCCTCTTGAGGGCATTGCAAAGACTTTGAGGCCAACAATAGGAAGACAAAATTAAAACCAATAATACGAACACAAAATATGTGAGGTGAGCACTGAAGACTTGGAAGGGGAAGAAAAGGGCAATTAAAATATTTTAAAAAATATTTTCTTTATTCATTTGAGAGGGGGAGGAGAGAGAGACAGAACACAAGCAGGGGGAGTGGCAGAGGGAGAGGGAGAAGCAGGCTCCCCGCGGAGCACGGGGCAGGGAGCCAGACGCGGGGCTCGATTCCAGGACCTGGAGATCATGACTTGAGCTGAAGGCAGATGCTTAACCATCTGAGCCACCCAGGTGCCCCTAAGGGCAGATAAATTTTGATTGACATTCAGATTCAGATGTGTGATTACCTTCTCAGTGGTTATATCTGTGAGGAAGGTGGTGATTATGTTTTATTGAGCTCTCCCAGCTCAGTACTTGGTAGGCCTTATGTATTTAATGAATGTTTGAGAAATGGATAAATACATTGTCTCATTTGAACCTCCTAAAATCTTTTGAGGAGATAAGGTTTTATTGCAGACAGTCTTGTTTGTCTATTGGGGTCAAAGCCATTCCTGTTCCATTTTTCCCCCTTCCAGTACAAGGAAGACTAGACTTTCCAGCCCTCATGTAGTTAAGTGGGGTCGTTGACTGGTTCTGGCCAAAAAAAAAACCGTGAGTAAAAGTGACATAGGAGGAAAGTCCACTCCAAGTTTTCTATGCTCCTAGAGCCAATCCCGAGGCCTTGTGTTGAAGAGGTGGAGCCCCTGTTGGCCTGGCCCTGGCCTGGCATATAGTATGAGCAAGAAATAAGATTTTGTTGGGTTAAGCCATCATATATTATATTATATTATATTATATTATATTATATTATATTATATTATATTATATTATATTATATTATATTATATTCCATATATATTATACTCCAGCATAAATTGGCCTATGTGAACTAACACATTTACCCAGCATTAACTTCCCCCTCTTCATTTTATGTGCATAGGAGCTCAAATTCTGGGGACGTCTGGGTGGCTCAGTTGGTTAAGCATCTGCCTTTCGCTGAGGTCATGATCCTAGTGTCCAGGGACCGAGCTCCAAGTCGTGCTCGCTGCTCAGCAGGGAGCCTGCTTCTCCCTCTCCCTGCCATTCCTCCTGCTCTCTCTCTCTCTGTCAAATAAATAAATAAACCTTAAAAAAAAAATGAAGAAGCTCAAATTCTGCTTCTGCTTTTCTTCTCTGGATGGCCGTCTGCTTAGGGGCCAGTAGCCCTCTTCAAAGCTCAGGGGTGAAATGGGGATGGTCTAAGCTGATCATGGTTTCAGCTGGATCCCCTTAGCCTGTGATTACTTAGGGATAGGCATGTAAGCCAGGTCTGACCAATATGATGTCTGGGGAATTCTCCTGGGGATATTTTTGGAGAAATTGTTTCTCACATATAGACCAGGAGACAAGAATGCTTCCTTTTCATGCCTAGGGACATTCTTTTGGAAGGACTTGAGGCTTGGAGCAGCTATAACCATCTTGTGGGGAGATGCCAACATGCTGAAGATGGCCAGCTGGAAAGAAGACGAATCTTCCTTAGGCTATCTTAGTTTAGTATTGTGTTCCTTGTACCTCAGAGCACCCAGACAGACTACCTCCATTTTTTAAAAAAGATTTTATCTATTGGACAGAGAGAAAGAGAGAGAAAGCATGCATGTACACAGCAGGGGGAGGGGCAGAGGGACAGGGAGAAGCAGGCTCCCCACTGAGCAAGGAGCCCAGTGTGGGACTCGATCCCAGGAACCTGGGATCATGACCCGAGCCGAAGGGAGACGCCCAATGGCTGAGCCACCCAGGGTCCCCAGATTATCTCCATTTTATTGAAGAGGAAAATAAAGCTTAGAGAGTATAAGTGATTATACTGATTCACCCAAAGTCTCTTCTCTTATAAGTAGAATCAGGTCTTTTAACTCCAAGTCTTCTCTTTACACTGTTCAGGGGTCTGCAAATAGATTTTCTCTCATCTGTCAGACCAACTAATTGGGGATGGCCGCCTGGAGAGTTGTGTTGAGAAGGTTTTAAGATCACATCCAGCAAGAAAAAGGGTTTTGGTTGATTAATAATTTCATGGGGAAAGGATAGAGAAGCAGAGTATTTTTTCTCCCATCCCTGTAGTATGTAGTGTTACTTCTGGATTAACTTTGCTGTAGGAAGAGTCATGTATTAGTTACCAACTGCTGAGTAACAAATTACCCCAAAATGTAGTGGCTTAAAAAAGCCAAACATCTACTATACACAGTTTCTGTGGGATATGGAAATATGGGTGTGGATTAGCTGAGTGTTTCTGTCTCGAAATGTCTCATGTGGTTGTAATCAAGCTGTCTTCTGGGACTGCAGTCTAACCTGTAGCCTCAGATGCGGGGAGGGTCTGCTTCCAAGCTGACTTGTGTGGTTATTGGTAGGATTCTCTTCCTCGTGGTTCCTAGGACTGAGGGCCTCAGTTGTCACAGGATGTGTCTCAAGCCCTTGCCATCCAGGCCTCATCATAGGGTGGCTCACCCATTGGTGACTGGCAAGTGAGGGAAGGTATCTAAGAAAAAAGACTTTGTGTAACTCACTCTTGGAAGTGATGTCTCATCATTTATGGGGAATTCCATTCATTAGAAGTGGGTCAATAAGTCCAGCCCACGCTCATGGGGAGGAGATTACAGAGAGAAGGGAATATCCGGAGGCAGTCATTTTAGATGCTGCCTACTACCACAAGTGGCTAATAATAATAATGATAAAACACATGAAATCACTTTTTCTGTTACCATGTCTGTAATTCTTGTGGTTAACTACTTTGCCTCAAAAACTGTGGTTTCTCTTCTCAAAGTTCTAGTGTCTCTCTGTGAGTCCAAGCAATAGCAGGAACCACATAATAATAATGCCTTATGTCCCCTTTCCATGTCAAGGGCTTAAGTATATAATCATAACAGTATTATTAATATTATTTCAGTAATCAGTAATTATAAATAATAATAACAACAGCAACAGGAAAGAGTCTTACAGTGTGGTGAATGCCATTGGCATTTCTCTTCTTATTCTTTTCCCCAAATCCTGGGCACATCACATGTGTCCCTGTTTTGAAATCAAACATGACCAGCACTCTGTCTCTGACTTTCTTGTCTCTCCCCAGGCAGGCTAAGACCCAGGGCTGCCTTTAAATCTGGTCTACCTCTGAGAATTTGCTCTTTGGTGGAAGGCCCAATAAAAGAGAGAAGGAAAGCCATTCACTAGGGCAACGTCCTTTCTTTAGAGTTTGGTGCTTCCAGACACACATTCTTGTGAGAGAAAGAGACTATTTCAGGGATTTGGGAAAATTTGAAAAGAACAGAAGTAGAATGGGTTAATGTTAATCAGAGAAGTTGAATGGTCGTGGGGTTTTTACTAGTCTAGCAGGGTGGATAAGACGAGAGAAGGAAAACTGGACTTTTAATAAAGGAAGGCAGATTAAATTAATCATGACAAGAAAATGAGCAAGAAATGCTTTGACATTGTTATTTAATAAGAAAAATGTGTAATTAACTGATAAAAATAGTTTTTGCAAGAAGCAGGCAGTTAAATAGTTTATAAAGCCAGCCAGGCCAAATCCTCAGCATCTCTGACTGTTAGCAATCAGAATGCTTTTTATACGGTGTCTTTCTTTGGAAACGCACAAACCATCTTGCCACAGACATTACCTCATTTGCTTCCCAGCCTAATGAGTGCTTTATGGCTGGGAGCTGGTGGAAGAAGCAAGTGAGGTGGGAGAGATGAAGAAACTGAGGCACGGTGGGAGAGAGACTGGTTGCAGCATTTCCAGCAAGTTCCTGTGAACGGTACTTAGGTTTTCTCATTCCTAACCTCCTGCCCCTTCATTGGGTTTTGGGCATTAGCTAATGAATTTAAATGAAACAATTGCTGTCTCTTCCAAGAGCTGCTTAGAGGAACCCGGGGTATGTATTATGGCTGATATGATACTAGTCTTCCGAATGGGAGGTGGGGGTGGGAAGAGATCCTGGCATTTGCCATCTGGTAAGCCTGTCTTTAATCCTCAGTAAAGTAATGGAATGGAGACGAAGAAAAAAATGCGTAAGAATCAAGAGCATAATGCCACCATGAGCAAGCAGCTGTCTGGATTTTTAAAGAGCAAATTCCATGAGACAAATTTAATTGCATTTTTTAATAGAATTAAAAAAAAAAAAAACCTCCACAACATTAGTGGGTGAAGGAAATGAAATGGATGCAGCCGGAAATCTCACTTGAAAGATGAATTCAGCCGAGCTGGTTCTGAGCTTTGTCTCACCGATCAAAACCTGGCTGGAAGGCCACGTGAGCAGCCGGTGGGCGGCCATGGACTGCTCGGGAGATGGTGGCCAGTGGCATGCTTCTGGCAGGCTCTGAGATGGGCTGCTATCTACAGAGCATCATTATTAATGACTTGCAGGAGGTGATGAGCAGAACATTAATTAAATGTGCACATGTGGCCAAGTGGGAAATTGGTGGCAAAAACACCAGAGAGGCAGGAGCATAATACCCAGGTACTTGTTTTTCAGCCTCTGCGATTTGGCCCATGAGAAGTGGCTTGACTGCTCCCCCTCCTGTCTCCCTGCTGCCTTGGGTTTGAACTAGAATCTTGCATGATGCCATGGAGGAAGTGGCAAGGGAGGCACCTTTGAGCAGGCTCACAAATCCCTTCCCAAACACCAGAGTCTGTACAAATTGCACCTCCAGCCCGATGCTCTGAAAAAAGGAAGCCTACAAAAATTAATATTGATATTAGCAGAGTCATGAAGCATCTGCCAAGCTGGTTCTCAGCCGTCTTGCCCCATTTTGTGGCATGTTTACGTCTGCAAAGGGGAGAACGAGCAGGAGATGCAGCAGTGGGGAGGCGGCTCTTCTGAAGCACCTCCAAGGGAGCCCTTTGGCCCATCCCATACTTCCTAAGAGAAACCCAGGTGGTTTGACTTCTGAATATATTCAGGCACTTGAAATTAGGTGACTCACCCCCAAATCCTAAAGAAAACCATGCTTACAAGTGAAGTTCAAGCATTACGTAGTTTTCACATTTAGTTCTCTCCTTAAGAGATAATTCCTAATAACTCCACTGGCTTGGCTGGTGGTTTTGTCACAACTGGGTCTTGGCACTGCCCCTATTGGAATTTATATTTATTTGAAAATGCCTCTGTTGGCAAGGTACAAAGAATGGCTCCGGGAGAATGCAAGCTCCCTGATCGGCAATATCAAGTACTGTGTGTTCTGAGATGGGAGATTATCTTTTGTGTTTTATTTAATTTGAGAACTATTGGCCAAACTCTTTGTAGACAGGGAAAGTTTTGTAATGGTGACAGTGACACTGATCAACCCCATGCCATTCTGAAACTGCACTGTGGCTGGGGAGACAGCCAGGCAAGTATTTAGGAAGAAGGATGAAGATGCCACCTCCTGCCACCATGCCAATAACAATAACGTGATCTCCAGTATTCACTGACTGCCCATGTGCATTATCTCATCTAATTCATACACTGATGCTGTGGAGAGAAGTATTATTATTGTCCCTATTAAAAAAAAAATGGATCCAGATTGGGGTGAAAGCTTCCAAAATGCAGAGTAAACCCCAGAGAACAAAGTCTATGGAAGGCAGACCTGCTCTGAGTCTCAAACCCATTGCTCTAACATGGAGACCATCACCCAACCTTGACCCACGGTTACTTTGGCAGGGAATTTGATGCCCAGAGCAATGGATCTGGAGTCCAAGGCCAAGACAGTGACATATCACCTTTTAATTACCTGTTTACTATTTTTTCTAGAGAAGAGGCTGAAATTTACATGAGGGATGGGCAGACATGAAGGGCCTCTAATGGCAACATCTGCCTTTTTTTCTACTCCCAAGCCAGATGTGCATAATTCACCCAGGAAAGCAAAAGTTCTAAGTTGGCTGGGCCCACCCTCCTGAGAAGGCACTTCAGTGGAAGGCGCCCTGTTGTTAACGTAAGCATGCTCCCTTCTGAGTATCATTTCCCACCTCTGAGAACTTTCCTGAGTTATTTGTTCCAACGTCATGTGGCATGCTTCCTTCGAGGACTTCTGATCTCTGAAATTTTCTTCATGTCTTATGTTCCCAGAGACTGTTTTAGGTCCGAGTGTTATTTTAGAGCCTTCTGTAGACCGATGCTCCAAATTGGATGATTTAGGTATCATACTGTGGGAAGATGAGCAGAGGTTTTTGTCCCAGGTCCCCAGCTGTAGGTTGTATTTTATGACGATACCCCATCCCACCTGTCTTCTAAAATATGACTTTGTGCTCCGACTTCAAGGAGGACTGCAGCGCCCCTCCTTTGAAGCAGGGCTGTCCTTGTGACTTGTTTATAGCCGGTAGGACACAGTGGAAGCGCCACCACCTGACCTTCAACATTAGGTCAGAGAAGGCCTGAAACTTCCCTAAGGCCTTCTTCTGAAACCTCTGGGGGTTAACATCCTCTTGGGGGGCTCTGAGCCCCCTTGCTCTTCACCACAGTCTCCCCCTTTGTTATTCTTGGGGCCCCATAGCCAGGCCATTCGTTTTCCATTCCTTGCCCCTTTCTTTTTGCTTCCATCCCCTCCTGCTCATGATCTCCCTGAATTCCCGTTCTCCTGTCCACTCCCCTTCCATCGGGGTGGGTAGAGAAGACAAAAGGAAAGGGAATTCACGTGTGTAGGGTGATTACCCTGTAGGCTGCTGTGCTGCCTAAGCGGTTACATATTATCTCCCGACAAGCCTCTGAGCCCAGTGGGATTGTTCCCATTTTTCTCAGATGAGGAAACTGAGGCTCAAAGGAGTACAGTAACCTGCTGAAGTTCTCCCGGCGGGTAAGGGCTGGAGCTGGGTATGTTCCCAGAAATGTCTAATTCAAGAACCATTCTTTTGCCATTGGTGGCATGACTTAGGGGAAAAAACAATTTATGGCCATAATCCTGTTTCAGTTAACTGCCTAGCAAGCCATCCATCCGGGGTTCTTCCACAATAAGGGTTTGATCATTCCCACAAAGCCTCTGTTGTTTTTATAAAGTCCAGAGTTAAGCAAAGAAACAGCAGAGAGCAAAATCCTCAGGTTTTGTTATCAATGTAAACCCAAACCTCATGGTGTCTTGCAGTCAAGTTTCTCGTGAGCACAATGGATAAGTCTACATCTGGGAGGGCTGCATGTTACATTAGCGATGTAGGAACGTAAGGAAAAGAGTTTCCATCATAAACTTAGAAACAGATTGTATCAGGATGGCAGTACCCAGCATATAGTAGGTGTCCAATAAATATTTTTTAAATAAATAATTATTAAAATTCCTACTTTTGCATTTGGGGTGCATATCCAATGTTATGGTTTCTGCTGAATTTTGTGACTGTACATACCACCTCATGTGCGTGTGCGTGTATGTGCGTAGGGGGGTGAGGGTACGGAGGGTGGTCTACCATGGTGTAAAAGTCCATACGTGACACCATGTGGACAAATCATGGGGCCATTTTGTAACTCAATGTGCTCCTTTACCAAGTAAAATTTGTAGTAAGAGGACCCCTCTGGCTCCCTCCTGCTCTAGGTATGACCATCATGGTTCTCATGTTGAGAACTAGATATATGTTCATTAACTTTTCAATGTGGGAAACTGGTAGTAGGAGTGTTGAGTATAATCATACAGTAGGGATTTTTAATCCAAACATTATTTATCCACTACTAATCAAAAATACAATGAAAGGATTTAAAAAATAAAAAGCAAACTGAGAAACTGCTGGACTATAAAATAAGCTTTTTTTTCTCTCTACTCTCACAGACTCATTCTAACATCTGGGGAATTTACAGGTGTTAAAAATGCCCCTGAAAGGAGTCTTTTTATTTCCTGGGGTGATGGAAATATATTGATAATTACAGGGAGAAATTAAGTTTTTTTTAGTAAAACAATTAAAATGGCTTAGCGTGTAAGTGAAGGAGAATGTAATTTTCCTTTATTTTATCTATCATTAAATTGATGTTACAAGATATTAGAAGAGTTTAGTTTAGTCAAGGCTGATTTTCAAATATAATCCATATTTATGTGGATCGTCAGAGAAGAGGGTGGGAAAGTTCAGTGCCCGTGTACACATGCGTGTATGCATCCTATGGGGGTTTCTGTCTTTAAAAACCATGAAAACACATGCTGACAAAAAGGGGCACAATGTGGAATTGGGAGAATATGGACATCTGAAGGGGCAATCCCTGCTTCCTGTTAAGAGGCAATTCTTGATTGAGTGGGAATATTCTACAAAATTTCCTCTTGTAAGTTGTAAGTGCGTAACTGTAATGTGTGACATCTGAACACATCTGTGCAGATTTGAGCATTATAGTCAGGGATGTGCAGGATAGCCTTCATCTCTTCCCTGCGCCACGCTCAGTGACGTCACGTTGGTCGTTTGAAATTGACTGTGATGGGAGTAGTGACACGATGCAAGTCAGCAAATGCTCAAATCAGGCTTCCCCTCCCCCAATCTGGTTGTAATTTAACTATAATCAGTGGTATGTATTTATCAACACAACACTGATCATAGTTCAGTAAAAGTTACAACAAAATTAATGGGACATTACAATTCATTATTGTTCGCAATGATAATTAAACATAAATTAGACATTCATATATATAACCAGTTGCCCTTTACCGAATAGCACTCTATGTCAAGCCCTGTGCCTTTCATAGATTATCTCTAGTCCTCACAGAACCCTGCAAGGTAGGTGTCACTGACTCTATCTGATGGGTGAAGAAATTGAGACTCAAACTGAGACCCAGAAGAAATCGCCTGTGGTAATATAGCTAGTTAATTGTTCAATCAGGATTTCAACCCAACACATTCCTCGACTACAATGAGTGAGCACAAGTGTTGCTGAAGTCAGCTCATGAGCCTGCAGGGAGGGCATGATGCTGAGGGAAACAAAAGTACTCGGAAGCCTCTTGTAAGACTCCAGGGTCCCAAGTTCGGAGGCTGGGCTGTTAAATGTCTCATTTCTACAGCAGGGCCTACCCGTGGCTCAGGATGGTGTTCTGAGAGGCCCAGATTCCCACCTATACTGGGAGTGAGCCCTCAAGAGTCTCTACAGAGCTGAGGGGCAGCCTAGCTCCAGGGATTTTCCTGCTGCCCTTGCCTTGATGTCTTTGTCACCAAAGTTTTCCCACAGACCTCCAAACATCCCTCTCTCTCTCTTTCCCCTTCCTTATTTGGTATCCGTGCAGTCCAAATCTTATTCTACCTGTTCAATCCCTGCCCACCTTTCCTCACTATTACCTAAAGTCATCTTTGCTCTCAACAGCATCTCAGCAGAACATGACCTCTTCCCATTTTCTGAACACCAGGATTTCCCAGAGGAATTGGGCGGAGAAAAATTTTATTATTCTAATAATGGCAACAGGGTGTTTTTGAGGGGAGAAGTATCTTTGGTAAAAGAGATGTCTTGATGGGTGTTTGTGGAGAGGTGTCTGGACTGGCTCCGAGGGGAAGGGAAGCTGGAGAAGAGTTTGGAGCTGGGTGGGTGGAAATTAGGAAATGGGTGAGTGAGAGCAGACGTGGGAGGAAGGAGATAGAGGGTAAACCTGCTTGGGACATTTTGGTAAAGTTTATAAGCCTGTGAAAGAGTTGGGTGGGGGAGTTTCACCTTTTGATTATGGAAAATGAAGAAGGCACTGGATCCATAGCAGGCTTGCTCTGTGGGAAGGAGGCAGTTAAGAAGTTGCAGCCAAAGACCTTGAGGAGGGGCTCCTGGAATGAGCAGAGACTTGGAGCAAAGCTTTGGGTTTCCAAAGGCCACAGAGTGGGTAAGGTGGGTTCTGGACAATTTTCTTCATACCCACAAAGATCTGAGGGCCTCTGGCTGGCTTGTGGGTTACCTTAGATTCCAACAGCTCATTGTTCGCCAAACCAACCCAGCCTGCTCTGATCTTGACCAACATCAAACATTCTCTTTTCCCATATCCCCATTTTTCTCCTTGGGCCATGTATAGTCTTAGGATAGCCATCTGGTAGTGGGGAGGGGAACCGAGTTAACTGGGAGCAAGGATATTAGGAAAGATAGAAGCACCAGGAGGTGGGAGAGAGGCAGAGTCCAAGAAAGAAGGGCAACCAGTAAAGAAAAAGGAAGTTCCGTTTCATAAACCTCCCTCTGCCAAACGAAATAAAGCAAAACAAATACATATCCCAAGCCAAAACTGACACAGAAATAGAAACTTCATCCTCCTCCCTCAACAAAATCTATCACAATAAGAAAACGCCTCGTTCCAGATGGTGGTAAGTTGAGGTGGGAACAGACAAGGATATCAAAGTCTTGGTGACCTGGTTGCAAGGGGTACAATGGTAATTTATGATGGAGTCTCAGGTCAAGGCAACAGAAGGTGGCCATGGAGATATTTTATGCCTTACTCAGTTATTCTCATGTACATGCCAGTGAGAACTGATGTCTTAAATTCTGTCCCCAAGTGTGAAGTTGAAACTGGAAGGCGCATTAAAATGGGCCTTTCTGCATGCTATGGAGAGATGATAAAGCTGTGGGGATCCTGTCTATGCTGACATCACAAAGAAAGAACTTGAGAATATTCCTTTTCAAGTCCTGGCTGGTGGATTTTGAAGTGGATAGCTGATTTTAAAAATCAACATTATGAGTGCTTGGGATGGAGGCAAAGCCCCTCAAATTCTCCAACCAGCCAGTTGCAAAGAGAGAGGAATAACAGTCCCATTTTTATGATTTGCCTTAGTCACTGAAAGTGATCACCTAAACTCCAGAAAGTTGTTACCAACTGTTGTCAGACTGTGAGTGCCATAGCCCTCAGTCAGAAAAATAACCCCCAAATAGTAGGAAATTCCAACCTCTACCAAAAAGAAAAAGAAAGGCATTCAACTAAATTACTCAGACTTTAAAAACACAACACCATTTCTCACTTTAGTATAGTAATAGAAATTTTAACCAAGGTCATTCTCAAGCACACAATTGTATAAACTTGCCTTCTGAATGGGAAGATTGGAATTTAGGCAGCTGACCCCTGGGAGAGTGTTTATGAGCAAATCCACGAGAATGCAGTTCATCTGTTATGTTCTAGTTGATACCACCCTGCCTGGCATCTCTGTTTGCCAGGTGTATACAACATGATGTGAATAAGTGAAAATATAGCCCATGCCTTTACCGTGTCTGTGAACCAGAAAGAATATTCACGGTGACCAAGAATGAAGTCCAGAGAAATTCAGAGATTTATTGGGCTGCCACTTGCTAACTGTAAACTTGGGGTTGTGATAGTCTCTCCCTCCTAGGGTTGTTGGGAGAATCAAAATATGATCAGGCTTGTAAAACTTTAGCCCAGAGCCTGGCACAGAGTATACACTCAGGGAGTGGAACCAGAACTTTTATTAATAAGTGATGGGAAGTTTCCATGGTGAGGGAAATTTAAAAATGAATAGACCACAGTCTTCCTTTAAGAGTCACACCGAGGAGGGAGTAGAGGAAGACAGGTCAGCAGATAATTATGATATATAGCACAGAGTAAATACAATGTACAATAAATGATAGGAGTATATACTAGGTACTACTTCAGGAGAAGCTTCAGTGCTCCAAAATGGGGAATCATTAAGGGTGAAAGGACCATCTACTTGCATTAAGCCCGTGAATGTGAAAGACTAGGTCCTAGGAAGGCCAGGGCTGTCATTCTGCTGTCCTAATGATGGATGGGGATTTGTGAGCAATTGAATTGAACCTCTGCCATTACTATTGATTGTTGGGATAGACTTCTCGATCGGAGCCAGTAGGCCACAGTCTGGGTCGGTGGTCACACTGACATAAGGTTTATGACCTTTCATAGGCTTCCTGTGCGCCTTGCCACACGCCCATCTGCCAGGGACCTAGGATCAAGCTGGCAGCAAAGGACTTGGGGAAATGAGGATTGAATTAAGTGACCTCAGATCTAAGCCAGCTGTGGCAGAGCCTCTTCCTTCTTTTGAGGAGGAATTTTTCTAATTTCCAAAGCTTTCCAGGCAGTTTGGTGAAGGCACAGAGGTGGAAATGAGAAGCATGGAGGTTTAAATCGAAGCCCCTGCTGCCTTGCTCTTTGACCCTGAGCAAGTTATTTACCCACTCTGAACTTCACTTCCCTTGTCTGCAAAATAGGGGAAATGAAACTGACCTCATTTGAATTTGGGAGTTTTGTTTTTAATAACAGATTTATTGGGATATAATTTATGTACCGTAAAATTTGCCCTTTTAAAGTGACTTCAGCGGTTTTTCATATACTTACAGTGGGCAACCATCAGCACTATCGAATTTTAGAACATTTTCATCACCCCCAAAAGAAACCCATACACAGTAGCAGTCACTCCCCATTTCTCCTTTCCCCCAACTCTTGGCAACCACTAATCTACTTTCCATCTCTATGGATCTGTCTATTCTAGACATTTCATATACATAAGATCATACAACGTGTGGTTTTTCATGACTTGTTTTACTTACATAATGTTTTCACAATTGATCCATGTTGTAGCATGCACCAGTATTTCATTCTTTTTTCTTGCTGAATAATTTTCCATTGTGTGAATATACCATGTTTTATCTATTCATCTGGTATGTTGATGGGCATTTGGGTTATTGTCACTTTTTTGACTGTTATGAATAATGCTATGAACATTAGTGTACAAAGTTGTGTGTATGGATATATGACTTCATTTCTCTGGGGTATAGGTCTATGATGGAATTGCTGGGTCCTATACAAACTCTGCTTAACTTTTTGAGGATTTGCCTAATTGTTTTCTGAAGCCGTTGCACCATTTTATAATCCTGCCAGCAGAAAATGAGGCTTCCAATTTTTTCAGTTCCTCAACTGTGCTTGTTACTGTATATCCTTTTGATCTCAGCCATCTTAGTGGGTGTGAAATGGTATCACAGTGTGATTTTGATTTGCATGTCCCTAATGACTAATGATGTTGAACATCTTTTCATGTACTTATTGGTCATCTATATATTTTCTTTGGACAAATATTTATTAAAATGCTTTGCTGATTTTTAATTGGTTTAATTGTCTTTTTATTGCTGAATTTTAAGAGTTCTTTATATATTCTGGATACAAGCCCCTTTGCATGATACATTATTTACAAACATTTTTACATATTGTGTGGGTTGTCTTTTCACTTTTTCGATGTGTCGTTGGAAGCACAAAAGCTTTTAATTTTGGTGAAGTCCAATTTATTTTTCTCTTGTAACTTGTACTTCTGGTGTAATATCTAAGAACCGTTGCTTAACTCTAGGTCTTGAAGATTTTCTCCTATGTTTTCTTTCAAGAGTTTGGTAGGTCAGCTTTTACATTTAGGTGCTTAATCCATTTTGAATTTTTGTATGTGATGTAAGGTAGGGTTCCACTTTTATTCTTGTGTACATAGATGGATATCCAGTTGTCCTGACATCATTTGTCAAGAAGACAATTCTTTCCCTACTTAACTACCTTGACACCCTTCATTAGGTTTTGAAAAATAAATGACATGATTTATGTAAAGTTCCTGGTATATGGTAAGTTTAAATATATGGTAGCTACTACTCTTATAATTATTGTTGTTAGGCTCATGGGTAAATTTCTTTTTTTTTTAAAGATTTTATTTATTTATTTGACAGAGAGAGACACAGTGAGAGAGGGAACACAAGCAGGGGGAGTGGGAGAGGTAGAAGCAGGCTTCCCATGGAGTAGGGAGCCCGATGCGGGGCTCGATCCCAGGACGCTGGGATCATGACCTCAGCCGAAGGCAGACGCTTAATGACTGAGCCACCCAGGCACCCCTCATGGGTGAATTTCTAAGCGAAATATGATATGTTATAGTTCTTCTTTACTAATTTTATGTGTAGAAATTCCAGCAAATGAGAGAAAAGAGAAAGTGACAGCAATTAGCTTGAAATCTTCTATGTCAGGTTTCCAAATCATAATAATAATCATAATTGGGATAATATTTATTTAGCAGCTAACATTTGTTAGTACTTTTTATGCACCTGACACTTTATTTCAAGTAACTCAGTAAGTTCTTACAACAACACTAAGAGATAGGTACTATTTTAATCTCTTTTATTCAGATGAGGAAGCTGGGAGTGGTCAAGGTACTTGTTCAAGGCTGCATAAGGCCTCATAAGTAGCAAGCAGCCGAGTGGGTATTTGAACTCAGACAGTCCCTGATTGTGATGGGAATGGGTCTCAAGAGATGTGGGTGAGTGTGAGAATGAGAGAAACATGGAATGGTATGAGCATTGACTAAC
Source organism: Eumetopias jubatus (assembly GCF_037043125.1). Taxonomy (NCBI): domain Eukaryota; kingdom Metazoa; phylum Chordata; class Mammalia; order Carnivora; family Otariidae; genus Eumetopias; species Eumetopias jubatus. The sequence continues at coordinate 34,322,837 of NW_028274810.1, read as the reverse complement.
AAGGTGAGAAGGTGGTTAAAATCCCTCTCTGTGGGTTCAAATCTCTGCATGGCCACTTTCAAGCTGTATGACCTCAGCAGCTCAGATTCTTTAACAGAAAATGGGGATAATTAGACTTCTTTTCTTATGGGCTTATTGTGAAGAATAAAGGAGTTAATATATGTAAAGTACTTAGAACAGTTCCTGGCACATGGGAAATGCTCAAAATTAACAGCTCTGATACTGATGCAGACCTTTAAACCTGATCTCATGCTTCTTTTCCAGAATTATTCCTACTGTCAGGGCTAGCTTCATGGATGAGCAACATGTGCAGCCTTTCAGGACTTTGTGCTCAAAAGGGCCCTGGATTTGGCTTAATGCTGTGTTGTCACCTTCTTGAAATTTTAAATTATTTTTGAACATGGGGCACATCCATTTTGCCCTGTGGCCCACAAATTATGTAGCCAATCCTGGGTGAGACATAGGCCTGGCTTTGGCTGGACGAGTTCTCTCCCTTCACCCGGTGATGTCCAACATGGCCCATGCAGGGGTATCTCTTCACGTGCACACACACGCACACACACACACACACACACACACACACACACACACACACACACACCCCTCAGAACCTCCTTGGTTGCTATGAGCTCCAGTGGATCTCAGTGTGGAAGATAGTACTGTTCAGTTTAATTACCATGTCAGCAAGGCCAGTGCACACCCACTTGACATTCCTGATTTATTGCCTAAAAATGAATGCAATGCATAGTGGGCCCCAAATCCTGCCTCTCTTATTGGACTGAAAACCTCCATTGACTTCAGCTGGCAGCCTGCACCACTAATTGAGGACAGAGTTTGGCCCCATGGGTTTTATATAGAACATTTTTCTTTCTTTCTTGGTTTCATGGGTGTGTGTTGTGGGCTGGGGATTATTTTTATGTTTTTCCACTTCCTGATTAGTTTTAGGACTTGTTTATTTGGAGACTGCTTTAATAAATTTGCACAGCAGGGTGAGTTAGTAACAGGGTTGGTGTATTTAACCAGGAACCACCTTCTTTTCAGTTTGGTTTTCGGTGTTTAACTTCAGGGCACAGTCACTCAGTCTCAGAACCAACTCTCGCCAAAGATGCCCTATCCCTGCTCTGGAGATGCCATGGTGGTTTAATCCGAAGGCAGGGCTCTGTTTCCATGCAGAACTCCACCACAGCGAATCACCCCCGCACTTTCAGTGTTCTTGACTTACATGGTATATTTCCTGCCTGTTTCCTCCTCTAGATTCTGGATACCAGACACCGGTACTTGGTCATCGGTATAGTTTTAGTGTCTAGCATAGCTCCTGTCACAAACAACGTCATTTGAGAAATTTTCCCTGAACATCTTCTGTGTGCCAGATAGAGTAGATATGACAAGATAAAGGAGGTCCCTGCTTGAGAGGGGCTTCCATTGTGTGAGTGAAACACAAGTACCAGTAAGCAAAGGATTGTAGTAATAATTATAGTGTAAGATTGTTATTAAAAAAATAAAATTGGAGGGACACCTGGGTGGCTCAGTTGGTTAAGCGTTTGCCTTCGACTCAGGTCATGATCCCAGGGTCCTGCGATCGAGTTTCCCATGTTGGACTCCCTGCTCACTGGGGAGCCTGCTTCTCCTTCTCCCTGCTACTCATGCTCTCTCTCTCAAATAAATAAATAAAATCTTTAAAAAAATAAAATAAAATTGGAGGATGTGACGGAATGATGGTCTTGTCTGTGTGTGTGTGTGTGTGTGTGTGTGTTTGTGTGTGCGTGCGCGCGCAAGTGCATGTTTGTGATTGGTGGTCAGGGAAGCACTCCCATTAGAGACGATTTCTGAATTGAGATTTGAGGGCAGGAAGGAACAGGCCATATGCAGATGATCATTGCAGGCTGAGGGAGCTGCTGATGCAAAGACCCGGAAGCAGAAAGGAGTTTGACTGTGAGGGGCAGAGGGGAGGTATGAGCAGAGCGAACGTGAGGACATTGGTAAGAGATGAGCCTGGTCAAGTAGGTATGTCCCAGGTAATGCTGGCTTGGTAAGGAATTTGATTCATTCTAAGGGCAATGGGAACTTTAGGGAGGGGCACACCTTACATTTTCAAAGAGCGTTCTGGCAGCTTTGTGGAAAAGGAGGTGGGGGTAATGTGGGCAAATTTGGAAACAGAAAAACCACTCAGGAGGCTTTTGTGTAAATTTGTTGAACTGACTGGATTATTTGCTGAAAGACATTGGTGTTGTCCTTGCCAAGGCTGGCAGTGGAAAGTGGAAGAGGAGGGACAGATTAGGGTGCGATAACCTCTTACTGTGAGAGCCTATGGCAAGGTGACGTTCTCCTTGGCTGAGTCCTTGCAGCCACATTTCCAGGAAACGATAACCCCGGGTCAGGTCCTGCGATGCGGGTAGGACCGCCATTTTGGGGAGTGCAGAGCCTGGCTGGAGGCAGTGAGGGAGGAATCACACGCAGGGAACGGCTTAGCTAAGGAGGGAACGTGGAGACAGGAGGGCATTTCCAAGCAGCAAGATAGTGCGGCCGCGAGCTGGGGGGACGAGGGCGTGAAGCGAGAGCCTGTTTAATGGCGGGTGCATTGCGGCGCTATCAGGAGTGCGGAGTCGGGACTGCCAGGGCCGCGCACTGGAACTTATTTAAAGAGGCTATTGTAAAAGTCTCCGAGCCAGTTAATTACCAGTTTTTGTTATGTCAGGAACTCCTTGAGTAAAAGCAGAAAGAAACCATTCATGAGTATGTTCCAGTTCTGTAGTTTAATGGGACAAGTGAAAAAAAATAAAAAAAACCTGATAAAATGATTTAGTTCATGGCAGGGTTGAAACTCCTCAAAAAAAAAAAAAAAGGCTGAAATTACATATTGTGCTCGCCCTCCTCCTATAGAAGCCGTTCAGATAGCTGCGGACTTAATTGGACTAACAACCCATTGCTGTTATGCATAAAACTCGGGAGCCTATAGAGCACTGACAAGGCCAAGGACACGGCCTGTCGCCCTGGCACTGTGAAGCCAGGTGCGCCTGATGACCCAAACGGGCTTGCCGAAGCACGTGTCCAAAGGTGAAAGGGCAAAAGGCATATCAGCCGGGTGTGCACACAGCTGCGGTGGCTCCTGGGCGCGGCTTCCAGGCTATCATGCGGTCCAACAGCCCAGCTTGCTGAAAACAAATGGAAAAAATTCCACGTGTTCAGCTGAAGACAATTGCAGCCGGGGGGCGGGAAGTGCATTTGGCAGGGCATGACGCGGGTGGGGAGAAGAATGTTTTTTAAAAGGTGCTTTATCTGGTCCAAGATGGCGACGTAGGAAGACCCTGAACTGGCCTCTGTAAGGGGCGCGCCGACCCTAACCCTCTGTATAGAGCGGTTCCTCCCGAAGAGCTGAGGGCTGACTGGACAGCTTCTGCACAACAAAGGATGGGGGACCACACGGAGCACGGCAAGTCTGAGACTTGGCGCTGAAGGGAGCCCGCACCCCCCCCCCCCCCCGCGTCCCGGGACTGCGATGGGGGGACGCGACTGAGGGAGCTGAGCAGATTCGTCTGCCGCCTCAGCGCCCTGGCAGGGCGGAGCCAGGAGGCCCCGGGGAACAGAAAAAATCAGGATGGAAAAGAGCAACTAGAAAAGAGAGGAACCAGCCCTAGGACCCTGCCAACAGCGAGGGAGCTGGTGGAACTATCTCGGGGTCAGAGGGGATGGCAAGCGCCATTGTTTATGTTCCCCCTCCACTTTGATAGTGGGTAGTGTGGCCGGGAACAGGATTCCGGGTGTCCCAGCCAGAAGGCTGCCTCAGTGAGGCACACACGGGGCCATCCCTGGTCAGTGCTCACAGCTGTTCCAGCTGTCACACCAAGGTGACACAGGGCACAGTCACCCTGGAATACTTCTGCTCCAGACGGTTTGCTAGGGCACCCTTGGCACAGAGCACCTCCTGACTCATACCTGCTGTAGCTGCAGTTGGGTTGCCAGGGTGCCCCCTGTGCAGAAAGCCCTCGGACAGAGCAGCTTGCACTCACTTCAGCCTCAGCATCCTGCCAGGGTGTCCTCTGTGTGGAGATCCCCAGGAACCCCTGGCCCATGCCCACTTCAGCTCTGGCCATCTCACCAGGGCAGCCCAGCACAGAGTGCCCTTGGACCCCCAGCCATGCCAGCCACAGCTCCGGCCAGACAGAATCAGCAGGCACACATAGTCTACACAGGGGACAACCATACACAAGACCATTCCTTCAAACTTAGGAGAAGTAGCTGTTCCGCCGAATTCAATGAAACAAGCACAGAAAGTGAAACAGAATGGGGAGATGGAGGAATATGCTCCAAATTAAGGAACAAGACAAAAACCTCAAAAGAACTAAGTGAAACATAAACATCAGAGTTTAATGATTGTCAAGATGCCCACTGGGCTGGAGAGCAGAGTGGAAGAACTCAGTGAGAACTTCCACAGAGAGAAAATATAAAAAGGATGCAGAATTGCAGAGAAGAACTGAAATGAAAACTACACTAGGGGAAATCAACAGTAGGTTAGTGGAGGCAGAGGAATGCATCAGCAATCTGGAAGATAGGCTATGGAAAGCATCCAAGCTGAACAGCAAAAGGAAAAAAGAATTTTAAAAATGAGGATAGGTTAAGAGATCTGTTGGACAACCTCAAGCAAACAAATATTCTCATTTTAAGGGTCCCAAAGGAGAAAAGAGACAGAAAGGGGGAGAAAATTTATTTGAAGAAATAATAGCTGAAAACTTCCCTAACCTGGGGCAGGAAACAGACATTCAAGTTCAAGAAGCACAGAGTTCAAAATAAGATGAACCCAAGGATGTCCACACCATGACACATAGTAGCTACAGTGTCAAAGGTTAGAGAGAAAAAAATCCGGTAACAAGTGTGGTCGTACAAACTGAACACATTTGAGAAAAAAGACACTGAATGTTTAAGACATTCTGGACTAGAAGACAGTCCTATCTAGGGTTTTAGTTCTTCTTCACCTGCATTGGTTAATAACTCAAGTCTCTGTTTGGGATGCATCACAACTCCAATGTGGTGGATGTTTGCAGTGGTCGTTGGAGAGAGCTTAACACATGTGGAGTTTGCCTTCAGATTTCACCCACTACCAGCACTGGTGTCAAATAGACCTATGTTTGGATCCTGGTTCTGGCACTTACAGCTATGTGAAATTAGGCCGTTTATGTTACCTTCTCATCTATCAAATAGAGATAATGCAGAGCTCATCTAGGATGTCTGTCATCTATTGAATTTCTTAGGGTTGCTCACATACCCCAGATGTAGGCCTATTATTAGTAATTGTGTTTCATATAGCACTTCGAGAATAATTCCATTGAACATTTTGAAGTCATCCTATTTTTCTTTACAAATTTATTTTCATTTTTTAATTTAAATTCAGTTATTGACATATATGTATTACTGGTTTCTGAGGTAGAGGTCAGTGATTAATCAGTCTTATATAATACCCAGTGCTCATTACATCACGGAAGTCACCCAATATACCTTTGTCAGTAACTTAGGTGAAATAGATGCTCCTTATTTATAGTTTAAACGCAGTCAATGCCCAAGAAGTTTTCAAAAGACCTAGAATAACTAAAGTATCATTTATAATGCCTTATCTTTCCTTAGCATATTTTGTAGTTAGTAATAATGTATTCTTCAACAACCCTATGAAATAGGTGGTTTATATTTTCATTCTGTTTCTTAGATAAGCAGGGAGTAGGCCCTTAAAGATAAAGATATATATATATATATATATATATATATATATATATATATATATATTTCTTTAGGCTATCTGTGGCCCAACTGGGACTGTCAGTGGTCTATCTGACATGTTGGATGTTGGGTCATGGTCATCCCTGCATCTCCTACTTCAGGTCCTCTTCACTACCACTTCCTTAAATGGGCAGTTGTCCATTCCAAAAATAATAACGGTTTCACTGTGTCTGAAATGGGCAGGTCCTCATCTACATTAAGGTTATGTAACAGCATCGGAAAGAAGGCAGGCACCCACGGGCATAGAACAAGGTGATAGATGAATGAAGTGAGAGATGAGCTTGTGAGGCTTTGTCAGTTGTCTTGACAACAGCGTTTTACAGATGTACGCATGCTAATCTGCATGATTTAAAGCAATGAAGTCATTTTGTATTTTCTCTTTTCATTTTGTATTTCCAGGGAAGGGCCTGTCAGAAAGCACAGCTTATAGCCATAGGGGAGTAGCTATCAGATGTAGTCTAACAACTGGATTGATTTGCTCCAGAGCTTCTTCAAAGAGACTGGGGTCCCCACTTGCTGCCTCCATTTTTTTTTAACCTCTTCCTCACCCCCCAGCTGCTACTAAATTCACTGAGGAGGTGTTACTGCCAAGTCTGATGGACAATGTTTGGTCCTTACTTATCTGACCTTTCTGAGGAATCTGACTCTGCTGGCAGACTTTCTCTTCTCCAGACTATTTGTCTGTTGGCTTCTAGGACACCGCTTTTCCTGCTTGCCCTCCCTCTGTCCAGTGTCCCACTCCCTGGGTCTCTGAGCTTAGCCCTGTTCTCTTTGTCATTTGAATTCTCTCTGGGATTCTCAGTTTCAACATGGCTTCAAACACCCATGACCTATCTTTACGCCTAGCACCGGTAGCCCAGACATGATTTCTTTAACTACTCGACCCCTCCTCAGCTACTCGCTCCTGTGCCATTGCCAAAATGACAGCTCTTCTATAATCCTAAAGTAATGTGCTTGCTCTTGGCCCCCACCTCCTATCTTTCCAGCTCATTCTCTGTAGTACCCCAGCCTGAACAATCCCTTGGCCACCAGAACCATACTCTACTGATTCTTCCACATTTTCACTGTCCCTAACCCCTTTGATGTCCTCATTCTTATTCTTACTGGGCTTAAATTCCATGCTCAATCATCATAATTACATCCTGCCATATACTGTTGACCCCCTTGTCCCTTTCTCATTTCCTCAGACTCATTTGGCAAAACCACAATCTTGGTTAAAACCGACTCTCTTCCTCCTCCATCCGTGCAGCTGAATACGACTGGAGAAAAACACACAGCCACGCAGACAGGTCTCACTTTAAATGCATGACCATGAGTCTTTAGTGGGCCCTTAATGCTTAGCTCCTGGTCCTTTCGTTCTCTCAGTTAACTAATTTCCTCCCCCAACACTCACTCTCAGCTAATGACCGTGCTTCCTACTTCACTGAGAAAAATTGAAACCATCCAAGGAGAACAGGTTCCCACCCACCTCCACCCACCTACTACCATCTGCTCCCACAGACTTGGCCTTGCAGGCTCTTCCTGCAGATGAGCTACCTGTGCTCCCGTCTCCAGCCAGTCCCTCTGCCTGTGCTCGTTGCCTTTTCCTCATCATCCACTCAAGGGTACTGCTACAGCACCTCTCCCTTCCCTCCCACATCTTCAGTGTCTGACCCTCCCCTGGGGTATTCCCATCAGCATGGCTCCCAACTCAGAGAAGCCAAAGTCCTTACAGTGGCCACAAAGCCCCACAGAATCTGGCTCCGCATCAGCTCTCTGACCTCCTCCCTTGTGTCTCTCCCCTTGCTCACTTTACACCACACTCCCTGACCTCCTTGCTGGCCCTCCAGTGTCAGGAACTTTTTCCTTCCCTGCCTGGAAGCTCTTCTTCCGTATCTTCTTGGATTTTCCCTTATCTGCCTCAAGCCTTTGCTTGAATCTCCATTCTCAAGGGAGTCTTCCCTGACCACCCTCATTAGAACCACAAAATCTGTCTCCCCAACCTCTGTACTCCTGATCCTCCCCACTCTGTCCTATGTCCTACTCCCCTTTTTTTGCTTATCATCTATTTTATATAGTTTGCTTGTTTATTGGGTTTATTGTTAATTGTCTGTCTCTGCATTATGATATAAGCTCCTTAAGGGCAGGCATCTTTTGTTTGCTCACTGATGTATTCTAAGCACCTGGAAGAGTACTTGGCACAGAGCAGGAGCTCAGGAATTTCAGAGGGTGACTACCATGTTGGTGTTATCCATGTGGATGCCCTCTCTTATCTTTCTGGTTGAATTTCATACAATATTAGTTCATATAATGAAAAACTTGCCATTTCTCAAAAATATTCCAGTCCCTCCTCTCCACCACTCCATGGGATTAACTTATGTTCCTGTCACACAGGCATTCTGACCATTGATTTCATATGCCAAGCTCTTCTGTACCTCTAGACTTCTGTTGTTCCCTTTCCCTGGAAAGCTCTCCATTCCCTTGTCCAAATGTGGACTTCGGCGCAAGAATCAGCCCAAATAAGTTCTCTTTTGTTAAGCTTTCCTGGGAATTTCAGGCTTTCCTGGGCTTCCAGAGCACCTTGTATGTCACTTTATTACAGGGGAAGAGACTGTCTTCCTCTTCTTTGTGGCCCCAGTGCCTCCTCAGTGCTTGGCACCGTGTGAATGAGTATACATTTGGTTCTCCCCCACCCACCCCCAGCTTTATTGAGATATCAGTATATAACACTATATAAATTTAAGGTATACAAGATAATGATTTGATATCTGTACATATTGCAAGATGACTACCACAATAAGTTTATGAGCAACAGCTAGTTCTAGGAATAGTTGGATCCAGCACTTCAAATAATGTTTATCATTTCTCTTCTTTGCATGCCTATGCTTGGCTTAATTCTCAGGAAGTTTCTCTCCATGAATACCAAGATGGCTGCTGGTAGCCCCAAATAATTGTATTTCTCAAGAACTGTGGTAAAATACCAGGAAAGACTGATTGGTTTGACTGGGTCATACACACACATCTGAGGCTATAGAACTGGAGGATTCTATCAGCTAGGATTAGGTTGACACAAAGACCTTGCCATGTGTTGTGGGGAGGGCAATTTGTGGGTATGTTGGCCCAAACTAAGCTGCATGGATTGAGCCATATTATTATAGAATGGGTGAAGGATAAAAGAATAAATAATGAAGGTCTACAACAGAAGCAATCAAAAAAAGCTATCTATGTGGAATAGAGATCTTTTGCCCTTTTTACTCCACAAATATGTTCAATAGATGGCCACTCTGTCCCTTACTTGAAACTTCTCAACTGCCCGGCCTTTCTGTTTTCACCAATTTCTAGGTTTCCAATCACTGAACTCAAGAACTATATGTTCATTACCTTGATAACACTGATCATTGGTCTGATGGGTAAGTTAAATCCTACATCCTTGTTTTTCCTTCTCTGCCACATCCCATTGCTGATTCCTGGGTCAGTTTCAGTCATGTCCTGAATGTGACGGGGTTAACACCTCTGTTTTTGATGTAATGCTTGGCATAATCTTTTGATATGTTACCACATTGAAATAGTGTTTTGTCTGGTCAGATGATGCATGAGGATTATGGTTAGTTTTTTGTTCTTTAGGAAAATTATTTCTTTTGCTTCAAGTCATTTTTTGATTTAGAAATACTGATATTTTGTAAATTTTTTTCTGATAATATATGTTTATTAAAGAAAATCTAGAAAATACAAAGGAGTATGAAACATGAAAAAATACATATTTCCTTACCCTAATGAGAATAATTATTAAAATTGTTTTGTATTTCTTGCTAGATTTTCTAAATGCATGAGTATGTCTATATGTGTGTATAACTACAAAATTAAAATTCTCCATATACATCATTTAAACCTCATTTGCTTCATATAAACATGTAATATTTCTTGTGTCATTAAATATTCTTCTAAAACATGATTTTTTAATGGAGCAGAGTCCAAGTATATGGCTGTTGCTAAATTTATTTAATTAATTTTCTCTATTTTAGGTATTTAGGTTGTTTACAATTTTACATCATAAATAATACCGTAATATGTATCTTTGATTTTTCACGTCTTTGAGTGTGTTTCTAGGTAAATTCCTGGACACTGACTCCTGAACTCTTTTAGGATTTTTTATACATAAGTTCAGAAAAGTTATACTGCTTCACACACCTACCCAGTATGCATGAGTATATACATTTCCCTGTATTTTCTTCAACATTGAGTAGTAACATTTAAAAATTACTGATTTGATGGGGGGTGGGGAGAAAGCATCTCATTTTGTTTTAATTTATATACCTTGATTACTACTGGTCAGTTCGCCCATTTTCTTTGCTTTTATTGGCCATTTGTGTTTCTTCTGTGGAATGTCTGCTCCTAGGCTTTGCCCATGTTTCTTTCGCTGTGTTTGTCTTTTCTATTTTGAACAAGACTTTTGTGACAGCTCCTTTGGTGGAACACCGCGTACTGGCCAATAGACAGAACTACTGGGTTCTGCAGTTTCCTTATCTGTAAGATAGGGTAACATTATATGGATCCACAGTCTGTTTTAATAGGTCACAATAGTCAAGTATCAGCCATTTCAGACAACTCAACCCATAGACTTTGCCTTGCCTCTCTCACAGGGAGTTTAAGAGACTCAAATGAGTTGAGTATGCAAATGTTTTATGAGCAAAAGCATGAACTAAAGTAAGGAATTCAATAGTACATCCATAGTAATCTAGGCACAATTCATTTTACCTATGATATCTCACTTATTTCTCACCACAACCCTGCTAAATATATTCTTTTCACCATTCAGCAGATGAGGAAACTAAGTCCTATAGCTCACAAGGAGCAGAGCTGAATATTAGCCTAGGATGTTGGGCCCCCTGGCTGGTGATCTCTCTACTATGAGATCCTGCTTCTCTCCAAGTCCTTTATAAAGGGCAGTAAATGAATTTCCTTCCAGGCATAATCTACTTCCATGGCATGCTAAGCAGTGGACATTAGGCAAAGCCATGAGGACAGTCTGGATCAGCACGGTGACCAACCAACTCTCATTAACAACATAAAGAGCATTATCGAGTATAATTATTTTCTTTGGAAGTGATTGTGTTTCAGAGACTTGCAATTTTGGGCACCTATGAATGTGTTTGGTTCATAGAGCTAACTGCTAATAATGATTTGGAATCATGGCCATCTTGGGTAATTCCTTAGGTCATTCTCATCTGCAGTTGCCTAGGTTATGACAAGGCAGATTCACATCCCTTATAATGCAGTTGGGAGAATAATGCTTTTAGAATTCTGAAATTTCCAAAGAGGTATCATGTGCTTCATAGTCCCTTACCTCTCCATCTGGGCATGTGAGAATAAACAAAATCCCTGGAAGAATAATATTTCTAGAAATATGAGGAAAAACTTAATTTCTTTCATTTTATATCCAGATGTTTTCCAGCAGGAAGGAAAATCTCCATAGAATGTAAGGTTCCCAAACAAATAAAACTTCCAAAAGAATTTTCCTTTTAGCAGATCTCATTGTGTTACTTGCAAACTAGCTGGTGAATAAAAGATGCTTTGAAGTTTGCATAGTCAATTAAAAATGTTTCTTAGGGACAAGGAGACAGATTCATAATCTATCAATGGGTATTTTTTCTTGATCATCTCCTGTGCTTAGTTAATCTTTATACGTGGCACTTTAGCAACCAAAGCAGCAGTTAGAATTTATGAACAAGACCATGGACCAGGTGATGTGGAGATGCCAAAATGAATGTCTTGGTCATTGACCAAAGTGGCCTTGCAAATTAGGAAAGGTACTAAGTCTAAGGCAGAAACCTATAAAGTTCATAAAGGAACAACATAGGAAATCCTGTGGGAGTTAAAGTGGGAAGGGATCACCTCTGCCTGTGGAGAGGGCAGACTCCGAGGAGGAAGGGGCATGCGGGTTGGGAAGGCTTTGGGCAGGCTGAGAGTGGAGGTAGGGGATTCCAGGCAAAGGAGACAGCAGAAGCCAAGTTGAGAGGGTTACAATGGGCATGGGGCTAAGGTGAGGTGGGGTCAGACTGGGCTGGTAGGTGGAGCGGGAGGGAAAGTGGGTGCTGAGGCAGGGGATGGAGCTCTGGCAAAATAAGCCTCCTGGGGGGTGTTGCCATCCACCTTGGTTCTCACCACATCCTAGTCCCTGGCACAGTGCCTGCCTTTCCCAGGAGGCGCTTCAGGTTGTCAATAAACTCAGGAAATGAACAAGTGGAAGAACAAACACCAGAGGAGCCATAAAGGAGGACAAAGCCTTCAGGTCTGTGGCAGCACATTCTTTTGTCTCATTCACTCTCTGGGCACTTTGTAAGTTGGTATATTTATCTCCTAATACAATAGAATCTCCCTTTTCAGACTTTCTTTTAATGTAGGAAGCAAACTGAAAGACACCTGTGAAGCAATCTAAATTCAGGGCCATTTTGAATTTTTACTATTTTGCCCAATTACTTACAGTTGTTTTGCCCACATCTCATTAGACAGCAATTTTTTTTTCTTAGCAACTGCCTTTACCAGTTGTGTCCAGATTATTCTAGTTTAGTTTTCACGGAAACACCCTTTTTTTGTCCCCAGAACTCATATTTCATCAGGTTACATAATATTGACCAAAATTATGTAATTGTAATAACAAGGAAATTTGGAAGAAAGAGTCTAAGCAACAACACAACCGATTCTTGATAAGCACACACTTGAGATTGTAGGAATAGAAGCCTGCGGGTTCCTAGAATGTCCCGTGCCATTGGGTGTCCACATGCTGATGACATCAGTCAGCATGTCCTCCAGGGGGACGTGAGAGCACCTGCAACCTGAGCAACTGGCTAGTTTCGAGTGAGAGAGCTTCTAGGGTTCCATAGCACCTCTTCCCACAATGCACTGAAACCTCAGCCAAGCCCCACGCGTGTCCTGCACATTCGACGTAAAGCTGATCTGCCTTAGAATGCAGCTGAGGTGCCTAACCTTAGAAATGCCAAGGAGATACTGCTCTAACACTTCTACTTATCACAGGGTCCCATGAGGTGGCCTCCATAGCAAGCGTTTGAGTGAAGCTCCAGGGTGTGTAATTGTTTTAGCATAAATCAGTCCAGAGTGGGGAGGAAAGCTCTTGGGGATTATGGAACAGTGCTTGGCATGTTGCTAATATGTATTAAATAGCTCCAAATAAAAATGGACATGACTTTCTGCTACACTAGGCAGATTGCTTGACTCTCTGGGAGTTGAGTACTTGGAGGAGAAAAATGAAGGCTTCCAAGACTCTGGCTGGTGTCCTAGCAAAATTCATTTTCCCTTGTCAGGGTGACTGGTTCCCTGCAGGAAGGAAGGGAAGGCAGGCCCACCTGAGCATATCAGGCCAATGCCTTAAACTCTGATGATTCTTATTCTGCACAAAACAGGCACAGTGACCTCCTGTGGAGAGAACCTGGGTGGGGGTCAGGAGCCAGCCATCTTATTCTTCCTTGTGCTGAACTGGCCACATAACCTAAAGAAAATCCTTTGATCTCCAAGTGCCTCCATTTTTTTTTCCCCTGTAAAATGAGGATAAACTGAAAGTGTTTGTGAAAGTCATTCACTGTTCCTAACAAGTCATGCACTATTCAGGGGCAAGGACCATGCACTCATCTGCCTCCTCATCCTCTCTCCATTTAAAATCTGCCTGATGCTGGTCTCCCCGGTGGTCCACCCACAAGAATTAATTACTGCCTCTGCCCTTGAAAGTGATTCTGCCCCTCAGGATTATCCTTGGAGCATGAAGATCATTGCCTACAAGAATATGGGGGAGTCAAGGAGTTGAAATACTGTAGTTGTTTCGATTTGTTTTTCTAAATTCTGACTGCTCTGAGGATTTTTAAGATCCTTTGCACCTACACCATCCCCCTTTTCTGAAGACCCAGCATCTCCATCTTCTGAAACCTCCAGCATTGAGCACATGTTGAGAGCCTCCATCACGGAGCAGCATGGCCTTTCTCTGCATCCCAATCACTAGGTGGCAGAGCAGGCAAAACAGCTCAGCCAGTGACTCCAGGAGCCCTGGGCTTTGTGATCCAATCTCTGGAAACTCCATGCTCCCCCGTTACAGAGAGGGAGCTAATGGAGTCAGCTGGTAAAACGTTCCATTACCGTGGATGAAAGGCCACCACCATGAAAACAAGTGAAACCAAAGTAAAATAGTGGCGAACAAAATGGAAGGTGGTTACATCTGATAAGGAACAAGAGAACCTGTAGTTCTTCCTGTTTAATAGTGGCTCAGATCCAGAAAAAGGTTTAGAATGTGTTTCTGGAAGTTGTATAAAACAAGACTTTCTTTAGAGCCACCTTTGAGACCTGGGGTTGGGGTGAGGAAGATGAAGTGAAGACCTAGGGAGGGAGCTCTGAGGCCTGGCAAGGCTGGGAGGGCCCCAGGCAGCCTGGACCAGGTGACACTGCCATCTGGCTCCAGTTTCGTGGGCTTTGGAAAGTAAGTCGGTGTTCTGAAGGCAAGGCAAGAAGGTTCCCAGTGCCAGGGATCTGTTACTCTGGTAAATGAGAATTTGTCTCTAGGCCACGGATTCTGGAATTTCCCATAATTAGCATTCCAGCTGAACATTCAAAAGGCCCAGGCTTTTGGTAGGCCTGTAAATTAAAACAGGATAAACTATTTAGAGTCTAGTTATGAGGCTAATGGTCTAGGAAACGATTGCATTTGTTATCTGTGAACTGTGACTCAGTTTTTGCATCTGTAAAGTGGCAATAGATTCAGAAAATTAAAAAAAGTTAATGCTGGCAAGGATCTTAGAATTAATCTAGTCTAATTCCTTTATTTTAGAGAAAAAAGATTCTAAAGCCAGACACATGAAGCTTGTTACTGTAATAATATTACCATTAATAGAATTAGCGTTGTGCTGAATGACCTAAGTATAGAAATTTATTTAATATTCAAAAATTCTTTCTATTATCCCTACTTCACAGATGAATAAACTGAGACTTAAGAAGTTCGAGGATCTTGCCTAAGGTCATGCAGCAAGGAATGGGCACAACTGGGACTTGAGATCAAGTCTAGTGCATTGTGGATTCCAAGATCCTAGAGAAATAGGTCACAGCAGCACATGCAGAAAGTTTTTCTTTTTCATATCTCAAGGGTTGGAGAGAACCATAAAGGTGAAATATAAGGAAGAAAAGGGTGCATTATAAAACAACCCCATGCTGCATCATCTGACAATAATATTGACAATGATAATAATGAGAAAGAGTGCTATGTGTTAGATACTGTATTAATTTACATGCCTAGTGGTGCCTGGGTGGCTTAGTCAGTTAAGCATCTGCCTTTGGCTCGGGTCATGATCCCAGGGTCCTGGGATCGAGTCCCGCGTGGGCTCCCTGCTCAGCAGGGAATCTGCTTCTCCCTCTACCCCTCCCCCTGCTCATGCTCTCTCTCTCTCTCTCAAATAAATAATAAAAATCTTTAATTTACATGCCTTGATTACATCAACCATTTAATCTTCACTTCAACACTATGAGAGAAGTGATCTTATTATTCCCATTTTATAGATTAGTAACCTGAGGTGCAGAGATGAGTCAAGGTCACACAGGTAATAAATGGTTGAGTCAAGATATGAACCCATGGTCCTAACCTTTCTGCTGTACATACATCTGGCATAACTGTTACTATGTTTCCACACAACTGCCATATAATGACAATTTACGTTTATTGTGGCTTTGATCATTAATTACAGATTAAAATGTAATCACTAAGATGCATCTTATTCTCAAGTATTTTGAAGATGGGCAGTCCTTCTAGTCTCCAGATAACACTTCTAGATTAATATCTCAATTCCTGACCATTCACCCATAAGGATCTATTTGCTTAGGGCAAAGGGACTGACCTGGCTGCAGCTCACCCTTCTTCTGCCCTTTCCTCTTCAGAACTGGGAAACCTGCCCTGCCTTTCGTCTCAGCTTTGCCGCCTTTGATTTGTGGTATTGAAGTAATGTTGCAGATGGGATAAACATTAGGTTTTGTGAAATTGTGGCATGCATAGGTGTTGAAAAGTACAGAATGCAATTACTCAAAGTAGAAGATCTTTTCCAAATGATTTCATGTCTAAGATTTAAATTATTCACGAGAAATTAATCAGTTTGGATTTTAGAAGTTACTGTAGGGTGTGTTTTTTTTTTTTCTTTTGCCTCTAATGGATGATTTGAGGGACTTGGCTTTTATATTAAGAAGATAAAACATGAGTTTGCAAAGTTAACATCTGATCTTACTGCCTGGTGGGATGCCTAAGGAAAGGATTCTCTGATGAGTCTTGTATCCCGAGGTGCCTGAGGGCGGGAGCTACATATATGCTATTCTCTTTGTCTATTTAATGCAGAACCTTGCATAACTGGATACCATACACTTGCTTGTTAAATGATAGATAGGAGCTGATTTGAAAAGTGAAGGTCCCAACTACAGAGTTGACCCCTTTCTGGGCTAACTATCCCTCCTTACTTGGCCTTCTTCGTCTCAGCTGCCTGCCTGCATCTGGCTCTGAGCTGGATGGTCATCCCCGTAAGACATAAGATATGGGTTCATAAAGCTGATAAAGTGTGCATTTTATTGAGCCTGTTCCATTTTCGGAATAAGGCCCACTGAGTCATGCCAGTCTTCTTAGCTTTAACTCTTACATGGTAATATCTGTATCTGAGCATGAAACTAGCCCCAAGTGTGTCTGTTCATGGTCCCTAAACCCATGAATGACTGCCGCTCTTTTGCTAATCTACTTGTTTAATTTTCCTACTCATTTTCAACTCTTTAAAAAAGGATTACTCTTCCACTCGCAATCCATGTCCCCTTCCTTTTCCTTCACTTTAGTTCTATGTTTTCTAAGGAGAGATCTAGTCTTAAAATTGTCATAGCTATGGTTTTTTGAATGCCACTGTGTATCTGGATCTATGCTTGGAACTTCATTACTAATTTGTAATAATTGTCATCACTGTACATTTACTATGTGCCAGGCACTGTGCTAAGTGCTTTACAGATATTGGTTCACTTAGTCCTTATCACAAGTTTATGAGGTGAGTATTATTATTAAATCCATTTCACAGTTGAGGAGACTGAGGATCAGTGAAGTTAATTAACTGTCCTGTGGCTACCCAGCTAGTAAGAGGCAGAACCTAGAATCAGACAGTCCAACCCCCTACCTTATACTCGTAACCACTACAATATATAGTCTCCCCTTTAAATCTGCAGTCTTGCATATTCTTCATAACCATTCTGCAGTCATGTTATTACTGTACATAACTAATAAGATCCATATTTTGATCTCACAGTTGTCTGCTTCCCGAGCCCATGCCCTTTCCATTCTTCAAATTGCTTTTGAGAAAGATAGACTCTGAATTGCCCACCATCACCTGCTCAATTATTCTTTTCTCAGGCACAGAGAGATAGGCAGAATTATTTATCCCACCCATGATGCCTAAGCAAATCTAGTGGTTTAGTCCATTGGTTTACCAATGACTTTAACCTCAGTATCCTTTCTTCAGATTTTATATGGTAAACCAATACGTTCAAGAGATCAAGACAAAGCTCTGGGCTTGAATTAGGAGTAGGGGATCAGTGCCCTTCTTGTGCCTACCTCCCATAAGTCATGGTTTCTTCAGCAACTCCATCAAATTTTGAAGGATGCCAGAAGGCACAGCTGGAATATCACTGATTTCAGCCTAAGTCAAGGACACATGGCAATCATCCCTAAGTGGAAAGTTATTTATCCCATTTCTGTATATATCAAGCATAATATTATTTCAAGGCATCATTGGTTTCAAAAAGAAAAGTGTCCTAATCTCAGTCAAAGGTACATATTATAGCCTTTGTTCATATGGTGACCATTAAAAGAAATTTATTGGTGAGATCAAATCAATAAGCACTTCTCTAGTGCCTACTAGTCTTGGGAATACAACATTCAGTATGACATGGTAGCTTCTACTCTCAGTTATCATATAATTATTATTTTCTCAGACTGATTTAAGCCCAGACAGTTAGGGCCACTCTAGGACTATAGTAAAAAAAAAAATTAGCTATCTTGGATTTTTCCTCCCATAGGAACATCAACATCCAAGCTATGGATACATCACAGACTTTGGTCACTCTATGATTTCACTAAGCAACTGGAATCAACCATAGCTCACTTTCTTCCTACAGACAGCCCAGAGAACATGGACCTCAGCTGTGGTTTCCTTTATATGAAACCAAAATCGATCATAGATAACTCATGATGAAATGTATCATGAAGCCAAATTTAAGTTTTCTGGCTGCATCTATTATCTTTACCATTTTATTATCAGATTAATCTGAATTTTGACAGGTGTAATGATAGGTAAATCTGACTCTTCTGGAGTGAGGGAAGTGGGAAAGATGCCACATTCATCTTTCAGGTTATGGGTATATGGGGTGTGGCAAAGAATAGTAGGTGTCCACCAAATATCACCCCTCTGTCTTTTAGGCACACACCTAGACTACATTCCAAGCCATCTTTGCAATTAGGTGGCATTATGTCACTGAGTTCTGGCCTATAGATTTTGGCAGAAGTGATGTGTACCATTTCTAGGCTGGCCCATAAAATTACCCTACACAACCCTCCATGCTCTCTTCTCCTGTATTTTCTGGCTGAGTGGAGAGGACTCTGAGGATTTAGAGGAGCGTGGAATCAGAGGGTGGAAAGAGTGTGGGTTTCTCAATGACTATGTAAAGCAACCCCCCCTCCATCAACCTGCACTGGACTGTGACAGTGAGAATCAAAATTTCATTGTGCAAAGCCACTGGGATTTGGGGAATGCTTGTTACAGGAGTTAGCCTACTCTGACTAATACAGAGGTACAGTGAATAGAGCATAAGAATTAGAATCAGACAATTCTGGGTTCTATACAAACTTTTCCGCTTACCAGCTGTGTGACCTTGCACCAGTTACTTAACCTCTCAGAGTTTCAACTTCATTTGTGAAATGGGAATATAATAACACTTACCTTATAGGATTGTGGGAAAACTCTATGAAAACATGTGTATAGTGTCTGTTACATAGCAGGTGTAGCAAGATTACAAATTTACTCACAAAATCCAATTGTGCAAAGAAAATGTAATTTCTTTATTTCTCTATAACTGACTGAATTTTCTTCAAGATCCTTCAGCCCTGAGGTAGCAGGAAAACAAATGTGAACTTTAAATGAGCCAATTAACAATATGTCAGTCTCCTTATGGTTTAAAACCACCTCTTTCAGGTAAATGCTCAGGCTTTTGGAATCCTTCCCCTCAAGGTGGTAGATGGGGGAGTTTATTGTGTCGCCATGGCAAAGAGGAGTGGTCCCAGACATCTTCATGCAGGCTCTTGGGGACTCTCTGAGTCCACACTGGCCCTGCTGGATCTCGTCCCTTCCCTATATTGTCAGTACTTGCCCAGCTGGAATCTGCTGCTGGAAACTTGAGACCTCTTTTTCTCTCAGTTTGGTGATGGCCTGGTGGGCCTCTCTTTTGACCCAGCTGGTGCTGTGCAGCCTTCTGAGATCTGGCTGTGACCCCCACATGCTTACTGGCCTGGACTGCCCTTGGCTGCAGCGTCATTTTGCTCCACCCTGATGACCCCTCTGGTAAGCTGACTATCCAGCAAGTCAGTTACTTTCCAGTTTCTTCTCTAGTGAGTGCATCCAGGAACTTCTGAATACTTTCCATATAGGAGGGAGATTTCAGGAGACCAGCTCCGGCCGCCTTTCAGCCTAACCATGATTTTGCTATGATATGGCTACTGTGTGCTCGGCATGGGGTAGGGGCAGTACTCTGCAAGACAGTCTTTCCTCAGAGACTCAGACAAGGACAGAGGCTTCTTTGCTTTTGGTATTTGGGACTGACAGACTCAAGGGTGACCCCTTGTGTTCCCCACTTCCTCCTCCCCTTGAGTTTGGGTGGGACCTGTGATTGCTTCTACCAAACAGAATATGCCAAAGGCGTGCAGTATCAGTCCTGTGATTACATTATATTATAGAAGACTCCATCTTGCTAGTAGACTCACTCTATGACTCACTCCTTGCTGACTTGATGAAGTCGCCATGTTGGTAAAGCCCATATGGCAAGAACTTGTGGTTGTACTCTAAGGACTGTGGGTGACCTCTAGGGTCTGTGGGGCCAGCAGATATCAGCCAATAAGAAGCAAGGGCCATGAGTTTTACAACCACAAGACAATAAATCTGAGTTTGGGAAGTGTGTTCTTTCCCGCCAAGCCTACACATGAGAACTCAGGCTGGTTGACATCTTGATTGCTGCCTTGCAAGGCGCTAAGCAGAGTACCTGTGAGATAATACATGCATGTTATTCTAAGCTACTAAGTTTATGGAAACTCATTTTGCACCAATGATTAACTCCCAAGAACTGGCTGAGAAGAATTGTTCACAGCATTCATGTCCCATAATTTCTCTCCTACCTCTGTTCCCTTATGCTTCATACAGTCCACTGGGGGCTAGAAGGACAGATTTTAACTTTCTTCTTTAGTCGAGTGGGAAGACCCCTCCCTCTGTACCCACCTACACACACATCATTACTTCCTCCTGCCTGAAGTTCACTCTCTCTAGGTGTAGAGTGGCTGCTAGGAAACATAAGTTAGAAGAAGAGGTAAAAGGTATAAAGAGCATATTATATTAAAAATAGTATCCTCATGACATAGATCATAATACATGGTTTCCTTCCCTTTAGTTGGTATGAATGTCATTGTTTTCCCAGGTCAGGAAGTTATACAAATTTTCTTTAATTTTCTCTTGAGTTTTGCCCTATCTTAAACTTCACCTGGCATGAGGAAGGCCATCAAAGGCAGGTGGCCTGCATACTCAGATGTAAATATGACTTACTACAAATGCTTAGAGAGTCTGGTTTCCCGTGGGAATGCTTCTGTTGGAAAGATGATCAGGATAAGTAACTAAAGGAAAGGGTTCATGGAATATAATCACAGATTACTGGAGCTGGGAGGAGAAGTATAGGGTCCAAATACTCTCATTTTATTGAAAAGGAAACTGAGGCCCAGGGAAGTAAAATGACTTGCAAAAATTGACCCTCTCAGTTATTCCAAAGTTGGAACCAGAATCTGAACATTCCAACAAGCAGTCCATACACTAGCTTTCTTAAGATACCATGTACAGATGGCAAATAAGTGTGTAGCAGAAAATTCTTTATGAAGCAAGTTTTGCCAGAGTGGATTATTTTTTAAATCCACCTTCTTGAGACCTCTTCTTTTTGCAATAATTAAGTTTTATCCTTTTCTGCTGGTAAAAGAAAATGTTCCCAGGAAAAGTCAAAGAATAGCTGCTTTTCTCTGACCCACCAAATGGTAATAACAGCTGTAGAAATATGTCCCATCACATCCCAGGGAATGAGATATGGGGCATTTACAAACTTTGGGTTCCAGTTGGGGTTGTCTGGATCTGGGCAGTCTGCTGACCTTGGCCGGAGACAGAATTTTTTAACTGTGCTTTTATGTATAGTCTCTTCTGTCTCTATCTCTCTTTTTTTCCTCTTAAGAAGGGGAGCTAGTCTTTATATCATTTTTTTTCTTTTTAGTCTTGAGTTTCTGACAAAGCCGTGGAAATATGAATACAGCCTTTGTGAAAATGAGTGAGAATCTTTTTTAAAAAACAATTCTTTTATCACTTTTATTCATTTTGCAGAGATTCTTTTCACTCTTAGAATTAGAAAATAGTCTGGGTCACAGAGAATGACCTTTTTAAAGCATGTTGTTATCTTATTCCTAATTCTCATAAGAGAGCTCCCTGCAGATGAGTAGCTCGAGACACTGTTAACGTTGCTTCATTTTATTCTTTCCCAATCCTGACAACAGCCAGTTTATGATGTCAAGCATGGTGCCATCTTTCCAATTTGTGTGAGACAGTGTAGTATGGTGGATAAGAACTCTGGCTATGGAGTCAGACATCCCTGAGTTCAGAGCTCTGTGATTTTCGGTGAGTTTGTCTTAGTTTCCTTATATGTAAACTGGGGAGAGTAATAGTGCTGAGCTCATAGGGTGTTATGAATGCCTAGCCCAGTGCTTGGTGCACAGAGAGTGCTATCACAACACACAAGACACTTCATTAGAATTACTGTGCCTGGGACACCTGGATGGCTCAGTTGGTAAAGCATCTGCCTTCGACTCAGGTCATGATCCCAGGCTCCTGGGATCAAGTCCTATATCGGGCTCCTTGCTCAGCGGGAAGCCTGCTTCTCCCTCTGCCTGCTCTGCCTACAGCTCTCCCTGCTTGTGCTCTTTCTCTCTGAAAAATCAATCAATCAATCAATCAATCAATCAATCTTAAAAAAAAGAATTACTGAGCATATTGGATTGTCCATATTCCTAGCTGGACTGAAAATTCCACTGAAGCAGGCACTAATGTCTGTCTTGTTCACTGTTAAAATCCCAACATCCAGCTTAGTGCCTACTACATAGTAGGTGTTCAGAATATATTTATGTGAATAAATAAATAAATAGATAAATGATGGTCAAGAACTGGTAATTATTAGTATTACCTTGGACTTGGGCTGCACACCAGCAGATCACACAGGCCAGCTGAGTCATCTCTGCAACATCTTGTCCCAAACATCCAAGCTTCCCCATGCAGAGATATGGGTATCAACTGCTTCTAGGCCTCCTACCTTGGATATATTTAATTCAAGTTTAGCAATTTGGATAGGCATTCCTTCATAATCTGGCATTGATGGAAGCCTATAGAAAATCCTAGCAGTTAGGCGTTTAAAAAACAGTATCTAAAGAGCTAGAAAGGGCAAGTGTTAAAATAATCTGGTTAGAAAAGCAAAGTTTCTTATAACTTAGTTCTCAGAATTCAAAACCCAATGTGAACCCCTCATGAGTTCAATAATTTCTAAGGAAACTGAGGCTTTTAATGTTCCTGTTCCATTATAGATAATTTCCTTCTCATAGGAGGCCTCTAACAGCAGTTGAGATGGAAATAAAAATAGTCTGAGGAGAGAGAGTGGGAGAAATAAAAAAGGAACATAATATGGAAGTGAGAGAGATCCCTAGGAGATGGAGAGTTTTGTAAACAAGCTCTCTCTAGACAGTGATTGGATTCATTTTTATGTCTCTAGAGCCTAGTGCAGAGCATGGGCGTGTTTGCTGATCAGCACACATTCTTGGGGGAAAAGGGACCTATAGGGTGAAGTGGTGGCAGAGGGGATGGGGTTGGAGTGCAAAAAGTTAGAGCAGGGGGCAACAAAACAGAACAGAAAGAGGAAGACGAGCACTTGGAAGGATAAAGGGGGGGAAAGACAAGAAGCTGGAGTGAGAGGCTCTTCTACTTTCACTTGTACTCTTGATTTCTTAAGAAAAGCAACAAGGGAGAAATATGAAGAGCAGAGAGTTCTAGAAGGACTTGAAGGCAGAGGTGGGAGGTAAGACTAAATTCCTTGTTCCTGTTTTCACTCTGATAATGTTAGACCTCTAGTCTGATTCTCCACTGCCTCTTCCTATTTGCATACATCCTTATTTGTCTCTCCCACTAGACCATAAGCGACTTGAGGGCAGACAATGTTTTATTCCTCTTTGTGTTCACCACTGGACCTAGCTGGGCACCTGGTTCATTTGATATTTAATGAATTGAATTGGCAAGAATAGTTGATGGTTATCTGTGAGCAGATGTATTCATACACAGAAACTGCACTTCTCCATTGTAATGGGGCAACCAATTCATCCTCTGCCCTCTGTCCCATTTGGAACAGGAACCTGTAAATAAAAAGGGAAAATTTGTGCACTTCCACACATGATGTTGTTGAAAATCACTAGAATAATTTAATCAGAATAGTATACAACATAAGTCAACTCTATTCTTGGGGATTGTTAAAAGGAAAGCCTATCTCCGACTGAGACAAAAAGCACTCAGAAGCATGCATCAGTGTTTCATTATAATCTACTAATTCTCATCTCAATTTAACTTATTCCATGGGTATAAGGTAACACAATTTCTTCCAGCTATAAGGTCTTGCCTATTACAGGCCATTCAGTGTCAGAAATAGGTAAAGTCATGACCAGGGATATGGCTAGAATACACACACACACACACACACACACACACACACACACACACACAATGATTATATGTTTATTATATAATTATATATTTATTAATATATATTTATTTTTGGATCTGAACCTCTAATGAGAAAAAGAAATATATCGAGCTCAAGAACACTGTTCTGTGTGTCACTGGGTCAAGGGTGGGGATACACGACAGACCTAGGAAACAGGATATTCATAAACAAAAACATTCATGGTTACAGACTGAAAAACTAGTGCCTCCCACGATTAAGTCTCGGTTTTCTCATCATTCAGCAGCATGTTGGGCATCCCGCGACTGATGGGGAACAGATGTCCAGACTCTGGGCACTGCGAGGTGCCCTCCAACACATCCACCTCCAGCAGCACGTGGGGCATCTGTCTCAGGAATTTCTCACCATGCTCATACCCTTCAATTGGCCCTTTGGGCACCTTGACCAGAAATGCCTGCAGTCTCCAGAAGCGCCATGCACTCCATCTTGGGTATGTATGCACTATGAAGTCGGGGTTGAACTCCACTGGGTTGACCTCTGTGGCCGGGAGATGCAGAGGGAAGCCACGGGGCCTCACCCCCCTGCACATACGAGCTCAGCAGGTTGTGGATGAGCGGCTTCCTGTTGCCACTACACGTGCTCTCAGCAGGCCGGAACCAGAAGAAGGCAAAAACTCCGCTTGGCTGAAATATGTTTAAAGTATTCAGGAGATGAGCTGAGATGGAAGGATATAGAGAGGGAAAGAAAGTAAGGACAAGAGGAAGACAGAAAGGAGGAGCATAATGATCATGCAGTGGAGAATAATAAAGCTGCATTGTTCTTATCTTTGTTATGTATAATTGATCAAGCCTATAGTTCTGCATACTGAGATGGGATGTTGTGGTTTAAGAGGAGTTGCAAGCTGGCCCTTGAGTGATGGAAAAAGTGTGTCATATATTTCTACGTGAGATCAGGTTCTCAGCCTTTTCTGGGTCAGAGAGTCCCTTTTAATAATCTGATGAAAGCTAATGGGTCTTTTCCCCAGAAAAACACACAAAACCATCCAAAATTTTGCATGTGATTATGAGAGTACATAGACTCCTGCAGCCCATCTATGGAGTCTGTGGCAAGACACCTTCTGATAAATTCTCAGTGTTCATTACCTCTTACCCCAGATTTAAGCTTTCAGTTGCCATTTAACCCCAGAGCAGATGAGACACAAGTGCTCTCCATCTGTGGGTAGGGGTTATCTGGTATCTCCTCTGTATTTTTGGTGCAAACAGTTGGCCTTCCTGAAATGGGATCCACTATTAATAACTAATGTTTGGCTGAGGCAATTTGAAACAAGTTTCCTCCAAAATGCTCTATGGGCGACATGAGTGAAGGAGACAAACCAAACACTAAGGTTTACATGAGTCTGTCAAGGGATATGTGGGGATTAGTAGTAAAGGGAGGGGAAGAAGAGGCCATGCATCAGTGTGAGATGCCTCAGAGCCAGCATGTGGCAATGTTACTATGTGATGTCACACATCTGTTTTCAAGCTGTGATAAGCTTTAGACTAGAACAAATAGATCTAGCAAAAGGTCAGGAATGGCAAATAGAATTCATCTTCCTTGGCAGTTCCAGTAGATTGTGTGGTAGTGGGTTATACCACCCCCCCCCCGAGTAAATCACTCCTCCTGGTGTTCTCATCATTGTGTAACCACCTTTCCTCAAATCGAGGCCACTTCTCTGACTTGCTTTAACCAGTAAAATGTGGCAGAAGTGTGGTTGTGTGGCTGAAGCCTTAAGAAGACATGGCAGTGTCCACTTTTTGCTCTTGGGAGCCCTAAGCTGTCATGTAAGAAGTCTGTTTGCCCTGCTAGAGAGACCATGTGGAGAGGCCATGTGGAGAGAGAGGAGGGACCCTGAGACTCCACGAAAGAGAACCAGGGAACCCAGCCAGCAACTGAGGCTCTAGTCATATGAACCCAGGAAAGTCATTCCAGCTACCCCCAGCCCTTTGAACCATCCTAACTGAAGCATTAGACACATAAGTGAAGAAGCCTCTTTGAATGTTCTTGCCCCAGTGGGAGATATGAGAAGCAGAGATAAGCTATTTCTGTTGTGCCCTGTCCAAGTTCCTGACCCACAGAATTCTGAGAAACAATGACAATGGTTGTTTGAAGCTACTAAATATTGGAGTAAGGTTTTTGTTTTTGTTTTTTTTTCAACAACGAATACACTACAAAAACAATAATTTTTACCTAGAAGTGGAGAATTGTTATTATAAAAACATAAACCTGTGGCATTGGTTTTGGGATTGGGCGGTGAGTAAACTCTAGAAGAATCTTGAGAGGAATGTTAACACAATGCTAATAACAATAAGAAAATTTTATTGGAGGCTAGAGAGAAGGTGACCTGAACTATGTAATGGCAGTAAGTAGCACTATAATAACATGGAAGATAGAAAATATATATCTAATGAACTTGTGGATTTTCCTGAGAAGATTTCCTGAGAAGAAGGCCCAAGTGATTGCTTTTCATGGTGCCTGATAAGGTACAGATGGAGAGAGATAAATTAGAGAGGGAACCATTTCGTTTTCCAGCAGAATCACGAGGGAACATTCCCAGCCCAGGATCTGCTGAGCTGGAAAATAAAACAGTTTCTCATTCCCAACCTCTCCAGCCTATAAAAAAAATTCTTAAAGTAAATTAAAATCTGGAAGCAGAGATTAATTCCATGACACTGCCAGTAAATCATGACCTTGGAGGTCAAAATTGGATCAAGGATGCGGTTGTAAGACCCTTTGTGAAAACCTCAGAAAGATTTCAGTTTGTGTCTTGTAGATCTTCTAAGCTGGACAACAGGGCTTTAAGAATTGTAAGGCCCCATTTCCTATACTGTCTCAGCTTAACAAAGAGTTTGCAAGAGCCTTCATGGCATTTTCCCATAGTACCTTGACTCTCAGCCCAAGGCAGAGAGGAACTTATTTTGGAGAGATTTATGAGTGTGGGTTGTTTCTAATGGATTAAATTATAATTTAATATAGCAAGCCCACAAAAACTTAAAATAATTATATCAGCATGGACTAAAAGGCACAAACATACCTAAAAATCAAAAGTAGTCTCTAAGGCCCTAACCTCTAATGGTCAGGAAGCAGATTAAGAAAGCTATTCTGCAGCAAACATAATGCATTTCCAACAGCGAAGAAGGAATGACTCAGCGGGCAGAACTAAGTCATGGAAAACTACTTTAGGGGGCAGAACTGAGCACTATGCCAGGAACGTTGGAGGATTTCAGAATTGCTATGGACCAGTGACTTCCATGTGCCTCCAACACCCCTTGCCCATTTATGAATGGGAGTGTTTGTTGTGGTTATCCTGTCCCTTTCTCACTGCTGTACGCTGGGTGTGTGGGGAGCAGAAAACTTCCCTTTACTTTACTTGAACTTGAGGAACCATGCCCGAGGTATCTGTGCAGAGGGGACCACACATCTGCAGCTGTACCTGATTTAGATAATGAAATTTCAGACTTCAAGCTGATGCTGTAGCCATGATAGGATGAGACTTTTGGAGATCTAAGGAGAGAGGGAATATACCCTGCACATGAGGGGAACATGAATTTCTATGATATTTCTATGGTAGCTCTCAAAAGTTGGCTCCCAACAATTCCTCCCTGCCAGTAGGTACAAGCTGCTCTTCACATGAAGAGGTGGGGATTACTTCTCCTTCTCATTCTCTTGAATGTGGGCTGGTACTGTGACTGACTTTGACCAGTAGAATGTGGTAGAATGTGGTGGAAGTGATGTTTTATTATTTATTTATTTTCTTATGTTCAGTTAGCCAACATAGAGTGCATCGTTAGTTTTTGATGTAGTATTCAGCGATTTATTAGTTGTGTGTAACACCCAGTGCTCATCACATCACAAAGGAAGTGATGTTTTAGAATGGGCAGCTTCCACTCATGGAGTCTATCTGCCATATTTTGATAAGCCCAAATGATACAGAGATGTCAGGTAGAGAAGAACTGAGCTTCTTCAGTTGATGGCCCCATCTAAGCTCCCAGCTGAAAGCAAGCACCAACTGTCAGCCTAATGCAGAAGCCCATTTGGACATTTTATCCTTTCCAATAACAGCAACCCAGGCATAATTACACAGGGTAGAAGAACCATCTAGCCAGGCCCAGACAATCCACAAAACTGGGAGATAATGGTTATTATTTTAAACCATAAGTTTTAGGGTGATTTGTTTTACAGCAATAAATAAGTGAAACAGGGTGGTAGTGGTTTCTTGAAGTACCATGTTGAGAGGATTTTTAGGCTATATCCAGGCTTGGTAGGAAATATATTGTGACTGATTGCCAGTCTCTCATAGGGCAGGAAGGGAGACTGGAATTACCAGATCACAACTTATGCTATCTCGGTAGTCCTCAGAAAGAGCCACTGGCAGCTTTTTCTGAGAAAGTGGTGGCTTAAAATGAGAGTAATTAAAAACCTTGGCTTTTGATTTGATTAGCTCTGAGTTCTTCTGTGTTTTGAGTTTGAATTTATTAGTTTCTGAAGAACTTTAACTCAGGAGAACTGACAGTAACTCAGTGATTGGGTCAGGCCAAGTGAAACCCTAAGGGATTACCACTAGGCTTCAGCCATCTCTGTTTTCTCCCTTCTCTTCTTCCAAACTCTGGGTTGTGAATAGCTGTGAAGGGTCCCTGGAACTTTTAGCATCCTTGCATGTTGGTCTCTATTTTCCTGAAAATGTCTAAGCTCAAGCCCAGTATAATATAGAGGTGCTGAACGTGTCCGTGAAAACTTCACTTCCTCACTCATTCATTTTAATTTATTTATAGTTATCTTATGTGATGTGATGTGGTATGGTATTATATACAGTTTTGTCTATGCCAGACATCTTTCCAGGGACTAGGGAGAGAGTAATAAAAAAGGTATAGGTTCTAAGCAAGTCATGGCCCCTATCTTCAAGGGGCTCATGTTTTAGTGTCCAGAAATCAATCTGGACATTACAGCAGGATAAAAACAATGCAGCAACAGAGGTGAACATTATAATAGTAACTAGCATTTATTGTACATTTACCATGTGCCAAGTATCTCATATAATCTTTAAAAATTTTAATTTTAATTATTTTTTATAATAGTTTTATTAAGATGTATTTCACATATCACAAAGTCCACCTCTTTAAAATATATAAAGCAGTGTTTTTGGTATACTTACAGAGTAGTGCAAACCACCACCACTATCTAATTCCAGAATATTTGATCACCCCAAACAGAAATACCTACTCATCAGCAGGCACTTTCTATTCCCCTCATCTCCCTAGCCCCTGGTGATTACTAATCTACTTTCTGTCTCTGTGGATTTGCTTATTTGGAACTTTTCATATAATTGGAATAATTCAATATATGACCTTTTGTGTCTGGCTTATTTCATTTAGCACAGTTTTCAAGGCTCATCCATGTTGTAGCATGTATCATCTATTTCTTCTTATCACAAATAAAATTCCATTGTATGGAAATGTCATATTTTGTCTCTTCACCAGTTGATAGACATATGAGTTACTCCTATTTTTTTGACTGTTATGAATAACGGTACGATGAACATTGGTGTACAAGTTTATGTGGACATATATTTTTGATATTCATAGGTATGTACATAAGAATGTAATTGCTGGGTCATATGGCAACTCTCTGTTTAACTTTTTGAGAAACTGACAAATTATTATTGTCCATATTTTTATTTTAGCCACTCTAGTGGGTGTAAAGTGGTATCTCATTGTAGTTTTGATTTACATTTCCCTAAAAACGAATGATGTTGAGCATCTTTTCGTGTGCTTGTTGCCCATCTGTATATTTTCTTTGGAGAAATGTCTATTCAAATCTTTTGCCTATTTTTTAATTGGGTTGTTATGGTCTTTTTATTTTTGAGTTTTAAGTTTTTTTATATATTCTGGATGTAAATTCCTTATCAGATCTATGAATTACAGATATTTTTTCCTATTTTGGGGTGGCATTTTCACTTCGACAGTGTCCTTTGAAGCCTCTAATTCTTTAATTTTGATGAAGTCCACTTTATTTATTATTTCATCTCTTGTGTTTTTGATGTCACATCAAAAAACTATTTTCTAATCCAAGCTCATGAAGACTTATTCCTGTGTTTTCTTCTAAGAGTTTTATAGTTTAGCTCTTATATTTAGGTCTAGGATCCATTTTGAGTTAATTTTTATATATGATGTGAGGTAGGGGTTCACCTTAATTTTTTTGCCTGTGGATGTTCAGTTGTCTCAGTCTCATTTGTTGAAAGATTATTCTTTCCTGTCGAATTGTCTTGGCATCCTTGTAGAAAATCAACTGACTACAAAAAATGTAAGGGTTTATTTCCAGACTCTCAATTCCATTGACCCTATATGTCCATTTTTATGCTAGTTATTTAATCTTTATAACAGTTACATGAGGAAGGTACTACTAAGGCTCAGGGACTTTGGGCATTTTGCTGAAGATCATACAATTAATATGCAGTGAAGCTAAAACTGGAAACTTGGATTCTCTGATACTGAAGTCCAGGCTAGAAAGTTAATACTCTGCTCTTCCAGGAGGGATGGCTGTGGTATGGATTTATATAGGCAGGAAATGCCAGGATGCAAGACATTTGAATTCAGGGTATATACAACCTGTAGGGATATGAAACTATATAAAGCAATGTCAAGACCGAGGGGACAGTTGGAATGGAAAGAGGACAAGATATCACAATTAATTAGGGCCTTTGAAAGCTCAGAGGGAGCAACCTAACTAGCCTATGTGGTTCAGGGATGGTTTTCACAAGAAACTCATATTTAATCAGTGTCAGGAAATGTCTGTATAAGTTTACCAGGTTGTATGTGTGTTGGATGGATGAGGTAGGAGAGAGTCTAGAGGGAATAGCATGCATGAAGACCTAATGGTACTAAAGAAAATGGCATAGTCAAGGAATGGCAAGAACCCATATAAAACTTAGGGGGAACTTTGGGAATTAGCTGGAGAAAAGACTGGAAAAGTAAGTTGGGAATATAGGGGCCATGAATGTACTGCCAAGGAGTTTGGTTTTTCTCCTGGAAGTAACTGTGAACAAATGTGGATTTTATGTAGAGGAGTTAGGTGTTCATGTAATTGATAGCACAGAGCAGGATAGATTAGAGAAGAAGGAAACAGCAGCAGAAGATGTGGATTGGCAGCTGTTGCAGGTGAGATATGGAGGAGAGTAGGGATGGAGAAAAGAGGGCAATTACCCAGGATGCATAATCAATAGGGTTTGATGATTGATTTGTTATGGGGGAGGGAGAGGCAGAGAGAGACAGAGGGAGATGGAGTGGGACAGAAGAGAAAAAGGAAGAAAGTGAAGGAAATAAGCATTTTTTGAAGGTCCTAATATGTGATAGCCTTGTTAATATGTTTCTATTTTCAGGTGAGAAAATATATTCAGACAAGTTTATCCAAAGCCACAAAGCTGTTAGTCAATGGTTAAAGCAGATTTCAAATTCAGTCCTGTTAGACCCCAATGCCCCTACTCTTTCCCCCGTACCATACTGTCAAAGACAGAAAGCTCAGATTTGGGGTATAGGTGAGAGGATGAGTACTAATACCATTTATAAGAAAAGAAAACAAGAAAGAGACAAAAAGAGCTGGTTTTAACAGGAAAAAGGTACAGAGATTCATTTGGGGGCACATGATGTTTGAGATAGTTGTATGACACCAATGAAGATGACCTTTGCATGGTTGGAAATATGGGATCAAACCTCAGGAGAGGCACAGGGACCTAAGATACCACCCCAGAGCTCTCTTCTTTCCTACTTCCGAGCTGAGATGTTGGGTGATGCCATGGGAAGCAGCTGAGATTGTCCGTGGAAACATATGGAGTGTGAAGAGAAGGAGGACAAAAAATGAACTGCTCAAATGGATCAAAGATGAGGAATGGGAGAGTCTAGGGCATCTTCTCTGATGGCATCAGTTCATGGCACACCTGGGTTGTACCCACAGAAATTTTCCTCCCAGGCCTCAGACAGGCTTGAGTGGCAGCAGTGAGGGGCTCTTTTCTTCCTGTAGTGAACACTCAATAAATGATCACTATTATTATTACTGTGGTTATGATTCTGCATGGAGTAAAAATCAGCAACTATTTTTCAAGAGTATATTTAGTATAGAAATATTCCATATTCCTCCTCTTAAGAGGCAGGAATATGGGATAAAATGATTTCCTGTGGTCCTTCCCAGTCCCATGGCTCTATAATCCTCCACTTTAATATGTGACTAGTGAGTAAGAACTATCTTGAAATTTTGATTTCTGGTACAGAGTCTATCATTATGCTTCCAAATTTTCTTGGGAAATATTTGAAGCCAAAAGAGACTTTCATTTTGTTCACTTTAAAGAAAGCTTCATTCATATTCATCTAACAAACATTTGTTTAACACTTACTCAAATAAATAGTCCTGTGCTAGGTGCTATGGTGAAGCCAGGTTAAGTACAAAAATCTCTGTCCTCAAGTCGTTTGTAACGTAGTTAAGAGGGGGAAGATGAGCATAGCTGTAAATGGTGTGGGTAACTAACCACAGTCATAGAAGAGGCCTGAGGCTGGCCTTGAGATTGGGCATAGTTTGGACAGTCAGGGATGAGGCAAGTCCGGGAGAGAAAAGGGAGATCTGAGTAGAAAAGAGGAAGGACAGATAGCCCAGGTGTGTTGGAAAAGCAGGAGTCGATCAGCCTGAGGGAAGCAAGGTACTGGTGAGGTATAGCTTTGGAGTCTGAGTTACAAAGGGGAAGGCAGGGTTCTAGGTGATGAGGCCCACAGGTGTATCCTCATGCATCTACTCAGACTGGGCTCACCCTAGTCTTCTCATAGGTATGCCATCTTCTGTTCCATATAAAGTGGTATCTATAGGCAATTTGCTCCCATTCCAACCTTCTGAGATGCTTGGAAGAAATGAGGTTATGATCTCCCAGCTATGGGAGAAACCCATTCACTACCGCATACATTGGTCACTATTGCAGTTCTGTACGTTATCCAGAACTTTTTTTACATTCCTGGAATATCTCCCCTATACTCTCTTTCCCTAAGCCATAAAGCCAGCCCTAGATGCTGCCATGTTAGGAAGCAGAGGCAATTCGTTTTGAGGACAATTGATGATTGAAATGCTGTCTGATTTCTCCTCCCCATATCTCCTAATCCCTCTCCTCAGTAATTTGCATGTGTTCTATTTATTTGGGATAAAACCCCCCATAGAGGGACCTGGGGCACACTCTGCTTTGTGTAGCTCCTGGATGGCCAAGGAAGGGGCCTTGGGAGAGGTTTCTTAGATACCAAATAGCACATAGATGATTTATACATAAATGAATCAGAAATATGGAGATTAAGTTTTCGCTGAGATGCACATGAATTAAGGAGAAAAAGTGTTTGAGGCAATTTAAAAAGAAATGCCATGAAACTTAAAGCATATGGAAAATAATACAAGATGTTGAAGAAATCTCAAAACGGATGGGGTTTGGCCTCACGAGTCCTTGGAGCCCCTCCCCATTTCACAAAAATCTCATCATTTGAAGAAATTAACATGACTTTAGAGACCAGCTGAAAAGGGTCCATCTCTCCAGGTTTGACTGGCTCATCCCTAGTCTAATTGTTTGGATTTTATTTATTTATTTATTTTTTTACCTTGTTCTGCGGTTCATGTCTAAATACTCGAAGATGTTTATATTGCATACATTCAGCTTTAATTGGCCCTTAAAAGAAGGTGTTGATTAGAATCTGCTCAACATCAACAGCTAGCTCACAAAACATTCTGTAATTACTGTTTATTAATTTAGTTCAAGTGGCATAGTTGAAAGCCCTGTTCAGATGGGAGAAGTAAATTGTCACTGGTATTGAATATGTAAATTATGTGCATTGTAAATTTCCATGAAGAAATGTTTAAAGTTAAATGCTGTGCACATAAACCCTTCTGGTTTTATCTAACCCAACCCTTGGAGTCGAATCAGGTCTTTACTTAGAGAGCACATGGTGGAAGAACCCTACGGGGGTGCTGGGCCATTGCCCCAGGGAGGGGCTTCTTACCTTGAGTTTGTAAAATGAGATTTTGTAATCAAGTTTTGTTGTGTGTGTTCCTTTTTTCATGAAACAAGGCAACGCTAATGTGCTCTCTCTATCTTTGTTCACAAAGCCCTTCGATGGAATGTCCCAGCAGATTTTCTAAGGCTGTTTGGCAATCCAGCAAATTCCCCTGCTTCCCTGAGGAAGCTTCTAGATGCTGTTGGGTGGCATGCTGCAAACAACAGAAATTGAAGACAGCTTTTCTTCAGCAAATAGCTGAAATAAGTTACTGTGTGTGTGTGTGTGTGTGTGTGTGTGTGTGTGTGTGTGTGTCTATGTGTTTTCTTCCCCTAGAATATCAAAGAAGATAGCAGAAACAGAGGCAGATTCTCAAGTTGGGATTGTTTCTTAGAGCCCAAACCATCTGATCTCTGGGAGCTATATTATAGGGATAGAGTCTGGTTTAATCAATCTGGTGGGGGAAAATTTATTATATCAAAGATTGTCTTAGATTCTTGCTGTATTTAGGTAGAAGTAAGCAAAATTTTCTTTCAAACCTCAAGAAGTAACTAAAACACTTTGCTTTTTTCTATACTAATGGTGCTTTGGGCAAGTTACTTTATCTGTTCCTTGGCTTTTTACCTATGAAATGGGGAAGATGATAGTACCTACTTCATAGAATGGATGCAAAGGTTAAATGAGATAATCCTTGCTCAGTGCTTAGAGCAGGGCCTGGCCATAATGTAGGGACAATAAATGTTAACTGTTATTTGTCCCTGTAAGCGCTGACATGTTAAAACTGGATCCCCAAATGCTTTTATATATTCATTAAAATATTCCTTTTCTAGAGATTTCTGATTATTTGGGGAGAGTCTGAAATTCATGGCTAATCAGAGAAGTTACTTTAAAAAAAATAGAGAAGAAAACCAAGGGTTTTGTAAGTGTGAAAATATAGTTATAATTTTTTCCCCTAAAGGTTGAAAAGAGGAGTTGAGGCAAAAAGTACATCTGGCTCTTATGTCGCCGAAGCCCACACATGCCCATTTGGGGGGCTTTCTGGCTTTGTACAAGTTTTTCAGCCCAGATGTTGGATGTTTTCAATTTTATAGAATCTGACTATAAATGAACTGAAAAAAAATGGCCCAACTGTTACTGGGACTAATTATGATAGTTCCAAGGAGAATGTGCATGCTTTCACTTTTCCTTTATGAAATGTTCCTCAAGAAAGCCTTTTGATTGAATAAGCCTTTCAGATGATAGCTGACATTTTCAGTAATAATAATCCTACTTCAGATTCATAGAGAGGAAGTAATGGAAATGCAAAGTGCTTTACAGATGCTGCCTTGTTTATTTGCATCACCCTCCTGGGTGGCAGGTGGCAAGAATTATTCTCCCTGTTTTACAGATGCAGAAACTGAGGTACTGAGAAATCAAAGCGTGAAGCATAAAAGTTCTAGAGCAGGTCAGTGATAGAACAAGGAAGTCTTATAATCTGATAGAACTAAATTCAATCTAGTTAGGAGCCATATTCTAAGGACACTCATGTTAATGAGAGCTCCTGTCAACCAGGTGAACCCGCCTTCATGGATCAAATGTGTTTCAGCTGAGTTGTCTATTCATTGCTGTAAAGCAAATCCCATTTTCCTGTTAGTGTCTTTTGAAAAGACGGCCCCCAAATTACTCCCATAGTTAGAGCTCAACATTTTTGACATGGGAGAGAGCTGAAAGTGGTTGCTCAGGCTGTGGCTATTTTTAATCCCTCCACCTCCCACCTCATTAGTGTTTTGAGAAGTCAGGAAGAAAGATGGTATGGAACTGAGAGGAGAGTGCAGTATTCTGTCCCCTCCCCCCCCCGCCCCCACTTGGTGTTCACTCTGAGCAATCTTTCTCTAAGCCACGAGGAGTTCTGTCCAGCCAGAGGCCCCCCAGGCCGGATACTTAATACCCCTGGAATCTGGCTTTGCATCTTCCTTGGGTGGTACTAAGCTGTATTTTCACGGATCAAAAGTAAGCAACACCATCTTATACTTGGTTTAGTTATTTAAAATATTTTGTTTGTTTATTGATATTTGCCCATCAATGCCCTCCTTGCATGTCAGGTGTAGACTGGTGGTGGGAAGAGGTGAGTAGAGAGATGAGCAGGGAGTCTCTGCCTTTGAGGAGGTTGGAGCTCACACCAGGTGGGGGGACAGAAGCAAATCAACACCTCGCCCTGTCCTATGGAGGCTTCCAGGGGACCTGTGGAAGAATGGATAGGAATTAGCCAGGTGAAAAGGCAGTGGGATGTCATTTCAGGCAGAGGGTGTGGCATATGCAAGGTATAGCAACTTGAGAGAGCTTGACTTCCAGGGAGCAGTGAGGAGTGAACAGTGTTGTATGGCTCTCATGTATGGTGCACACCCAAGTTGACTGGACATAGAAGTGGAGATAGGTGAAACCCAGGTCCAGAAATTACTTTCATGTTGAGAAAACATTTCCCTGAAGACCATAAGGCATCACTGAAAGCTCTGATATGACAATGATTTGAGCACAACCAGCTGAAGTCTTCCAGTTCTACAGAACCATCTGGTTTCCTACCTTGCCAATGGAGTAAATCTGCTGTATATTTATGTGTTTATAGTCAGAGAAACAGAACCAATAGGATGAGTGTGTGTGTGTGTGTGTGTGTGTGTATTTTAAGGAAGTGGCTTGCATGGTTCATGATTATGAAGGCTGGCAAGTCCAAAATCTGCAGGATGGGCCATCAGGCTGGAGACCAGGGAGGAGTTGATACAGCAGTTCAAGTCTAAAGGCCATCTGCAGGCAGAATTCCTTCTTGCTCAAGAGAGGTTATTCTTTTGTTCTCTTCAGTTCTTCAACTGATTGAATAAGGTCTGCCCCATTATGGAGGGCAATTTGCTTCCCTCAGAGTCCACTGATTTAAATGTTAATTTCATCCCAAAACACTCTCACAGAATCATCCAGAATAATGTTGATTATATTTCTGGGCACTATGGCTCAGCCAAGTTGATATTTAAAATTAACCATCACAAAGGGAATATATATATATTCACATGGGTGTAGTAGTCCTACAATCCTGTTTTCCATAGAACTCCATTCATTCATGCACTCTTTAAAAATTACTTATCGAGTGTCTTCTATGTGCCAAGCTCTGGAAATCCACGAGTAAGCCAGATAAACAGTGTTGCTGACCTCTTGGAACTTCCTAGTAAGGCAAGGATTGGCAAATTGTGATCCATGGGCAAGTCTGGCCCATAGACTATTTTTGGAAGTTAAAATTTATTGGGACACAACCATGTTCATTTATTTATGAGTTGTTTATGACTGCTTGCATGCTACAATGGCAGCATTGAATTGTTGCTACAGAGACAATATGCCCTGAAAATTCTAAAATATTTAGAATCTAACACTTTATAGGAACTTTGACAATCCCTACATTGGAGTATAGAGATAGAAAAGGCATAGACAAATAGACATATAATATGATGTCAGGTAGTCAGTAGTGCTTTGAGGAAAAAATAAAGCAGGGCAAAGGGGTAGAGTGATGGGGTGCTTTTTTGACATGGCAGTTCGGAAAGCACTCTCTGTAAAGATGATATTTGAGCGGGACCTTAATGACGGAAGGGAAAGCCATGAGAATGCCCAGGGTTAAGTGAGTCCCAGGCAGAGGACACAGCTAGCGCCTGGTATGCTTGAGGATCTGGAGATGAATGGAATGCCAGGACTGATCCCCTGCAATCTAATTCTCTCATCGCATGCATCCAGGATGGTCTGTGTTTCACTAAAATTGGCTGAGAGATTGGGTTCTTGCAAAGCATGTTTTGAGTTTTTGATTCTGCAGCATTGGAGACCGAGTCTTCATAGCTTCCTCACTGGTCTACTGAAGCCCACGTGGGACCAGATGCCTCCATGTCACCCTCTCTTCTCCTCAATTTGCCACCACTGCAGAGAGCAAACTGCAAATTGCTCAGCCCGGCAATCCAAACCCTCTGGTCAGTCCTATTCCAGCCCCATTTTCTGACATGGCATCCTCATTTCTTACCCGTGCAGTTCACGCTGCCCCCAGACTCCCTCCTCTCAGAGTTCCTGTATTTCTCCTTCCTTCATGCTGTTCATCTTCCCCTCAGCTCATGCCGTCCTACTTCTTCTGCAATGCCTCGCTCCATCTTTCTCGCTTGCTCTCTCCACTTCCCTCTCCCTCTCTTTCCTCCTCCTTTTCCTCATACCTCCAAGTCCCCTCCCACCCACTGCTTGTTCTTGACTCTCCATCAGCATTGACTGAGTTAATCTAATCCTGTTTATGCATTTATACCTCTTTTCCCAGGAGCCTCTGAGGCCTGGACAGCAGAAATGCGGTGAGAGCAACATGGCTTTTTTCTCTGCAGAGGGAATGCAGTCAGCATTTACTAGAGACTTGTTTGTACCTGGTACTCTGCAAGAGTCCTATAGAGACAGCCATGAATCAGGCATAATTTTGATCTTTACAGAGCTCACAAGTGTAATGGGGGAAAACATACACACAAATGCATATGGTACAAATAGATGCTTGTAGAATGTGCTCCAGAAGCAGAGATGGTGTGTGGCTAGCTCTGCCTGGATGAATGAGGGAAATTTCTTTGAGGAGGTGACATTGTAGTAAGGTGAGATGCAAGAAAGGAGGGAGGATTCTGATCAGAAGAAGGTGTATGTGCAAAGGTACAGAGCTGAGAAAGGAGCCGCACTTATCCGAGACTGAGGGAGAAGTTGTAAGTGGTGAAGATGAGAGAGCGCAAGGATGGTAGGACACGGGGTTAGTAAACATAAAATCCTGATGTAGCTGAGCAAGCATGATCGCATGCTTTATCTTTGTATCTCTCTCACTTAGCCTAGCACCATTGACAAAGTTGTGAACACTTCGTGGTGTCTTGATTTGAACTAAGCAAGTTAAATTTCACTCTGTATCCTTAAGACCCATTTGAACTAATTTTTGTATGTGATATACATTGCCACTAATTTTTGTATGTGATATACATTGCATATAAAGATTGTGTCAGATATATGCATTACACTGTGACTTATATCACAGAACTTTATTGAGCCCATGACCTCAGCAGGTATCTCAGTGATTTTCTTTGTGGTTTCCTTGGTGGGACTGATTTATTTAATATGCCTAAAAAACTTACTCTCCATTAAATAAGAATTATGCTCTGTGTTTCAGTAATGAAATAGGATGAAGTCAGGGGACCCTGACTTCAGGGGTTTTTACTTTTATTTTTTACTTTTATAGGACCCTCACTGGATAGTAATAAAGTCAGGACAAGTGGATGTGACAAGGTTTCCTTCAGGAGGGACTATAGAAACAATGGCCAGTAATGACTTAGTGTCGATATTAAATTACTCAATGAGGTGAGTGTGATCTAATAGCAATGTGATTTCCTGCCCAAATAGCCCAAGCCAGACCTTTTTTTTACAAGGTTATCCATGTGTTCTTGGCAAGAAGCTAACACCATCTTAAAGATGAGTTTGTTCTCTATTAGGTCAATGAGGAGTGAACTAAATATTTTCTACTTGGGTCTTCACATGAAAAAAGCTTAACAGCTTTGAAGGAGCTATTACAGGCAAATGCCTAAAAGAAATACCCATTTGAAAAGTCTATAATTATGTACTTCTATAACAGTGTGTAAAGGGATCACAGTTCCCATCAAGGGTTATTGAGCAAATAGTGAGTTCTTAAGTCAGTAACTACTTATTTACATGATGGTCAGTAATGGCAATAAAGGAATCATTGCAAGCTGCTGAGTAGATCTTATTCTTCCATGTAGTTGGGGCTCATAAGGTGCTGAAGTCTGTTCTCCACTCAGGTAAAAAACAAAACAAAACAAAACAATAAACACTGCAGTAACTAGGAGCAAGGTGAGGTGCTATTTTCCCACTGAGCCAGGGGATACTAATGAGTTGCAAAGGTTCTGGCAAGTGATTTAGGTTCAAAGTGACTGGAAGAGAACTGCTTAAAGGACTTTGACTACCCAGCCTCCATTCTCCTTTCTTCTGATGAAAGCCATTTTTCCTTGTGATCTACCTCTCCCACATTCCTCGTGACTCTGGTAAGGCTGTCAATCAAATGGTCAGTCTTCTCCATCCAAGTGATCCAAGTAGCACTCTTAAGTGTCCTTTGGGGATTTGATATAATTTCTGGGAAAGAGAAAGACACTTTTTTCTAGGATGTCCTGGTAAAGATCAGTGTAAGCTTGGAGCTGCTGATGGTTTTCTTTACCACCGGGTAGAAAAATCTTGCCTAACTAACCAGAATAAGGTAGAGGTAAGAGATGATGAAAAAAGAAATAGATTTCTGACCACACTGTTTGAGCACCTGGGTGAGCTACATCTGAGGCTAGAACTCACCTTGGACTTCCCAGTTACATGGGCAAGAGATTTCCATTTTATGGTTATGTGGTTTGAATTGAGTTTTATGTCATCATCACTGTTGGACCCCTCAGGGTGGGGTGCCCTATTTGTGATTTTTCTTTTTCTCTATCGTCCACCCCATTTTGTGAGAATTCCTTAGTGTGTTTATCACGTGACACGCATTTGTGTATTGGGACAAATGATCTCTCACTGGTTGACTTCTGCTGTCAATAGTCCCAGAAGTGATCGTGTAGGAAGTGGAAACTAAAGGTTTGGCTTTCTTTGGCTAATGCCCCCTTCCACGAGCAGGAATCAGCAAGAGTTGCCTGCCTGCCTGCACTTGAATGACAGGTCCAGGAGAGAATGTCCCTTCCCATATTTTTCATTTCATTTCTTCTTTTAATCTTTGTCACATATATGAGGTTTCTACCTTTTTAACTTTAAATCAGATGATTAGCACAAGGAGATGCTCTGTTGCAGAACATTTTACTTTAATATTTTCACACTTGTAAAAAAAAAAATGTGGTGCTGGGAATGATGTGCTCCAGAGGCTGTGATTATGGCTGAGAGA
Organism: Eumetopias jubatus; assembly: GCF_037043125.1. Classification (NCBI taxonomy): domain Eukaryota; kingdom Metazoa; phylum Chordata; class Mammalia; order Carnivora; family Otariidae; genus Eumetopias; species Eumetopias jubatus. Next base: position 34,282,043 of record NW_028274810.1, on the reverse strand, counting down.
TCACTCACCACGACAGGTGGAGTCGCACAGTCCATTGTCAATGTGAAGCCTCCAAGAAGATGAAAAAATGTAATTTTAATTGACATAAGTCTTTATGGCCAAAAAGAAGCCTTTACAATGGAGTGAATAAAAATGCAGGATTTTGGCAAAGCCCTGAAGAAGTGTTTAAAAGGGTGACTGTGAAGTCACTAGGGAATGAGATTGCCCCAAATTAGGCTTCAGTCTAATTTTTCAGTAGCCAGAGGTATAGAGTTAAGAATCAAGAACGAGACTGAGGCCTTTTGAGAAACTTGGATGCACTAGGTGCTCCTGGGGTCTCAGGGTTGGGGTTCAAGAATCAGGGATTGGATGACACTCTTCCCAACTATTGGTTCTGGTCTTTGCTGGGAATGTCATACTATCATTTGGTTGGTGTTTGTTTCAGGGTTTCTCAGCAACCACTACCATTTCTGCACCAGCAACGGGCCAGCAATGGATACACATTTCTTAATCTTGCTCCAGATGTGGAAATTCTTAATTGGTGGAGTGAGAAAGGCTGAGAAAAGCTGAAAGCTGGGGAGAGTGGCTGTCTCTATAATAGGAATCCGTATCATTAGTTGGAGGACGTCTTTAGTGTTGTGCGTGTGGTCTAGAGGAATGCAATGCTTACCATGGGATAATAAAAATAAAGAAGTGTGACAGAAATGTACAATAGAAAAAAAACAAAGCTGAATAACAGATTGTAAAAATCTAGAGGAAAGGATAGCCGATGACATACATTAAAAAGAAAAGAAGAGGAAAAAAGATGCCCAGAAGAAGGGCAGTGGTGGAGGAGAGCCCGCAAAGGATGAACAAGGGCAAGTTTGAGAAGTCTGTTGATGTTGCTCATGTCTACAATCCCAGATTCCCCTGGGATGCAGACACCAATCACTTCAAAAGCTTTCGAGGACTAGCCCATGAGCATTAAGAGTGCTATACAGTTTTATTCACCCTGTCTACTTTATAATGTTCTTTCAGTAGGAGACTCAAGCTGAAATTGTACAAGGAAGTCTCAAAGTTAATTTTTTTCACTTGCATTTGGGAATCTTAAATCATTTGGGCAAGAATGCTGGAGAATAGAGGATAAAAGAGTAGTGCTTTCACACAGAGTTGGTTCTGTTCTATTATTGATTTATAAGTTTAATTTCCATCAAAATAACAGAATGAGAACCTGAGACATTTCCAATGGCTTCTGAGAGGCCCAGGATCTGACTTGGCTGACAAAACAACTAAAATTACCTAGGGCTCTTCATGTGTGACTAAAATTTGGGAAATGAATGCTTTCTCAGTGGCTGCCTTTTTCCCCCTTTATCAGGCTTCCTAATGGTTTCATAAAACCTCTCTACCAACTAATGCCCCCTCTCCTGCCCTACCCTTTTCCTGTCCCTCCCTCAGTGCTTCCCAGAGTGTTACTCACATTCTTTTTCTCTTTTCCTGCCCTTGGCTCATCTCTGTTTGGGTCACAGTAGCACTAGAAAGGGGGGAAATTTCTACCAGGGGATATTGTGTAATGGTCCCAACCATCATGACGGTAATGACCATGGTACTCAGAATACCTTCTGTTCCTTAGCATGGATTTATGATGCTATGGTCAAGACTATTCAGAACTCTAAAGGCCCCATCATAAATCTGAGGACTTGATGTATACATCTTCTAGCCGAGCAAGTGGGACAGTGGTTAACCTAAATTGATTCCTTGATCGTTTAGTCCTGTACATCCTAAATCCCTTTTACATTTTAGTGAAGAGTTTATTTTCCACTTGGCACCTTAATAAATGGTACTGTAGCTTGTACAATGATCATTACAATTCAGTGGCTGGGGAAATGAAAGCATCCAACCAGTATGCTTATTTTGGATATTAGTTTTATTGAGGGGAAAGTATAGAAGTGTTATCTGTTCAAGTCCTAATGGAGCTGCTCCCATTCCTCAAGGGGTTATCACATAGTATCAGAGAGATCTCAGTCTTTAAGACTATGGAATATAGAGTAATTAGGCTTCACTGTCTTCAGGAGTGTTTTTTTTTCTTTTTCTTTGTTAAAAAATGCCTCTTTCCAGATGTAGAACTGAAGTATCTGTTGCTTCTGATGTTGCTGTCAGAGGCCAATTGGGAAGCAAAGTATCAAACACAATGGCTCCTTTGAATTCCCTTGCAAGAGGCAGAACATTCCCAGCCTCGAGATTCCGGTCCTTCTTGCCTTAGTGTGTGGAAAAAAGCAAATCCCCTCCAACTTGAAGAAAGAGTCTTCCTCCTCCCCACCCTTGACCCGACCTCTGAACCCAACCAAATTCTGCTATTTCTTAGGAAATGGTTTGGTTTAGAAGCATGGCATTTGAAGGTGAAAGAGAGGGAGATTAGAGGAATTTGAGCCTGTTTTCACAATTCCAGTTGGGATGTTGGAGAAAATTTCTGTGACATTTAAACTGCCAGTTACTTTATTAGATTTTCGTTTCTAAAGCAGAACTAAGTAAGTGCAGTCAGTGAATGACTCTGGCCAAAATAATGTGAGTGATTACGTTCTTTAAGAGTCTTTCTTCCCTTAACTGAAAAGTTTTAAATTCTGGCCTTGAGTGGAAGCACTGTGGAGAATCCAGTGTAGCAAAGTTTCTCATTTCAGTATCAAATGCTCTCAAGCATTTTTTTTTGTATAAGGAATCAAAAATTTGGGACTAAAAAAATAATAAAGTGCTGAGTCACTACTGTTCCTCTTTTGAATGCTGGGTTTCCTAAAAAAAAGAAAATGGATGAGAGAGAGAGAAAAGAAAAAAGAAAAAAAGGGAGAGAGAGAGAAGTGGATCAATTTCCGTAGTTTTAGGTCATATAGTTTTGAAAGCTATCCTGTTGCTGTCAGTACCTGACAACGTAGCTAGACAGAACACAAACAAGAAGTGCCTTCTGTGCTTCCTTCTCTTCCTCCTTGCCCTGACCCTCTTTAGAATATAATTTAACTAAGAACATGTGTAGATTAAATCAGGGAAAATGTGGATGGGGACAGTAGGTTCAAATTTTTCTTGCGGTTTTTTGTTTACTTATTTGTTTTCCTACTGGCTGTTTTGGGGTTAGGGGGAAGGGTTGTGTGTTTTCAAGATGGAATTGCTCTCTGGGCCTTTTATTATCTTTGAAATTAGATTCTTCTCAATTATTCAGGAGCAGATTATCTAGTTTGCAGACTATCTGGATATTTTGTTTCTTCCCTTTCCTCTCTCCTTGTTGCCAGTGTTTTGACAATTTCCTCATGCTGCTGATATCCACAAAATTGACCATAAAAGGAGAAAGGAAACATCCAATCAGTTTTGTTTGTTAATTGCTCTGGTACAATTTGTTCAGAAAGAAGCTAAAATATAGACCAAACTGGAGTTTGAAGATTATCTGTGAATCGAATCTTTCCATACTTTCTCTAAGCCTCATTTGTACAGATAATCGAGGGTTGGCAGAACTTCAGAGAAGTATCTCTTAAGAGAGATCAAACACTTCTCAAAACCCAGCTCCCTCTGAAATGGCAAATTTTTTCATTCCCATGGGAAAGTCATTGCTTAGAGAAGCAAATAGAGAGAGGTGCTGAGAGAGAGGGAGAGAATTCCTCTGGTCTGATCTACCTTTGATGGAACAGGCTCAGTAGTGACTGGCTAGGTTGGTGATTTGTTCTGGGCCCAGACTTGTGTATAAATATGTGTGCATGTGTGCGCATGTGCATGCTTGTATAATACTTAAAATCCACCTCGAGGCAAGATGCCAGGAGAGAGATACGGAGGTCAATGCCTGTGAGCCGCATGTTTCTTCTCGATGATGAGAGCTCTCTCCAACCCCCAGCCCCTCACTCTCCACTCTTTTGGGCTCAGGGGCTGCTCTTCTAACTCTGACCACCCAATGGTGTGAAACTAATGATTAACCCTTTGGCACCAGTGCTGGAGAATTCGCTCCACTAATTGGTAATGCAAAACCCATTAGTGATTCGTGTGGGGATACTCTGTGTCCAGATGTCAGAAGGTTAATGAAAAATTGAGTATTGTATTTTGCTGGGGGATTAAAATTTTTCGGGTGGGTGATGTCTTTTTCTCCTTTCTGCCAGCAGCTGAGGTTGAGCATCAAGCTACTGGCCTCTGTGGGCTGGCCTGCTTGCTACCAGTCTGGTTGGATTTTATCTGGGAGATCAGAAAACTTTTGTCATCAAATCCAAACAAACACCATCTAGCACTATCCTTCACAATTCAGAAATGGAGCTGACTCTCAAGGGCCACATTAAGAAGTAAATTTAATTGCCCAATAATTGTAAGAGTTTTGCCTGCAAATATATTTGTTAATTGAAAAAATATATTTTTTTGCCATATTTGGGCTTCTGGAAATGGATAAGAGGGAAATTTATTGGAGAACTTTATTTGGACTGGAGGACCCATTTGTGCAAGTACATTCCTTATTAATAGGTCTTTGTTCTTGCTGTAACCCTCAGCCAGGTATTTTGAGAGCCATACTCATTTTCTTCTAAGTCCTATCAGCATAGTAATCACGTTTGGCTGAAAACCAACTGCCATTTGCATGTTTAATAAAAATATAACACCAATACCATATTCAAAACTATTTTTCCTTTTAGTCGAAGACTTCAAAATAATCTGCTTCCCTCTATCTACCATAAATGCTGTTTACCCTGGGTTGAAGTCTTTAAAATAGGGAGAAATGCTAAAACAATTTGATTACTCTTTCTTTCCCTTATCAGTCACCAACCATCTCTCTTAATTATGGTGTAAGGACATTTACATAACCAGGGGGAGTGTCCTATAACTACATTTCTATTATGCTTGGCACTTTTGTGAAAGGATATTATATTCATGTGCATTAGAGATTGCTTATAAAAGATCAAGACAATAATAGCCGATCAGACAATAAAGGTCTCTTTTCTCCTCCCAGACAGGCTGTCTCTGACAGAAGAATACAGTTCATCAAAAGTGTCTGCAGGTTGTCAAACTCAGGGAGGTTTGGGGACCCTCTGAGGCTGTCATGGTCAACAAGAAGATTTTCTGTCGGGCTTCGCCATCACTCACCCTGAGGAAATAATCACTCACTACATTCTGCATGTTCTCATGATAGAGCTCTCCATTTGAGAGAAAAGAGCCATTTTATCAAAGGACAATATAGCCCTTCTCTGGGTCCACGTAGCTTCCATTATCAGACCATAATAAATCATATTTATGTTCTCAGTTAATAAGACTGATTACAATGCAGGTTTCAGACGTGGGAAAAGCAAAGCAGGTGAAAAGACGTTTTAATGAAAATATGATAAGAAAACAGCTTCTTGTGAACATTTCACGCTATTATTTGTAATGATTACAGACAATTTTTGATACATCTTCTTTAGCAGTGGTTTAAGCTGCATAAATTGGCTCACTGGTAGATAAGTAAAAATGATAAGAAAAAAATCATGAAATTGTCTTATGTTGTCTAGAATCATTATGTATATAACAAGTGCAAAATGGGTCTAATGTATGTGCTGGGGATGGAGGGAAACATTTCTCAGGGAAACATGGTTTGGGTATTATTCAAAATGATTTAGAAATTTTCTCATCTCACTTATTAAAAGTGCGTGTTCCCTGAAATTTGGGGATGCCAGGCATTAATTTCATCTTTGTAAATGAATCAGCAATTCTACCTCTTTTATTCAATCTCAAAGTTGTTTTTCCTTTTCTTCCCCCCTGCCTCCCTTGGAGCTCAGTACAAAGACACAAAGAGATATATATTTCCTACTCAATGTTTGTGTACAACTGCCATTAGTGCTAATGGGAGTTAAGTGCCTGCTTGGGAGGAGAACAGACCCCAAAGTTTAATATTGAAGGGTACCTTATTAAAAAGGTCTGGACATTTTTAGCTTCAGTGAGTTCAATTACATTAAAGTACCAACTTTCTAAATTAGTACCAAAAAAAAAAAAAAAAATCAGAGAAAGCAGTGAAATAGCTTTAGCCTTTAACTGTGTAATGCAGAAGAGCGGCCGAGGGCTGAGGACTTGCGGGGTGCAGTCTGTCTTGTTCATTCATACTAACTTAACGGATTTGATAGTGTAACAAATAACAATTCCAGGTTAGCACCCGCAATGCTTAGAGCACTTCTTTCTACTGTCCATTTGCAGCTCTGATGAGAATTTTATTAGCCTTGGCTTTCAGTTTTTTAAAAGACAATGAGACTTCCTTGCATCCCATGTTATTCTGGAGAGTGGTATTCTGAAACATTGGTTTAACACAGTTTACCACAGATTTAGCCAGTGGTTGGGACATTTTCTTTATTTGGGGGGAGAGGGGATTGGCAGGCCTCACTTTGTGCACATAGGAAGAGAACATTTTAAAATTTGCTTGTAGAATCACCATTGTTATGCTCTGAAAAAGCAAACATTCCCCATAATGACGTTATCTTGGCTAGACTGCTGGAGAAGGCACAATATTGATGGCACCACAAACTCTTTTTACCAGAAGGAAATTTAATGTCAACCAGTCTCTATTTTACTCAGAGATTCTTGGATTGTATTTTTTCTGAGCCAGTTGGCACTAATGTTAGATATTGGGAGAGTTGGTAATGTTGGTGAAGCCTGACAGATTAACTTCACAAGTCAAAAGAAAAATTCATATGGAAAATGTATGATTTAAACTGATAAGGGTAGGCATGTACTTATGGATGTATGTGGGTGCCTATGCAGGGGTCCCATGTTTTTCTGCAATACTGCTCTTTTTCCTGAAATTGAAAACCTATTGAGATTCAGTCCCCTCCCCCTAGATCATTGCTTTCTTTGTTGGCAATTTCTCTTTGTTCTATTCTAACTTGAATGGAGGAGGGGAGAGTGATTGGCCCCATGTCAGTCACATTGTCTGACTTCCACAGAAATAACTGCCAAGACTTTTGCTGCATCTTCCTTTGATTTTAGCCCTCACTCCATTTTTCTTTTCATAGGTTGACCAAAAAATATTGCCTGCAAGAGAATTCTGTAATGCCACCATATATCTAATATCTACGAGGCATTTTGTTTTAGCATTACTGGACTTAACCACAAAAGACACTTGACATTGATAAAGAATCTGTCAAGTCCACCCTGATCAGTGCACTGAAATCGCTCATGACAGGGAAGACTCCAACCCCCTAAAGCAGTGGTAGATTAGGAGAAAAATGATTAGGAGCCTCATCGTTGTGAAGCCATTTCGTGTTGGACCATAGACTGAGCCAAATGTGTTTTACTTGTCACACTCCATTAGCATGTGTGAAACAGTTGGGAAAATGGCCATATGATTAGACAGAAGGAAACCTGGATTCTCCATTATTGGAACTTGTTACTACTGAATAATGTCTATGCGAGAGGGATTGGTTTAGATTTTGTTAATTTCTTGTATGATGGAAAATAAGTGGCATTCATGAATAGAATCGACATAGTTCAATCACAAGAAGTGCCTCTAAATCTCCCCCAATTTTCAACATTTCTTAAAAATGTCTTGGCGAAATCCACATTCTTATTGGCAAGAGCTTTCATGGATGTTTGACTGCTAAAATTTCCTCCCTCAATCTCTCTGTTGAAACCAGTAGATTACATTTTCCCAGGGCCTAAGCAATCTTTCTGTGGCTAAGAACAAAACAGAGGACCAGCTTGAGATGAAGACTCATGTCTGGTGTAGTTCTTACAGTTTACATTAAATTTTTTGAAAGAGAGAATGTCATTGAAAAGATGACTTTAAGGATGAGAAGGTCAGAAAGACTCAGATACAAAGGAAATTCCCAGCAATGCTTAAAACACCATGACCACAGCACTGTAAGGAAAAGAGACAGTAGGCAGGATTTTCCTCTTGGGGGTAATCTGTTGAAAACCCACATAGAATCAAAGAAAATCTATTGTGGGAAGGAAAGCTAGCTTTCTTGAATGTTGCCTGCACAATCACATATCTATGAGCGTTAAAGTTCTTTAGAACAAAATCTTGTCCCACATATGACTGGGGAATTATTAAATGTTGACTATTAAATCTTTTAGTTAGTTTCATACTGTGTTTATTTCTCCAGAATGATGAATATGCAGATTTAAAATGGAATGCTTTTGTTCCCAAGAAAATGATAAAACCAAGTCCTTGCCGAAGTCTAGCATTTACAGATGGGTTCTCTGAAGGGATGACTCACCCCAGCTGGTGGCTGCCAATGCCAAGTAAAACTTTGCCACCTCCCACCTCCATGGAGAGGGACCATTTGGATTGGGAAACTGCAGGGACTTTGATGATGTTCCCTGGGCACTTGTGCAAAACTTTGGCCTGATTTAGTCATTGTGGATAACTTTGCCCAGCCCCAAATCCAAGCAGAGGCAGCAAATAGACATTATTTCCAATAGCGGGAAAGGGCAAGGACAAACCAAAGGGCAAAGCAAAGAGGTGTATGCCCCTGGACAGACTAGCAAGGCAGGCAATAATTAGTGCAAAACACCCACCTGTGTCATTTTCTTGTACTCTCTCAGCTTGTCAGGCCCCCAAAGGTTCATTAGTTGGTCCAAGAATTCAGTGCAATCCTCCCTTGTGGCCACACAGCATGTTTGCTGTATTGAAGGCTGGCCCAGGACTAATTTTGAAAAGCAAATCTGGGAAAGAGCTTAATTTCATTTCCCTTGAGATTTTTCTCGGACAAAGTTAGAAGTTATGACAAGTTGAACAAAATAGCAGTTAGAAGCAGAGGCTACTTTGAGCCAAAGTCTCCTACATTGTCCCATTATCCTTGTTCCTAAAATTCTATACTATGAAGGAAGTTTAATGGATTTTCAGTAAATGGTGGTAGCTTTTCATGCTACACTACAATGTTTTGCAACCCCTTTGATGCTGGCGTGAACTATGGGATCTTTCATTAGAGTGCCCTCTTGAACACCCAGAAGAAAGGCATAATCAAATGTACATAGTGACTTGTGGGTCTCAATTTCACAAGTGTTTACTGAACACCTACTATGTGTCAGGTACTGTGACTCCCAGACCAGTTCTCCTAGACCAATGCTCTTCCTACTACCTGACACACTCTTCCTTGATGTGATTGACTGAGTGGGGGACCCAAAGTCCGTGCTTCTGATTTCGGAGGTCTCAAGTCAAAAACAGCCATTTTGGCAGAAACTCTAAAATATGAGTGTAAGTGAAACATGCGCTTACCTTTTCTAGAGGAGTCAGTAGACAATGATGTATGTAAGAACCCAGGCTTTGAAGTTCTGGTCTAACCATGGCTCCTTTGCTTTCCAGTTAGTTTGTCCTTAGGCAAGTTACTTATCTCTCCAAGTCTCCATTTCTTCATCTATAAAATGGGTATAATAATACGACTTATTTTCTTAGCATTTTTGTGAGGATTAAATACATGTGAACAGTTGGAGCAGCCAAAGTCAGATGAAGAGCTGGGCCATCAAGGCAGCTGCCTGTGGGGATGGGGGTTGTGTGTCAGTGTTTAAGGGACACCAGACACCTCTGGAATAAATGATAAATGTGGTGCCAGTAACTCCGCTTTCTGGACATGATCCTGATATATACAACTAGATGGGATTGATCCTATCCTGCCAGAAGAGACAATATTCTTCAGAGGAAAAAAAAAAAATCCCTATTTCTCGTGTTGCTGGGTTTCAGGCGGCTGCCACCCACCCTGAGACCGAAAATCAGCCAAATAGTGCCTGGTCTGTGGCTGTCTTCTGGAGAATTATGCTATTATCTAAATCAGAATCCTGATACCAGCCTTCCCAAGAAGTTGTTTGATTTAGAGAATCTTAAGAGAATACAAAAACAAAAACATGGGAAACATTCTGTCAACATGAAAGTCAGAGAAATTAGATTTTTAAGCAAAATTTGAACAAGATTTTATAACTCTATCAATACAAGTTATCTCTGTGCTTTGAAAGAAACACTATTCGGTTATAAGGCTAAAAGAAGTGAAATGGAAGGCAATTCTAATCAAGTTAAAATGTTTCAGTGCATGAGATAATTCTCTTGTTTTTAACATCAAGAAAGACATATATGAATTATATTAGTAGCAAATGGTTTTTCCCATTCTCAGTAAATGATAGTCGGTCAATAGGATATTGGCTTGTAGGGACACCAAGCAAGTCTCCTTGGGCTCCCCAAGTCCTGCCTGGCCCCTGAGCTCAGTGCCTAGCACACAGTCACTCTCGCTGTGCCTTTGCAGTTAGGTGAACCTACGTTCAAGCACCTGATTATGAATTCTGGAGCAAATGAGCCAGTGAGTGACTTCAGGCCTTCAGTTTGTGGCACAAATGCAAGAGAAGACACTGAGCTGTTGGAAGGGTAGTTCTTGGTACTCCTGGGCTCCTCTGGCCTCTGTGTCTCCCCTCTTTCCTCTACTCCCTTCTCCTTTGCAATCCTTCCTCCTCCTCTCCTGGCCCACTTCTTGCCCCACTCCTTGGCACATTGTGCACCTGGCCCCATTCTCGATGTGCGTCCCATAGGTGCTTGCTCTATTCTCCCTTCCTCTCACCCTCTCAATCTGCCTCTCCCTCAGTCCACATGAGGTGCTCATCAATACGCTGCTATAGAACAAGAGAATGCTCTCTGTTCTCTGAATTTCCACATGTGGACTCTTGGCTATGGTTTTATCTGGCTGTTTCACACCCATGAAGCGAGGGTTGGTGGCAGAACAGTGGCCGGGGAGGGGGGTCAGGAGAAGGGGCTCCACATTCATTTTTGCCTCCACCAGCCAGATCTTGGCATGGTTGTGAGGATTAAATGCTTGTAATATGCAGGTCTCCTGGACATCAGAATCTCTAGGAGCAAAACAAGGGAGCTGGAATATAATATACTCACACATTTTTAAATATGTAAAAACCTTTTTCACAAACATGATTCTACATGAGATCCAATATATAGAACTCATGAAGCAGGTGATGCTCTAGAAGCGAGAGACCAGGAGCTCAGCCTCTTAGGGCTCATCTTCCACCACTGCTCCAGCCCCCTCCCCCACTCTCAGGTGGCTTCCCAGATCCACTTCAGATCCAAGGTAACTCCAATAGTGGTGAGGTCCCTGGGGCAGTTGCTGAACCTTATCCCTTCCGATCCCTAGTCCCACCCCATCCCCTCAGTGCTGCTTTAGCAAAATGCTAGTTAGGTATAAACAGTTCATATCTATTTACTCCAGCCAGCTTCCTGGCAACTAGCAAATAGAGGAGTATGCTTATAATTATAGAGATTTCATCTATTTGAGGTGACCCTCAAGGGACCCTCGCTTCTCACTCAACCCTGGCTCTAGTTTTATGGGTCTGGTCTGAACACTGACCCAAACCAGGCTAAGCAGAATCTTCCCTTGGGGTTTTCCAAATTGCGAGAGATGATTGTGCCTCTCTTTCTGAAGGAAGCAGCCCCTGGATGCTGAACCCAGGAGCTTTCAGAACTGTGGTCTCCAGCTCATAAAGGTAGTCAAACTGTGGAAGGAAATGAAGCCTCTCCCAGAGAGAAATAGAGCCACGTGGTGATCAAGTTCTAATTTCAGGTTTTTCCTGGGCCCCTGCCCTTATTCCGGATTATGGTCCTGTATCTTTCTAATTCTCTGTTAGGCCCAACTCAGTTGGACTCAACTTCTGTCACTTTCAACCAAGAGAGTCCAGACTAATATAAGAATCTCTCCTTTTTCTTATTTTCATCTGATGTCATATTAACTTTATTTTTCGTAACATTAGTACTGAGGAGACCCCACAGTTTGTCCTTTTGTCCTCTACTTGAAACCCAGAGCTCAGTGTGATCATCTCCCCGGCACAGAGGGCCATCTCCACAGGGACACCCTCTCAGACCTAGAGTAGTTGTGGGTGACTGCTTTCTGAAAGGCTGGTTGGGGTCCCTCCTTTGTGTTAGTATGATACCCTCTAGTAAAGAGTTCCTTGGGGTACTTATGAACTGCACGGTAATCATCTGTCTGTTTCTTCTCCTAGGTTCTAACTTTCTTGAGCCAGGAACACTGATCAATTTCTTGATTCCCAATGTCCCAATGCTTGGGCCATTGTAGGTACTGAATTTTATTTTATTTATTTATTTTTTAATTTAATTTATTTATTTGCCAGAGAGAGAGAGAGCAAGCAAGCACGAGCAGAGGGAGCAGCAGGCAGAGGGAGAAGCAGGAGCAAGGAGCTGAGCAAGGAGCCCGATGCGGGACTCTATCCCAGGACCCTGGGATCATGACCTGAGCCAAAGGCAGACGCTTACCCGACTGAGTCACCCAGGCATCCCCTGAATTTCATTTTTATTTTTTGTTTGTTTATAGTAAGATGCCTTCTCAGACAATATAATTTTTTTTGTCTCTCTTTTTCATCAAGGGGTTCATATTTTTAATCACGGATGCTAAAAAGTCTCCTTGCCCTCAGTGAGAGTAGCACCACATCCCCCAAAGAGTAGAGGGGAAATGATTTGAGAGTCTCCCTTACACTGCTGAAATGTCTTTGAGTTCTGATGATGGTTTTCCTCCAAAGGCTGGGTGTAAGGTACCCTTGAGGTACCCAGCTCAGTTTTATTATAGAAGAGAGTGAATGAGTATCTCCAACAATCTAGGAAACATTTTGAGTGTTTTAGATAAAAACCAAAGCGATTGGACTCCAAAGGTGGAGCCCTGGAAGGAAAGAAAAGTGGGATTCTGAACCTCTGAGGTAGTAGACACTGGAACCAAGACCAGCTCAGCGCCTCTGAGGTCAACGAGTGCTGAAGAATGTGACTGGAAAGAGCTGGGCATGAGTCGCTGCATGGTAGGAGCACAAATGTGGGAGATTCTCGCTGTGGTCAGCGCTGGGGAAATGGCGCTGTCCTCCTTTGGAGAAGCCCCGCAGGCCTGTGGAGAGATCTGGATCTGTGAGGCAGTGTTCCCCAGGGAATCAGTACCATCTGCCAGACCCTGCAGGGCTGTCACTGTGTTGCTAGGAGAAATGGGTGTTTGTTGGGGGGGCTGGTGGCCTGAGCAGCCTCCTGTATTCTTCTGGTGGGGCTGCGCGAGAATCCAAGCTTCCTGGATGGCCAGTCAGGGAGCAAGGAGGTGTGAGAGACACTGGAACAGCCTGTTAACAGCAAGCCTCCAGCAGTTAATCAGAAAAAAGGAAAGTACCGACCGTGACCAGATTTTGTATCCCAATTTTGAAAGACAGGCAATACTGCCTACATGTTGAATAAATAAATGTGATGTTTGGTCAATTCTGTTGGGTTGTGTCACAAATTTCAGTATGTCAAAAGGTCCCTACTGGACTATTACAACAGAGAATGCCAGATGTTTGTATGGGTTTCACTTCTCACAACAGTCCTGTTAAGATAACAGGGCAGTTAGCACTATCTCCATTTTCAAAGTGAGGAAACCATTGCTCAGAGAGGTGGAGTGACTTGCCATTGTTACAAGGACAGTTAATGGCAGAGCGCTTCCCACTAGGCCGAGCTATCTCCTTCACCAGGGTAGAAAAGTGGAGCGAGCACTTGGTCCTTTGTCAAGACTTCTGGGTTCTGGTTCTAGCTCTTCCACCAGCTGGCTGGGTAATAGCAGGCCAGCCCTCTTTGGGGGTTTCTTTTGGTTTCCTTCCCTCATTTTGGGGGATAAGCCATGGTCTCAAAGGCCCTTTCTAGTGTGAACATCTCTTGGATTTGGGGGTATAAAGAGAAGAGATGGCTCATATATGGGGTTTGGGGAAAAACTGCTATGTCTAATGTCCAGTTTCCTTTTTTTTTTTTAAATAAACTTTCATTAAAAAAAATTTTTTTTTGAGAGAGAGAGAGAAAGTGGGGGGGGAGGGGCAGAGGGAGAGAGAGAGAACAAATCTCAAGCGGGCTCCGTGCTCAATGCAGAACCCGCTTAGGGGCTTGATTGCAGGACCCTAAGATCAAGACCTGAGCCAAAATAAAGAGTTGGACGCTTAACTGACTGAGCCACCCAGGCACCCCAAATAAACTTTCATTTTAGAACAATTTTCAACTTACAGAATTTTGCAAAGACAGTAGAGATCCCATATATCCCATTCCTAGTTTCCTCTACTGTTACACCTTGTTTTAATACAGTACATTTGTCACAATTAATAAATAAATATTGATGCATTATTACTGATTAAAGTCCATATTTTCTAAAGATTTCCTCAGTTTTTTTTACAAATATCTTTTTTTTTTTTTTTTTTTTGCTTTCAGGATCCCATCCAGGATCTCACATTATACTTCTTAGTCATGTATCCTTTGACTCTTCTCAGTTATGACAGTTTCTGAAACTTTCCTTGTTTTTGATGACCTTGACAGTTTTAGCAGGACCAGTCAGATATTTTGTTTTGTTTTTTAAGATTTTATTTATTTATTTGAGAGAGAATGAGAGTGAGAGGTAGCATGAGCGGCGGAGAGGCAGATGGAGAAGCAGAGGCAGACTCCCCGCTGAGCAGGGACCCTGATGTGGGGCTCGATCCCAGGACCCTGGGATCATGACCTGAACTGAAGGCAGCTGCTTAACCAACTGAGCCACGCAGGCATCCCCAGTCAGGTATTTTGTAGAATGTCCCTCAATTGTCATTTATGTGATGTTTTTCTCGTGATTAGATTGAAGGATATATGCTTTTGGGAAGACCACAGAGGTAAAGTGCCATTCTTATCACGGCATATCAAGGGTAGGTACTATCAACATGATTTGATCACTATTGATGTTAACCTTGATTATTTGGCTTGAGGTAATATTTGTTCATTTTATCCACTGTAGAGTTACTCTTTTTTTCCCCCCTCTTCTTCCATACTGCAATCTTTGGAAGAAATTCACTTTTAAGAGCAGCCCACACTTAAGGAGTGGAGAATTATGCTTGACCTCCTTAAGAGTGGAGTATCAGATTTGTTTGTTCTCTCCTATTTACTTAGTCAGCCATTTATTTATATTAGTATGGACATATGGATTTTTTTTACTTTGCATTATAATTCAATACTACTTTATTTTGTCATTCCCTTCTTCTATAGTCGTAAACTAAGTAAGTGTTTAGCTGCATAAACAGCTATCATGAGAAGTGCCTTGCAGCTAGGTGTGACCATATGATTAAATTCTAGCCAATGGTATGTGAGCAGGAGCGATGGGTACCATTTGTTTCTTTTCTTGAATGCATTTGCTGAAATGTGAATGAATGAAAAGCTAGAGCTGGAGTAGCCATCTTGGACAAGAAGATGACCTTGGGAATGGAGACCACAGATGGTGGTGCAACAAGATAAGAGCCTTGGTCCCTGACTGTGGAGTTCCATAAAAACCCTGGACTGACATGGCTGCCTGTATGTTACCTGAAATAGAGAAAAAATTTCTATCTTGTTTAAGCCTTATAATTTTGAGTTTTCTCCAACTCCCAGGAGAATTTAATCCTAACTAATAACAGTGTTGCAGGGGTATGTGTTCTTTTTTTTTTTTTTTTTTTTTAAGAGAAGGAGGGGGTGAGGGGCAGAGGGAGAGGGAGAGAGAGAATCTCAAGCAGTCTCTATGCCCCATCGTGGAGCCCAACATCATGGAGCCCAACATGGGATCTCACAACCCTGAGATCATGACCTGAGCCAAATCAAGACTTGGACGCTTAACCAACTGAGACACCCAAGCACCCCAGGTGTGTGTATTCTTATAAGTATGTGTATACAGGGAAGGGATGGCTCCAGGAAATAAAACTGATTTTTTAAAAAATACACCAGAATCTTCTGGTTAGTTTTCCAGAGAGGAAGAATTTTGTTATATTATTATTTTTAGTAAAGATACAGCTATGGGCAGTAAGGTGCTGTCTGGTTCTCTGACTTCCTTTGTTTTGGGAAACTCACTAAGATTGGTTCTTGAGTCACAAATATAAGGCAAGTTCCACCCATTATCCTTGGAGTAAACTGTGAAGGCACCCGAAATCTCTCTGCAGAGGATGCAGAGTGTTCTATTGAGTAACTTAAACTGGCTGAGTCTTTTGCTGCTATGTTTTTTGGGGGCAAAAAAAGGAAAGAAGATTTTCTGAAAAAGATTTAGTTAGAGAAATGTGTTGGTGTTCCCTGACATGTGTTTAAGATTGAAAGACCTATACTTTGAGAAATAGACTGTGGATTATTGCTTCTGCTTGTCCGGCTATGGAACTTTCTCCCAGCTACAGGTTGGGGGAGTGAGGGGAACGGACAGCTAGGGTAGAATTGGTGGAGAATGTTGGATGGGCGACAGGGGGCTAAGTGGAAGACACAACTTGGGACGTGGGGAAGAATTTAGGCAGGATTAACTTTGAGAATGAGGACCAAGGATTTTAGGGAGGAGAGCGTGACACAGCCATGAACTAACGTGACGTTTGGAAGGTAATTATGAGGTTGCACAATCCAAAGCCAAGAAATGATGACTATACATCTCAGCTACAAATGAGATATTACTCTTAGGAAGTTGAGGCCCACATGACTCAGTCTCAGAGCAGTGTCACAACCCATGTAACCAAAGGAATTTCTGAATGGCCCAGTTTCTTCACTCAGCTTTCTCAAAAATCATGACTAAGACTAAAAGAAGAACACACTTCCTTTTCTTCTCTTTTTCATTTCCATTCCCATGGCTATTCCAGAACCTGCTCTCCACAGTTTCTGGGAAAGTCTCTTCTTAGACCCTCACTTATTTTTCTCTTCCTCTCCTCTCTCCTCTCATCTATATCTTCGTTAAGTTGACCTAGCCCATCTCGAGCAAGATTCTGAGGAGAATGCAGGTGGAAAATTAGGATGGAAATTACAGGGTTCTGTTTTTGCAGGCTAGAGGATGTGACAGCTATATTTCCACCCAATTTTATTAAGGAAGTGACAACGTGAGCACCAGGATGTAAGCTTCCTCTAGAATATAAGCTCCACGAGGCAGGGATTTTTGTCTCCTAGTCACTGCTGTATCCAGGTACCTAGAACAGTATCTGACATATATCTGGCACACAATAAATATTTGTTGAATTAATGAATAAATGCATCTAGTCAAATACTTGCCTTCCCAGATTCCTTAGGAGTGGCCAAATGGCAGTTCTGACCAATGACATAAGTAAAAAGCTGCTGAGAGTATCTAAGGATATTTTTATTTCCCTGGTAAAGATTCTCATATATGGCATGGCCCCTCCATCTTTCTTCTTACCTTGAATGAGAGCATGATGTTTGGATCTACAGCAGCCATCTGTGGCCATGAAGTCACAAGCATGAGAGAAAGTCCGTGAAAAGCACAGAGGCATTGATGTCAGCACGCACAAGTTGCAGAGCTCACACAGAAGCAGCCTGTCTCCAGACTTCTTGTTACATGAGAAAATGAGCCTTTTTGTATAAGCTACCATTAGTCAGGTCTTCTGTAACTTGTGACCTGTCAGAACCAATGCAAGAGGGGGAAAGACTGCAAATATTCTCATGAAAATAATTTCTATTTCAATTTATATATATGCTATTCATGGGCCACTTTCTTCTGCCTCATGTGGGACTCTCGCAGCAGATGCTGACAAGATAGTTGTCATATTTTTTCCAACTCAGGACAAGCTTATGCACATAGGATTTCTGTTGACTTTGGGCAAGGAAGACTTGAATTTGTCCTTAAAGTAAGTGTTATGGGCTGGATTGTGTCTCCCCAGCCCCCTCCCCAAAATCTGTATGTTGAAGTCCTATGACCCTCACTACTTCAGAAACTGTATTAGTACATAGGATCTTTAAAGAGGTCATTAAGTTAAATGAGGTCATTAGGGTGAATCCTAACCCAATATGAGTGGTATCCCTAATAAGAAGAGGAAATTAGGACACAGACATGTACAGAGGGGAGACCATGTGAGGACACAGGGAGAAGATGGCCGTCTACAATCCAAGGAGGGAGGCACCAGAAGAAACCAACTCTGTCGACATGTCTTGAATTTCTAGCCTCTAGAACTGCCAGAAAATAAGTAAATGCCTATCGTTTAAGTCACTCAGTCTGTGGTACTTTCTATGGCAGCCCTAGCCGACTAATACAGGTGGGTATCATACTTAACCCACTGATAAGCTGTTGGTTCCAGAGTTCTCTCTCCATGGGATGCTGTAGCCAGGGACTCATGGTAATATCTTTTCAGCACTTCATACTGTTCTCTGGCCCAGGTTTCTATTTCCTTATCCTCCAGGCTGAAGATTCTCATGCTTTAGGCATAACACAACCACCTGTGGAGCTTTCTCAAATACAAATGCCCAGCCCCTAACCCCCAAAGATGCTGGCTCAGCAGGCCTGGCAGAGCCCAGGAATCCTTATTTTTCAAAAAATTCCCCCAGGTGATTCTGATGCCCCCAAAGTTGAAAGCCACTGCTCTTATCTTCTATCCTAAATGGTCAGATACCCTCCACCATGACTGACTGTGCTTTAAGATGGATGGTCAATATTCCTCTGCAATTTATCCTCAGAGAGACTGCTTCCCCTCTTTTAGGACTTCTAGACTTTTGGGGATTTGTATGACCCACTTTTAATAGAGGGGTGTCCTAAGAATGTCTAGGGCAGACGCAGGACAGCCCTGTTTCAGGGAATCTCTTCTCCCTCACACAGTCCCCCCTCTGTTTGTAGTGGTTGATCTTGCTATCCTACAATTGCCTATATTCCAGACGCAGGAGACAGAGGTGAGGTTTTTTTTTTGCCAAAGGTCAGAAGTTGAAGAAAGGCTAGATGGCTGGAAAGCAGGGATGAAGCTAGGCAGTGAAGGATTGTCAGGGCTGAAGTCAGTGGGGATGGGCAAATGACCTGGCTAATGGGCAGAACAGGGGTCGTCAGGGTTGCTGGAAGAGGGGTGGATTGTGAGCTTTATAACAAGAACTGGATTTGTCTTGGCATCTTCAGTGCCTAGCAAGGAGTTGTGCAAATGAACGAATACCAGAGTGAAAGGAGTTACCATGATACCTCATACCCCTGGGGTAACTCCCTAGCCCCTGGTAACTACCATACTGTTTTCTTTCTCTATAAATTTAACTATTCTGTGTACCTCATGTGAGTAATTTCCTACAATATTTCCTTTAGGCCTGGCTTATTTCATTTAGCATAATGTTTTTAGAGTTCATCCATGTTGCAGCATGCATCAGAATTTTATTCCTTTTTAAGGCTGAATAATATTCCATTGTATGTACATGCCACATTTTATTTATCTATTCACCGTCCATGGATACTTGGGTTGTTTCCACCTTTTGACTATTGTGAGCAATACAGCAAGGAACATGGGTATACAAATATCTGAGACTCTGCTTTCAACTCTTTTGGATACCCAGAAGTGGAATTTCTGGGTCATATGGTAATTCTATATTTAATTTTTTGAGGAACTATCATTCTGCCTTCCACAGCAGCTGCATCATTTTATATTCCCACCAAAAGCGCACAAGGGTTCCAATTTCTCCACTTGTTATTTTCTGGTTTTGGATAATGGTCCTCCTAACATTGAAAGATTTTAAAGGGAAGGTTTGTGTATGCCCAGAATCTATTTCCCCTTTTCCGGTAAGAGCCTTTGGTTTCCTTTAGGGAACCCTGCCCCCATCCTCTCATTTCATGTGGATCAGGTGACGTACAAGGGTGGCAGGCATGTGAGGCACATGAGAGCAAGCAGCATTTCATCCTCCAGGGCACAGTGACCAGCTCAGAGATGAGCATGTGGCCAGAGATGGGCCATATCAGAATCAATTCAGAATTACACCAGAACTCTTGGGAACAAGGTTCTCTCTGATGAGGTTGCAAAGTTGCTAGAATATACATCTGGAGCTGCTGGGCCGTCTTATCACCACAAAGGGAGCCTTCCTAAGAATGAAATGACACCAACCCACAGGTAGCAGAACTGAGAGGTAGAGACAGATGGGCCCCTGTCTTCATCTTTGCAACACCTGCGTGCACTTTTCAAGTTATAAGAACCAATAAATTCTTTCTTTTGCATGAGTCAGTTTGGAATTGGTTTCTGACACTGGCAATCCAGAGAGTCTTGAGAAAAAGACAGACTGGATACAAGAAGGTTTGCATTTTAGGATCGCTTTGATGATTCTGTGAAGGGGAGACCTGATAAGGCAAACCTGAAGGCAGAGGTCTAGTCAGGAAGTTATGGCACTAGACAAAGAGAAGGCTATGGTAGAAAGTGGGACAGGAGCAGCAGGGGCAGCAAGAAGGACATGGGATCCAAGGTATATAGAAGTGTGTGACTGATTGGGCTGAGCTCAGGAAGCAGCAGGATGACTTCAACATTCTGGCCCAGGAGACTGGAAATGGGCATGCCGTTGACTGAAATGAACAGCATGTGGTGAGGTGTAATTTGGTGGAAAGACAAACTATTCTGAACATGTTGAGTCGGAAGTGCTTGTAGAATGCCCAAATAGAGAGGATTAGCAGGAGTTTGGGTAAATGAATTAGGTCAGGTGAAAGGTCCTTGCTAGAGCTGCAGGTCTGGAAGGTGCTGCCTGGCTTTTAGAGCCAAGAGGGTGGGTGAGGTGGCTCAAGGGGAATGTGTAGAGCAGAGGAGCAGAGACTGAGATTGGAACTCTGGGACATTCATGTTCCAGGACCATTTGAGGGAAGAGCTAGAGCTAGAGCCGGCAGAGAGAGAGGAGAAGGCAAGAAAGCATTATTAGGAGGAAGTATTCAGCCATGCCAAAGGGGTCTCTTGGGCCACCGAGCAGGTTCTGTGTTGCGGGGCGAGCAGGTCTTGCTGCTGAGCCTTGCTTTGAGGAGGGAATGCAGTGTCACAAAAACAGTGAGGGCTTTGAAATCGGATCCATCTCTGCCCCACAAGGCTGGTATGATGTTGGGCAAGTGTCTCAACCTCTCTGATCCTCAGTCTCCAAACCCATAAAACACAGATAATATCCTACTTGTATAGAATTGTTGTAAACCTTCAGTGAAATATTGAATGCTGATACTGATAAAGCCCTAAATCCAGAGCCTAGCACATCCCAGGTATTCGGTGCATGTCAGCCCCTTACCTTCTTTCTCATTTCTGCCGTATCAGTGCTATCCACTGACCTCACACCTGTCTACTCCTTCTAGTCTGAGACTAGGCAGGGCTAGTCTCAGTGCATGGGCAGCTTGAAGTGCATGAGCAGATTAATGGTGGTATGAGGTATGAGGGGTCAGTAACCAGAAGGGGACCTACGGAAGAGAGAGAAAAAGGGTGTGGGGATCTTGTTGTTTGAGAATGGGAGGCTCTTCAGCGCTTACAGGGCTGTGAATGATATGTGATTCCAAAGGGTGAACTAAGAAAAGCAAAGAGAGGGGCACCTGGGTGGCTCAGTTAGTGAAGTGCCTGCCTTCGGCTCAGGTCATGATCCCAGGGTCCTGGGATCGAGTCCTGCATCGGGCTCCCTGCTCAGCGGGGAGCCTGCTTCTCTCTCTCCCTCTGTGATATCTCTCACTCTTGCTCTCTCTCACATAAATAAATAAAATCTTTAAAAAAAAAAAAAGGAAAAGAAAAGCAAAGAGGCATGAGGACCAGAGCCAAACAGTGGGCCACAGACCATTCATCGATACAGATCCTTATCTAAGGCGGAAGGCCATTCAAGAAGCCAGAACTCTGGTAGGGAAATTGTGGAATTAAAATGAACTATTTCCCAGGGCAGATAGAAGGTGAGTGATATGGGCAGAGGGAGTCAAAAGTTACAAAGTTCCAATTATAAAATAAATAAGTCCTGGGACTGAATGTACAGCATGGCAAAGACAGTTAATAATACTCTGTTGTGTATTTGAACATTGCTGAGAGAATAAAGCTTAAAAGTTCTCATCACAAGAAAAAAAAATCCATAACTATGTATGGTGACAGATATTACCTAGACTTACTGTGGTGATCATTTCACAATACATACAAATATTGAATCATTATATTGTACCTGAAACTAATATCATGTATGTTAATTATACCTCAGTAAAAATAAATAAAATGGACTATTTGTCTATAATAAGGAAAATTTCAGGGGTAGGTGATTCTCCCTAGCAGGAAGCTTTCCTAGGCTGTCTTCTATTTGCACAGAAGATTTAAGTCCCAAAGAAGATGGATTTGAGGAAACTCACCCCCCCCCATCGTTCCACACTATGTGGGTGACCCACGCTATAATCTGGCAACCCAGAGTTAGGCTCTTTTTACTCACAGAAGTCCCATGGGAAGAGCCTTTCTGAGTCCTACCTCACAGAAAGGGCAGAAGCAATACAAGTTTACGCAAGTTTTGTTAATAAAATTTTTTTGCAATAACCTCTAAATGATATCCTATAAAAATGTAAATTATTTTCTCTGGAATCTGTTACTTAGGAGCAATATTATAACAACAATAAAGGAATCTAGAAATGATCTAATTTCACATTTTACTCCAAAATGTGGCCAGGGATAATGGTCCCAGTGACAGTGGTGTCCGGAATTGTAGATTTTCAATTTGCAAGTGTTGATGGCCTCTGAAGGACTGATTTAGTTCATCAGACTTAAAAAGAGGGAGACTCTGCAAATGTTGGGATCATGGGTAGTTTTTCTCTTTTTGAGGATTTGAATTTTAAAAGATATATTCAAAGGTTTTCCACATACATATTTTTTTTGTTCAATGATTTATATAAACGGGTTTAGTTAATCAATATAGCTCATTTATATTAAAATGATGTTATTTCATTGGTTTCAGACCAGCCCCTGGGAGGTCTGAAGAGTGAGGAATTTCATATTCATGCAGGGAGACACAAACAGGGAAGAGCAGGGATTGGAATGGAAACAAAGAAACAAACATTCCAGAGAATGACCTGTGGATGATGGAGATGATGTCACAGTATGTGCAAGAGAGAGCCTGGGTACCATCCTGGAATTCTGTGGGGCTCCCTTGTCTAGTAATTGAGAAACTCAGGGTTCAAAGGCATCAGGGGGTATCAGCCTTTCAACTGAGTGTGTGCTTCACAGTTTGTTTTTTTGTCATACCCTTTTGCCTTTTGAGCATCTGGCTGTGATCCTTCTGTGTACACCTGAAAGAGATCTCAACTCATATTGAGTCTTAGGAGACCAAAAAGGATAGCAATCTTTCCCCAAATATCATCTTGCTCTGAAGCCTCTGGAGGAGACTTTTAGAGTTAAGTTCAAACTTTGTCTTTCTTATAGAGTTATACCCTGTCTAACCATATGAAAGTATCAGTAGGCGCGGCGTCTGATCATACCTTTTTTTTTTTCTTTTGACAACCTAGGAACTGATGGCTCTGACAACTGGGCTCTGAATTAAGTGTTTAACCTGCAGACCAGCAGATGGCGCCATTTGTCACTCATTGACACCCGCGCATAAAAGCGTGGGGCACGGCTTCTTGCCTCTTTAATTTGGGTAGTATTATAAGTGAAGTGTTTTTGACTGTTTATTATGCATGAGCCAAAATTCCATGAATGTGTAACATTTTCTCCTGTATTTCCCTTTTTTATAACATCATTTAAATTCCTTATTAATAATTTAAAAATGTTCTGGATTTTAATCACTTTTCTCATCACTAAAATATCTGATGAAGGGGATGTTTTTTCCCCCAGCTGAAGGTGAGATAGAGGAAACCATGAGCAAGGAAGGAAGATGAGAATCTCACTCTTAACGCAAGCCCATGGCCTCATTGCGCATCACCTCATCTTTTCAGTTTAATTGAAGAGTATTTATTTAATTAATAAAAATACCTGTCTAGTGCAGGTTTCAGAAATCCAAGGCTCGAATAGGCTGCCATTAATAAAACAAGTTTTTTTTATATCCAAGTTTAATTATGGTGGTGTTTGTTTGATAGCTTGTTACTGTAAATAAAAGAGATAAAGGCAGCCCTTCACTGGAGTAGTTCGAGAGCTGTGAAATATGTACCTAATTAAAACTATTGGTGTAAGAGGCTAATAAAGTACATGTGCCTACTAGATGTCTTATTCTAATGAATCTCGGCTAATTTGCTTTGACTGATGAATTTCGGTGTTAGTGGTAGGGGCTGAATAATTATGAAATTTATCACAAGATACAAGGACTCATTAAGGATTACTCAGGTTGAGTTAGAGGAATGTTTTCTTTGTCAAGAACACAGGCCTTGACCAACATAATTGCAGCGATGCCAAAAAGTAGCCAGATTCCAATCCCAGCCCAAAGGAATGCTGAAGGCCAGGAGGGGCACATGCTACGGGGTGGGAGGTGGGGGCAGACAGGAGACTGTCAAGTCTGGAAGAAACACCTGTGTGGTATTCAGGCCCGAATTTTAAATAGAAGTATCGGTGCGCACAGACCTCCTTGTGGATGGTTCCAATGACAACGCTTGGTTCTCAGTCTTTTATTGAAAACATTTCCCCCCTCTTCATGAGGAAGAATAGATGAGGAAGCAAATCTATTTAGCAAAGACACTGCTGCAGGAAGCCCATTCAGCCCCCAATTTTTTTTCTTTTCTATTTGTAAGTTTTAGCTTTCTGAGTCTCCCAGCTTATTAATTAATCTGATTTCATTAACTCCTGGGTGGTAGATCCCCAAACTGAAGCCATGACTGGAGCCCATTTGGGCCGGTCTCACGTAACCACTTGCAGAACACCCAAGAAGTAAAAAATATCTGTTTCTCTTGGAATGAAAGTTCTAACTATTACAATGTGTGCTACTGGCAATGCAGAGAAGGGCTGTCTTCCCAACGAATGAACTGGATGGTCCACTCCTCACCACCCCGGAACCAGAGCAGAAGGTGAGGGCGGGACACCTTCCACAGGAAAACACGAAGCAGAGGCAGGGACCCAATTGCCCTCCTGCAGGCAGGCAGGACCTCAGATCAGAGCAGGGGAGAAGGGAACGGAAGACCACGGTGAGCTGAGGCTGGTTTCCACCTCTTCTTCTGGGGACCAGGGGGAGGGGTGGGAGAGGCGGGGGAGGAGAGACAGCAATGCTCCAGTGAGTGACAGGTGATGACACCCCAGCTAGAAGCCTTGTCAAACAAATGGAGACCTATTTATCCACCTACCACTAGAGATGGTTATTCCCAGGGCTGAAATCAAGGGAAACAACACAAGGTCTCATGGGGGCCTCATGCCCCTGGCCCTAGGGCAGTCCCAGTGTGAGAGGGATTCTCTTCTTCTTCACATATGAACAAAGGATTTTAAACTCCATGATATCAGCCCAGATATATAAATATATCTAAAACGTATATGTATATACATAAATATTTGCTTCTAAATGTGATTTAAAATGGAAACAACTAGAAGTTCAACTTGTAGGTGTTTTACTACCAAAGCTTTCCAATCAATTAGCCCCTTTCTTTGTTTTTCTTTTCAAAATAGCTTTGACACAAACTGTCCCAATTTACTTAACTTTGAAGAGAAATGCCAGGCACGACATTAAGTGAAATTTCAACCTTCATGCCAAAGAGCAAAGCTTATTAGATAACTCCCTGAATTTTTAAATTATTGTTTTCTAACTCAGGAAGGCATCTCTTTTTCAGGAAAGGAAATATCTCTGTGATTCAGAGTAAGAGTGATGTAGATTTTAGGGTTTCCCCTTCTCCATCCGCCCTTTCTCCTGACCCTTTTGCCTAAATGAAGTGAAGAAGAAGAAGAAGAAGAAGAAGAAGAAGAAGAAGAAGAAGAAGAAGAAGAAAGAAAGGAAGAAGGAAGAAGGAAGAAGGAAGAAGGAAGAAGGAAGAAGGAAGAAAGAAGAAAAGAAAGAAGAAAGAAGAAGAAAAGCCTACTGGGGCACCTGGGTGGCTCATTCAGTTAAGTGCCTGAATCTTGATTTCAGCTGAGGTCATGATCTCAGGGCCGTGAGATCGAGCCCCATGTCAGGCTCTACACTAAATGGGGAGTTTGCTTGAGATTCTCTCTCTCTCCCCCTGCCATTGCCCCTACTCGTGCTCATGCTCTGTCTAAAATAAATAAATCTTTTAAAAAAATTAGGTGCTTACTGTGTGCCAGGCATGGTGCATTATAGTATCCCCAAAACAATCCTGAGAGATGGGAACTATTACTATTTTCATTTTACAAAAGAAGCAACTTGGGCACACTCCCTCTGAGAGCAGAGGGGATTTGCTCCTGGTCCCAGCCGTCAGTGGATTAGCCTCCATCCCAGGTCTGTGCATCTACCTAACTAGTACACAATGTTGTCTTCAGATTGAAATCTGCTCTGTGTTACCCTAAGAATCTTCTAGAAGTTCACCACGGTTTTTCCTTTCTTACCACATAAGCAAAAAGAACCCATAGCTCTAATACAAATTAATGTCAGTTCTGCAGGTTCAAATGAAGTCATGCGGGGTTAGCATCCGTTTTGAAGGCTTTGCTCAAGGGACTGTGAATAAGAAAGCAGGAGGTTGGGAACCAAACTGGAAACTGAGCCAGGGTGTCAACATTGGTGGGGCCACTATTATATGTTTGTTTTCCCTTTGCCCTGGATCCATCCATCATCTGTAAAATGGGGCTGGCTGAAGAGTCAAAATGTCAAAGGGTTGAGAACCTATATCGAGGGTCCTGATATAAGTCCCCAAATAGATCTGCCTGCTTCCTAAAACCTTGCCGCTTCCCAAGCCATGATTTATATACACTGCTTTGTCGTTTATGGTTTCCTGAGTTCGTTGTTTCATACTAAAATTTGTGTGTTGTAAGCCTCAGTGTGCATGATTTCTTAGGTTTTTAATTACAAAATGTAGTTTTGACCTATTAAATCATGTGTGAGGTAAATTTACCATAATAAAGCCTTATTAATCCCCCACAATTAAGACTTTACAGTCCTTTTGCTGAACTTTTTATTGACTTTCCCATGAGGACGCTTGCACAACTATTGCGAAGAAACTTTGTAGCCTCTAACCAGCAAGCCAGCAGTGTAGGAGTAAGAATATGATTTAGGAAATAACTTCATACGTGGAGCCAGACTTCCTGTTTTCGCAAATGGTGTCGCCCCGAGGCCTTATAATGACCACGTGAGGTAGGCACCGTCGTCCCTATTTTGTAGATGAGCAAACTGAGGCACAGAAATGTGATACGACTCTACCACGGTTACACAGCAACTAAGTGGCAGAGCTGGGGCTTTGAAACGGTCCATCTGGCTCCAAGATGCATGCTCTAAGCCAAAAACTACACAGTCTCTCTCTCTCTATTTAAAGATTTATTTGTTTATTTTAGAGAGAGGGAGAGAGAGCACATGTGAGCAGGGGGAAGGACAGAGGGAGAGGGAGAGAGCATCTCAAGCAGACTCCCCGCTGAGCACAGAGGCTGATGCGGGGCTTGATCCCAGGACCCCTAGATGATGACCTGAACCCAAATCAAGAGTCAGATGCTCGACCAACTGAACCACCCAGGCGCCCCTGCACTGCGTCCTTTAATAATAATAATAGCGACAACAATAGCCGCAGCCCCAGGTGCATACAGCCCTTAATAGGCTCCCAGAACGCTCCTGTGATAGCGTGTTAGCTCATTTATTCTCTTACCCACTCGGTCGGAGTGCTGCTATTTATCATATCCCCGTTTTATCCATGAGGAAACTGAGGTATAGGGAGGGTAAGCAACTTACTCGGGGCTCTATGGCTGGAAAGGAGTCAGAAGCGCCAGTAGGCGGGCTGCAGAGTCCCTGCTGTTCCCCCAGGTGATGCCGTCTCACCCTCTCCTCAAGCCCCCTCCTCCCCATCCCACCCCGGCAACTTCAGCCCCAGCAGACTCTCTTTTCTCCAGCTGTTCTCAGTGGCCCATGAGGGTCTTGGGGTTCGGGGGCAGATAGACTTGGGTTTGCTTCCTGCCTATGTTGCTCCTTAGCTCAGCTGCTCACACTCGGAGGCTCACCTTCCTCGGGTGTAAGGGTGGGGGTCCTTCCCTCTTCACAGTGCCATGATGATTTTCTGGGGTGATGCAGGTAAAAAATATGAGTACGTATGAAGTGTTCAAAGAGTGACAAGGCTTTTGTACTATTATACTCAAAGCCTGGTCCAGGTCCCTTTGCCGGCAGATCCCTTCGGTGGATGGGATAATCAGCTGGCCTCGGAGCCTCCCCAGCCCTCTGTGTATGTATCTCTATTTAGCACTAATCACTGCTCGTTCAGTATCACCCTTACTTCTGTGTGTGTCTGACTCTCCCACTGGACCCCGAGGTTCTTAGGGTCAGAGACTGTGTTATTCATCTCTCTGTCTCCAGATGCCAGACCAGGACTTCATGCATACAAATTCTTAAACATTTTTTGGTGAATTGAATTCAAAAACAATGTGGCAGAATGTGGGCCCCATTAACTATGTGGTGCACGCCCAGGCGGCTCTCCCCGGAAGGCTGGGGGTCCATCCCATTATGGCAATTTAGAAATGGAGCCAGGCCACCTCCCACTTCATCTGTTCCCATTCTCTACTCTCTGCTGCTCGAACCACCAACAGCTCTCCTGAATGGGGGCTTCCTTCCTCAGTGTGTTTCCTTTGCTGCAGTGTGCTGGGGCTGGGCAGTGAGAGTCCTGGGGATGATGGGGGTAGTCCTTTGTCTTTGACTTGGAGGCTGGCAGATGTACCAGACTTGTTTCTCTCCCAGGACTCCTTCAGATGACCTTCCCTGAGGCCCAGAACTTCTGATCTACAATTTTAGATTCAAAGCGTCATCTTCCAAAGCTCTAAATTGATGGAAGCATGGGATACACCGCCAAAGGCTCTATACGTTAACCTTGTTCCCTGTGGCATGCCTTGTTTGGCAGCCTCGTGGCAGAGAGTGAGGCCCAGAGGCTTGGGACCTGAAGGAGCAGCTTTTGACCGGAGGTGGACATGTGGGTGGTGTGTGGGGAGGGGACCGTGTCAGCACAGAGGGCCAGGACATGGATGACTGGAATGAAGCTGAGTCTTAAGATTAAGAGAATGGAGGATGGAGAAGGTGGGGGGTGGGGAGACATGTCCTGGGGGCCCTCTGCTTCCCGATTGTGCCTGAAGTAAACTCGGAGAAGTCCCCTGTTGGATTTCTGGCTAGTGGTTGAAGGCCACCCTGTGAAAGAAGAGACTTCATCCCCATGGTGTTGCTTCTGCTAAAGGGCAAGGAGAGAGGCAGCGTACTCTGGCTGTTGAAAGATCTGACTTTGGGGCCACACAAGACCAGATTTCGATGTGGGCTTTGCTAGGGACTAGCTCAGTGATCCTGCACAGTTAACTCCTTTGTACCTCACTTTCCTTATCTATAAAATGGGGACATAAATAATAATGGCCCATGAAGTTCTTAGGAGGATGATAGAGGATCCTGGATGGTAAAAGACAGCTGGTCTTATTAAAGAGGCAGCCCCAGGTGTTTTCAACATCTGTGCCTGGGGTCCACTGAGGAAAATGCCAGACCAGTCAGAGGGACAGCAATCAGGAGCAGGCAGGCCATAACCCTGGTCTGCAGAACTCACCAATGTTATTAGTCCGGGGAAGGTCGGATCCCAAGTGTTAACAGACGAGGCCTAAAGACTTAGCCATATGGCTATGGACACAGAGCTGAGAAGGTACCAGAATTGGGCTTCCACTTGGTGCCTCGTGGCTCATGACCAGTGCCCTATAAGCCAGAAGCACGGGGAGCAGCAGGCTTTGTGAGGAAGGGTTGGGCCGCTTCCCAGCCCATAGCCATCACCATCCTCAGACCAAAAGGTGGACAATTCCATGCTCCATAGAAGGAGGAGAAGGCCTGCAGATCCCAGGTTGTTGGCAGGTCGGCTCTCTTTGGGTGGAGGACAATTCCTAGGCACTTAGCGAATTTAGCCCATTTTTCTTCTTTCTGACCCTTATCTTCTTATGTAGGTAATTTTTCCTGCTTTCTTCGCAGGCTGGGCTTAGCGCCCTGCTCTGGGCTTATGGATTTTCCCTTCCCCCCATGCTCCTCTGCCCTCCCTGGTGCCTATCAGGGATAGGCAGTGATTGAAATTATTGATTCAATCTGTGTATCCTCCTGCCGTGATGCATCTTGGCTGGATCACTGATTCCAGGGCCGAGCCCCGGCACAGTCCGCTGCTTTCCCCTGCTTGGCGCCAGGGGCAATTGGAGCTGCAGAAACTCCTGGGGAGTCATCAATGAAGACCAGGGATGGGACTGGTAATGGACTCTGGTTCTCAAGCCAGCTGCAGCTACTGAATGCAAGGAACGAGTCACACGGCCGGCTTCTCCGAAGGCAGGGCCCGTCAGCCTGGTCCGTCGCAAAAGAGGCAGACTCGACTCTCAAGCACCAAGTGTGAAGTTCCCCCAGACCCACATCATGAACTCTTCCAAGAAATCTCTCTGGGAATACTCCTCCCTATAGTATGGAATAATTTGGAACCGCAAGAATGAAGACATGGCTGTCTCCTAAGTGATAATAAAATCATTGTCTTGGGGGCAGTTGTGACTGGACTTATTGTAAATGCCTTCCTCTTTTACTAGATCTCTTAAGTTCTCCTGCCCACCCTCATTTATTTCCCAAGAATTCTGTGTAGCCGAAGTAATGTGCATGGACATTGCATAACATTCTGTGGACGGATATAATATCGTAGAAATAATTTAATTGACGACTTGTAATGAAAAGAGCGCTGGGTAAGTCGCTGGGGTTGCAATTTCTCTATATGTTTTTACATTGCCAGGGATAGTGCTGTTGACGTGAATAGGCCAGTATTGATTTCATTTAAAATTTTCAACATCTGAATGATGTGAGCAGTGATCTGTGGGAAGATACTGTGGAGTTGTCGGCACATCCCCTGCTAACAAAATGCCATTTTAAAAAGGATTTTTCTATTAGCATTCACGACGA
This sequence comes from Eumetopias jubatus, assembly GCF_037043125.1. NCBI lineage: Eukaryota > Metazoa > Chordata > Mammalia > Carnivora > Otariidae > Eumetopias > Eumetopias jubatus. The sequence continues at coordinate 34,251,448 of NW_028274810.1, read as the reverse complement.
GAAGAGAGAGTGAAAAGGGTTATGAGGATGTTAAAATTTTCACTGACCAACGAAATATGAAGTCACCGTCTTCATTTTACTCTTAATTAATTGAGTTATTGGAGCTTATATAATCCTCTGTGAAATACCTAAAAGAAAGCAGGCAGGGACCTTAAGATGTTGTATAAAAGACTTTGTTTTCTAAAGGTAGTGACTTTAATGACCCCAGGAGAAAGTCTCTGATGGCACTCAGACTCCCCCCTAGAAACGGATTTCAAATGCGGCAGCAACTCCTTAATACCGCCCTTTTAATGAGTTCCAATTCAGTGGTTATAAGTTACCACCATTTAACAACAGGAGCACAAATTAGATTTTCTAACTTCAGAGTTGTGGTTTCTCATGGTGCCTGAGTCTACCAGTTGGATAATAAAAGGTGGGGGGGAGATAGACACTGGGCAGGTAGCCCAGGGGTGTTTTTTAATAGCACCCCTATGCTAAAGTAGGGACGCTGATTGGGTTCCATTCTGGGGGGAGCCAGGGTTTGAGGTGCTCTGTTTGCTCATCTTGAGGAGAAGTTTCTAGTGAAAATGTGGACAATGTGTAAGGTGGCGGCTCTTGCCTTCATGTCTTTGTTGACCTGGAAGTTTAACAAGGAGAAGCAGAGGGACAGCATTGGGTGTGAGTGGCCATCCAAGTCCCTGGAGTGACACAAAGCTGCCGCTCAAGCAGCATCAGCCTTCCTGTCTTTCTAATGACTGGGCCTGGCTTCAGCACAGGAGGAGCAAAGAGCTTTGAAGGGAAAATACAGAGAGGGAGCTTTCCAGAATCACTGGTGACAGTTCTGGTAGAGGAGTCCTCTGAAGGTAGAGTCCTCTGGCTGTGAATTCTTTCAGAAAATGGGCTTCTTTGGGTGGTAGGACTCCCTTGCCTGCTCAGCCAAGCAGGGAGAGGCGGGGGCGGGGGGTACTTGTCAACCTCAGGAAAGGAGGCCCAAGAAGAAGAACCAACCCACTGCACCCCCGGATGCTGCTTTGAAGGGAATGAACTCCTGCTTCAGTTTTTCACAGTGGGGAGGGCAGAGGCAAGGCTGAATAGAAGTCATGGCAGTGGTTTGGGTTTTCACCCTAACGACAATAGTATGGCATGAACATATTTTTTTATGTGTTTTTCTAAATAGAGATTTATTTATTTATTAGAGAGAGAGAAAGTGTGTGAGGGAGGGTCAGAGGGAGAGAATCTCAAGCAGACTCCCTGCTGAACCCGGAGCCCGATGTGGAGCTTGATCTCACGATCCATGAGATCATGACCTGAGCCAAGAACAAGAGTTGGACGCTTACCCCACTGAGCCACCCAGGCGCCCTGGCATGAACATAATTTAGATCAACAGAGACGCATCAGTCTCACATATGCCTGGATGTGTGGGCTAAAAGCAATGCCAATACTTTAATTGACATTCTTAGTACATATTCTAGATCACAAAAATATGTGTCATTTCCATGGAACTCAATAAAGCTGTTTTCATTTTGAAAGAAAAAAAGTTCTGTAAACTGTTTTAAAACCCTGGATTCGTTTCTTGTTGCTGACAAAGACTTCCAAAGAGGCCACTCGAATGCTGACGGGTACTGGCCAGGCACGTGACTAGGCCCCGGTTCTTCTTCCAGACTGTTCTCTGTCCTCACTGTGATTGTGCTCCCACGAGTCCCAGAGTGGGCAGCAAAAGGGAAACGGCCACCACACATGGGTCCTCAGGATGCCTTTCACCCAAATCATATGAAAAACTCGCACTGTGGAATGAAGCCACGCCACAGGAGCATGGTCTCCCGTCAGTGTTTCCTCCAGCAAGCTGCTGGCAGCCTGATGTTCCCATTGTCAGAGACAGATCTGGGGGCTACCCACCCGCTCCGAGACCCCCGAAGTGCCAGTCTGTTATTGTTTGAAGCTGGGTGACAATGGGATGGTATTGTATGATATTGTATCCAGGGACCCTGGGCATCTTCCTGGTTAGCCACTCAGCCACACTCAGGAGAGAGAGAGAGAGAGAGAGAGAGAGAGCGCAGGTGCGCGCAAGATAGAGGGAAGAAGAAATGGGATGGGAAGTTTCATTTTATTATGAGCTAGCGCTGTGGTTTCTATTAGCCTGAAAATCTGGAATGCTAGGCTGGACCACACAGAAGGCTGACCCCTCTAATCTGTCTAGGTCCAAGGAGCCTCAGACTGCAGCTGGCTCAGGGCTTTGCTCTTTCCTCCCTCAGCGGCCAGGCTGGGGGCTTACTGCCATATTGCTACAGAGGTTGACCCACTGCACAGGGGGCAATAACAAGGAGGTCAGAGAGACAAAGTGATTTTGTTCTCAGTGCAGAGCAGCGGGGCAGCTCACCTCATCCTGGGCATTAGCCCTGTGTCTGGAAGCCTTGTGAGAAGCAGAGAGAGCACCTGAGGAGAGGGAGAAGAGGAGGGAGGGTAGGGAGGGGCTTGCCGCACCTGGGCACCACACCTTGCCACACTCTGCAGAGCATAAGATCTTACCCACATGCCTGCATTTTTTAACCCCTTGAAACCAGAAGGGTGAGACCCAAAATCCTACATCTGACTAATCGACTTAGTACTCCTGTCCTTGAGACAACCCACACATTGTCTGGTTAGTTCAGTTTCCATATTAGCCAGGGCAGCTTATCAGTGTGTCCTAAGGGAGGGACGGTATATTTAAGGTGATTTGGGATGGTTCATGAACACAGGTCTCAAGGTATATTGTTTCATTTAGTAGAGAAAATTATTCCATTGAAAATTCTCAATCCTTCTAATTAATTCAGCAGACTGTCTAAATTGATACTGTGTGTCTTTAACACCTTTTTAGTAAATTAGGTTTTTAAAAAATATATTATTGAAGTATAGTTGACATGCAATGTTATATTAGTTTCAAGTGTACAACATAGTGATTCAACAGTTCTCTACATTACTCAGTGCTCATCGCGGTAAGTGTAGTTACCATCTGTCAGCATACAGCGTTAGGGTATTATTGACTATATCTCCTATGCTGTTCTTTTCATCTCCATGACTTATTTATTTTATAACTGGAGGTTTGTACCTCTTCATCCGCTTCTCCTATTTTACCCATTACCCACTCACCTCTTCTCTGGCAACCACCAGTTTATTCTCTGTATTTATGCATCTGTTTTTTGTTTGTTCATTTTTTTTTAAGATTTTATTTATTTATTTGAGAGAGCGAGAATGAGAGACAGAGAGAGAGCACATGAGAGGGGGGAGGGTCAGAGGGAGAAGCAGACTCCCTGCTGAGCAGGGAGCCCGATGTGGGACTCAATCCCGGGACTCCAGGATCATGACCTGAGCTAAAGGCAGTCGCTTAACCAACTGAGCCACCCAGGCGCCCTGTTCATTTGTTTTTAAGAATCCACATATAAGTGAAATCATATGGCATTTGTCTTTCTCTGTCTGGCTTATTTCACTTAGCTTAATACCTTCGAGGTCCACCCATGTTGTTGCAAATGGTGAGCCCTCATTCTCTCATTCTTTTTTATGGCTGTGTAATAGTCCAGTGTGTGTGTGTGTGTGTGTGTGTGTGTGTGTGTGTGTACCACATCTTCTTTATCCATTCATCTACCGATGGACACTTGGGTTGCTTCCATAACTTGGCTATTGTAAATAATGCTGCAGTAAACATAGAGGTGCATGTATCTTTTCAAATTAGGGCTTTTGTTTGCTTTGGGTAAATACCCAGTTATTGGATTGTATCGCATTTCTATTCTTAATTTTTTGACGAACCTCCATACTGTTTTCCACAGTGGCTGCACCAGTTTGCATTCTCACCAACAGCGCACGGGGGTTCCCTTCTCTCCACATCCTTGCCAACACGTTATTTCTTGTCTTTTTGATTTTAGCCATTCTGAGTGGTGTGAGGTGATATCTCACTGTGGTTTTGATTAGTCTCTTTTTTTTAACAGAGAGTAGGCCTCATTGTCAGAGTCTTTAATTGACAGTATATAGCAATAATATTTTAATTTTTACTTATCAATAAATTTATTTAAGGTAAGTAATACAGATTATCCTTTTATGTTAATCATCATCATCAAGAGTTATCCAATATTTACCAGGGACTAGAAACTGTTTTTAGTGTTTAGTGTATTTTAACCCACTTAATCCTTAAAACAACCCTGTAAGATAGAGCTCTTATCATCCCCATTTTGCAGATGAAGAAACTGAGGCAGAGAAAATGTAAGTAGCTGCCTAGGTTTACCCAGCTAGTGAGTGGTGAAACCAAGATTCTGATTCAGGCATTCTGACTCAAGAGGGTGGGTGGTGGGGTGAATGTTACTCACATGCCATCCTGACCCTCCAATCAGTGGCTCCTCGTGAAATACCCTGTGATGTCGCCTATGTTATCTCACTTAGGCAGGAGGATGAACTCTAGGCCCAGAATCAGAACTCCGGTCAAGTCCAGGTTGGCCACATTCCAGCCATAAGGCCATATTCAAATCACTCTCCTCTGAGCTTCTTCTATTTCCACATCTCCACCATGGAGGCTAATAATAGTATCTCCCTTCCTGGGCTATTGGAAGGATTAGTACAACTTTGACAAACGATAGGATGTTATGCAGATCTTCCTCTAAATAGAAGAAAGGACGTAATATCTGCAGGCAGAGGACCTGCGTTGCACATGGCCTCCTTCATTTACTATCGTGAAATACCCGGGAGGGCCCCACTGGGAGTCTCACTTGTCCTGTCTTCCTGTCTGTGAAACAGGAATTCAAACAGTAGCGATCTCAAAGAGATGTATACTGTATGCTGCTCAAGAAACTTTAGGGTCAGTGAGCCGCATCCCTGACTGAATTTTTTTCAGAGGTGAAACTGAATGGTGTCATGTCATTAACTTTGAAAATCTCCACATTTGAAAAACATTTAAAAGTATTTTTCATATTATAAACATAATTTGTGTTTTATTATAGAAAAGTACTAAATATAGTTAATGAAAAGAAGGATCCCCATTAACACCTTGGTCTATATACTTTCTGATACACACCCACACACAGACACACAGATATTGTGTTATGAAAATGAAAATGAGATCATATCAAATATACTGTTTTTTAACTTCCCTTTCCACTTAAAGCACTCTATTTTCTCTTACCGTGGTCCATGTCTCCTTCTGAGAGGCAGACTTTGCCTGTTTCTGATTGGGAGACATTGAGATTTAAAATGGCAGAGTCTAGCATCCCTAGTTCTGAAGATTGTAAATGAAGGGTCTAGGATAGGTGTCAGGAGCTATTCGTGTAACACGATATAACTCCAAAGTCAGGAAAAAAATCCTTTTGTCTATATGGAGTTTGATCCCTTTGTATATTTGGGGCCTCATCAAAGAGGAGGTTTGAGATAGTCTTGCTTGTTTTCCACATAAAACTCAGAATATTGCTTGATTTAAAATGCAACTCCTCTCCTCTTTTCCATCTGTCATTTCTGAAACATTTTTTAAAAAAGTGTTAAAACTAATGGAGTAACAAACTGCAATGTAGTAATAATATTTTAGGTAGACAAAAATGCATCCTGGTAGAAAAATAAAGACATAGTTACAGTCAATGACAGTGGAAAAGAAAAATAAATGTTGCTTCTGGTCTCAATCAATCTGATTTTATCTAATTTAAAAAGTTGAGCCATTTTGAATTTTGTAATTGTTCCAATGGGGAACCAGTGGAGACCTTATATTATACTAGCATGTTCTGTAATGACAACAACTTTAAAGATTTTTTTTAACGTCTTTTATTTTGGAAGTTTTTCACAGATTTCAGGTCTTGCCTGGTGGCCAAACCCTAGTGTTCTGTGACTCTGTGGAAACATGGGCTCACTTCCTCCCTCCAGCTTTAATTAATACCGTAGAATAAAATCCTACTCTCAGCCAAACCACCATTGGCTGTAATCTTGTCTGCTCTCATAAGCCAAACAGAAACATGTACTTTTTCTTGCTGTTCAATCACCTGCATCTGCTATTTAATTTCCAGAGGAATCTCATCTTACTCTGTGTGCCCCATTCCCCCGTTCTGTTTATTTATTTGCTTTTCATATTTTTTTCCCAAAGAAAACCACAGGTAATGAGCTATGCAAATCTAATATTAAAGATTCTAATGGCCGATGCTTCAGTTCATGACAATCCAAATACTCTTTCCAAATTGTGGCGTATGGGGGATGAAGAATTCAAGAAGCTACTGTGGCATAACAGAAGGCGACTTTACCTTTAACTAGAGCAATGGTTGAAAACGGGGCAAGGGGCAAATGTAGCAGGTGTCATTGCTTCAAAGTGTCAAGGTTGAATTTTAATGTTCTTCTTGAAGTGTGCAGAAGATTGTATCATGGACTGCTGTGTTTTGCAGTCACCTCTGTTTAAGGACTAAAGCACACATACCTAATGTAAGTGCCTCTACTCATGGACCACATCTTTACTTACCTGCTTTCTTTTTTAAATGGCATTAGAACATCCTTGTGTTAGCAAAAGTGAGACAGAAGTGTGCATTCAAATCATCACCATCATATACTACCACCAAAATCCAAGTTCCGCTGACAGTGGATCCTAACTTCATCCACACATCAGCAGCATTCCCCAGATAGGAAGCAAAAAGGCTTGGGTGTTCTATATGTTATATCGATGTTAGAATAGAATATTGCATATACTTCCCTGCTTGCATTTTTGATACTTTAGTACCATGGTTGGGATTCATCCTTTCTTTCCTTCCCTCCTCCCTCCCCCCTCCTTCCCTCCCCTCTCCTTCCTTCCTTCTTTCCTTCCTTCCCTCCTCCCTCCCTTCCTCCCTCCCTTCCTTCCTTCCTCCCTCCCTTCCTTCCTTCCTTCCTTCCTTCCTTCCTTCCTTCCTTCCTTCCTTCCTCCCTCCCTCCCTTCCTTCCTTCCCCCTTCCTTCCTTCTTTTTTTTTTGTGTGTTACTAAATACAAATTTTATGTACTGTAATAAAGAAGTGAAAAAAAAAAAAACTATAGTTCTCTCCAGCTAGTAGAAATAAGATTGCTGTTGAAAACCTTTAACTCCAAATTCTCTGGCTTTCATGGGAATGGAATTTCGACTCTAATGCAGCATTAATGGGGTTTTCCACTGAATTGCCTTTTGGGGTTTGATTTGCCTTTTAGAGAAGCTGGTGTTTGACTGCATGTTCAAACACGGCATGTATTCTTATGAGCAATGTGAGATTCAAATAAACACAACGAGTGCGTTCATTTTGATGACCTCCCCATCACACATTCAAATAAACACAAATGTTCTCAAATGTATAAAAGCAGCTGTGTTTATGTCAACGTGCAAAGCACCAGATATATACATTCAGATTCACTCATCTATCTGGAAACATGTACCTCCGCTCATCGTTAAAAATTTAGTGGAAAATCATGCATGGGGCATGTGTAATGTGCAATTTTCAAGCATACACACATCTCTAAACAAATTTTCTTCAAGCATGTTACTGACATTTGTTCTAATTGAGGATGAAGCCTGGAGAAACTTTGAAGTTTTTGAAAACAAAACAAAGCAAAATGCAAGTTGCTACCAGAGGGCACTAGCGCCTCTCAAGTATTCTGGCAGCATGGGTAAGTCACCTTCCCTGATATTCAGAACAATCTTCTTGGGCTTTCTTTTCTTTCCCTTCTCTCTCTTCCCCCACCCCCCTTCTCCTCTCCCTTCTTGCCTTCTCTCCCTCGCTTCCTTCCTTCCTCCCTCCCTTCCTCCCTCCCTCCCTTCCCTCCTTCCCTCCTTCCCTCCTTCCCTCCTTCCCTCCTTCCCGCCTGCCTGCCTGCCTTCCTTCCCTCGGTGAAGCAAAACCATGCAAAGTTTTTTTTCCTTCCTTTCTCCTCCCCTCCCTTTCTTTCCTCATTCTTTCCTTCCTTGCAGAGCCATGCAAAAATGCCAGCTCAAAAGTTCATTTTCCCCCCTTGTTTGCTTTAAATATCATAATGGGAGACATGACAAATCTTTTCTTCAGAACCTCAGCTGGAACGGCTCAGGCATTAATGCTGGGTTAAGCTGTACTTTCTGTGTAAGAACCAACTTTGGCTTTGTATGTCATACTAAAACAACACTTCCATCTCGTATTTCTTCAAATATAAGAACAGTTTGCAGGTCTCCAGAAAATCCCAGCCTCCATTTTGCTGGCAGTCAGTAGTAAATAGAAAAAAAATAACACCTCGAGTTGACTGAGATCTACCTTTGTGCCAAGGACTGGTCTAAATATTTTGAATGTGTTATTTTATTTAATTCTCAGCCACCCTCTGAGGTAGGGCCCATCACTATCTGCAATCTACACGTGAGGGAGGACAAAGAAGTAGCTTCCTCAAGGTTGCAGAATCAGTGGGTGGTAGAGCCACATGGGCATGTAGGTTGTAGGCCTCGATGTTTTTAAGAGAAGCTGTAAATCCAAATATTTACATGTCATATCCCGATTTTTAAATGTTAGCAAAAAATTCAAATTTTTAAGCAACTCTGTGGGCTAAACAAAACACATCTGGTAGCTGGATGAAGCCCCTGGGCTGCCCGTTGGCCTCTTCTGTTTTACGGGATACTGTCTCCAGTTTTTCAGTGTTAGAAAATCTACTGTAGAGGCACCGGGGGTGGGGGTGGGGGGGCTCTCAGTCGGTTAAGCGGCTGCCTTCGGCTCAGGTCATGATCCCAGGGTCTTGGGACTGAGTCCTGCATCAGGCTCCTGGCTCAGGGGAAACCTGCTTCTCCCTCTCCCTCTGATGCTCCCCCAGCTTGTGCTCTCTCTCTCTCTGACAAATAAATAAATAAAATCTTAAAAAAAGAAAATCTACTTTCATTAACCAATCAGGTGAAAAGAGAGAAGGTTGGATTGGGAGGCAGAAAACTCACATTCACCTCTGAATGCTATCAGTTCCCAGCCGAATGACCTTGAACAAGTCAATTCTTGAGCTTTGGTTCCCTTACCTCCAACTGAGAATTCCTGCTGTAGGTGGGGTATTATGACAGTTCATGCAAACCTCCTAGCTCTTGTGAAATATTCGCATTAAAGCATGTGGTAAGCTGCAAGCATTATACAATTAGAAACGATTGTCGTTATTATCATCTCCGCATATCTGAATATGAACGGAAGGACAGGTCCATTTACTGAGTGTGAGGCATTGTGCCCACACATTGACGACCAAGTCTTCACCCACAATGACATTACCCCCATTTTATAGATGAAGACTGAGACTCAGAGAGGTTAAGGAAATTGCCCAAGGGTCCAAGACTAGTAGGGAGTGTCTGACTCCAAAACTCACGTTTTGTTTTCTTCTCCCCCCTCATTGATAGCACACAATGTATTAAGCTTCTATGGCACATTCCACTTTTACTGGGAACCAGTTTATAAGACTTGTCAAAGTGACAGCTTAGGATCCTGCTAGAATAAAGCTTGAGGTCAGCAACCACTGCCGAGGAAAGGCAGGAAAGCACAATCCAGGGCACGTAGGCAGGTGCAGACTGGACTGAGCCCCACAGTGGCCAGGGCTCCATGCCGGGCACAGGAATGCTAATGTCTGAGAAGAGACAGCAGAGCTATGACTTGCCTGCCCCTTGCTCTTGGGAGCAAGCCTCCCCGGGCCGGGTTCTGCCCTGCTTCCTGCTCTGTGTTCCCCTGAGCTGTGGAGGCCTGCCCCGCTGTAGCCGCGGTGGTGAGTGAGGCTCCCTATGCTGGTGGCTAGCATACTTGCCCACAGATAAAAGCCACATTTGCATATGTGGGCCTCGGCAGTCTGTGAGTGATATCTGGACCCTCTCCTGCCTTGTCCCTTTGTGCTATTTCTCGGTTGCTTCCGAACTCAGGAGGGTTCTATCTCATGGTCCCCCGAAGCCCCAGCACAAGGTTGACAGAAGAGAGAAGGAGCTTAGTTCTCTGTGGTTTGGGGTATCTCCTGGGCAGCCCACCTTCCAGCCACCTTTAAATGAGTGTGAAGTCTCCCTTTGACCTGAGAAACTTTAGGGCTGAAAAGATCCATTTCTTGAAGTCAAGGGAAGCCCAGCAGTCTGTGGTAACTTGGGGAAAATGATTTGGCCCTTCATAAAAGTCATTTGGCTGGGGGGAGTTGCCTTGAGGGTAGGAGCTTTACAATCTGGGGGCTCTTCTTATGGAGTTCAGTGACCTGTGGAGGAGGGGCAGGTCCTCTACAGCTCATTTCTGTTAAAGCTCCGGTTCTAATTCTCTTCTAGTCATTAAAGAGGAAAGAAATTTAACATGGCGGGTGTAACGAATATCCAACCCCATGGAATTATAGGATGGATGGTTTCCCCAGCCGATTCAACAGTGGTAACTATAACAATAATCAATACAAATTAGGGACATGCTTCTGTTTTAATGCACTTAGTAACCAGATCTCTTGTCCTCAAATAAGTCTAAAGGAGAACTGCATCCTCCGAACCTGCTCGAGTGCTGTTGTGAAGGAGGGGGCACGCGCGCGCAAACATGTGCGTGTGTGTGTGTGTGTGTGTGTGTGTGTGTGTGTTCCCTTTTCTCTTAGGGATTCTATAGCTTCCTTCATTCTTCGCCTCTCTCATATTACAGAAAGAAGGTAATTTTTCCTGGCCATTTACTAAAGCTCATTAAAGACTGGAGAGAACAAACAATGCTACTCCTCAGAGACTACCATTCAAAGTCACTCCACAATTCTCTGTTCTAATACTTGAGACAAATTAATTATTCCTTAGTGAAAAGTGTATAATTCCTATTCTTCATTTTTTTGGGGTGGGGAATAATAATGGGAAGTTTATATCTGAGTGAAAAGCTGTCTATGCTGAAGGGAAATGAGAAAAAATGTGTGTTCTGAGAGGAGTAAAAGCAATTATTCTAATAATAATTCTAAGAATATTAATGTCTTTTTAAAGTAGATTGCCTTCAAATAGACACAGAGGTTGAAGCAATGGGAGGCTGGTTTGTTTATTAATCATTCCAAATGTGCATTCTTCTAAATGAACAACTACACGATCAACTTTGCCGGCACATATTAAATTTAGTTAAACAGCAACTTGCAAATGTCTCAAAACTTTTGTAACCAGAGACTAATTTGTTTAACACGTTTAAATGTTATATTGATGTAAAGCCCCACGTATTAAACTTCAAAGGGAAAAGCTCTTGAGAGCTCCTCATTTTAAAGACTACATGCTGGAAATGAGACGGAGACAAGTCTCATTCTCCTGTTTTGTTTGGTTTTTAAATACGAGGCAGTCTCTGGGCCGCAGCCCTCATCCTCAGCACTGGTCGGTCATCCGCAGAGCAGCAAGTATCTAACTGTGGGGGCTGTAAGGCGATGGTTAAGAAAGGCCTAGTGTTTCCCTTTCATCTCTATTAATTAATCCTGGCTCCGTCTGCCCAGAGTACGTTGCTGTTGACATCACCTTTTCCTTACACTTTAAAGAGTCCCTGGAGAGATCGACTGCAGAACAAAACTGGACAAAGAGTACATTTGGTAACCATTTTATTTCTCAATTACCAACCTAAACGTATGGAAAAGATTTGCGCGCTATCCGATTTACACAACAATTATGCTTCAAAAGTTTAGAAATAAATAACTTTTTTTCTCTTGGACTCATTAGTTCGTCTACCAATTGTAATTGGTGTCAACTAACGAGTTTGCTCCATGGCTCGCCCTTAATTACTGATCAAAGCTAAATTGCAACTCTAGCCAATCAGAAACTAGTTTATTCATGAGAGTATAGTATTCTTTTAAAAGCTCTATTTGTCCTAATAAGTGGTTCTGTGTTTGGCTGGAACCTTCCATAAGCTCCCTTAACATAAGCAAAGGACTCTTAATAACTATATACAGTGAAGGAATATCGTTACTGCCCTCATTCAAACAGATAAAACAAAGGGAACATTTTATAAATTTCAAATGTATACATCATGAACTTAGCAGACCCTGAAATCTCATCCATCTGGTGGGAAATAGATATTAGTAGCCATGAGACTGATACTGATAATTTATTTCCTCCTCCAATGTCTAATTTTTTTTTCTAAGTATCCCCAGCCTTTTGAAACGGGCGGTAAAAAATAGGAGAAACTCAACAGTCATGAGGCATATAGTTAAATCCTAATGGTATAAACAAGGTTTGGCTCAGGCCAAAATCCCACATTAAAAATAATCGACATTCTGGAAACAAGAGTGTTAAGAGTTGATGGATGGTGGAATCACGCCACCGGGGAGACCCTGCAATGGCAAGAGCCAAGTTGTGGAAACATCACTCTAAAGACAGCCCTCTTTGTTATTGTTGCAAAAGAAACCTCTTCAGGATTATTGGGAATTCCAAAGATAGGTTCTTACTCTATGATATCCTATAATAATTAGGATGCTTTTGGTCGCAATGATCAGAAAGCCCAGTTAAAGGTGCCTAGAGCAACAGGGGTATTTATTTTATCACATAACTAAAAGTTAGAGATCAGAAATTACCAGTCTGATCAATGCAGGCACCCACCATCATTCAAGCCATAGGTTTTTGCTGCCTCTCCACTCCCATTGCCTTAGCATGTGCGTGACTCCCTTCATGGTCCCTAGAGGGCTGAGGCAAGTTTAGGCATCTCGTCCTCACAGAAGGACAGCTAAAGGCAAAAAAGATGCAGCTATCTCTTCCACTACTTTTTTAAAGAGCAAGGAAAGCTTTCCTGGAAATAACCCGAGCTAACCTCCTCTCACATCTTATTGGCCAGAACTAGGCCACATTCCCACTCTTAAGCCAATCACTGGCAAGGATTGTCTCAGGCTCAGACCAATCACAATTCATCTCCAGAGGCTGTGGAGGGTCTCAGATTCCTGTAAAGTGCTTGGCACCTGGATGCTTGAACAGAACTGAAAATTTCAGTGGAGAGGAGAAAGCGGATGGTGGTGAATGATTTATTGGCAAGGTAAACAACAGCACCTGTCATGCACTTAAGGAGATTATTATTCCAAGGTAACCTCCAGTCAAAAGTGAAGGGTGAATGAAAGCATGAATCCATAAGACAAAGTTGAGCATGGGGTGTGGTCGGTTGTGGCTTTCATACTTGTTCTCCTGACAAATTATCCTTCAAAACAGGGGAGCATGTCCTGGCATTGCAAGAGGGTGTAGGGGGCCAGGTGATATAGTGGGGGAAGGCGACCTGGGGACCAGGGTAGGTTCTGTCACTAACTTGCTGGGTGATATCTGCTGCATCCGAGACTTCTGTGCACCTCACTGACTTCACTGTGAAATGTGGGAATGGGACCAGAAGATCCCTGATACCTCTTCTCACTTTGGAATTTGATAGATTCTCACTTTACTCACAGCCATCAAGTAGTCCACTTTGTCTATTTGTTCTCCAGCTGAAACAAATGGCGTGCCCAAATTCTCTCCCTGCCTTTAGGTGTTTCTCATCTGTCAACTCTTTCTCCTCAGACTAGATTATAAGAGTCCCAAGGGCAAGACACCTCTGTATGCTTTGCAGTCTTTTGTGTTTATTGAGCTGTTGTTTGCTGAGGAGCTACTCAGTGCTTCGCACCCTGCAAGAGGCTTGGCTCACACATGGTGGCCACTCCGTCTTTATTTTCTTACTGGTTTTCTCCAGCAGTTTTTGGTGTCCTCAGATTTTCTTAAGAGAGGCATAGGAGCACTCCTAAGGTAGAGGTATTATGTGTTTAGTTCCTTTTTATTATTATGAAGATGAAGCCGGGCTTAGTCCCACAGGATCACAATTTCCAGGAATAAGGCAGCATTCCCTGCTTCCCAACACCACCCAGTCATTTCATAAACATAGTCGCTGTATATGGCAGCCAAGTGAGAGGAATTAAGAGAGGCTAATTACTACAATCTGCCCTGGTCTTAGAGACAAATGACAATGGAGTGATTAAGGAACTTTATAAAGGCAAGTGAGAGGGTTTTCACATGAAAATGGAGAAGCACAAGCTAAGGGAGCCAGAATTTTAAGTTTCCTGTGAAAAATTCTTTTGGGCACACTTTTTAAAAAATCTCTAACATCATTTTCTTTAAAACCTGATCAGTAGTAACTTTAGCTTTTATGTGTGTGACCAAACTTTCCGTACTCTTCCAAGGTTGACAAGCAGGTGGCTCTAGTATTTTGGAGGGAAAAAAAAAGTCCGTGCAGTTGATTCTTTTTCACTTGGCAGCATTTTATCTAGTTTTAGGAGTCTCTGGCATATTGAACTTTTTGAAGATGGGGGGATTATTTTGTAATTAAAAGTATACAAATGCTTGACAATCCATTTCAGCACAGGATCAATAGCAACAAACAGCAAAAAGAGCACCGTTTCACTTTACTACCCATGCCGAATGCAGTACCGGCTCCAAGTGTGATGAGGCTTGGGATTTTTTTGTAAAAATAAAAAGTATTATGGCAGGCACTTTATTGCCCAACCGAGCACTTCTCTCTCTCTCTCTCTCTCTCTCTCTTTCTTTCTTTGAGAGAGATAGGCAGAGGAAGGGGGAGGAGCAAAGGGAGAGGGAGAATCTTAAGCAGGCTCCATGTCCATCAGGGAACCTGAGGCAGGGCTTAATCTCACAACCCTGAGCCAAAATCAAAAGTCGGACGCTTAACCGATTGGGCCACCTAGGCGCCCCCACCCCCATTTTTCTACGTATCAACTCCTGATTTTTTTAAAGGCAGAGATCTATTGATTCTAGGGAGGGTATTTCCCAAAGCCCAGGGATTTCATCATTATTGGTTTAGGGCTGAGCATATGACCTCATTTTATTTTATTTTATTTATTTATTTTTTTAAGATTCTTATTTATTGAGAGAGAGAGAGAATGGTAGAGAGAGAGCATGAGAGGGAAGAAGGTCAGAGGGAGAGGCAGACTCCCTGCTGAGCAGGGAGCCCGATGCAGGACTCGATCCCAGGACTCCAGGATCAAGACCTGAGCCAAAGGCAGTCGCTCAACCAACTGAGCCACCCAGGCACCCATGACCTCATTTTAAAATGCGAATGAGACATAAGGGGAAATGAAGTTCACTGGGCACTTCTCTTTCCAATCAAACCATCTTGCCACATCAATGATCTATTTTCAGTCATCATCTTAGCCTCCCAGCAGTGTTTAAAGATTTGGTGAGTTTTCTCTTTTAGAACATTTTCTTCACATGGACTCTGGTTTTCCTACTACTTTATTGCCTTCTTCTTTACAGATCCTAGACTGGCTCTTCATCTTCTTCATGATCTCTAAAGTTGGGGCACCCTAGGGCTCAATCATTGGCCCTTTTTCTATTGAA
The DNA here is from genome assembly GCF_037043125.1 of Eumetopias jubatus. Taxonomy (NCBI): domain Eukaryota; kingdom Metazoa; phylum Chordata; class Mammalia; order Carnivora; family Otariidae; genus Eumetopias; species Eumetopias jubatus. The sequence goes on along the minus strand of NW_028274810.1, from coordinate 34,236,245 downwards.
ATTTACTCTATATAGTTTTATTCATGGTTTTAATACCTTCTGTATATTGAGAACTTATGCATTAATTTCTGCAGCTCAGACCTTTTCCATGAGCTTAAGATTTACATATCCAATTATATCTAACTGACTTTTCAACTTTACCACACGAATGTTAAATGGGTATCTCAACTTTACTATGTTTTGGTCCAAAATAGAATCTTGATTTATACCCCATAATCCTGCTTCTTTTCCAGTCTTGTCCACTTCAGGAAAGGACAACTACCATTCTAGATCATGCCAAAAAAATAGAGATCATCCTTGATTGGGTTTTCTCTCTCAGCCCCTGACACAATCTTTCAATTGGTATATGCTCTTCACACTACCTCCAAAGTATATCCAGAATCTTCCACTTCTAACCACTCGTACTGCTCACCACTTTTCATCTTTCACTGCAGTAATTTCTTTACTATTCTTTCACTTCCACTTTTGCCTCCTGTGTTGGTTGGAATTGATTCCGATTCTATATTTAAAAAATTAACAATGCTCTAAAGGAGACGAGTTCGTTTCTCTCTCACATCAGTTTGAAAGTAAGCAGCATTGTTTTGGCAGCTTAGAGTGTCAACTAGGGACACACCTTTTACCAGAGTTTCTATCGTCCTACTTCGTAATCTCAGTACAAGGCTTCATCTTGGTACACCATTTTCATTCCTCAAAGTCATCTCAGGGTGAAACTTTAGCCATTTGGTTCCACAGTTCAGGTCCAAGGAAGGAGGAAATCCGGAGGGTAAAAAAATGGGTCCTCCCCACCTGAATCAGCTGTCTTTTAAGTACTTTCCTGGGAGTCCTATTTATACTTCCTCTTACATATTATATATTGGCCACAACTCAGTCCAAACATGCTCCATGGAGCTGCAAAGGAAGTTTGGGAAATGCAGTCTTTTATTCCAAGTGGCAATACACACAGCTTAAATTGGGGTTCTATATCTAAGAGGAAGGAGGGAATGGATCCTGGGTAAGCTTGTAGCAAATTTTGCCACACATCCCTTATATCAAATTCTTCCCGAAGGGCCAGTTATTTAAAAAAATAAAATAAATCTGATTAGAACATCATAGCTTAACACTCTCCAATAGCTTCCCATTGTGTTCACATTAAGATCTAATGGCTCTGTATCTCTTTCTAGCATCATGGTTCCATAGTCTGGCCCAGTTACTCCATTCTAGCAACACCAGCTTACATCCAGCATGCCAGGCTTACTCCCACTCCATAGACTTTGCATTTGCTGTTTCTGCTGCCTGAAGTTTGTGTGTGTGTGTGTGTGTGTGTGTGTCTGTGTGTGTGTGTGTGTGTGTTTTCAAATCTTGGTATGGCTCAGCACCTTATTTCATTCAGGTATAGTCTTGTCCTGTTTCCAGATGTCATTCTCTCAAGTGATGGCTGCAGAGCTATGATCAGACTTCTATAGAGCCTAGAAAATCTTGCTTTTGGTGTATCCAGCAAAATCACATCAAAAACATCCCACAACAAATACAATTTGAGTGTGCCCATGTGAGAATTGAATTACACTGCAAGTGCCAAGTTAATCAGTTACCTTTGTAGACATATACTTGGACATTTATTAAGTTTAATTTTTGCAGTTTAGCTTTTGGAGCCACTAAACTTTCTACTCCAGGTTTCTAACATTTTCTTTTTTATATAAGCTTGAAAAACTTATATGCATCGAGCATTGTGCTATAGATCATACTGGCTAAAACTTCCTTGGATTACTATGAATTTTACCCCAACCAACACACTGAAATTGTTCTGACTACAGAAACTTCCTCATTTTTATTTTTTTTATTTTTTTTTTAAAGATTTTATTTATTTATTCATAAGAGACAGAGGGGGAGAGAGAGAGAGAGAAGCAGAGGGAGAAGCAGGCTCCCAAGGAGCAGGGAGCCCGATGCGGGACTCGATCCCAGGACCCTGGGATCATGACCTGAGCCGAAGGCAGACGCTTAACCATCTGAGCCACTCAGGCGCCCTAAACTTCCTCATTTTTAAAACTTAAAGCTTATTAATAAAAATTACACAACTGATATTACTTCTACAATGACAGTCCAATCATCTAACCATGGTTTAAAATAGGGTTTTTCAAGCTCTGCACTAGTGACATTTTGGGTAGAATAATTCTTTGTTCTAGGAGACTTTCCTGTGCGTTGTATGATGTTTAGTAGCATCCCTGGCCTCTACTCACTTAAGCCAGTAGTGATTTTCTGCGCCCCCCCCCCCAGTTGTGACATTGTCTCAAAGACATTGCCAAATGTCCACTGGGGAACAAAGTCATCGACAGTGGAGAAAGAATCATGGGTTTAGAAACTAAAGTTGCACAAATCTATTAAACAAAACCCATATACTGATTTGTTAGCAGATGGGAGTGACCGTGGAAGGTTTCTTCAACCTAAAACTTTGCAGAATTCCAAGTTTGAACCACAGCTTTGACACTGACCTTGAACGATCACTTAACTATTATGATTTGAGTTTCTTCAGTTTTATTTTATTTTTACTATTTTTAAAGATTTTATTTATTTTGACAGAGAGAGAGAGAGAGAGAGAGAGAGAACACAGGCAGGGGGAGGGGCAGAGGCAGAGGGAGAAGCAGGCTTCCCGCGGAGCAGGGAGCCTGATGTAGGGCTCAATCCCAGGACTCCGGGATCATGACCTGAGCCGAAGGCAGACATTTAACCAACTGAGCCACCCAGGCGCCCCAAGTTTCCTCTATTTTAAAATGGAGGCAATGAGACCTATTGTATCAGGCTGTTAATAAGAGTAAATGATTTGCTGTATGGGAAGAACTTAGCCTGATGCCTGGCACACAAGGAGGGGTTCAGTATTTGTTATTTCTCCTGAATTAAAATGGAAACAGCCAAGTGAAAAACAATATTGTGGCTATCTCTGACATAAACTCAGCATGTGGGAAGGGGAATCCGATGTGGGTGGAACATGGTGTATGTGTGTGGGGGGGGTGCCCTGCCCAACTTCTCAGGAGCAGAAGGGAACTTACAGCTGTCATGACACGAGAAAACCCCAAAAGAACTGTCAAAGGCACATGGACTGATCAACAGAAATTTTGAAATAGAAACGATGGCTCTATCTGCCACGGACACTCAAAATATACCTAAAATCCAGTCCTTTCTTACCTTCCATTTGCTAGCACTGTGCTTCGAGCCTCCAGCATCCCTTGCTTGATTACTGCAAGAACCTCCTGTCTGGTGGTCTCACCACTTGGTCCTCCCTGCTCTGTAGTTTGTTCTCAACACCAAAGCCAGACGGAGCTTTCTAAAATGTAAATCAGATTTGATCTCTTTCCTGCCAAGACCCTCACGCAGCATCCCTTCTCAATCCAGAGGAAAGGCCAAGTCCCCCACCTGCCCTTGTCTGCATTCTGATCTCATCTCCTACAGCCAGGCCACCGGGCCTCCCTCTAGCTTCTCGGCTGTACACAGCCTGTCTCCCCAGGTCATTTGCACTGCAGATGCCGCTACTCGGAACTCCCTCTCCCTCAGATGCCTGGCTCCTTTACTTCCTTTAGGTCTGGACACAAACATTATCATGGAGACCTCCCCTGTCTCACTAGCATAAAAGTGTAATCCATCCCCAGACCCATTCCAGCCAGGCCCCACTGCTCCCTATCCTTCTTACCCTGCTTCCTTTTTCTTTAGGGCAGGTACCAGCATTTAACATACAATAATTTACAAATACCCTCATCATAGTGAGCCTACTTCAGCTTTTTGCTCCAGGCTCTGCTAGGCGTGGAGATGGGGGATTGGACAAGAAGGAACAAACAGAGTAAGTCATGGTAGAAGGAAAGAGGTGGCAACAGAATATCTTCTTTGGCTTTTTCTCACAGCCTTGTCACTAGTTTTCTATTGCTGCAAAGCAAATGATGATAAATGGCTTTAAACAATACCCGTTTATTATCTCAGAGTGTCTGTGGGCTGGAAGGTCGGGTCTGGCATAGCTGGGTTCTCTGTTCAGGGTCTGGCCAGGCTGAAACCAAGGTGTCGGCCAGGACTGCCATCTCCTCTGAGGCTCAAGGTCCTCTTCCCAGCTCACTGGTTGTTGGCAGGACGCATGTCCTTACAACTCCAGGTCTAAGGTCTTTATCTCCTTGCTAGCTCTTCACAGGGGACTGCTCTCAGCGTCTAGAGGCTACCCTCCCATTCTTGCCATGTTCCCTCCACAATGTCTCTCACATACAGCAGTTTGCTCCATCCAGGCCAATGGGAGAACATCTTCTGCAGCTTTGGGTCTGTCTGACTTTTTCCATTTCTGACTTCTAGACCTTCTTTTAAAAGGACTCAACTGATTAAGCCAGGCCCACCCACACTCAAGGAGAAGGGATTATACAGGGTGTGTACACCAGGGGGTGGGAATCTTAGGGACCATTGTACAGTTGCAACTACCACAGCATTTCTGTGAGGATTCCACTTGGAGAAGTCTATTACTTGGCCCAAGATTATCATATGCATTAAAAGAAGGTAAGTCCAGGACAGTTGATCACAGTGGCTAAAATCCATGCACACAGCTTTTGTCCTGTAGGACATCCCTGGGGCTTGCTGGAGAGCGATGTATTTGGGACTGTCAATATGGGGGGGCTTATTAATGTTTCTAGAATGAATGATAATAGTGTTAGGTAAATGCTTGCCTTTTTTTTTTTTTTTTGGATATAGGACACATTTATTCGTGCATTTTGGTGTTTGTTTCTTTAAATGGCACAGCCTTTAGAAGGTGCTGTCTGATTGGAAGAAGCACAAAGGATCTGTCCCTCCAGTTAGAAAGGATGCATTCTCCAGTCATGGAGATACCAGCCGATGTCATTCTGCCACCCTACATCTATCAGGAAAAGGGATCATCTCCATCAGCCATTTGGCAAAATGGAAACAAAGTAATTATAAGACAACAGTGTCATAGGATCCATGACACCTGCTTTAAAAATAAATCTCCTGGCTTTGTCTTCCCCTTTATTTTCAATAAATGCTCCAGTATTATTGCCACTGCATTAATCTAGCAGCAGGAAACCATTATCCTATGACAACAGTCTCTCCCATTATCTTTTAATTTTAAGATTGTTTAGATGACTGCTAGAAGCTACTAAATTAAGATAAAATGAAGAATTATTTTCTTTAAGCCAAGTATTCAGTCAAATCACCCGCTCCCAATCTTGATGGCCCTGGCAAGAAAGACACCATTATTTTTGTATCAGATTGCTAAATACTATTTGGGTATAAGTTGAAATTTCTAGAAATCTAGACATGCTTTAAATGTCATCTTGGAAATAACCATTAAACTTTGAATTATTATTTATACTGCCCGCTCTATTGTATGGTATATATTGAGGACTTGAAAATACTGGTTATTTTTCCAGGAAGCCATTGTTGTAGTAAATAAAACAATAATGAAATCACAATGATGAAAACTCAGTAAAGAAAGAAAAAACAAACCATTTGTCTAGTAGAGTTTATTCTGAGAAATAATTGAATTTGGAGAATGCAGCAAAAATGAGAGAGGAGGAAAATATACCTAAACTTAAAAAAAGTTGTGACTGTTAGTGATTATTACTTGATGTTCTGACAGATGGACTTGGAAGTGACCATTGTATCCTATTACATGGTGTCTGTAAGTTTTATATCAAAGATATTACAAACATTTTTTTTCAAAAAGTAACTTGCCTACTCTCTGTTAATTTTAAACATTCTCCTTTATTCTATCAGCTGTATCCTCACACTTGAAGACTAATATAAGTCTCACAGTATCCGTTTTGTTCCATCCTCATCTTTGCCAATGGTCTCAGGGCTTTCTTTCCAAAAGGCAGATGCTGTGTAGAACTACAAATGCGGAAAAGATCCAAATAATTACTAGAATAGTAATATTATGCATTCAGTAGTCTAAATCTGATTCCCCACTCCCATGGGTAAACCACACATAAGAAAATTAATAGAAATGGAGTTACTGTCTTAATAGAAATTGTACTGGAAAAAAAAGAGAAACGCTTAAATTGTGAATTCCCTGTATTGTTAATGTAGTCCAAGTAGACCATCAATATGTGTCCTATTTACTGATAGGTGCAAAATAGGTGGTGGGAGATCAATCAAAACCCCCTTCCATAAATTACCACGACTTCTAGAAATTATCAAAACTTCACTGGAGTGTCATACGTAGTCTTCCCAGCAATGAGTTATAGTCAATAATTCATTCCCTGACTGAGCTGATAACAGGCAGATATTCTAATAATGTGCCAGGATTTACTACTGGACACAGCAGTAAGTAGGAATTTCAATGCAGTGTTAAATGTTATCTCAGTGGAGAAAAGCAATAAAAACAGGACAGAGAGAAGCATCTGGGTACAATGCTTGGATGTTTTAACCCTCTAATTAGAACAAACATGTAGAAAGGTAGTGTTGTTTAAGTTTTCATTCTTTCTTTGAAGCAAATTGTTTCCAGAGTATTGTTCTATAATGACTTCTCTTGCCCTTATTGTCAGTGAGCACAACAGATGTCTCTGAAAAAATGCTGGAAAGAAAGTCTATTTTATTCTTGAGTTGTTTTCCCAAATTTTAAAATGACTTCGTTTGAGTATTTCCCTTTTAAAGGAAACGTTCCTCTAAAAATTATTATCTTAGACTAAAGGTCTTAAATATATTTTCAGTGATTTCTTATCGGACAGAGAAATCGACAAATTTGCTTTCTCTGTCAGAATGTTTTGAATCCAGAAAAGAAGCGGTGATTCATCAAAAACAATTTTATTATGAAATTTGATTTATGTTGAGAAATATAAATGATGACGTTATAATGTGTACCTCTGCATGGAGGGAACACATTTTAGTCAATTGAGTTATCCAATTTTATTATTTAAAAAAAATCCATATTGGTTGTTCTTTTTATGCTAAAAAATTTATGGCACTGTGTAGAGTAGAAATATGTGTTTTTCAAGTCTATGGACAGCTATGGATTGAACTCGCATAATTCCACCAGGGTCATTCATTACAATTAGATGAATAAACATTATCATGTTTTCATCAACTTTTTTTGTGAGCAAACAGAGACCAGTATTATACTTTAAAATATTACATTTTATTACAAATCTACATAGAGAAAAAACTTAATTATATCAATACTGTAATTAAAAGTGACACTAAAGAAGCTGTGGTTTGGGGCACTTGAAACTTCAGAATTATTAGCCTTTCTTTTACCAAGAACAGTTAGTGGGAACATAAGGGGGAATGAATTATGTTTTAATGCTTTAGTTTCTCTATCAATAAATGCTCATTTCCATTGTCTTGGAGAGGAACAGTAATTAATGTTGAATGAAATTGCTATTTTCTACTGAATTTATAATTTTAATATATATTCTTACTAATAACCACCTCACATATATACAAATGGCCCAGTCATCTGTATACCCTCTTTTGTAACTATTAAAAAATTAAATTTACCCGTGATAAGATTTAATTCGATTTTAATAAGCATAGCCTGTCAACCCGCTAGACCATTCACAAGACCCTAATGAACATATAATATACTCACATATACAGCCCGATAATTTATCGGCAATGATATATGCAGAATATCACTTGGATATTGTTCACAGAATTCGGTCCTAGAAGTAGGTGGTGTGAGTAAGCCAAATAATTTTTCTGTGATATCATCACTATGGAATATATTCATATATCAAAATTTGCTGTAGTTCTGGGGCAGGTTGGGGGGATTTTCAAGGTCATGTTCCTACCTTAATAAACACATATGAAGACTGTGAGTAATTTCTTGCCACTCTAATAAAAGTGGCCTTGCTGTATCAGGCAAAATTATGTATCACACAGATGTTATTTTCTTCTTTCCCATCATCTTTTTTCACCTTTCCCATCATCCCCAGGAGTTTCAAATGTCCTAATCAACTAGAATAATTAAAAGCAAAATCTACATCTTAAATTATATTTCTAATCACAGCAATATCAATGCTGTTTCATTTTCCTTGCAATCTTTTAATTATTTTATTGTGATCAAATCAACTTCTTGGCTATGCCTTGACATCACCCTACCAAAAGAGAGGTTAGGATAGAACTTTCAAAGTACCGATTAACATAATTTGGTGGGTCATTTACCAAATGTAGACACTGGGATTGCTTAAAAAAAAAAAGAAAGAAAAGAAAGAAAGAAAAAGAATATTCTAACATGGCAACTACCTATTCCTTTACCACATGAAACATCTAGTGAGATATTTACAAGAAATTTTGAGAACTATGAACAAAAGGCAGTCAGTAAATTTGAAGTATTATTATCAGTATTTAAAGCCAAGCTATGGTTCTTTGAGATGTAGTGTTTCAGAGAAGTTGAGTTCTCCATAAACCTTTGTGCTTAAAGGAGACCACGATCTCTCTGCCTCTACTTACTCTGCAGCGCCTCCCAGGCAACACCACCACCATAAAACACGGGCAGGGACCTAACTGCCATTCCTCCTCAGATTTTCCTGTTCCATCTGTCAGTAACTTCCATTCCCTCTCTTACACTTTGGAATTGTTGTCCTAGACTCAAGCTTTTCAGATTCACCTTGGTTGAACCTTCTGATTTCAAGGTGTCTCTGGGATGGCAGCAATAAAGGTAGGCAGATTTAAAAAGATTTTTTTTCTTCCTAAACAGGCTGCCTTCAAACACAGTTCTGCATTGACTTTAAAAGTTTATAAAATATTTTTTATTTTTTTATAATCTTTTTTTTAAAGATTTTATTTATTTATTTGACAGAGAGAGAGGGAGAGAGAGCACAAGCAGGGGGAGCAGCAGGCAGAGGGAGAGGGAGAAGCAGTCTCCCCGAGGAGTAGGGAGTCTGATGCAGGGCTCGATCCCGGGACCCTGGGACCATGATCTAAGCCAAAGGCAGTCGCTTAACCAACTGAGCCACCCAGGCGCCCCTAACATATCTTTTTCTTGAGAAACATCGGGGGGGCACTCTATCGGGGAGGTTGCTGTATCAGCATCGAATAGTCTGGCTGTTCTCTAGGCACGGGAGGCTGAACGTGGGTCTGTGTAGAACTTCTGGCCGTCCGTGGGAGATTCCTAGAGAACTGTCACTTGGAGAAGGGAAAGATGATTATGATTGCAGGACTTAAATGTGAAGAAGGGAAGGTATGGACAAATCATTTTGGGGTGAGTCTGGGGAATGAGGGTTTGATCTAGGATCAGTATGGTTCCTGTATTTAATTAGGACTCAAGAAAGAAACACTTTTTCTCTTTCTTTTCCAAAACCCTGTATTCTTATTTTTCACTGTAGGTGAGTAGGCTAAATGAGGCACGTATGATGTCAGCAGTGTTTTCTTGAACTAGCAGGCATAATATACCATTATTACTTTGCATTTAGGCAATTTTACTATATACCAGGATTATGACTTTGAGCGCTGTTTTATACTCGTTTAAGGAATACCTGAACACAGATTCCCCTTATTCACAACGAACTTGTGTGTGTTTACACAGTTTCTGTGAGTTCAGCATCAGTGGAAATAGATTGACATTGTTACCTCACTTAAGCCAGCACTTTCAGACCACAGGTCTTGCGACTGACTCCAAGGAGAGAGCACGGCCAAATGCAAAGAATGCAGAAATAAAGACTACCCAGAGGTGGCGCTGTGGTTAAAGTACACCTGAATTTTGATTACAGTGAATGTATTTACTTCCTTACCCCTCAGAAGAGACTGTTAGCCATTATCGCTTTTGTATTTCTATAACCACAACATCAGCAAATAAAGCTCTCTGGTAACGTACTCCCACCCACTCCAATCTACCGGGACATGTGTAAAGACCTCGCTCCATGCACTATTAGAGCCAAAACACTGAAACCACCTCCTAGGCCTCTTCTTGCCTAGAGATCTGTATTCAAAGTTTCAGCCATGCTTTTCTCCTTCCTTCCTTCCTTCCACAAAACTGTATGGATGCTTTGGATAATCACTCAGCGATATTCGATGTCTGACTAAATTTCTAACATTTCATTTTAAACTAAAGATTTCCTTTTAGTGCACATACTTCAGGAAATGCCTAAAGTACCACCATTCATTACAGACCTCTATATTATGTGTTCTAGTTAAGAAAATCATTTTAGGAAAAAAGGACAAATAAAGACCATTTGGCTTAATTCCTTCATTTGTAGATGAGAAAATTAAGGGCCACAGCAGGATATTTACTTGTACATGACAAATCATAACTTAATTGTAGCCCACTAAGATCTTGTGTCATCTCGTTTTGATTATTATAAATTATTAACAAATTGAAGCTGAACGAGGGAATTAAAATGTGTGCATTATTTGTTTATGGGGTCCCTTTCCTCATTTGGTTTAATTGAGTTTTCTTTACTAACCTTCAAGGTACATCACATCTTTTTAAGATGGCCTTCTTTAATCACACCCATCTGCAGCTGTTTTCTGTACAGGGCATTTTAATTACTATTACATTTAAATCATTTTTAAAAAAATGTTTCTCATACGTGCACAAAGTGACTTGATCATAAAAATGCAGTTTTAACCAATCAAAAGTAAGTCGTTTAATTTTGAGGTGCTAGAAATATAAAGAAATGACTATTCTAATTGGTATTTAAAATGTCCTCTGCTTGATGTTACAGGCAATGATTACTGTTTCTTTTGCAGCCTGAATTTTGATGGTTTGAAAGACAGAAACCCCCCAGACACTAAAACCATAGATGTTTAACAACTGCCTTGTCTAGCCAGATTCTTCTGCAGGTCCCTTTTCTCAATCCAGCAGTACTGTACGTGATACAATATGAAAACTTGTCCCACAAGGCTGGTTTTACTTAATGATACTTAGCAGAAGGGCTTTGCACTTTCATGATAATTTCCACCAGAAAAATCTCTCTGGAACGTACTAATAATAATCAGACCTAATATTAGCCTCAGATCAGAGATTTATTAAACCTATTTGGCAGAGTAGATAAAGTTGAATGACGAGGTATTCAAACATCTAGGCTGAGCTTGGGCCCTGGAAAGAGACTCTCAGACTAGCACCCTAAAAGCATTCCTGAACAGTTAAATTTATACTAGACGTGACCTTTTTTACTCCCCAGAGGCTGTGAGATTAAGAATGTTGCAATTACTTCTATTGCTTTCGGGGCCTATGAGAAATCATCAGGCCTCATCCTCCAGAGTGGGGTGGAGAGAGGGCAACACTTCCTCCCCGAAGTTTCCCTCAACTTCCAAAGTAAAGGCTGTGATCTTTCCATCACCAACAATTGATAAATATCCATGAAACGCCTACGAGGTTCTGGGTTCGTAGTCGGGCTCATGGGGAGCAGAGGGATACGTGTGCAGTATTTAAGAACTACCGATTCTGTCTTTACCTTGTTAACTGAACTTCCACTAAGGCTCATCAATCTCGAACGCCGGGAATTAAAAAACCAAAACAAAACCTCTTCTGCGTGTGTGTGAAGTCCACCGCCCTAAGATTTTGGGAAGACTCTTCTTCCCAAACAGGAAGAGATCCATTTCTTAGAAAGACGCGAAGTTAAGTTTCCTAAGGGGCTCGCGTCGGCGCGAGGGGAGGGCGGTCCCCGAGGGGCGGGCGGGCGCGGGTCCCCAGGGTCGCCCGCGCGCTGGGAGAGCAGCAGCGGCGCCCCGCGCCTCGGCTCGCGAGCTCGGGCCGCGGAGCACGGCCCCCATGGGGGCCCCGGCGCCCGGGTCTCCGCTCCCCACCTGATTGCGGCCCTTCCCTTCTCCTTCCCCGGCCCACTCCGCCGCCTCCCTCTCTCCCCCGCCCCCAGAGTCTCGTTTCAGTCATCCCTTTGTCCTTCCCCGGATTGGCAGGTTTTATTATTCCGCCTGAACAATCCGGCCGCCCAGTGGCTGAGGGTCGCTGACGTCGGCGGCAGAGCCGGGGAGTAGTTGGGATTTTGCTCTGTCAGTAACACATGTGTAAGCGCCGCGGAGGGAGCGAGCGAGCCGGCTAGAGGCCAGCGCTGCCGCCGCCGCCGCCGCCTCCTCCTCCTCCTCCTCCGAGCCGGGCAGCGGCAGCGGCCCCGGCAGCAGCCCGGGCAGCGGCGCAGGCTCCAGCGCGCCGGGCCCCGGCCGGCCGCAGCTCCCCGGCTCCCGCGTGCGCCCCCCTCCCGGCCTCCGCACCCGCCGCCGCCGCCGCTCCGGGGCTGTTGTCTCTGCGGCTGCTCCCCGGCTGGAGAGGCAGGAAGCTCGGCCGAGCGGCCACCGCCGCCAGCCCCGAGCGAGCCAGCGAGCGCGCGGGAGGGAGGAAGGCGGTGGAGGAGGAGGAGGAGCGGGAGGCGCGCGGGCGGGGGCGGGGGCCGCCGGGCGGGGGAATATACAAAGTGAAGCCACATTGCCAAACTTGCAGCAGCGATTGCAGCAGTTGCTGCCGCTGCGCCGCGCCTGAAGCCGCGCCGCGCGGGCCGAGGGCTCCTGCAGCTGCTCGCGCGGAGCCGGAGGCGGAGGAGAACGCCGAGGACTGAGACTGACACTCCTGCTCTCGGCCGCCTGCCACTTAACGCGGGGCCCCCCCAACCCAGCCTCAGAGCAACGCGTTAAAAAAAAAAAAAAACAGCCCTTAGCCCCCTCCTCCCCTTTCCTGCTTCTGCGAGAACATCCCCCCCCACTCCCTCCAGCTCCGCCAGCCAAGGCGCCCCTTCCTTGGAAGCCGAGCGGCTTCGCTCGCTTTTCGCCGCCGCCGCCTTTCGCAATATTGCAATATAGGGGAAAAGCAGGTAAGGGGACGGCTGGGGAGCCGCGGGCAAGGAGGGGGGAGAGGGAGGAGGGGGCCGATTTGGGCCCGGGCTGTTTTCTTTGGCTTCCTTCCCTTGACCGTCCCAAATTGCAAGTAAACAATACGTCGGCTTAGATAATGCGCGAGTCTGAAACTACCGAGGCCGGCCTGCGAGCTAGCACGGAGGGCAGCCAGCCCCGGGCAGCCAGCTTTGTAGCGGTTCCTGCTTACAAAAGGGTTCTTCTTGGAGACGGGGCTGGTGGGGACCTTGGAGGGGGGTGGGGATATTTTCAGTTCCTAAGGGAGAGGCAGGAGGTGCTTAAATGAGGGTTTAAGTATGAGAAGTAATGTGGGGGAAATAGTCACGACCCCCCCACCCCCCCAGTAAACACTATTTTTGAAACAGTGGCAGAAAGGATCTAAGTGAGCAGGATTCAGTATTGCTGGTTCTTTTCAAAAATTCCTCTTGGCTTATAAGTCTTTTGTTCCAATCCAGGAGAAATCCGGTGAATCACCTAATTAAAATCAAGACATGAATTAAGCATCCATTTTTGTACTACAAATTGCCAGCGCTACGTTTGTCCCTCCCCTGGTCTCCATTAAAAAACACCAGAGACGTTGTTAAAGAGGGGCAGATTTTGCCTCTAGCTGCCAGTTCTGCTTTCTATTTCACTGACTATCCCAGGACCTAAATTGCTTGGCTATGTAATTACTAGAGTATAAGCCTATTTAACTTAAAAGCTTTCTTTTTTTTCCAACTCTAAATGAAACTTGATGAGGGCCCGTCCTTAGTTATCAAGGGAGTCAGTTTCTGGTCAGTCCTCTTGATTCATCTCTTTTAGATTTAATCAGCATTAAGGTATTGCTTGTCCTTAAGAGCTTTAGCTAATGGGGTTACTGGATGCTTTTCTCAGTGTAATGTTTCCTTTTCAAAAAAAAATATACATATATATTTACCTCTCACCAAAGATGGGGGCGGGGAAGAGCTTGGAATCTCCTCCCTCCCTCTCCCCTTTTAAAAAGGAATTCGGAGCGATTAAAACGTTGGGGGAAACAGTTTAAAGACCTCGGGCAGGAAATGCAGATTCATTTGGGTTAGGGCTGAAATTGTAACAAAAAGCAATTCCTCGAGTAAATGCATCAGATAAATCAATTTACATAAAGGTATGATGCATTCGGATGAATGCAATGCTAATGGGTTTTAGAGTGGTCCTGTTTCCAAAGTCTCAGGGTTTTGTTACAGCTTAATTGGTGCAGTTCTTATTCTGGTTTATTGTGCGGTCACTGGACACACGTTCCGGGACTCTTTCGGAGGAAATGTGTTTAAAATCGGCCTATTTAAGGAACCCGAGTCCTTGTTTCGTTCCCTTCCCCTGGTTTTTTTGCAGCAGCCAAGTTGGGCCGGGGACAGGCAAAGTTCGCCCTCTCCCTTCTGAGGTATCAGCTGAATGTCTTGAGCAGATAGCCGGGAGCCTCAGGGGGAGCCTACACTCTCGGCTTACAGAGGACAAAGACAAAACAGGCTGCTTAATTGGCAGTAAATAACTTGATCTTTTTATAGAATAAGTGACTGGAGGAACACTAGGACTTTATTGGACTCAGGATTGGAGGCAACAAATTAATCGGTTTAGGCTAAGCTTTATAAATTGATTCCTATATTATACCCCAGTTGCCTCTCGTGACATTCATTAGAAAGAGTGGGGAATTTTGAAAAGCAGTTTTTGGTGACAGCAGGACTGGCCCGAATATAACTTGTGCATCCCTTAATAGTGCCTTCTCGCATATTATCTGTAACGCCCCCCCCCCTTTGGAGGAACAAAGCTTTAGCATTTAAATTGCTGATCAAGGGCAGATTAGTGAGACCAAAGTGGAGAGTGTTTGTATAGGAAGTTAACAGGCATCCTAAAGTTCAATGATCTATTATTCTTGCCTGTGTCCTGAAAACCCAGAGAAAACACTCATTGATCTTCAAAATGAAATGAGATTTGGAACAATAATGGGAGATGGCGGTCACCACAATGGCATGTGAAAGGTGCTGTTTAAAATACGAAAAACCAGTTTCGCAACTTTACACACCGCACCCCCTCCCTCGCGTCCCCTCGCCTCCCCTCCCACCACCACGCTCTCCCTCTTCCCCTCTGCCGGTTTCTCCCTCCTTCCCTCCCTCCCTCCCTTTCAGAAAACCGAACTATTTCCAACTTGTGAACTGCAGCTGCACTTCCCAGGGCAGAGCTTGGGAGGGAACGTGGCTCCGGCGGGGGCCGCCTCCCCGCTCCCCTCGGCTAGCTCTCGGGGCTCGGCGGGGGCCGGGGAGGGGCCCGGCGCGGCGGTGGGTGGGTTTGACCCTCATTTGCTGGAGGCGGGCAGCGAAGGAGGGAGGAGGGGGCAGTGGGCGGAGGCGGGGGCTGGGAGGAGGCGCCGCGAGGGGTGGAGCGCGCCGCCGAGCCTCGCTCTCGGAGTTTTGACAGTACCCAAGCTGAAATTGTCAGCGGCGGCGAGCGCTGGAAAGTTGAGAGGAGCTCGTGGCCCCAGAACAAAGCTTGAGAAAAGTAAACAGGCGGCTGCTGCCGGCTATCCTCCCTCCTTCCCTCTCCCCCTCACCCTCCTGCGCGCCGTTGCCCTGCTGCTTCCTTCCAGCGGCTCTGGGGGTGGGGGGGGGGCACGGCTTTGCTCTCTCGCGCGGCGATTACCACTAACTTTTGCATCGCCCCTGTTTTGTCTTTCTCTCCCTGTCCCCTTCCCGCCCTCTGCAGACCATGGTGAATCCGGGCAGCAGCTCACAGCCGCCCCCCGTGACGGCCGGCTCCCTCTCCTGGAAGCGGTGCGCAGGCTGCGGGGGCAAGATTGCGGACCGCTTTCTGCTCTATGCCATGGACAGCTACTGGCACAGCCGGTGCCTCAAGTGCTCCTGCTGCCAGGCGCAGCTGGGCGACATCGGCACGTCCTGTTACACCAAGAGCGGCATGATCCTTTGCAGAAATGACTACATTAGGTAAGACTTGGCTGCTTCCCTTTAGATGGTGAGCAGAGCAATGGCAAGGCCAAAGGTTACCAAGGGTTTTAAGGAAAGGAACAGGATACCTGTGAGAATACGGTGTAACCTTCACCTCAAAAACCTGGTTGGTTCGATTTAAGGGGTTCGAGGAGCATGTGTTAATCTTTCAGTTTTTAATAATAAATTGATGGCAGAAGCCATACTAAGTAAAAACTCTTGTCCATCTGGTGGGACTGGGCTGTTAGGTGTGCAAAGGTTGGGCACTCTCCTGACCAGAATTTTAAGTGGTCTGCTCCAACTGGACCCTGAAAAGTGGGAGTTAGGCTGCTACCTTAAAGAAAGGTAGGGACCTACATAGAAACTCAGAGACAAAAGATTGCCTTAGAAATAAGTGTAGTTAGAAATGATTTGCCTATGGTGATGGCTAATTATATTTACATAAACTCTTTTAAACTTTTTTGAGTGGAAAACTGTGACTCATTCTTTGTGCTCCTTGTGAAAAATGCTGATTACCCATCAGTTTAAAAACTTGTAATTCTTCTCATAGTAAACTCCCTCCCTCTCCCCCCCTCAACAAAACATAAAAACCCTCAGTGGTAGTGTTTTTCTTTGTAGAATGTTAGTTGGAGGCTTGTAATGCTCAGTGTTAGTGTGTGGTTCGTGATGTAGAATTTGCAGGTTTTTCAGTTGAGGAATGTTCTGATTTTGGGTTGTTGTTGTTGTTTGTATCACTACTCTTGATTCCCAAAAGAGATTTAGGAAAAGAAGCTATAGAATTATACTAATCTTGCATTTTAAAGCAATGTATAGGAACATTCATATGCCTGTGTAAGCAGTCTTTTCCAACAAGTTTCAGTGCAATTAATGGAAAGAATTCAGGAGGTCAGGTGCCTATAGGATCTTTTCAGGTGAACTCAAGCTACTTAAACTCATTAATTTGAAAGGAGGCATTTGAAGGATTACACATTTAATTTGAGTAAATGGTTTGATAGACTGATGCACATGAATGCTTCTAGGAGGTGTTCTGTTTCAACATCCAGTAATTAAAAAAAAAAAAAACAACAAAAAACCCACACGCACACCGTTGATACTAGAGAACCGTTGATATTAGAGAACCGCTCACTTTTACGAAGAATTGCATTCTAGTTAAATTTCTGTCCTAAACCGTTTTCTTTATAGAATATTAGTAGAAAACATTGCTCTCTTCAATGCGGGTGAATCAGTGGATGAGGTATTTTGTACAAAGTTTAGTTCCATTGTGATTCCCTCAACTCTGCATCTAAAAGTGCAGAAGATCCCAGTACAGTTCAGAGCTGAGTATGTGTATGTTTACCCCAGTAATTTCATTAATCTAAAATGATGGAGTAAAATGACATTTGGTTATTCCGATAATGCAACCTATGTCCACTCTGCTGGCATCCTTAATCAGCCAAGTAAAAGAAATATAGGACGGGAGAGGGCTTTTATTTTTAAATTAAGATGGCAGCATTAATTTCACTAAGTGTTCTTTTAGAAGTAAATGTTGGAAAATCAGCAGGAGCATGGGTGTAATGCTTTCTGGTCCTCCTTCCAAGCAATGCCAGGAGCTTTGACAGTATTGTAATTAAATAGAGAGCAAAACTGGTAAGAAGGCAGGGTAGCTTAAAGTGCAAAAATTGACTGTTCAGATGCGGTGAATGGTACAGATTCACCTCATCTCCAAGTGCTTTCGAGAAAGCCTTCGCTTCTGATTACCACTAATTAAAAAGAAGATGGGTCCACTTGCATTCCCTCAAGACAAGTTTAGGCAAGTGGCTTTCTGGGAATCGGCTCCTTTCCCTATTCTTGGGACCAAATATAAATGCCCATTTGGTGTTTTCAACTGGCTTAATGGAGCAATGGAGGATGTGTGCCCAGCCCCGCGCCTTAATTAATTGGGTCCGTATTCTCTCTTTTTTTCCTCTGATTTTGAAAACTGGAGCCAGGCTTGCTCTTGAACTAGATGCTAAACTGAGAACCTTAGATCTCTCCAGGGAGAGAGGAGTTATAGCTCAGTACCAAATTGATCATGGCCTCCCACTCTGCTCAGGGCTCATCAGCTGCTGAGCTCCCCCACCTCCAGGCTGAGGAATCTCTGAAGTCTTCCTTCAGTGTTCCCTCCCTCTGCCGATCAAGATGCCGGAAGGGTGGGAAGGTGAGGAGGCTCGCGCGGTCCTTTTCCTCTCAGCTACTCCCTCCCCAGTACCCCCCCCCCCCACCCGCTCCAGGCCCACTTGTTGGAGGAGCTTTGAATTCTGCAAGGGTGGCCACCGAAGAGCGGAGTAATTCGCTTGCCAGACGCCAGGTGAAGGGGATCCTTGGGCACCTCCGCCCGATTGGGACCACAGAGCGATCTATTAAGGGGCTTTAAACTGACTTTGAGGTGTGATCTTTTGAAAACTACCAAGATATGGCTAAAAAGCTGCGGGGAAGCAGGGCCGGGAAGGTGGTGGTGGTGGTGGGGATGGGGGGGGCACTGCTTTTCCCTAGTCCCTTCCCCCTGCGTGACCCGGTGTTGATTGGGCAGAACTGGTCTTCTGCCGCCTCTCCCTCCAAGATTTCAGATAAAGCCGCTGCCTTGCTGCAGCGAATCCGCACAATTAAAAGCTTTAATTAGTGGCTCCTCCATTTTCTTAGTTCTGATGGGCTTTATCTAATGAGATCTGGTCTCTGGCTTAGATCTGCTCCGAATGACGTGTCCGCAATGAATGAGAGCTGCGTCGCAAACAAAACATTTAATTAACAAAATTGGCCTCTAAGAGAGGGAGAGGAAGACGGGGGGGGGGGGTGTGGAGGGGAAGGGGGAGGGTGGATCTTAAAGGGGCCAACGCCTGCCCACCCCCGCTACAAAAGTCGGCGAACCTTGTAACTGTCCCCTCTTTCCCTACCCCCAGCTTCCGACCCCCCAGCTCTATCCAAGCGCCACCAAGTAGCGTTCGAAACTCTTTTCCTCGAACCCTTCTTCCTCCACCCCTATCTCGGGCCCGAAGACTGGCGCGGAAAGTGCAGCGAAAGGAGGAAGTTCGGAGACCGACGGGTGGGGCCCCAGGTCCCGGGAGGGCGAGGAAACGCACCGGAAGCCCGGGTGGAGGTCCTCGGCGAGCCCTTTCTCGCTTGGGCCCCACCGGGCTCAGCGCCGCCCGAGGCCGCGTTCGAGGCGTCCTACGGGCCGGCGGCCTCGGGCCCGCGAGGGGGCGAGCGCAGGGCGGGAGCCGTGCGAGCCTTCGCTCTTTCTTTCCCCCGGCTCCTCTCGGGCGTTCACGTGGCGCCCGCAGCCGCAGTGAGCGC
Organism: Eumetopias jubatus; assembly: GCF_037043125.1. Lineage (NCBI taxonomy): Eukaryota > Metazoa > Chordata > Mammalia > Carnivora > Otariidae > Eumetopias > Eumetopias jubatus. The sequence goes on along the minus strand of NW_028274810.1, from coordinate 34,217,226 downwards.
CGCGCGGCCAGTGGTGGGGGTCCCGGGCGGGGGGGTTGGGGGTGGTTGATGGTAGAGGGTGTGTTTGGGGAGGGGGTAGCGTTAGGAACCGAGGCGCCGCCAGACATCGAGTTCATTTCCCTGGTAATCAACAGCAAGCTGCTATATTCAGAGAATGCTGTCCCTTTAATTGAACAGGCTAGGTAATTAAATGGCACTTTTCCAATAGGACGTGCTAGGTAAATCTAATAGTTGGTTATTTAATATCACTTTGAAGTCTGCCCACTCAAGCACAATGACAGCACAGGAGCATGTGAACTATTAGCTAGGAAAAAAAAAAAAACCCAGGATCTCAAAAATTAATTAAATCGCATGCAATTTAGGGGGAACGTTTATCTTGATTTGTCATAACAGAATTAATTCAAGGCCTCCAATTCACTTGGGGGCAGATCTGTTACTCTGAATTAACCAAGCGTAATTTGGCTGATTTTTTTTTTTTTCTCCCTCCCCTCTCTAATGCAGCAATTGCGATTATTCACAGCCCCCCTCTTAAGTATCAATAGCTTCTGGTGCTTTTAAGGTGCTTGGTCTCTAGTTATTCCGAAGTACCTTTAATGGACTTGGCTCCAGGCATAATTTCTGGGTTGCATTTCTTTGTTACATTTAATATAGCTGGTGCAGAATTTAGATTAAATATAGGAACCTGCTGGAAAACCAATTGCTTCTGGATCAGTAGCTGTGGATGTGCATTTTTCTCCTCAGATAGGATGCTGATATTTACTTGCAGGTACAAATGTATACCTTTCAGCCATACTTTTAAAAACGCACCTCTCCTTGCCTGAAAGCAGTTTAGAAAACACAGGTAGCGTGCCATATTGCATGTATTTGGCTTGAAGTAATAATGCAGTTGAAAATAAGCCCACCTATGGGTCATTGAAGTTACTAAAAGATGCTAAGCATTATTACTAAACTAAAAATACAACTGCTGTCCATCTCTTCATGTCAGCAAGGAGAGTTGGAGCGGAGCTGGTGAGCGGTACTAACACTACATGGCGTTTTTCATATAGGAGCAAAGCACCTTTAAAGTGCAGAGGTTTGGGGCGATTTCTTCCTTTCTTTTCCCTTTTCCCCATATAAGGAACCTCTTGATGTTTGTGATTGATTGCATTGCCCAAATGCTGAAATATTAACGACCTTCTTGGACTGAGGACCCAAAGAAAGGAAACTGAAACCGATTCTGTCATCACAATTAAAGACTCCCCTGGCTTTAATTAGCCTGACCTGGGGTATATCTCCCCATTGCTTGAGTTAAAGAGAAAAGAGCCCATTATAGTCCAGTCTGAGACCGATAGCTACTTAATTGAGCACCTAAAGCCTCGAGCCTTTTAAATCAAACACTGTCCTGGACAGTCCCCCTGGTTAGATAATTAACTCTACAGCATACAGAAACGTTGTAAAAAAAAGAAAAAGTAAAAAGAAAAGAAAACCACACAACTTTTCAGAAAAAGGGTGGAATTCTAATGGTAGCCTTCGTCTATGGTAAAAGGGGATTAAAAATGTATATAGACATGTAAGTTGTTCTGTTCTGAGGCAGCATGAAATCTGTAGACGTGGAAAGATCTTAAACCCCATTAATAATGTTGTTCAATAGCACATCAGTCCCGGGTAGATTGTGGTCATTTTCAAACTTTGTAACTGTAATTTCTGACACTTTAGGAATCCCATGATTTTGTGGCTGATTGTTCCCTGAAAGGTTATGAAAGTGGCACTGGAGAAAATAGGATGTATGAAAAGCTTTTGGATTACATATGACTGCCCTGATTATTAAAATACACTTAGTTGTGGAAGACATACAACCGACTTTACTCAGGGTGAATTGTTAAATAAATGAACACTTAGGCTGGGTAATCAGATCGGTACTGTGAAAGGGTATTTTTGAGATGGAGTGTCACGGTGTACCTGTTGGTAGTGGCAGCCATAATTATAGACTCTTATCCATTAAAATACTTCTGAGTTGCTGTTAGAGGATATTTGGTCCTTAGCTGTAGTAGGGTTCTGTTCCCCATCCCCATTATCTACACCCTCCCTACCTTTATCCTCAGCATGTATTCAGCCACATCGACATGTTTTTAACTTTATTTTTACTCAGATTGTTTGAATTCGGTACTCCTCTTGAGGATTGGAAGAGCCCTGCTGTTGACTATAAACTCTTTGCCCATGGCCACGCTAATTCTCTGGCCGTCCTGCCCTTCTGAGAACCCCCCCCCCCCCGCCCCCGGCAGCAGTGACAACCCACACTCAACACGCGAGAAGGGTGCTGGAGGTGAGACACCAGGAGGTCCCCATCAGTGTTCCTGAAGTGGTCCAGCATTAGGAGACGGCAGGCCAGTGGCCCTGAGCTCCCACACGGTGTGGTCCTGTGGCTAGAGGTCCTGACAGTGTATTATTTCAGCTTTCTCTGTGTAACTGTTCTGATTCTGCAAGAACGTGTCAATGTGTCGTGGATCTCAGACTAATTAGTTTTGAAATGGAGTTTTGATTGAACTCTTCAAATCGATGCTGCTGCAAAATTTGTTTCTCGGGCTTCCTATTAAAAGCCATCTTAAGGGGCAGTTTTACTACTCTCCCTGTCGTTCAGTCGATACATTTAATAACAACTTACAGGCTATTTTCAATAAAGTGGCGACAGCAAATTAGTAGTTTGAACATGACAAGCCTCTTCTGCAAGACCAGATTCTGAAAACACAAAGCAATTATTTTTATATAGAGGCATGCCGCAATCATTCAGATTACGGGGTGTTCTATAGGAACATGTCTCCTGGTTTGACACAAACTGCATTTTATGACTTTATTTGGACAAGGAGGAAATGCAAATACTAATATTTATTATGACACTAATATGTTAATTTGTAAGTCCTATTACGTTGTTTTTCATTGTTGAAAAGTGCCTCTCTGACCCTGCTTACTTGTTCCGATATCACCTTTCAATGTGAAATCATTTTGGTCTGTTTAATAAATATTTGTGGATATTAAAAAGGGAAGCCCAAAAGCAAATAAAGCTTCCCAGCTTGAGTCTACAGACATCATAAAAGCCAAAGTTCGGTATTCATTAAAATATTTTGTTGTGCCCATGGAAGGATATTAGGAATTACGTATATATTTTTCTTCAGTACACCACACTTCCTTGAGCTTTCCCCTCCTCTACAGCCTTCTCCTTCTCCCCCTCCTCCCCCTATGGCAGATGTTGTGGTCTCATTTGATTGCATAGGAAAACTGCAGTGATACAGCAAACACCCAGAGAGATATGATGACAAATGGGTCCAGATCCCGGTAAATTACTTTCTGCTCAAATCGAAATTTCATTCAGTTTGTTGCTAGCAGAGATGAAGTAATCTAAATTGTGGACTCAGGAGCAGATAGAGGGAAGTTGGAGCAAGCATTTCATTATCAAGAGAGAGAGAAGGTTAGGATGAAAGAGATGAGCAGAGGCAAATCTTAAGTGTTGACACCATGATTGAAAAGGTTAACCCATACACATTATATATCAACCTGGATAGCAGAGAGTTTCTAATGGAAAGTCTGCACTGATGGAGGTTTACGGGAGTTTCAATACACTGAGCATGATGTCTTCTTAGATATACAATCAAATCCTCTTAACCCTTTTGATGACTCATATCTCAAGATATGATTAAAGTACAAAAGAGTTCTTCATATAATTTCAAGGACACAATGCATTTAAACTCCAGTCATGAATTGTATCTTTCTTTTTTATGATGAACCCAGTAATCTGATAAAATGTGTGTAGAACAGAATTGTTTTGTATTTGCTGGAGGTGTAAGTCAATATTTTGATTAAATCCGGGGCATCTCTTCCTCTGCGGTAGGCAGAAGTTAGCTGTGGCCCCCCAAAAAGGATTTTTCCCGGATTATATAAATCACTCCTAAAATTTGAAGCCTGAGTCAGAATTCAGCCTCTCATCAAATGCATTTCAAAGGGAGGGCCAGAGGCCAGGGGATGTCTTTCGTTCTTTTTCTTTGGTTTCGGGTTATTCATTGGTGTCCCCCGTCATCTTTGTTGCAGGTTATTTGGGAATAGCGGTGCCTGCAGCGCTTGCGGACAGTCGATTCCTGCGAGCGAACTCGTCATGAGGGCCCAAGGCAATGTGTATCATCTGAAGGTAGCATTTGCCCCTCCTGTCTTTTAAAAAGAATCCTACCTTTCCTACGCGCCTTTTTAAAAAGAATCCTACCTTTCCTACGCAGAAACAAAGCATTTCTCCTTAAACTCTGTTTCCTCAAGCCGTAGACACTAAAGGGATCTACTGAAGTTGTAGCTTGGCCGTGATTAGCAGTACATACTCGCTCCCCCCCCCCCACACCCCCCTACCCCCCACATCCCCGAAGCACACATGTACCGGTTTCTCCCCCCACCCCCCCTTTAGCCTGATCCAGTTGATTGCGTTCGGGCTTACTGTTTTCTGGAATCCTGTCAAAGGAAGAAAAGCTAAACCCTGAGTGGCTCTGTACTTGACGGATACTTGCTTACGAACAATTTATAAACTTGTGACAAAAAAGACTTAATTTGTACTCGTTTTCAGTGGGTTTGCTTTTCTCTTTTCAGTGTTTTACATGCTCTACCTGCCGGAATCGCCTGGTCCCAGGAGATCGGTTTCACTACATCAATGGCAGTTTATTTTGTGAACATGATAGACCTACAGCTCTCATCAATGGCCATTTGAATTCACTTCAGAGCAATCCACTACTGCCAGACCAGAAGGTGAATACGTAGCAGCTGCTAATAAGCTTTATTAGAGTGAGTTGGAAGGTTCAACCTTCGAGGGAGTTCTCCTGGGCGGATGTGTTTTCGTGTGCCCTTTAAAGAAATGTAGACGACTCGTACGTACAGGGTTCAGAAATAGGAATATGTACTGATTAAATTGTGAATCTTCTGTAGTTCCAAAAAGACCCTGACTTACTTATATGTGTAGCTTCCCCAGTGTTGAACGGAGGATTATCAATGCTAAGTCAAAGCATAAAACTTCCATATAACCGGTTGGCTTTCCCACCTGACAGTTTTGAAATTCAGAAGTACGCTGTGAATAGGTGATTGGGGGAGGCAAATGAGAGCATTTATGGTAGAAAAAGGGAGTAAATGTCTTTATCATGAAAGAATGATTTCTGCATTGGTTGTAGCAATCCCGGACACCTGCCTTCCAGACCCAGTTTACCGTGCTGTTTTGAGAAGAGCAGTTTTACAAACATTGTGTAATTCCAGAGGGGGGGGGGCATTTTTGTTGATTGGTATATATAGTCTTACAAAATTTGAAGAAGTTACGACTTTTAAGACAGAGTTCTAGGTTTTTGCTAATCACTTTGGGCCACGAATCGCTCCACTGAAGATTATGTATCTCGAGTCTCGAACCACAACTGGAAAGTTTTTGGACCAGAGTTAAAAGTGAGGATATTTTATACAGTTGTTCAAGTCACTTCAGAGGGAAAATGGTGATCAACAGTTGTCCAGCGCCCCGCCCCTCCCCCCCCCCCCCGCCCCAGTACTGGATAGTTTTAGATCTATTTTAATCTCCTTAATAAGTCCTATAGCTATGCAAGTGAGTGCATTTTGATAACTGCTGTGCCTAATTTGTAACAATTACTGTCAACCTTCAGTTAAGAGACTGTTCATTCCACACTGGCCCAGAAAAGAGTGAAATGTATGACTCGTGCGCATAATTTTATTCACATCATATTTCATACTGATTATGTATTGATGACATTGATTCATTTACTCTTTACAGCGCCACTTGCATGGATATTAAATCTTATTGACCACAGATGAATTTTAATTTCAGATTGGTGATAGATTTTTCCATCAGCTCTGATAGTATGTTTGACTTTTTCATCATTAACCCAGGCAATCACACAGCACTGAGTTATTGCATTGAAACAAAAAGTGCACACTTCACTTGGTAATTCTTTATGGATTTACAATAGGAACTTCATTAATGTCTGTTGTAAGGATCACAAAAAAAAAAACAACATTTATCTGCAAATAGGAATATAGCAAGCTTCAAAAGGCTCAGGAAAAAATATTAGACTTCTTTGTCTTCTGTAATGCATTTTCTTAATGCTGTGTGTGGGGAAAATGACTAATATTTGAAAACTTTTTACCATTTAAAATTATACTGCCATGTTTTAATGCTGATTTTTATCATTTTCCCTTACTCAAATTTATGGCCTAAGTTTAAATTTATTTTCCATTTCTTTATTAAGTAAATGTCAATTATATCAAAATAGGCACACTTTTCTTTGTTTAATTTACTAATATGGGAAGCTATGTAGCATACCATTTTAAGAATAGAAGTCTAATTTTTTATTGCAGATGAACCAGTCACCATCGATGAGGCATTTTAAGCTTCGTTAAGGAATGCCAGTACATATAAATACTTACGATTTTTATTTTTTGAATTGTAAAGAAGTGAATCTATAGGGCAGAGTTGAGAACAATGGACAGGTAACACATATTTTGAGATAACCATTTCAATGTAGAGGCAAAGCCATTTCCAATTATACTTGGGAGCAAAAAAAAAAAAAAAAAGGCAACAAAAGAAATGTGCTAGGAATAAAATGGTTGAGCTCTTCCTCATCCCCTCCCATGTAAAAGCGTAGTTTTTTGCAAGTTAGATCTTAAGTTTGTTGCTGGCTTTATACCATTTCTTTCTCTGACTTAACAAAGTATAAGAAATGATTGTTGCAGCTCACCACCTTGCAGCGTGAGGATTCAGGGACATGGAGACAAGATGGAAAACGGAGCCAGCTGTGCAGTGCTGCATACAGGCAGTAGCCACATTCGCTTGGGACTAAGTGCACAGGGCATGTAGCGAATAGGAGCAGGGTCTCCCCAGTGCTGTCTCATTGGGTACAAGATGACGTAAGTTGAGAGGTTTCAGGGAGGAAAGCTGGAGAAACATCTAGTTTGCATGGTTATAAGATTGCATGTATTGTGCCTTTCAGATGAGTCTTCTGTTTTGCACACTTTTTTCAGGATGGGAGAGGTAGGATGTTTGGTTTGGATCACAGAACATAGTAGGCAACCAGAAAGAACCAACTGGTATATCCTTCCTTAATGTTGGAAGCCAAAAATAGACAGGTGGCCTTCAAAAATTAATAGCTCTTAAAGGGCAGAGGGAAGTATAACTTAAGGATATGTTCTTGTCAGACATTGGTAAGAAGCTGTGTTTTGGGGGTGATGTTAATTAAGAACATTTCCCCATTGGCATAAATGTCTCACAGATTTGCCCTCGGTGCTCAGCTTGCCACGAGCACAGTCAATTCACAAGGTGGTTTTTGTAAATAAAGGTTTTGGACAAGCTGAACGTGGTCCGGAGAGATACTAATGAGAGGGCAAGGGGAAAGAGGTAATGAAAACACACTTCCTGGTGGAACGTAAACTGCCTTTTGGACCTAGAGAATGCTTGACAATTATTTTCCCAAATCCCTGTGGCGTTTCCTTTCTGGAGGAGATGAGATGGGGAGAAATGACAAACTGCCCCACTTTATTATTTTCTTCTCTCCTCATCCTCCATATTTTTGGTAGGGAAAACTGGACATCAGTTTTGGCCGCTTTCCTTTTATTCACTGAACCAATTAGGTTTTTAGTGCATGATGCATGATAAAAATAGCCAAGCTCCTCTGGCTTAAAAGTAATGAGTTGATTATTTATACACCCCTTCTTTAAAGGCAGCTAATTGTATAGAAAGCATAGGTCCCCATCATCTGGTCCCTTTAAACTTTTATTCTCCTGAAATTTGTTGCCAGTGTCTGGGATGTGTAGTTTAGCTGTTGTTCTGCATCATTGGCTTTGGTATATCCTGAGAAAAAATAATTTTGAGTTTATAAATCCTGTAGTGTCCTGAGTGAAATCTCAGACCACTAGTGTTCAAGGATCTACAAAATTTTATAGTCTGTATCATTTAAAGGAGGCTGGGCCGTCCTCAGGAGAATACTGCCTTCTAGAGAGTTAACGTAAATACAATCAGGAATTGTGGCTAATTTTTTTTTTCCTAATTTTTATCTGCTCTGGAATTATTTCTTCCACTCGAGTGGCTGTTTGGTCTAGAATTATCTGCGCTTTTCAGTAAAATATGAGCTCACATCTCTGTAGTTGGAGGAAAATTTAGCAAGTGTTCTAGTTTACGTATCACCCCGCAATTCCCCTGTAGTTACATAATTGGTGTTGTGTGTGTCCATCGTAGAGGACATTTGATGCTCATTTATTAAATATGCTCGCTGGCTGCCACCGCATCTTTGTTCTGGACAGACAAATTACCTTTCTCACACTGAGCTTCCACTCTGGGGAATTAAGCCTCCACCACTTTAATTAGCTTGGAAGTGGGGGGTTGCAGTTCCTAATAGACTTCAGGCTTTATAGTAAGTTAGGGAAAGGGTGAAATGAGAACTTCCTGGGAAGCTCAAAATGTCATTTAAAAACCATGAAAACCTATATATATTATTTCATTTTGGTAATTGCAAACCGATTGTATTTGATGACTGGATTATCATTTCTAACTTAGACATGAAAGTTAGACTTCGCTTGAACTATGTTTTTTGATCGAGTACAAGTCATTCACATATCACATATGTTTGATTCATATATATTTACAATAGTTATGTAATACTAAGTGACATAGCAGATAGATACTAAGTGAAAAGTAGTATCTGAATATTTGTATGTATGTGGGTGTGCATGTATGTGTATATATGTTTACCTTATACCCACATATACATATATATTTCAACCCATAACCTTTAGGCTGAGAAGGACATGGGTGAGTGGATGTCATGTGGGGAAATCAGAATGATCACTGCCAATATTTAGCTTTTATTACATGCCAGGCACTGTTGAAAGTGCTCCATCTGTATTTTATATAATCCTTGTAACAGCCTTATTATCCCCACTTTCCGGATGAGGAAACTGAGACCCAGAGTAACTTTGCCAGAGGTCACACAGTTGAGCATATTACACCAAAACCTCCTTGTGGGGCACTTGGCTCTGCATGTGCATTTATGATGCTCCTACTAGGCGAGATGTAATTCATTCTTTTTAGAAGAGAGTTCAGCAATTAATTGTAGAACTTTACACCAGAAACTTTATGAAAGTCCATTTATTGTCTCATTTTCTCTGCTAGTAAAACTGCAGAAAACGTTATGCTTTAGTTCTTCGCTGCTGGAGTAAGCGTAGAAAGCCTCCATCAAGTCACAGTTGGAAAGTAATCTAATAAAAGAAGATTAGTGAACGTAGAGGAGACAAAAGCAGTCATGTTTGAGTTTAATATCTCAAATTGAGCATTTTAGCTAAGATGCCCGTTTGTATTTCTTGCAGGTCTGCTAAAAGGTCAGAGGAATGCAGAATGCGTGCCTTCATCTCAGATTTTGTTCATCACAGGCGAATCCCATGCGTCTTCAGTAGACAAGTCACCTTTGTAGCTAGCCCCAGTGCCGGCGCCATGCATTGCACCTTCTTTAGTCTTGATTGCCCTTCCCGCATTTATTGGTGTATTAAAATGACTGAATATGAACATTAAGGACTCCATGAACCTGGGCTAATGGGAGACTGTAGAGAAAATGAAAAAAGATCCACCGGAGGACATCTTTGGGGGGGGGGGAGGGAGCTTGGGAGGAGGGAAATGACTAATGAAGCTAATTAAAAGAAGCATTCAAATCTGCTTTCTACCCTCATTAACAATTAGCAGGGCACTGGCCAGAGTTTGTACCCTGTGTTTTACCTTAACAACATTCTATTTGCTCTTTGTATATTTAAGTGTTGTAAGGAAATGTGTTTCAATCAAAACTGAACATGAGATAAAGGAAAGAGATGTGGCTTTTGTGATATTCTATCACAAACACTTTTATTGTATCTCTGTAAAATACAATGTATGTATGCATGTAAGTGTTTTCGTCCTAATGTTGCTACTTCCATGGCAAAGGAAAAAAAAGAACGAAAAAAAAAAGAAAAAAAATTGGAAAAAAAAATCAGGCTCATAGCAGCTACTGTGTAGAAATTTCCCCCTACTTCTAATTTGCTGAATGAAGAAGAAAAATCTTTTATTTGTGATATTTTCAGAGACATTTGCTCTAGTATGGTGTATTTAAATAATAAAAACTTAAAAATTCGATGGAGTTTGGATTTAAACACTGCTTTTTCTCTTCTGTATTTTGGAAAATTTAGTAAGTTTGTTTGATACCAACTTCGTCGAGGGAGGTGGTACGTATATTTATTTAGCTCTGGGCCAATAAGGTTTTCTTCAAATTAACCATGCCATTTTTGGCAGGGTTACAAAGCAATGTTTCTAACGGAGTCCTTTTTATAAGTTCTGAATATTCTGGTAACTTAAGCACTTCATTACACTCCTATATCACAGTGAATCTTTTGTGTTTATATATAAATATTTGTTCGATTCTTCAGCTATTCTGTTGATTCTTTCTTCCTCAGTAGGAAAGCCTTGGGTATTGATGAAAAGCATGCTAAAGACTGTGATATCACCATTTTGTTCTCTTCCCCAAGTTTCTGGCTTTTGAAGGAAATAGCATTTCTAAACCATACCTGTACATATTGTGAAGTTTCTTGAGTCGTTAGGGACGCAGAGCTCTTGTACAGACGTCTTCAATGGGTGAAGCAGCCATTTCCTGGTGAGCTTTTAGACTCCTGTGGTCTGCTGTACGATTTGTTTACTTGGTTTTGCTCACACTCCTCTGTCGGCTCTGTCTTTCCATATGTTTGGGGTAGGATTTGGATTTCACTTAGTAGTCATCTTGAGATAGTCAGTGGCTAGTTCTGGGCTGCAGCGTGTCCCCAACAGCACTTGCATTGCATGCAGTGGTCCCCTGTGGAAAGCATGTGCAGGCCAAGGACTCGGGGGTGTGTGTGTGTGTGTGTGTGTGTGTGTGTGTGTGTGTGTGTGTGTGTGTGTGTGTGTGTGCCCATGGCCAGTGTTGGAGGAAAAAGCCAAAGAGGCTGCACTACTACTAGGCTTGGGAGCAAATCTCAACTACAACTTCGATCACAGGTTCCTAAAACCAGGTGTGTGTATAATGCTACTTTAAATATCCTTTCTAAAAACGACATTTGTTTTCTTTTCTCTTGTTCCAGAAAAGCTCCCAACATAGACCTCTCAGAACAGGTTATATAGAGAGAAATAGCTCAGTACATCTCAGCTAGCAGTCAGCTTCTGTTTGGGATCTTCTGCTTTCAAAGACTGTCACAGTCCGGGAAGAAAAAATCAGTTGCTCAAAACTATGACCCTCCTATAGGAGAATTGAAAGGTAGAGAGTTAAAGTGAATAGTACTATTAGAGCTTTATGAAAAGAAAATGCAAGAAAAAGAAATGAACAAAATCACAGAACAGTATCTGTTTTGAGTTAAATCCTTGGGGAATTTCTAGGAAACCAGTTCTTGTTCTTAAATTTTTTTTTTCCCCCTTTAAGATACTTTAAAGGAATGTGGACTCTTCAGGACAGAAAGGGAGAGATATGTTAATAAGAATGCAAGCATCCTCTCTATTCTTTTTGGTGTAAGCACTCATGTCCCATATAGTGCAGAAATTCAAAGGGGATAGTTAATAACTTTTAGTAAGTAATACAGTGTGGCATTTGGTGATGTGAAGGGCTCAGGTCATTAAAGACTTTAAATGAACTATTATATGACTGGCTCCTCAAGCACTGCTGCATATTTAATAACGAGCTTCTAAAAGCATTTCTTAAGTTGCAGACCTATAAGATTACAAATGTCACTCATGTTAGTATAATCCACATGCAAGTGATGAAGCCTTCTCTTTGATGTGCTAAATTGGAGAAGGACTAATGGAGCTATGAATATACAATAGAACATATTTAAGTAGTAGTCTTGCTTTAGGTAAAACACTTTCTTGAAACCAGAGGCATTTCAAACAATAAAACCCGGCTCTAATGGGGATGCTCTGTGTGGATAGAGAGCTCCTAGAAACACTCAGGTTTATTCTGATGTGAGTAGTGATTGTGTTCCTCCCCCAACCCCAACGTGGCTGAGGAAAAAAAAAAAACCCAGCAGCTTGTTCACCTTTCAACCACGGCATTTGTGATGTTAGTGAGATGTACTCCATTCTTTTGAAAGGACTTATTTAATATTAACCACATCATAGAGCAAGATGGCCCCCAATCCCTACAAGCAAGTGCAATTAAATAAAAGCAAATGTTACTGAGCCCTGCTGAACTCTTGATAAAAAAAATGTTTATGAGAACATATAAATGTCTCAGTCATGCAAATTGTCATTCTTGCTAATGAAACAACTTTGTAAAAAGATTGTCCTCTGAAAGGGTTTAATGTTTTTTTGTTGTTGTTGTTTTTTACCTGTCTACTTAGATTTACACATCCTGAAAGGGAGGAGAGCCCGGAAGAAGCTTTTCCAAACCAAATCGTTTGCCACAAGAAACTATTTCCAGCTCTTCATGATTTATTAGGAAATAGTTTAACATGGACTGTAGTGTCTTATAAAATGCAAAATGAGAAAACGGTCACACCAAAATGAAGCCTGTGAAATTGTCATCCTCTTACTATTAACTGTATTTAAATTCTTTCTTTTGCTCTTATTAACACTGATACTTGAAACAACAACCATCTAAAATGAAGCTCTTAAATGGCTTTAAATGTCAATATAGTAAGATTCTAATGTGTACTACTATTTATATAAAATATTTCTTAGGACCAATAAATTATACAACAGTGAGTCCAAGAGCTATATATCAAGGCACCAGGGAAGAGTTTCCCTGTGGCCTAAATAATTGTGCTTAAATTGAGAAGAGGTTGTCCAGAGACTCCTTCACCAGGGCATTCTATCCTGGGAGCTCCTGCCCCTAAGACTTGGAGACACAGCATTTACAAGTTGATGTTACTTGTCACTTTGTTATTAAGACTCACCTATTGTCAGTCCAGCCAAATCACAGAAATGCTTATTGCAGTTAAATAGCAATTTGTTTCCATGAAACTGCAATTAAAGTATTACTGAGCAGCCATTTTAGATTGGCAATGCTCTGAGCGCATGTTAAACAGCCAGCAAGTCCCGCTTGCAGAGCCCGAGACCCTACTAGCAGCAAAGTGTAACGCATTCACTGGCGTTGGGTACCTAGTTAAGAGGCATTTGTAGCCCTCTGCTCACATCGTGAACACGCTGAGAGCAATGACAAGTCAGGGCCGATTTTTGGAAGGTGAACTTGCAACTTACCTCAAGTGAATACAATTTTCAGTTGTACAAGAAGTGCTTTATGCTAGTAGATATGTGCCTGTTTCCTAGAGGGAATGTTTTCGAGTTCAGATTGATTCTGCTGAGAATGGACTGCAACTCGGAGGCCTCAGGCCAATAATGTACTGCAGGTCCTGACATGTTACAGCTGTGTAAACAGGGCCATTCTATCTCCTAAATCACAACTAATAAAGCAGAGGATGAAAATCAATTGATTCTGTTATAAGTTCTTTGAATGACACTAGAAAGTTGTTTAATGGCTCTGTTAGAATGGACAAGCCTGGGTTTAGCCACCAAAAAATACCTCTTGTAATCCTCTCGCTTCCCTCTCGAAACAGGGCAGGATAGCTTTCCCCCTGCTGGCATCCCCACCACCACATCCAAACCTGCGGGGGGGGGAAGGAAAGCATCAGAACTGAACTCCTCCAGCTGATCTAAACTTCAGGATATGTTGAGTGAGAAAGGTGAAGTGTAAAGGTTTTACTGAAAATGCGAAACATTGATGTAAGATCCTGAGAGAGAGAAGGATTTTAGAGGTGGTGTTTTAAAATGCAATTAGCACTGAATTCTAACTAGCTTCGAAACAATCATTAGCTCACGAGAACAGGATGCATCTCACCTTCCTTCGGCCTAGAAAGTTCTCCCTTACCTTGAATCAAAAGGTTTACGTCCTCAACTTTTTCAAAAATAATTTTCTTGTGCAGTGCATTTATCTGTAGACATTGGCCTGTGTTTGAGCTGCGATTTTTTTTTTTTAATAAGAGGAAAACAGTTTCTTCCTAAATTAATTTTTCATTTGCAGTGAATTGAGTGCTTTTAGGAACTAAAAAGAGAAAATCTGGAGACAAACTGAATTTACAAATGAAGATTAATTATGAAAGTTGGAAAGGAAATTGCTTGCTTAGGCTGCAATTGTATACCTTTTTCTTCATTTAAATAAGGTTAGGTAGAGATGGGTGTGTCTTAAGTACCTCAGATCCCTCTAAGGCCTCGATTCAGTTTCTGTCATCAATCATGGGCCTTCCGCCTTCCATAAACCTTAACATCTTTAACTAGAATGTGTAATATAGTAACTTTGTCTTGGAGTTGTGGAGTGCTTTGTAAATGTATTTGTATGTTCACATTTACAGTGAACAAGTTCAAAACACGTGTTATCTCAGTCCTCACAATAACCCTCTTGATTATTATTGCCTTGGTTTTGAGGTCCTGAAGGGTCAGGGAGGTGACGGTCTAAGCAAGACCAGGACGAGAGGGAGGCAGCAAATGGGTGTTCTCCTTGGGTGCAGAATTTAAGGGAGTGCCAAAGAATCAGTAATCAAGATAATGTTTTAATGCAATATTTTTAAATAGGAAATGAATGCGAGAACATCTAGGTGAACAAAACATCACAATTTTAAATAAAGGCAGGATCAGAGTTACTTCTCTTGACTTTTGCCTTGGGTTCCAACATGGCTGGGCACTACTATTAAGACCCAAAGTGCCAGGGCTGCTATTTGAACCCTGGCATTTGGCGCATTTTGGGAGAATTGCTTTATAAATTGTTAGGCTGCAACAATGACACACTTTATTCTATGAGCTATAACTAGGTTTTTTTCTCCCCTTAAAAAACTAAAGTATTGCATTTTGTCTTTATCCAATCTGGAATACCGACTCCTTTAGCTCACCTGCATATTTTAGCCTTGCTCTGAAAGAAATTTCTGTTCAGTTTTGACAAATCTCAACTACTTTGTGAATTAGTAATTAAGTATCGTTGGTAACAACTCTGCCTGTAAGTTGTTGTGGAGGAAAAAGAGCAAGACTTCAATAATCATGTTAGTCCAGAGAGTAAAATGGATGACTGTATCTAACAATATCCCATACAAAGTAGTAAATGGTATGTTTCAGATGTTTGAATTGAACTGTCTTCAGTCTGCAGATCACTGTGGCAAATAACAGGTCAATGAATTCAGTTATATGAAAGTGGCATAGTTCTGTAAGTATAAAAGAGGTAATATACACACACAATTTTTGTAGAACATTTTTACATGTTCCAGCATGATGTGAGAAACAGATATATCGTGAAAGAACTAATATTCGTATTTGTTGTTTTAAGATGGGAGAGCATGGAAATATTCAAATGGAACAGATTATACCTTTAATTACATCCAAATACGATTCTGAGCTGAGTTTTAAAATTTTGTTGGCTGTACTTTCTATTTTCCCATTAATTGCTAGAATCCAAAAAGATCTCAAAATTTGTAAATAAATTACTATAACACACCATTAAATCCAAGCTGCCTTTTATTACAAAGAGGAAAAAAAATAGCTAAGGAAAAATTTCTACTTGATTTAATAAAATAAAAATTTCTACTCTAAATAATAAAGTTATTTTTATGTTGATATAATGGTTAAGCAAAAAAAAAAAAAAAAAAAGACTTTTGGTTTTTGGCTCAGGTTCCTGAGTAGTGGATTTTGGTGCCAAAGTACCAGTTCTCAAAGCCCATTATGTCTGTATGTTATTTCATGGAGTATCTCGGCCCAATGAGTCTGCAGGCTATTTTTTTAATCTTTTATTCTGCTATGTGCAAAATGAGGCTTAAGTTAGCCAATAATATGTTTTTTTCCAGTCTGAAGACTAAATTACCCTTCTCACTGGATATGGATGAATATACACATACATCCTCTTCAGGTGTAAGGACCTGAAAAATATGCATAGACCAACACACAATTGATTCAAAACTACAGAATGTTGATTGTAAAGAACAAGATACTATGTATTTGTTATGTGTATATTATGACCTAAGCTCATAAAATCAGCAAATTTCATCTGGTACCATCACTGAGGCGTAGGCAGGATTGATACCAGGTAGTGAGGCTGCAAGACCCATGCTCTCAACCACTGACGTACACTCCTCTCTATAGTATGACTGAAAACCACCGTACATTCCAGTTTTTCAGCAAATGCCATCCATACCCAGGGATGCATAATCAGTACAAGCAGTAGCCTGCATAGTGTTTCTCAGCTAGTTTTTTGTTGGTATTGTTTTCTTTCGTTGTTGGCAGGAGATGGGCATAGACGTTTATAGAATTTATAGTAGATAGGATATTTTCTCTTAAGCTTCTAGGCTATGGAGAAATTTCTATCTTGAGAAAAAGGGAGTAGAGAGAATGGAAGGAGCACTTGTCTACGTAAATCACTCTTCAAGGGAGGATTGAGGGGCTGGAGTCTCGCCGCAGATTGGCAAGAAAGCTGGACGGGCTCCCCAGACACCCTCACCACGCACGCACCCCGTTTACATGGTCTTATTTCGCTACTCTCAACAAGCCCCTCTTCCCCACCCACAGAGGATGCTGTTACGGTGCAGGATGCAACTCAGGCTATGGTTTTCTGTACTGCAAGCCTGTGCACGGCTGTGACATCAGGATGTTTCAGACATGAGCAGCATTGGCAGTTTTTAAGTTGATGTGATATAGCATTTGGTGACACTTCACAGGTGTGTCAGGGAGTGCTGAACTGAAATGAAAATTGCAATAGAAAAAAAGCAGACTCCGATGTTCTTGATGAAGTTTGGGGTACCACTGTGGCAAGAAATATTGCCTCTGGTTTGTTAAAGCTACAGCCACTAGAAATCTAATCCTTCCCTTCTCTGAGAGTGAAATGGAGCGGTGGGGCCGGGAAGTGATGGAGGGGGCAGGTTTGAGTTTTCTGATTTGTTACTTAGTGAATCAGGCAGATGAACAGGCTTGATTTTCAAAGGACAGGCAATCCTAAATGGATTTCTGACACTGAGGCTTTTAGCTTGGTCTTTCTTCCTGGGGATGGGTGTAATTCACCAACCCCATCAGTCACCTCATGCTGTAAGCAATTTTTTTTTTTTTTTTTTTTTTTAACCCACTCTAACCGGTAAAACGTGTTCTAAAATCTTTTTAAAAAAAAAGGGGAAAAAGATTCTGGCTGGCTTTGGTGCTCTTGAAAGCCAGACTGTCTTTGCTCTAAGCCAAGCAAAGGTGTAACTGTAATATTTTTCTCCCTAAGTTGTGTTTTATATATTTCTTTTTTTTAGCCCAGGATTTGATTTCCAACAGGCCCACCAAAGGATTCTGCCTCTGGAATCCCCTTATTTTGCATGCAGATGGCATGTTAATGAACTCATTACTGTGCATTTTATCCAGCTCTGGACAGATTTGTGACATTATTTTTCAAAACAAAATGGGGTTAGGCAGTTGGTTGGTTGGGTTTGATGAGAATTGGGTGACTAAGTTAAAAAAAATGTTTCCCCAAACACTACCAACCTGCTCAGGGTTGCTGCTAAACATTCTATAAAACTATTCCTATCCCCTCCAACTCCTCCCAAAAAAGGTTCTTTGATTTCTTCACATTCCTAGAGACTTATAGAACTGGGTGCCTTCCAGAAGGTGTGTGGTCCAATTCCATTCTAAAACTCGGTAATTCTGGGCTTTCTTTTTGATTCCTTGGGTGTCTATGGGCATCTTGTGTATCTCTTTTAGGTTCCTGCACCAACTAAAGGAAGAGGCAGTAGTCACTATTGTCTTAAGGCGAATGCTATGAAAATTAATAATGGGATATTTACCCTGTATTCTGTGCTTTGTGATTTTGAGGATGAAGGTACTCATGCCTCCCCACCCTCATCTTTTATTTTAGAGCAGGTAATAAAGAACATATTGCATTTGTATTGTGAAATAAGCACCAGACTGGGACTCAGGAAACACTTGGAATTTAATTCTAGTCCTGAAGGGAAGTCAAAGAGAACCTATCATCACATTTGTCTTTCCAATCAAATATTAGCCATGGGCCAGTCGTTTACTCTTACTACCTCATTTTGCCCATCTGTTAAATAGGAGTTTACTAATCATAGCTATATTTGCCAATGTATTAAATGAGTCATTTGAAGGTAAAAGGGCTTTATATTCGGAGGATGGCGTTCTTTTGGATTGAAACAAAGGAAAATATAGTCACTTCTCTGATTTAAGGGTTAATTATAAGGCCTTCAATTTACTTTGAAAATTATTTTAGCCAACCCTTGCCTGTCCTCTCTAATGAAAGGCGAATAATAATGTGGATTAATTCAGAACAATGGATCACACTCAATTTATTTTTGATTTAGAATATATGTAATCCTTTTATTTTTTGAAAAGAGTGTTTTCTGAGCAGTTTTAGGTTCATAGAAAAATTGAGAGGAAGGTGCAGAGATTTCTCCCATGTCCCCCCGGCCCCGTACATGCGGCTCTCCCCCACTATCAAGATCCCCCACCAGAGCGGTACATTTGTTACAACTGATGAGCCAACATTGACACTTCATAAGCACCCAGAGCCCATAGTTTACAGAAAGGTTCACTCTTGGTGTCGTACAGTCTATGGGTTTGGACAAATGGATAACAACATGCATTCATCATTATGGTATCGTACAGAGTATTTTCACCACCCTAAAAGTCCTCTGTGCTCTGCCTATTCATCCCTCCCTTACCCTACAATCCCTGGCAACCACTGGTCTTTTTACTGTCTCCACAGTTTTGCCTTTTCCAGAATGTCAAATAGTTGGAATCATACAGTACGTAGCCTTTTCAGATTGGTTCTTTCACTTAGTAATTTACATTTAAAGTTTCTCTATGTGTTTTTAATGGCTTGATAGCTCATTTCCTTTTAGCACTGAATAATATTCCATTGTCTGGATGGACCACAGTTTATTCATCCACTCACTTACTGAAGGACATCTTGGTTGCTTCCAAGTTTCGGCAATTATGAATACAGCTCCTATAATTATCTGTGTGCAGGTATTTCTGTGGATATAAGTTTTCAATTATGTAATTTTTGGAAGCAAGGTAATAATGCTTTTGTTAGGCAAATGTTACACAACATTAACTCAGACCAAATGGTGGTGGAAGGTAGCTCAGGAGAGAAATGAACATTTATTC